>NW_026622704.1:0-1200000 GCF_028826965.1 Penicillium alfredii
CCTAAACCTAAAACCCTAAACCCCTAACCCTAAACCCTAACCCTAAAACCCTAAACCCTAAACCCTAAACCCTAAACCCTAAACACCTACCCCTAACCACTACTACTACTATCAAACACCTACCCCCAACCACTACTACTACTATCCACTACTACTATCAAACACCTACCCCCAACCACTACTACTACTATTAAACACCTACTCCCTTACTCCCAACCACTACTACTCCCTAACCACTACTACTATCAAACACCTACTCCCTAACCACTACTATCAAACACCTACTCCCTAACCACTACTATCAAACACCTACCCCCAACCACTACTACTACTATCCACTACTACTATCAAACACCTACCCCCAACCACTACTACTACTATCCACTACTACTATCAAACACCTACTCCCTAACCACTACTACTATCAAACACCTACTCCCTAACCACTACTATCAAACACCTACCCCCAACCACTACTACTACTATCAAACACCTACTCCCCTACTCCCAACCACTACTACTCCCTAACCACTACTACCCCTCTTACTATCTATCCTTACCTTTATTACCTTACTACCCCTTTTATTCCTTCCTCTCTCTTCTATTTACCCTTTTATTCCCTTCCTTACTACTAACTACTAATTATTATTCCTAATTCCTATTCTTCTCCCTATTTCTACTAACCCTTCCTATTTCTACTATTTCTAACCCTAAAAACTATTACTATTATTCCTTCTATTACTACTACCCCTATTATTACTATTCCTAACCCTATCCCCTATCACTATTATTCCTTCTATTACTACTACTCCTATTATTACTATTCCTAACCCTATCCCCTATTACTATAATTCCCCCTAAACACTATTCCTATTATTCCCTAACTACTACTATTACTACTCCTAACCCCTCTCTCTACCCTTATTACTATTAAATCCCTATTTCCTAACTATTACTACTACTACTACTCTTTAACCCCTATCTATCTCTTCTATATCCTCCTTTACTATCTATATCTTTTCTATTCTTATTTCTATTTCTATATATATCTCTCTCTCTATATCCTCTACTTATTTAATTATAAAATCTCCTTTTTTACTTAATATATATCCCTCTCTCTATCCTATAATATATTCTCTTTTTTTATTATCCTCTTTTTTCTACTTTCTATTATCATTACCTCTTAAACCCCTAATCACTATTAAATATATACTCCCTAACCACTATATCTCCCTAACCACTATATCTCCCTAACCACTATATCTCCCTAACCACTATATCTCCCTAACCACTATACCCCTTAATATCTATTTTCTATTAATTTATTTTACTACTAAAAAATTATCCTATTATCCCCTATTTCTAATCATAAAAAATAAACTTAATATAATTTCTCTTTTTTTCTTTTCTTTCTTATTTTATTATTATCTACTATATTATTAACTTACTACTTTTTTACCCTATTCTATAGCGGTTCGCTACGCTTACTATTAATATAATAAATTCTATTATATATATATATATATCTCTCCTAATTTACCTATCTAATATATATTACAATATTAAAATATATAAAAACACTTTTGAAAAAATTACAAAATATATTTTTCCCTCGGCTCTCCACGATATATATATATAGCTGGGAGTATAGATCTACGCCCAAAATCGAAAACTATATTTGGTAATTTCGTTATTTTTTCTGATATATAAAGATTCTACGATATCTCTCGATCAAAAATATATAGTAGAAGTTGATATTCTCTTACTAATCGAATTAGTGATACACCGAAGGAAATAGATCACCCCTAGACTCGAAAGCCCCCGGTATAGCTCTTGTAGTAGAGCTTCGAGTATACTACCCCTAGATTACTACTAAATAGGAGATCCTCGCTGATTTTAACCCCTAGAATATCCTACGCTTAGGGTCCCCTCCGGGTATAACCCTTCGTAGAAAATATTCTAGAAAAATAGATAGAATAGATAGAATATATCGATACTTTAATATATGAGAATATCGACGATTTTACTATATATTTAGTATATATAGGCCTTAGGCATTAATAATATATAGTAATCATATACCTTATATCACTAATCTACCGACTTTACCCCTTAGCAAACATCTACTACGCCCGGACTACCTTCCCCCCCCGGTATCGCTACCGGTATAGCTCTAGGCCTCCTACCCTAACTGAACCCCGGTAATCTATTATATTACCCCTAGAGTACCTTATTCCCGGTATATCCCTTAGGTATAGCTCCCGGTATAGATCTTACCGAAAATAGAAAGCCCTATATCTTTGGATCTATACTACCCCTATAGCTTATAGCTATATCAAAATAATACTCTTGACGTAGAGAATCTAAATATAATATAAAAATCTTTCTCGATTTTTAATATTTTGATTTTATAAAGTATCGAGGCCGACGAATTATTAAAATCCTCCTTCTATTCTAGAGAATCTAAGTAAAATACTAGAAAAATATTCTAGAAAAATAGATCTACTATTAGAAATCGATCGAAAGTTAAGTAGATTAGAATATCTCTAATTTTACTCTAGATTTAGTATATATAGGCCGTAGGCATCCTAAATATATAGTGATCATATACCTTCGATCACTAATCTATCAACTTTACCCCCTAACAAAGAAAGGCGACGCCTAGTATATCTCGCTCCCGGTATAGCTACCGGTATACCGCCCCTGAAATCAACGCCGGTAATCTATCACACTACCCTATTTAACCCCCCGGAACGCCTCGCTCCCGGTATACGCTCCCGGTATAGCCCCGGGTATATCATGATATCAAGGAAGAAGGGTTCATATCTCTACCAATATAGACCCTCAAGACCTTATCCCTATATCAAAATAATCCTCTCGGTCTAGAGAATCAATATCTTCTATCAAAACCTATTTATATTAATCTATTATATTATTAATCTACTATATTACTAATCTACTATATTAAAAATATCAATCAAAATATCAATCAAAATATCAATCAAAACTAAAAAAAAGGTAGAAAACGGATCTATACTAGACCCGACTCTCTGCCGGTAGACCCTCGCTGGTAATAGAATAAACCTTCCGATGAAACTCCCAAAACACCCAAACCCCTAGGGTTACCTCGGTATCAATAATCCCCCACTTCCATTTTAAGAGGTGATTGGCCATTCGGGCAGGCCTCGCATCGTCGGGGACCCCTAGATCCTGCCATACCTCACTAACCTCGCTAGCGAATAGGCTTTGCTCCTCCCAGATAAGGCGAAAAAAGGCAACTAATAAGCCCTGGGCTAGGCAACGATTATTGACCTTATTCGGCTGACATACCTTGGTAGGGAGAAAACAGGTGAAACAACAACTATCATCCCTAAAAACAAGCCATTTTCTGATAAAATTGGTTCGTTCTTGGTAAGTCGTATATTCGCTGCATCGGATAGTCGAGTGGGTGCGCCAGTCGGAATCGGAATCGGGGCAATTTGGACGAAATCCAAAGGCGAATGCTATATAAAAATAGAATATATTAGTATATATTTATAATATATATATTTATAATATATATATATATATATATATCAAGATAGAGAATAGATCTATCTAGTATACATATATACTATATATACTATATATATAGAATAGAATATCGACTTACCTCGTTGCTGAATGAAATGAATCAGGCAAATACCCTGATCAAGCCAAAAACCAATCATATCGAGGAGCTCTTGGTAGTTCGATTGGGTAATTCGCTGATATTGCCTAGCCGTTCGACTCTGCTCAGTCATCTCCTTTTCCCTTTTGATGCAAAGATCACATGCTAAATCAGGTGATTCGCAGGCATTCATCACACGATTGTTGAAGTGCTTATGCAGAACCCGTCGTCGACAAAGACCCTCCCGAATATATTCATGAATACCCCCTAATTCGCTAGTAGGGTTAGAATTGGTAGGGAGGGTCCCCCTATCATCGAGTAGGATATAGGAATACCCTATAGGGGGAGATGATATTACGAACCAAGCCACCTCACTCGCGTTAGTAGGGGTATAGGAGAAAACTAGAACTAACCAACCCCGCGGTGATAATACAGGATAACAGGGGTATAGGTCACGTAATAATATACCACGATCCGTTGCTAAGGAATGGTATATCGGATGGTATATCGATAGGACTACTATATGCCCGTATATAATATACCACGAAAGAGGGCATGGAATAGTCGGCGAAGGATATATAAGGACACTCGTTTATCGTGTATCTAGCTCTTCGCGTTTAACTTATGTTATTAACCTTAGTTATAAGTTTAACCTAGATTATCTCGTTTATACTATAATCCTCTTAAGATAACCTTACTAGTAGTAAAGTACCCTCGGTAATTCTATTACTAAGTACTCTTTACCTTAATCGTTCCTCGATACCTTAATAGACCCGAGCCTATATAAGGCCTGACGGATAAGGCAATAGTATAGTTACGAGGGCGGATATCGTTGATACTAGAAGACCCTTAGCCTCCTAGTATAACTAGAAAGACCCACGTATCTTGGTATCTTAAGAGAAGTATATCTTTAGGTTCCAGCTAATATCTATCGGTGATCGGTGCGTAATACTTTAAACGCCCGTCTTGAATTATAGTATATAGGACGTTAATACTTCGATAACTATAGCTAGCAACGATAGTGCTAATAACCTTTCGCGTGGTTCCGCGAGTTAATCTACTCTAACCAACGCGTAACTCATAGATATGATTAGTTAGCTCCAAGAGTAACTTATCTAGGAGAGAGCTAGACCTATAATGTCTATAAAACCACTGAGACCCGACTTCTTCGATAGAACTCGATCTAAGCTTCGAGGATTCCTAATCTAGATAAATATATAGTTACGTATTATTAACTACGTAGAAGAAGTAGATAAGGTTATCTACGTTTTAATCTATCTTCGAGGATAAGCCTTTAACTAGTTTAAACCCTATATTAGGGAGTTTAACGAGAAAAGGTAACTAGATTAGGGAGATATGATTTAAGCGATCTTCTAATTGTATACTAACTTCAAAAGAAAGCTCGAATAGATATTTAGGGATATCGATACGTAACAGACCGCAGAGTAACAACTTAAACGAATCTAATAAACTAGCTTAGCTAGTATTTACGCCACTAAGTTCTAGTAGATTATCTCGTATCTCGATTATAATAATAATATATATATTTAGCTATTCGAACGAGGACTTAAGAAAGAAGTTAAAGATAAACTTATAAAAATTAACCGACTAACCGACCTATCCCGGATGATCGAGATAGCGGTTAAATTTAATAACTAGCTTTACGAACATAGACAATAACGACGAGAAGCACGATAAAATAATACCGGATATATCCTACAAGGATTCTGCCGCCACGACGGTAGATAAGGATAAAGGTAGTAACTAATAAAGGAACTATATAATAATAACCCTTATAGACCAAGACCTATAAAACTCGATATAGCGAGACTTCCGACTAAAGAATAAGAAGGACGTAAAAAAAAGAATCTTTACTTCTATTATAGTAAGCTAGGCCACTAGATTAAGGATTACCACAAGAAAGTATTAGATAATAGTAATTAACAATAGTAACTATAAGCTATATAGGATAGAGGAGCTTATAATACTACCGGAGTACTAATTTAGTAACTCTACGTAATAAACGACAACCGCTAGAACGAGGAACCCTTTAGCGAAGACCCTAAAATAATTAGATATAATCCGAACCTAAGTACTACGTAGATATTAGTCCTAAAACGCGAAGATATATTCGTTATATATAAAGAATTCGCTAATAACGGTATACCTAACTAAAGAGAGTTAGAAGGTTTTCTAGAGATCGATTAGGAAATAGTTGAGAGTTAAGGATAGACCTAGAATAGTCCCTAGGAGAACGATGACTCGCTAGATCTATTAGAAGAATCCTTTAGCTAGGGATATAGTATCCTAAAAACACCGGTCGAAATTCTAGCAACGCCTAAACCCTAGAAGACTTCTTAGGAGATTCCGGAATCGCCTCAAGAAAACCCCCTAAAAAAGCGAAGACATGCTTTAGAAGATATAACAATTCCGATAAATAGGAAATATTAATATATATAATAAGGACTTTTAGCGACTAGCAGCTCGACTCGACAAAGAATCCGGATATCCCTATCCGAACCTACGGTATATATATAAAGGACACACACGATACCTAGACTATTAGATTATATCAACGCTTATATACTACGACGACACTTACTTAATCCACTATTAAGGCAAACTCGATTATAGTATCGAACCACGGCCTTTAAGATAGATAAAGGAACCTCGATAGAAACCAGAGTTCACCGGAATATAGGTTAACGAACGAAAGATCCGTAAGCAAGACGCTAACAACTAGTTAGAAAAGCGGCGATAGATAGCGGCAATAGTATAGGGAAGATATATAAAACTTAATATCAGCATCCTCTTTCGAGTAACTAAAGCGATACTTAATTTGGGAGCTATAGGCAACTTTATAAACCCCTAATATCAGCAACAAAGACAGATTTAAGGTTATACGAAGCCACGACCGATACTAATTTAAGGATTTAACAGAGAAAGCCTTAGACTAGGAATTATATATAAAAATAAGAATATCCCGATAATAACCTATAAGTATTTTAAATTAATCAACTTCGATATTACTAAACTAAGGGAATATAATATAGTTCTTAGAGTACCCTAGTTACAGAAATATAACCTAATAATTAATTAGTAGATAGGAAAAATTGAATTTAATAGATACCTATATAAAGAGGTATATAAAACCTAGACTATAAAGAATCTAATAACACGACTAAAGGAACTAAATTATAAGGAGACCGATATCTAACGGAGTTCCTACGAGAAAGAACCTAAAGGAAGCTCTCGGCCCCGAGGCGAGGCTATTTTACTAATTAATATATATCACAATATATAGGGTCCCTATAAAGAAGAACTTAAAAAAAGTCCTAAAAGTAAAATTATAGGATAATACTAGAAGAACAAAATATAGATATATAATATTAGCGCTATCACGATAACCGAGTAATTACTAGAAATAACAGATAATAAACTACGAGACTACGTTATAATCGAGCATAAAATAAAGTAGGTCTATATTACTAACGAGAAACCACGAATCCTGAAAGAATATTAAGACTTCGAGAATATTTTTACGAAACCAATAGATAGGGTACTACTAGAGCATAGCCTATTCGACCACGAGATTAATACAATAGAAGGTAAGGAACCTACTATTAAGCTAATTTACTAGCTATCCGAGAAAGAATCTTAAATACTAAAAGAATATATTAACGAAAACCTAAAGAAAGGTTATATCCGTAAGTTAACTTCGCTAGTAAGATACCCAATCCTATTCGTTCTAAAAAAGGATAGAAGTCTACGTCTTTATATAGACTATCGATATTTAAATTCGATTATTATTAAGGACCGATATCTATTATCTTTAATTTATAAGATCTAGGATCAGATCTAGGGAGCGAAATACTTTACGAAGTACGATATTACCAACGCGTATTATCGTATTAGGATTAGTATAGGCCATAAGTAGAAAATGGTATTTAGGACTAAGTTCGGACACTTCGAATATATAGTTATACCTTTCGGTCTTACTAACGTACTAATATCTTTTTAGCGATTTATCTATACTATATTAGATAAATATCTCGATACCTTTGTTATAATCTATTTAGATAATATTTTAGTATTCTCTAAGACCCTCAAAGACTATATTAAATATAATAAGAAAGTGCTTTAGAAGCTTAGAGAAGCTAAAGTATTTCTTAAGTTTAAGAAATATAAATTCTATATCTAGGAAACAGGATTCCTAGGATATATTATTAATACTAAAAGATTTAGTATAGAGAAAGAGAAAATTAAAAGTATTCACGAATGGCTAACGTTACGTAACGTTAAGAATGTCTAGAAGTTCCTTAGACTTACTAACTACTACCGACGAATAATCCTAAACTATATATATATCGTAATAGGACTCTACCGATTCACGAAGAAAGAAGAAACCTTCGTATAGAACGACGTAGCAGAAAAATTGTTCTAAGACCTTAAGGAACTTTTTAAGGAAGACGCGATCCTCGTAGTATTTAACTACGAGAAGCTAGTTATAATTAAAACGGATATATTAGACTACGTACTAAATATATAATTAACCTAACTAGGTAATAGCGATAAACCTCGGCCGATCGTATTTTGGTTAAGGAAGATAATCGTAACAGAGCTTAACTACGATATTCACGATAAGGAATTATTAGCTATAGTATTAGTATTCTAAGTCTAGAGACTATATCTAGAAAGAGCTAAATATATAGTTATAGTTAAAATAGACTATAAGAATCTTACGTTCTTTACAACGACTAAAATACTTACCTAACGATAAATATAATAGGCTAAAATCCTTGTATAATATGATTTTAGAATTATTTACTATAAGAGGACAGAGAATAGCCAAGCCGATATATTAAGCCGATAACTAGATTACGAGCTTAACACTAAAACAATAGACCTAACGATCCTTAGATAGAACAAGGATAGATTAATCGGTTATAACAGACAAATCCTCATAGTAACCATTAAACTCGAGGACGATAAACTATTGAAATAGCTCCGAGAAACCACTACTAATAACTAAGTAATATAAGATTTATTTAAGAATTCAGCAGAAAACAATAAGTTGATAATAGATAGAACCGGACTTATATATATATATAGATTAATATATATTCTAATATCACTACGAGAAGAAGTTATCAAACGTTACTACGATATACCTATATATAGATATATAGGAACCGAGAAAACCATAGAGTAAATCTCACGTAATTTCTACTTTCCGAATATAAGACGAAAAATCATATACTACACCCAATAGTACGATATATATTAACGGAATAAGCCAATAAGATATATACAATATAGAGAACTATAATCCGTAGAGACTCCTATAAAACCTTAGGAATAGATCACTATAGACTTTATTACAAAGTTACTAGATTTAGATAGATATGATATAATTATGGTTATAGTCGATAGACTAACTAAATACGCCTATATAATCCTAACAACTAAACGGATTAACGCGATCTAAATAGCGAATATACTACTTTACTATATCCTCGTAAACCACGGCACACTAAGTAAAATCACGTCTAATAGAGACAAGCTATTTATATCGAATATATAGTAATCATTCGCGGACCTTATAGATATTAAGTATAGACTCTCTACCGTATATTATCTATAGACTAATAGATAGACAAAAAGAGTTAACTAAACCCTCGAGTAATACCTAAGATACCACGTTAACTATTAGCAGAATAACTAGGTAGGATTGCTACTAATAGTATAACTTATATATAATAACGTAATAAACTTAACGACTAATAAAACGCTATTCTTTATAAATTATAGATATAATCCTATAATCATCAGCGAACTAATCGGTAAATAGACTATCATAGAATTAGCTAACCTTTTAGCTATAGGACTTAAGTAGCTATATTTATAGCTATCCAGAGATATCGAATTTATTAATCTCTATATAAAAAAATACTATAACTAACGCTACTAAAAAGGACCTAACCTAAAAAAGGGGGAGAAGGTATATCTCCTACGTCGAAATATCAAGACTAAACGACCTAGCAACAAACTCGATTATTTAAGAATTAGACTATTCACTATTAAAAAAAAATAGGGACTAGTTATATATCTCTTAGATCTACCTAATAGTATATAACGTATCTATCTAGTCTTTTATATCTCATTACTCGAACCCGTACTAGAAAACGCCGAACTCGTTACTAATATAGAGATCGAGGAAGAAACCGAAAACGAATATAAAGTCGAAAAAGTTCTAGATAACAAACGTATTAGCGGCAAGCCTTACTACCTTATTAAATAGAAAAGGTATAATACCGCTAAAAACACATAGGAACCTATTAAGTATCTAATAGGCTACTCTTAGCTAGTTCGACAATTTTATTAGTAGACAGATCGAAATTCCCTTCGGTAATCGCGGCCTCGACACTCTAGAAGCTAGGAGGCATCTAATCTAGGGACTAGGTTATCCTTATTAAACTAATATCCCTTAATATAGTAGCTAATTAACGAATCTCCTACTACTCTGCTAACCGATCAAAATCACGAAACTCCTTAGTAATAAAAGGATCCTTTTCGTTTAACCGATCTAATATTAACTGATCGTGATCCAATATCCGACCACCACGTTTTTTAAGAAATTGTTAATATTTTTAGAGATAGAGGACCTTTGCTATCGTTTTATTTATCTTTTACGAATACTAAAGAAATTGCTTTTAGGCCTCTTTAAGATCGGACGCTAACTTTCGTTTATTTTATTATAAATCATCCTACTCCTTATCTATGTAGAAACTCCTCTTATAAGTATACCCACGACGAGTATAGGTTAAGCACTTTTTGCTCTTCACGAAAGGGCTTATAATATAATACTTCCCACGAACAAGATAATAATCGTATAGGAAATCTATAGGGCGACTAGTTCGTTTAATCCTATCGCCTAGATAAGCATTATTAACGTATTTATTACGTTTCGGTTTAACGGTAATACGGGGGGATATAATAGAACAATATTATAAAAATATATCTAGAGGGGACACCGAGAATTTAAGGACTTTCGAGGACGAAAATCTGGAAGAGGGGGAGATGATATTACGAACCAAGCCACCTTACTCGCGTTAGTAGGGGTATAGGAGAAAACTAGAACTAACTAACCCCGCGGTGATAATATAAGATAATAGGGGTATAGGTCACGTAATAATATACTATGATCCGTTGCCAAGAAATAGTATATCGGATAGTATATCGATAGGACTACTATATACCTATATATAGTATACCACGAAAAAGGGCATGGAATAGTCAGCGAAGGATATATAAGGACACTCGTTTATTATATATCTAGCTCTTCGCGTTTAACTTATATTATTAACCTTAGTTATAAGTTCAACCTAGATTATCTCGTTTATACTATGATCCTCTTAAGATAACCCCACTAGTGGTGAAGTACCCTCGGTAATTCTATTACTAAGTACTCCTTACCTTGATCGTTCCTCGATACCTTAACAGACCCGAGCCTATATAAGGCCTAATAGATAAGGCAATAATATAGTTACGAGGGCGGATATCGTTAATATTAGAAGACCCTTGGCCTCCTAGTATAACTAGAAAGACCCACGTGTCTTAGTATCTTAAGAGAAGTATACCTTTAGGTTCTAGCTAATATCTATAGGTAACCAGTACGTAACACTTTGAATACCCGTCTTAAATTATAGTATACGAGATATTAATACTTCGATAACTATAACCGGTAACGATAGTGCTAGCAACCTTTCGCGTGGTTCCGCGAGTTAATCTACTCCGACCAACGCGTAACTTATAGATATAATCAGTCAGCTCCAAGAGTAACTTATCTAGGAGAGAACTAGACCTATAGCGTCTATAAAACCACCGAAACCCGACTTCTTCGATAGAACTCGATCTAAGCTTCGAGGATTCCTAACCTAGATAGATATATAGTTACGTATTATTAACTATATAGAAGAAACGGATAAGGTTATCTACGTTTCGACCTATCTTTAAGGATAAGCCTTTAACTAGTTCGAGCCCTATATTAGGGAATTTAACGAGAAAAGGCAACTAGATTAGGGAGACGTGATTTAAGCGATTTTCTAATCGTATACTAACTTCAAAAGAAAACTCGAATAGATATTCGGGGATATCGATACGTAACGAACCGCAGAGCGACGATTTAAACGAATCCGATAAACTAGCTCAGCTAGTATTTACACCGCTAAATTCTAGCAGATTATCTCGTATCTCGATTATAATAACAATATATATATTTAGCTATTCGAACGAGGACTTAAGAAAGAAGTTAAAGACGAACTTATAAGAATTAATCGACTAACCGACCTATCCCGGATGATCGAGATAGCGGTTAAATTCGATAACTAGCTTTACGAACGTAAATAATAACGACGTAAAGCACGATAGAACGGCACCGGATATATCCCACGAGGATTCCGCCGCCACAACAATAGGCAAGGACAAAGATAGCAATTAGTAAAAAAATCATATAACAATAACCCTTATAGACTAAGACCTATAGAGCTCAACACAGCGAGACTTCTGACCAAAGAACAAAAAGAACGCAAAAGAAAGAATCTTTACTTCTATTGTAGTAAGCCAGGCCACTAGATCAAGGATTACCACAAGAAAGTATTAGATAATAGCAATCGGCGACAATAACTATAAGCCACGTAGAATAGAGAAGCTTATAATACTACCGGAGTACTAGCTTAGCAACTTTACGTAACGAACGACGACTATTAGGACAAGGAATCCCTTAACGAAGACTATAAAATAACTAGATATAATTCGAACCTAAGTACCGCGTAGATACCGGTCCTAAAACGCGAAGACGTATTTATTATATATAAGGAATTCGCCAATGACAGTATACCTAACTAAAGAGAGTCAGAAGGTTTTCTAGAGATTAATTAGGAAATAGTTAAGAGTTAAGGATAGACCTAGAACGGTCCCTAGGAGAACGATGACTCGCCGGATCTATTAGAAGAATCCTCTAGCTAGGGATATAGTATCTTAGAAACACCGGTCGAAATTCCAGCAACGCCTAAACCTTAGGAGACTTCTTAGGAGACTCCGGAATCGCCTTAAGAAGACCCCTAAGAAAGTAAAGACTCGCTTAAGAAGATATAGTAACTCCGATAGATAAGAAGCGTTAACGTATACGATAAGGACTTTCAACGACTAATAGCTTAACTCGATAAAAAACTCGGATACCCCTATCTAAACCTATAATACGCATATAAAAGACACGCACGATACCTAGACCACCAGGATATATCAACGCTTATATACTACGACGACACTTACTTAATCTACTACTAAGGCAAGCTCGATTATAGTATCGAGCCGCGACCCTTAAATTAGATAAAGGAACCTCGATAGAAACCAGAGTTTACCGGAATATAGGTTAACAGACGGAAAATCTACGAATAAGATACTAACAACCAGTTAGAAGGGCGATAGCAGATAGTAGTAATAGTATAGGGAAGATATATAAAGCTTGATATTAATATCCTCTTTTAAGCGACTAAAGCGATACTTAACTCGGGAGCTATAAGCAACTTTATAAACCCCCGATACCAGCAATAGATACAAATTTAGGGCTACGCAAAGCCACAACCGATACCGATTTAAGGACTCAACAAAGAAAGCCTTAGACCAGGAATTACGCACGAAAACGGAAATATCCTAATAACAACCTATAAGTATTTTAAATTAATTAACTTCGATATCACTAAACTAAAAGAATATAATATAGTTCTTAGAGTACCCTAGTTACAGAAACACAATCCGACGATTAATTAGTAGACAGGAAAAATCGAATTCGATAGATACCTATATAAAAAGATATATAAAACCTAGACTATAAAAAATCTAACGACACAACTAAAAGAACTGAGTTATAGAGAGACCGGTATCTAATAGAGTTCCTACGAAAGAGAACCTAAAGGAAGCTCTCGGCCCCAAGACGAGGCTACCTTACTAATTAACGCGTATTATAATATATAGAGTCCCTATAAAGAAGAACTTAAAGGAAGTCCTAGAGGTAAGATTATAGGACAATACTAGAAAAACAAAACGTAGATATACAATATTAACGTTATCACGATTACTAAGCAATTACTAGATATAATAGATAATAAACTACGAGACTACGTTATAATCGGGCACGAAATAAAGTAGGTCTATACCACTAACGAGAAACCACGAATCCCGAAAAAATATTAAGACTTTAAGGATGTTTTTACGAAACTAATAAATAGGGTACTACTAGAGCACGGCCTATTCGACCATAAGATTAATATAGTAAAGGGCAAAGAACCTATTATTAAGCTAATTTACTAGCTATCCGAGAAGGAGTCTTAGATACTAAAAGAATATATTAACGAAAACCTAAAAAAAGATTATATCCGTAAATTAACTTCGTTAGTAGGATACCCGATCCTATTCGTTCTAAAGAAGGATAGAAGTCTACGTCTTTACGTGGATTATCGATATCTAAATTCGATTACTATCAAGAACCGATACCTATTACCTTTAATTCACAAGATCTAAGATCGGATCTAGGGAGTAAAATACTTTACGAAATACGATATTACCGACGCATATCATCGTATTAGGATCAGTACAGGCCACGAGTAGAAAATAGTATTCAGGACTAAATTCGGATACTTCGAATATATAGTTATACCCTTCGGCCTCACTAACGCACTAATATCCTTTTAGCGATTCGCCTATACTATATTAGACAAATATCTCGATACCTTTATTATAGTCTATTTAGATAATATCTTAGTATTCTCTAAGACCCTCGAAGACCACGTCAAATATAACAAGAAAATGCTTTAGAAACTTAGAGAAGCTAAAATATTTCTCAAACTTAAGAAATACGAATTCTATATCCAAGAAATAGGGTTCCTAAAATATATTATTAACACTAAAGGGTTTAGTATAGAAAGAGAGAAAGTTAAAAACATTCACAAATAGCCAACGCCACGTAACATTAAGGATATCTAGAAGTTCCTTAGACTCGTTAACTACTACCGACGAATAATCCTAAACTATATATATATTATAATAGGACTCTACCGATTCACGAAAAAAGAAGAAAACTTCGTGTAGGATAACGCAGCAGAAAAATCATTCCAAGACCTCAAAGAACTCTTTAAGAAAGACGCGATCCTCGTAGTATTCGACTACAAGAAACTAGTTATAATTAAAACGGATATATCAGACTACGTATTAGACGCACAATTAACCTAACTAGGCGATAATAACAAGCCTCAACTAATCGCGTTTTAGTTAAGGAAGATAATCGCAGCAGAGCTTAACTACGATATTCACAATAAGGAATTATTAGCTATAGTATCAGTATTCTAAGTCTAGAGACTATACCTAAAAGGAGCTAAATATATAGTCACAGTTAAAATAAACTATAAGAACCTTATATTCTTCACGATAACTAAAATACTTACTCGATAACAAACACGATAGGCTAAAATCCTTATATAATATAATTTTAGAATCATTCACTATAAAGGAACAGAGAACAACTAAACCGACGCGTTAAGCCGACGACCAGATTACGAACTTAATACCAAAGTAGTAGACCTAGCGATCCTTAAACAAAACGAGGACAGATCAATCGGCTATAATAAATAAATCCTCGTAGTAACTATTAAACTTAAGGACGATAAACTATTAAGACAGCTCCGAGAAGCCACTACTAACGACTAAACAATACAAGATTTACTTAAGGATTCAGCGGAAAACAACAAGTTAACAATAGATAAAACCGGACTCGTATATATATATAGATTGATATATATTCTAATATTACTACGAGAAGAGGTTATTAAACGTCACCACGATATACCTATATATAGGTATATAGGAACTAAGAAAACCATAGAACAGATCTCACGTAATTTCTACTTTCCGAATATAAGACAAAAAATCATATACTATACTCGACAATACAATATATATCAACGAAATAAACCAGTAAGATATATACAATATAGAAGATTACAATCCGCAGAAACCCCTATAAGACCTTAGGAATAGATCACCATAGACTTCATCACGAAGCTACCAGACTCGGACGGATATAACATAATTATAGTTATGATCGATAGACTAACTAAATACGTTTATATAATCCTAATAACTAAACGGATTAACGCGACCTAAATAGCGAATATACTACTTCGCTATATCTTCGCGAACCATAATATACTAAGCAAAATCACGTCTAACAGAGACAAGCTATTCACATCGAATATATAGTAATTATTCGCGGACCTTATAGATATTAAGCATAGACTCTCTACTGTATACCACCCGTAGACCAACGGATAGACAGAAAGGGTTAACTAAACCCTTAAGTAATACCTAAGATACCACGTTAACTATCAGCAGAATAACTAGGCAGGATTATTACTAATAATATAACTCGTATATAATAACGTAATAAACTTAACAACCAACGAGACGCCATTTTTCGCAAATTACGGGTATAATCCCATAATCATCGGCGAACTAATCAGCAAATAAATAATCGCAGAATCAGCCAACCTTTTAGCTATAGGACTTAAGCAGCTATACTTATAGCTATCTAGAGATATCGAATTTATTAACCTCCGTATAAAAAAATATTATAACCAACGCCACCAAGAGGGACCTAACCTAAAAAAGGGGGAGAAAGTGTATCTTCTATATCGAAATATTAAGACTAAACGACCCAGCAACAAACTCGATCACTTAAGAATTAGACTATTCACTATTAAAAGAAAAAAGGGACTAGTCATATATCTCTTAGATCTACCTAATAGTATACGACGCATCTATCTAGTTTTTTATATCTCGCTACTCGAACCCGCACCAGAAAACGCCGAACTCGCTACTAATATAGGGATTGAGGAAGAAACCGAAAACGAATATAAAGTCGAAGAAGTTCTAGATAATAAACGTATCAGCGACAAGCCTTATTACCTTATCAAATAGAAAGGATATAATACCGCTAAAAATATATAGGAACCTATTAAGTACCTAATAGGTTACTCCTAGCTAGTTCGATAGTTTCACTAGTAGATAGATCGAAATTTCCTTCAGCAATCGCGGCCTCGACGCCCCAAAAGCCAGGAGGCATCTAATCTAGAGACTAAGTTATTCTTATTAGACTAGTATCCCCTAACGTAGTAGCTAATTAACGAATCTCCTACTACTTCGCTAACCGATCAAAATCACGAAACTCCTTAACGGTAAAGGGATCCTCTTTATTTAACCGATCCAATATTAACTAGTCGTAATCTAATATCCGACTATCACGTTCCTTAAGAAATTATTGATATTTTTAGAGACGAAGGACCTTCGCTATCGCTTTATTTATCTTTTATAAATACTAAAGAAATTACTTTTGGGCCTCCTCGAGATCAGACGCTAACTTTCGTTTATTTTATTATAAATCATCCCACTCCTTATCTATATAGAAACTCCTCTTATAAGTATACCCGCGACAAGCATAAGTCGAACACTTTTTACTCTTCACGAAAAGACTTATAATATAACACTTTCCGCGAATAAGACAATAATCGTATAGGAAATCTATAGGGTAACTAGTTCGTTTAATCCTATTACCTAAACGAGCGTTATCAGCGTACTTATTACGCTTCGGTTTAACGGTAGTACGGGGGGATATAACGGAACAATATTGTAGGAACGTATCTAAAAGGGTCACACCGAGAATTTAAGGACTTTTTGAGGATAAAAATCTAAAAGAGAGGGAGATAAGATATTACGAACCAAGCTACCTCACTCGCGCTAATAGGGGTATAGGAGAAAACCAGAGCTAACCAACCCCGCAGTAATAATATAAGATAATAGGGGTATAGATCACGTAGTAATATACCACGATCCGTTGCTAAAGAATAGTATATCGGATAGTATATTAGTAGGACTACTACATACCCGTATATAGTATACCATAAACAAGGGCATAGAATATTCGGCGAAGGATATATAAGGACACTCATTCATCGTGTATCTAGCTCTTCGCGTTTAACTCATATTATCAACCTCAGTTACCAGTTTAACTCAGATTGTCTCGTTTATACTATAATCCTCTCAAGACAACCCCTTTAGTGGTGAAGCACCTTCGGTACTTCTATCACTAAGCACTCCTCACCTTAATCGTTCCTCGATACCTCAACAGACCCGAGCCTATATAAGGCCTAACGAATAAGGCAACAGTACAGTTACGAGGCCGGATATCGTTGGTACTAGAAGACCCTTAGCCTTCTAGTATAACTAGAAAGACCCACGTGTCTTAGTATCTTAAGAGAAGTATACCTTCAGGTTCCAGCTAACATCCATAGGTGACCAGTGCGTAACACCGATACCCACAGAATTCCCTGCTACTAGAAGGTGTCCTAATACGTAAGACCTTTTTTCCTATATGTTTTGTGGTAAGCAGCGGCGTCCTACGTATCATATACAATTCTTTTTTCTTATAAGATTATTACTTGAGTTGAAATTAAACAGGATTGGGAAACTAAAATAGAACAAATTAAAATATAAGCTTTGTACTACTAAAAAAGTGGCTCAGTTGTGCTTTTTAAAATCACCTGCAGTCGACCCACTCCGGCGGTTTTTTTTTTTCTTTCTGTAATCAAGCACAAACCCGGCCTCCATTCTACCAGACTACAGTGGGTCCTTAAGTTAGGCTCTGCGAGGCAAAGGCAGGAGGCATATGACTAAAAGGGGTCTCAAAAATGAGGGAATTATTTTACCGATCTCTCAATTTCTTGGGGCTTACTGTGGGTCTTCCGGGGTGTAGTCCAAAATAGCAACCCATGGGTCAAAGCCTATCCTACCTATTTTACATCTTGCTTACTAGGTATGGATTAGTCCAAAATTCGGGGCAAATTAGGCTCTAGGTAAGCTTTGTGTCAGCCTTGGGTTATCATAAATACGTCCTTTTCCCCGTTTCTATAAGTGAAACAGCATCAACCCAAAAGAAATCACCTGAGTCATGTTTTTATCACGGTTATTCTCTTCAACCCTGGTACTTTCCACCCTCTTGGGCATTGCTCATGCAGGCCAAACTCCCTCCACTGGACCCATTACTTGGAAAAAGGTGACGGCTGAGTTCGACCGTGGAGAGTTGAGTGTTCCAATCGACTGGAACAAACCGTCTGGCGAAAATGTCACCCTTGGAATGCTCCGTTTCAAAGCAACGAACCAGTCTAAAAAACTGGGCAGCTTATTCTTCAACCCTGGCGGACCGGGATATAATGCGACCATGTACGTGATGGCCGCAAAGGAAGCCTTCCCGGTCCTCTATGAATATTTCGACATTATTGGTCTTGATCCGCGAGGTGTTGGCCTCAGCTCCCCCATCAAATGTGACCCGGATATCTATAACGAGCGGGTGTCGCCCTATCCCACCACCAACTCGGGGCTTGATGCACTGGTCAAGAAGTACAAGTCACTTGGGGAGAGCTGCTTGAAGAAGTCTGGGTCTTTGGTGAAGCACATGGATTCCGTCAGTGTTGCGAAGGATCTGGAAGCGATTCGTGCAGCCCTGGGAGACGGTAAACTCAACTATCTCGGCCTTTCGTACGGAACCTTGATCGGCGCCATGTACGCGGAGCTTTACCCTCACAATATCCGAGCAATGGCTTTGGATGGGAACATGGACCACAGTGTGACTCCTACTGCCGATCTAATGGCCAAGGCATCCGCTTACGAGACTGAACTGGTTCGATTTTCGGAATGGTGTGTTTTGAACTCGACTTGCCCACTCAAGGACACCGACCCCCTTCATCTATTCGATGAGCTCGTGGCGCAGGGAAACAAAAAGCCCATTCCTGCGCCTGGGTGCAAGATCAGCGGCACTTGTCGCGAGAATGTGACCGGCGAAGAGTTGCAGGAGAATTCCGGCAAGTGGCTGTGGTTCAAATATGGAGTTGGTCAATTTGAGACATCTTGGACCGACTTTGCTTTTGCACTGTTGCAGGCGAAAGAAGGAAATGCGACTCTACTGTCTACCTCGCTCGCAGAAGGTCCCTCGTCGAATTCGTTTCAGAGCACTATGATCCATTGTGGCGATTGGGCTCATCCCAAAAACTCTCTCGCGGATGTCAAGTACAAGCAGCAGCTGACGGCCGCCCTTACGCCTCATACCGGGAGTACCGCCGATTCATCGAATCAGTGTATTGGGTGGCCTTTCCCCCAGCAGAACAAGGAGCATACCGCCAACATCCATGGCACTCCTCGTATCCTCCTGACCAACGCACAATATGATCCATCCACGTCGTACATTTCGGCGAATGGTCTTCAACAGCAGATCAGCAACAGCACTCTCCTGACGCGAAAGGGAGATGGACATACTTCCTATTTCCAGTATGGAGAGACGAGCCGCGCCATTAGCTCTTATCTCATCCGCCTGACTGTTCCCGAGCCCAACACGGTTCTCGACAGCTAATTGTTCCTGGATGACTCGGTGTTGTCAGCCTGTAGGGCCGATTTTCTTATGTTCCATTTCTCCTTTACCAGTGGTGTGTAGCTTTGGTTCTTTTTAGATGCCTAAAAGATGACACTTTTTTTGTATTTTAAACCTTTCGCATCTATAATATAGTATTCTTCTTCTACCATTGCTATGGCGAGTGGGAAAAAAAAAAAAAAAAAAAAAAAGCTAGTTCTTAAGTCCAGTCTACATGGATAAACAAGATCATGAAGAGAGAAATGAATTCTGTGCCCAAAGAAAGCTTCAGGCCTAAATCAGAATGCGAACCGTTCCTTTTTTTCCCCCTTTATCGCCCCCTTTTTTTATGCCTCACAAAGAATGGGTGCGGATCTCCATATGGGTTCTCGCCTGGAGTAATTGTATTTTAAGCGAGACATTCATGCATCTCGTTCACCCTCGCCTTCGGGCACTGACCAGAGTAAGCAGCATTTGAGTGGAGAAAAGAAGAGTGTGTACGGTGGGGTCCGAAACGAGGACTATTCAAAATGGGGAGGAAGTCGACCTAGACCGTATCTGCTATGGATTTTAGCGTGAAAACTGGTAAGCTTGAGTGCCTCAAACAATCCTGCAAGAATAAGCGCTACCAAGCATTCGAGTGCCTCCACCCGGTTGGGGGTCAGGGGGGCGATGAGGTGACTAGAGGATCCATGGATGCGTTAGCTCCATCTCTACCAGTTACCAGAAAAGATATATTTAGGTTTAGCGTCCCGATTAAAGCGAAACTTCGGTACCAGTCCAAATCCTCGTGAGAAGCTTCTGCAATCTCGCGGACAATTTGATATTAAGCATTTAGGCATTGAAACGCAACGCCATGTTCAAATGAGGTGACCAGAACTTTTTCACATACATTTCATAACTGTAAATCTTCGCTAGTTGTATACAAAAACAGTAAAGAATAAAGACAAAAAAAAAGATGATTCTCTAGTAATTCTCCAGCATACCCAAGTAGTCCTTAAAAAAAAAGGCTATCGCTCAACTGCATAGCACCCCTTTAAGCATGATCATACTTCGGCTCCGAGTCCATCGGCACGGAGGTGGGCTGGATGAAGTCCCTTGAAAGGACAGCGGACATCCCAAGCACCACGGTGATCACCATGGCAACGATCTCCTCCAGCACGTTCATGCAGAGGTAAATGGTAGTGTTGCCGTAGTAAACGTCAAAGTGGCGGTTATTGGAATAATCGCTCATCGCCGAGTACACTACCCGGACGAGCAAGAAGGGGAAAGAGAGAACAAGGGCGAGGAACAGCTTCTTCTGGAATTGCCGCAATGCCCCATGGAGCTGGAGGAATAGCCAACTGGCCGTGAGAGCGATAATGGCGAAAACAGCGAGGAAAATCCCCATGGATGCCTTGACGATCGCACTTGCATGAAATCCATCGGCTGTATTGTCGCCACTGGTGCTACTGACTCCCGCGATGCCGAGGATCAGACCAATAATGCAGACGATGCTCAGCACGTTGAGATACCGGAGAGGCAGTCTTCCGTCCGCATCGCTGGTGAAGAGATACTCGTTAGCCCACATCCGGCAAGAATTTAGGGCTTCCGCGGCTACCAACTCACATTTGTCGCAACAATCCGACGTAGGTCAGTAGCAGGGGTGCAATGCCGATCATCTCGCACACGATTCTGGCAATCTCCACATTTTTCGAGTCATGGTTGATGCTGATCAACGAACAAATGCTGCCAGCGATCCGGATAAGAGAAAGGGTGACGGGGTATCGCCAAATCTTGCTGCCGACCCTCCAGCCGGTTCGACGCCAGATGAAAATCCCAGCAGCAGTGACGAATGGGAATATGATGAGCTGAAGAATAGCGACTCCATCAGCGTAAGTCACAGTACCCGGTTGAGAGGCCATTGGGTAGTAATAGATTCGTTGGGCAAGAAGTAATGAGAAGTATAAAAATTGATGGGACGAGTGTCGAGAAAAGGGTCGTGGTAGTCTGGAAAAAAGAAAAGAACAGGGTTATCTCTATCCTTTTATAATTCTATGATACAGAATTTTTTTTTTCCCTCTCTTTCCCTCGTTATCTCATCCTGTAAGACAGGCTTATGTCGAATCTCGCCGTTGACTGGACAAGCATCTTGAATTCCCGAAAAGTACTAGTGCGGAAGAACAACGTGTATAGGGCTGGCACTATCCGGCCAATGACCGTGGGTCAAACAGCGACTCGTGGCCTTTAGTCAAGCGATTCTTCACCGGGTTATGTGAGTGCTGATCTTGTGGAGTGACTCTAAAAAAAAAATTGAGGAAAGTTAACAAAAAAAAAAAAAAAGGGGCCAACGATAAACTTAGCCCCCAATGCCCCTAATTAGGGGCCGTGGCTATACTTAGTAGGCCTAGCTCGTGGAGGCCATTAGCACACACACTATCCATGGATACACAGCCGCTTGGCTGAACAATGGCCCCCAAACTCAACCTACGTAGTTTTCGACAATTTGCCCCTGAGGCTGAGGGGGAAGAAGAATCAGCCCTATTGCTTTATTTCTTTATATGCAAACATCCCGTTGGATGGGAGTGCTTCTTTAGGTTAAGCCTTTCTGCAACTCCGTTGCGTAGCGTAGCGCTGACCCGTTCCACCTCCTTTTCTTTTTGCCTTTGATGTCTACCAACGGGAGAGACGCAGCATACTGTGTGAGCAGCAGAGAGTTTCCTCGCCCCACATTTCGTCTCCGATAAACCCTCTCTTTTTTTGTGACCGTAGTGATGCCATCCTCTCGGCCGTCGAGGAATTGTGGCAAGTGCCGGGCTATCAAGCGAAGGGTGAGTTTTGTGCCTGCTCTTCCCTCTTATGTTCAAGGTCTCTCTTCTTCGCCGGAAAAAAGAAAGGAAAAGGACGAGTCCAATGCTAATCGTGATCTGGATAGTGTGACCAGCAGTATCCTCATTGTGGCCAGTGTATTCGTGCACACGACCAATGCCCTGGGTACCGAGATGAATGGGAACTGGTCTTCCGGGATCAAACAAGTCATACCATTATGCGGTTTAAAGCAAACCGTGCAGAGACAGCCCCTTCGACCTCTACTGCCCTTGTGCCCAGGACGCCCCCGCGGACGCCCCCTGGTACCCCGCCTGGTACCCCCCTGGCTTGCCTCCTACCCACAGCCTGTGCCCCAGTGTGGATGAGATAGGCGTCAACTATTTCCTCTACCATTTGGTTATCGGTGGCACGTCCCCGTCGCTTGGATATCTCAACTGTGTGCCGGCGATTTATAGTACCGATGGCGAGCAACCAACCCTCATGGCCAGCATGGCAGCTGTCGGACTTGAGTCGTTAGCCAACGCTCAACATCCGGAGCTCGCGACGGTCGCGCGCGCAAAATACTGGGAAGCGATCGATAATGTGAACATGGCCTTGGCGTCGCCGACCGAGGCTCATAAGGATAGCACCTTGATGGCGCTGATCGCGCTGGGCTTATTCGAACATGTGTCGGATTTTGAGATATGGTATCGACATATCCAGGGAGCTGCCACCCTGGTGGTTTCCCCGGGGCAAAAGCCAATTCTCTCGCTCGGCGGCCATTTTCATGTTTAATCAAGTGCGTGCTGACATGACGGCGGGCTGTATTCATACCCTTCAGCCTTTCCCGAAGGATATGCTAGAAATGCAAGAAGAGGCAACCAAACACGCCGACGCCTCGAGTGGGTTCTGGCTCCTAGGAGTGCTAGCCACTCGGTGTGTTAATCTTCTCTCGAATGTTTCAAAAACGAAAGGAATGGAATCCGTGCTCAGCCTCGTGGAAGAAGGCATTGTGCTTCAGCAAGACTTTCAACATGTTCTTGGGCTCTTCACCCAACACGAACCATATACAACCACTCGAGAGATCCGTGGAGACCCAGTTCTTATTTATGACGGCCGCATTGATTTATACATGACCCCCTGGGCAATCCGCGTCTGGAATAACTCTCGAATGCTCCAAGTGGTTGTCTGCGAAGTGTTATTCCATCTCATGAACAGGATTCTCGACGCGAATATCACACCGGTCCACCGGGCGCAAATAATGACGAAACTCCACGAGACTTTCCAAATTTTATCAACTCTAGGAGATGATATGCTAGCCACTGTTCCGCAGGCTTTAGGGGTTGTATCGTCAGCACCTGACCTTGATCTGTACCTCGATCTCCCTGCCCGTGTCAGTGTATCGCGTGGCTACATGGTGGTCTGGTCTCTTTACACAGTGGGCAAATCCCCCGTGACAAGAAGTGAGACTCGGAAGTGGATTATTACGATTCTCAAGCATGTTGGTCACACTGCAGGCATCGCAATGGCGCTGCGGTTTGCCGATGATGTTGATGAGATAGACAAGTTGGCTGATCACTTGTAAGCTCTCAAGTATACCTTGTTATCTATTCATCTACATATTTTCCCTCGAATCCTGGTTTCCTGATTCGGCTTCTTTCTAGCCCCAGACTGGACCGTCCCCTTCTGTGGAATATACCCCTCTTGCGATACTAAGCCCCGTGCTACCAAACTGAAAATGATTTTCCGGATCTAGGCGATTCAAATAACCTCCTTCGTTGTTGACTAAAGCTGCCGCTGTTCAGCGAGTGTCTAGTGCGAAACGCAGGAACAGTACGCGGTGGAAACCAGTTGGTGGCCGGTTACAGCTGAAATGCTATTCGCACTTATTAGACAATGAAGATCTGAGAAAGAACATAGAACCGCAATAAGCTTTGGTATGCACAAAGCTTACGTGCCCGATGAAAATCAAGGCCCTCTTCGTATTTTTGGAGCTGACTCTGGAAAATATATATTCCAACTGTCGATGCATCGAGCTCCCCTGTATAGTTGACAACGAACGTCAAGATTTGCTAAGTATGTCGACAGCGTCAAGATGACCGTCTGTAAGTCTCAGTATTCAAGAATACCCAAAGAAGACCCAAGCAGCGATTCTAGATAATCTTATGACTCTACCTCTCTTTGCAGCCGCTTGCACCATTGTAAATCTTCAATGAACGGTTTGAAGCATCAAAGTCAAGACGATGAGACAGATGGTTTAGTTCCAACCAAACCAAGGAAGGACTAGGTCCTAAGAGCCTTCTAATCAAGTCTCTATGTGAATTTACCACCGGCGAAAATCATGATATTATTAGGGCTTAGGTCGGGACGGTATCAGGGGATTCCTCTCCAATATCTGCATTCCAAGCTCTTAGTATGCAGAAAACTCGACAATCATTCCACCTCCACAGATTAACCACTTTTGATGATCTCTTTGAGCGTCTTCTTTTCGGAATCCTGTTCAACCATTTCGCGGAACATGCCATTTTCCCGGCCAAGTAGCTCCTGCGGACTTCCGAACTCAGCAACTTGGCCGGCATCGAGCACGAGAATCCGGTCAAAGTCAGCCACTGTACTCAACCGATGGGCAATGACCACTAGCGTCGTTTCGCCCCTGCGAAAAGCAGATCGCACTGATTGTTGAATGAGCTGATCTGTACTCTTATCCACCGCCGATGTCGCCTCATCCAAGACCAAGATTTTTGGTTTGTGGACGATCTCCCGGGCAATGCACAGCAGCTGTCGCTGACCTGAAGATAAATTGTTACCGCCCTCCGTCACGGTTCGCTCCAGTGGGGAGGGTGTGCCAGCCTCTGCAAACTCAAGCTCTGGTAGCCACCCCACACTGTCCAATGCATGCACCAGCTCCCTTTCTTGGTAGTCATTGAAAGGGTCCAAGTTGGATCGGATGGACCCGCGGAAGATGACCGGGCTCTGGGGAATGACGGCGATCCGACTCCGGAGATCCTGCAGCCTGATTTGGGAAATGTCGATTCCATCCACCGAGATTTGGCCCTGGTCGGCCTCGAGGATCCGAAATAAGGCCTGCACAAGCGACGATTTTCCAGCGCCAGTGCGTCCGACCACGCCTACTCGCATACTCCCCGGAATGGAAAAGTTGACTTGCTGCAGCACAGGCGGTAAATGAGGAGCATGGTGGACCACCAAATCCGAGACTTCAAGCCTTCCCTCAGTGGGCCACGCTGCAGGAGCCTTGAGGCCTTTATAGTTTTCTTTTTCGACTCGGGAATAGTCCACAATCCGCTCCACGCTGTTCATGTCATTCTCAAGACTGGCATAGTACCCGATAGCTAGCCCCATGATGGTGGACATCTGCATGGTAAAGGTGATTGCAAATCCCGCGGCGGCAGCATCGACATTTCCCAACGACACAATCAACGCGGTCGAGGAGGCAGAGAACACGGCACCGATCATGCTGTTGCGGAACGCCAGCCACCGATTCAACAACAAGAGATGCCACATTGCACGGGCGTGGCAATCGACTTTGTCGCGAAAGAACTCTCGGTACTCTTCCACGCGGCCGAATGCTCGGATTACCGAAAGTCCTGCAATAGAGGAATCAAATTGACCAAGAATAGGGCTTTTAGCTGAGCTCTCGAATCGCTTCAACTGCCTCGCTGCCTTGAGGTACTGCCTCGCGTAATGCAGATACAGAGCCACCAGTGCGGCGGCAACCAGCATGATCTGGGGATTTACGAACACCCCGGCAACCATGGACATGGCAACCTCCGTTGCGAGGTCAAGCGTACTGCGCAGATCCGCTGTCAGTCTGGAATCGAGCACGCTGAGGTCGGATGAAAATCGATTCAAGATGCGACCAAATGGCGTGGTACTGTGCCATTGCAGAGGCGCCCGAAGAATCGTGTGGAGCATCTGATTGAAGAGCTTTTGGGAAGCACGATATGAAATGCGGACAATCAAGTAGCATCGAAGCGTTCCAATAATGCATGCCACGGCTGATAGTCCTAAGTAGATGGAAAGATAATACAGCAAGCCATGATGACTTCCTGTGGAATCGCCCGGGATACTCTCTGGGTTGCTGGTCTGGTTTGTCCAGAATTGTACCCAAGCAGCCTGAGGAAGCAGTTAGCGATGTCCGTCGCATTTTCAAACCAGCACTCGACTTACTCGGCCCAACATGAGCACACTGTACCCAAGAAACGACACGATCATCAGTATCCAGTCAGACGATCGGCCACCTCGGCTCACGTACGACTTGCACACTTCCCAGGCCATTTCTTCGCGCGCTTTGTCATCAGCTATAGTAGGAAGTTCGATATGGTCGATTTGTTGGTTGAAATCGGGCAGGCCGTCCGCATCGCCAACTTCGATGGTACTCAATTCGCGTATTTCATGACCGGGAACACCATCCACAAACATCCCTTCAGCAGACCCCTCCCGGAGCCGGACCAAATATTTGGCTTGGGGCAGACAGAGATCAATGTGATGGGTCACTAGGATTCGAGTTCTGTCTTGTGCCATTTCTCCTATCAAGGCGTGGCGATACAAGTGGACCCGGGTATGGACATCGACGGCACTGAGAATGTCGTCAAGAATCAGGGTGTGCGCTGAACTATACAATGCCCGAGCAAGACACACACGCCATTTCTGCCCTCCGCTCAAGTTTGCTCCGTTGGTGCCAATTTCGGTCGAGTCACCCTGGGGGAGCTGCTCCAAATCTTTACCCAAAGCGCATGCAAAGAGAACCTTGGAATAGCGACTTGCGTTGAAATGGGCTCCGAAGAGGATGTTATTCTTGATTGTTCCTCGCTCGATCCAGGGGACTTGGGGAACGTAGGCAATCCCTGACGAAACCTGCTCCCCCAATCGAACAGGTGCTGGTGCGTGGACACTTCCAGCGAGAATATCACATTCACCGAGGATTGCAGCGAGAAGCAGACTCTTTCCTGCTCCTGTGGGGCCACTGATGATACTTAAAGAATTAGGAGGAAATTGCAGAGTCAACCCTTTTAGATTCGCATCTTGCTGGTCGGTAGCAGACCCCGGCCACGCGATTGCTGCGTCTTGGAATTCGACGCTATTTGAAGAGACAACGCTCGAAGAATGATCTGGCGCGGCAAAGAATGTGCTGATGCGCTGAATACTGACAGAGGCGCTTCCAAACATTGCCATGACATCGGGCAGAAGCGACAGGGACATCTCGATCGAGTTCAACACGGCCACCGTAGTGAAGGCCGTAGTGGGGGAGAGTTTACCATTGGCCACGGCGTACACAGTCAAGGAAGTTGCAGAGAGCACGATCGGGCCCAGGAAGCACAAGGTGAACATGAGCATCTGCCACAGGTAGGTGGACCATAGCGAGCGCATTTCATCCTCTCGCAGGACGTGGATTCTCTTTTCCCACCGGTCTTCCAGGGCACAGAACTTGACATGCTGAATACCTCGCAGTATTTCGGTAATCATTGCCAGTTTGTGATCGCGGTCTCCCATCAGTCTGTCCTGACTTTCGTTGTACTTGGTCGCAGTGAACGAGTTGGCGAAGCCCATGATGGAAACCACAACGACACAGGCAAACAGACCGTTCAAGCCAAGCAGCTTGAAAAGAAAAACCGAGGCAATAGTGAGTTTCAGCGGTGTCTCGTAGAGTTGAAAGCACCAGCAAAGAAAGTCCGCCACGTTCTTCGCATCGATCGCAGCTGTGTTGACCGGATTCTGTACGGAGTCACTGCCCGGGGATTCGTCTTCATTGGAAGTTCGGCCTGCATTCAGTCGGACTGCCTTATCAAAGATCGCCACCGTCAGCAGCTCTTGTACCCCGACGGTGAGCTTGTTGTATGAAATCCAGTACTTGATCATCTCCAATATCGCCACCACGACCGATGACAGGCCCAGCAGGATGACAAACTTCCACAGGCGAATTTCATCACCCTCTCCTTTCTGACGATCCTCCAGCCCGGCGAGGATTTGCATCAAGGAAAACTGAGGAACGAAGCTGAGCACTGACAAGGCTACGGCGACGACTGCTTGGCAGATCAAGTGCCGACTTTGCGATCTCAGGATCATTATCCACACTCCTCGGGCCCCTGCGTTGTTGTTTTCACTCATCTGGCGGCAGGCACCCACACCACATTCCGTGCGCAAGCTGTAGGAGAGCTCTGGTAGATCACTCATCTGCAATGGAGACTTCTTGGATATTTTCAACAGTGTTTCCGCCCAGCTAAAGCTCACCCACTTCAAGAAGGATGCTGTATTTTCCCGGTCAACTTGATTTCCGTTTCGAAAGACATCTGGGCGACGTGGTATCGACAGATTCAAACAGGCGACACAGACGACGAGGGCAATCTGGAGAGCAGCGCCGGGCATTCGTAGTGTGTCGACGGGATTGGTCCTGGAGTTTCCACACAGCTGAACAGAAAGGACGATGACTACCACCACACAACTCGCTGAAGCTCGCAATCCAATGCAATATGGCATGGGGTGTGGCAGCTGCCGGAGTAGGACGCAACACTGCAGGGCCAGGAGGATCTGCCGGGGTATGAAGTCAGATTGGATGTCGAGCAAAAGATTGAACCCGGGTGAATCGACTTCTCACCCAAATTGCGGCCTGCAACAAAACCTCAATTGGCACATCATCCCAATTCCATGCCGAAAACCAAACCTGGGTACCTGATACACAGGCCCCAAGTGTAGCAAAGAACACTGCCAGCCAAGGAATCCGACGCGTGGAAGAATCCCTGACCGATTCTGTGGTTGCTTCGCCATCTTCGTCGGAGTAGAATTGAGCCAGCAACTGCATCGATTTGACATTTCTCCACCATGCTAAAGAGACCAGCTGTCGAATGGCAAAATTACTCAGCAGGGAGACCGTTACCAATCCGATTGTGTTCAAGACCAGATTGACGCCGCTCGGTGTGAAAGGGAGAAGAGAAAGGCGTTGTTGAAGCTCACTGGCCGTGGAGGGCGGTTGGAATTCGGCCTCAATTGAATCCATGACGCCGGCAAAGCTGCTCCTAGAGCGTTACCATCGAACAGGGCCGGTAGGATCTACGAGAACTTGGCCGGCAACCCTCGAAACAAAGATCTGACTGGATTGAGAATCTAAGATGAAGGATTACAACATTGATCTTGAACGCTACCACAGCTCATTCCAAATTGCCGAATCCCATCCACCCCCTTGACTTCAATAAGTTGCAGATCATCTATCTTTCAACTGACTTCTCACATAACTAACTAGTTAAACAAGTCGCCGGATAACTAAGCAGAGCTCGAGCCAAGCATCCATGGACGTAAGGGCTCATCCCGAGCGGGTGACACATTAAAAACGAAACTATTTTCGTGTAACGAACCATAGGACGTGAACTTGGTACTTGAGTTTTCCGTGGCAGCAATCTATGTGTGCATACAATGGGTATTGACCTACCGGTGGGTGGGATTTATTACCAATGATCTCATACATAGCCCTGCCTCCTTCCCGAGACATGGGAGATGGCTGGGAGTTATTCAGATACGGTGAGATTGGGCCGAAATTTCGATTAAAATAATAAAAATGAAATCAAATCAAACGATGCCCGGGCGAAGATCATTGCGAACATCTCTCTCGAGCGACCGATCTACTGAGCGGTGTCGAAATGGCCGTATCCCAAAGAAGGCAATGATGATCTTGCATAACAGTGGGGGGCTGAACCTTCGCGGCCCGATCCATCGTGCAGTAACAGCTTCCCCAGTCTCTATGAAACCATTGAAACTCCTTGCCTGAAAGAGGTTCATGGAGGGGGGGTCACTAATCACCAATACGATGTTTGTGGTACGTACGATGCGCGGGCCAGATCTGATGAACGAGGGTATGCTACGCAAAGTGAGCCGTGTAATGGGACTCGGCTAAGATCGTCAATGCTGTGGAGCATGGGAAATCGGCCGATCTCTGGGTTCTCAGCAAGTATCCCTTTTTCCTGCGCACGATTCTAGACCAACATATTCGGCATGTTAATAATTGACATCCTAGAACTATGCAACGTGCAGGTTGACCGATGCGGCCCTCAGATCGCCCTTCAACACGTGTACATTACGGAGCCACGGTAGGTAAACAGGTCCTCGCTTAGTGGGCACATCCCTAAACATCCATGGATATACATACATATGCATATAGTTACTAGGGATGCCCAGCATGCCTCTCGGCACCTCAATATTACTAGTTGATACGATGGTTTCCGTAACTGGCTGGGTATTCAGTAGCTCGACTAACGACCGAGTAACATTCCGCTAGAAACACACCCGCTATAGTCGTGCAGCTAGTGCGCCATTTACGAGCGCAGCCCTACTTCCGTAAACAGGTCTTCCAGCACATCCGCTGCGCGAGATCCGTACAGCGCTCCAACCACATCGAATGGATCCAGCGGGACCGCATACTCCTGTGCGTCCCAAGATTTATGTTCGCCATTCGCTCTAAGGCCTTTGGTCGGCTTCAGTGCCGGAGCCTCGGGGGATGGGTCATCGAGATAGAGATTCGACCCGGCTTGGTTCTGGTTGATGAACACTCGCCGGCTGAGATAAACCTCGAGCAGATTACACGCAACGGGACTCTGAGGCAGTGCTCGCCCCTTTTTCAGGAGCTTCTGTGCGCGAGAGTAAATTCGTCGCTCGACCGCATCATCAATGCTAACAAGTAGCCTCGTTCGATTGTTGGGTGGGCCGCATTCTTTGCACAGAGTGGTGGCCGTGTTCTCCAAAGCCGGTCTCATAACCTGGTACACGTAGAACAGATAGCCGAGGGCGCAAAAGTCTGTGGGCTTCTCCTTCTCCGGCACCAGGTCGTAGAACCGCGACCAGGTGGAGTCTTTGGCATTCAAGGTGCGCAAAACGGGATCCAAGCTAGGAAGGACTCCATCTGCCAGCGCTTGACAGATCAAATCACATACTAGATTCCCGGAAGGTGACACCTGAATGCTGCATTGTGGCATTGTGCCTGGCCGACGCGACAGTTCGTAGTCAATGTAACGGCCAAATACTTGCGACATCTGCTGATGGCGAATCTTGACGGCAGTCATCCACTGCAATGCCCCCGAAAAGGTGCAGGAACCCTCCCCTAGGCGCTTCTCCATGGATTGGTAATAGTGAAAGCTAGGAACGTCCACACAAATATCCAGAGAGCCATTGTGTCGATTATTAGTAGAGAAGAGTTTGGTGAGGTCGGCAATTGCAGGTGCAGCGCGGGCGAGATATTCAATTTCGTAAAGCGTGGGCGCAGCATGCTGTATCTTGCTGACATCGCAAGCTTGCCCCGGTGGCATGCTGGCTTGAAGTATCTTAGAAGAGAAGAGACACATTCCGGAGACGACGGTTATGTCTTGCAAGGAAGGGTGGCCCTGACCTTTCGCAGCTGGCAACCCAGGGACTATCTGGGCCACTGGGCTTGAGAAATGCAGGTAGTGGGTGGATGTAAAGGTGTCGGCATTGTCTTCCTGGTCCTGGAAGTGAAATTGAGTCTTCTCAAACCAGGTGATGCCTTCGGTGCGGCGTGCATGTCCCTCGCATGGTGACCCTCCCACCAAACCGCTGCCCGTAATTCTCATCGAGGCGGCCGTCCCACGGTCGTTGACAATGTCCGCGACCTTGACAGCAAGCTTGTGCCCTTTGGCCGATGCCTTGGTATATGTCTGGTCATCCCCGGCATCGCGTTCCTTCGCAAGCCCAGAGAGATAGTGATACCCCAAAATCTCTGCGCAGTTCTCAATGTTATGGAATGCAAGAGTAGGGGATTTTCCCGGCTCATGCTGGAGGTCTGCAATGAATATAGCTCTTTCCATTGATCCAGGGCGTCTGCCTGTAGCAGTCGTGCGATTCGGGAGTTAGATATGGATTGGTAGGTTTCATAATATAACCTGGCTCTGGGGTGTCCGATTAATGATCTATATACTATTCAGCCAAGGCCAATGTATGGGATACACCTATACACCCTAAGCTGTTGCAGCCTGCAGGATATGAGGTACTCAACAGCGAGATATATTTGTCATGATATGTGACCAGTCAGTCAATGCTTGCGTAGTTAAGTGCTTCTAACTATTTGTATGTATTTTTGAGACTAAGGGGCTGCTGGCGGATGTGATTTCGGGGCGAGCTGAATGCTCTACGAGGCTGCATGTTTCTAAAGGCAGATCTATTCCGCGATTCAATTCTTGCAGCAAACTAGCGCAAAAACTTGCTTTTATTCCCTCACTCCGTGTTTTGAATGTATGATGCGTGTTGACCATCATGTTATATTTCAGCGCCTGACGTTTAGGTAATTCATTGCTGGTGAATTGTAATAAGCATTATACTGTGTAATAATCTTCGGTTTTGCTTGAATAGAATGCCGGATGACCGTAAAATACGACCTAGATGTGAGAATTCCGATACTCTTAGGCTATGACCAAGGTCGATACGGCAAAGTCCAGACCAGATTTGATTCTTTCCCCCAGAAATTAAGGTGGGAAAATATTACATTCTTTAATTAAGAGCTACTAGCTCAATAAAACCTAATATTGTCAATGCTAGGTTTCCTCGTCACCCCCCCCCCCCCAGGCTAGAACCAACCGCAAGCTCAGCCAACTCCCACTCACAAGTAGTACTCTTTGAAAACGCCCTATATCAGACACTCAAGAACATTTGAGATATTGCAATGGGTAATATTGGACTAGCGGTCTCTTCACAAGGGCCTAAAGTAGGCTCTGTCGATTCCCACGCACTGCCATTTGGGTCTCCCCAGCCGCCCAATGATGCCCATGTACGTTGATTAGCCGCTCAAATGTCGTCAATGTACTGACCAAGAGAAACTCAGGCTATCAGCGTCTCAATGCCCACATGGGGATCGGTCTTGGCCTGCAACGCGGAGGAAGAATGGGCTCTAATCCAGATACAAACCATGTACCCAAGGTACAATATGGCTCAACCGCTATCGCGTATGGAGAGACTGTCTGTCTAACAACTAAGCTCATAGATTTTCCATACATAATCGCGTTGAAGCCTTGCAAGATGTGGTTATGGAAAGATTTAAAAGCCCCGCCAACATGACATGCAAGGTCTTTCCATCGCGGGACGCTGCGAATCGCCTCGCGTTGAGGCTGCAAAAAAAGGACCCGATGCTCCCTGTTTTCACGGCTCGATTCGTTTTGCCCTGTGCTCCTATCCGAGAAATGCCCAAGTGGGCTAATTTTTCCGTTGTGGTATACCACGAAAGCAACGAAGAAGAAGTGCTGGAGTCATGGGAGAAGTTTGGAGATGGAATTTCCAGTCGCCATGCCGTATTTTTCCCTTGCGCAATTTCCTTTCATGGATTCAGAATGCGAAGATCCTCAGTTCTGCACGGCTGGCCCAAGATCTGACTTGAATGGAATGACTCTTCCGGACTGGGTTGATTCGGCTACGAAGGAGAAATTTGAGATTAGATCCCGACTGGCAGTGCTGGCAAGGTCCGCACAATTCAACCAAAAGCCCTTGAGACCGGAGGATGTTTTTCTCTACCCCACCGGAATGGCTGCAATTAGCGCCGTTGCGCGGAGTCTTGCTCAGTCGGAAGAGGATTCTGGAGCCGTTGTTTACGGGTAGGCTGCAAAACTGACTTATTCTCAGACTGATGGCAATGCTAACTCTTGGTTCAAGATGGCCGTATGCAGGTACTCCCCACAGTGTACGGACGAGCGGCTTCAACCGATTCACTATGTATGGACATGGTACTACAGATGAACTGGATGAGTTGAAGTCCTCGTTGGCCTCGGGAACGAAAATCACAGTCCTCTTTTGTGAGATACCGTCGAATCCCCAGCTCTCCACGCCGGATCTGCTTCACATCCGTGATCTTGCCAACAAGTTTCGCTTTATTGTTGTGTGTGACGACACGCTTGCGACATCGGTCAACATGGACATTATGCCTTATGTCGATGTGACAGTCACTAGCTTAACGAAAATATTCAGTGGAGGAGGCAATGTGATGGGAGGAAGGTATGCACCCACCATATAGTTTGCGCGGTCAAAACTTACTGATAGTATATAGCCTCATGGTCAATCCAGCCTCCCAGCATTATGATAAGCTTCACTCGCTGTTGAGCAACTCATATGAGGACTTATACTTCCCTCCAGATGCAATGACCATGGCCAAAAATAGCCGTGACTTTGTAGAGCGGGTGCACAGGTGCAATGAAAGCACATTGAGAATCGCCAACCTACTCACCACTCATTCCTCGGTGGAATACGTCAACCACCCAACTACGGTGTCTAGTGCGCCGATATATGAGCGCTATCGCCGCGAAAATGGTGGCTACGGGTTCCTCCTCAGCGTGGTTTTTCGAAACCCTGGGAGTGCGGAAGTTTTTTACGACACACTGGATGTTTGGAAGGGTCCGACAATCGGCACAAACGCCTCCATTGCTATCCCTTACTCTCTCTTGGCGCATGCCAGGGAAGGCGATTGGGCTGCCTCTCATGGCATTCCGAGACATATTGTGCGGCTTAGCGTTGGGCTGGAAGACTTTACGGATCTGAAGACGCGAGTTAATAGAGCTCTCCATCGAGTTGAACAATGGGAAGAGGAGAGGAAAAGCGCCGATCCTGATGGGACAGCGGCCAGTGGATGTGCGATCCTATGATTAGCCATTCCTTGATCACTTCTTCCTTTATATTCATTTTCTGTGCCTAAGGTAACCTACGTAGCGAGGGGTTCAATTATGTTCGTCGGTCCATATTAAAAGTCTTACGCAGACCAACCTATTCATATATCCCTAGTAATCTATTGGAGATATATACGTTCTCCTATTCTTTTCAATATTACATAGCTTTTTCATGGTCTTTGCTTGCTTCTAGACCTTTAATTAGCTACAATCGGGATGATATACCGTCAATCTCTTGCTGTAAACAGCAGTGAGTCAGCTCGTCACAATGTCCTTTCTATGGAATAAGGCCTCCTTGACCCTGGACTTGACTTTTGTCCAAGGCCAGGTAGGGTCAATAGAGCCAAAAGCAACTGAGCAAGTGCATCGAAGTATACAGTGAAATTCCTGCGAATTAGTATATGCTGTTGATAAAAAAGGGGGGGGGATAGAAGAAGATGGAGATACTAGTCATAAAAATCACTTCTCAAGTGGTTATTAGGGCGTATATCTTCAATAATGACAACCTCTGCATGCGCACATAGTACATATCTTTTCGTGTTGTTGTATCTACACCGCTTCTTCTTTTCTGTTCTTCTTTTATTACAGGCGTGGGTTCACCTTTAGGAGATGGCTGCGTTGTGATAGGAAGAAACACAGGGGAGGCATTGCAACAGAGTCAACAAGCCAAGTGCGCCTGCTTAGGACTTTGCATATCGACCTCCGCATCGTAGCTACCGATGGACTCTCTTGGCAGCCTCACGTTACACAGCCCTGCAAGCGAAACCCTGGCCTCAACCAGCCATGGAGGTTGATCAGCTAGCTAAACATGGTTCATTTTGCAGTACATTATTAGGTACTGCAGTTTGAATTGTAAGGTAATTTATCATGCAAGACCAACCAGATACCTGAATTAAGTATGGTATTTATCTTTCAATCTAGGTGCAGAAATCCGTAGTTTCGTTGTCTTTAGAAGATCTTCATTATGGCCGTCAACCCATTCCATTAAATTGACAATGCCCCCATATCACACCTCTCCATACGCCAACAAGAGATTGTCTATCATCCTAAGCAACAAGAAATCTGATTTGTTCTAAAAAGTCTAATTGTCGACTTATGAAAGAAAACAAAAATATTGAAACCGAGGTTCCTTACTGAGAAACAACGAGAATGACTAGGACCGAGTCGACAGTGGATGTGTTGGTAGTCGGAGCAGTAAGTTATTCCCCAGGCCGCTCATGTCTGGGATATCTACTGAGTTGCTCGCTAGGGTCCCGCAGGGTAGGTGTTCGTCTATCACTCGTGACGTTTTTCGATGATCTATATGGTAAGGTGCAGCTGACGATGAGCGACGGTCAGCTTGATTGCCGCCACTTGGATGGCAAAGTGCGGAATCAAGACGCGCATCGTTGAGCAACGTCCATATAGACTTCGGCTCGGTGGAGCAGATGGGTGAGTGTTATTCCTTCGCTATTCCTCACGCAGAATGTCCAGCTTTGGGGACTAACGTCGACGGACTGGGATTCCAGAATCAACCCTCGATCCATGGAGATATTCGAGAGCTTTGGCTTTGTGCAGGAAGTAGCCAGGCTATGGGAGCCGATCACAAGCTGGGCAGCCTGGAGTCGAGACGCCAAGGGCAATTTTGAGAAAATTCCTCACTCAGACTCTCCCACATCTTTCCGTACAAAGTAAGAACCTTAGAGCGCTAGTTTACAGACGGGGGCTTAAGGGCTGACTACATACGGTACTAGATATTCCCCGGGACTCTTGCAGCAAGGCGTCATCGAGAAAATTATGAAGCATCATCTCGAGGGCTCTCTTGTTCAGCCCGAGTATGAAACAGCACCTACAAGCCTCTATATCAAGGAAGGCGAGGTGGATGATCCAGACGCCCATCCGTGCGTGCTTACTCTGCGAAACCAGGCGAAGGAGCTCCATGGCAGTACACACTGGTCCCCCGAGGAGGTCATTCGAGCCAAATATGTGATTGGTGCCGATGGAGCCCGGTCCTGGATGAGGAACCAACTGGGATTCAGCATGGAGGGGGCCCAAACTCGATCTGTGTGGGCTGTGGCCGATCTTGTCGTCGAATCGGACTTCCCCGAGTGAGTTAACCAGCTTAGGTAACTTGAGCTTTGGAGCGCAAAATTAATCTTATGCAAAACGGGTAGTATTCGCACCTGTACAACGGTCAACACTTTCGGAGGGCGAGGGCTCTTTTTCCTCCATCGCGAGCGCGGCTTGACCCGTTTCTATGTTCAATTGAATCGAGCCGACGAAGAGGGGGTCCCTAAGGAATCAGTCACCCAGGATTTGATCATCCAAAGATTGCGACACCTCCTGAGACCGTACATTGTGAGTATTGAGGAAAGTTCTTGGGGCTTTTTATATAGCTAATGAATACGTTAGATAACGGTGAAGCATTGCGAATGGTAAGCCAAGGTTTACAAGGGCTTTTTGAAGAAATCTCTATACTTACTGCCGTTTTTAATTAAGGTGGTCTAGCTATACGATTGGTCACCACCTAAGCAGTGGTATGAGCAAGAACAATCGTATATTCCTTGTTGGGGACGCTGTGCACAATCACTCTCCCCTCGTCGGCCTGGGAATGAACGTCAGCATGCAGTAAGGCCCTTTTCTCTCATTTTTTGCAATAGAAAAGGGATAAAAGAGCTGGTAACGTTGATGTTTGCGATTCAGGGACTCTTACAATCTCGGATGGAAGCTTGCTGGTGTTGTGAAGAAAGAACTGAACCCGAAAGTTTTATCAACTTTCGAAACTGAGCGGCGTCCGGTTGCCGAGACTCTCATCAGTACCGACCGCTTTCACTTAGGTCTCGTTGACACCATGTCGACGGAAGGGTCGGAGCCAGCCTGGATGCAGCAGCGCAGTCTTGAGCTTGAGCCGTTTCTACAGGGCTTCTCAGCCGACTACCAAGACTCCTTCCTGACGGCGACTCCGCAGAAGGCACCGAAAATACTCGATTGTGTAGCCCCTGGCAGACGTTTCCCCGAGCTGGCTGTGTCTGATCATGTTACTGGAAAGCCTTCCTCGATACTCTCTCTATGCCAGACAGACGGTAAATTCCATATTGTCGTTTTTGTGGGCGACATCACACAGCAAAAAGAGCTAGACAGGTTTAACGGGTTTGGAATGGCGCTACAAAAGATTGAGGAGCGCGTTTTGCCTCTTTCATCTAGAGTATTGGATCTCCTTGTGGTTCACCGTGCAAGCAGGTCAGCGGCAGTGCAGGGAGACCTCACCAAAACCTTTTACCCTGCTAAGTGGACAAAGGAGCAAGGCAGTAACCAGATCTACTGTGATATGGACAAATCTTATGAGGCTGCTGGAATGGAGCCGGGAGGGTCAGTTGTGGTTATCCGTCCGGATCAACATGTCGGATGGTGTGGAGGGCTTGCAGATGTGCAAAGCCTGGAAGACTACCTGAATTTTATTTTCGTACCGTGAAAACACTACGTGGAGGACTTGGGTTGACTTAATTCGATGTCTTTCAGCTATCTACCGCCACGCTGCCTAAACTACGCAATGCATACTTGTTCGTCATATATATGCGCACTCCCGGATCGTTTTTGGTAAATAACTAAAATGTCACTTCTACTACAAAGGCCATTGAGTAATCTCTCATCTCTACACCGATATTCTGCACATTTGCCCTCTTGCCAGCGCGCTTTACGACCTGCGAGAATGTCGATCAAGCCCTCGAATGTGCCGGGGTAATTGATCTGGTCTAAGATGCGGTGACACATATGCAATACCGGGTCATTGAAGTGCTAAAATGGAATCGATATTCATAGTCAGCTGGACACGTTGCATCGGCATCCTTGGCGATCGGCCGAGGCCTTGGAAACGTATACAGAAGATCAGCTTGTGGGTTCTACTTATGCTATGTACATCTTGGTCTAGTCCGTAAGGTTGAGGTTTGATTTCCGTTAATACAAGTTATGCTGTCCTGTAACTAGAGAGACACCCCGTATTTTTCATGCGTCCCAAATTGGGATTTTGCAGTCTTAGGGATCTTTGCCCAAGCTTGTTATTTACCCACACCTCGCACCTTGGACATATAAATTCGTTCAAGTTTCATCCTTATCATCTGGATCTAGTTCACTTTGGATCTTTCCACACGAGGCATCTGTTGATATCTGCCATATCATACACATTCACTAGCCCAAACTGGTCTATCTTGTCAACCAAGATGGACGTTATCAACTCAACCTGGGTCTTCCCCGGTCCTTGCGACGAAGTTCTACCCGAAATGCGCGGTAATACAATGGATCGAGCACCAGGATTGCTACTGGGTGCAATCTCCTTGTATTTATTTTGCAAATATACCAAGCGAGTCTACTTCCACCCATTGAGTGGAATCCCAGGACCCACACTTGCAGCGGCGACCCATCTGTACGAGGCCTACCATAACATCATCGGCGAGGGCCTTTTCAAGAAGTATATCCCGATGCACAAGAGATATAGTTAGTCGTTACCATGTATCACCCTCGAGCTATTTTATTTTAACAGCGCGTGGTTCAGACTCCCCAGTTGTTCGCATTGGTACCAACCATGTTCATATCGGCGATCCAAACTACTACCATACGTACAGTGATCGCCAAATTCAGCGTTCAGAATCTATTATTGACTCTTTATGTCAGGATTTACAACACAGGAATGGACTACCACAAAGACCACGAGCTTTACAAGGGGCTTGGAGTCGACGGCTCGATTCTTACCATCACTGATCCTGCGGAACACAAGCAATATCGTAGCATTGTCAGCCCACTATTTTCAAAGCAGGCCGCCGATAACGAAGGGCCTACCCTGTCGTTGGTGCTCGACAAGGCAATGGAGTCGGTAGCGCGCCAGGGAAGGGAAAACAGGCCAACAGTCATCCAGCGGGTTTACCGTGCCATTGCGGTAAGTCGCTCTGTCTAAAGTTACAAGGGGGATATACTCACAGATATCTGGGACTTTCTCCTAGGCCGATATGGCATCGCATCTTTTGTTCGGCAGGTCGCTGGGGCTGATTGAATCATCTCCAGACGCTGACCATTACCACTCTTTCATGCGCAGTATCGATCGGTTCACCGCTATCACTTGGCCGAGTACATATTCATTGATCTTCAAATTTCTTCTCGTACTGATCTCTTCACAGGGCTGTACTATCCTGTCATCAATTGGATTATCGACTCGTTCCCCACTTTTGTGGTTGACAAGCTCCAGCCAGGGCTGCGATCATTGCAGGAGGTTAGTTGCTCACCGAAGGATTTACCCTGTTCACGAAGATGTCACGTCTGACCCCCACGTAGCTTTTTGAGGGGTGGTTGAATGAGACCATCGCAGCCCATGACTTGGGAAAGCCCATCGAGGGCCGGAGTACTTATTTCGATCTCATGGTGACGGCTAGACGCAAACGTGGAGAAGATCTCCGTCCCGAGCAGCTCTTTGATGACCTCCTGAACTACATCATAGCCGGCATGGAGGCCACTAGCTATGTGCTCTCTTTTGGTACTTACGCCTTGCTGCGCAACCCTCGTGTCAAGGCCAAGCTGGAAGCCGAGCTAGTTGAGGCACAGCCCTTTATCAGAGATTTAGATCATCGAAAGATCATGGCTTTGCCCTACCTAGTAAGTTCCATGCTGGCCTCGTGAAGTCTGCAGATATCTTGGGCTCTGATAGGTCTTCTTTTGTCCTAGACGGCAGTTGTGAAGGAATGCCTCCGCCTAAGTAATACGGTGCCAGGCTTCCTGCCCCGCCGAGTTCCCAAGAACGGTGTGGATATTGGAGGCTACCATATCCCCGGAGGAGTAAGTCCCACGTACCAGCCCACTGCATCCGTGGATAGACGCGCCCGCTAACTCTATCCCAGACAAGAATATCCATGGTGCATCCCGTGGTGGAGTTGAACGAAGAAATCTTCCCCAGCCCCAATGAGTTTCTTCCAGAGCGATGGATGGGAAGCGACAGCCAGGATCTGGAGAAATGGAACGTCGCATTCAGTAGAGGACGCCGCCAGTGCATTGCAAAAAAGTGGGTCTCTTTTCCTCCGTCCATTTCAGCTCTAAGAAACTATACTAACTGCCTACTGCTTGTAGTCTTGCATACCTAATGCTCTATTCCATCCTTGCTGTGCAGTTTTCACGCTTTGACATGGAGCTTTTTGAGACTACTCCGAAGGATATGGAGATTGTTGATCAGTTTGCGCCGATCCTCAAGGGCGTGGTCAAGATAAAGGTCAACAAGGACCGGTGGGCAGCCTCGAATCCCTCGGGTGTTGCGTAATAGGTAAAAGTGGGAGATGTGTTCAGTATTCTCGAGATGGATTATGAGAAGCAGCGATGCCGTGCGGTGTTCGAGCACCCATGCCTCTATCTTTACATTGCCCGGTTGTTTTTTGTTTCTTTTCTTTTTTTAAAAAAAAAAAATTAAAAAGAACTCGCTCGATTTTCTCCCAAGGGCTCCGCGTCGTCTTTAGTTCAAAGCTTCCTGTTATGAGCACGAATGAATAAATTTTGGTTGCTGTGTTTTCAGTCGTGTTGCGGCTCTGGTGGTCATTTCCTCTTTATATATAACAAATGGGATAAGGGGATCGTTAGGGAAGACGCTATCCCAAAGGAGACTGGGGAAGTATCAAGAAGAATGCCTGACTGGATAAGATTGCGATGCCCGAGGCTTATATACCTGCAATGGGTCCACACTAAACCACATAGTATCTTTGTAATCCCTATAGAACCAAGGTCCTCTTCAATATCACTTCGCTTGGATAGGCGTGTTGGTGAAACGACTCTTACTCGCAAGACTCCCCCGCTTCTCTAGAAGGGATGCCATTCTAAATATCTCATCAACCCCTTCCCTTCCTCTTAGTATACCTCATCAAAGTTAGAAATTCTACTTTTCTGAATGCCTAGCCTATCCATTCAAGATATCTTGTTCATCTTCATGAAAAGCTAGCTGGACAACACATATGTCTATATCCAATATTAGCTTCCTAGGACTATTGCAGCAGATAGATTGGAAGAGAGCTTTCCTTCTGAGCCAATCACCCCCATCGATACACTACCACACTTGCCCCTTTATGAGATAGACTTTGATCGCCGTGGGAAGTCCTGAATGCTCGGTCCTTTCTTTTCGTGCGCCCTGTTTTCCGCCTGGTGGCCAAGGAATTCTTTGCTAAATTAAATGGGCTTAAGGAGATGGACCCACTGCCACCAACTGTACAGCCAACAAACGGCCGAGGACGGTACGGATACCGATGGAGGCTATAAGCAGCATACTGTAGAGGCCGCAAGTACGATAGTGCAGTCTTGTAAAATTCTGTCGCGCGAGGAGTGCCCAGGTGGATACATGGTTGACAATCCTTGGGGGCCAGGGTTCTAGCACAGCTAAACCTCACACCCCGAACATCTTGGGGTATAAATCCTTTTATCTCCCTGGTGTTCCTCAAGACTGTTCCCCTAATCATCTCAACTAATCATCTCAATTCTTTTCTGTTCTTTTTTAATTTTTAATTTTTTTTGGTCTAATCATTGCTTCGCCATGAAGCTCAACCTCGGTCTTCTCATCTGTGCTTCTGCCATGGTGGCTAGTGCCGCTGTGATCGGTGAGTGGCCCCTTTGGCCCCCCTGAGACCTTGAGGTCATATACTAACTCCTGAATATGCTACCTAGATTCCCCACTTCCCCAGTTAGAGCCACGGCGTGGCGGCGGTGGCGGACACGGCGGTGGGAGCAGTGGTGGCGGGAGTGGTGGTCGAAGTGGCAGCGGGGGCAGCAGTGGAGGAAGCAGTGGTGGAGGAGGCAGAGGTGTCGGCAGTGGGGAAAGGTGGCGGTTATATCGGCGGCGGGTATTATGCGGGATCGGTTTGGATCCCGAGTGACGCCTCCCCAGGTGACTTTTCTCCTGGGTGCAGCCAGGAACATGGCCATATGATCTGGGCCGCCTGCAATCCCACCGATGACATTGGGAATGGAGATCCAATCCTCGATGTGCAACCCTATGATGGGGGAAATTGGTGCTGGGTCCTTCCTGACGAAGACAAACACCATATTGGGAAGCCCGATAAACGCATGACTTGCGACAAGAGAGATTTCTATGAGAAGTTGACGCCCGACCAGAACCTCGCGTGCATGGACCGAGGTGTCCCCGACCATGGCGGCTGTGGAACTGGAAAGGGCCAGGCGAAAGGCACCAAGGGTTAAGAGATGGAGGTCAAGTTTGCTGATCGTGTTGGGGCATTGTATGATAGATTGACCGAAACAGCTCGGTTCCGAGTCTACGGCGCTCATGCATCGGTGTATGCTATCTAGATTCTCCATGTGTATCTCTCTATTTGCCCTCGTGCCTGACATTAAGACTATAAGGTTCTTTGATACCCGTGATGCACTGTTTCCGCCCAGTTCTGTGCAAAGTTCGATATTATCAAGTCTACTTAGGTGAACTGCATTCTAGTAGATGAGGCATGTAAGTCAGAGCACCATCATCCAAGCCATGCAGCATCGTTGAGTACCAAGAATCCAGACTTCCATAGTACTCTGGCTATATCCGCATCTTATATTGACTTCTCTCGGCGAAAATCAACAAAATTCACTAAAACTCTTCATCATATCTCCCAAGCGTATTCTTTGGTCAAAATTGAGCTACCAGGCCCCTTTTCTGTCTATGACAGCGCTATAGCTGCTATGGTCAGCCTCGTCATCTACCAGCAAGCATATCACCAACATACAACTGGGCCGGTACATCTGATGACGGAGGAGGGAAGAGAAGTCGGGCACTAGACTGCGATCAGAAGAGAAGATAAGAGATAGATGTCTGATAGTGGTGAGAGAAGAAGATATAAAGCTATCTACACAATAGGGCAAGGCGGTGAGCAAGGTGCTGGTAGAATTCTTAGGCACCTCTCTAAACTACAGCAGCAAATAGCCGCAATCACGAAAAATGATAGAGGCCATATATTGATTCTGGCCGCTTTGAGCTCCGCCTTTATTGAATATCTCTATAACTATCCATCTTAACCGCTATTTTCATCTGTGGGTCTCCGAGGCCTTTTCCAGAATATATCCGGATACCAAGATACTTCGGCGGTATGTATAGAAATTATAAGTAGCCAGATCACGTATTCTCTTATTCCGTGCGAGACAATAGAGAAAGACAAAACTATATATAGCTTTAGACTTCTTTGAATAAGATTTCGGCCGTTTCTATTACTCTAATTTTTACTATGATAGCTGCTTTTACTATTATTAGTTAAGGCCGTTTATCTAAAGCAAAAAGCTCGTACGTGTAACCTTATTGTCGGTAAGCCGAAGCCTAAGATTATCAAGATCTTAGATAATAATAAACCCCCCTGTCGTAAGAACCGCCTACTATAGCTTCGCGAAAATAAAATATAGTAAGTATTATATAATTCTTTTTTTAGGTAAAGTATACTAATAATTTATATAGAAAAACCAAAAAAATAATCCTAAAAAATAGGAAGGTAGGCGGGTTTTTTTTTCTTTTCTTTTTCTTTTCTATATATTTCAAGGCAGGTCTTTCTATCTTTTACCTTTATACGGTAGTTCCAATACTAATATAAAGATAATTATATAATAGGAGTCCTTTTTTTATCGCCTTCTACTTATATAAATATTAGTTAGGGGGATTTTCTGCCAGACAAAGTACTGATTATATCATTTTTCGTGGTTGCGGCTATTTGCTGCCGTACTCAATAACATCTCCACGGTCTCTATCGCATGATTCAGCTACAAGGCGGGATCTCTAGGCTAAAGCAAGAAAACCGTGCCCTAGTATTAAAGCCGTTAAGGTAGGTGAAAGTACTTATTTTCCCAACTTTCATTTACCTGGCCTCGGCTTTGACACCCTCTGCGTATAAATGATGCGCTATAGACTTTATCTAATAATCAATAGACTTAATATTGAGCTGTCAATACAAAATGACACGCGTCCTCTGTTCCGAGGTGAGGAAGTGCCTATTCATCCGGTCCTTTGCCAGCCCGATGGAAGCAGCCAGCCGCTTTCTAGATGTGTCTCCTGGATACCACTCATGTTACATCTGGTGGGTTTTTCTAGGCTTCTCAACGAAGCAGAGCGGGACAAAGTACCCAGCTTAATCCTTTAGACTACACCGAGACACTTCTGGCGCTTCTTTATCGTCTCGTCGAGACCTCGCCTTTCAGGCAAACCCCCACCACACCCGGTGGGCACTTGGGCGGCGTGGCAGTTCTCGTAATGTTGGCATTCATGACCACATTACTACCCGACCCGTGATGAATAAAGCTGCCCCAATCTTTCTGAATATCTGGGAAACGCCTTACAAGCTTTTTGCGTCACAGCATCAGGCCCCAACTTATCACTAGTCTTGTGGATTCTGGTCGTTAGTGGAATACATTTTTAAACCCGGAGATCATCACTGGCTATCTCCATTGATTGCCGACACCTGCGGTAAGTTGGGACTGTACAATTGGGACGTTATTCATCAGCGGCTCAGCTCGTTTCCTTGGAATATATTCACGTTGCACGAAGCTCCAGCCCGTTGCCTATGGGAGGATGTACGACAAAGCAGTAGAAATATCCTATAGGAATTATCATCACGGACACTGTTAACATAATGGAAAGGTAGTTTTCTTTTCTTTTCTTTCCCCTGTCTTTTTACCTCGCTACTTTCGGGCCGCTTAGGAGCATGGTATTTCATCATTTCATCCTTGCAACTTATGTGGCACAGACCAGGAGAGATAGATGACCAGGTATGGGCTTCCTTCCCACTCCGATGCCGAATTCGTGACCACCTGTACTATATCTGCGAGTCTTCAACGTTTGAGAGCTGATTTATAATAAAACACATCTATAGAGAACTCCAGTTCCCCACATCCTTTTTATCTGTCATGCCTCATATACTGCACAATTTAATCTATAGACTTGATTGTTAGGGCAATTTTGGCCCATCAATAACTGTAGTTATTTCACGCCTGATATCTCGTCATGCGGAGTGCCCGGTCCCCGCCCTCGGTTCAGCCGTTCAGGAATCCAGGGTCGCGCGACATTTCTGGAGAAATGGACTTGGCACGGTATATTGCTCCACTCTTACAAGTAATAGGCAGGTCGTGGTTCGTCTCCTACGCTTGGAACTGTGTATATTGGGCAAAGCATAGGACACGGTAGAATTGGCGAGATCGAGCGCGCTCCTCAGGTAGCCCGGGTATCAGATTCCATAATAAGCGGTCAACAGGAGTTGAAGAGTCAACCGGACCTAATTTGTAGATCGTTCTTTCGTGGAATAAGATATGATGATGGCTCGTAAGGGACCTAGGATTAGCTCTAAACAACCCAGACAGCAATCTTTGAATAGGCCAGAGGTTGAGCTTGTAGAATCCCATTTTCAAGCCATCAATCTGAGAATATTTTGTTTTCACATCAAAAAGAAACCTATTGGAGTGGAACCAGGTCAGTAATGCATCTGAGTAGTCAGATATGTGCTGATCACGTTCATCCATGAATGAGGCGACAGAATTCGAGTGCCGTAAATTGCGTACACATATAAAATTATTTCAAGTGAAATGTTTTTATTTGGATATCATCTATAGGAAATCTCTCCATAGTGAAAAGGTCCAGTCTTTCAGTTGAATGTTTATATATGGGGATTTTCTAAGCGGCGCCTATGTACCCCGCCAAGGCTTCAACATCGCCGACAAAGATTCCCCCACCGTCCTCTCACTCAGAATGGCCTCTTGCAATACCCAGCATGAGCAAAGACAACCAAGACCATTGAATGTGGCAGAAATCTTAGCCAATGTGCTTCAGCATGTTGACTCTAAGACCTTACTTGCTGCTGCCCAAGTCAATTCTCTTTGGGCGAATGAGGCAACCAACGTACGCAAGAATCGGGTCAATTTTGTTTCACGTAACATACTAATGTCTGGAAAATCTCGTTCTAGTGGCTGTGGCGAGGATTCTATCGCGGTGGATCTAGATCACTAACGGCCCCATTACAGGGTCTGTCTCGTTGCTCACACCAACGACGGGGGTGGTCCGTTCATTCAAATGTTTTCTCATCAAGTAAAGGTTCCAAACTGATTGCTTTCAATAGGTACACTAGCAAAGTGAGATACCTGGATATCGAGATCGATGTAAATCCGCATGAGCCAGCTTCGATTTTTCAACTTCTGAAAGCGAAAATATTCACATTCCCAAATGCTAGGTCCGTTATTGTTGACTTGGGAAGTGAAAACATGAAGGAAAAGGATATGGCGCAGTTTCTATCACGCAATCTTGTTGGTCTGGAGCTCTTTGGGGGGTATTATAGCAGATGGTTTCTCGAGCAAGTCAAGGTAAGGAAGTAGCCTGGTAATTGGAGGTTTGGCAGTTGCTCATCAGAATTCAGATGCAGGCACCCTCGCTCAGATATTTTTCACTGGATAATCGCCTCCTCGATGAGGAGGAAACGGGCAAGTTCCTAACTAGTATAGATTTCGCGAACTTCCTCGAGAGCGTGCCATCTATCACTCATCTAGAACTACTCATCGGCTGGCGGTCGGTTATAGACGAAGGAATTTTCCATCGCATAATTCTTCGTCCAAATCTCGAAATGCTCAGTCTGGGACAGGATATACCACTACGCTGGGAAACGATAGCTCGAATTGCGAATGAACTCCCCCAGACTCGCCTGTTTCCGGCGCTACGGTACCTGGACATTGCGGCAGAAGACAAGGTACTGAGATTTCTCTTACCAAAACTAGTGAATTTGCAAGGAGTCTCTCTTAACCAGACCAATCCGTCTTTGCACCCCGGAGACCACGTTCTTGGCACCCTATCATCCTGTTCGCGCATGGAAGATATCGTTTTCGAGAGCGATCATACAACTGTGATCACCAACACATTCCTGAAGCTCGCTGCAAACTGCCCCGAGCTTCGGAAATTTGAATTGGGGGATACTTGCCAATGTGACCATGGCTTCACGGATGGATTGCTGGAGACGTTGGCATCTCGGTGGAAGTATCTGACTACTTTGAACTTTCCATTTGCTGCAAAACTCTCCATTGGGTCCCTTGTGTCTCTAGCTCGTCACTGCCCGCGTCTGTATGATGTGAAACTTATGGCAGACTTGGAGCTCCATGACCTTGCCCATGAATCTACAGATATTACCTTCCCATGCTTGGATGCCTTGGAACTTGGCCATATCACGACTTCCATGCTGCAATCCGATCGCGATGCCATGAAGTGTCGAGATCAGATATCGGGGCTCCTCGACGATCGATTCCCTCTTCTCTACACATTCCGCTTTACGCCCAGGACTGACAATGAGCACAGTCGGATACTCCAGCGTGCAATGAATCATCACTTCAGGACTACAAGGTCGGCTGCTGTGGACCTGAGACCCACGCCGGTGGTCTCCAAGTTAACTAGGCGGCTAATAGAGCCCATCGCTGGCAGTCGATACAATCCTACATTTTGACGGGATAAAAAGGAGCAGATGATTGTGGCATCAGGGAATGATTCACAGCACATGGCTTGAGTATGAGAGGATAGTGATCAATCAGGGAAATGTTACAGTCATTCAAATACTGCATAGTCTGTTCTAGTTTCTGTACATATCGTGAGTCTCGCAGGCCTCTTGGCCCATCTTTCTAAACAAATCATAAATATAAACACGTAGTCTGAAGTATCAAGGTTCCAACTCAACGTGGCCTTCCAATTTCAAAGGTCGCCTAATTCGCAGCCTTCAGTCCAGCGGCAACGTCCTCGTCAAGTTGGTGGGTGATGAGCTCACAGCGACGGAAAATCTCCAGCGATTCCTGGAGAATCTCCTGTCGCTCAGTCTCGGTCAACAAGTTGTCTGCCTTGACAACACGGTTTCGGAATTCAGCCTGGACCACATCGGCCTCCTCCACGCACCAGAACGACAGCGGCGACGGGAAGGCAGTCGGGTCCATCTCCTTCTCGGTCAAGCCCCAGAAGTCCGGGCCAGCCTTCAGGAGCTGCATGCGGATAAAGCGACCGCCATTAAACAGAGCCTGGTACATAATCCAAATATATGCCACAAGCAGATGCGGCTTGGTCGGGATGTGCTCCTTGATGTAGCTTCGGAACTGCGTGCCAACGTTCTCCTTGGCCAGGTCCAGGTTGGCAATGGTAGGATCCAAAGCCTTCAGAGCAGCAAAGTCGCCTTCCAGGCGCCTCGTGCGCAGAAGCTCTGGGAGGCAGATCTTGCGCAGAACAGCCTGCACGCGGTCTTGATCACTCGCATAGGCCTTGGGATCATCGCTGAGATCAGTCCAGTCGGCGGGGTCACCAATCTGACTATGCCACACCTCTTCCAATCCCAAATAAATCTCCGCCCATCGTGCAAACCCGAGAGTGTAATAGATCGGGGTCTTTACCGAGGGGGGGAGGCAGAGGGGAATGCGAGCCGTGTTCAGACGGTTGACAACTGAGTGAGGCTCTCTATTCGGGGAGACCGTTAGTGAATGATCCAGTGGCATTTCACATGTGGGGGAAGGATCAAGGTATGGAGAGAATGCAGAAAGACGATACTCACTTGATAGTAGCCTTGATCTGGGAGGGGAGGTCAACTTCGGCCATGGTTATGGGTGTAAAGAATGTTCTCTATAGGAATTTCTCAAGATAATCAAATGATCAATTGGATAGACAAAATTCCCAGTGCCTCGAGCAGGTGCCGCCCGATATTTATGATATTCTATCTCATCAGCCCCCATGCGGGGGGGGGATCATGAGCCAAGTGGTGGGATCCACTCTCTACGCGAGTAGAAGATGTTCCTCTTCTCGTGTTCATGTTTGGCCCCTATCGAAGGAATCAAATAGTACCATCTGCAAGTCGATCGCTAAACTTTAACTGACATCTCAATGGATTAGGGCTTTTGCATGCAGGTGCTTGGCAGCAATGCTAAATGAACACCCGACATCTCCCTCCAACCTCCAACCTTAACCAGGCTGCTTCTGGCAATCACCAGCAACTGAATAGTTCCTGTTGAATACCCAAGACGCACCAGGAGCACTGTCGAGCACCACCCAAAATTACTGAATAAATGGAATTGAGGGGTTGGTCCCGCAATCCTTTGTCGATTTGGCCCCCATGCCTCAATTTTTGGGCCCCGGTTACGTTCCGCGAACAATCTACATAATCGTCAGGATCATTGGATGAACTGAGTTAACTAACTCCCCCCACTGCGGGATGGCAGAACGTTGAATGAATAATGACAGCTTGTCTTTTGGGAGGGTGTGTTCCTGGGTGAATACCTCCCGGTGCCCCGGATGCAATGTCGATCACTAGGCAGGGGCCGCTATCCCACTGCTGGTCATAAATCAAGACGCGAGCTCTGGCATGTCTCTGGTCAAGGATTTACTAATCTGTGAGAAATGTAACCTACCTGTATATATAGTCGACTCTATAGTTGTACAGTTGGTATTTGTTTTGTTACCTCAGTCTCAAGAGGTCAACCTGCGAAGTGACAAAGTTTGACAAAACAACTTTGTGGTGGGGTCAACTATCGGACCTCGCCTAACGCAAGACCAGAACTTAATAGGGCGCTTAATCACCACTGCTGGGGCCAGTGGTGTTATGAGAATCACCCTAGTCACCTTGGCAGCTATAGATGGTGCAATTACATTGCTTCATTATTCAGCCTGAAGGGGCCAAACCCACTGGACAAATTCCCTCAGCGCGCAACATGGTTTCTATCCCCGCTCTCAATATTGGCACCCGACCAAGAGATCTATTCTTGAGGAGATGGTTGTGTCGGCTGTCTTCGGCGCGCACGAAAGACAAATGAGATACGGAGCCCTGAAGGATCCATGTTGCATGCCTCGGCACACCCAACGCAGACAGTCATTTTTGGGGTGATGCAAGTCAGCCTCATGTCCCAGAACCAAGGTTGATAGACTTCACTCAATTTTGTACCCGTCGAAAGGCTCTCGGTCAAGGGTGGTCCTGGTTAGCACAAAATGCATATCCATATAAATTTCCTTCAGCCTATTCGTGGAGGAAGGCTTCTAAGGAGTATGAGGGTATAGGTAATTTTCATCCTAGGGGGTGGGGGGGCTAATTCAAAAGGGCAGTAAAAGGAAACTGTGTTCAATCGCTTCCCGGTACTTCCAGCGTTCACCAAACATGACTCCTGGATGGCGTGGTGAGCAAATGGCTTGATTGGCCGCTATTGTTTTCTATTTGATACCCGATAGAGCATGAAAACAAAGAAAAAGTGAGCCTGTGTAGGAAAATCTTCGAACAGGAAAATCGTTGATGAGTATATATCTAGATTTGATTGCATCAGAGATTTTGTTGCTGGCCGAAGCAGGTCAAACCATACGCCAGCGGTGCTACAAATGACACTATATATTATTTATCTGGGCCTTGACCAGGCTGTATGAGTCAAACGAGATATACAGACGATAACAGAGTATAGAAATCCTGCTTAGGGCAGGATTTGATGAAGGTAAAAGAAGAAGAAAAAGAAAAGACAGAAAAGTCGATTTCTAGCAAAGAACAACCAGACAATAACCAAAACATCTAGCTCTTGGCGTCTATTGTAAACCCATGCTGCAGCAAGTATTCCTTGAGGTCTTGGTCTTCCTTCTCCAGATCAATTTCCCCACTCTCTGGCAATAGAGAGTAGACCAATATTCCTAGCACGGCCACCCCACCAGCCACGTAAAAAGTTGAGCTGTTTCCTGCTCGGTCCTGAAGCGGAGTGAAGCATTGCGTGCCCACTGCCGCACCGGTTCGGCCAAAGGCCGTGGCAATACCGTAGCCCATACTCCGCATGGCCGTGGGAAAGGACTCGGAAGAAGTCAACCCGATGGTGGCACCCGGCCCCATGTGCCCACATGCCTGTAGCAGGCCATATAGCACGACGAAAGCCGCAATATGTTGTGAAAGTTTGTCGTATGTTCCGCCAATGATAAATCCTAAGACAACATACCCTGCAAAGCCGACCATGCCGGTTTTTCGACGTCCGATTACATTGGTAAGCCAGGCACCAACGACAACTCCGGGGACAGGGAGAACGGCGAGGATAACTTGCCAGATGGCCGTGACACGGATGTGGTGGTCTTGAACCAGCGAGGAAATAATGGTGCTTGACATGATGCTGTTGGGAAAGTTGATAAAATCATACAGGAAAAAGGCCACCGAGATGGTGAGGATGCGCCACCAGTATCGACGAGCAAGAAGCAGGTAGATTCGTATCGACCGCCGCTGGCGGGTAAGGTTTGAATAATGAAACAGCGATGAGTCTGCCATGAAAAGGCGAAGGAGGATGATGGTTATAGGCAGAATGGTCGCAATCGAGTAGATGGCATGGAAGGTGATGGTGAGGTTATTGTCGCTCGCAATGAGGCAGATCAAGTAGATGATCATCAAGATGGGGCCCGCGAGAGTGGCCATCAGCGTAGTGAAGGACACAAAAAGTGGACCTCGATATTTTTTCACAAACTGCAGTTGTGAGAAAAGAAGGAAGAAATAAAAAAAAATGAGACAGATAACTCACATCGTTCGACTCTTCGATGCCTGCTGCAGCGCTAGGAGGGTACTCTCCCCCAACGCCAAACCCAGTGATTCCTCGAACTATCACAAAGTACCACAGCATGTTGTGGGATGGGTGCACTTGCAAGGCCAATGTCGACATCAAAGTGCCTATGGCGACTAGAGAGGAGGTGAAAAGTAGTCCGCCACGGCGTGAGAACATATCCGAGGTGTACCCGAACACGACAATCCCCAGAATGGCTCCGATAATGAGGGAGTTGCTAATTCGAGATTTCATTTCAGACGTGTAGCCCCTCGGCCCTAACAGCTTCTTGAAAATGACATTGGTCGGGTTGGCCAGGGAGTTTTGAAATCCGTCGCTGAAATTGGCGATGTACTGGAGACATGGATGAGCCATGGGTCAAGCCAATCCGACAAGAGTACTTACACAGCCCACGATAGTTACGGTGCTTTGCCATTTTGCCGGACGATAGACGTCGGGTGTTGTTGTTTCTGCATTGTCCTCAATGTCCGGCGTAGCCTGGCTTGTAACCTCAAGATGTCCTTTTCTGGTCGCATTGCCGGGGACCGCCATGGGGTTTGGCGAGCAATTGATTGATTTTATTGAGGCTTGGACACTGTCCAAAGGGACATCTTGTATCTCTCTGGCTGATAAGGATTTGATCTCGCTTAGCTCACCCCACGATCGTGGCGTGACTCCCGCGGAGATAAGCATTTGTTAGGGTGGATATTGATTATCTTCATTACTATCACGATTGATATATCGGGCCACAGCTATTCGAATTGGCTAACGGGTAGATAGAAATACAAGCAAGTTTTGTATACCCCTTCTTGCTCGAGTGTGCAACCCTAAGCAAAGCATATATACATTTAGTTGTCGGTTTAGAGAGTCACTTCTTTTCTTTTCCTTTTCTTTCCTTTTTTTCCCCCTTTCACTCGGCGATGGCCGTACTATTTATGAAAAGCTTGACTAGGCATGTTTACTATGACACTTGAATAGATCCGTTTCCAGTCCCCTTCAATCCAGATAGAATGACATCACTATTTTTAGGAGAATCAACTAACTCCTTTTGAAGGATAGTTCTCTTCCTAGCAACATCACAATTTCCTGATCCGGCATGGATCGGTTTTCCTGTCACCCAACAGGGGGCGGCCCACCCCCTTCTGGGCAACCAGACGCGGTCCATTTCTTGCTATGTTTTTTGTTGTTTTGATGGTCTTCTTCAACACCCAAGTTTCTCTGGTTGCCCCAGTGGATCTCTCACATATTCTCTAACTACGACAGTCTTTGTCCAAAAATACCCGCTTTTGATAGATTGCGTATTTGCCTCCTAGTTGGCCCCATGTACAGGGTCGGGTCGGAATTCAAAAAATGTTGGCCCCAAATATCCTTTTCCCTATACATAGAGATTCGCCCGCTTCTTTTTCTTTCTTTCTTTTTCCAAGCCTGGCCGGGATCTCCATGGCGATTCAATTCAAGTCTCTCGGTGCCTCAGGTTGACCATCTGCCAGCCAACGACATCACGTGCTTCTCCCCGTCCTCGTGGCAGCCAATTAGAGTGCGACCTGGACGAGTAGGTCTCTATTTCCTATTCGAGTAATAACTGGGCTGCCTTCTGGTAGTGAGCCCGTTGGATCCCTCACTTTTTTCCTCCCCGAGAAGGAGACTGTCATGGCCAACCTCCTTTTCCTCTCATACACTCACTCATTCTCCCTCTCTCTTTCCAGAACATAGCGCAAAATCATACTCACTCTTCACCCCTACAACTACGAAGCGCAAGAGCTATATGAATCCTCAATATCTTCATAGCAGGTTTTTCCGCGCTAAATGGTCACTAAAATCACTTGATCTGATCTATTCGACTCGATGGACCCCTCCCCGAGAGAACTCCCTCCGCCACCTGGCGTGACTCGATCGGCGCCAGGGAGAACCTCGACTCCCCTCCCCGCGGCTCCGTTCGAATGGCACGCGGAGAGAATGCAGAATTGGCTTCAGGCCAAGGCGGAGGAAGATCGACGGGTACAGGAGGAGGAAAGGTCCCTTCAAGAGACGTTGAAATTGGAGCGACGCAAAGTGGAGCAAGCGATGCTGGTGGAATCTTTGCGTGCCGGTGTTCCGCCGCAAATGATTCCATTCATCTTTACGAGTATGAGTGGGGGAGACAACTCCCAATTCTCGCTGGAGATGACCCAGCAGCACCTGTCGCAACCCCCCGAACAGCTACAGTCCCTGTTCCAGCGCAGCCGCAGTCGTTTTCTGGTCCAGGATTGCCCACGACGCTTCCACCGCCAACTTCGTCACAGCCATGTCTAGCACTTCCAGGAGAGTTGCCCCGGGATCTTCGCTTGGTTTCCCCCAACACGTTCATTGCCCAGCCTTCCCAGTATGGCCTCTCCAGGGCCGCTTTTGGTCCCCCCGTACCACATTCGTCCCAAAGCACCGCAGCCCGACAGGAGACTCGTCCGCGCCGGTCGTCCCCCTCTCTCTCTTTCCACCACTATGTTCCTCCGGGTCAAAAAAACCCCTCAGCGTCATTGACAAAAGGCCAGCAGGAGCCCGGGCCGGCGCCAAATGCACAATCCTACCTTCGGTCAGAGAAACGTGAAAGCTCCCCAGGTCGAAAAAGAAAACCCCAAATCTTACACGACCCAGTCCCTCCCCCATCATCTCGCTCTTCGGAAATGGGCGCTAAATCGAGTGAATGCTCGCGACAGACTTTGACTGGCACCAGTTCCTCCGGAGACCAAAGCGACGTGTCCAGCTCCCACGACTCCCCTGCAGCGGATCATGATGTTTTCCAACGATTACAAGGTTCAACTTCAACTCACGCCACAGAAACAATGCAGCCTCTTCGTGATCCTAGTCCAAAAGGATCTTTGCGCAAATCTACCGCCAGCAGGGTTCAGGTCAAGCACAAGCCCCGGAATCAGGGCCAGGATATTCCTGAACAGCACGAAAAATCCCAAATTGAGGCCCCACCGGATGCCGATGATGCGTCACATCTATCGCAAGATATAGGCATGAGCACTCACTCGAGTGGGACAGCTCGCATCGATAAAGACAATTTCTGACCGGGTGATGCTCTCGATGTCTCGGTTGGTTTCTTAGCGGCAAATCCCTCGCCCATTCACAAATTGATGTCTGTATGACAGGAACATGCGACAATAGCTCTACGAATGGGCGTTGAGGGTTGACTCTTATCATGTTAATGGTCTCCAATTTCTCACCATCCTTGTATTGATACCAAATGTTCTGTTGTTACTGGAAGGGGCCTCAAACCCATTTCTCAAGGCGCTGGATCGCTTCTTACCTCGCTAGCTTCGATTCCTCTGAATTCCCATTAGTACATGTGGCACCATTAGTTTTCAATCTTTCACCAGACCGGTGATCAGCAAAAGCAGGCTTGTCTGTGCTTAGATGGCGATATGGAGTACGTCTAGATTATGCTTTCTCGATGGTGCCTGATTTGTATGACGCCTGATGGTTCTATATGTGGGAAACAAGCTTCTCTGAAAATGTGACCCAACTGTGTCGACGGGCAAGACTTAGACTGATAATTGAGTAACCAGAAGGAATCATGTAGTTTTGATGTTGATTGATTAATCCTTCCTTTCGTCTTCATATTAACGGTTGGGTGTGGTTGATATTCTTGAGGAGCTTAGCTACGTTGTATCAAGCGTCAGAAGTATGTCAGTTATTGCTGGTTTTCACTCTCCAAGTCGGCCAAGAGCTTGGGTAAAGTATTGGCAAGAAGACTAATAGTACCTGCCATACATTCCCAGGGCTTTGCTTCTCGGGGCTGACCTCGAAATGAACGTATATACTCCATCTGATATTATCTATTGGCTTTGCATTGACCACGGCCTCCTCAATCAGCTGCACACGGTCCTCAAAAATGAATATTTCTTTCCCACAATAGTAAAGGTTGCCAACAGAAGTTGACCCCAAGGGGCTTCCGCGAGAGGACCTCTTTTTGCTAGCAATGCTTGGCTCTCATAACATGTATCGAAAGAAAGGGGAGCGATCGCCGAGTGAGTCTGGGTCAGAGGAGTACTGTGACAAGTCAAGACTGTCTCGCTTTCGATTAATACATTGGTAGGTGAACCGCATAATAACCGTGGCAATCATGCCGACGACAACAAATGCCAGCTCGAGAGCATGACCAAGGATGTATTGTGGTGCATCCTGAGCGCGATAAAAGTTCGATGCCATTGCTGTTACATTGAAAACACGTCAACCATCCGTTTCCCATCGATAGTTGGCCAAAAGCTCACCTCCCGCCAAGTTTCCTAGCCCGATGTAAATGGCCATTCCAGCAGCTCGTTTATAGTCACCCGCTAGATTGACACTGACCCATGTCACATTCCCTGGAAAGGCAGGGTATATTCCTAGGCGCTCTTGTCAGAAACGCTCCTCAACAACAGCGCAAATGCCAGGCTTACCGACGACGGCCACAAAGACTCCAAAGTATACGACACCAGGCACTCCGCGACCACTTGATGCCAGGCAGATGATAAACCCAATGGCTATCATGGCCATAAAGAACAAAATGAAGGGAGACCGTTGCTTGCGGCGATCGGATACCCAGGCCGCGAACACGGCGACAATCGCTGCCACGATGTAAATCGGTACCTATTGATAGGGCATTAGGGTCGAGGGCCATACATTTCAGGCCAATGCCAACTCAAGATGCTTACAGTCAGCAGCTGAGCCGTGGAGGATGTATACCCCAAGTCCTTGATAATGGACGGAAGGAAAAGAGAGATCCCATAAAGAGGACAAGTGATGCCCCAGTACACTTAATGTCCCCGCGGTTAGCATGCGGATAGGTTTTGCTTTCACGGGGAAAGAGGTCCATACACTTACTAAATAGCCCTGCGTATATCTGCCAGTCTGTAAATGCTTCAATCACATAACGAAAGTGAAATTTGGTCTGGTCTTGAACCATTTCCCGTGAATCGGATGAATGTTGGGTTCTTAGACTGTGGATCACAAACTGGCGCTCGGCATCAGTTAAAAAAGTGGCGGTTTCAGGGCAGTCGTGAATGGCAAAGGGCGCAACAAGGGCAACAACGACAGTCAACAGTCCTTCTAAGATGAATATCCAACGCCAGCCGGCGTAGCCGCCCACTCCGTCCATCTTCTAGACATTCTCGTCAAATTAAACGATTATTCTCATGGTCAATAAAAGGACAGCAACTTACCGCGATCCCATATGCCAAAATACCAGAGAAAGCCCCCGCAATACTTGCCGCGCTGAAGAATAATGCTTGTCTATACTGTGCCCGGTGTCGTGGATACCACAGGGTGATGTAGTAGGCAACACCAGGGTACAACCCAGCCTCTAACTTCTATCAGTATGTAGAAAGATCGAGGGAATAATGGCGGGGGAAAAATACATACCAGCTATCCCCAGGAAGAGGCGAGTCGCCAGCAGCCCTGTGTAATTATGGACCACCCCCATCAGGGTCTTTGTAACCCGGTCAGCCTGGCTTCTTGACATCCGTAAATGCTGTCAATGACCTACCATGACAATGCCCCAAGCAATCATAATCAGTGGCAGCCAACGCGATGGTCTTAGCTTCTTGAGAAGCAGATTGCTGGGCAGCTCGAAGACGCAATAGGTAAAGAAGAAAACCGTCACTAAACACCAGTATTCGGTCAATAGACTGTAACCCAAGACCGTAACAATGGAGAGCTTTCCGTACAGGTCCAGTTATACTGAGGCCCAGACATGTGTAAATCGTCCAAGAGCCCCTCGATCTTGGCGTTTCCAATGTTCCCGCGGTCCAGAAATGCAAGCAAATACAGAATACTCAGCATGGGGATTAAGCGAATGTCCATCTTTCGAAGAACGGTCTTTTCATCGATAGATGGAAATTCCGGAATGTCAACCCTGGCTGATTCTCGGTCGGTGATCTTTTCATCATGTTGACGTTCCATCGCGCTAGACTGTGTAGACTGTGAGGTTTGAGAAGCCTGGAGCTGACCAACGGAGACCTTTTCTGGAGGGTGGATTGAGTGAGACATTGTAGTACACGAAATGAAGAGAGGGAGAGAGGAGCATGGTCATGCCGCGGGTATTTGTACCTAGTCTTCCCCGGGGAAATTGGAGCCAATTACCCCGGACAAGATTGAAGAGATCAGCATTGGGGGTGCTTGGCATGAGGGGTATCACGGGCTTAACTTGTAAGCGTGGGGGTGTATATCCATGGATATATACTTTGCGGGCTGAGTGGTGGATTTCTGACAGGCCCGAGGCTTGATCTTTTGGGTTTTATTGAGATCATGGCAAGTGGATTTACAAGTACAGTCAATAGAATAGGTGGGAAACTAGGTGCGTTGGTCAATTCTTGTGCAGAGATATCTTCAGAATATACATAAGGATTTCTAGACTGGGATTGCTCAGACAAAGAATGATAACTAACTAAATGAACAAAATAAAGATCAAAATAAAACCGCGATAACCAGTCTATAAGCAGACAGGTAAATTTACATCGCCGTAATAGAATAATGCAATAATGCGCGAGTGAGACGACGATGCTCGAAGCCCTAACTCTGGTCTCTGGTGAAGGTCATCGCCTTGGCCTAACTTTGAGATTTCTTACGAGGACCGCCACAGTACCTTTTTTTCTTTTCATGTTCGAGCCGATCCAGCGACTCAGTCACCGCTGTTCTCACTGTTAGATCATCGGCTCCGGATGTAAGGTGAGTTCATTCTATCATCATCGCATCATTGGCAGCCAGTCACTCCAACAACCAAGGCCTGTCCACCTACATTGTATTTTACCCACACGAGCTGACCATCCTGCTTCATCTCGCCTGATCTGTCTTTCAACTATTATGCCTTCTTCTCCGTGGACTCCCCCGATACAACCACCCGCCCCATCGCCGTGGTGGGCGCCGGGGTCATGGGCCGACGGATCACGATGATGTGGGCGGCCGCCGGGTACGTCGTGTTGCTCTGCGAGAAGTCGGCCGACAATTACGACGGTGCATTGGATTTCATAAAAGCCAACAAGGAACAACAAGCAGCGCGACTGGGCACCACTCCCGGCGAGGTCAAAGTTACGGCGTCGTTACAGGACGCCGTACAGAACGCCTGGATGGTCATTGAAGCCATTCCCGAGAAACTGGACCTGAAGATCGAGCTACTAGCCCAAATCGATCAATTCGCGCCGCCAGACTGCGTCATTGCCTCGAACTCGTCGTCGCTACGTACTAGCCAGATGATCGTCAAAACCGAGAAGAACTACCGCATCTGCAATGGCCATTACTATATGCCGCCTGAGCAGACTTACTACGAGCTCATGTCCTGCGGTTACACGGATCCAGCCATCTTTCCCCTTTTTGATGGAAAAGGCCAGCGCCGCCGGTTTTCAGCCTGCGCATGCCAAGGTCGACTCCACTGGCTTGATCTTCAATCGAATCTGGGCTTCTATTAAAAGAGAATGTCTGTTGGTCATGGCCGATGGGGTTAGCGACGGCCATACCATTGATGCCATGTTCAAAAGCTGGTTCCAAGCTTCTAAGGGCCCATGTATGATGATGGACACTGTCGGACTGGATACCGTGGCCAACATCGAAGAGGTATATGTTCAGCAACGTGGCCTGGACCCTCGAGCTATGCAGTGGCTGAGAGACACCTACGTCAGCAAGGGCAACTTGGGCTCCAAGGGCGGAAAGGGGCTACTGAGTTAAAAGCAACAGATGATTGAGAAGCTTGGAAATTTGTCACACAAAACGTGATACGGTTGTTCTCGCTGTTCTCTGTCACGGCAAACTCCAAACCAACAAAGTCTCAATTCGAGGGTATCAAGAGTAACCTGTTCCACTCTCCAGTATATATAGACTCCTGGCTGCGGGTACATCAATAGAAGCGTGACAGGAATGTGTATCAAAGTCTATCATACTTCGCGAGCCTCGTGAACTCGCCCAGAGACAAGGACACGGAGTGCCAACTTTCAACTGTCATGTACACGAGACCTGAACACAGGCAAGAACCGAGAAACAGAGAAATGGATAAGCAAAAGGAATAGGTATCATGAAGTAATCAACTGCCATGAGGGTCAAGCATGGAGGGGGGAGGGGAGTAGCAGTGAAAAAGAAACCAGCCAAGGAATGTGCAGTGAGAATAAGATGGAAAACCGTTATTAGGATTAAGAGTGCGCGGGTAGTCCAGAGAAGCTTGGAAAAAGTGGGAGTGACCGTTGATAGACAATCAAACGCGCCGAAAGGAGGCATTATGGAATAAGGAAGGCGGTCACTAGGGTATCATGCACCCATCATGACAGTAGGGCGAGGATTAGTGGCAGGAATAATAATATACCAACAAGAGGATGGGAATGATAGTTAGGGTGATCTTCGGCGCCGATGGACTTTCCATTCGGCCTTGGCGACTCGCATGAACAACTCGACGTCCTTGATCGGAACCCAGCTAGTGAGAACTTTCATGATATTTTCAAAGTCGGACTCGAGAATGATCTCTCGCATACCATCAATGAGAGCGGCGGATGTGGCATGGAGGACATCTAGGCCTTGGCCAAACGAGCTCGCAGGGGCTTCTTCCTTGCCGTTCTTCCCAGACGATGTTGTCGGCCGGGCCATGATGTTTTCAGCGTCCCCAAGGAGCATAAACACATCCCATACCCGAAGCTGAGCCGGGAAAGGAATGGAATAGTTGAAAAGAGTGAGGTACCAGCGAGTGCCGTACGCGGTAGGTGGGACTCCAACTTCATTCTGCAATACAACCAGTTAGCAACGTCCCCCGAAGAAAGTCAACTCAATTGACGTACCAGTTTGGTGGCGACCTCGCCTCCCGCCAGCCATTCCCGTTCGAAGTCGGCCAAAGCCTCCATGAGACCAGCAAAGCCGGATTTGTATAACTCCCCCAGACCACGTAGCTGCCACAGCCGGGCGAGCATGATGAACGCGTGGTCCTCGTCATAATATGCGAGGAGCGTGGCCGCGAGAGCCGCCATGCCTTGGACATAGCCAGTCTCTGGGAAATACAGAGACATAGCGTGAAGCACACGGAATAACAATCGTTGCCCGCCCCGATAACGTCGTCGGAACATGATGTGGCTAGTGATGGTTCGTGGCACGTCAATATCGATCTGGACATCATCCGGCGACGAGATGTATTGGTACTTGCGAAAGGCTTCAATGAGCTGTTCCTCGGATGGACTGCCTGGGTGCCTTTTTGCACTGGTTTCAAGAAAGGAGTACCAAGCTGTCGCCCGCCATCGATCCGGAATGCCTTTCCAGGTGCGCTCGATAAGCTTGGTGCTTTTTGTATCGAATTCAAAGGTCATTCCTCCCCCATGGTTGTTTTTCTTGATGGGTTTAGCCATCTTGGTCCATTTATCTTCGCGTTCCCATTCCTTTTTGCGCATGGCGCGCGAGGGAGAGTGGTTTTCTCCCTCGCCATTAACAGCCTCGAATGGGAGAGTGAGCATATCACCCGCTTCATCTTTAAATTTGCGGTCTCGGTTGTGGGGAAGGTGGTTTGCCGCAGAACGTAAGCGGGACCCTGAGCGTCGCAGGGGCGTGCTGTGTGCGCTTTGTGATGACGATGGCCGGGCGCCCATGGAGTTCTGGGATAACTTGCGAGTTGGAGAACGCGCCGTAAAAGAGCGATTGCTAGCCAGGGCAGACGGGGGCCGAATTGAACGCTTTCGCCGCGGGGTTTCCGAGGCCAGGAGAAGACTCGTCGTCACGCGTTGTATGGGATTAGGCTCCGTACGATCCGGAGAGTTCGCCGCAGGGGCATGGATGAAACCGTAGCGGTCCACCTCTCCTGCGCCCACATTCTGCCAATACTCGATGCCTCCCGCTAGCTCCTGGGTCTCTCTCTTCATTCTGGTGCGCTCTACCTCGGACGAGGCCCGTTGCCGCGTTTCCGTCCCGTTGGACTCGGGGGCGAGCGTTTGTGGGACTCCTGAATCAGAAGCCGCGTTCTCCTCCCAGAGCACGCTGTTCTCCAAAGTCATTGCGTTCGCTACCTCGGAGTCCGTGATATTGTCCTCCCCCTTTTCGTACATCAGGCGAACTCGTCGCGACAGCATGTCCTCGTCCGCCGAGATGGCCCGGTTCGGAAGAATGGTTTGTCTTGGGCGAAGGGTGCTTTGTGTTCGGACGGGCCGCGGGGTCGCCTTCGGCGTGGCATTCTCCGCATCATTGGGGCCCGTCGAGATCGAGGGGGCGGGTGTTGATTCAGCGTCCTGACCTTCAGATTCTTCCTCGAGATGTGGTTCGGACTTCGGATTGGCCTCCTGAACACGATGTGGCTTTTTCGATTTGTCTTTGATGAGGCTCCCGCGACTCGAGAATTTCATGGTGTGCCCAAGGCCATCCAGAGAGCCCGTGGGAATGTCCATGCTGATCCCATTGAATGGCGAGTCGATTGGCGGCACGGGTGGAGGTGACTCGGACTGAATCTTCCTTTCCAACTCGCTTGACTTCTTTCTGAAACCCCCCATTTTCGTTCTGACCATCGCGATCCCGGACGCGAACCAGGTCGCGAACTGGGACGAGTGCCCGTGTGGTCTATAACAATGCTAGGAACGCTGCGCACCGAAGCCGGCCTGGATCCAGAATAGCCGCCCTCGGCGCGTGCCATTCGGCTCCCAGTTCCCATAAGTGTAGACGGCATCAACCCGGGTTCCTTCGCATGGAACGTAGGCTGGGAGTCGCGAGGGCTCGAGGCAGCGCTCGCGCTGAGGGACCGACCATCAGGGGCGAGTGGCGCGTTGGGCGTGGGTAATGAGACAGGGCGAACGTCTTCCAAGGGCGCCTGAATCGACCGGGACTGCGACCGCCCAGGCGTTAACGATGCCAAACCATCCACCATTATCCCGGCATGACTTGTCAATGTTGAAGGAGGGATGTTCGCGAAACGAGCGACAGGAACAGGTCGTCGAGGAGGGGAGAGAGGGGGGTTGGATCAAGGCGGCGAATTGGTAATGAGAGACCTAAGAGGCGAAAAAAGCACCAAGGAGCGACAAGATTGCGGACGGCATGGCCGAGGTGGATTTCGTCAGGGTCGGAGAGAAATTAAAATTAGGGGGGGACAGTCGGAGAAGGTGTGGAGTCGGTCCAACGCCTTTTTTCCCATTCCACGCCTCGGTATCTTTTCTCTCGATTGTCGCGTCTCTCTGCGAATTCAACGCAAATCTGCCCCCCTGACAAGAAAAGACGGCTGGAAGATCCTGGGCGATCCTGGAGATCATTGCTCCTATCCCAGGGTCTTGTTTGGGCCACGCAATAAACAGATCAGGAGTCCCGTGTGGAGCACGCTAAGTGCGCTTAAATTAGTACAGTGTCATATAACGCGTGTCAGCCTGGATATGCACCATGAAAGCTCACCGTCAGCTACGAGAAGAGAATGGACTACGAGTCAGGAATATACCGCAGGAGGTATGAATACCGGGACAGTGGAAATTCGTAAACAAACCCCCTGAAAACTCCATGGTCCAAATTCATGGGCCTTTCGAGGCATCTCCAACGCCAGTCAAAACCACCTAGGCTATACCAAGAAGTGATATCATTCATCAGAGCATAAAACAGTCATTGCGATCCAGCGGCCCAGCCTCGGATCCAGTTCAAGCCATCGCCGTCGGGTTGATCCCGGACTGCGACTCGCGCGTAGGCCGAGCCCGCTCCACAGGCTCCTTGGGCAATAATTCGATTTGGCGTACCAGGAAACTCTTCTCATCGGTAAATTGGTCGTCATCGGTTCGGTCCTCCAGGAACTTGGGCAAGAATCTCAGGAGCCGGTCGCGGTTGTTGATGAGAATCCGCTGGACGGCCACGGATTTATTCGGGTTGGCAACGAATACCTTGAAAACATGAAAGCCTTCGTACTGCACCATCTTGCGGTCATCTCGGAGCAGCTTCATGCACAGCTTGAGGTTCTCCCCGCTCTCCACATAAGCCATCATGACATTGTAATTCGCACGGTCCAGCAGGATTTCCCCCAGGAGTTTGATGCTCTGCCGCTTGGTCACGTACGAGTCTGATTGCACGAGGGTGCCATTGAATCGCCCAAAGAACAGGTCAAAATTAGTGGCGAGGTATGCCGTCACGAGACTTTTATGACGGGTCAAGATCTCCTGTAGCGGCGTCAGTAATGATCGACGGCCATCCTTTCCGCCCCCAAAGGAACCTTACCCGGAATGTCGTGAACGCATCGGCGCTCACTTCAAAATTGCTCTTGTCGACCCAGTCAAAGAAGTTCCAGAACACCCCGTCTCCCTTTTGCACGAGACTTGGTTTCAGCTCTGACAGTCGGACGGCTGGCTCCCCGGGCCCCGACTGGTCGTATAGCACGATCGCCGTGATCACGTCGAACTTGAGGGCTTCTCGTAAGATGACTCCACAGGGCATGGCACTTTGACCGTGAGAGTAGCCTCGACATAACTCCACGATAATCTCGGGTCGGTGGTGGACCAGGTACGAAATGACGGGGGGATCCTTGTCATTCGCGTATGAGGTGGGCCGGAATCGGAGAATATGGGAAAATATCGTCTGCGTATCTTTTCGGGCTTCAAATGGAAGCAGGTGAATACTCTGGGAGAGATCATATAGTAGATCCTCGTGAATCGCGGCTTGAACGAGCGCGTGGACCTGATCGGGCGACGTGTTGACCTCTGATCCAGAGTGATCTTGTCAATCCTGTTGAGTTGAACCAAAACGGTGGACTAACCTTGTGTGCCTTGTACAATCACCTTCATTTGACTGAGCTGTTTCGCCAGCTCCTCTTCAACCTGGGCTCTCAATCCGTTAATGTTCGTGCCAGGGAATTTGGGTCGGCTGATCCAACCTTGGGGGTATTAGGGGACTCGTGGATCCTGGATAATAATTCTTTGGATGACCGAACAATCTCGGCTGGTGACCGCGACCGGCCGCGGTTGAATAAGAAAGCCATCGCCACTGAAGGTGTTGCGAAAAGAGAGCGTCGAGCAAGGTCCACTGGCAATAAACAAACGGCGGGGCAACCGTTGGCAGCCTGAGGCCACCGCCTGATAAAGGAATTTTTTCCTATCGGAGGACATGCCCCTCCACTACGATTCTTTTCTTTTGCTTCTTCTTCTTCTTTTTTTCCTTACTTGGTTACTGGCTTCAATTGTAATTGCGCCATGTCTTCTTCCACCCGTCTTGATCCCCACACCAATGAGGCTCCCGCTGACTCGCGGTCCATTTCTGACGATTCAGATACAAGCAACGAGGAGGGTTGGGAAGATGTTGAGCCAGAAGATGACTCGCAGCCCGTCGTGGGACTATTTTCTGAGGAAGTCTTTCCGGATGTACGTTCCATGTTGAAGGATAGCAAAGAAAACCACCATTTCGACCTGCCGAAGATTCAGAAAGAACTTGGTATGTGACCCTCGAGCTGGAAAATGGAGCCATTGTGTGTCTGACCTGGGCTGTGGCAATTGCAGATCTGGAATTCCTGGATATGATCAAACTGGTCAACTATGTTCGGTCCCAGGTGAAGGCGGGGAACAAGACCCCCGATGTTTCGACGAAAGCAAAGTTCGCCGACGATGCCTACCTCAAGCCCACTCTCGAGGATGACGCCTTGCTGTATAGTTTGGACGACATACTCGAGGACCATGGAGACGACTCAGTTCCTGGGAGTGAGGCAGAGCGACGCGTCCTTGAACTCCAGGAGGACTTGGAACGACTCCAGAATCAATTTTCTGAGTACAGGCTCGCCGTGCAGAAATCTATGGAGGACCAGTTGTCTCAGGAAGACGAGAAACTCGGGTCCACCTCATCTGCCCATGGTACTGCGAGGAAGCCGACCGATCGAATCCAAGAAGCCGATGCCGATTATTTCTCTTCGTATGCTTATAACGGTAGGTCCCAAGCCTTGCATACTTCACCCTGGATTTTGTGCTAATGTGTTTGTGAAGCGATCCATGAGTCGATGCTGAAGGATAGCATCCGCACTGATTCTTACCGGGATTTTGTGTATGACAACAAGCATATCTTCAAGGACAAGGTGGTCCTCGATGTGGGCTGTGGAACCGGGATTCTGTCCATGTTCTGCGCGAAGGCCGGCGCAAAGAAGGTGATCGCCGTGGACAACTCCAACATCATTGATCGGGCCAAGGAAATCGTATATGATAATGGCCTGGGCGATGTGATCACGTAAGGATCCTGCTTTCCATTGAAGTCATTGCATATGGCCCCAATCATACTAACCTCTGGGGATCAGATGTATCCGCGGCAAGATTGAAGAGGTGGCTCTTCCGGTAGAGCAGGTCGACATCATTATTTCCGAGTGGATGGGCTATGCGCTGCTATTTGAAGCCATGTTTGATTCGGTGATCTACGCCCGAGATCGCTACCTGGCCCCCGATGGCCTCATGGTTCCGTCGCACGCGACGCTCCGGATCGCACCTTTCACGGATCCCGACTTCATTGCATCCCACATTTCCTTCTGGAACGAGGTCTATGGCTTCAAGATGACCAGCATGTTTCTCAACATCTACGACGACGCTCTTGTTCGCAGTATCCAACCCACCACGATTGCAGCAGAGTCAGCCGTGTTCCTGTCACTCCCACTGCACACCATCACCGTCGATGAATTGACCTTTCTGAAGGACTTCCAGGTCACTCTGAAAGAGGATATTGATGCCCTCGATGGATGGGCAATCTGGTTTGACATTTTTTTCATGCCTTCGAGAGACTCTGTGGTGCCCGACAATGCTGTTCCTTCGGAGATGCAGAAGAGGGGTATTGTGGCTTTCACAACTGGGCCTGATGGACCCGAAACGCATTGGCAGCAGGGTGTTCTGCTCATCGACCATGGCAAAAAGTCTCCGCAACCTCTGAAGAAGGGACAGTCTATCACAGGCAAGGTGGGCTACCAGAAGAAGGAAAAGGGCTCGCGGTTGTTGAACATCAGTATTGAGTGGGAAGGAAGTTCCCAGGAGAAAGGCAACCAACGCTGGGGTCTTCAATGAGGATCTTATGGAGAATTGCAATGTCTTTCTTCGCCTCTTTCCTAGTCTTCTTATTCATCTAACTCGGTGTTTCCAGTTGTTTCGGAACTGGAAGACCTGCTCTATAGATACTTTGGCAGACAATATTATACCCAGAGCAAAATCACATATGACTTGGCTATATGGTATTGGACGACAGGGGGTATTGAAGGAGAAGCTATCCCTTTATTCCGCCTGCAACAGCCATCGATATGTTTTTTTTTTATTGTTTTATTGTTTCAGGGTTAGCTTCAAGACTTAGATGATCGCCGAGTGTCACTGTGAGATTCCCTGTGATGACGATGGCGATGCGAGGTTTTGTGAGAGGTCCGTCGAATTGAACGATCGCGGCTTCGACTTCGATCCCGGTGTCGATGATGTCGGGAGCTCCTTCGATCGTGACCCTCGCGATGTTTATTGGGCAAAGCATCAAGCTGAAAATCCTCCAACCTGCCCACCGGTGGCGACCGTCTGCGTCGATAGCTCGATCTCGAGTGCCTCTCCTCTGTAGCCAGTACTTCGAGCTCCTTTTGCTTCTCTTCATTCCACTGTTTCCGCTGCTGCTCAGTGGCTTTCAACTGCCGAACCCCACGCTTCATGGCCGCGAGAGGATCGTTCATATCAAGACGAGTCCTTTCCCTTTCCTTTCGCATTGGATCCTCATTACCCCACACATCTTTCTGGGGCATAGAATCCGAGGCACTAGCATCCTGGGCTGCGGATGAATACCATGGGTTCCGGCCCGCGCTTTGCTTGAATCCTGCAGCATTTGAAAACCGCATTGTATATTGATCCTCGTAGCTGCGCTCCTGTCTTGCTGTTTCTGCTTCAGCCTCCACATTCTTCTCCACCTTGCGATTGGCGCTGGTGGCTGGAAACAAGTTGATGTGGCCGGCGCTGTCCATAAGAGGTGCTTGCATCTCGCCGCTGCCCCGGCGAGTCGTTAGAGCGGACTTCTCGCGACTAAAATAAGTCTGTGCCGCATCCTCCTGCGCGATCCGAATATCACGATCGGTATCATCCTCCCCGGCCAGACGCCGTCTTTTTCGAATAGCCCCAATACCGTCTGCATTAGTTCGTTCCCGTCGCAGAGCCGTCTCGGTTGACTGAGGAAGCGGTGGCGGTGGAGGAATCGGCGGGCGTTCTCCGCGGAGAATCTGAATCCTGCGTTCGGCATCAATCTCTTGCATGCGACGTTCATCCTCCTCCTCGCGGGCTTTGGCCTGTGCCTCGTCGCGCTGGACGCGGGCGATGTTTTCGGGGTTGTAGACGTTCCATGATTTTTTGCCCAGGAGATGACTGCCACGAAATTAGCAACCAGTATGTCAGCCGAGAGATGATACATACAGAGGCATGTTGGCGATGACAGCGGTTGTGGCAAAAGCGGTGGTTGTTATCGATAAAAGCCCCCACCGCCTGGTTGGGGTGGCCAAACTCCCCCCGGACGAACTTCCCAGCTTCAACCTCGTCTTTCCCACGTTGCTCGTGTTCTCTTTATTTCGCTGTTTACATTCACCGCAACCGCTTCGAATCACTGATTGAGCGAGGACCCACTGAACTCCTAGGCAGTTTTATTTTCGCTGCCTGCTCGTTTCAAGACACAGTGGCTGTGTGATCTCACTCTCCCACCACTTCACCTCCCAGACACTTACTCAATTCACCATGTTCAACCGAAGCAATCTTCCCTCTATGCCCGGTCCGTTTGGTTCGAGGCAAGACGGTGGCCGCCCGACTCCACAAGGCTACCCTCATCCCAACCAAGGACCGCCACGGTATGCTCCCGGCCACAGCCCCATAGCCAGTGGAGGATACGCCGCCCCCGCCTACGACGGCGATGTACCAATGGCTGACGCATCTACTGCTTTAAGGGGATATGGAGGTCCTCCTCTGCCGCCGGGGAAATCCCCTCAACAAATGGCAGCCAGAGTGCCGGCCGGAGGGAGGCCAGGTGGAGGCCCGATATGGACCCTTCATCCAAGCAAGAGCCCGAACGACAACTATACCTTTGGCAATCTGTAAGTTCCGTTTTGCCTCCTTCCTGGATGCATTCGTACTGGTCATGCTAACTCAAACAGCGTGGCGGTGTCACCACAGGATATCCCACCCACGCGGGACGGCACCGACGTCCTGCTCCTTATTAATGATCTCTTCGTCTTCTCTGCCCACCCACTCGAAGGATTCCCGCCAGGATATATCAGCATGTCAGATCCTCAGCGGACATGGGCCAATATTGGCTTAAGAGACGCGGTCAAAGTACAGCTGTATGATCCGTTCAGCCAGGGCGGACAGGCTTATCTCGGCTCGGCGGATATCGAAGTTAGCTTTGCTTCTACGAAGAAGCGCGTGGAAACCCCGTATGATCAAGATGAATTGGCACATGCCGTGTTCCGAGTATGTCTCCACTACTACTACTGTCATGTTATGATCAGCATCGCTAACATTGTCAGAACTTTGACAATCAATTGTTCTCGCCTGGACAACGGATCCTGATGGATTATAAGAGCATTCCGCTTTTGCTGGTCGTCAAGACGGTCCAGCGGGTGGACCTGACCGCGGAGAAAGTCGACCTCACCGCTGGACATGTCGAAACCGACCCCATCGCGAGGGGCATCCTCACACAGCACACCCAGTTGAACTTCTACAAGGACAGTCAAACCGGTATAAATGTCAAACCATCCAACCGTCGTCCGGCAACCAACTCCATCATCCAGCCCGGCTTCAAGTTCGAGGACATGGGCATTGGTGGCCTGGACTCCGAGTTCAGTACCATCTTCCGTCGTGCCTTTGCATCCCGAATTTTCCCACCAGGTCTGGTGGAAAAACTGGGAATTCAGCACGTGAAGGGTCTCTTGCTCTACGGCCCCCCTGGAACTGGTAAAACCCTCATTGCGCGGCAAATAGGGAAGATGCTCAATGCCAGGGAACCCAAGATCATCAACGGCCCGGAGGTTTTGAACAAGTATGTGGGTCAGTCTGAAGAGAACATTCGAAAGATGTTCGCGGATGCCGAGAAAGAGTACAAGGAAAAGGGTGACGAGAGTGGACTTCATATCATCATTTTCGACGAGTTGGATGCGGTGTGCAAGCAGCGTGGCAGCGGAGCGAGCGGTGGTACTGGTGTTGGAGATAGCGTGGTCAACCAGCTGTTGTCAAAGTTGGATGGTGTCGACCAACTCAACAACATCCTGCTGATTGGTATGACCAACCGGTTGGATATGATTGACGAGGCATTATTGCGTCCGGGGCGTCTGGAGGTGCACATGGAGATTTCACTGCCGGATGAGAAGGGTAGAAGCCAGATTCTCAAAATTCACACCGAAAAGATGCGCACCAACAACGTCATGGACACCGATGTCGACTTGGTTGAAATGGCGCACCTGACGAAGAATTTCTCGGGAGCCGAGATCGCTGGTCTGGTCAAGTCTGCTTCGTCCTTCGCATTCTCGCGGCATGTCAAGGTCGGCACCATGGCCAGTATCAACGATGACGTGGTGAACATGAAGGTCAACCGATCTGATTTCCATCAGGCTCTTGATGAAGTCAAGCCTGCCTTTGGTGTGTCGGAGGAAGAGCTTTCCAGTCGCATTCAGTACGGCGTCATCCATTACTCTGACACGATCAATGACATCCTGCGCGAAGGAGAGTTGTTCATCAAGCAGGTCGGACAAGCCGAGTCCACACCTCTCTTCTCCGTGCTCCTGCACGGCCCCACGGGCAGTGGCAAGACGGCCCTGGCGGCACGAATTGCTATTGATTCTGGCTTCCCTTTCATCAAGCTGATCAGCCCCGAAGACATGGTGGGCTTCAGCGAGCCGGCCAAAATCCAGCACATCAGCCGAGTCTTTGATAGTGCCTACAAGAGTCGAACAAGTATTGTGGTGGTCGATAACATCGAGCGCATCATCGACTGGGTGCCTATTGGGCCTCGCTTCAGCAACAGTGTGCTGCAGGCGCTCATGGTTTTCCTCCAGAAACAGCCCACGCACGGGCGGCGTCTGCTGGTCCTGGCTACGACCACTGAGAGAGCCCTGATGAAACAGCTGGACGTTTACAACTCTTTCAACTCTGACATCATGGTCCCGAACGTCAAGTCTTTCGGAGAGCTGCGGCATATCATGGATCAATCCGGCGCTTTCGATGCGCGGGAAATTGCGCAAGCTCTGGAAGATGTGGGCGGTTTGGCCGATGATGGCCGCCTCAGTGTTGGCATCAAGAAGGTTTTGTTGGGTATCGAAACGGCGAAACAAGATATTGACAAGGTGGGCCGTTTTGTCCGGGTGATCAACCGAGCTATCGAGGAAGAACAAACCTTTACGTAGAGGATGTACATAGAGGCGATTTTTGAGTCCATACCATCTGGTTTAGATATTCTTCTGTTCCAACTGCAGCTTTGTTGTATCGGCCCCAGTCTCCACAACTGCCTCCATCTGATAGATATGGATATGTCACCCGGTCTCCACCAAGTGCAGATACCCTAAGTCTACCAATTCAGCCCTAACCATAACACAGCCCATTAACATGACAGTACCATGTTGAATGAACACTCAAATGGGCAAGGATTATCTTGATATGTACCTGTTATCCCACCGGGTTCGTGGGCGTATCAGAGTTGACGGGGACAATTTCTCGCCTAAAAAAAGACACTTGTATAACAAACACCATTCAAGCAACCCGTGGGCCTCCACAGAAATCGTGATACATACAAACCACTAACGACACAGGGAGATTATATATACGCAAGACGCAGCAGAAACACGCCAACCTCAACCCAGAAAAGAGCCAACCCGGTCCCAGTTTCATCCATCCCGATTTTATCCGAAGTCATTTCAGTCATAAACAAGCTACAAGAGAAAGAGAGATCGTCCACTCAGTAGTCGTCAAAGGTGTACTTCTTCGCGGCCCGACGATATTCATCCGGGTGGGCCTTCTCGGCCTTGGTCTTGAGGGTGCTATTTTTATAGCGTTCGTTAGCCTTCTGGAAACTGCCTCGATCGGCGCTAGCGGCGCAGGCACGCTGATCGCCGTGCACGTGCCAAGCTCGTCGGCGGAGCGGAAGCCCTGGTACGCGGAGCGGAGCGGAACTTCCGACGTCCATCATCCATGGGAGGGTGGGGGTTCATATAAAGGGAGCTTACCTGACGCGCTTTTGCGTCCATTCCAGATCGCGTTTTGTCTCTCTGGCTGTCTTGAGGCCCTCAGCGAAGTTGGCACGGACACCCTTCAAGCGCCGCTGTGCGAGAGCTTGCAGTTCGAGCAGTTCTTGCTGCTTCGCATTCAGCTGGCCAGAACTGATGGACAAACTGTCAGCATACTCCAATTTGATCTATCATGCCCTGTCTGCTCCCTTGATGTAATGCAGCTGAGACAGTCGAGAATACGCCCTCAATGGACGCTGATCGCCAAGTTGGCCTGGAATTGGCAACGATGCCCATCGCCATGGGAGACTCACGTTTGCGCCTGTCGAGCCAGCCCCTTATCCAACGGTGTTGGGTCAAATGCATCTTGCATGCGGTTGCTCAAAACATCGACGACGTCAACGCCAGAGTACGACGCCGAACTCTGGTCATAATCTCCACTCGCACCAGCGGAGCTGAAAGTGAGTCCGCCCGAGGTGCGGCTGCCAGCGGTGGTGCTGGCGTCTGACAGATCCGGCGGGGAGCCCGCTACCCGCGAGATGGGATAGAGACTTGCTGGAGCCGGGGTCTTCGAGGGCACATTGATAGGGTGAGCGGCAGGCTGATAGTAGTGACGTTGGGTGGCCATGTTGAGGACGTGCAAGGGAAAAGCCAACAAGCGGACGATGTGGTCTTGAGACAAAAGAAGAATGATGTTATAGAAGAGATCAATGTCCTTCCAATAGGATAGAGTGCTAATGTATATATATAGCAGGTGGGTCAAGATGAGGACTTGCGAAACAATGCAAACGAAAGTCCACGAAGAAAAATAAAAAGAGAAGAAGGAGGGAACCAGACTCTCTCAGTCCCAACGAGGGATTTTATAGGTATCACCGGAGAGTCTTCCATCCGGCGGGGTTTCTTCGTCGGCGGAGGCGAGGATGGCAAGGGTGGGAGGGCGAAAGAGCCATTGGACCATCGGAGCCATTGACTCCCACCCCCTCGTCTATCTCCGGGGTCCATCTGCATCTCGGTCGCCGTTTCTGCCCGCCGATTCGCCTCCTGGGCCGCCCTGACCCCGCTCCGAGTGGAAAAGACCGGTTGTGTCGAGTTCCATCCTCAACTAGGGCTTCCTGTTTCGTGGCTTTGCGCTTTCTGGACCCGTCTTGGTCTACGTAAACTCCTCCCAGGATTCTGGTCTGACCTTCTGATCAGGTGGAGACGGGAATCTTTGGAGAAATAGTCCAAAGCCGAGTTGCATGGTGAGAACCGAAGGGTCTGGTGGAGCGGAAAGCGCGAGATATAAATATGGGTGTCCCCTCTGCTTTCTTCTTCCTTTTGCCCTCTGTTTTACTCATATCTTTTCTTCCAGTCCCCAGTCCCATGGTTCCCATAACGAAAAGTCCTTCTCTCTCTCTCTCTCTCTTTTTTTTTTACAAGCGAGATTCAGTGGTTGTAGGAAGTGGAAGTTGCGTCGATCGAGTTAATTCGCAGCATGCCCGGAACTTCACAGTTAGCATTACACCCCTCCCAATCACCAACCCCTTATTATTCCCAAGAATTGATCAACTGACAGGATCATTAGTGACCAGAACGATTTCATGAACATGAGTGCTCATGAGCCATGAAATCACGAATGAAGGGGGTGTATCCACCGGGTTTACTTCCGAGGCATTTCGGGAGGAAAGAAGCCGCGTCTCACGGCCTGACATCATCAGGAACTCAAAGACTTCAAATCAAAGAACGGGACAGAACGATCAAGTCACACGCATGATGGATGTTTGGACATCCCTCGGCCATGACTCGACGCCAAATCCCAGGGATGTCCCCGTCTCCCAAGGTGCCAGGAGCCTAAGAGAAAGGGGGAAACCGTGCGACCCTTCTGTGCGATGGGGCCAGATCGAATGGCAAGAGAGACAGAGAGGGGGCGCAGGTTCTGAATGCTGATCCCAGCTCTGTTAGCCAGAACTCCGAGAGGCCTCGCACAATCGCCCTAGGCGCCGTCAACGTGGGCCTCAATTGCAGATGACTTGCACAATCTGAGAAGGGCACCATCAATATGCTCGGGAGATTCAAATAATTCCCCAGCTTTCCCCTTCGATTCAAGAAGTATGGCACAAGCCATTTGTCCGAGACCTGACGCGAAAAGTCCCAATCTGTTCGGAGCATCGGGCAGCACCAACCGATTGGGATCCGCCCCTCCATGATTGGCATCTATTCCATGGGAATGGCTATATCTATGTTTCTACTCTTGGCAGTTTGCAACTTCTCCAACTCTTCATGCTTCTAGCACTGGCCTGTTGAAAGGAAACACCTCGGTTCGTCGTCCCACGCAAGTTCTTTGACTCTTTTTTTGGCCCTCTTTTTTAGGGAGACGATCACTGAGATTACATGGCCGTTTTCTTTTCTATTTTTCTTTCCGATCCAGGTGGGGTCGAGGCGGGGATTCTCTCTTTTTTTTTCTTTTTCTTCTCTTCTCTCACCGCCACATGCAGCGCCATGACTGGATGATGGCCGCGACCAACTCATACCCTTTTTACCCTTTCCGGCTCCACGGGTAGGATCTTGGAGATGTGCCAAATACCCATGGGAAGACCTATGGGAAGACCTATGGGAAGACCTATTGAATCTCTTGGATATCACTCGGATCCTTCATCCTTGTACCTGGTAGGGACAACGACTTGCAAATGAAGTGATCGGTTTTGTAGAGCATTGGCCCCCCAAGTGAGGTTGCAGGATGTCCATGGTGAAGTGTGTTCGCCCAGGATTGACATGATTTGCGCCTTGCATAGCTCGATGCCCTTGATGCCTGACGGCCCGTTTCTGTTCCCAACGATTATTTCGAGTCATCTCTGAGCACTCATGGCATACATGCACGATGAAACCCCCTTTTGGGACGACCTTTCTTTGGTTTAGTCACGTCGATAGTGCTATGACTTTCCTATAGTCACCGAGATCCCAACTGCGTGGATGTGGTATGCCATGATCCTGCAGGGTGAATCTATTTAGGTCAAAGAGTATATAGCGACCAGGGTAACAACCCCCAATGCCAACAAGATCAAAGCGACAAGGTTGAATTAGTGGAGAATAAATACAGATTCAGAAGAGAAATATATAAGAGTATCGTTACCGCTCGTAATTTGGTATCACAATCAAGAAAAGAAAAGAATCACAAACCGAGTCCAGTCTCGCCAGACGGAACCATCCGAGCCCTGACGCCATGCACATGAGACTGGGATGGCTTCAGAGAAGAAAACAAAAAAGGATATAAAACAAAACTCGGTGAAGGATGTCAATGATACAAGTAGCAAGAACCCTCTGACCCGTGAATGCTGGGAAAATTGTGTCAACGGCTCAATACCAATGCAAATGCTGAATGTGCAGAGAACAAGCAAAGGATGCACGGGCAAATAGAATGGGCAAGAGGGGGGGGGGGGGGGGGGGTGAGTGGTACACTGGGGAGGGTAAATGTGCGGTCATTCGCATTTCCATCCAAGTTCCACTGAGAGAGAATCGATAGCAAAACCGGGAATCCGCTCAATTTCATGTTCAAGAAAAAGGGACGCGTGCGAATGAACGAATGCGAGAACCAGTGGCGAACAATATCGACCCACGTGAAAAGAGTAGACAACCTCGAAAGCAGGGGTTGAGAAGAGGAAAGAAAGCAGAATAGAGCAGCAGACTAGACACGTTGTCTAGCGGCGAGTAGAAGTGGGGTTGTCGTTTTCAGCATTGAGGCGGTCTCGAAGGAGCAGGAGAGGACGGCTACTAGGGTCAAGGAGCCCCATCATCATCTTGCCTAGCTCGTTATGCCTGATGGGCTTGGTGACATAGTCGTTGAAACCTGCACGAGCCGCATCTTCGATTTGATCCGTCATCGCGTTGGCCGACAAAGCCATGATCGGAATCTGGGGATAATGGTTTTTCTGTTCCCAGGCACGAACGTCTCGGCAAGTATCGTATCCATTTTTGACGGGCATTTGGATATCGCACTGATGGCTGGGTGAGCCACTCGAATCGGGAAAGGACCAAGTGGGGATGAAGCAACACAACTTACAATGATGAGAGAATAATACCCTGGCTCCTTGGAAAACACCATGTTCGTACATTCCTGTCCATTCGACGCGGTCTCCGACATCAACTTGATCTTGTCAAGATATTTCAACATGACCTGATTTCGAGTTAGCGCGAACGGGCATCAAAGCAAGCCATGCAATCAGGAATCATACATCACGATTGGTCTCATCATCCTCCACCAGGAGGATTCGATATCCTTTGTTTCCCAGGACCTCCTTGACCATTTTGGACACTGTCTTGAAGTTGTTGTTGATTTCTCGTGCCATGTCTTGGTTGCGATCCTTGCTGAGCTCGCGCTTGCTATCAGGATCAAAGATAGTCGAAAACGCAGAGGGCTTAACGGGCTTCGGCACAATGAACACTTGTTTCCCGGTGGCCGCCAACTCTTTGACCCGCGTGCTGATTTGGCGTTTCTGATACAAGTCCGAGATAATGACAACGACAGGAGCAGGAGTGACGTCAGAGTCTGCCACATGTTGGATGACCTCGAGAATATCATCTGTCGTTGGGAGGTTGAGCACGAGATGTGTGCAAGGTGCGTTCAAGCCGGGTTGCATCATATCCTTCCACTCATCGACGTCCGGTAGTGTCGTAACCTTAAAAGGGATCTCATGGGGCACGACCTGTGTTATATGTTGCTCGGTAGCCTTTCGCGCATTGTCAAGTGGGCAAAGAATTACAATCGAGAATGGACCTTGTGATGGGACGCTTGTGGGCCCTGTTGGATCCTTGCTCGCCGATGCGGTAGCCTGAGACATTGGCGGAGTGAGACGGGCAGACGGGTCTGATACAGCTGCACCAGATGGCGTAAGCCCGCTTGGCTGCAATCGTGCATTGGATTGGCCAATCTCGCTTGGTTGATCGAACGCTGGTGGCAAGTCCACAGTCCCAATGTCGGGAGTCGGGAGAGCGGAAGATGAAGCAGAAGGTGGGTAAAGACCTTTCGACACAGAACGTGACACGGGATCCCCATAAGCCGGTGAGTGTGCGACTGGAGAGTCGGAGCCAGGTAACAGACCGGCGCCCCGATGCTTAGAATCGATGTCTCGTGGCGGCACACCCGGTGTCTTCTGGTAGGACGTCGTCCGAGACGTGGGGGGCCTTCTAGAGGCGGACGAGGCCTGTCGAAGTAGCTGGGGCCTTTCGGATGGCGATGGAGCAGGGGGGGCATCAACCTTGACGTAGAAAGAAAACTTGGCACCTTGGCCTTCTTTACTGCTGGGGGTGAGCTTTCCACCATGCATTTCCACCAGCTGCTTAGACAAGAACAGTCCCAGGCCACTGCCAGCGTGCTGTTGCGACGCGCTTTCTCCTAGCTGACTGAAGCGTTGCATGAGACGCTCCGCATCCTGAGAGCTAAACCCTTTACCGGTATCCACGACATCGAAGTTCAGGAATACCTCCGTTTCTTTGACTGTAGCAGAGGCATCGTGAGACAGATTGCAACAGATGTAGATTTCACCCTGTGCCGTGAACTTGACTGCGTTTCCGACGAGGTTAATCAGGACTTGGCGAATTCTGAAACGGTCGCCAATCATCATAGACGGCACATCCGCGGCCATCAGATAATTGATTTCCAGGCCCTTGTCAATTGCTCGAGATGCAACGGTGTCGATAACATCTTCAATCATCGACCGAACATGGAACCAGGAGTTGACCATCGACATCTTACCCGCCTCGACCCGGGAGACGTCGAGTATGTTATCAACCAGTTCACGGAGGTTAGTGGAACTGTTCTGAATGGTATCGAGCATTCGCCTTTGGTCGCTGTCGAGCTGCGTGTCGAGAATGAACGGTATGGTGCCCAAGATTCCGTTGAGTGGTGTCCTGATTTCGTGGGACATGTTGCTGAAGAATTTTGTTTTAGATTCCATCTGAGTGTTGAGTTGTTGCATTGCCTTGTTGAGCTCCCTCTCCAGGTTTTTTCGGTCGTTGATATCGGTGCATGTGCCGTACCAGGATGCTTCTTCGCTTCCAAAACTGCTCGTTTCAACACGGACCAGGCGGACCAAATGCCACCGAAAATCACCTCCGCGTGAACTCAGGCGAATCTCTGTGGAATAGAAAACACGTCCATTTTCGTCCTTTTGCAGGGAAGCAACACCACGCTTCACGAGTTCATCGAGTGCAAATGCAACACCGTGTCTTTCGAGAGACGGGTGCTCTCGCGAACTGTCAACGGAAGCCTTGACAAATTCCGTAATTTGGGCACCGGTGGGATTTGCCTTCGCTGTGAATGCCAATCCGCCACATTTTTCGAGGTCATCTGGGTGAACATGTTTTGCGAATCCAAGGTTGAGTGCCTCATCAAGATTCTGCCCCGTGTACAGATTCCATTGCTCGTTGACAAATATCAAGCCGCGGTTCTCGGTCGCCTCGAAAACAACCTGCGGGATGGAATTCGAGAACGCCCGATATTTGGCATCCGTGGCGAACTTCTCGCGCTCTTGGGTTGCCTTCAATTCGGCAATGTGCTGCTCGTGAATATCAAGGAAAGAACCAATCCAATATAGCACTTCTCCAGTCGACGATAACAACGGGTTCGCTCGAAAAATGAACCAGCGATACGCAGATTCGTCGTTGAATCTCTTGACACGCACTCGTTCCGTGAATTGAGAGCCGGTCCGCAGGGCATGGGCCCATTCACTGGAGACATGATCTCGCTCGCTCATGTGGATGTTCTGCCAGGGGTCGCGCAGCTTCTGCTCCTGAGGCTGGCTTCTCCGGTACGCATCAAATTTGGCGTTGGTCCATATCACTTCGCCACTTTGTGGTTTTGCCAGGAAAAGGTGCAAAGGGATCGAGTTAAGCATCAGTTGTGCAATGGTATCGGAGAAGGGACGTGGTAGCTCCCGTTGGAGCTGGGCGTATAAGGAGTTGGTCGATGCCTGGCGAGACGATTGCTGAGCGGGGGACAGAACGGCTGGCAATCTTGCCTCATGCAATGGAGATGCGACCACCAGGGTTGGGTCCTGTAGATTGCTCTCTTCGGAAGAAGCCGGTTTTCCAACCACCCTGCCCGGAGACGTTGGTGTTGATGACACCGCCGGGTTCACCTTCGCCTTGGAAATCCGCTGGCGATATTGCGAGACATTTTCACGCACCCCCTTGGACTGCTTCACGTTAAAGTAGCTGTCCGCAGCATCACCTGGAGCTCGGGACGTCCAGCCCGGTGACTGATGTGCCGAGCTCAACCCAACATGCCCGAGGTCAAAACCGGGTGTCCCGACGCCGGAGATAGCAGGACTACATTTGGTAGATGAGGGAGCACTGGGGCTTGCGGCACTAGCATGTGCAGACATCGAGTGTTCATCGCCGACAGAGTAGCTGACATGTCCACTGAGTCCTGCGACGAGCTCGAGCTCGCTGCTCGCATCTGAAAAAGTTCCACCCAGACCGAGTAATTGGCCATAGCGAGGAGTTTCCACCTTGCTTGTCACCTGTCGCTCGAGTTGGCTGTAATGTTGGGCCAAACAAAAGGATGTCGTCAGGTGTGGCATGAGGTGTGCCAGTGACTGTCTTAGATTAGAAGGGTAGGGCACGATTGTCGACAACAGGGAGACAATAGCAACAGGAAATCTCAGTGTGGATGGAGAAGTCTGGTTCGAGTGTCCACCATGTAAAAGCGGAATATGAACCACCGTTTTGGACTGGTCGATCCCAATGGCCTCCAATGGGTGGGTATTGGAGTAGTCATGCGCCGGGGGGTTCTTCGAGAAGGCCCCTTCGTCAACTGTGTGGTTTGTGAAGAAAGGGTTCTGGTCGGCATGAGTGCGAGGGGCTGGCGACGGAGCCGGGGATTGAGACCATGGGGACTGCGGCATTTGCTCGTACTCATCGAATACGTGCAATCCACACGCGCTCAAACTCGAAAAATGTGTTGCTTGCCTAGGAGCCCCTGTCGCAGACTTGGCAGGTCCCTCAGGACCATCAGCATTGGGAGTGACCTGAATCGACTCCGGTGGGCTTTTGGCAGGGTCTCGCCATTGCTGCAACGTTTTCAGATCAGCTGAATAGTCCCGGGTTAAAATGACCGGGCGAGTGCGTGTAAATAGCCTGACCACGCCCGTTCGCTTGATTAGCGGATCGGGCTCCACCTCTAACGGACGCGTTATCGGGAAAACCGCTTGCCGCACACTGATTTGAGGCGTGTTGACGAGGTCGTTGTCCTCAGGTCGAACTGCTGATTGTCGTTGGCTACTCCCTGACACGGTCGCTTCGTTTGGCGCAGACTCGCCAACAATATGGACGTGCTTTTTCTCCTTGCCGAAGCCTGCGAACGAGTGACGTGATATTAGAGACGGCCGACTGGGCGAAGAGACTGAGCCAGGGGTTTTGGCATGGAAAGTCGGTGGGTCGTGCGTCCTTTGGGTCACTTCACCGTTTTTGTGGCTGCCGGAGTCCTCCACGGGAAAAGCATGGCCAAGGTTGGCACGGGTGGTCTCCAGCGAGGCGCTCCCATCCCGGTTAAACACAGCCTTCTGACCCCATGGCACATTCTCTAAATCAGTTACATCTCCCGGAACGGCCAGCGACACACGCTCTGCGCCATAGTGCGCTTGCAGGATATCAACCAGGTTGGACCACCATGCTTCGAGACCCGGGTCCGCATTCAACTTCAGTGTCAGGTCGTAAAGATTTGGACTAATAAATGTGGGATCTTCGATGACGCTCTTCTGCTGAGAAGGTAAAAAGGCCGGGTTCGAATCGGAACCCTTGTGGGCGGAGAACTCAACAGGCTGGGTCGAGGGTTGGGAGGCTTTGAGCTTCTCAGACGGCAGTTTCAACCGAAACTGTTCCTGGCGAGCCGGTTGCTCGGGTCCCGCCCGAGTAGCACTAGTGATCTGGTTTCGCATCTTCGGGAAGGGATAGGACGGGGTCTGACTCGATGTGTGACCAGGAGATACAGCATCCCCTTTGATGGTTCCCCCCGATCCCATCAAACCTGACGCGAGCGGTGCCGTTGCAGGTGGAACGTCAGGAAGGGATGTGTTCGATAACCGTCTTTTTCGTGGGGTTTCGGTTGACTGGCTCGCAAGATGAGCAGTGTGGGACGATTGGTGTTGCTGCATCTGTTGGTACACGAGCAACTCCTCCATCTGCCTTCGTAATTCTTTGAGGGTTTGTGAACTCCGCCCTTGATCATCGTGTGTCTGGCTTCGAAAGCGAGAATCCTCGGTGACCGGGGTCAGACCAACCACCTGCTCTGCCGAGTCCCCGCGCGATAATGGAGGCATTCCACCCTGTTTTGAGAGACCATCCACCGCCTGTGTGATTTCATCCATGAATTTACTTCCATCCTGATCGTGGTCGCGGGGGGTGCGGTAACTGGACGGCGATCGTGGGTGAAGGTGGTAAGGCTGGGGCACTGCAACAGGCGACACGGTCTCGGTTGGTGAAGGAAATGGAGGACTCCTCCTGCGATGCGCGTCCCCCATCTTTTCACTCCTATCCAAGATGGGACAAGGCAATCAAATCCTCCTAAGCCAAATTAAGTGCGCAGGAACCAGAGGGAAGCAATCATATCTCGAGGTCACTGTCACGGACAAGTAACGTGGAAGTGAAAGGATGGAATGACCCAGGATAAGGGATTATAGGAAGAAGACCGTGTAGTCGTACGAGTGTTGAATTTGAATCCCACCGAGAGAGGGTAGGGTAGGGAGAAATAGAGAGGAACAAGGTTTCAGGCGGTGTATAGAGACGGAAGACAGAACTGGGGGGGGGGGGGGGGTTCAACTGGTGTATGAGCGTGTGTAGTTTTTGGGGGGGGAGAGGAGATTCGGGATTAAGGGAACAAGCCCTCGAAGCTGGAACTGGCGTCAGTACCCGCCCACCGTCTGCTTGGATCGCGCTGGGAGTGGATGAACGAAGGGAAAAAGTGGATTCTGGGCGATGGGCCGTCTCCGGGGGTTATGACGTAGCCCCGGGCACAGTGCAAAAGACCTCGAAGTGATAATTGTAATTATTATGAACCAAAATATAATGATAATACTACCTAGGTAGAACATTGAAGAATAAAGAAGGTACGATATAATGCTATTAGAGCTCATATTTGAACTCAAATAATCACAAGAGAAACAGAAAACACGATAAAAAAAATATTAAAGAAAAAAAAGACGTTTTCTCTTCCTCTCTTTAGGGTTTATATATCCAAGGCTTAACTTGTCATCACCTGGTTGGCCTAGATCCTCTATAGGGATTGTTCTTGTGCATGTCTATGGATCTATGATTGATCTCTTTCTCTCATTATTTACAAAGATATTTCTGTCTTCCATAGATACATTTTTTCAAAATCCAAAATCGGCCAAGTCCAACCCCTCTAGAAAAAGCGGATTCGTGGACAAAATGGAGATCTATGGGGCTCAGTGGCGTATGATCAGCTCGATGGGGGCCTCCATGAGAAACTTGGTAGGCTCAGCTGATATGACGGTGCATGGAAAAAAAGAGGCGGATGGATCCCTTCCCTTTTTCTGATGAAAAATCAATTCATTTAAATTAATACCAGGGAGATTTACCCAATATTTATTCTTATTTATGTTTATTTTTGCTGACCACGAGCTTATTGTTGTGTCAGCAATCATTCCAAGATTATATACGTTACCTAGGTACTATCGCTGATATTGCTGACACCCACGACTGTCGTCATGGCCATTTCTTCCCCCGTCGATATTGAAATCCCTTGGTTTATTTTGTTACAGATACAGCTTGAACCCCCCGAAGTATATCTCACACCGAAATGTTTACAATTGGACTACCTCTTATTAAACCTCAGTCACCAGAGATCCATTTGGATTAGAATATCTCTCTAAAACAACTAGCATATCAGTTTGATTCCATGTCTAATATATTCATTGCAACATGCCAATACCCTGGTTGGGTCAGTCCATCGGCAGCTGGGAGACGGTGAGGGATGACTAAGTCCTACTGCCTCAGGCACTCCAGGAGACAACCTTGGCGTTCCCGGGAGTGTGAAGGATTTCGTCGATCCAAAACTACCCGGGAACGACCGTGACTATTGGGAGAACTCTGGGCCCCCTCTCTATTTCATGTCCCCGTGACAGCCTATCTGCCTGTATTATATCCCGCGGAGACTTTCACGCTGTGGATCTGTGCTGTCGCGCAGGATCATTCCGCCCTTGCCCGCTTGCGCTCCCTCCATGTCCCGCGATCCCATCTGGTCCGCGCCCCCCACTCATCTGATCCACGATAACGCCCGGGGAGAGCAGTCGATGACCAGGCGTGGTATGGATGATTTCACCCGCTGAGATGGAGGAGAGCAATCTTTTCAGCGAAGATCTGCCGCTGCCACCCGCTCGGTTGTTCGAACGCCTAGGCCAGTTGCCCGGCTACACCTGGGATCAGGCGGTTGAGCCATTCCATTCGACCTACAACCACTGGCATCTCTCAGGGTTTCGCCATGCGATCGATTCTGACCTCTCCACCCCTCTCGCAACCTCCTCGGGCCCAACCTCTTCCGGACCGTCAAGCCTAACTCGCAACTCGCCACGCACTGACATTCGACCCGCTCGGCATTTAACTCGAAGGACAAGCGTGAGTGAAACGAGCAGCGAGCTGTCGCTCTCTCGGGGCGATCAGGAACAAATATGGATGCCAGTCATCGCCCGCATTTCCACCAATGTTGTACGGTTGGAGCGGGAATTTCATATGTTGCGGTCGATTGTGCAGTCGTCAGATCCAGATTGCAACCATACCATTCGACCTATTGACTTGGTCCGCCTGCTGCCAGATTCAGAGGATGCGGGGACCCTCTTGGTTGCGATCTTTGAGTCGCCGGGTCATGACCAGTTACGAGACTTGGTCACGTTCGGCCCTGCCTCGTTTGCAGCCGGAGCCAAGAGCGAGGGCAATAACATGACCCCCGGTGAGCAAGTTCCTCTGCCGGCCTTCTTTGACTTTGCGATTGGAGCCTGCGACTGCTTGGAGATCCTGCATTATGGACTCAAAACTGTACACGGGGAAATAAGAGGGGATGCCTTTCACTTCTGCGCCGAGAGTGGCGCGGTGAAACTGGCCAATATTGGAAACGGTGCTCGGTCATTTGACAACGTTCTGAGCGAGGGATGGTCATCTGTGTCGCGCGAGCTGGGGGCAAAGTACAAACTGCAGTTCATCGCCCCAGAGCAGACCGGGAGAATGCCCACGGAGCCGGATAGTCGCACAGATATCTACGCTTTAGGCCTCTTCTTTTGGTCTATGCTGGTAGGAAAACTGCCCTTTGAAGGGAGTGATCCAGTGGAAGTCGTCCAAAACGTCCTGGGCAGGAAACTGACTCCAGTCTCCGCGAAAAGAATGGATATTCCGGATCCTCTTTCAGCGGTGGTCCAGAAAATGACCCAAAAAGTTGTTCATGACCGGTATCACACCATCTCATCTGTGAAAAGAGACTTGTCGCAGATTGCCCAACTACTTGGGGACGGTGATAGCGACGCTCTCAATAACTTCCAGATTGCGCAGCGGGACATATCTTCGTTCTTTACGCTTCCCTCCCAAATGTTCGGCCGGCAAAAGGAATATGACCAGATTATCAGTGTGGTCGAGAAAGTCCACAAACGCCAGGCATCTGCCTTTGCCAAAGCGTTGGCCCAGAGCCCCAGTACAGCTCACGCTCTTGCCTCCACCTCGTCTATCTCCGATGGTCGGGTGGACAGCCTCGAGCTTGCCTCTGCTTCCAGTGATTCCGGCTCTTTCCATCTGCCTCCCAGGTCCGGCTCCAATGCGACCAGCTATCACCTCGGGCATGCCAACACCCAGGACTCTGTTCAGAGTACCGAAACGGCATTTTCCACTCCAAAGCATGGGCCGTCTCAAGACATTGCTGGCTCTGCTCCCACCGTCACGGCATCGAGCAAAATGAAAAGCCCATCGCATTCTCGTTCGTCTTACAACACGGATCGAGAGAGCCATCCCTCGGCGGGGGCCAATTTGTACAGCCACTCAGAGTCATCGAACCCGGTGGGAAAAGCGAAGGCGACATTCAAGTCCCACCGCGCCGGGCGCACCGAAGTAATCACAATCAGTGGAGCAGCCGGGATTGGGAAGACAGATCTTCTCAATCGGGTGCAACCAAGCATCCGCAAAATCGGATACATAGCCATCACGCGCCTGGACAAAGCCAAACGGGTCCCATTCGAACCTTTTGCTAAAATTCTCGCCAGTCTTTTGCGCCAGATTTTCTCCGAGAGGGATGTGACGACCGAATATCATGATAGTGTGCGGCTGGCTTTGCGGCCCATGTGGGCAACTCTACACAAAGTGTTAGAGCTCCCGGAACAATTGATGTCTCCTGGCTCGAAATACAAGCCTCCTTCCCCGAAGAGCTCCGTTGCCCAGCATCTCTTCAAACAGACCCCTGCTAGCAGCGATCCCGCCAAGCGGCTCAATCTCCCTTGGTTGGATCAGGGTCAAACTTCAGTGGAGTTCTTTTTGTCGAATGCCGCCTCGAAGAACATGCGACTGATGGAGACATTCATCGAGATACTGAGAACCCTTTGCCAGTTCAGACTGATCACCGTCTGCCTCGACGATCTCGAATATGCCGACGATGAAACTTTAGACTTGGTTCTGGAAATCATTCGAGCCAGGTTGCCCTGCGCGCTGGTACTCACAAGCCGCAAAGACGAGATCGCCTCTGACAATGTGAGGTCACTGTTCGAGGCAGATAACTTCATGATCACGCGTATTACGCTAGAGCCCCTAGGGGAGGATGATATTATGGAGTTTGTGGCGACGTCGATGCATCAAGAACCCAATCCAACGCTCACCCCCCTCTCGGCTGTGATTCAGGAGAAAAGTCACGGAAATCCTTTCTATGTGCGCGTGATGCTTGAAACCTGCTACCGGGAAAAATTGCATCTGGTATTCATGGAAGGACTCGAAGTGGATGTTTGACCTCGACCGGATCTTTACCGAATTTGTGGCTCCTGTCTATGGTGAAGGCCTTGGACTTGGTTTTCTCACCAGACGTCTGCAGGAAATCCCTCCCGCCGCTAGGGTGATCATGGTCTGGGGCGCACTACTGGGGAGCCCGTTTTCCTTCTCGTTGGTGCAGAAGCTTTTGACAAGTGAATTCCTTTATGCGCTCCGCGACGAGGACTTGAAATCCACGCCATCTGATATTACATTGAGGCGGCAATCGGAAGGCGATATTGTTGTTGGCTTGCAGTACCTGGTTCAGGCCAATCTTTTGAACCCTGGCAAGACCGACGATGAGTTCAAGTCCGTCCCCAAGATAACCGATATTTCTATAATATATGTCCTCAGGCTAATGTTTACTATAGGTTTGGAAATGATCGACTGGCACAAGCCTCTCTTTCCTTGAGCGAGGGCCGGGATGTGGAAAAGATGCATTTCATTATCTCGCAGGTATTGATGAAGTATTACCACGACCACCGCAGTCGCTACTCAATGGCTCAGCATGTGGCACTGGCATCAACCACTATCAAGTCCCGCGTTAGCAAAAGGCTAGAATACCGACAGATTTTGTGGGATGCTGGCCAGACAGCTGCCCAGTCCGGCGCCCGCCCAACTGCCCTCTGGTACTTCCGCCATTGCATCGCTCTGCTTCAGGAAAACCCGTGGGATGACCGGCAATCCGATGTCTATTACGATGAAACCATGCGGCTATTTATTGCGACAGCCGAAATGTCCTGGTCTCAGGGACAGAGTGAACATGCACTGAAATGGATTGATGAGGTCTTTGCACACAGCAAAGACGCAGTCAGCAAGTCAAGAGCCTGGATCGTCAAAGCAAAGATATTTGCTCAGATCGGCGACCACCATCGCTCGATGGAATCGTTATTGACCTGCCTGGATGAACTTGGGGTTCATCTTCGTCAGCCAACCACCTTTGAGGAATGCGATGCGGCCTACCTCAAGCTCAAGTCATACCTCGAAGCAGCCGATTTGGGGTCTATCGCTCAGAAGCCCATCTGCAAATACCCAAACATCGTTACAATCGGAGCGGTAATGGCGGAGGCAATGGCTGTCACATACTGGGATGATGCATTGACCTTCTATCGGATGGCTATCGAGATGATGAACATTCACATCTTTAGAGGAGGATTCACACAAATCGCGATAGGTTGTTCTCACCTTGCGATGATCGCCTTGGGCCGCTTCAAAGACCTTCAGTTTGGTACCAAGCTGAGCGACTTGTCTCTGTCGCTCTTGGAACACTGCCCTGAACTATGGACCCAAAGTAGGGGCTCTATTGTCCATAATTTCTACATCAGCCACTTGCGTGTTCCTATGGCGTCGACCTTGCCCGCGCTGGAGGCCTCGCTGGAGGCTTCTTTTTCAATGGGTGACCCCTATATCACCCTGATCAGCATCTCTTCAATGGCCATGACTCGACTTTACTTAGGACAAGATATGAGCCAGTTGGAATTATTTTGCAGCGAGGCCCCTGAAGACATCCCGTTCTGGACGAGAGATACGCGCGGTGGTGCAAGTTTAATCGCAGTCCGGTATGTATCTGCATCTCAAGATTTATAGGCCATTACCTGCCCCGAGGCTTTGCTTTATTTGTACTAACGAGCATGTCCAGACAAGTTGCAAGGGCCCTCCAAGGCAAGACAGATTTCCGATTGCCCGAAGGCGTCATGTCGGACGAGGATCACAAGACAGAAGAATACATGGAATTCTTGGATGCCAATTCCAGTAATGCCGATCGACCTCGAGACATCTATTGGGGACTCGCCATGATCCCTCTTTTCTTGTACGGCCACCATACCAAAGCGATCCAGGTTGGCACTCAATTGCTGGAGACGACATACAGACTCTGGTCCGTTCGCGTCTCCTACGCGATCTACTTCTATCTGGCAGTCTCGCTCCTTACGCTTCACAATGACTATCCTGCCCAGGGCTATCTTGACGGCAATTTGGAAATAATACTCCAGTACAAAGCGGAAATAGACTTTGCTCGCAGCGCCTCCGACGCAAATTATGGCATGTGGTCTTTACTGCTGGAGGCTCTTATCTACGAGGTCCGAAATGATTACAGTGCCGCAATTCAGGCATTCGAGGCTGCAACTGATCATTGTCAGATCCATGGATGGTTCCTTGAAGAAGCACTGGCGCTTGAGATGCAGGGCGAGTTTTTGGTTAGACGTGGGGCAAAGAGGGCTGCTCGTGCGGTCATGGAGGACGCCATTGCCGCGTGGCATTCTATTGGCGCCAGTGGCAAAGCAGTGCAAATTGCAGAGAAACATGAATGGTTGCTCAAGACAGCAACGTCAGCCAAAACAGTTGATGTCGGCTGCCAGACTGTTGATTCACTATTGGAGATTAGTCGCGAAACCGCGCAAGAAGAGATTGTCATTCCTCAACAGATCGAGGAGAATGAGAGGCGACAACACTGGATTCAGCAGAACGCTGTCACCGCCGGGGAGCGTTCGATGGACATATCCGGGGTCGGGCTAGGTAAGAACTTTTTAACCCCGGCTTTCTTAAAGAATTGTGCTAATACTAGGGCAGATATCATCGACTTGTCGAGCATACTCGAATCCAGCCAAGTTATGTCGTCCGAGCTCCAAATTGACAAGCTTTTCACGAAAATGCTTGAGATTATTCTGGAATCCTGCAATGGCTCAGACTTTGCCGTTATTGCTACGGACTTTGACGAGCAGGGTTTTGCCGTTGCCGCGGCGGGTGATGCCGAAAAGGGTCAAAAGTCGTACACCGATGGACTACCATTCACAGAGATGGAGGGTCGGATGGCCCAGCATATCACGCACTATGTCATGCGTACCAAGGAGGAAGTTCTCGTCCACAACGTGCTTGAAGATGAGCGTTTTTCCAACGCGAGCGAGGCCTATCAGGCCAACTTCCCGCTGGGCCGGTCTGTAATCGCACTTCCAGTGGTACAGGCAGACCATCTCCTTGGAGTTATCCACCTGGAAGGGAAGCCCAATTGGTTCACACAACGCAATGTGGTCGTGCTGCACCTACTTTGCAACCAGATTGGTATTTCGCTGTCCAACGCACTGCTCTTCCGTGAAATCCGCAAGGTCAGTGCGAAGAATGCTTCAATGATCGAATCTCAACGTCGTGCACTCGCACAGGCGCGTGAGGCAGAGCAGAAAGCGAAGGTTGCCGAGGCAGAAGCCAAGCATAATGTCAAACTCAAAGAAGATGCAGCAAGGGCCAAGTCAATCTTCCTCGCCAACATTTCCCACGACCTACGAACTCCGATGAACGGCGTAATTGGCCTTTCTGAACTCCTGAAAGGCACGCAGTTGGACAGAGAGCAGGACGAATATGTTGAATCCATTCGCGTATGCGCAGACACCCTGCTCACTCTCATCAACGACATCCTGGATTTCTCAAAGCTAGAAGCTGGGAAGATGAAGATCTCCACTGTCCCGCTCAACTTGAAGGAGACGATCTCCGAAGTGATTCGCGCACTTCGCTACACGCATCGTGACCGCGGCCTGGATACCATTGAAGACTTGGAGCGCGTCCCGTCGGAGCTTGTTGTCCTCGGGGACCCAGTCCGTTTGCACCAGATATTCATGAATCTTCTCAGCAATAGCTACAAGTTCACGCCCAATGGCTCCATCACAGTCAAGGCGAGGGTGGGGCGCGAAGGCAAAGGACGGGTTCGCCTGGAATGCTCCGTAGCCGACACTGGGATCGGGATTCCAGAAGAGCAGAAAGCGCGTCTCTTCCGCCCCTTTTCCCAAGCCGATCCGTCCACAGAACGGTCTTACGGTGGAAGTGGACTTGGATTAAGCATTTGCAAGGCCATCATTGAAGATGTGCTTGGCGGTGCCATTTGGCTGGACTCGGCCTCAGGGGTGGGGACCACAGTCACGTTTCACTTGGTCTTTAACAAAGCGCCCAAGAAGACGGCCGTCAAGACCCCATGGTCGCAAGATCTGAGCCAAGCAGAGAGCAAAGAGGCTCCTCGGCCCACGGCACGAGACCTCACCCAAATCCCACGCGACCAGATCCGAGTGTGCATTGCGGAAGACAACCCGATCAATCAAAAGATCGCGGTCAAATTCGTGACTGGCCTCGGTCTCCAGTGTGAAGCATATAGCGATGGGAAGCAAGCCGTGGATGCTCTGCGCGCGAAATCGAAAGAAGGCAACCCGTTCCATGTCGTGCTGATGGATGTCATGATGCCCACCCTCGATGGATACAACGCGACCCGCGAACTCCGACGGGATCCCGATCCGAATGTGAACGAGGTACTTGTCATTGCCATGACCGCGAGTGCCATTGAAGGCGACCGCGAGAAATGCCTCGAGGCCGGCATGAATAACTACCTTCCCAAACCAGTACGCTCGCCTATCTTGAGCGAACTGCTGGACACGTACCTCGCCCCCGTGCCATCGCATCCCCGGACTCGCCTCGCAATTCGCGAAAAGGGTTCGAGGGGTAGTTTGGGCCCTGACGCCGGTACCCCTACCAGTTTATCGTCATCAGGCTCGGAGATCCGACGCTCGGAGACCCCGACAGGCGAGAAGAGATGATTTCATGTCCTGAATTATACCCTGCACATGTTGGCGCCACGATAGAAGGGATGCGGCGTCTTTTGGGTTGTCATGTTTGGCTTTCTGTAATTTGTTTTCTTTTTCTCTCGTACCTCACACATTGGAAACTCGGGCAGTTGGACTCGATGGTCCACGATGGTGACGAATGCGATAATGATGCTCTTGACTCTTGATATCTGTACAGTGGTTTGACTTCATTCATTGTTATGTTTGGCAAATATTGGAAATTTACCGGGGCTTCGTCTTGATCCTGACTTTTCTGAATACAAATGAGATTCATGATTTACAAGACTTATAACCAGGCTTTGAGTAGCTTGTTGCCCTTCACGGACTCTAGGGAGCATGCCTGAAACCGTAAATCAAATCAGAAATATCACAGCAGTAGTAGATAGATTGGGCTATGTACAGGTTTCTTCTACCTACTACGTTTATGCTCTCCGGCCAAGGATCCGGAAGCGCTTGACACCGCCATCCGGCACCAGGGTGAGCTTCACGTGTGTGAACACTCGGGTGTCCTCACCCCCGGCAGCCAAATCCGCTGGCCCAAAGACGTGCTCGGTGTCTGCCTGGCAACGCTGATCGCCTTTGACGATCTCGACCCAGCCCGGGTGGTCAGCCGGGGGGACACCAGCGCCCGCGGACCCAGCAACCAAGCCGTGGACTCGCACGGCACGCGGGAAGTTGCCGCGGAAGTCTTTGGTGTCAACGATGACCTGGGCCACGGACCCCGGCAAGCCCAGCTTGACAACAGTCCAGTCTACGTGACCGGCGCCGCGCGAGCGAGCCGTCTCCCATCCGTCTCCCATGTCCTTGCCGCGGCCGGGCAGGAGGATGTTCGAGGCTGGGGTGAAGTGTTGATCGGAGGCGGCAAGGGATAGACCGCCCAGGAGCGCGGATGAGAGCTCTTCAATGGGCGCCTGGTTGGCCGCGACGGCCGGGGCGGATGGCGGGATAGCATGACCGTACAGGCGTAAGCGGGCAAAACCGCCGTCGGGATACATCAGCAGGCGCACGTGGGTGTACGGGGCCGCAACACTTGGAAGCTTCCACCCATGGCGCTGCGAGGGCCCGCATGGCGACGCTGGCAGCAGTGTTGTCCAGCCACCATAGCTAGGGCTGGCGATTTGATCGTCTGTGATGCCGCTGCCCTCAGGTGCGTATGTCGCCTGCAGCTCCGCCTTCTCTCCGTAGTTGCCCTTAAAATGGGCCGTGTCGACCTCGATACCCTGAATGGCGGCTGCAGAGACGCCTAGCTTGATCACCACCCAGTCATAGGGTTCGGGGTTGTGGCGTCGCGTCTCCCATCCATCATACCAGGCACCGGTGTGGACAAATACCCCAGGACGTGAGATTGCGGGTGTTGGGGTTAAGAGATTGGAGGCGGAAGCGAAATAGTCATTGGAGCAAGCCAACACCTTGCTGTTGAGGTTGCACGAGGCCAAATTGGTGGTGTGCGCAAACACCTGGTCGATTTCGTCGATGGGAACTTGCTGCATGATGAATTGGAATGATTGAAGGAAGAGTGAGAGAAAGAGAGAGGGGGGTGAAGATTGGCAGATGGGAGATTCGAGTGCAGAGAGGGGCACCTTAAATATGGCGATAAGAAACCCCCCTCCACATCCTCATGTCAAGTGGACTCCGCATCGAATGCCGAGGTGAAGCCTTTCGGAGTGCTTTTCGGAATTCACCTATCGCCCCACATGGTCGGAGGTCTCCGATGAATGTTTTCCGACGAAGAGACAGAGAGAAAGAGGTCGGGGAAAAAAAAGGGATGCCAACGAGATGAATGCCTGGAATTCGAGGCGATATTCGAAGCACCATGCAACTAGGGTGCCACAGAGTCATAGCATACATCACATCAGAAGCTCAATGAGGCAGTTTCTCGAGCTTCTCTGGTCTCAGTACCGAGGACATGTCACTTCAGTTACAGTTGCAATGTTGGCCGGACTGCTGTCTTGCCTGTGCAACGGCCGTTCGAGTCCACGGCAGACGGGAATTCCTTGAATTCTTCCGAATGAAGCAGTAGAGCAAGGAAATGGCATTCAAAGTATGGACAATGGAAGAAAAAGAGGGCTCTGCCGAGATCAATTCCACGTTTGTCGGGCGCCTCGTCGCGCCGCGTGCTCCCTGGGATCTAAACCAACGCCCGCAATGCCAGTTGGATGCAACCCAGCAATTTCAAAAGACCGAAAACAAAAGTCACTTTTGATCATTTTCTATCCCCCCGGGGTCTTAGTGACCAGTTTCTCCAGTTGTTTGTACCTCCATTCATATTGCGCCAGCTGCTTCTTGTCTCCCGGTGGCAGGCTTTTCCCCTTGTCGGCCATTTCCTTTTCGGCCTGCTTCAACATTTCCCACCGTTTGAGGATTCGTGCCTGCTGCTCTGAGATTGACGCGAGGTTCGTGTCCTGGGAGGCCATGCGTTCGTCGATTGTGGAATGGTAGGACAGCTTTGCATGAAAGAGGGCCATTTCGGATTCATCGTACTTGATTCCTTGGACTTCGGGAATCATGGTGTCTGCCTTCGGGGTCATCTCGCATGCAAAAAGAAAAATCGGCGGTGGCGTCACAGAGACGAAAACTCCTTGTGAGCCTGATTTTGTGGATTTGATGGCCCAACGTCGACAACCAGCCACAGTATATCAAAAAAGCGTATGTACCAGAGGTCTGCAGCGACCAAAAGAATGGACCCACGGGGCTTTCTCGCCGTTCTTGTGACCCAAAGATATATCAAAGGATTGAAGGGAAAACACACGAAAAGGGAGCGAGCGAGCTAGCACGAGAGAAAAAAAAAAAAAAAAAGAGCTCAAGACCATTAGAAATGGCAACACATGAGTGGCAGACAAGAACGAACAGTGAGAAAAAACCCCCCAGGGCCATAGAGGGAAATCATTCGATTATATCACAGTACGATTCTCTTCAACGTCACTGGGCTTTCGCTAAAAGAGAAACATGCGCCCCGAATACCCAACAACAACACCGGTGTGATACCGCGAAACATCCCAAGACAAGAGGGATTCCAATCCTGGAAAGCGAGGGAGATGGCAAGACACGCTTCAACGGTCCGATAGTTCCCCAATCCCGTCATTTGTGCCTCTCAGATGAAGTATGGACGAGGTTCCTGCGCAGCCAGAGCCCGTTTGCCTCGTCGAGTGGTATTGGTCTCGTGATAGCTATGAGTCTTTTGACAGCCACCGCTCATTGGAAGCTCGACGGTGACACCATGTCGTCCTTGTACCGTCCGCACAACCGGACGTGCAGGGCGGGAAGAAATCTAGTCGCGGCGCATGGGAGGTGCACCCAGTCCCGTCTCAGTCCGTATGGCCGTGCGCTGATCAGGGAGCAGAGATCAATATCACTAGTGCTATAGGCTGTGTGCTGTGTGGGCCATGGGGTACGTCTTCATGGGGTAGAAGTGAAGAGATCATTCGGGCTTGTTGCCACGGGAAGCCATTGCTTCCCCCCATGAGAATAATGAGGCAAGCCAGGAGATTACACGAAAATAAAGTTGATGTGGCCTACTCGACCTCTCATTTTGCCTTTGCCATGCTTGAGCATATCTCTTCGTGGCAAATCGAAAAAGTTTCGATGCACCGAAGGACAATCAGAGCCAGTCTCTGAAATCTCCGACCTCTGGCCATTATAACGTCATTGGTGTAGGCGGATCCTGTATCTCGACTAAATAACAACTGGCAAGGGATTGTGATAGGGAATAACCCGAGATCTATGCGCCTGTGCTTGGGACAGACGACAGTATAGTCCAAGTCTCATTCGGAGTCAAATACGGCTGTGCGGATGCTCAAAGTAAGATGCTTAATTTCACTGCACATCCATCAAGCTCGATTCGCTTTCTCTTTCATTCCCTTGACGTTACCGCCAAGTTATCTCAAGAGATACCGGATTAGGGCTGCAGAGAACGCAACGAGCCCTTAGTGACACCACAGACTGCAAGGAGCCCGTTGACCATTTTGGGTTCATTTAAAGCACTCCATTGGCTTTGTGGAAAGACAATAAGCCGACACGGTGCAAAAGAAATGGCAGACTTGTGCCCACAAAGTGAAAAAGTCCGAGGGAACCGGCATCGGAGTCGGTGCCTGATCTGTTTGTACGACGCTGCAGACATGTAGGGGACCTGTGAGATTGAATTACATTTCAGACCAGTGGCAATCTCGGAGAAAATCAATCAGCGATGAGAAACAAAAAGCTCAAGTACAAAGACCTGGGATAAGGTCAAGCTTAGGGCTGAAGTTGTCATCTGATGTCACTGACCAAGTAAACCTTCATATCCTTCATCCATGGATGACTCGCCAGATCAGCTAAAATGCCTTTAAAATTCTAAGACGCTAAAGAAAAAAAATCTTTTTCCATGACCTTCCACGCGGCCACGGGAGATGGAAGCTGTAAACGGTGCAACAGAACAAATATCCCTCCGACGGGTAGGCACAGGTTTGTCGGGACCGACTCGTTTCATTCATTTCGCTTAGCCATCTGCATAGGCAATAGAAAGCAGCATGATATAACACCGGGTGATTCTTCGGAGGAAAAAGAAGAGTATTACTGAAATCTATGTAGAATGTCAAGCTCGCTTGAATTGCCCCTATCAAAGCCGCTGCTTTTCGAGCAACATTTATACACTCCTCGTCTAATTCAGTACTTTCTTCAACCTTGGTAAATCTGTCTTTCCAGGAATGCCATCTTTTAAGAGAAAGTTAATGTTCACCGAAGCACAATAGATCGTTCTCCCAGCTTGGGTCCTCTGGATCCGGGGAAAGAACGTGCTTGAATAGCTCGGTCCCGCCCCAGCAAATGCATTGAGCTGCAGCAATAATTCTTTGATCTCGCTCGCCAGCAAACGGAGGATCCCAAGGCATAGGTCGCTCTTCAAAGGCATCTAGCATAGTCCAAATGGCGTAAGTGGGATCATGAGGGAAATATGTCCCGAGGATACCTGATCGTAAAAGGCCATGAGGTTTGGCCATTGCTGTGAAAAAGAAAAACGCTATTTGGACCTAGAAGACAAGGTACGAAAATATTTACGGTAGGGAGAGGGTGGTTGATGTACCATCGTACGCATCTCGAAGCGACTCTTTGAATCTCTGACCGCGTATATATCGGCCCTATGAATCCAGTCAGTCGGGAACTGAATATTCATCCAAGTTTTTAACCTAACTTACGCTGGAGTATGGCCCCGTAATAAATTTGGGGGAAGCTGTAAGTGCCTCCATTACCCACGCGAGCTTCATCTGTGATGGATGATGATATGGTATGGGATCTGTTGTGCAAGCACGAGAACGATTTCGCCGATCGTACAAATTTCTGTTGATAAAGGTGCATCGGGAACAATCTCAAGAATGGACTTGATCGAAAACTCCAACCAAGTTTGTGCGTCGGGTTGAAGATAATCATTCAGAATTGGGAAGACCTTTGTCCCCGGGAAATCGGTCGTGCCAGCATAGCGGTACTCGGCCTTGTCGGTTTCCAAGGGCTCATCCGCGATATCTTTAGCAAACTGGTCATGGGCATCCACCGGGTAGAGGTTGTGCATGGTCGCAATGAGCAACGCCGAAAAAGTCTGATACAAAAAGATCCAAAGGAGTGTCAGCGCTGCCGCAGCTTAGTTGCTTGTGAGGCTGTATTACCAAGAGGTAATGGTTGTAGCAGTTTGAAAGATCATCATGCTGACTAGGCATGCGAAGATCAAGGTTCGCTGACGAAACTTGTCAACGAGGAGCGAGCCGATGGCTGTGAAGAAAAAGTAGGGTGCAGTAGAGCCGAGGGTGATGCCCAGCTGCTGCATTGTGCCTTTGATACCAACCGTCTCCAATGCGGGGACCATCTAGGGCAAGCTAAATGACAGGCTCTAGTAAATAGAAGCCAAAACCACTTACATAGTATGTAATAATGCCCCCGCCGTTCCATTGCTGAAAAATCGAATACAGGACCAGCACGAGCAGCCGGAAGCGAGCTACCTTGGTGAAGAACACCCGATAGTCCCAGAAGGACCGGTAGTCAGCTCGGTCATTCTCGAGAGATTCTTCCATCTGAGTCACCACAATGTCAACGCTAGGCTCGTTGATATCAGTGCTAGTAGTGTGGTACTTGGCCACGACCTGTTTAGCTCTTTCCCGCTTGCCCTGCATGACATAGGAGCGAGGCGATTCTGGAATCCAGAAGTAGATGATAAGGCAGACAACTGCAGGAAATACGGCCTCGAGTATCAACGGAATTCGCCAGCATTGGTTCTTGGGCAGGTTAGAGAGACCGATCATGGCGCCTGTGATTGCGAGACTTCCGATCTGAAAACATGCGCCAAAAAAGCCGACCATGCGGCCGCGTAGATGAACAGGCGAGATCTCGCCAATGCATTGAGAGCTGGAAATGAGGGCTATTCCAAATCCCATGAAGAACCGACCTGCCATAAACATGGAGAGGTTCGTTGTTATAACTGGGGTAAGTAAAGTCCTCAAAACTTCGACTTGAAACTAATGCATCTATAGAATGGGTCGCCGGGTATTCGGATCGTTTTGGCAGCATGTTTATTGACTTTGAATCAGAAGAGAAGACTCGACACCCAAAGCAGTCTGCCTACTACTTGGGGGAACTGTTTCGGCGCCTGATACGCAGTGGGTAGAGTCTGCCGGGATCTATTTGTGGATGCATTGAGAAAATGGATCTATAAGCTTGGCTCCAATAATGAAATGTCTAAAATCAAATCAAATAACACCAAAGTATCATGTCCTGGTGAATGAATGGCGCCTCGTAGACCCCAAGTTGGAGTCGGATGCTTATCGAACTTATCCCCGCATGTCTCCAACTGAGAGGGGCAGGTCGGTTCAGCAAGTTGGCGAGGCGAGGCTCGTGCAAGGTGGAATTATTCATAAACCCTAGTATGCCTACCGTCATAAGTCTCAATATTTCTCGGCCTGGTTTGGGCGCCTAGTATCTGCGTGGTCATCAAACCCTAAGTTCAACATGAACAACGAGCCTATTCGGCTGACCCTCAGGGGCAGCTCACATGAGGTACCGTATAACAGTTTCCACTTCATGCTTTTACAGGAACTTTTCTCATTACCATATTTCATCAGATTGGTCTCCAGCATGGCCGCGCTTTACAGGATCAGATCCGCAGCCAAATCACCATCTACGGCACCATGTTCCAACACACGTCACAATTATCCTGGCAAGATGTGCGCAATGTTGCCAGGGAATTTCTACCAACTCTTAGTAGGTTAACTCCACATCTCCTTGTCGAGATGGAGGGGATTTCGGAGGGCGCTGGGCTTGATGTGGCAGATGTGGTGGCGCTCAACTGCCGGAGCGAGATTGCCCTAGGCAAGTTCTCGGACGGCTGCACAGCATTATGCTGGCAGAAAAGTAGTAAATCCCGGGTTCTGTCGCAGAACTGGGACTGGACCGCAGCTGTGAAGAAGAATCTTGCCATGGTGTCAATTGAGCAGGTCGGGAAGCCGACCATCTATATGGTAACTGAGGTGAGTTGTTGCGACTCAGTTAGGTGGCCAGGTTTTGAACCCAATCCACAATGAGATACTAAACTGATTCTCTTTGAATATTAGGCAGGCATTGTCGGCAAAATTGGGTTCAATACCGCCGGCGTCGGCACCTGTCTCAATGCCATCCGGGCCAAGCCGATGGACAGCAGCAAGCTCCCAATTCACGTTGCTCTCCGGTTGTGTTTGGAGAGTACTTCGGTGGCTCACGCTGTACAAACACTCGAGTCCTTGGGTGGCGTGGCCTCTGCCCAGCATATCCTGGTAGCTGACAGTACGACGGCATTGGGACTGGAACTATCGCCGGTGGGAGATAAACATCTTTCCCAAGATTCGTCCGGGCTGATCGGACACACAAACCACTTTATCGAGAACCGCTATGTCGACGAGCCTCTGTGGCTATCGGGATCACCTGTTCGTCTAGAACGCTTAGGGCACTTGACACAGAAACTGATCCAGAAAGGTGTCGAGGGCGAGGCTATCACAACGACTCTCCTGCGAGACCATATTTTCTCGGATGCATACAATGCTCCACAGGCGATCTCCTGCCAAGAAGACCCAAGTCGACACACATCCTCGCGAAGCAGTTCTTTGTTCAACATCGTGATGAACTTGGACTCGGCGCATCTGGGGGCAGAAGTGGTGTTTGGTCGGTTAGGATCGGGCGAAGAGAGTGCTGTATGGAAGATGCCGTGGTGTTGATTCTTTCTTCTTTTTTTTGTTGCTCTTATCCCAGTCTTTTGTAGATGTTTCATAGTCGATTTGGTTTCTTGGAGATATCCTGCAATGAAAGTGAACAAAGGCTTCTTCCCCTTGGGACAAGGTTTGTCTCACCCAGAATCATCAGAGACATATCTCTAGCAGACAAAGAGCATTGTGTCCAAGAACAAAGAACTCGCCTTTGTGTTTCCTTCGAAACAACATTGTTTCAAAGACATTGTCCAAGATAAGCCAAAGACAAGGCGGCTTTGATCTTTGAGTGATTCGATGGAACTTGTCTGCATCTCCGCTGCACCGTCAGGTATATTTTCCCCCAAGTCCACCGGCTCGAGAGAAGCATCAAGCACCTCCGTTCCATCCGGTTCCTCTAGTGTTTTTTTTTTTTCACCTTGGCTCATTCCCAACCAAGCCCAGGTAAGACTCCCTGAGGTCCACTGATAGATATCGATACCTTTCATGGATAACTCTTCTTCCGACTCGTCTTTCAGCTCGTTGGCGCGAGAACGAAACACCATCATGGCCCGTCTTCAGGAACAAAGCCACATTCTCCGGAGCTACCCCGAGCAACGCACCGAAGTCATCGCTGCCATGGACGACCTCACCTGCCGGCTGGAGCAGATCAAGCTAAATGGGCCCAGCGAGGCCCGCCGGGTGAGTCTGGCTGGTTCGAATCCCCTCGAAACTAGCTTTGTGGATCACTGCAATGCCTTCAAGACCGCCGTGGAGGAGCAGAACAACATCCTCAAGGCCGAACCAGGACAGTCGGCCGAAGTTGCCCGGCAGCTTGAATGCATCACCCGCGGCATGGCTCGCCTCACGTTGGATGACCCTGCCCCTATCAAGACGGGCACCTTCTGCACACATTGCTGACTTGTTGATCCATAGGATCCCACGGATATATCGGAATTTCTGTGGCGATGGTAGGAGAAATCCCGTAGAGGATGTCGTCTCAATTATCTCGTTAGTACTATCGTAAATGCAGTATTTCTTCGTGTTCATCACGCATATCTGAATGTAGTCCACCGTAGAACAACCCCGATTCCTCGATTGGCAATCCGCCTGCGCGGACTGGGGTTCCACATGGATCCAGTCGTCATTGGAGATGCCGATCACGCCAGTTCCTTGCAATCGAGGGACCATCAGGGAGTCAGAGTGTAGTCAGATCATGCGTCGTAAGTAGTTGGAAGTAGTCAGATGGCGGGGGATCCTGTCGGTGTGGGCAGCTTGCCAATTTGCTTGCATAAATAAAATGCCCTCGCAATTCTTTCAGACCCACGTTCTTTTCTTCATCCACCATGACATCGACCTCAGACATTCCTCAGAACCATTCAGAGAGAGTTGAGCCCGAGGACGAGCCCTTGCTGGGCCGTCCTGGAGATGCGTCGCAGAAACCCGACGACAACATTCTTCGCAACCTCGTCACAGGCACGGCAAGTGTGGCTCAAGTCGGGATTTGGATGGTGAGTGGTGTTTTCCAGCTGCAAGGATATCGTGTCACCCCCAATTCCTCGAGCTGATGAGTGACACAACCAGCTGGCGGCCCTTGTCTGGTCGGGCATTCTATCCCAGCCACTTTCTCTCTTCACGGCTCATCCGGTAAGAACGCACCATTTTCTCGCGACAATCTACGAGCCATTTCGCTAACATGCCATTCATGTAATGGTGTCGAAGCTGCTAAGCATTTCGGCCGTTTTTCTTCAAGTCCAAAGCTCTCTGATCCTCCAGCCCACCGTCACTCAGCGGCAAAAGACTCGCGGGGCCCGTCTCCACGCCGCCATCCAACTAATCAGTACGCTATTATTCGTGTCTGGCTTCATAACCATCGAGGTGAAAAAGGGCAGCAGTGCGCGATTAATTTCTCCGCACGGCATCTTGGGCCTGACCACGTACATCTCCGTCGTGTTGCAAGCTTTGGCCGGAGTGGTCCAGTTCTTCTTCCCTCTGGCTATCCTTGGGAGTGTTGACGCTGGCAAGCGAATCTACAAATACCACCGCTGGACCGGCTATGTTCTGCTACTGCTGGAGATGGCGACTGTCGTGGCGGCGACCCAGACCACGTACAACCTGATTGCAATCCATATTTCGTTGGGACCGGTGGTGGTGGCCGCCATCTTGACCCTGGCAGGGGTGGGTGCCCGAATCAAAAAGCAGAAATTGGGGATTGGACTGGTTTAAGATATGAACAGAACATAGTTCAGTTTTTGTGTTGCTTTGCGAGAACTGGGCATACTCCGGACGATATATATAGTTCGGACCAGAGGAGTTGAACATGGATAACTGGAGAAATATGAGAAATCAGCAGTCCATTACGATAAAGATACACCGAAAAGCGTCTTATAAATGTTAGAGTCATCTTGGAGTCAGGGAGTAAATATTGCGAGACGTGCCCATCCCCCCAGCATCGACACCTCCACAGTTGGGCCCACGCGGAAAGGCCTTGGCTGCCAGGCTCACCCGCCTTTCTCTCTTCCCGACACCCTCCATGGCGTTCTCTCATGTCTGCTTCAATTGCAGATTGTCCCCTCGCCTGGGACTGACTCCCTCACGCCAATTCTCCTTGAGTCGGCGCAGCCATGACGTTCTGCGACCCGCGACAGCGCCGAAGCCCATGCCCGACGTCAAACACATTCGCCAAAATGCCGACCTTTACGCCCAGAACTGTCGAGATCGGAACTACGCGGCGCACGCACAGTACCCGTCAAGAATCCAATCGCTAACAGAGGAATCGAAGCAACTCGATCACGATTTGAAAAAACCGCGCTCCCGCGTCAAACAATTAGAGAAAACGGTTGCGGAGCTGTCCATCGCGCTTCGAAAGGATGCGAGCAAGGACGAAGACAACCGCATCACTCAACAATTAGCAGAGCTCAAGTCTGAAGCACAGCAGCTGAAGCAGGATTCACAAGCAATGGCGACTCGCAAAACAATGTGCGACGAGGACATTCACCGACTGGCATTGTCCCTTCCCAACCTCTCCTCCGCGGAGACTCCCGTCGGAGACGATCCCCGCCTCGTCCATTACCTCAACTTCGACCCGCAAGCACCCCCAAACTGGACGCAACAGTCGCCAGCAGAGCTCCAGGCGCGGTCGCATGTGACCATTGGGACAGAGCTGAGGCTCATCGACTTTGCAAGTTCGGCCACGACAACAGGATGGGGGTGGTATTTTCTGGTCAATGAAGGGGCGATGCTGGAGCAAGCATTGATCCAGTACGCGCTGGGTGTGGCACGGCGCCGTGGGTGGAGGACTGTCGCTCCGCCGTCGGTGGTCTATTCCTACATTGCCGAGGCGTGCGGCTTCCAACCACGCGACCAACACAACGAGCAGCAGATCTGGTCAATTGAGCAAAACGAGCGCGACCGTCAAAGTAAACCACAACGCTCGCTTACTGGCACGGCCGAGATCCCGCTGGCAGCCATGTACGCCGGCCGTGACGTTGACCCTGCCGACCTCCCCATCAAGCTGGTCGGAGCCAGCCGATGTTACCGCGCCGAGGCGGGCTCCCGCGGCGTTGACACCAAGGGTCTTTACCGAGTCCACGAGTTCACCAAGGTCGAACTGTTCGGATGGGCCGATTATGTCGCAACCGAGGAAAAGGCCGCCCCGGCAGCCACACTAACCGCGGACGGACTCTTTGCCGAGCTCCTGGAGATTCAAACCGAGATCTTGACCGCCCTTCGTATCCCTTGTCGGGTCTTGGAGATGCCCACGACGGATCTGGGTGCCAGCGCGAGCCGCAAGCGTGATATCGAGGCGCTGTTTCCTTCCCGCTTCCGCCCGGCTTCTACGTCTTCTTCATCCTCTGTAGACCCCGCAGCCCAGCATCTGGAGCCGGCGTGGGGTGAGGTAACTTCTGCCTCTATCTGCACGGACTACCAGAGCCGACGGCTGGCGACTCGCGTGCGCGATGCAGCTAAGGACTCGCGGTTCCCGCACACGGTCAACGGCACCGCCATGGCGGTTCCACGCGTCCTGGCGGCTATTCTCGAGAATGGATGGGACCCGCAGCGCGGCGTGGTGGTCGTACCCGAAGTCCTGCGGCCTTGGATGGATGGCGTGGAGACGATCGGTGGGAAAAATTAACCGGATAGAGCCTGATCTCTGAAGCATCTCACGAAGAGTATCTGCCAATGTACAATAGATGGCATTTTTGGAAGTGTACGTATATAACCAAAAGTCAAGTGGAATCTGTAAGACCAATGATTTATCGCAACTACTATGGGAGAGGAGATTCTGTGAACCTCTGCTCCGAAAAGCGCATGGGATCAAGCAACATATTTGGGGGAAACATTGGTAAGTCCTGGCGGTTCGCATGAGTGCCAACATCGTGAGACTGACAGGGTATTAAGGAGTATTCGAACGCAGCAACAACAGAAAGAGCACAGCATAAAATCATTCATGACTTCGTTGACACATGAGTCGGACACAGAACGTCAATCAGATGGACATCACATCATCGGGGGGGGGGGGGGGGGGGCAAATGGCAAGGATAATACAACCAGTCTTTCTTCACTTGGGCAAGGCCAGCAGCCCAAAAGAAGCAGACAAGAAACGCAACAAATTTCGGGGTACAAACTTGAACACGGAGTGGCCAGAGAAAGGAGCAAAAAACATCCCGGGGTGCTTCCTGATGGGCGAATACAATGATCTTGCCGTGCTCATTTCCAGGGCAAATCGGCATCTTCGATCCGAGTGCAAGTCAAATAGGGTAATCCACCGGCGACAGTACCGTCGCGACGGGACACGCCAGTGCCCACGGCTTGGTCGGGGCCGCTTTTCAATTCGAGTTCGAGGAAGTTTCGCATCAGGGGCTTGACGATCTCACGGGCCAGCCGTTTAATCTCATCCATCTTTCGTTCGAACCGTTTAAGGGTTTCGCGAGTGTACACGGAGTCTGACGAGGGTGTGGGATGGAGCTTGAGAAAACGTTTCAGTTCGTCATGGGGGAGGTAGGCATGCGTTGAAGGCGACCCGATCAACCGATAGACGCGAGCAGCAGGATCTGGCGGTGCAGTTGGTCTAGACGAGCTTGCACTGTGAGGGCCCGAGGCAGACTGCGAGGACCCGGTGTTCGGCGTCGAGGATGAATTCTTGAGAATCGAAGTAGGTGGCGGCGTAGTGCTCTCGATCAGCCACTGGCGGAATAAGGAGACGGCTAGCCAGTCCAAGTACGCGTTGGAAGGGCCAACCCGTTCGCCGCGTGAAGTTGTAAGCGATAAACGAAACAGCTTGGACTCGACTCGAGCCTTGAGGTCTTCGAGATCCTCGAATTTATCTTCGATGAGGTCGAGAACCGAGTCTGGCAACGGCGAGTATGAAGCATTGCGCAGGTTAGGCAGTGCGGCAGGCCACTGGCCAACAACGTGGATCAGTGCCTCTGAGAAGATCACCCGGCTGCGGGCGAGATACCCCAGTTTCAAGTAGCTCGGCGGGTATTTGGCGATTTGCTTGAAGAGGCGCGACCCGAAGCCTAGGAGGTGGTGATCGACGCGCGGGCCTGTCACCGGAAGTGCGTCATACATGTCTGCTAATGCAAGGAGGGACTTGCACTCGGTATAAGCAGAGGCGATGTTGACGCTGTTGAGGATCGGGGAATGGTTATAGAACAAGCATAGGAGATTGTCATAGTCGCGGATTAAGGGCTCGACCGCGGCATCATGGTCTATACCCTGTGTCGGTGGCAGATGGGCCACCGACTGCACCCCCGCTAGGTTTGCCATAGATCGGAAAAAGCCTGCTTGTGCATTGGACGGCTTGGTTCTCGTGGGTGGAAATGGGGTTGGATCGCCGCTGAACACTGGTAAGGAGCTTGGTTGCTGCTCATAGCCATGGATATTAGCCACGTGGTTTTGTTCTGGCAATGAGAAAATAACGTACCTTTTGTACCAGAATGGGTTCTTCATCCGCGGCACGATTCTCCCAGTCTAGTTCATAGCGCCAGCGTCTCTTTTCTCCAGGTCGCAGCGGCAGCGCTCCATGATCGGACGGTACCAGCGTCGATCCATTGGACAGGGAATCATCTTCGCTCACTCGCGACAAGGTTCCCTCGGCTTTGGACGGGCCCAAGGCGGGCTGGCGCGACCAGTCCTCGTTCGTGCTCGCCTCGAAAAACCCGGAGCATTGCGCCAATATTAGTCTATGGAGAAGGTAACGCTTCTCTTGTGATCCAGCACGGATTACGATCTCCGTATCGCCGGTGTACGTGAAGATAGGGAAGTCATTTGGGGACGAGTGCGAGCCACCGTGATGCGAACGACCCGAACGATGGCGACCCGAGTGAGAGTGACGCGACACCGAGGCAGTTTGGACCGTTGCAGCACGGTCAACCACTTGAGCCTGGGAGACCATTTCGCGTGGACGAGGGATCATGACCCGAGGGAGAAGCGAGAAGAGACCGTCATCCGAAACCAGCTGTGTTGACGAGAGGGAAATGCGCGATTCCCCGCGATCAACACGCGGGTTTATTGTATGCCTGTGGCTAATCCCCGCCCAAAAAAAAGCTGGAGGACCAAGAGAATAAAGAAATGAATGAAAAAAACGAAAGAAATAAAGAGTCAACAGTTAGAAACAAAAAAGAAGAAACAAAAGACAAGAGTCGGGAATCCCCTGAGGGCGATTTCCGCTCGCAGCTGAAGAAGTGGCGAATGCATTTGGTCTCTCTCTGTATGTGCTGTTCTCTCTCTTCATCGTCATCTTCCTACTTTCCTGCCTCTTGTTCCTACCATTTAGACCCATTCCTTCGTCTTGTTTCTTTCTCTCCTCTCCTCGGGTCTTTCTTACGCATCTTTTCCCCCAACGTTCTTTGCCCCTCCACCTATCCTGATCCTTCCGCTTGGTTTCTCGGCAATTTCCAACCCCACGAGTTCTCTGTCCTTCTCTCTATCACTCGACCGTGGTGGTTTGGTAGATGATACGAGGTTCGCCCGGTTTATTGCGACGCTCTTCTTCCATTCGCTCGACCCCCGTTGGCCCCGCGTTCGTCAGAAATCTGGCCCTGGACACATCTTCTCGGGACAGCTTTTATAGCTGTCCCGATCTATCGTTGCTACAAATTTCTCCACCGTCGGTTACGGCAGGCCTTGCCGACACTCTCGTCAAGGATTTTAATACTGAGCCGTCACGATCCCCGTCTCCCGAGATCCCTCCCCCGCATCGCTCTAAGAAGCGTTCCCCGGGGAGAGCGGTCTCGAGGAAAGCACGCGGTGTGATCGGCAAGGTTCGAGAGTTTCAGCGAATCGCTACGGCCAAGATGGCGCATCCCTCCATCAAGATCGACACGAATGTCCAGACAGTTAAGCGCGGTCCACCGGAGGACAACGACGCCGCTCTCGATGTGCGAAGTGGCGACCAGGACAACCCGAGGTTGGAGTATGGGAATACGGAGAACGTCCCGCCATTTCTCTGCCAATCGGTCACTGGTTAGTATGGAATGTGTCCGCACCGGATCGCATTCTCTAAACCCACTTGGGAGATATGAGACTGATCTAGAACCATGTGCAAACAGAGATCCATGACAAGTTTGAAGACCTGGAGTGGATGCAAAGAACGCGCCTGGCGGAGGGTATGTTGTCTGACGACCCCACTCACCCATGGGCCTTGGAAGCCGATCCGAAGGTCAAGGCGAGGAATCGGTATCTCAACGTCCAGGCGTGGGCCAACTGCCGGATCCATCTTCGGGTACCCGACGGCGAGTGCGATTTCATTAACGCCTCCCCGATTACCTTGAAAGACACAATCACCGAGGAGGAGAGAAGTTATATTGCTACCCAGGTACGTGGCTCAACTAGGAGAGATCAAATCGTGCAACCCCGCTTTGCTAACAATGAGCAGGGCCCGAAACTCGGACATTTCTCTCATTTTTGGCACATGGTTTTCCATGAAAGCAAGGATGTTGGCGTTATCGTTATGCTCACTCAAACTTTTGAGGCGGGCCGGGAGAAATGCGCCCAATACTTCCCGTTGGACACCGAGCAAGCGTCATTGGTTCTGTCGCCTGATGAGTTGGACCCTTTCGTGAACGATAATCATGATCGGCATGAGGAGACTGAAAATGACCCCTTGGGCAAGGTCACACTGTTGGAATCGACCTTTGATGCCAAGTCCCGGTCCGAGATTCGCAAGCTGGAATTGACAATTGGATCGGAGTCGAAGATCGTCTGGCATTTCCTGTTTGCTGGCTGGGCGGATTATTCCAAACCTGAAGGGGGTGACCGTGATGCCCTTCTCGAGTTGATCACGCTGTCGGCTTCGAAATGCCGTCGGGACAACCCGCGCGTGGTACACTGCAGTGCGGGCGTTGGCCGGACGGGGACCTTTATCGCGCTGGACCACCTCCTCCGCGAGCTCGAGTCCGGCGAGCTGTTGAAGGTGACGGATCCTGAGCAAGATCCTGTCTTCGACACCGTCAATCAGATGCGCGAGCAACGGATGATGATGGTATACAACGAGATGCAGATGCAGTTCATCTACGAGGTGCTTCGGGAACAGAGCGATCGGAAGCTGGGCAAGATTACCGAGTCTCCTAACGGAAGTCATGCCGACGAACGGTCTGCGAAAGTGGCCAAGTTGAGCGATCAGGCCGACTATATCCCCCCTCCAAGTCTGAGCTGCAAACCACCTCGATCCGACCTCCCACCCCGACCAGAAGTTGGTCTGGTACACCTGAAGTCTCGGATAATGAATGATGCCTGGGAAACCATGGCAATGCCTTTTTCTTTCTTGATTATGACTGGACGTTCTGCTGCATCATACCATAGCATCCGGTGTTTTGTTTCTTGTGACATGTCTGCCTGCATTTTACCTTCTATCCGTGGATGCTTCTGTTGACCCGCTGGCCTCCCTTTTGACATATCCTCGTCATTTATGAATACCCCCTGTTTGCACGTTTGATTTGATTTGATTTGATTTGATTTTTTTTCTTTCAATGCGGTTGGTTATGTCCATTGCCCATTAGAATTGCTGTATAATAGTAGATCGGCCATGGATTGTAGCCTGGCTGACTCTTGAACAGCTGAATATCCCCTGTTCAAAGGGGGGCTTCTGAATGATTTCAAGGTTCCCAAATCCCTAGGCTCTAATTTCTCTGACTTCAGACATGTGGAAATTACCATGTGCTTGGAGAACTCCATGATTGGGACAATGGGTTGTCATTAGAGCATATAGCTGTACAGTCTCTGGGCCCAACTCCCAGCTCCTTCAAGAGCAGTCAAACTATAAACCCCGAGACAAGAAACATTTCCACAAGAGTTCGCTCACTCCAGCTGAGAATGACCAAAAAAAAGAAAAGAAAAGAAAACAAGAAAAATATGGCCCGCAGTTGGTACCAAGTCAACATCAAAACGGACGATGCATGAAACCATATTCATAAGATGGAGGGATGTGAAAAACAGTCTGGACGTCATGTCATGAGTTCGTTTTCCAGGCATACATGCCATTAATCGCTCCGCTTTGCTTCCCCAGACTCCTGCCCACTGCTAGAACTGGGTTTGCGACCCTCATGGTAGGCGGGAGGAGCCGAATGAGACTCAGGTCCGGGACCATCCTCGGTGTCCCAGTTGTCAACGGCATTCTCATCCCAATTATCCACTTCCTGCTCCAGCGTCATCACTCCAGACTCCTGAGGACCAAGTCCTTCTGACTCGCGGGAATCATCGCCCCCGACTCCGACTCCTAGCTCAACATCATCGGGAGATCCCTCCATCAATCCAAAGCGGTTCTTCCGGCGCCGGTCGATCATGCGGCGATGATACCAGCCACAGATGCCAATAGCACCCAGGCTGCCGACACCATTGGCAACAATGTCAAATGGATCAAAGGGCCGATCATTGGGGAGGAAACTCTGTAGCAATTCAGAGCCGAGGCCGAGCCCAAGCGTGCAGACCAGCAGAGTCAAGTGTAGCGCGCGCCGGCGCGAAGTGTCCACAATCCAGTAGAAGGTAAGGGAGAGCAGGAAAAAGACGAATAGGTGAAGGAATTTGTCATTTGGTTGTAGCTGAGTAGGAATGGTGGAAGCAGTGCTGTGTGGGAGAAGGCCGATGTAGCCAGCTAAGATGAGTAGGAAGAGAAAAGCACCTAGCAGAGAGCGGTGTCAGTCATCAGCCAGCTAGGTAGAAGGGGCATGTCAGAAGGACTTACCGGCGAAAGGATAGCGGATCCGCATGGTGAAGACTTGAGAAAAAGTGATGGAGTGCCAGAAGACCTCAAGAGTGTAGGTTGAGATGATCGGGTGTGGTCCGGCCCCCAGCGGCTGGCTGGTGCGTCATTTGCGGAGGGAGCTCTCTGCGTAGGAGACAACTAAGAACAATCGCATCGACACAGTGAATTTTGTGATTCTACAATCCACCCCCCCAAAAGGAACATTTACATATTCTTTCTATATATGAGTCACTATTCATCCGCGAATTGAGTCCAGAATTCACGAAGACATCAAGAGCGACAACAGCATCCCATCGCATACTCCAGTCATTATCTGCCGGGCCTCTCCGCCTTTGCGCCTGTCCATCCCCGTCTCCGAGAATCTTCCCCTACAGAAAAGCCCTTGTCTTCGCCATCGAACCTCGCCACGCAGCCATCTGTTTTGGCCTTTCTGACATCGTCACTTATTTGTGTCGAGTGTCTAGTATCTCTCTATGCCTTTGGCTCCCTCTAAACCTCTGTTGTCGTGCTCTGGCGGCCTATCATCCTAACCGTGGAGATTCGAGTCTTGCCCGCCCCAAAACCGGGGTTTTGAGCGACCATGTCGCTCGGCCATCACGCCTGGCCCCCGGGCAATATTCGCCCTCCTGATGAGATGCAGGATTCCCCGCGCCCGGTCAATGGCCTAGTCAAGACTTTATCTGGCTCGCGCACCCCCCAAGTTCCTACCGACGGGCCCAACCCTAGCCTCATTTCGGAGCTTGATCTCGCCGTCGAGGAAGATCCGCGCATTGCCCAATTTCGTGAGCTGTATCGCTCCAGTGAACCGAAAATCAATGCGCTTTTTTCTGGCCACTACACCGCGGACGACTCGGCGGATGTGACCGCCGAGGTTGAGCAGCCCGATAGTCAGTCCGAACGCGTCGACGCGCCGCCCCCTCCACTGCCCCCCGCAAGTCCGCGCGAAAGCTCGATGATGACGATTACGATGACTATGACGAGGATGAAGAAGAGGAGACGGGGGAGACAGCCGAGTCGCCTCAGAAACCCAAGTTGCCCGCGCCCGCGCAAGAGGCCAGTGGCGCGGCAGTACCTGAACACCGACCCAGTACCGCCGCATCGGCTAATGTGGACGGTGCGAAGGATTCGAAGAAAGAAAGCCTAGAAGAGATTCGCAAACAACTCGAGGAGGACAAAAAAGCGACGGAGGAGGCCGCCAAGAGGAGTTTCCACACGCTGTTTTACACCCTTGAAAATGACCGAGACGCCATGCTGGATCAACAGCGATTGGAAGAGTCTGAACGACAGGTCGAAGCGGAGATTTCTGGTCAAGCTGCCACCGGCGCGAACAATGCTACTGGCGGTTCCACTGGCTACAGCTCCCTGAGCAATACTAACCTCGGGGCTTCCAGTCTAACATTGAAGAACCTGATCGCCCGGATTGACAAGAAACGTGATATGGTGCAGGCGTCGGATGCTGAGCTTCGAAGCCTGCTGAGTGAAGTCCGCAAGAACCGCAGCAAGTGGGCCAGTGAGGAGAAGATTGGCCAGGAGGAGCTCTATGAAGCGGCCGAAAAGGTCCTGAGTGAACTGAAAGCAATGACCGAGCACTCAACTGCTTTCTTGACCCGAGTTAACAAGCGCGATGCGCCAGACTACTATTCAAGTGCGAACCCCCTCTCATTGCTCGCAAAACGCCCATTTGCCAATTTTTGTATTTGTGCTGATTCATAAACAGTTATCAAGCATCCTATGGACCTTGGCACGATGACGAAAAAGCTCAAAGGTCTGCAGTACAAATCCAAGCAGGATTTTGTTGACGACCTTACCCTGATCTGGTCGAACTGCCTGAAATACAATACCAATCCCGAACATTTCTTGCGCAAACATGCGCTCTACATGCGGAAAGAGACCGACAAGCTTGTTCCTCTCATCCCCGACATTGTCATCCGAGACCGCGCCGAGGTGGAGGCCGAGGAACGTCGACTCCAACTTGCAGAGCTCGACGGCGCTGAAGAGAGCGATGATGAGCCCATCATGTCCTCCAGAGGCCGGAAAGCTCCTGGCAAATCTGCTTCCAAAAAAGGCGCCGCCCCCTCTCGCAACACGCCCAGTGGCTCCGAAGGCCCCTCAGGGGCAGCCTCGGCGCAACCACCGGCCCCCGTGCGTGCAGACTCCGATACTGCTATGGAGTCAACCCAAAATGGATTCTCTACGCCACCCCCGGGATCTCACACCCCCTCTGAACCTGCGGGTATAGGAGCGGGTGTCGCAGCCAGCCAGTTGGATGCGATGGAAATTGACGGTCCGACGACGTCGACCACGGCTCTCAGTGCCCTGTCTGTGCCCGGGGTTGATTTGGACGATCTGGAATACAATGTGTGGAAGCAGGTGACTAAAAAGGACCGGGCTCTAATTGCGGCGGAACGCCACCGTCTCCTCAAGGGTGATAAACTCAATGCTGAAGAGCCAGCCTTGCTTCGCACGAAAGCAGGCATGCGGCGCTGGCTTCGACATCAGAAACAGGCCACCATTGAAGCAGACAAAGTGCATGACGCCGAATCTCAGGCAATGGAACCCAAAGGTGCTGGTGAGACCCTCGCAGAAGGTATTGAAGTAGAGGAAGATAGAATGGTTCCTTACTACTACGATGTCATGTCGGGCGTCCCTGATCTTCCCGATCGGCTTGCCTGGAGGGAAGATGCAGAAGGCAATGTTGTCGATGCGTCGGAGGAATTTCTACGAGTTCTCCCACAAGGTTCCTTCATCCAACCGGACAGTAAGCTCTCCAGGAAGATGGATTCGAACATGCGACAGATGCAAGAAACGCGGAAGGTGTGCTCAAAGATCGGAATTGTGAAGCAAATGCAGCTTCAATCTCAGGTATGCCTCTCGCTTCTAACATTATGTTAACTCCTGACCATGGCTGATCGTCTCTAGATGTACCAAAATCAATTTCAAAAGTATCAGCCCGAGCCATTTGCAGAGCACGACGCTCCGCCCCATGTCATGAATGACAACGGCCCCATCATTGCTCCTTGGGTCTGCCGAGCAGCGTTGCAACGCTCAGTTGCCAAAGTGTTTTACCATACGGGTTTCGAGGAGTACCAGCCGGGTGCTCTTGATGCCGTTACCGATGTGGCATCGGACTTCTTCCAAAAGATCGGTGAAACAATCAAATCTTACATGGAAGCCCCCAAAGTTCCAGCAACCGAGTCTCAAGAACCAGCCTCTTCGCCCACGGACTGGAAGCCTGCCTACACCGAGCCGGAAATCGTTCTTCACACTCTTTCTTCCGTTGGGATTCACATCGATGAACTTGAATCCTACATGAAGGATGACATCGATCGTTTGGGGACCAAGCTCTCCACTGCCCATGAGCGTTTAAAGTCGCTCCTTGTTGAACTTCTCCGCCCTGCTCTAACTGATACCGGCGACGACGGCTCCCACGCGTTTGCCGATGGAAGTGAGCAATTTGTTGGTGGTGATTTCGCGGAAGATATCGACGAGGATTTCTTCGGGTTCAAGGAATTGGGGCTGGATCGGGAGTTCGGTCTCTCCACCCTGAGCGTGCCGCTGCATCTGCTTCAGAACCGCATCGACAAAACGTCTCAGTCGCAGAACATTAGGTATGCTTTTATGATGCGTTTCTTTCCAAGGAACATTCCCATTAACGTTTTGTTTTCTCCAGTACCTCCCAAGCAGTCGCGCTCTTCCCGCCGCCGCCACCGTATCCACGTATCACGGTGGAGAACCTGTCTGACCAGATCGGGCTAGTACAGGCGTTTTTCAAAAGCAAATTAGATTCCAATAGCGATGAGCCACTTGTGGAAGACCTCGAACTTCCGCCCAAGCAGAGACCCATGGCTGCCCGGCCCCGTCTTCCAGCATCGGGCAAGATTCCCTTTTCGAGCATCTCAGGCCCTACTTCCAGTCCTCAGAAACGTCCGGCTCCGCCCACTGGACCTGGTGCCATAAAGGTTGGCTCGGAACCCAGCAAGAAGAAAGCCAAGAAAAACAGTGGTTTGGCGCTCGAGATGCCCAACTTCAACGTTGATGGAGACGGAGAACAATCCGCTACAGGGGAAGGAACCAAAGACCCTGCCAATGCTTCCAAGTCTCTTGATGGAGCCGGTATGGGTGATAGTATGGGCGAGACCGAAACCCTCTCCATGCCCAATGGAACGGCCTGATATGTTTCTGCGAACTGACTCGAACTTTGTTCTTCTGTCCCGTCGTCCGCTTTCTTATCTCCAGACTCATTTCCAGCCTGCCTCCTGGAAAGGTTGGCCCACACGACAGAAATGAACTTCAGGAATTGTACACAACTGCAAGAATTGGATTTATCTGGGACACGCCCTGAACTAGGCTGTTCTGGACAACTCCATTGTTTTTCCATTTTTTTTTTTTTTTACTTTTGACTTTCTTATCCCCCCCCCGGTTTATCTGCCTTGTCACCATATCACTCACCTGTACCATACCATTCTTTGGCTGGCCTTTTTCTTAGGTCCTCGTTTATTGCTTTTCAGTTCTAATCCAACTATTCTTCCCTATTCTATGTGTACGTTCATTTGAAAATCTATGACCCCATGATTCTCAGGACACTACTTTGTGTCCACCTGTGTTCAAGGTCACTGTTGTTCTGAAGCCTCCAGCCCTCGGGGGCTTATTTCCCTTGATGCTATTATCCCTTCTTTCATTTTGTATCTAAAATTCCGAGGGGCTGGAGATTCCGCGTGAAGAGTCTAGTCGCAATGGCGGAAAATGTGAGATTCTTACCAGGCTAGTCTTATGAATCTTAGGTTCTACTTGACTTTTCTACGTGTCTACGGATCTTGCAATGTGGACAACCTTTGTATTGCTGCTAGGTGACATTATTCACTGTATGCGGGTCGGGGGAGCGAGATTAACATTCTGATGCGCGAGGTCATCTTGACAGCCGTCGCAGGTCTGATCGTCCAACCAAGCAACCCAAAGACAAAGACACAATGATCAATCTCAAGTACAGAAGGTGCAAGACCAAACAGTGTCGACAAAGGATACCGAAGTCATCCCGAAGCGTACACGGCCCTAGGACTCGACATCCGTGGGAAACAATGACAGCGTAGCTCACAAGGGTATGCGTCGAAAGGCCGACTTTTTTTTCGAATTTTCTCCATGTTTCAAACATACCACATCTTCGTGGCCAAGCGGTTCCTGCCACCCTCAATGGGAAGAAGGACCTGAACGTTCTGGTTCTTGATATGCTCGGGCATGGGCCGATTCCGAGCGAGGCTGCGGCCACTCTGAGGCCCTGCAGTAGTGTGGGAAACATCTTCGTGGTGACGAGCACGGATGAAAATCAGATGAGCGTAGTAGATGGCCGGGTGGATTGACACGGAGGTGCTGGACCGGCAGTACTGGTAGCTGTGCTCGTAGATCATGCCCTCAAGCTCATCCGCCTTGTGGTTCATCTCGTCCGCGAGCACGTGGTAGTGGACAGGGCGTGCAGTGCCCTGCAACACGATGTGCGAGTACAGGAAGAAGTTCCAGTTGTGCGGACTGCACACATCGCGGTCGATCAGGGTTCCTGGCAAGGGGTTGCCATTGGAATCCTGGATTTGATTCTCCGGAAGTCTGCCGGGCTCTGTCATGTTGAGATGGCACGGAGGTGATGGCGTTTGTTGGCCATGACCACGCACATTTTTCCCTCCCAGCTAGTGATGTTGGCCGCAAGGGCAAGGGCCCTTTTGATAGCGGGAATTTCGCTGTTGAGGATTCCATGGTACTCAGAGTGAGACACTCCATCACGGAAGTAGTAAATGAACTTGGGCGGTTTCCCCCCTCCTGTGGTCTTGATCCACTCGCGGAAGAGGAGGATCAGAATATCGGCGATTTCATGATAGCCGATGATCTCGTTGTTCTTGTTGCCGTTGGTTTTACAGTTGCCCATGTACCGGGTGTCATGAGCGTCCGCCGAGACGGACATCGCTGCCAGAGACGGCGTCCAAACACCCGGCGCTGGGTGAGTGACATCTGCTCCAATGATCATTCCCATGGGGCGGAGCGAGGTTCCCGGCCGAGAGGACACAGTACGATCCGTGACTCCTCCCAGCTTCGCGTTGACCTTCATCAAGACATTCGTGTGGTACTGAGGCCAGTTGGCAATGCATTGAGCGGCCTGAAGGACCTGAGAGGGGACTCCGAATCGGCAGTCAACCGATTTCTTGATCCGCGTGTACACGACTTCCACCATATTTGGTACCATCACAAAAAGCAGCTGCGGCTCGCCGTTCTTTTTGGCTGTTTCGTCGTAGAGGACCTTGCAAGCAATTCCAATATCGCCGTCAAGCCTGACAATGATCGGACGCGCTTGGATCTTACCACCGTGCATCTTGTAAATGTTGACCATCATGTCGAGCCACCGCTTAGTCTGCTCCAGAGTAACTGAATTCCGGTTGTCGGCGAGATACCCAACACCCCAGGACCGGAGAGGCACGCTGTTGGGCTGCAAGAAGATGACGCCCCGGAGATCCACCGTCCGTTGACACCCGGGTTGATCATTTTGTTGGCAAACTGGAGCTGAGGGTTTGGAAGCAGACGAGCATTGGTTTTGATCATATCAGGGCCGACAACCATGCCGTGCGACTTCAGCGTAGGGTCCTCATCGTGGCGGAGGAACTTTTTAGCTAGCTTGACATCGGCCAGGCGCTGGGGTGGCTTCGTGGCACAGAACTGGATCATCTGTTTGGTCTGCATGCCGTCAAGCATGTGTGGGTAAGGCTGAAGACCCTTGATCGTCAAGAACTCCAACGGATAAACAATCTCGACGGATTTGCCGGTCTGCATCTTGCCCACGGGCAAACCAGGAAAGTGCAGGTAATATTGTACTTTTTCAAGCCAAGGGCCAGAGATCTCTGCGTGACCTTCGCCTTGGATTGTTGGATCCAGCCTGGCATCATCCCTTTCGGCCTTTGGGTGCTTCGTGACGTGGAGGATCTCGTCGAAGGTTGAATGTTCCGTGAATGACCTATATCGCATATATTCCTTAGTTATTGTCATTGAACCGAGATGGAACTATAACTATAAAATAAAAACCTACCAGGCAATTTTGTGGCCGTCCCAGATTGCATCAGGAATATTGATCTTCCTCAAATCATGATTCCAGCACATCCTGATAGGCCGCTTGTTGGTCTCCGGCTTCCCATTGTGCAGCACTGAGATCTATGGCACGTTAGTTTGTTGTCCTAGCTGAGTCTCTAGGGCTTAGGGTTTACATAACCCCTAAAGAGCTAAAGAGGGAAAGAAGAGCAAAGTCTCACCTCATATTGCCAGATTGGCTTGGTGGGAAATTTAAGAATAGGAAAAGAATTCACCACCATAGGGATCTCTTTGCCAGAGGTGTTGAAACCAACCCGCTTGATAGGAGCCGGTGGGGTCAGGTCTAGAGACAGTTAGCACCAAGCGATGCTTCTTTTTTTCATGTTATAATTACACGTGGATCCGGGGGAGGGGAAGAAGGCCGTGAGCTGTCAAAGTAGGCCCGGCATTCCAGATCAACACTCTTGCAGATGTCTGTCCTGAAGTAAGCCGGTTTGCCTGCATTGTCATACGTGATGTCCGCAGGCTTGATGTCCTCTAGACGAAGAGCTCCCAACTCCCGGTCACTGGCTCTCAACACTTCAAGGTGGCCAGGAGGTGGTCGAATGGGATTCTTCCGACTTGGGGACCAGTCCCGAGGCAGAGGCATGGTGAAGGAGAGTATGTACTAAGGGTATCTTTTTCATGTATTAGCCCACACCTTTTTGGTCAGTTCGATAGAAGTGTGCTAAGGGACACACAGCTCAACACTTGGAAATTGGGTCTCTCTTGTGTCAACTCACTTTCGGAAAGAATCGACGTGAAAGCACGACCAAGGTGATGTCGAATAGGCGTGGATGTAACTAGAAATGGACGTGGAGATACGAGAGGAGGGTGAGAGGAGGCCTTTAAATATTCCACAGTAAACAATTGCCCCTAAAAGGGTCTAAGGCAACGCGACATCGTCAAGGCATCGACGTGGACAGTGCAATCACAATTTAGTGGAGACAACATGGTGGATGGTTTCCCAGACTATGGACGGATACCAAGAACTGTACAGAGAAGCCGGGTTTGCCAGAAGAATGCCCATATTCGACGCCAGATGCAACGGGGTTTGAAGACAGGAAGCCCCAGATCCCATTAACCCAAAGCCCACCGAGACAAGAAAATGGTTGGAAATCGTAGTATGTGTACGCCTTTAAAATGAGAAAGAAAAAAAAAGGGTGACGAGCATTGAGATAGTACACGAGTAGGGGGATCATCTCAGCGGTAGGAACCTAAGAATTTCATAATGTCAGTACAGTGGATAGAGAACATGGCAGGCGGTTCATTTACCAGTGTAGGGGTTGACCCCCAAAGCAGGATTTTGAGCTGCCCCGAGTCCACGCACATTCGCCGGGAGAGGGATCTGAGACGTGGACGTCGGGATGTCGACACGGCGGAGGAGGTCAATCATCTTCTCGGGAGACAGGCGAGAGATGTTGTAGGCGGATGCCGGGGGGATGATGCTTAGCAGATGAACGACATCACGAGGCAAGGGCGCCGGAGAACCTTGCGGTTTGTATTGAGTAGTTTGGCCGTTGAGTGGCTGTCCTCGCTTCGGCGGGTCCCGTCGACTTTGCGCGGTCTTGAGCGGGGACTCGGCGCGAGCGAACTTGCGTGGGCGGTTGGCATCATCGTCAAAATCGTCGGAGGGGAACGGTCTCTTTGGTGAACTGGTGGAAGCTTCCAAGTATCTTGGTGTAGGAGTGCCGCGGGACTCTGCAGGAGCTCCAGCAAACGCAGTCTTGGGCCTCGTTTGCGAGGGGGAGAGGATGGGCCGAACAGCCACCGGGTCAAAGGACGGGGCAGAGTAACGGTGTGCAAATTGATCCAACGCAGGATCTTCGGGGTAGAGTTCGCGCATTCGGCTTTCCAGGTTGATCACTTGGATCAGGTCGCCGTACCGAGATTCATATTCGTGCAAGAAGGCGAAAATCGGCTTAGCCTTGTGCACGTTCTCAGGATTGGCTGCCAACCGTCGGACGGTGGTCTCGAAGACAGCTCGGGCATCTGAGTGGAATGTTAGTAAACGTGGTCGACTGGGGTTCAGGCTTGGTGTTGCTTACTGATAATGTCGTTGATGTCAATCAGATGTTTCAGGTACTCGAGCGCGAAATTCTCATCCTCAGGGAAGAGTTTTGCGCCGCGTTCAAAGATCTTGGTTGCTGCGGGGTCCTTGTAGCAATGGTACTCCATGAGAGCACTGGCGATGTACACGTCGCTGGTGATACGGCCTCTTTTGCGGGACTCCGCAAAGATCTGTCGTGAGCCCGCCAGCTCTCCGGGCTTTCCTTTGCCTTGGATACGGCGCATCGCTCGCATGAGGGCGATCCAGCCAAAGGAGATGGTTTTGGAAAGAATGGTTATCTGGATTGAATGGGCTTGTCGAACGGCATCAATCTGTGCTTTCTTGGCCGCTTCCATCTCCTTTGTTTCGCTGGTGGCGTCGTCATCGTCCTCGTTCTGCTGGGTGTCGGGTTTTTGCTGCGCAAACGTCTCCTCGATTCGTGCAACATCCTGAGACTCTCGAGTGCGGGCCTGGTTGATCAAATCGTAAAGAGAATCCAGAAGCTTGTCATAAGGCTCCCGTACTTTGGCCGCTCGCTTGGAAGCATCTTGTTCCGAGTCCGAGGTAACCTCCAATCGATCCGCGAGCTTGAAGGAGAGTAGGCAGCTCTCTGGGTTTGCCTCGATACCCTGCTTCAAGAAGTCGTTGCCCTCGCTCTCCATGTTGTTCATGAAACAGAATTCCGCCGCCTCGAACCAGGTCTCAGGTAAAAATCGCAAGGCCATGAGTGCCTGCTTGTAGACGTACCCCACGCGGCCCTTGAAGGCAGCTAGGTCGTCTTCTTTAAGAACCAAGGGGTCCTCCTTTTCCCAAGCGATCCAGCGTTTCCAGATGTCCACTTGTTGGGAAAATTCCACGTCTCCCTCTGCGCCCGGCACAGGGGGCAACTGTGGGAGCGAGGTACGAACCAGATCCCGGGTGATGTTCTGCAATTCTGTGAAAGAGCTGCGTGCCGTCATATACGACGGCGACTGTTCCTGGAGAAACTTGCGACCCTGAAACATAACAGTCAGCACGGCGATATTTCAAGGGAGAGAAAATTGGCGTTTACGGTGAGCTTATTGAGACCCATCTCGAATTGATCATAATCCTTCCAGAGGGCGTTGATGGCCTGGGTCGGAACACAAATGGCTCGCTGGTAGGCCTTCCGGAGCAGGTCCATCTTCTGCTGGTCTTGCCATCCAGAGCCTCCGACATTGCCCGGACCGGACCGGACGAACTCAACATAGTCTGACCAGATTTCTCCACTGTCCTTGTCTATCCCGACGTACTGCAGGGCGAGATCATAGGCCGATGAGATAACTCGCCTCGATTGCCCGCTGGTGTCGGTCGTCAAAGGGTTCCGACGACGCACATAATCCAAATACACCGACCATAGCTGGACACTGGGGATGGTCAGAAGGGTTCGGCTGAAGATCTGCTCCAGACGGAAGAGTTCGTTGACCTCCGACTCCATGTTAGCATATGCCACCCACTGGTCAGCCTGGAATGGATTCCGTTAGTGGTCTTAGGTCTTCACAGTATGAGTGTAGTGGCACGAGCTTACCGCCATGGGGAACACCTTCAAAAAGCGCTCATAGGTCTCGCGCGCATTGTCCAGTCTGTTGCGGTTTCGATGCTCGGCAATCAACTCCAGCCACGCAGGGATATCCCCCCGGGGATCCTCATCAATGCGATCTTGCAGAATCCCAACCCGGTCATGGGGCAGACGACCTCGGGAGGCCGAAGGCGATTCAGGCATAGGAGTAGGGGCGGTACTGGTCTGCAAACTCCCGGATCGAAAATCCTGCGGAGCCCACTGAGCGGAACCAGGGACAGAGGAAGCATCAATATTAGGAACAGGAACAGGAGAATAAGAACTATTTGCAACATCTTGCGCGCTGGCAGGGCCCGGCACAGCGGGGTGTGATACATCGGGGGTGGAAGTGTTTTGATTTGCATTTCCTGAACTTGGATCTTCAGACATGGTCACAGGCATCGCATTAGTGTCATCAACCCCAAGCACCGCCGGCGGCTCGTAGTCCGCATCACCCTTTTCATCCTCGTCATCATCCTCAACCACAAATCCCCCGATCGTTCTGGTCTTGGGCTGCATCAAAGCCCCAGACGGGGGCAGCGGCGTGGACGTCTGAGACGCAGCACGGGAGGGGGTCTGGGAAGGATCGGGAGTGTCATAGCCCGCAGGCATGTCTGGGGCAGCGGTTGGGTTGGGAGATGGGTCCGTTGCCACGGTCTCCGACGGCATTTCTTGATTCTGCTGGGGATCCACTGGGTCCGGGAATTGATCTTCCAGGGTCTTGGAAGGATCATATTCATCTGAGTCTGAGTTATGTGCGCCTTGACCCTCGGGGACAGAGTCTGCCACATCGGCATTCATGACTTGGGCCTGGAAGAAGGCCTGCTCGGCCTCGTCCGCCATCAAGAGATGTCGTAATGAAGGCAGACCGCGGGAGAGGCAGGCAGGGTTTTTTGGCGTGGATAGGGCGATGGCACGAAGAAAAGGGAAAGAAACAAAACGGGAAACAAAGGGAAATTCAACCCAAAAGAGAAAGTAAAACACCGATCACGGCACAAAGAGCGAGAAAGGTGCAATTGAAAAAGCGCAAGCTGCAGGTCTGAGATGCCGGTGAATGAGACGCCGTCACGTGCCGGGCGGTGAGGATGCGAGGGACGCGAAGGCGCGTCTCCTCGCATGCGGGCAGCGCAGCCCTCGACGCATTCCTTGCGCTCGACCTGTTTATTTTCTTTTCCTATCCTTCTCTTTCTCCTTTACTCGAGTACTCTCTGCTGCCTTCCTACTTGACTCTTTTGGACCATCTGCTCTTCCACATCTCTCATTTCACCACACCCCTCAAGTACATACCCCACGCATACATCGTTATCACCATGTCGGTCGTCTCTCTTCTCGGTTGCAAAATCCTCAACAACCCGGCCACCTTCACGGCACCCTACCAGTTTGAAATCACTTTTGAGTGTCTGGAACAACTCCAGAAAGGTATGGGTTCTCTGGCTAGATTGTACTCCTCGAACTCAACTCACCGTTCTCTAGATTTGGAGTGGAAACTGACCTATGTCGGGTCCGCCACCTCGTAAGTCCACGCAGCCACACTTCTGTGGGGTTGCCATCGCTGACCAGCCTAGATCGGAGTATGACCAGGAACTCGACTCGCTGCTGGTCGGTCCCATCCCAGTTGGTGTCAACAAGTTTATCTTCGAGGCCGGGGCGCCCGATCTGAGGCGCATCCCTACTTCGGAGATTCTGGGCGTCACCGTCATTCTCCTCACATGCAGCTACGATGGCCGCGAGTTTGTCCGCGTGGGTTACTACGTGAACAATGAGTACGACTCTGAGGAGCTGGTGGCCGACCCGCCCGCGAAGCCCGTTATCGAGCGTATCCGCCGGAATGTCCTGGCGGAGAAGCCCCGTGTGACTCGCTTTGCCATCAAATGGTACATCTTTCGCATCAAAATCCGTTGCGGAATGATTTGCTAACCCTTGTTCGTCTGATAGGGACTCCGATGCCGAAGCTCCCGCGGAATACCCGCCTGACCAGCCCGAGGCTGACAACCTGGAAGATGACAGCAATGCCTACGGTGCGGAAGAAGCCGAGCTAGAGGCTGCTCTCGTCAAGGAGCTCCAAGATGCCGACAAGGGCAATGAGGGCGAAGACCAGGACATGGAAGGTGCTGAGGGAACCGCTGGTAAGGAAGAGGAAGAGGTCTCCGATGCTGAAAGTGAGGATCTGGAGGCGGAAAGCAGCGATGATGACGATGAGCTGGATGAGGATGAGGCCGGCGAGGGCGACGAAGATGTGGAGATGGGCGACGACTCGGAACAGAAGGACGAGTCGGCCAGCAAACCCGCTCCCCATGCCCAACCCGAGGTGATGGTGCACTAAATCTGGGCTGGACCGGACGTGGTGCTAATCTTTGATCTCTGTTCTATCTTCTCTACTTTCTGAATGCTTTTTGACGACACAGCCGGGACGCAACGTTTATGACATCAAGGTCAGTTTCTGACCAGTTCCCATACAATTGGAACTGGATTAGGTTATGACATAGAATTCACATAATCCAAAATTCCAACCGACTGCCTCTACAGGGCGGGTTCTTGGTTGGTATGTCGAGGATTTCACATGCCTGGCGAAACTGTAGAAGTGTATACACGCCTACATGAATTTTCTCCCATGACGATCCAGCCCAGGAATGTCTGGTTTCTTGTGTCATGGAATGAATTGTATAGTCATGCCAAATGTCATGGTCGATATTTTGTTTGGGTCCCTAAAGGTCTCTGCCCTTTGAGGACGCACGGATATCTCTCTACTTCTAGTATGATGAAATCGACTTCTAGGATTGGGGTTTATCCAAAATTTCTCTATTTTGAGCGTGAGAGTTGGATGCATCTAGGGTTTGGCGAGTCCCAAGGATATTCCATTGCTAAATGTTATATCAGGCGATGGGTTCGGGATGACAGAGGAAGATGAGTTCTTATTCTTATTGCGCAGCGCATAGTCAACCACTTGTCGTAGGAGCACATTCCGCAACTTATTCTGCAGTCTCCAGCCCTTTAACTGCATAACTGCAACGGCACCGTGGGACCAACGTAGACATAGTTGGGATGCTCCCGAGCAAGAGGCCACAGGCTTTCGAGTGAAGAGCTTTGAGTTCTGAGTAGAGCATGGAGGTCACCCCAGACCAAATTCACAAGAATGCGCATCTGGCCAGGATATTCGGGTGATGCTTCTGATTCCTGGTGGCTCTTTTCGACCTTATATGTAGCGTCAATTGTAAGAACAAAGCCAGCAAAGTCGCCGGGTAGGCACCATATCGGTGGCGGCTGAATATGACTTGTTTGTGTATGAAGTGACACAGCCGTCGTGGATCTGGTCTCGATAATCAAATGAGGCTAGAGTCGGCTCGTGAAAGTGTCTGGTAAAAATTTCCAGTAAATTTAGGCCGAGTCCAATGTAATGCAAGAGAGGCATAACTCACTTTCTAGCAGCCTCACAATCGCCTTCGGAGATTCCGAGGGCCTCTCCATCCAGCCAATGCAGCTTCAAATAGGGCTGGATCGCCTTGCAGCCAGTTTGTCCTCTTCCCCAGTCCGCGACATGCGCCTCCAGCTTCTCTACAAAGGCCGGCCATTCTGTATTGCTCTGCGAGTGCGTGAGACGGTAGATAACCAGACCGTATCCCCGGATGGGCGACAGGGCTAAGTGTTGATGTTCAATTCTGGCAAGCCCGTTCACAATCCAAGGCCTCTCTCGGCACTAGCTCTAGAGGTTTACCACGAAGCTCCCTCCGCAACTGGTTTTGGCTGGCAATCTGGTCAAGAGCCGTCTGGTGCAGGGTATAGGGCAAGTCTCCACGGCCACCCGCGGTGCTCTCGTAGATGGCGAGGCGCGTCAACTGCCTCAATCTCTCCACGTACAGTCTTTGCCGCTGAACAAAATCAGGCGTCCGCAGTGCCGACCCTCGCAGTCCAGGCAAGGGCGCATTGCGACCGTGGTACACATGCATGTCCAGCCAAATCGCATAGTCCGCCATTGCTATAATATTCGACAGGTCGAACAGCGGGTTTTTGGCAGCGGCGCACGCAGCGCAGCTTGGCTCCAATGCTTCCAAACGAGCTTGAAAGCGTCACGGAGACTCTTCGCGACCGGCGGTTGGTTGAGATACTCAAATGCGGCGAGCACAGCGGACACGTGTTGACAGGCCATGTCAAACTGGGCCGGTTCATTGAGTCCTTTCTCGAGCCATCGCTGCTCCGATAGAGGAATGATGCCTTTCCATAGCCGACTCTTGACAGACTGTATATTTTGGCCCACGCGACTCACGAACCGGCCAAGTGAAGGCAACTCGAGGGCGAGCGATTTGGTTCGCGTGTCGGACGCGCCAGGGACGATTTCTTTCCCGATGGAAGAATCCCGCACTCGCAGAAGTGCAGAAAGTGTGATGATCTGCGGCTCAAAGACCTGATCCACTTATCGACGTTAGATCGGGGGGAGATCGGCACAAGGCTCACTCTACACGGCTTACCGATCTTCAATTCCTGGCCGAGTCGATGGACTTGAGTGGTGGCCATGCTCCCCTGGGGCCTTTGCGATTCTGCTCTGCCCGATATGACAGTGGAGAGAAGTGTCTCGCTCCGGTCTTTGCTCGTTTCTCTTCTCTCACACCAGAACCGTTCTGGCTAGACACTTACCCACCAGCCCGACGATGATTCGGCTTTAGATGTCTGCCTTACTCTAAGTGTTTATATTTGCCGTTGCTTGTATTAGCTGGCCGATTTTCGTTGTTCTATCCTACATTTGACCACGCATTTGATCATAGTTTTTATTTGATTTTCCTATGTCATTTTAACGTTCTGTCGCCTTCGCAGGACCACGGCAGAAGCTACATGTCGCGTGGTCGGGGATCTTGTACTGAGTGAGACAAAAAAGGCAGGGGAAAAGCCGAAGAACGCCGGAGTTGGCGTCGCAAATCGTAATGTATGATAGGCGCCTAGAAAGGGGGGGGGGGGGAGGAGAACAGCCCCATGAAGTAGCCTAGAGGCCAAACTTCGATCCCAGCGCTAGACAACACCATCAGCCACGTCTGAGCAAGCCCAAGATTCAGGTACTTACCGCCGAAGACCGCCTTTCTCTTCTGCGTCTGCACATACTTGCCGACATCGCTGGCAAAGTTGCTGCTGTTCTCCTCCAGTCGGTCCATGCTATCTCCCACAATCCCAAGCCGCTCGGTGCGCTCCTGGACTTGTCGCGACATGTACCCCCAGTAGCCGTCCTGGTTTCCTTGTTGGGGGGGCGGGGCGTGGCTTTCCCTCGGGGCATTTCGGCGTTCTTGCTCATCAAGCTTCCTCTGCTCGAGCATCCGCTTGGACGGTGGTCGGTTTGAGCCACCAACTGCATTCACATGTGAGATAAGGATGCATAGGGTATAAACAAAAGGTTCACGTACTTAAAACATCCATGTCAGCAGGCGTGACGTATTGAGTGCCAGAGATCCACTGGATGTTAGTGATGGTCGGTCGTTGGGGGATCACAGCTTCGGGATTGTACAGGCGATCCTGCGAAGGATGTCTGCGAGAAAAGTCAGCGGTGCCCTCTCGCCATTTGTGGTGTTGAATACATACAGCCCGCTACCAGTGCCCCAGACATTGAAAACCCCGATCTCAGAGGGACCGACCCATGTCAGTACACTGCCCGTTGGGGTGATGCGTGCTTCTGACAGGCGCCGCATATCCGCAATATGGTTGATCTTGGTACAGCCGATGTCTCTGAGAGCGGGGATAGAGAATGCCCGAGCATTGCCATCACCGAACAGCCCAACCAGGCTATAGCCACGGCCCTCCGACTTGACAACTGCGGCTGAGTCACAGAGACAGTCATCCCAGGATTTGTGTGCACCTTTGGACGTCGCGGGTTTGAAGATGCGACAGCCAGCAATAGTCACGGCAACCACAACACCATTGACCTTCATCCCGTTTCTTAAGCCTCCCACCGCACCGGGCGTGGCCAGCGCCAGACCACCGGATTCGGCGTCGATAGGGATGACTTTGATGACTTTGTCATCGATTGCCGATGAACCGGCATAAGCGGCGGTGTAGGTGCCATTGGATGCTGGGAGAACCTTGAAGGTAGCCACATTTCCTCGGCTGGTACCGACAAAACAGCATATGCTTGAGTAGTCTAGATAAGGTCAGATCAGCATCAACAAACGTGTTGCTCTCGGCGTGGGGGCCTCGCACCTTCGCCTTCCAAAGTCATCACCCCGAACTCAATGCTGGTCGGCCATTCAGCGGGGGCCTCTTCCACAGTGCGCGACTTGAGGAAGCTGCCACGCTTGGGGGCCTTGATGAACTCCGACAGGTGCGCGGTGTGAATGATTGCAGGACCGCGCAGGTCGATAATCACCAAGCTGCCACCCTCAAAACCGGCAGCAACAAAACCGACCTGGCTGTGGCTGATAGCTGTCACCGGACCCTGCTTCATGTCCAGCAGTGTTAGGGGAAGGAGTCCCTGTTTAAGACCGGGATCCGTCCGGTGTGTAATCGGAGTCAGCCTCCCAGGCCCTTGATTAGTACCAGGGGGTTCCTCTTGTCCATATGTGCCGTTATTCCCGTATCGGAAAATAACAAGCTCCCCAGTTCGGAGGCCAACGGACAATTCACCTGATCCACCTGCGAGCGACATTTCAGTCACCTCGACATTGGAAACTCGGCCCACGGCGCGGGCCAGGTCCACTTGGATCACCTCGCCGTTCTCAATCTCATCGTCATGTCCACAATCCCAAAGACGGATGGTTCCATCCGCATGTGCGGTTGACACGATGTTACGGTTCTCAAAGCGTTTGAGCGCGTTTTTCGCCTCTGCGCCACCTGTGAGAAATTTAGGTCCCTGCAATCTGCGTTCCTTCAGGCCGAGCCACACTGAACGATCAACGGGGGTTATTGTAGCCTTGTTCACAAAAGGATGAACCAGGGTCAGATAGGGATGAAGCATGTTGGTCGGGGTAATCGCATGACCACTGGGAAAGCTCATGGTGACCAGCTCACCGGACGAGAGCACGGCAAGCAACGCAATGGGATCATGGGCGCCGGCAAAGTAGGGCGAGGAGCGCGGAATGAGACAAAAGTTAACCACATGCGCACCCGGTGGGACTGAGAGGTGAATCTCTCGCCGCGATCTCTCGAAGTAACTCGACAGCATTTGCCATGACGATGTTTGGTAATTGGGCGTCGGGCCCATATCCAGGAAAGTGAGGCCCTTATTTGGGTCACCTGCGGGTTGGCCGCCAGCAACCATCAGACCCGTGTCATCAGGGTTGTCTTTGGCACACCAAGCAACTTTGGTGATAGGGTCTTTGAGTCCACCAGTTCCCCTCAAGGAGCCTGGGTCATCAACATTGGTAGCGTGAATTGTTCTGGCATGAAGCTTGCGGCCATCCTTGGAATCCCAAAGCACCAAGCTCGTGTCTTCGTGGACCGTCAAAACGAAATGACCGTTCGGATGCCAGATCGCGTCGGTCAGTTTGGGTCTGCGCACATCGCGGCCCGGGGTGTCGGAGTCCCCACCGGTGGCGCCGGGGGGATCTCATAGATAAAGTACTTTTGCGCCAGATTTTGCTTGAACGAAAACACCACGGCTCCTTCTGGGTAGCCAACCATCACTTTGCCAATGTCCCGGGTGGAAAACGCCAGCGATACCACCGGGGAAAAGCGCGCCCGCGGGTTGCGCTCGAGCCACAGGTTGGGGATCTTGAACGGCGTCAACGACTGTCGATCGAGGTCGTATGCGATCACATCGCCTGCGAGGAGGTCAGTGGGGGTATAGTCTTGGCTTCATGGCGGTGTGGACAATCAACAAACCATTTGACATGCCAATAAACGCATAGTCCAAGCTCGGGTCGGTCAACAAAGCAGTAACCTGGCCAGGGGGGCATAGGAGATTTGCATGCGCCGGGTCTCAATGGAATAGATGCTGATTTCATTCTTGGAGTCGATACTGACGAGCTTGTCGGCGCAGAATTGAAGGAAACGCGCTGATGCCTTGCGCGGGAATTCGAAGACGACCGACACCCGCCGTTGCCCAAAGACATAAATCTGACCACTTCCGAACTGGGTATCACTGGTGCCGACTGCGACCAGGGATTGAATGGGATCATAAGCAATGGCACTAATCTGCGAGTTCACACCACATCGTGCAAACTGAAGAAAAGATCAGTTGCGATTCGAAAGAAAGAGGATGCCTGGGATGCCAAGACCATACATCGTCGAGGAGGAACAAGTCGGGGGACAGGCCCTCGGACAAGTCCTTCTGAATACCGGCCTGCTTGCCTCGCAGGAACTGAGCCATTTCCAGCCGTGGCAAGGGGAATAGGGAGAGAGAAAGAGAGAGAGAAAGGGTTGCCAGGAAGAGGAAGAAGGTGGGGAGCCGCGGAATGAGAGAACTGACGACATGGAGAGCTCAGCCCCACCTGGGGGGACAGCCAAACCACGTAGCTTGTAAACATCTATACTTCTATAGACCTATTGTTTAATGTATTTGTAATGTGCTTCTTCTGATCAACGTAAGTTTGTTCAAGTCTATGCACTGAGGAAACGAAGCCATTCCGGTGGCGAAGAAAGGGCTCCGAATCCCAGGCAATGAGGTATACCGCGGGCTCCACGCGAAGTAAACGGGAGAAAGTAAACACTTCAGATCTAGTTGCTCCACCAACTACCCATCCAGAGCCGTCATAGCGGCTATGCTAGACATCAGGCGCCTCCGCGCATCGAATTCGCTCGTTTCATCGCGGCGATAATATTGAACGGCGATTTGGGAAACCAATCGGTAGCAGGTATATCTAGGCAGACTGGGTTAATCCTCTCCAAGAAGCATGAAAGTCGAACCACATACAACAATACCCGGGCGCCTTCCTTGGTGGTTTTGGACAAAGACATCCCGGCCCCTTCCAACGCCGCATGCGAGGGTCTCTCCAAGATTTCGGCCATCAACAAATCACCCCAGAAAGCACTGCTAAAGTCCACGACGCCCGACAACTGTTTTGACTCCTCATCCAGCAAGACATGAGCCGGTCGACCGAAGTCCACGACTACCAGTCGTGGGAGCGTCACTTCCTCGAGAGCCGGGGCCAAGCGAGCAAGTTCGTGCCGAATCTCGGAATAAGGGAGATGGATGAACATATCCTCGGCGTCGCGGAGAACGCCTTCAAATAGAATACAAAATGCCTCCCGCCAGGAACGCTTGCCGGCCCCGCGTGCCACCTGTTGCAGAGATCCAAAGCCACGGGAAACATGTTGCCCAATGGCGCGGACTAGAAATCCCAGATGACGATCAATCCCCTTTCGTTGCTCCACGGAGAGCCTTGTTTCCATCTCGAGCAGGCTGACTCCCGTCACATATTGGCGGAGGAGATACGCAGACCCTAGAATTCCCCCGTGAGGATCATAGTGATAGAGTTGCGGAATGCATGGATTGGCACTATGGCCCAGGAGAGCCAGGAACCGAGCTTCAGTTTCGAGAAAGGATCGCTCCCATCGAAGAAGAGCAGTATGTGATGACGGGGAGCTCTTCAGCAACAAACAGGCCCCATTCGACAGTCTGAGCAGCCGTAAAGGGTGGATATGACTGGGAAGTCGCCGTGTATGTTGGATGCGGACCGTTGGGGGGAACAATAGCGAGAGAACCACCTTCAGCCTTTGGGACTCATCCAATTCACTAGAAGAGCCGCGATGTGAGGAACCCATAGGATTGTCTGTCCCTCCGAGGGATGGGATGGCCGGCCACGCTTTCCGGTCGAAATGTTGCATGATGGCAAGGAATTTATAAGAATTCCAGCCGTGCTGGGGAGAAACCATCCAGAAAGGAGGCGCATCTCGCAAAGCTTCGGGATGCAATGGAACGCCCTGGTAAAAGACTAGGTGACATCGTCACTGCCCACACACCAAAGGAGATCGCGTAACCCAGTGGATTCGACAAGAACAATATGCCAACCAGAACGCGGCATAAGTCTCTCCATTGCCCTGAGTAGGTTTTGCTACGCGAGAGAGACGGCACGAGCGGAGACGACGAAAGATGCTTCGCCTAACACTCCCACTCTCAGCAATGCCCCGAGCCTCAGGCCAATCAGAGCCGCACCTTACCGAAGTGGGTCGGTTGGATTTAGTTCTTGAATTCTTCAGATCTTTCCTTTCTCTTCATGTTTACATTTATTCATATTGGAAATATTCTTGCGCAATATCCAATCCAGATGTCTTGCGATTGCTCCACATGAGACTCCACGCGAGTCCCTATTTTCTATCTACAGACTTTGGCTCGCTTGGTTGACAGCTCCCGGACCCCGGATCGGAGTGGGTTCCTGATCCGTGTGTACCGAGGCCGATCTTCTATTTTTGATACACAAATACTCCCGGGCGGGACAGCCGTTGCATCAGCCGTTGCCATTAGGGCAACCCTTGTCCACGAACGGGCCACGGATGGGCCCGTGGTCAATGATACAAAGGAAGAAAATACTGGAAAACAACCCCAGTGTGCATAGATGTACTATGACTTAGAATCCTTGGGCTGAGGCTTCGGCGTTGGCTCGTAGATCTCGGCCAAGTTGAACCGCTTAAGTTGATCATAATCGCTGCCCACCACACTCATGCCGATAACATTCTGCATTTCCATTAGCCCTCGTACCAACAACCTGCCGATCTCCGAAACTGACCTGGATGACATCGACCAGGATGATAAGATCGTAATTCTTCAAGTCCACTGGGTGCTCAGGGCCAACTACATCGGCCACCGCCTTGATGATGACATCCCGGTTGAATTTCTCATTGCTGCGTACTGTAGGTCGGATCGCATACTACATCCATTACAGGTTCCGGTCAGCAAATGTACCTCCAGTTGGTCTGCATTCCTCGGCGCGATGCAGGATCGGATCTCTGGCCCCATCAGTCGCGATCTTGAACCCACCTTTTTCGGTGGCCCCCCAGAATGGAAGTGCGGCTGGAGGATCTCTCGGGCAAAGGCTCCTAGATCTACACTCAGAGTCTTTCGGATGGAGGTGACCGGGGTCATGCGTTTGATCCATCGGCTCCGCTTGGTCTCTGGATGGGCCTGTGCTTCGGAACACAAACGGTGGACCAGCTGCACGGGCTCTATGGATTTGTCGAGTCGTACAAATGTCACTGGCCAGGGATTAGCGAGGATTCTCTCTTTTTCCGCACAGGAGGGAGAGGGAAAACGCACCACATGGCATCTCCATGCGAACGGCTTGGATCGGACGGGATTTTTCTTTGCTAGGGTTCAGGCCCTCGAGTTCTTTGCGGATTTGCGCCTCAATGTCGCCATCATCCGAGTCGGCGTCTTCTTCTTTATCTTCAGGCTGACCTGACTCGATACTCTGACAACGAATCAACTAGTGAATCCCAGGAAGTAATTATTGAACATCAGTATCGACCAACCTGAGAGAACACATCCACTGCCTCAGCCATGCATTTCCCTTCTCTGCCCATGTCGCAAGTCACAAAAACCCCCGAATCGCCGGTGTCAATGGCGACTCGACTGACTTGCTTGCGCCATTGCTCACCACCCTGTTGATTCGCCAGGTTAGTCGACCAGACCATCTTCAGGGCTCCATCAGACAGTCCTTGCCTTTCTTCGCTTGGACGGTTGGCCCGAGCTACCCATTGCGCGTTTTCCCATGGAAGCAGAGAAGTTGTGGCTCGAGATGCGGTCAGGTGGGGTCGGGATTTTTGTGTGGATTTTAGCGCTCATCTGCCTTGATGTCGATCCCGCGAGCTTCTTTTCTTTCTTTTTGGTAGATCACTCGATATGATTAGACTCGATACTATTAGATATTACAGTAGAAATTACGAGAGATAATTCTCAATCTTCAAGATCGCTCTATAACAATCCTCAATTTTGAGGCAGATCAAATGGCATTGTCGCTGTACTCGCATGACATCAACGCTCCATCATGACGTAGTCCAGGAAAGTCCCGTCTTTTTGTTGTGCAACTTCTCTTCCTCTTCTCCCTTTTCTTCCCTTTGAATTCTCCCCCCTTCCCTTCCTCTCACGCTTCTTTTTCCATCTATCTCCCTTAGGCTGATCCGTCGCCATGGTGTCGACCGACATTGCTACGCGGGAGCTCGAGAACCCCATCGACGTTGCTGAGTACCTGTTCCGGCGTCTGCACGAGGTCGGCGTTCGTGCTGTGCATGGTGTGCCGGGCGATTACAATCTCTCGGCCTTGGACTATCTGTCCAAGTGCAACCTCAACTGGGTGGGCAATTGCAATGAGTTGAATGCTGGTAAGGTTGCCCTCATCCAGGTGCCAAGTGATGGGACTGGGATGCTGAAGCTACGCATCGATGATTAGGTTACGCTGCTGATGGATATGCCCGTGTGAATGGCATCGGTGCTTTGGTGACCACCTTCGGGGTTGGTGAGCTGTCGGCTCTCAACGCCATCGCCGGTGCATACTCCGAATTTGTCCCCATCGTCCACATCGTTGGCCAGCCCACAACCAAGTCCCAGAAGGATGGGATGCTGCTGCACCACACTCTGGGCAATGGCGATTTCACCGTTTTCGATAAGATGAGCGGGCAAATCTCTTGCTATACGGCGCGACTTAATGATCCCCATGATGCCGCGACTCTGATCGACAGCGCTATCCGGGAGTGCTGGATTCGTAGCCGTCCGGTCTACATCACCCTGCCGACCGACATGGTCTCCGCCAAGGTTAACGGTGATCGCCTGAAGAAGCCAATTGACCTCAACCTGCCAGTCAATGATCCAGAGAAGGAGGACTACGTGGTGGATGTCGTCCTGAAGTATCTCGAGGCCGCCAAGAACCCTGTCATTCTGGTCGACGCCTGTGCCATTCGTCACCGCGCGCTGGAGGAGGTGCGGGGCTTGGTGGAGGCCTCGGGCTTGCCCACCTTTGTGGCTCCCATGGGCAAAGGCGCCGTGAATGAGACACACAAGAACTTTGGAGGAGTTTATGCTGGCAATGGGTCCAACCCGGGCGTCAGCGAGATCATTGAATCGTCTGACCTCATCCTCAGTATTGGGGCCATCAAGTCGGATTTCAACACCACCGGATTTACCTATCGCATTGGACAGCTGAACACCATCGACTTCCACAGCACCTTTGTACGGGTGCGCTACTCGGAGTATCCCGACACCAACATGAAGGGCGTCCTGCGAAAGGTTGTCCAGCGAATGGGCACGCTGAGCCCTGGTACCGTTCCTCAAATTACCAACATCCTGCCGGAGAGCGAGCGAGCCTCGACGAACCAGACCATCACCCATGCTTGGCTGTGGCCCACGGTTGGCCAGTGGTTGAGAGAGAGGGATGTGGTCATCACGGAGACTGGCACCGCCAACTTTGGGATCTGGGACACTCGCTTCCCGGCGAATGTCACCGCCATCAGCCAAGTCCTGTGGGGTAGCATCGGCTACTCCGTTGGGGCCTGCCAGGGTGCCGCAATCGCCGCCAAAGAGCAGAATGACCGCCGCACTATCCTCTTTGTCGGCGATGGTAGCATCCAGCTGACTGTCCAGGAGCTAAGCACGATGCTTCGAAACAAGCTGAACCCTATCATGTAAGTTGTTCTGATTCCAGGTCTTTCTGCCACCAGGCGCTGACACATGTGTCTAGTTTCGTGATCTGCAACGAGGGCTACACCATCGAGCGGTACATCCACGGCTGGGAGGCGCAGTACAATGACATCCAACCCTGGGACTTTGCCAACATCCCCCCAGTGTTCGGGGCCAAAGATGGATACAAGGGATACCGAATCAAGACCCGCGACGAGCTGAACAAGCTGTTTGCCGACCAGGAATTCTGCTCTTCTCCGAGCCTTCGGGTAAGTGATGCCCCACACCCGCCAGTCTGAATTGTTATGCTGACATGGCGGACAGCTGGTGGAGTTGTACATGCCTCGCGAGGACGCTCCCGCTGGATTGAAACTGACTGCAGAGGCCGCGGCGTCACGCAACAAATAAGGAGGATCATGCAAACTTACTCGAATCATCCGAGCCCTGGCGATCGGTTTTCTTTGTTTCTTTGCCTGTTGAGCGTTTATTTCCGGAGGGGCGAGGGATCTGCGACGCCCCCATATTGTTTTAACTTAATCCCGACGCATCATATCCACCACGGCTCAATCTCAACTCCATTTGAAATCGAGCAATTTCAAAGCATCTTGTAAGAGAAGGGATGGTAGTTGGAACTTCGTAGGGCTCTGCAGAGTCTCCCCCCTGTGAGACACGGCCCTCGCGATCTGCACGTGACCCCCCCCCTTCAGGCCTCAATATTCACTTCCTTTTGGGTGCCAAAAACATCGCTCACTTTCCGTCCCTGTCTCCGTGTTTCGAGTCTCCTAGTCGACGTGGTGGCCTCTCTCGTTGGCCTCAGAGATTCTCCGACGCAAGGAGCCTGAGGCTGGAATCCTCGGTCGGCACCGCCGTGCCCAGATTGGACAATCGGAGGGGATCGCCCCTGCAATCTTGCTGCAGACAACTGACACGGTGCTTTTTCAGCATCGTTCCCCCAGTCTCTTATCCTCAACTTGGGTGCCTTCTCGTGGTGTCCTTTATCTCTGGTCATTACGGTTCGTTGCGCACCACCCGTGAGATCTTTCCCGGACGCCTTGGAAACGACCATGACCATCCCCGAGCTGGTGGCGTGATTATTCCCGAGCTGTCGATAGCAGAGCCAACCTCGACGATCATCCGTTTAATGGATGATCTGTCAGCGCTGGATCTTGGACACGATGCTGTGAGGGCGGACACTTGAAACGAATTGGACTTCTACGCTTGGACATTGTCTTGGAGTGTCGCACGTACGATCGCAGCATCTCCGATTTGACCTAATCTATCGCGATGGACGGACGACAACAACAGTATCTTCCGGCCCCCCGCCCTCTCAGTCACATCCTATCAACCTCCCGCCGCCGCCTCCTCGATACCAGCCGACACAAGCGCAGACCGGTGTACCACCGCCGCCACCCAGACCACCTCCGGCGACGGGATATGGAGTCCCCACGGGATGGCAGCAAAGTTGGCAGACACTGGCTACAGGCTTTCCCCCTCCGCCCCCTCCACTTGTTGCACCGGCACACCCCCAAAACCAGCACTTTGCACACGGCCGGCCGCCTGCTCCTCTGTCGATTATCCCGCCGCCTCCTCCAAATAGCTCCCAGCCTCTGACATCGGCAACTTACATCCCCCCACCTCCGAACGAATCCCAGCCCCTGACATCCGCAACTTACATCCCCGGAAATGACACGATTGGCGTCGGTATCCCGCCTTTGTTCGAGTCACACGGACGAGTTCCTTACGATCCCTATGCCCACTCCACCGCCTATGATAGAAAACGACCGGTCTTGAACCAGGCAAATGAGCACGCTCTTCGCAACAATGTCCACGAGCTGATCACCGACAATCACCAGTCACAGCCTATCAACCAAGCAATCGATATCAACAAGTCATCGAGTCATCGTCACAATGCCAGCGGCGCTTCCTTGGGTGGGCTGTCGCCCAACGAAGCCGCAGTTCAGTGGCCACTCGATCGAGTTCTCCTGTGGCTTGCCAAGAATGGGTTTTCTCGAGATTGGCAGGAATCGTTCAAAACCTTGGAGATCGAAGGCATCGAATTTCTCGAACTGGGCCTCATGTCCGGAGGACGTGGGAATCTGGGTAAATGGCACCAGGTTGTATATCCCCAATTGGCCAAGGAGTGTACTCGCAATGGAGACAAATGGGATCAAGTCCGTGAACGCCGTGAACGGGATGAGGGCAAACGCATGCGCAAATTGATCCGCCAAATCCACGACGACACGGAGGACTCCTCCAATTCCACTCCCATGTGGGGAGATGCGCAACTGCCGTCATCCCCGTTTCCGCCAGATGGTGGCCCGGGACATTACTCGACTCAGACTCTAGAGCCCCGTTCGGCTGGTCCTATCCCTGGCCAAACTGACGTGAGCCCCGACCAACTTGCGGCGGTACAGTCACTATCATCCGACTACAGTCAGAAGCAAAACGCGAAAAATCGCTCGGTGACTGCGCCAATCCCCCCTGGTCATGACTCTCCCATACATAATTCCCCCTCGCGAAACTCGCCGACTTGGGTTCGATCCGATATCTCGCGAACGGCCTTGGCAGCGCTCAGCGACCATCGACGCCAAAGCCCCTCCATCTCCAGTGACAATGGCACTTTCCCTGGCGCATCTCTTCGTCCACATGAAGATAGTCCAAAGAGTGGCAGTCCAGCGACCCAACACGTCACTCCCTCATACCCAGGCCTGACGTCTTCATCTACGGGGGATCTGACAATGAGACATGAGCATTCTCGGGAAAACAGCACCGGATCGATTTCAGGCGTTGGGCGGGGAGGCACTCTAACGGGCCGATATTATGACCCCCGTCGGCAAGGCCAAGAGGGCGCCCGTCCTTCGCCCCAGGACACATCAGGCCGCCAATGGAGTGGAGAAAATGCTTCATCTTTTCCGAAAGAGCACAACAAAGGGTTTTTTACTCTTTTCAAGAGAAAGCAGCCCAAGCCGAATGACTCGAGTCACCCCTCACCTGAAGAGCTGCACCTGGACTCGCCTGATAGCCCTGAGATGCGCCCAAGTGCCTCATATCTGCCATATTCGAAACCCGCCTTCAATTCGAGTGACATGTCCGTGGGCGAGCGTCCATCGTCTGCGTCCATGTCAGACCATGAAAAGCTCGAGCGGAAACAGTCTGCGAAGAGAAAGAAATGGGTCTTTGTGACCATGGACGGCTTGAATTTCCGCTTGCTCGACATTTCTGACATGGAAACGGTTGCAAGTCTACGAGCAGGGATTTGTCAAATCCTTGGAATCTCCGACTGGGCTAGTGCCCAAATCTTCCTCACGGAACCCGGTCAAAGCGAACATGAAGAACCCATGACCGATACCACATTGGCGCTATCACGCCGGAACAAATCAGACCCGTACGGCTCTCTCAAGCTACTTGTGCGAGGGACCGTCGCGCATCCGACCCTCCCGCATCTTCCCCGATTCGATGGTCTTGGTGTTTCGATCCCTGATAAACCGGCCACATCTCCCACGGCCACACATCATCAAGTTCACAGAAAACCGTTGGATGAGGATGCCCTGAGCAGGATATCTCCTCACACCCAGATCAAACCCGACTTGCCCCTGCTGGGCTCTCGGCAGCCGACACTGAAAGCTGCCAACGCGAATGCAGGTCTCGCAGACAGCGCTCAGAACTCAAGCCACCCAACCGACTCCGAAAAAGCAGGGTTGTCTGCTCGTCATGAGGATTATTTACGAGAGGTTGAGCGAAAACAAAAGGCCTACCGTGTCAACCGGTTCTCCCCATCCACAGAGCAGGATAGGAAAGACGCCTATGGCGAAACTGGCTACAGGCGGGGCGGTGTCATTGATTTCGATGATCGACGTATCTCACCTTACGAAGAAAAGAATTCGCTTGTGCCTCTTCGCAAACCACCGATTGCCCCGCACGAGTCTAGCACTTTAACCAAGGTCAATTCCCTCAGCAAACGACCAGGTGATCGTGAACGCCCTCGAGCTCCGCCGACTATCCAGACACACGGCCTCGGAGCCGCACTTGCTAGTGTTGGCCGGATCACAAGCGCCATCGGCACGCCAGCATCGTCGGTGCCAGTTCCTTCGACGCCTTCCAACCGCGATAGCGCAAGCTCCGAGTCCGAACGGCCACATACACTTGATTCTGTTGGAACGGCCTCGAGTAAGACTACCATAGGTAAGGCCTGGCACAAATCACCGTCTCTACGCTCAAGTTTCACTTGCTGATATCTTCATTCTCATTCCTAGAATCTTCAGGGGGTGCTTCCATTTCTGCTACAGAACAAAATGGTCAGAAATTACCGGCCAAGGCTGTCTCTCGTGGGCCGTCAAAGAGGTCAGCTGCGCAATCCCGCAAATCGGTCGGACCGGAGTTCGAGTTTGAAGAAAACGAGGTTTCATTCCAGCGATCTCCCAATCTTCAGGAAGATTCGGACGGTGATTCCTCCGACGATGGTCTCTTCGCAAAGCCCTTGGCGAAAACTCCAGCTCAGCCGGCTGATCCTGGCCCCGAACCAAAATCAGAGAAACCAACTTTGAGTGTGGACACAGCGAACCGATTGCGACGGGAGCGTACTGTTCGCTTCGGAACTCCCACTAGTGCCGGCGATAACCGTGCCGGGTCCTCGGCACATAGTCCTGGCGGAGAGGCGTCTGATGGCAAAGAACCGTTTTCCGGCACGTTCTACGGGTCAGAATCGCCTGATGATACGCCTGAACGGAGGGGATCATTCGCTCGAGAAGATATCTGGGCCAGCCGACCAGCTGTTGAAGGCGTGATTAACCGCCTCGATCATTTCTTCCCCAATGTCGACCTGGATGCTCCCTATCTGGACGAACCTCCGTCGCCCAACAAGGCCAACACGGAGCAGGATCCAACCATTAAAACCAAACAGGGAGCTTCGCCTCTTCCGCCTCTTCCACCTCTTCCACCTCTCCCACCCCAGCCTCCACCAAAGTCCGGTGATTCTCACGGGGCCGATGCATCAACCATAAGAACTCAGAAAGCCGATAACGTTGCTCAACGCAACCTTAACCGCAGTGGTGGACTCCAGCGGATGAGATCTATTCGACAAGTTGCCAACCAAGCGAACCAAGCCCATAGGACCAAGAGCGTCAGCTCTAACGGTCCACAGAAATCCGGGGATCTCCTGCGGCGAAAGAGTACTAAGATGTTTGGCGCCAAGATCATGCAGATCAGTCCCAAGCCAGGCAGTCGGCTCAGCCAGCTCGATCCTATTCCGCAGGGTAACAATCAAATGGCTTCAAATGAACCTGTTCCTCAGCGACAAACTACTTTCCGCATCATTCGTGGTCAGCTCATCGGCAAAGGGACCTACGGGCGAGTGTATCTGGGCATCAACGCAGATAATGGTGAGGTGTTGGCAGTGAAACAAGTGGAAATTAACCCGAGAATCGCGGGAGCGGACAAGGACCGCGTCAAGGAAATGGTGTCTGCCCTAAACCAAGAGATCGACACAATGCAGCACCTTGAACACCCCAACATCGTCCAGTATCTTGGTTGCGAGCGAGGCGAGTTCTCTATTTCGATCTATCTGGAATATATTTCCGGTGGTTCAATCGGCAGCTGTCTTCGCAAACATGGTAAATTCGAGGAAAGCGTCGTCAAATCCCTGACACGGCAGGTTCTCAGCGGATTGGCATATCTCCATGACAAAGGGATTCTCCACCGTGATCTCAAGGCCGACAACATCTTGCTGGACCTGGATGGAACGTGCAAGATTTCTGACTTTGGTATCTCCAAGAAAACTGACGACATCTACGGAAACGACTCGACCAACTCAATGCAGGGCTCGGTCTTCTGGATGGCCCCGGAGGTCATCCAGTCCCAGGGCCAGGGTTACAGCGCCAAGGTCGATATTTGGTCTCTTGGCTGTGTAGTGCTGGAGATGTTCGCGGGTCGCCGACCTTGGAGCAAGGAGGAAGCCATCGGCGCCATCTTCAAGCTGGGCAGCCTCAACCAAGCCCCTCCCATCCCGGAGGACGTCTCCATGAAAATTGACCCGATCTCTTTGGGCTTCATGTATGACTGCTTTACAATGTATGTTTGCAATGTCTCCTCCTTCATCTTTAGCGGCTTTCTTCTTTTTCTCCCTTTGGTCCTGGTTCTCTTCTCTAACTCGTCCGACAGAAATTCCTCGGAGCGTCCCACTGCTGGAACCCTGCTTACACGCCACCCGTTCTGTGAATCCGATCCTACCTATAACTTCCTCGATACGGAGCTGTACTCCAAGATCCGCGATGTTTACTGAGCGATTTCCTTGATGGAAATTTTGGTCCACACAATATTTTTCATGTTTCTCGTCTGCATCAACATACCCCTGCGAGGTCTTGAGGATCTTTGTTCTTTTGCTTTTTTTTTTCTTGTGATGGATTGGGCGTGGGTTTGTTTTACAAGGTTCCTTTTATGACCTAATGTACATTCTTGTGTTCGGGTTGCGGAGTCTAACAGGGATGATATTAAAGGATAGTTAGTTTCAGGCGATATATATACTTTATGTTCTAAAATTTGGAGTAGAACTGTGGTCCTTTTACTCGTCTTTTGCTCGTCTCATTGAACTGACGAGCTGCCTTCCATATGGTATCTATGCTAGAAATACAGGAAACAAGAGGCAAAAGGCACACAATAAGAGAGTCGGCCACGAGCCAAGACCGGGGTAGTCTTTGCAACCTCTTAAGAGCTTCTACTCAAAAGATCATCATCGACCTGGGCAAGATCCGGGCTCTCCGCCTGGAAGCCAGCAACGCCAACGCGGAAGACACCCTCACACCACTCGGCGAAGGTTTCGACGTCCCAGACGTCATCGTCGCGGCCCTTGCCCTTCCTGCTAATGGGTTGACCCTTGCCCTTCCCAGAAGATGTGTATTTGTCAAAGAAATCCTCGTATATCTGGATAGTGCGGTCCTGCACCGCGCCAACAAGAGTCTCTTTCATACGAGTGTCGTCGATGTACTCGTTCAGAATGGACCGCAGACCAGGGACTTCTTTCTCGATCGTGCGGCAGGAGGGATGGATGAGCTCGCCGTGCTGTAGGTTACGGGTATCGACGAACTTGGCCGGTAGAGACGCGGTCATGCGGGCCGCGAAAGCGTTGATAAAGTCGTTGATAACAGTGCGAAGGCGGCCGTCCAGCTCGACCTTCGCGTCAAGCATGTTCTCCACGACTCGGGGGAGAAGGCCGTGGCCGACGAGGCGCATCAGATTGCGGGGGTTGAAGAGCCCGCCGCGTTCGCGCAGTTCCCAGAAGGTACTGGATACGCCGGAGAAATCAAAAGAGACCTCTGGGGCGACATATTCGATGTCAAAAGCGACGATTTGTTGTTTCAAAATCAGGAGGTGGCCCATGAGGAAGAGTTGGCCGTCTGCCGGCGTGGATTTGCTGGCAATGAGATTGCTGGCGTTGTGGAGAGAAGTAGTGGTTTGGTGGACAATTTGATGAGCGAGATCATCAAAGACGGTGGACTTAAGCACAAAAGTTAGCATGCAATGAGGACCCAGACTGGCGGAAAGGAAGCTCTTACATTCACTAGGCGATATATCCGGCTGAGAAGCCAGATAGCTTTTCGCAGGGTCGGATACCATCCTTTCAGCGCCGTCTGTGTATCAAAATCCCACTTTCCGTCTTTCTCCTGTGTCAAATCGGTGGCTTCCTCGACTGGTTTGGGAGAGGTTTTGTCGGCCGCTGTGCTGACAGAAATATCCTTTTTACCTGAAATCTGGGTATCTGTGACAGTAAGAGATACTTGTCGATTGCGCATAGGATAGTCAATGTCTTCAGGACGAGGCTTGTATCTTTCGATTTCATCACGCAAAAACGCCTGGGCGCGGAAAACAAGTCGGGTCTGGACATCCTGCAGAGCGGGCTGGATCAAGATGGAAAAGTCCAGGTGGTTTGTTTCGGCTGGCTCCGGTTCTTCCTCTGGATCGAAGAAGTAGCGAGTCTGGAGTAGTGTGCAAAGTTGACAGAGCTTGATAATACTGGTCTCGTGGATGATCCGAGGGCGCAGGTGGTCATAGAGCGGCTCGCATAGTGTTTCGAGGAAGTCATAGAGGCCTCCCTGGCCATGAAACCACTCGCCCCACAAGTCATATTCGTCCAAACACAACCCTCGAATGTAGCTAATGCTAGTCCGAGCAAACTCAACCAGGTCGGTGGATGAACTAGGAGCTTGCGTGATCTCATTCAGCTTTTTGCGAGCGAGCGGGAAAATGAGCCGTGCCCGGGTCGTGGAATAATTGGTGTGTAATTCATCCATCAAGCTTTGGTATTCGGCTTCATTGCTTTGGTCGGCGTTGAGCGGGGGTACGGCTCTCTTCTGAATCTCTACTCCAATTTGCTTCAATTCGGGCGCCCCGACTCGAAATTTGGCATAAAGAAGGGCCGACAGGGCTGTATCATTCAAGGACTGGTCCGAAACCTTCTTGGCGACACTTTGGTAAATCTCCCGGAGATTAGACACGAAATTCCCGCGTATAAGTGTAAGAGCACGCGTGAGGAGCAACCGATATCTGGCGCGGTAAACCTCCGCCTCCTTTTGCTCCGACTGCGGTGATAGTTAGCTCAACTCAAGACAACTGTATCAGTTTTCTGCTACTCACATGTGTCTCCATGTAATCTAGACACACATCAAGGCGTCTCAACATGTCCGAGAACTCCGGGTCGCGAACGGTGTTTCCAGCCCCAGGGGCATTAAGACGCCGGGATGCTGGGTCCAAGAAGTCATAGTAGTGAAGGTTATTCTGAATGCCTTTTGCAAGTTTTGAATCCCGTTCCTGGGCCGTCAGTAGCCCCTCGCATTGTTTCTCGAAGTGCGACGTCTGCGTCTCGACCGATTTAAATGATTCAGATAGGCTGGACAAGTCATCGAGGAGGGTCAAGGTGCTCATCAGGATTTCGTCAATGTGTTCTTTGGAATGTTGAAGTTCATCTAGGCAGTTCCTGGTGTAGAAGGGTCTCAATCAGCCGAGTCATTCCGGATCTATCCATCTCGATGGCACATACTGGTATTCGTCGTAGCTCTCTTCGATCAAATCATCCTTGACGCCATTGAGCCATTGCGAGAACTCAAGCTCATTATTCCAACTCGGAACGCTCCATTGCAGCAAATTTGATGGCTCCTTTGTCTGGGCTTCGGGGTTCTTCTCGGTTTCATGGGCGGTTGGCTTGCGCGGTGGCCCAGACGGCGCGGTTTGGCGGCGCGCTCGCTGCTGCTTGGTGGAAAGCATGGTGCAATCAGCGCCGCAGAAATTAATCAGATGGTAATTTCCAGCTCATATCGCCCTCCGGGCTCGGTGAACACGGGTTTCTCGGGGAAGATGAGATGGAAACTGCGAGGTGGTCAACTCCCCTCCATTCTGCCTCCCACGTCCGCCTTGGGTCTGACGCAAACCACGAGCTTCCCCGGTCAACTTCTCGGTCTGTCCTCGACATGCCCTGAGGGCTAAGCAACCATCGATCATGTTGAAAACTCGGGTGCGCCTTCCGGCGAAACAGCTCGGTCCTCTTTTTTGTCCTGCCAGGTTCCCGTTTCGCCACTCTCTTAACCCACCACGGCGGTTTGCGAGCGGCACGTCGCAGAAGCCAAGCTCCTCGTCCCACTGGTTTCGCAACTCGCTTGGCTTTGCAGTTGCTGGCACTGCTGTATTTCTGGGCTACACATATGGTATCGACAACTGGAAAGAGATGTGGGTGGATAGTTCGGGGACTAAGGAAACCATCGACGTCAATGACCTTCGGTCTCAGTTCGTGCAGGAGAAGAGGAGCTTGAAGAGTCCTGGAGTCTATATATGGGGTTCGAATGTCTATCGTGTCACGGACCCCGACTCGAAAGACATCAACATCAAGGTTCCGCGGCGATTCAAATACTTCGACGGCCAGGTGCTGAAGGATTTCAAGGTGGACGAGAAGTCGGGCGCTGCAATCACCGAGAATGGAGACCTGGTCCAATGGGGCAAAGGATTCTCGGAGCACGACTTCAAACCAACCACAACCTTGACTGGCAAGAATCTTGTCTCGCTTTCAATGTCCGAAAACCGAATCGTTGCATTATCCTCGGGTGGGACAGTCTACTCGTTGCCAATATCTAAACAGGACCAGGCAGCTGGCCCCAAAGCGCGGGAAAGCTCCTGGGTACCTTTCTGGGCCGGGCAAGCCAAAATGAGCTACCGCATACTGAAGCCGGGGCTGAAGCTCGGGGAAAGGGTCACTGCGGTCAGCAGCGGGCAGGAGCATGTACTGTTACTCACCAGCTCTGGCCGAGTCTTTTCTGCTGCTGCCTCCACCGATAATTATCCGTCTCTCGGCCAACTCGGTGTCCCCGGTTTAACATGGTCAACCCGGCCCAGCGGGCCAGTAGACACTTGCCATGAAATTTCAGTTCTGAAGGGGGCTAAGATCACACAAATTGCCTCTGGCGATTACCACTCACTCGCACTTAGCAAAGATGGCCGTCTTTTCGGTTTTGGCGATAACTCTTTCGGGCAGTTGGGGGTGGAATTCGAGCCCGAGTTCCCTTCCAAGGATACCCCTTTTCTACTTCCATTGAGCCAGCTGTACAAAGGGAATACCTACCTGCCTAAGATTACTGGTATTGCCGCCGGTGGTGCCAACACTTTTTTCACCGTCGACGCCACGCGAGTCGTGGGACCTGGGGAAGAGGCTGCCGACGTGCGCGATCTAGGCCATGTAACGGCAGATACATGGGCCTGCGGCCGGGGCATTTGGGGCACTCTCGGCAATGGGCGATGGATTCATCTGCAAGATTCGCCCACTAAAGTGAAGATGCTCAGCGGCGTAGGTGAATACGACGAAAAAACGAAGCAAGTCGCCCCAATCCGTCTCCGTACCATATCGGTTGGGACGACCCATGTCTCGGCGGTGATGGACAACCACACCCATCTCAGCGCTTCCACCACGGAGTCGCTGGATAATTCTCAGGATTGGGGCTACGATGTGCTTTGGTGGGGTGGAAACGAAAATTTCCAGCTGGGGACAGGCAAGCGAAGCAACTTGTCCAAGCCAAGCTACATCAATGCACCGCCCGAGCGTAAGAGCAAAGAGGCAGAGGCGCGGTTGCAAATTATGCCTCGCCACAAGGGCAGAGTGGGCAATCGTACTGTGAGCATGGAACAGCGGGTTGAGTGCGGGCGACATGTGTCTGCGATTTACTCTGCGGCGTAAGGGAAATTGGCCTGTATAATACGAGAGTGTATGCAATATGATAATGTACCTAGTAGCATGATAAAACGAGTTTTAAAAAGTCTTCAGACAACTCTAAATGTCTTTCAAGAGGTTTGGCAAGACAACTTCCACGAATCGTTTCAGAAATGCCCTGATGTATAGGTAGAAAACTCGATCAAATAAGCTTATATAGCCTTGGGAAGATTATAGTTGGCTGCCTGAGGGCACCAGGTTATGCAAACCTAACAAACAGACGCTTGGGCCACCGCTTATCGCAAAAAAAAACCCCCCAGCAACGGCCTCTTTCTCCCACACCCTGTCGCCATGCCCCGTGAAAAGCAAAAGAGAGGCCGTCGAGCGGAGCAAAAGGTTAAAGATGAATCGAAACGGAAAATCGATGGAGTGAATGACGAACCCGTCGCGAAACGCATGAAGCCCTCCGACGAAACCGAGCCATACGAACAAAATGCCGATTACATTCCCTTCGAGCCAGAAGCTGCGGAGGACGAGCAGGATCATGGGGGCTCCGGCGACATGCCCTTTTATGGTCTTCTCGATGCCGAGGAGCAAGAGTACTTTTCACGCGCCAACGAAATGCTCGAACTGAACCAGTTTCAGGACGCCGAAGAGAGAAGTTTATTCGTCGACGGTGTATACCAGGAAGCCAATGGCAAGGAATTGAAGATCGCCTGTAGCCAAGGCTGCTCTCGGCTACTGGAGAAACTGCTCTCCATGTCCGATATGCGGCAGATCCGTCGGATGTTCAGCAAGTTCCTCGGCCACTTCCTGCATCTCGTGCAGCACCGGTTCGCCAGCCATTGTTGTGAGACGCTTTTCATTCACGCCGCTCCGGCCGTCATGCAGAAGACACCGAAATCCCACACTAAGAAATCGACTGATGACGACGGGGAGGCCGAGCCGGATCTGTCGCTCGCGGACATGTTCATGGCGGTCCTAGAGGAATTGGAAGGGAACTGGGGGTACTTGTTGACCGAACGATTTGCGTCACATACCATCCGAGTACTTCTGCTTGTTCTCGCGGGTGAGCCGATGGATGTTTCATCGACGGACTCGGTAATCGCGAGTCGCAAAAAGGAACGACTGGGTGTCCCCGCAGCCGGCGCGCAGGAGGAAAAATCCACCCAGCAAAAGCGCAGCGTCCCAGAGTCATTCGAGCCCGCCTTGAAAAAGCTCATGGGTGATATGGTTTCGGGACTCGACGACACGTATCTCCGTGCTTTGGCTACGCACCCCGTGGGGAATCCCGTGCTCCAGGTGATGTTGTTCCTGGAGCTCTCACACTTCGGCAAATCCAGCGCTAAAGATCCGAAATCGATTCTGCGGAGGCTGGTTCCCGATGAGTCGCTGGAGGAGGGCACTGAAAGCGCAACTTTTATCCGTGGCCTGCTCTACGACCCGATCGGTTCACGCTTGTTGGAGACTATGGTGCGCTACATGCCCGGGAAAGCGTTCAAAAACCTGTACAAGAACAACATCCGCGATCGAATCGGATCTCTTTCCCGGAACAGTACTGCAGGTTACGTGGTTTTGCGAACACTGGAGCGACTAGGAAAGGACGATTTGCAGAATGCCATGGACCTTATCATCCCCGAAGTTCCGGGGCTAATTGAGAGGTCACGGCTCATTGTGCCCAAAACGTTGATTGAGCGGTGCATGGCTCGTGGCGTCGACACGAGGCCTCTTGCCCAGGCACTGAAGGGGGCTTATGACGAGGACCCCATTATTCGGTTACAGCAGATGCTCAAACTGAACGGATCGTCGGGGGAACCTGCACCAGAAACCGAGAACCAGGATAAGCAGAACGAACAGGATGAGGGTGAGAGCGAGAAGAAGGAGCGCAAGCAGAAAGCGCCGGCCGGTAGTGCCTCTGCATCTGCAGCGGAGAAACTACATAGCTCTCTGCTGGTGCAGGCGATGCTTACGGTACCGGGCCCACTCAGCGAACTCGTGTACAGCAGCCTCCTCGCACAAACATCCGACACAATTCTCGGCCTCGCCCGAGAATCCACGACATCTCGCGTGCTACAACAGGCGCTGACTTCTTCGACCTCCACACCCCAAATTCGGCGACAACTCACAACCCGATTCCAAGGCCACCTCAAAGAGCTCGCGCTGGACAACAGCGGGTCCCACGTGGTCGATGCGCTTTGGTCAGCTACTAAGGACATTTTCTTCGTCAAGGAGCGAATGGCACAGGAACTGGCGCAGGACGAGATGGTTCTCCGCGACTCCTTTGTGGGACGGGCTGTCTGGAGGAATTGGTCGATGGATCTGTTCAAACGGCGCCGGGGCGAGTGGTCTGCTCGTGCCAAGGGCATCGATCGCCAACTGCAGGCGGACGGCGGAGAACGACCTAAATCGAAGATTGAACTGGCACGGGCCCGGTTTGCTGCTAAGGAGAGTGAATCGGGGAAGCAGCCGGTTAAATCTTGAGAGGATGTAGGATGGAAATAGTCAAAAAAAAGCATAACTTTCTATCAACGTGCTTCAAGATGAAGTACCTATTTCTCAAATAGCACTACATATTGCATTCTCTTTAGATACTTGAACTGCCTGAAGCCTGATTTGATATCCTAATTTGAATTTCTTCTCTCTCTTTTTTCCACATATCTCAGAGATTTTGCATTCGACTGTCCTAACTCCTGGTTCTATTTGAATATTAGCAGTGTCCAATCTGTATGCCATGTCTAGATCATGCCTATATGATGTCTCTATGAGAGACAGTTGCCACGTGACACCGGTGAGTTGATCTGTGGGTCACGTGGATGCTTAAAAGCGGCGAGGGAAAAGCACTGAAATGGACGAGTAAATCCAGCAGGGTGCGTTGCTCAGGCTATGGCAATTGGATGCATTAAATGTATTAATTGCATGTATAGTCGAAATCAAGATATACTTGAGCCATTGCCGAGGATCATCCGGAGGTCAAGAAGGATATATGTTGGCATCAGATGAGGCCATCCCCACTGCCCCGAATGATGTCAAGCGGTGCGGGAGTTTCGCCATCGAATCCTGGGAACTTTTTCTTCTTTTCTTCCCTCAATCTGCCCCAATTGCATCCAACTGCCCATCTGCGCCTCACTCTTTTCCTTTTCTTTGTGGATATAGTTCTTTTTCTTTGTTCATAGTGTACAGTGCCCACTTGTATATATATACGTCATGTCCCGCGCCGACGAAGTCCAGACTGTGAGTGGTTTCTCAACCCTCTCCAATGCGACATCTAACCCGCCAATTTCTCGCCATTGCAGCTTCTGAAGGCAGTAGAAAATCTACTCATTCCTTTCATTCGGGCCGCCGACGAGAGCCCTGCCAGTGACTCCCAGCACAAGAATGGCGTCAACGGGCATAGCCGAGCCGGAACAGCCCTGATAGATTACAAGAAGCCCGAGGAGCTGCGGGATATCCTGCAGCTCGAGGTACCCGAGACCGGAAGACAGCAGGATGGCCTGATTGAAGTCCTGCAGAAGGTCCTGCGCTACTCGGTCAACACCTGGCACCAGGGCTTCTTGGACAAGCTGTATGCGACAACCAATGCCCCCGGCGTGGCAGCCGAGCTGATCCTGGCCACTTTGAACACCAACGTCCACGTGTACCAGGTGTCGCCGGCCTTGACTGTGATTGAGAAGTACACCGGGCAGCAATTGGCGGCGCTGTTCGGGCTTACGGGTCCTCGTGCCGGCGGCATCTCGGTGCAAGGCGGTTCAGCCTCGAATACCACGTCCATTGTGATCGCGCGCAACAATCTTTACCCGAACACGAAGAAGAACGGCAACGAAGGGTACCGGTTTGTGCTCTTCACCAGCGCCCATGGGCACTACAGCGTGGAGAAGGCGGCGCAGATGCTCGGGTTTGGTAGCAGCGCTGTCTGGCCCGTGCCCATTGATTCACAAGGCCGCATGATCCCCGCGGAACTGGAGAAACTCGTCCAAAAGGCCCAGGACGAGGGCCGAACACCGTTCTATGTCAATGCCACGGCGGGCACGACGGTCATGGGGTCGTTCGACCCCTTTAACGAAGTCGCAGCCATCTGCCAAAAATACAACCTGTGGCTCCACGTCGACGGGTCCTGGGGCGGCTCGTTTGTCTTCTCGCAGCGACAGAAGCACAAGCTGGCTGGTGCCGAAAAGGCTAACAGTATCGCCATCAACCCGCACAAGATGCTCGGCGTGCCGGTGACCTGCTCGTTCCTGCTGGCCTCGGACATGCGCCAGTTCCACCGCGCCAATACGCTGCCCGCGGGGTATCTGTTTCACAGCGAAGAAACAGCATCAGCAGCCAACGGCGACGGGCAGCCCGAGTCAGAGCTGGAGGCCGATTCGCCCGAGGTGTGGGATCTGGCCGATCTAACGCTGCAATGTGGCCGGCGGGCCGATTCGCTGAAACTCTTCCTGGGGTGGACGTACTACGGAACCCAAGGCTATGCGGCGCAGATCGACACGGCCTGCGATGTGGCCGCGCACTTGGCCACCATCGTCTCGCAACACCCGGACTTTGTCCTCGTCAGCGAGAACCCGCCCCCATGCCTGCAGGTGTGCTTCTACTACGCTCCCGGCAAGCAAATGTTGTACCCCCGCGGCAGCGTGTCGGACGAGACGCAGCGCGGAAAGCTGAACAGCAAGGTTACGGAGCAGGCGACGCATGCGATCGTGCCCAAGGGGTTCATGGTGGACTTTGCGCCTCCGAGCGACGACGACGAGGGCGTTGGCAACGGCAAGTTCTTCCGGTGCGTGGTTAACGTCTTGACCAGCAGGGAAACGGTCGAGTCGCTAGTCCGGGCTATTGAGGAGGTTGGGCCGCGCGTCTTCGCGGAATTGAAGGGAAGTACCCCGGTGGTTCCTCAGAAGAGGCTTGGGAAGCATGCCTAGTTATAGACTGGGGTCTGTCTGAGCTCCTTTGATGTTATTTATGGTTTTAGATACTTGCACAGATAGAACCGGTTGGGCATAGAGGATCTGGCCGGTATGTAGAAACCAATACATGGGCTATGTTGTCTTCGAGTGAACTCGTTTTGAAAATGTAGAAATGTTTGATGCGCTGTTTGCCCGGGGAGATGAGGGAGTCACTTAACCAAGAGAAGTAGAGGTAGAAGGCTGTGGTGGAATAATACAATGTGTCCCTCCAGAAACTGAGTAACAGAGTATATTCTTTCTGGTTGTGAGTATAGAACTCGGAGACTTATCCACACAGGCATCTAGCTGCCGATCTCCACCCGCCGTTCCAACACCAACCGCGCCTCGGTCTCGGTCAATGTATCGATCTCCAGCTCAGCAAGGACCTCTCGGGCACTCTCGTTATCCTTGAATAGCCTCTTCTCCACATCCCACAACCCGAGTGCCGACCCAAGATCAGCTTGCTCTTGAGGTGATGCGCTCAACCCTAGAAGACACAGGCCCTCGTTGAGTCGTTTCATGATCCGCAGCGAATCACCCGCGTGGCCCGCGGTACCCAGCGCAGAGTCGACCACATGGCACAAGTGATCGATGTCGCTCGCTAATTGGGCGGCTCCGGTAGGAGAGAAGGTATTCTTAATCACGACGTTGTCCCAGATGTAGGTCTGGATGGAGAGAAGCAGCTGGCGCGAGACGCGTCGAAGAGGGGCAATTCCCAAGGCACGAGAGAGGAAAGGGAGTTGAGTGGACAAGGTGCTCATGGCATGTGAAAGGTCAGAGGACGGAGATAGCGGGGAGCCCGCCGTCGAGGGAGTGGACAACGTCGCCCAGGTGGAAACGCGAGAGTAAGGCTTCAGGGCTGATAGGGTATTGGAGCTCATGGTGGAGGTGATGATAGTTTCGGACCGTAGTCGTAGTCGCCGGTAAGCCGATGCGGTTTCATCGAAAAGAGCGCCGTCTGAGGAGGAGGTTTGGTTGTGAACTTCCAAGCTATTCGAGACAGCTGGGGATGTGCGCGATGCCACCTCCGCGACGGACATCGTCCCGGCCACGTTTCGGCCACCCTCTCGGTTCTGCTGGATCCGTTCTTGAAGCTCCGACCAGAGCTCAACAAAAAAGATGTCATTACTCCAATCTTCCATCTTCTTTTCCAGGTATTCGGCGCTCCCAAAGACCCGGCAGAGTCGTTCAAGACCCGCCACACCCTCCACACTGGCTTGTCCGTCCGCCCCCTGTACTGTGCGACCCAGTGTGGAAGTCATGGCGAGGTAGGCCTCCAAGGCAGAGTAGAGACGCTCATGAAATTGATCGAATATGGTGATTTGAATGTCAATAAGGAACCGAAGCTTCTGACTAAAAGACAAGAGCGGCTGATATCGCTCAGTGATGGTTTCGAGGAGGTCGTTCACGCGAATGGCTGCTTTGGTCGGCTTGGTTGCTGTAAGTTCCATGCCGTCATAGTCAATGTGTCCACTTTCTGGAGTGTCGATGATATCCTTGTACCGAGACAGGGCAAAATCCTTCTCAACCTGAAGCCAGCGATCGTACCAGCCCTGTTTCGTCAGGACTTCCCAGGTTATACCCTTCCAATTATCATCCGCATAAGGATCGGGCAGGTAATTCCAGGTTTCCCGAATCTCGTTGTCGAAGTTCATCAACTCATGGATGAAATGGCTGAGCAATTGAGGGTAGTCCGAGATCTGAGGGAGGAACGAACGAACTTTCTGCCTAAGTATCGGCAGTAATGCTGTGATGAAAGCATGCAATGCATTATAAAAGTTCCAGTCCAAGCTCGGCCCGATAAGCTGTGCCTTTTCGTCCAGAATCGGCTGAAGATATGAAGCGAAAAACCCGCCGTGTTGGTTGATAAGGTCCATGATGTGGGACAGGAAATACTCAGGCTAGAATTGCTGGTTAGAATGCTTCTTCCCTGTGAACTCAATGTGTCATTACCTTGTCAAGTCGATTGGTTGGCTTGTCGCCACTAAAGTGATACTTGAATCTGAGGTCCAGCGGATGCACCATGGTTTCCAATGGAAATAGGACCGGCGGCTCCAGGCCCTGGCCTGAAGGTAAAGCATCACGACTTTGAAGTTCCCTATATAATCACTGTCAGAGCAGAAACCATGGAGACAGACAAGGGTGTCCCTACGGCGTCTGCAAATCGATCAGGAGTTCCACATCCTGTCTCCATTCAGCCAGTAGTGTATCGGTGATGTTCAACTCGCGTGTCGGCCACTTCAGCTGTTCGAGGGTTTTGTGCAGCCGACTGCCAAAGAACGTCTTCATCTGCTGTCTCAGTGCCGTCGCCAGCTTCTCCGTATAGTCAACGAGGTGGGGCGCTGCTCCTTCGGCGGCAGGTTGGGCCTCTTTCAACGACAGCACGATATTGCGCAGGCGAGAATACGGTTTCAGAGCGGTTCGAGGTTCAGAGGCAATATTTGTGAGGGCATCCTTGCTGCAGGAGGGTCTCAGTGTCTGGGGTTGCAAGTGGTATGGGTCAGTGCTCCGTTACCTCAATTCCTCTGCCTCCTTGAGCAGCTCCACATATCCTTTGGAGATCTCAAGCCGCCGGAGCCTCTCCATGCTCGTTTCAAGTCGCCGCACCGCTTCATCGCTTGTCTCTGACTGCGTAATGGCTTTCAATCGCCGGTCGATATCGGCCTGCTCTGCGGCGAATGCCTCGGCTCGCTCCCGAGTGGCTTTGGCATGGTCATTGGAGGCTTTGGTCGCATTCGAGAGGACTTCATGGGCGTCTACTAGCTAATTTGTGAAATGCCGAGTGAGTAATACGGCATGAAAAAGGAACGATCGAGCTGGAAACAAAATGGCAGAGGGGCGGTACCTGCTTCCGTTGGAGCTCCTGTTGCGCACGTAGACTGGAGAGTAGCGAATCCAAACTCTCGAGATCAGCAGAGACCTGGATCTTATCATTCAAATAATCTTCAACACGAGCCCGCTCATGCGACGGCAGCGACGTGGGAGGCGCCATGGTTGCGGAGGGAAATAATTGCGGGAGCGCAAGGTGTCGCGAATGTTGATCTCCGCCTTTCCGACACAACGCAGTGGCAACATGCAACGGCCACTTGCGCCCATCTACCATGTCCAGCCCGGCTAAAAAGCGCAAGCGCAATGGAGATTCATCGCAGACGCGCAGTATTGAGTCCTTCTTCAGGGGTCAAACGACCCGACAGACCGCCGAGACCGACGTCACCGAGCAGACCCTCTCGGATGAAGCTCTTGCGCGCAAGCTCCAGGCCGAGTGGGATCAAGAAGCCAATGCCCATGCTTCAAGCTCAGAAAATCCACAGCCAACGATAGCGACTCCCAACACGGATGTATCTACGTCAGCACTTCCAATACCGCCAGAACCAACTCCAGTGGCGCCGGTGACGCCGAAGAAGAACACACTATCTTTGCAATCCTCTGCAGGCACAGAGGATACAATATCGCAAACTGTTCCCTTTGATCAAAGCCCCCAGACCTTTGACGCGGGTAAATTTGTAGCAGAGCTGCGGTCGCATTGGGCCACCGAGGGCGGCGATGCTTCCTACGCCTTGCTGACGAGGGCCTTTGTGCTTGCCAACGCCACCACCAGTCGAATCAGGATTGTCGATACGCTGGTAAATTTCCTTCGGGTTCTGATAGAGGGGGACCCGTCGAGCCTCCTTCCAGCGGTGTGGCTGGCAACCAACTCCATTTCTCCGCCATACGATGAGTTGGAACTAGGCTTGGGAGGCTCCGCTATCTCTAAGGCCCTGAAAAAGATCTACGGCCTTGACAATCAAGGGCTCAAAACCCTGTATGACAGACATGGAGATGCAGGTGATGTCGCCTTCGAAGCTAAAAAACGCCAGGCCTTCACTCTGGTCAAGCCGAAGCCGCTCAAGATAAAAGGAGTGTATCAATCACTAATGAAGATTGCCATGAGTAAAGGCTCGGGGAGTCAGGAGAACAAACAACGCATCGTCGAGAAGCTGTTACAGGATACGCGGGGCGCCGAGGAGAGCCGATATATTGTTCGAACTCTGGTCCAGAATCTGCGGATTGGCGCTGTCAAAACAACCATGCTTATCGCTCTTGCGCGAGCCTTCCTCTACTCCAAACCTCCGGATGCTGAGTTTGCGATTCAGCCACACCCCGCCCTAGCGCGTCTGAAAAAGGATGAGCTAGCCGAACTCTATAGCAATGCGGAGGAGATAATGAAGGCGTCTTATGCCAGACACCCAAATTACAACGATCTGGTACCATGCTTACTAGAGATCGGGGTCACGGAAGAGCTTTTAGTGCGGTGTGGCCTGGCGCTGCACATTCCATTGAGGCCGATGTTGGGCAGCATTACCCGCGACCTTTCGGAGATGCTCACGAAGCTTCAAGGCAGGCATTTCAGCTGCGAGTACAAGTATGACGGGCAACGGGCGCAGGTCCACTGCGACGACCAAGGGAAGGTATCCATCTTCTCCCGCCACCTCGAACTCATGACCGAGAAGTACCCAGATCTTGTGTCTCTGGTGCCTCAAATCCGGGGAGAGAGCGTCTCTAGCTTTATCTTGGAGGGGGAGGTGGTTGCCGTGGATCATGAGACAGGCGATCTTCAGCCATTCCAGGTTCTCACCAACCGGGCAAAGAAGAATGTCGACATCGGTGCCATCACAGTCAATGTGTGTCTGTTTGCATTTGACCTGATGTACCTCAACGGCGAGTCACTGCTGGACCGGCCGTTTCGCGAACGGCGCGAACTTCTCCGCAGCCTCTTTGTCGAGATTCCCAACCGATTCACGTGGGTCAAGAGTCTTGATGCGACATCTGCAGATTCCGAGACAGTACTCGAGTTCTTCAAGGGCGCGACAGATGCCAAGTGCGAAGGAATCATGGTCAAGGTCCTCGACAATGCATCGAGGCCCAATGCCAACCCAATTCCTGCTGACGCTGATACCACCGAACAAGTCATTCCAGTCGAGCCATCTTCAGACCCCAAGGACAACACCGCGCCCAAAGAGAAGGAAAAGGGCGGCCGACGCAAGGCACTCCTCTCGACCTACGAACCCGACAAGCGACTTGAGTCCTGGTTGAAAGTGAAGAAAGACTACAGCACATCATCCGAGACACTAGACCTCATCCCGGTGGCAGGCTGGCACGGCAACGGGCGCAAAGCGAAATGGTGGTCCCCGATCCTGCTGGCCGTGCGCAATCCCGAAACAGGGGCGTTGGAAGCCGTGACAAAGTGCATGTCAGGGTTTACAGACAAGTTCTACCAAGCCAACCGGGACAAATACACCGAGGGCAGCGCGAACGTCATCGCGCGGCCCAGCTACGTCGAGTACTATGGAGCACCGGACGTATGGTTCGAGCCGCAGGAAGTGTGGGAGATGGCCTTTGCAGACATCACACTAAGCCCGACATACCCCGCTGCCATTGGGTTGGTCAGCGAAGAGCGGGGCCTGAGTCTGCGGTTTCCGCGGTTTCTTAAAGTCCGCGAGGACAAGTCGATCGACGAGGCAAGCTCATCAGATTACCTTGCACTGTTATGGGAAAAGCAGGGTGAGCGAGCAAAAGTAGAGGAGGGCCCAGGGAAACAGGAACAGCTGGGCTGGCAGGAGGAGTGAGAATTGCAAGGTTCCCAGCTGCAGGTTCTTGGGGTTTAGTTCTCTTGATATTCAAGCCTCAGGCACCAAAATAATTTCATCTTCACCCAATTTGGAAGATGTTTAGTCATTTCGATCGATGAAAATGATGTCATATATGTGTCTCCACTTCTGATGGTTGATTGGCTGGCTCTGCAGTAGCGCCAACGCGAAAGTGACGCGAAACACGAAACACGCGATGAGGGGTGATGGGATGGCGATATTACCGAGGTATGCCTTGTTCAGCCCATGATTGTGCTAGTAGTGAAGACTCATAATAATCAACAGCATATACTATGTATAGCAACACATGAACACCAGTATGAATATTATTCAAGAAGCAATCTACATCTACAGTCAGACAACATGAAGTGAAAGGGAGCGACTTGATACACGGAATTTGTAGAAAAGGTAGAGATAGTAGGTACAGTGGTACTTCCTGCCATGTGAGATCACAAAAGATGCCTTTTGGAACTCGACTCCATGGGATTACCTAGTCTGTTCATCAACAGCATTGGGGAGAAGAGTATCATGTGAAAAAGAGAAAAAAGGCAAGAAGGCAAGACAAGGTGCAAAGGCAGAACATGTTAGATAAAATAGTTCTTGCTCAAACAAAGGAAAAGAGGGATGCAAGGCAATGCGAAACACTCAAAGGGGCAAGGTAAACGCCGGTGAATGCAGATGAGGAAATGCCCTTGACTGTCAAGATGGTGCCTGAATAAACAGGGGGTTCTTACTGACAGCAGGCAGATTACATAGGAAATGAACACAGACAATGTGTACAGAACATGATCATAAGGGGCATCATAACAGGGTTGGGGGTGAAAAGGGATAGAACATCAATGGACTAAGAATAGGAAGCAATGACAAGAGCAGCACGGGACTCATGGCCGCAGTTCACCCCCAAGTTGCAAGGCCAAGCCCGAGTCCTTTCCAGGAACTCGGGGGCTCGAGGTGTTGGGAGGAGCCAGGCTGTCAAAGTTCAAGCGCTTGCGGGCTTCCTTGGTTGCCAGAGGAGTCCGAGAAGGATTACCAGGAGTGCGGTTGCCCCAGGCAGGCTGGGCTGGACTCGGAGTGACATTCACAAAATCAGCAAAGTTGAACTGCTGATTTGGAGTGCCAAAATTGGGGAATCCTCCCGCACCGGGTGTGGGGGTCAATGATGGCATCACAGCATGCTGGCTGGGTGGGGTTGACGGGGGAAGGCCTGTGCTTGGGATGCCACCCGAGCTGGAGTAGGGGAGTTGGCCAGATACAGCAGCAGGTCTGCGCCGTCCTCGTGCTTCAAGGCATGATCGGATCGTGCCAGCCGTGAGTGCTTCGGTGGAGGGGTGCGTGGAGGCGAGGACCCAACCATGGAGCTCATGTTCTGAAAACTGTGCAGGGGCAGGTCCGGGTCATTTTCCTCGTCCGACGGCCCATGGTATGCGGGAGAAGACAGCTCCGGGATGGTTGCCTCAGACATAAACGGGACGTGCCTCGGACGGGGCGGAGGATGACGGTTGATTGCCGGTGACGATTCTGGCAGCTGGTAGGAACTCTTCCATGAGACCCGGGGGGCCTTCGCCGGACGCTCAGAGTCCGAGTCGGACCGGAGTCGCTTGCGATTGGCCGGCAGCATCGGCAGCATCAGTCGGGAGTTGAAGGTAACGGCATGTTTGTTGCGGGCGGATCGAGGGAGTTCCTTGGAGTAGGTCGAGGCCCGAAGGGGTGGGGAGGTGAAGGGGGTCTCGCAGCGGCTGCGAGAGAACTCGGACGACGAGTCGGAGGGCTTGTCACTATCAATACCGAGTCGGCTATCTTGAGTCAAGCCCAACCCATGCAGACGCCCATGTTGGTACTTGAGTTTGGCGAGGCCCAACCGGTCCTGTAGACTGAGGGACACCTAGAAAAAGAAGTCGAGGGTTAGCAGTGTCCACAAGTGCACTCAAATCCACCTGTAGCAATATACAAGGTCCTCTGAAAGAATGAGAGCCTGATCCAGGGTGGAAACCTCCAGTTTCAGGATTGCTCATTTCTTTCCCGGGCGTTTCTTTCATTTTTTTTTTCATGGGTCATCTGTCTCACTCACTTGGGCAATATCGATTTTGCGGATGGTCTTCTCCGCTGAACCAGGCTGGGAGAGGGTCATGATGGCCAGCTGAACAAGAAAAGAAAAGAAAAAAAAATCCGAGGGAAAGACAAGACCTCGGGGGAGTGTCTTGAAGGTGGGAAAGAAGGGAGGCCCGATGGGGAGTGGAGCCGAACGGAGCAAAGAGCGGGTTGGCCAGCAGTTGAGCTGACAATGGGAGAATTAAGGGAGATGAAAATTAAGAATATAGTGAATATAATGAAGAATCCATGAATTAAAGAATCACAGAAGTAAAAAAGTAGAAAAAAAAAATATAGGATTACAGAATTCGTAGCAAAATATGCAATTTACAGCAGATTCTCTCTGGAGAAGACGATAATCCCCATACGACAGCTACTGGATCTTCCATTCTTTCTCAAATATCCCATGAATTTTGTGTTTCTACGCTGGAGACTCTTTGGACACTACCTTAGCACTTCCTTTGGCCGTGCTCCCCTGAACCCCCAGAATCGATGTATCGACTGCCCTGGCGTGTTTACCAGCCCCCGGGCGGCGTTGTTCCTCAGTCTCCACTTGATGCAAAGATCATCTTTTCAGCCGGGGCGTCCCCCTCTGGTCATAGAAGATCCAGCAAAGAACTCTCTCTCTCTCTCTCTGTCAGATTCCGGTTGGACCAGTTCTCTGGGGGATTGGCTCCCGTGGAAACCCATCGGTATGCAGGAGACTCCACTATGGCAGCTCATACTCCATCCCGAGAGGATCGTCCTAATGGGGTTATTGGATGAGATTGCGATCAGGACGGATCGGAGTCCATTCCATCGATAGATATAGAGAGAGAGAGACCTCCAGGTAAGGTCGGACACAAACCGTTGAACGGGAAACAACATGTGCCTGCATCTATCTCCAGCATAGGATGCAGTACTTGGCAAGGGGGAGATCTATAGCGAAGATCCGACAATGCAGCATAGCAGAGGGCTGTACCATACCGGGTTTCACAGCATACGATCGGAAGAAACCAAAAACCAAGCAAATTAAGAAATCGAGATAGATCAGAGACAAGCCAAAGGGGAAAAGTTCAGAAATAGGACGATCTCCACAGGTGAAACATTGCGACGTTCAGAGAAAAACCATTCGTAGCCACGTAATGGGAGCCCCAAACTGGTATCCTTTCTTTGTCTTCTTCTTTTTCTCCTTTCCCCTTATTTCTATGTGCTTTTCAATGTGATTACGATCTTTGATCATTTCTTCTCCCCGATCCCTTCCCCCCAAATTTCTGGGTTCCTGGCGGGGACACTCCCGTCACCCGCAAACGGTCGCTCTCCTTGTTCCTGCCCCCAACGCGGTTGCTGCTCCCTCTCCCTCTCTCGCCTCTCTCTTCTCTCTCTTCTCTTCTCCCTGCCATCTTCTCCTGGTGAGAAGTCCCTGGCTTCTTCTGTGTGTGCTCTCCTCGTCATGCCCTTCTTCAAGCAGCTTCGGCGCCGTTCCAAGGCCAGCATCCACAAGCCCGACTCCAAGAACGCGCATAATGTGGAAATGGTCTTGGGGAAATCATCCTCGACGATCGACACCTCCTACAGCTCCGTCACTCCGCCCTCATCCATCAAACCAACCGCTTCCTCTCCCAACTTGCCCTCATTGACCGAATCCAATTCCAATGGCGCCAGTACAGCCAGTACCCCCGTTCCACCCCAACGATCAGGACCTTTTCCAACCCATTCACAGCGTAACAGTGTCATTGTATGCTCTTCTCCCGAGTGGATCGCCGTGGAGTCCAATACTGATCATCGGGCTTATAGGGCAGCAGTTCCTCCTCCATTAATGGGGCATATCGCTCCCACACCCCCAGTTCACCATATGCCCCGAAAATCGTGTCCATTGCCGACAGTGCATGGGTATGGTTGGCCTAAAGTTAATGACGGGGAAAAATGGCCATGTGCTGACTCGGTTCCAGGTACATCAAAAAGTGCTCCTTGTATATGGTCAGATCGGAGACCCACGACATCACCCGCTGGACGGAAATGTCACGGTTTACCACCACCAAGATAACTTCCCGTCACTTGCTTGGCCAGTCACGGCATCACATTTCAAAGCCCTTGTTCATTTAGTTCCCGGTCCCAATCGCCTACGCTTCGACTTTGTCTCACCCAAGTTGTCATCTGGGAGTGCACATCCGGCCATTCACTCAGCATGGATTTGCGTCAACTATCTCCCGTTGGTCAATTCGCCACCACTGCAACTCGTAATTTTGCTCGGGAAGGACTCGGACGGCACGTACGATGCGGTGCCCGAGAGAGCAGCACGAGAAGGCAATGGGCTGGACATGGCAATTCGAAAATACCGGATGGCATCATATCTGTGGCAGGCATTTACGGGGGAGCAGATGTTCCGCAACAACTTCGGCCGCCGTTGCTTCCGGTTCGAGGAGGAGTGGCAGTCGGGCAGCCTCAGTCGGCGCGATGCCGCCTCAGGTCAAATGCGCAATGAGGCAAAGATTCACATCGTTCGCTCGGAGAAGACAGTGGCCGAACTGCGGGAATTGAAAATCGCCCAACAATCCAGCAGTGCCACCAACAAGGATGGCTTGTTCACGATCGCCAAGGAAGCAGTCCAGCAGCATTTTCGGCCGCAACCTGGCCAGAAACAGTATGTCTCGGTTCTCCTCTTGGATTCCCATTGGGACACAGAGGCACAGACTATCACCGGTCATGCGGCACTGGGCTCGGCTGGCGATGATATCAAGATGGCGATCTTCGGGTCCCACAGTCTTCAAAGCTATCCGTCATGTCTGGAAGAAGTGGTGGACGCACTTTCCGACTGCACACGGACGGATACGAATCATGTCGCCAATGACTCTGGCGAAGCGGGCTCTAACTGGGAGTCGGCAAATCTCGGCATCGGTGCTCACCTCCATGAAGTCGGCCATCTCTTCGGATGCCCTCACCAAGAATCAGGAATCATGCTGCGTGATTATGTGCGTTTCAACCGTTCATTCCTTACCAGAGAGCCCTTCTGCACCCGCACCAAAGCCCAGGGGCTGAAAGTGTGTTTACCCAACGATGAGTGTGGCTGGCACCGACTCGATGCGCTGCGCTTCCGATTCCATCCCTGCTTCCGGCTGCCCAGTGACGCCTCGGCAAGTTCCGACGACAGCGTCCAGGTGTGGCCCGTGGAGCATGGTAAGGTTCTGTTCACCGCATCGTCGGGGATTGCGTTCATGGAGCTCTATGCGGAGGGTGAAAACTTCTGTCACAATTTTGTCGAATACTTGAACACCGAGTCGAGCATCAATGGGCTCCCGAAGCAAATCACGGTGACGGAGAGCGAGCTCCGCCAGCGGGTGTTTGGCAGCGAAAAGGAGAAGAAAAAGAAGATCCGCTTGGTGATTGTGTCGGGTGCATTGGGTAGCTATACAGTCGAAGACACGGGTCACTTGAAGTCCAAGTACTCGTTGGTCAAGCTACCCAAAGGCCAGTCCGGCTACAAAAGCGGGAAATTGGGGCAGTCGACGATGGAAGGCAGTGAGCCCGAGCAACTGCTGCTGGAGTGCGCCTTCATCAAGACCAAACTGTTGACCTCGATCAAGATCTATCATGGTTACGCCTTGGATGGGATTGAATTCTGCTACGAGGACGCGACCAGCCAACTTTTTGGCAAGCGCGGCGGCAAAGTGGACGATTTTGTGCTTGGTAAGTTCCGGCAAATGGTCGTTTGGTAGACGAGTCAACTGACATGGTTAGATACTCGACGAGGCGAGATCTTGCTTGGTTTCTATGTACGAGCGGGCCTCTGGATCGATGGGATTGAAATTCTCACGAGTCTTGGGAGGAAATCGGGATTCTATGGAAATGCTGTGGGAGGCTCTGGGTATGACCCCATCTGGTGCGACTTGGAGCAGGTTCCAAACTGACCATTCTCCAGACATACTCTTATACCACCCCTGGGTTATAAAATTGCCGGGCTCTCCGGCTCTTGTGGGTCCTGGGTTGATGGATTCTCGTTGATTATCCAGCACTGACAGTGACATTGAAGAACTACCAGAGGCTACCTAATATAACTAATACACACCTGATCTGGGGCGACGACGCCTTCTCATTGGGGACCCGACTTTGCATTCGATACCTGTCCATGTTATCAAGAATCTGGCCCAGTTACGATTTCGATTCCTTGTTCGAGGAAGATGGGTTGGGGGGGGATAGATGTATGTGATTTATTTCTGAACAGATGAGGCACCGAAACCAACCAACGAAAAACTCTACAGTCTGGTCTGGAGAACAGTGTCTCAAATTACGCCTCCAAATGCATATTCAATTCCTTGTATGGCCGTAGCAAAAGCGCCAGACCCATACCTGCCCCGGTGGTTCCACCCACTGCGCCCGTGCCTCTCCGCACATGATCTCTGTGGCTGCGTCAGCTGGAAACAAATGTGGCTTTCTCTTTCTACAGACATACAGTATGTATACACTGGAAGGGAGAATCGGATGTTCGAATCCGAGGGTGGCAAAAAACCAAAATCCTTGGCCTGAGATTTGTGGCACCAGGGAGAGTGGACCCCTGGGCGTCGAAAGCCACCGTTTTGATCGACATGGGGAGCTGTCGTGTCGTTGCCTGAATGATTCCACACCGAAGGGAGGGGAGGGAGGTTCCCGCTGATCAGCATGCCTCTGTATGTAGATTGGTTGCTGCGCACATATCTTAATAAGACGATTAAGAATTTAATAAAAAAAAAACCATTAATTCTGCCTTGCGTACCTGTACCTGTCCCCGATAGATTGTAAAGTACAGTACATCGAGTATATCAAGTCGAGATACATACGTGTTTGAGACTGGGCGATCGCTGGACCCTGTAGTTATTTAATTGGTCCCTCTGATAGCTCGTGACAATTGCCCAGGGGAGTACTCCATACATTTGTTACATTTGAATCTACTAATAATGCGATCTCTCATGATTTCAATTTGAATTCTCTTCGTGTCTGACTTCCCGCAAACGTGCACTATGACGAGGTGGCTTTCTCCATCGCAACAATCCGAAGATGTAACGAGTAACGTGATCGGAGAAGTTCTCCTTGACGTCAGTTCCCGAATCAGAGCTTGCCTGTCTACAGATCATAGAACTCATAGACAGTTGGTCTAAACGGGGTAACCCCTGGATAAAAAAAGAATGAATGATTGTTGGACTACAGTACATAAGGAATAGTCAATACTGTAATGTTGAATTAATTCATTGAAATATAGGAATCGCTATGTGGAGATCTTTGGGTCAGCGCAAATAATGCGTCAGTAAAGCACCGCCACAATTGTCCGGCATCTCAGCCAGCCAACCACATTGGCCTTTCTTTCTTGGGGATATACATCCATCCCCATTGTGGCTTCTCTTTCTTTCTCTTGTCGGAAATAACTTCGAGAATTGGGTATTAAATAACAAATTCCACCAATGCATTGCTCCAATTGCTACGAAATATCCATGGATAGGTGGATGTAGATCTATAGGGCTGTGACGGGATGTATGGTAATTTCAGTCATGTGATATGTTTCGGAAACTGGGGGTTCTTATTGGCGGGATCCCGTTCCAGCAACTCACAGCGCCAGCTGGATCATGTTATGGTACGGTATTATGCCAGTCGAAGTCCCACTGTCTACTTCCATATACTGCTGTCTATGTATATATGATCCATGATGGAATCGAGGGGTGTAGAAAGCAAGAGAAAGATATCTCCCGCAGAATATGATTCTACTTTGGTAGTGCCAGATCTTATATAACCCCATTCGATGAGCACCTGGGCATGACCTACACTAGTGGATGTACTATGATATCCATAGATCTGGAGATGTGCCGTTGATCCAATTGCCGAATTGATGATATCACTTTATTAAAATAACAAAAGACAAAAGCTTTGCTATTTTAATGTCTTTGCCTCAACCCATAGTATCATAGTATCATAATATTGTATCATCTTCCATCCCAAACTTGGAATAAGCTTTCCCAACAACATGGAGAAGTCACTATCAAAAAGATTAAGTTAAGACTAGACCACCCTGATATTAGCGTATGATGCTGCCCGAGAGCACAATGGGGAATGAAGAAGTCCGAAGGATCTGATTTGGCAAGAAAAGAACAGCATGGGCAACACGGCCACCGAATGGATGTGGCTTCGCGCTATCAATCGGACGTGGATGGTCGAACCAAACAAAAACGCGGTTAACGCTGATGCCTTCTGCTCCGTTTGAAGGGTCCCGAGGTTGTTTATTCCCGGAGTTGTCCGTCCATAGTGTCTTCTTCGCGGCTGGAAAATGCCTGGTTATCTCTGCGGATATACTTCGAATCTTCGGATACAGTTGTTCTTTATATTTGGCTTTGTTTTTTCCTTCCTTTATTGCGACTAAGATGAAGCCCCTGTGGCTATGCTCAGCCAGTTATGATTTAATCATTGCATTGATGTATATCGAATCGAATCGATAGGGCTACAGTACTCACGGGGTGGAAATTGGAGATGGGGGAATCCCGTGTTGAGCCGACTGACGCGGGCATTCTTAATGGAAGACATCTGGATCTAGAAAGAAATTTCTATTCTTGTGATATTCTTTTTCTTTCTACCACTCTACTATACGAAGTGGTAGCTCTACACTTCCGATGTATGCATACCCGCATCATACGGTAAGTTACAATATGTTTTTTTTTTTTTTTTCCTTCTGTTCTCCACCGCGAATATCCACGGATTGGCTTCGCAGGGTTTCCATGTCCCGTTCTCCATACCCATGCTCTCTATACCAATAATGTTGATCACTGAAAATAAAATGATTCAGAAAAAAGGGAAAAAAAAGGGAGCTCTATGTACTTTCTGGATGTTTCGTAATCCTCTAGTTCCCTTATCGGGTCACTTCCAGTGGCGACACTTTTTTTCCCTCCAAAGCTCTCACCCCCTTGACTTAATTGGATCTCCTAGATCGTTCATTATTGGAGGCTTCATGGACCGTACCGTCTCTGCACTTTTCTTTGCCCTTCGCCCCTCCACCTCCCCTTTAAGGCTCGTCATACAACCCCTCTCTCACTCTCTCCAATTTCACCCTCCATTCAAGAGCTTGATTCCCTTCTCATCGTTTCTTTGTACTTCACTTGCGACGGCATTCAGAACGTATTCAACGTATTTAAGCCGTGGGACCCAACGAACTTGCTTCCCATCCATATCCACTCCCCTCCTCAATTCCACCCAGCAACTCCGACACGATTCCTTAAAAGCTATATTAGCGATTGCACCGACATCGAGTTCCTCTGAAACGAAAACGTCGAGATATTTCACCCTCGGGTTTCCGGAGAATCCTCGACCATCTACAATCTCAGCACCTCTGAGACTCCAAAATCCGGGTTGTGAGAACCTCAAGCGTCACAGCCGACCGGAGCTGCTGGCTGCGATATCCCGGCATTCGTGGTCTCTCGCAGCGCGGATCAGATGTTGCATATTAGACTGCAGTCTCCTTCTCTCTTATCCGACACCTCTCCGTTCCTTGCGTGGACCGAGTGAGCACGACCGCCGTTAGCTTGGCCCTCCATGTTTCGTAACCGGTACGTTTTCTACCCCTTCCCTTTTCTCGGGGGGTAGTAGTTGCTAACCCAACCTTTATGCCGTACAGAAACAACACTCAGAAGCCTGATGATGAGTTCATCAGTCGCTTCCAACAAACATTCGCAGATATTGTCCCTCGCCGAGCCAGTGAAGCTACGCAGCATGCAACTCTCAACACAGAGGGCGATCCCATGCTCCCTTCGAAGGACAACACCGATTCAAAAGCGGACGCCAATGGGATGAGACCTTTCAACGATCGAACGCCGAGGAATTTCCAGGAGCTGGGGTTTTCGCCATCATGGATGGACCCCGCAGCGCTCCCGATGATGTCGCTTGCTTCCCAACATCCCGGGATCTATACGCCCAATTCTGGGGGGATGGGCGCCATTTTCCACAACCAAGCGGGAGATTTGCATACACCAACTATGGGATTAAACATGATTACTCCGCTCTCTCTTTCGAATCCAGATCATCCCCCGCAAGGCCACGACGTCGAGCAGTTCAACCCACAATTTCTCTCGTATCAGATGCCGGCTATGAACCCATTTGCGACGCAGGCATCATATGCGCCAAGCGCCTTCATGCAGCACCAGGACTCGGGCTACGATGCCATGGATGAGTCTATGAATGATTCATCTGTCAACGAAGCACAAGCCGAATTGAACACCAATATGGCGGCCTCTACCGAGTTGCCTATCTCAACGGGCATGTCATATGCTCGAGGTGAAAAGTAAGTAAATTGATCTTGGCAGGTTGTGTTCATTCTACATGATGCTAATCGTCTGTCTCTTATTGCAGATTCCGCTATAATGTTTTATTGAGAGCCCCGACTGCAATGGTCAAGCATACAAAGGAAATCCCGGTCTCTTATCTGAATAAAGGCCAAGCATATAATCTCACAGTAACGGATTCAACTCCACCCATAATGAGCGCCGAGTCGGTTCGTTACCGGTCATTCATCCGGGTCTCTTTCGACGAAGAAGAGCAACGCGCCAAACCAGGCACCTGCTGGCAATTATGGAAGGAGGGTCGTGGTCTAAGTGAGGCGCACCACCGAGGCGGGAAATTGGTGGCAGTCGAATACGTGGATCCTCTCCAAGGCGGCGGCGAGGAATATAAGCATCGCCAGATCCAGGTCGAGACTGCGTCCTTTGATGGCTTCTGCGTCACATGGACCGCTAATCCGGTCACCGGCACCTCCGACTGCACCATCCCAGTGCGGTTCAATTTCCTTTCGACCGACTTTAGTCATTCTAAAGGCGTGAAGGGCATTCCCGTGAGGCTGTGTGCTAAAACCGAGATTCTGTCTCCGGGAGACGACACAGGCGCAGCTCGTGAATCGGAAGTGTGTTATTGCAAAGTGAAGCTCTTCCGAGACCACGGTGCCGAGCGGAAATTATCTAATGATGTGGCACATGTCAAGAAGACGATTGAGAAGCTTAAACAGCAGATCGCCCAGGCAGAAGCGGGTGGCGGTTTCGGCAAGCGAAAACGTGGCCACAATGCTTCGACTGGGATCAAAGGGACCGACCGCATGAAGATATCAAAACACAAGCGCACATGGTCAATGGATTCTCAGGATGGCGCGCCAGAGAAGATGTCGTTGGAGGATGACCTCCAAGCCAAGTTGGCCATGATGCAAGACATGTTCTCATCGACTCGCACGACGAGTGTTCTCGGTCTGCGCGGCGACGCCCAAGATGATCCCGATTCATACCCGGTGCGATTACCAAACGACAGCAGTTCCAAAGTCAAGGATATCAGCCGCCAGAATACGACCGACTCCCTGTCCATGGAGAACATGATCCTCTCTCCGTCTAGCAGCAATGCGTCTCTGCATTCTCCCGTCAATTCGAATTCGAATCAACAAAAGCGCCCAGTTACTGTTCCGAAAATTTCAACCGATGATTCCAATGTGTCCACAGGGTTTATCGAGGCGGTTGATATCGATCCGACGTATCGACCGCCGGCGGAACGCCCGCCCAAGCCGAGTAGGTTTCCTTGCTCCCGACTGATTGGTTTCTTTTGTTACTAACCTCGTAACAGTTGCATGCTTCTATGTTCGCTTTAACGGTACCGAGGAGCACCCGCAGGACTTCTACCGGGCTGTTTACCTATCAGAACGCTCCGTGCGGGATATGATGAAGAAGATATCCGAGAAGCGTCACATCGACCCGGCACGCATTGTCCGCATCTTACGCATCAACCACAATGGCCTGCGGATCATGGTGGATGACGACGTCGTCCGAGAGCTCCCCGAGGGCCAGGATATGATTGCCGATATTTCCGAAGCCCACGATCCCGAGGCCGGTGGCTCTTCTATGGAGATCAAACTGACTTATTAAGAATGGCGCCGCGTTGACCTACACCACGCCCTCCCCATCTGATTTCTGGATTCAAGGCGTGGTGATTGTTTGGTATATTCAAATAATCTCCTTCCTTGTTTCGCCGACCTTGTCCACTCGATCCGCATATCCATTTCTTTTCTTCTCTTTCTCTACTTTTCTTTTTTTTTTCTCTTTCTCTTATTCTTTTATCCTCTATTTGTCATTGGGTCTGCGGTTGCTTTTCTTTTCCAAAATCTCCTTTGGAGGGCGTTGAATGCGGAGATGATATACGAGTCTCCGGGCAATGATACCCTGTTGTTATACTGGTTTTTTTTTTCTTTTTTTTCTTTTTTTTCTTTTCTTTTCTTTTTGTTTTGGTTTGAATCTTCTTCATCGGCGTTGTCATTCCCTTCGATGATATATGAGTCGGCGGGTCCTGGTGCGGTTTTTGCCTGTTGGAAGGTTGAGGATGGTGAAGATCTGGTCGAGGGATGAAGCACACGAGAGTTGATACCCCGTTCCGAATGTTTCCTTGCCGCTGTTTTTCATGCCAGCTGCTCTTTCGCTTTGTGCTGTGTCATACTGCCGAGCATTTCAATCCACGCTTTGATCTATTGTTGATCTGTAAACAGTATATCAGCCTGCACACCCTTAGATCCAGATAGGATCTGTGTACTGGGGTAGGTAGGGAGTAGTTTGAAGATAATGGATGGGACTGGGTTCCCAATCAACCACCTAATCAACCACCTTAGTCACAATGTACTTGGTGATTTTGTGGATTCAATTCCCATGCCTATCTACAGTAGACCTGCGGGGTGTGCTAATCATCGCCACAGAAGAGGAAGAAGAAAAGAAAAATAAAAAGAAAGGTTGGAATCTTTGGCAATTGGGGATAGAACGGAAAGAAACCCAACATCAGATCTCCGGGAACCACAATCCCCTATCGAGTGGCTTGCGTAGCAAAAAAGAACCTCACATCTCCACCCCCGGGCGACAGTATCAGCAACCAGGTGCCCATAGGGCTGGCATTGGCCTGAGATTGGGGGGATCTACAGAAAAGAACTACAAGGTGATGATTGGCCGGGTCGCTGACTCGGGCTCGCTAGACATTGGACCGGCGAATTCACGGCTCGGCATCCCAAGGAGCATTTTTCCTGAAAGCGGATCAGATGGAATTTCTTTTTTTTTTTTTTCTCTTCTCTGGAACAGTGGTGTCGGGGAATTTCCCTAAAAAAAAAAGAAACATGGGATTTGAGGGGGGACATCGAACTGCCGAACTATTGCTACAGAGAGATTGGGGAGAAAACGTGCTATAAATTCGGGTTGGTGATTGGGTACTGGCCTCTTATCTCTTAATTATACATCCATGAATGGTTATATCCTATCCATTCGAGGGATTCATGGTTATAGAATTGGCCCTGCCATGAGAGGTTAATCCCCAAGATTCCCAGCAGAGAGGATCAACCGAAGTCTTTGCATCCGCTGTCAGTTACCACTGAGCCGGGATTCGTGACGTCAGGGGGTGTATCCTACCTCCGTTTCATGATTCAATCGGTCGAGTCCCGCGCCGATGGAGTTTGGTCCTGAATCATCCTGAAACTCTAGCCTTTCGCCCGGTTTGGGTGATCCGGGACCATGATCCGTGGTAACGCAATACCATTATTTTTGTAATCGGTGATATCCCCCATTTGGGACGGTTACTAGCAGAAAACTCTACTCTTCCCACTCCTTTTTCTTCTCTTCTCCTACTAGCCGAAAGAAATAAAAAAAAATCCCAAGCCAATTGTCCAGTTTATATTCCAGTAAGCACTCATACTGGAAGCCGTGATGTCATGAACCCGGTGCCTTGGAAGCGGAGTCTGGCAACTCCCCACTTTTTCCGGGTCGTGCCGTATGTCGGCCTAATGAGGTTAGCTTAGAATACCGCATAAAATTGGGGCGGTGGTATTGGGATGGTATTGGGATGGTATTGGGAGGTGAGATCTGGGAGTTGGTAGTTTTAAAAGAAATATAGGAGGGAGAGAGTGTGGTTGGGTTTAGGGCTGAGTGATCGGGTTGGACCTTGCACGACCCCAGGTTCTACTAATCTTGGGATAGGCTGCGTGCTTGGCTGCTTAATAAATCTTATATCATTGTAGGTGGCTTCGGGTGGTTGCTTGTAGTCACTATTTTCGGCCCTTGTTTGATGCTACAAGTATCACGCTATTTTTGATTACCGGCTGGTTTTATGGACGATTTGTGAACAGGTTTTTTTTTTTTTTTTTTTTAATCTTTCAAAGGATAGCCAGGCTGCAACCGAGTGAGGGGTTATATATCATTGATAGTATCTAGAGGTTTTATATTATCTCGCCTATCTACTTAGGGCTTTGATCACTAAATCTTAAAATACTGTTTTCTGCTAAAAATTCTGATATATATTTTCCTCTACTTAATATCTAGGCATACAGGGCCACTTTCTGGTGGTCTTCATACCGCTTTCATCAATGCCAAACACTGTCAATCTCGCTAAATTTCTCGATCATCTGCGTAAACAGATTCCAATTTCCTATAGAAGACAAATACTCTCTTCTTGGCAACACGGCTGAGACGTATCCTGTGTTTGTCCACCAATGTAGGGCTCAGTAGCAATTGCCCCAAGAAATGAACATGATACGGTGGCCCAGTCATCGTTGAGTATTTGTGAGCCCATCATGCCTTCCTTTTAAGGACTGCAACACCGGCACGTGCCTGCCTCACGGGATGTCCTCTCCTTCTGGTTACTTCTTCGTGTTTTTTTTCCTTCTTCCCTCCTCCCTCTTCTTCTTCTCATCCGCTCCATCCCCATCTCGTTCGTTTTCCATCGATATCATCTTCGAACCCTCTTGTCCTGCTTCAAGAAGTCACTGTTCACTCGTTCAACACCCACAACTCCCGTTGCAATGGCGTCTCCTGCACGCAAGTTGCTCTTCCTTCTGACCGCCATGGTCCTTCTGACTATGAGCATCGCCTGTAGTAAGTTCAATCATCACCCACCATCCGTTTCATGATACAGTAGGACTGACATTATTGTGTCTGGATAGACCCTCATGTGCTGCATGCTCACCAGAAGAAGGACACTGTTGCCAACGTCCGCGGTGGTAAGTCATCTTCCATCTTCGAGGACTTGTCAACGTCTGGCACTGACAATGCATCGGGGATTGCTGTAGTCGACCATCTGCCTGCTTTTGCCAAGGCCTTCTTTGCTCGCGATGGTATGTTTTGTGGAGTCTTCCTGATCTTGTGCAAAAACTGACCGGTCACCAGAAACTGTTACCTTCACTGACATCGAGACGGTGTGCCCTACCGAGGAGCCGACCCCGGTCGTCACTACTGAGACTCCTACTGAGGTTTCTGTTTCGGTGACTGAGACCATTCTCGAGACTTGCACCACCGAGACCACCCCTGTTCCCGCTACGGAGACTGTTCCTATTCCTGTCACTGAGCCTCCTGTTCCTGTGACCGAGACTTCAGTGTCTGTTCCTCAGTCCCCCGTCGCCGTTACTGAGACTCCTGTGCCTATCACCGAGACTCCTCCTGTGCCGGTCACCAAGAAACCAACTCAGCCCGTTGCTGAGACCTCGCCTGTGGAGACTTTGCCCATCCCTGTCCCTGTGCCCGTTACCGGGACTGCCCCTGCCCCAAAGTTGACTACTTCTGTTGGTACTTCGGTCAGGGTGCCCACGACTCTGACCACGGCCATCGTCTCGAAGCCCCCCTTCACTTCGGGCAGCTACAACTCCACCACTGAGACTCCTGTTTCGGTCTCCACGACCCACACTCGCAACTCGACGGAGACCAGAGTTGCCACTCACTCTTCCAAGAGTACTGGTGAGCTGATCCATCCCAGCAGCACTCCGGCCCCTGGCACACCCAATGAGGCTGGCATCAAGGGAATCTCCTTCCAGGTGTCTGCCGTGGGTGCCTTCGCCTGGCTCCTCATTGAGTTGCTGTGAGCGCTCCCATGTTTGTTTGACTGAGGGTCACACAGCGTTACCTGTTTTCCGGTGGACAATCATACTCGATATTCTTTTTATGTGGATCGACCGGCGTTCGTTCTCGGGATGCGGTGACCTGTGTTCTAGCCATATCTTAATTATGACCTCATGTCATAGTTGCAGCCTCGTTTGCAGAATCTAATCTTGTTTCCTTTCAAGATGGGCCATGGGAGTAGCCCGAGTAGTCTGTAAGCAAATTTTCAACTGCAATCTATACTAAACAGCCTGTTATGTCGAGGCTGATCTGCTGCAACTTGGAAATTCCCCGACCGGAACCCGGGAGAGCTTGGTGCTGGCATTGCTCGGACAAGCATTGGACTCTCCAACACCACTCTTCATGCGGTCTGGATGCCTTCGGTGAAGCGCTTCGAAATTAGAGATATCAGCCTCTAACCGGTGAGGTCTCAGTCTCTGACAGATGATGAGTGAAGCATTTCCTTTACCAGGTTTGCCGGCCATATGGTGGAATGGCCATTCCTGCATGAGCAAGGAAGGACCCGAAGGCTTCTGTCTCCCAAAAGGCTAAGCCCCCACTGACTTATCAAGCTCTAATACATCCACCCATGGATCTGTAGCTGACTTCCAGAATTTCAGTAGCACTAGTTTGGAACGACACGTTTCCTCATCTCCTGCAGATCTTCGATAGCCAGAAACCAGTTGCGGCCTTTTCTAGACGTTGGAGGAATACGATGGCTCGCAGGTCTGGACATTCCCTCTGCCGTCAATATCGGTCGTCTCCCGGACGAGGATGACGCGCCGGAGCCCGGTGGTGTCGAGAACTTGTCCCTCCCAAGAATGTCGAGGAATGAGTCGATCTCGCCTGTGGAGTGAAGCCAAGAAGGGTTATAGGTTGTGCTCGCACCTGGCATCTGCTCGGGTCTATCCCGGCCTGGGGATAGCTGGAAGGTCTCTACGGGAGAGTAGACAATTGCTGTGCACTGCTCAAGCAAGCGCCCGCATCAAATACGCCGTCAAGGTAGACGAGCTGGAGGAGCAGGTGGTCTGGTTCCTCGTATCTCAGGACGAGTATAATATGTCCTTCAGGGTCCGTTTGGATATTTCCTGGAAGAGATCATGGCACGTACCCTCCAAATTGATGTCAGGCCATCCAGTGAAATGTGGACAGCATTTGAGACACCTGGGTGAGATCGATCATGGAGAGAGTGTTACTTGACACGATGTGCCCCTGCTCGAGGTTTTACTGCGCCGGGGGCTCTTATTGTATTCCTAGGAATTATGAGGGTGAAAGTGATATCATATGATGTCCAAAACCCAACGGACTCGACGGGTGTAAATTGCTATGCTAGTCTGCCATAGACTGTCTGGCAATGCCATGCAATGCAGTCTGCATTTCTGGATATAGAACAAAGACCCAAAAGATAGAGTATGTGTGACAACCACGAAGGCGTCCAAGTGATCTCGCATCCCGTTGTCGGGATTGAGTATTCGCAGGAGCTTTGTACGCGAGGTTAACGTCCCCTACTGGGTGAATCATATATCTGCGCGAGATCCAAGGCCCGGTCTAAGTGGAAACCGATGCCACTTTCTAGCCTTTGAGTCATATTCCATAGGCTCGGGGCGGGACAAAAAAAGAAATTTTGGGGTATCTCCAAAAAAACAAATGCGTATACACGTATACACGGCATGTACATGAGAAATGCAACGAGACAACTCGACAATAGGAGTACGAGCTCTCCATTCGTCGGCGGAAAAAGACTTCACACCTCGCCCTCGCCGCCAAGAGACTCAATATCCCTCGTGACGGCGCAGATACGACACCCGTCGCCGATGCGGTCTCGTAGCAGCCGGGCAGTGGTCACCTTGGGACCGACTGTACGGGACGCGGTGGATGATGACGGCTCGTTGAAGGGAGACTCAGCCCGGGGGTGCGGTCAGCGCCATCTATGGCGGATTGATCTTGCTGCTGTGTCTCAGGAAGCAAGTGGGATAAATGGAAGACGTGGCCGCAGACGAAGCCGATCAAAATTTCCCGTTCTGGTTGATTTTGATTAGTATTGAAGTCGGGTAGTGTGATCTTGAAGACATACCGTTTGCGTGGAAGGGGGCACGGCAGCCTCCGCATCTTCCCTGACCAGGCGTGGCTGGATTTCTTGATCCGCTGGGCGCTGCATCTTGGGCGTGATTCTCGTGGGTTGGAGTCCTATTTGAATCCCGCGTATCGTCATCCACGTTCTCAAGGATATTGAACTTGATGCCCCGGCGCTGCCCCCTCCGCAGTGTATCCATCCCCTGTGCAACTTCACTTTGCATCACTCGGGCTGCGCCTTGACTAATGCTGGCCTGCAGATCGTGCTCGCGGATCAACCGCGTGAGGCCATCTCGCAGGCCTTCGATCTCCAGCCCGCTGGGGATGCGGCGCACGAGCTTGATCGGGTCGATAGCCGTCCCCGCCTCGACGAGAAGCCCGTGGATGAACTTGGGTTTGTCCATCGAGTAGTCCATCAGGTCCTCCCAGAGATCGGGGTCGTCCTGCGACTTCGCAAAGGAAATGGCCTGCGAGACGTCCTTTAAATCGGACAAGATCAGATTCAGTGCTCGCTTGGTTTGACCCATTTTGGACAGCAAATAAATCAATTCTGGAGTGAAGTGCCGCTGTTCACAGGTGGAAGTGGCAGTTTCGAACGAATATGAGATGCTCGTTTGGAGAAATTCCATCAGCAAGGGCCGGTCGTACTCGGCGAAAACATCAACCGCGGTGTCCGCGAAACTGTCAATGAGAGCTTTGCCTTCGTCGGCAGCCAGCTTGCTCGCCGCATCCCGAGCATGAACCCCACGGCCTCGTCGCGGCTTCGAGGCTTCATGTGGCAGTGATTCACCCCGCCAGAGGGCACGAAGATAGAAATAGAGGAAGAGGAGGCGGTTGGCCTCCTTGAGCTGTGACACCACCGTCTCTGGGCGGACGATGCCCGTGTATGCTTCGCTCACGAGAAGCCGAATGGGTTCTGCAGTGACTTCTTCAAGCTCCGAGATTGGGGCTGACTTCATCTGCTTCTTAGAGACACGGATCATAATGAAAGCCGGGATGTCGTCAGAGACTGCGTCCAGCAAGTGGTGGTCCCGGATCAGCGACATGGCCGCGTCCCCATCTTGTAGTCGAATATAGCAATGCAGTGCTTCACGGTAGTGGCCACCGACCAGATACAGCTTCGCAAGACAGTCCATGAGGATTTGCCATTCTTCTGATTCAACGCGCACTGAGTTCAAGCCCAGCTGGTGTTTGATAACCTCTGTCACAGTATTTGCATCAAACAAATCAGAGGGCCATGTCTCGACCAAGTCTTTGAATTTGGTTCGGTCCTCGGAGGCATAGTGGCTGAGAATAGCCTCGTACACCGTGGAAGAGAGCGGCGGGTGTAATTCGATTGGAATATAAGGCGTGATCTCGTCCAGTTTGTTTTCTCTGATGAAGACTTCCGCCCAGTGCTCCCATCGTGTAGTACTACGGAGTACCTTGCCACAGACTTGGGCGGCTTCATTCCAGGTCTTCTCGCCAACAAGCTGCTCAAGCCAGAGCTCACCGAGCCGAGCTTTTTCCTGTTCAGCTGCAGAGACCCTTGGGTGGCCAGTAGCCACGACCGAAGATCGATCATCAGCAAAAAACTCACCCAAGCTGGTCTGCGAATTGGTTGCAATTTCGGGAACTGCTTCGTTCACATCAGCGGCCGGGCCTGCAGCTTCAGGGTGCTCGTCGAGAAGGTTCCATGCTTCCTCGTATTGACCACGAGAGTCCAACCATGACAATCGGTCCGAAAGATCCCTCTTCACGGCAACCACACAGTCAAATGGGCTGTGAACGAAGATTTTGGCACCTAGAGCAGCCGAAACATCCTGAACCTCTTTGGGAAGAGGCTCATCGGCGAAGAGATGTCTCGATGTGAAAGAAGCGGGAACCCTACCAGAGCCCTTGTCACCACTACTCGTGGAGCTGCGGATGCTCGCACCAGAGCTGAAGAGTCGCGCGGGGTACATTGTGGCATCCAAGAGCCCGTGTCCGAGGGTTCCCAGAGCCCCACGTTGAATTACTTGCCCTTCAGGGGTCTTCCATGGTGGCAAAACACTCAGATGATAGTCCGATGAAGACAGGCCTTCAAAACGACTGACAGAGAGCGTATCGGCACTGAGCTCTTCTTTGGTTTCTATGTTGATGATGCGAAGTTCGGGCTCCAAGCCCTTCTGTCGATGGCGGAACCCAGTTCCCTTCTTAGTGATTCTCACAGAATCGCCCTCTGCTTCAAGGTACGCCAAAATGACCAGGAGGCGAGGTGTGTACAGTGAGATGCCAGATACGACGCAATCCGTTCGCAAACTGCATCGCAAATTAACGCCTGGGTTGCAAATCACCCAAAGATGACTTACATTGTAGCGACTTCAGCGGAGCCGTATCTCTCGCCCTTGGAAGACTTGCTTGCTCGCTCGGGGTAGACATCAATGACCCAAACGGTACCTCCCCAGCCCACGACAAGTTTCTCAACCTTCTCGCTTGATGCCGCCGAGGGCGATATCTCGTCGGGCGATCCGCTATCACTAGGATCAAGGGTGTTCTGGTTGTCCAGTGCAGATTGGTCGATCCACTCCGCACGCGCTTTCCAGACACTAGCCATTTCATCCCAGCCTGGGCCGTTGGGACGATCAATGTGACTGATTCGCTTCCAGGCAAACTCGGTTTCCGAAGACTCAAGGTGCAGGTTGGATCGCATGATTTTAATCCCCTCTTCGTTGACCCATGTCACGTATTTTCCAGATAGTGACCACCGGATGGTGCTGATGGCGCCTTCTCCACTGTGTAATACGGTGTCTTTTCCGTTGTTGGAGCCCAGTCCCATAGACCCTAGCCAGCTCGTCGCTGTCGCTGTCGCGCCTCCCATGGTAGTGGAGTTCGAAGTCACACCCACACGGCCACCCGTGGTCAGAATCAATTCACCTGCCCGGCCACCTGAAATAAAAGTCCTGTCATTCTTATAATCTGGCGATAGAGCAACCGACTGAACGGGTCGGCCGAAGTTTCGCAATAGCACATCCTTAGGGTCTACAAGCGACGAGATGCAGACGTTGCCATCGATAGAAGATGTTGCGATATAGATCGAGTTCGCGGGAGTCTGGGAAATAGGTGCGTAATGACTTGACTTTGGCTGACCACGCATACTGCCCGTACTTGTAGATGATCGCGTCGGAGGGGCATGATCTTCAGTCTGCCTGCTGAGGGGTTCGGGCTTGAAATTCGGCAAAGGTGGTGGAAAGGGCGATATCGATATGGAGGTTACACTGGCAGAGTGTGCATGGTATACGCGGAGAGGCTGCAGTAGAGGCAGTGACATGACATGCTAGACAAGGTCAGCTCCGTCGATCTGTCTGCTTGTCCAGAACCTACTATATTGCCGTTGTGTGTTCCAAGAATCTAGAGGACAAGGATTAGCCAGCCAGGACTATGAGAAACTCAGATTGGGAACCCTACCATCTTGTCTCCTGCCACGAGGAATGCGCTGGTCGCATCCCCGTTGCGATAGACTGATCCCAAGTGCTTTGTGAGATATGCATATTTGAGACGGGGCTCCTCGTCCTCGTCCTCGTCATCATTATCATCTTCTTCCTCCCCCTCCTCACTAGCATTAGAGCCATCGTCATCGCTTTGGTGTTGTCGATTCGGCTCCGAGGTCGTACTCGCAGGGGATCTGCTACGCGCAGCAGCCGTGTCTGGTTCCGAAGGGCCCTGGGCGGCGGTATTTGCTGTTATCGCGCCAGGCGCATTCATGGTGAGTCCCTTTCAGCACCTGGAGCTCCCAGGCAGGTCGAAATGCGCGACAAACCAAGCAGCGGTTCTGCAGCCGTCGAGAGCGGACCTTAGCTACGTCGACGCCGAGTGGAGATACGATGACTAAGCGACATTCATGATGGCCTCGGGCCCTGAAGGGCTTCTGTCGGCTCGACTAATCTGCGTTCGCGTTAGTATTGGACTCGGGCATGATGAGGCATGCGACTTATCATGGAATACTGGTATTTTGGGCCGAGTGAAATTGCCATATGCCTAAGAATACCTGAGTAAGGGCTTACATACCAAACGCAGTAGAAATAAGAAGTTATACCTTCCTTGTACTAACTCTTCCACACCTGATTCTCTAGAAGACCCTGCTAGTATATTTCACTGATTTTGGGGGGGATTTACAATCGATCCTTAAACAACCCTCGATCGATTACGAAGTAAACTTAACGTCAACATCACTATCTAACTGCTGTCCGCAATGCAACTGCATACATACTTCCTTGCTGGGGCTTTACAATGACACAACTCACTTTCCACTAATATTTAACCATTCTTTTAATTTAGTGACTGTCTGAATACCATAAATCATTTATATAGAAATGGTAGAGACAAGACGTAGGGCGAGGAAACAAAAGAACAGTAACTTCCTTGCGTTCAGCCCTGCATATCGAATCTCCTCCGCTCATCGTGTATGTTTTATGTTATATCCCTGACACCTAGGATCCTAAGCCACTTCATCATAGCTAATCTCCTAAATTGTCTTGACATAAACCGCGTTTCAAATCTCCCGAGAGGGGCATCTCTAAAATATCCCATCACCGAATAAACAAAAAAGTATATTGGCGAGGCCTCTCATCATTCATAATACAACCCTATACATCTACTTCTTCATCCTCAGCCGACTAGGGACCAGCATCATTCGTCTGGTTCAACCCAGTATTGTTCCATCCAGAGCTATCTGAGCCATCGCTGTTCGAGCCAGTCTGCTCCGAGCCCGTCTGGTTCAAACCAGCTAATTTAGGCATCCCTAAAGCATTTTCGTGTTGACGAAATGACTCGCCTAACTGGGGAACAAGCCATTGCCAGATCGATTGCTGCACGCCCCAAGGCAATTTATCCTTGGCCTGCCAGTAGTGCTCGACGAAGCTTCCCTCGCAGCTCTCATCCTGTCCATTACCCGGGAATCGATTGCCCTCCTTGCAGGTGATGACCTTGATGTCTTCAGGTCGGTTAAAGTCATGACGGATATAATCCGAGAATGCATCTTGTTCGTGTGACCACTCCTTCTTCCAGCGAGAACAGTCCTTATACCGGGTGCCGTCGGGGCAGGATTCCCAAGCCTCAAACATCTCCAAGGTGCGGCTGCTCGACTGAGCGATCATAAACCCCGTATTCAGCTCAATTTGTCCGTCTTCGTCGAGATGGACATTCCGGCTAGGGTCCTCCGCCAGCGCAATAAGGGTTTTGTCACTGATTTCCCAGTGGTTGAGGAGCCATTCAATCGGAAGATGCGAGTAGGTAAAAATGGCATCTGCGTCCATAAAGACGACAAACTGATAATCTTTGAGCGCGTCCTTCATGGCAGCCATTTTCAGCCAAGTACCGTGTCGATCGGGATTTCTAGTCTCCTGAACTAGTTTATAGTCGTAGCCATGTATTGTTGCTGGGAGCCTCCTCTTCCTCCCCCTCCTTAGGAGTACCCTTGGCCAGGGGCTCTAGGAATTCCTTATTCAACCAATTAAGGATCACCTACAGATCGTAGGCGTCCCTAACTATGCCCTCTATAACCTAAAGAATATCAGTATAAGTCAAAACAAGATACCGCGGAACGTACCGTGTCACACGACGCGTTGCGGGCGGAACACTGCCGACAGGTAACCGAAGCCGCCGTATCTAGTTTATATTCGACGACGAAGGGCGACTTGGAGTCGTACGCCTTGACCTTAGTCCGAAAGCACTTAATACACCATAGGAAGATAGGCGAAAGGGTAGTAGAACGCGCCGGTCGGTATGATAACCGACCCGAACGACGACGACAAGGTATAACGATTGTAACAGTCACGGAAAGAAGACGGGAAGCAGCAGGAGTAGTAAGAAACAAATAATAAAACGCGACGAGTATAGCGTAGGAGAAAAAAGAAGAAAAAGAAGAGAGTTGCTACTCGAAAATATAAACAAAGACTCGAATATATAATTCGATACGTCTTTGTTTGCTGGTCAACTATATAATCTCTTTATTGCCTCGACAGTAAGGCAAACGAAACCCCTACAAAAAGATACCGCGCCGACGCGCCTATATTATAGCAATAAAACAAACGCGTCAGTTAAGGCCACCTAACTTTGAGAGAGGGGATAATTGTAAAGGGTCTACTAAGATAGTGAGGTATAAGGTTATTCCTAACTAACGGAAGGGGTGAATCAGGTGATATCACATAATCCTAAGGGAAGTCAGAACTTATTGCTTGATCCACCCTACAGTGGAATGATCACGATATACAACAGAGACCTAGTCGTTTATATCATCGATGATACGTGGAGTTACGAAGATATTGTATAATAAATTGATACTCTCGTATCCAGCTAGCGAGCAAAGATTCAGTCTTGATAGCAAAAGATATACTGCTTTCCTTTACTCCTCTCTCTTGTTTTCTTTACCTGATCGACAGGCCTTATACCCTGCCAAGTATATTCTTTACACTATAGCGTTCTATTTTATAATCTAATTTACATAGTTTTAAATTATACTAATTATAGACAAAACTTATAAAATTAAGATATTAAATCTAGCGAATAACTACTTTTTCTTACAAACTATTAAGTATTTTATTAACAGAAGTAGTAGCTATTCTCAATAGATAACTATAAGAAATATCGAATTTACGCGTAAATTTAGTAATTTTTAGGGTTTTTTTGTATTTCGCTACTTTACATACCTTATTAAGGCGATCTTCAATATTTTCGTTGAATTTTAGTATACTAAGTATATAATAGAAGATAAATAAAGAAAAAAGTTGTCGTATCAGTAGGAATTTTCGTATCGGTGTGGAGAACCAACAGTTGAAAATGCTATAGGTCCAACTCGAGGGTCGGCTAAGCTGCCGGAGAAACATGTCTCCGAGCTTTGGCCCCCGTGTACCTGCAATAGACATGGTCATACTGGTCCCACAGGTCTCTTGTGACTCGCGCCATCATGTTCGCCCGGCCATATGTCTGCTCGACATGCAAGAGGCCAGCAACATTGAGGCTTCTCAAGCGACCACAGAATCAGCATCTCCACGCCTCGCCTCTGTTGGAGCTCCCCCGCCGGAAGGATTTCTTTTCGTCCAATGCCCACTTAAAGCAGAACTCGTCGACCAGAAGCGATGACTCGACAGAACATCTTCCGGAATCACAGAAACAGCGGCGGCGAGGTGGCAGGTCCCCAGCTGCACCCACGTCCTTGCGGCGTGTCGCGGTAGAGGCGCAAAGATCAAAGGATGGATTTCTTTCCAAAGCCCAGCTCAGGGAGCAGGGACTACATCAGACCAAGGTACAAATGACTGGGAAGGACTGGCAAAGACTCGTATGCTAATATCTGCTTCGCATCATAGACCATAACTGCCTACGCCGTGGCTGAGCAATTCAACATACGCAAAGTTCGGGACATCCTGCAGGAGAAAGGGTACGAGCCAGATCCCTTGGAAACGGGGCTATATCCACAGGTCGTCCATGTTCAAGTACCTATCGAGTCCATCCGACGAGTGGGGAATCCTTCAACCGCAGATTTATCTTCGAACGAAGTTGGCGACGTGTTTGTGTTTCCATCGGGCACCGTCGTGGCCTGGTCTCTTCCCGAAGGGTTCACATCTTTTCTGGCGACGAGAACTCTCCTCCCCGCAGCGGAGAATGCCCATTTAGAGGATCTGGAGACCGAAGATCTCGAGTTTGTCGAAGACCCTAAGCGGGACAACAGCATTATCAAGGGGGACACGATCATCCTGGGAACTAATACTGGCAGCCAGGGACTGGAGGCGCCGCTTGCGTTACAACAGTCTATTGATACGGTTTTGACCAAAGTGGCATTCTCGTCGGGGCTAGCTCGAAGCACCAAGCTGGCCGTCCTCGAAAGCCTCCTGTCGAACTATTTCGAGTCGACGCGGGCGATTCCGACGCTGTTATCACAAGGCTCGCGTCTTCCCTTCACGCGGGACTTTATTCTCCGTAAAACTGGGCAATTACTGAGTGTCCGCGCACAACTCAATCTCTACTCGGAGCTCACGGATTCTCTCCCCGACATCTTCTGGGACAGTCGGCATGAGCTTGGCCTGGAAGGATACTACGAACAAGTGGGGCGGGCGCTGGATGTAGGAATTCGCATTAAGCTCTTGAACGAAAAGATGGACTATGCACAGGAGATTGCCAGTGTGCTTCGGGAGCGTCTCAGCGAAACCCACGGACTGCGACTCGAGTGGATCATCATCCTGCTTATCGCTGTGGAGGTCGGCTTTGAGGTCCTGCGCCTGTGGAAGGAGAGAATCCATGAGCAAGAAGAGAAGGTTAAGGCAACCAAGGCTGCGACCACACGGACCTGAGGAATGCCCGGGAATCATGAGACCAGAGAATTGACAGATAGTTGAGAGTTGAGAGTTGATACCCCCCTGCGATCGACAAATGTGATCCCACGTCATGTGGGGCGTACCCGTGACCACAAGTAAACTCGTCCTCTTTCCTTCTCATCTTTTTTTTCTCTGATTCTTCAATCTCTGAAAATCTTCAATCATTATACTTGTTCCCCGTAGAAACCCTTTGGTTCGATACCACAGGGGTTTCTGGTTTGTGCTGGAGTCAGGCTTCGCTCGAGCTCCCGAGATAAGCATGTGGGGAGCTCAACAGTTCCTGGGAGTCCCTGGCCCCCAGGCGATTCTCAAGACGCTTGCGGGCTCCCTGGGGATTGCCTCGTTGCCCGATCACCCATCATCGCCCGGGAAATCGTCGACTTGTCCTCTGTCGGACATCAGCTGTCGGACCAAGTACCATGGCCAAGACACCTGCTGTTTCAACCACCCCGGCGGCCAGATGATGCAGACGCAGTTCTGGGACGTTGATCCAGTCCTGGGCCCGGATGATTCGTGGACCATCCACGGGCTGTGGTAAGATCTACATCAATTACAAAACGCTGCATTGAATCCGAGGGGTTAACACGTCGGCAGGCCCGATCACTGCGGTGGAGGATTTGACCAGTTCTGCGATTCCAATCGAAGATACAGCAACATCTCCCTAATTCTCGTGGACTCGGGTCGGGGTGACCTGCTCGACTACATGAGCGAGTACTGGAAGGATTTTCGTGGTGACGATCCAAACTTGTGGCAGCACGAGTGGAACAAGCATGGAACCTGTGTCAGCACACTGGAAACTCAGTGCTATGAAGATTATATACCGCAACAGGAAGTGGTGGACTACTTCGACAAGACCGTCGAGGTTTTCAAGACGGTGCCATCTTTCGAGGTGGGTGTCCAATACTAACAGCCCAACCTTCATCAAACAAAAGGACAGTTCTGACGATTGTTTAGTTCTTGGCCAATGCTGGTATTCTGCCGTCGAATAGTGAGACATACGCGCTCGCAGACATCGAGAAGGCACTTGAGAAAGAGCACCGTGCCCCCGTAACAGTCCGTTGTCGGCACCGAGCACTCAGCGAGATCTGGTATTATTTCAACGTCGCAGGGAGTCTCCAGACAGGGAAATTCATTGCCGCTGATCCAGGTTCGCCGTCCCGAAAAAGATTCTCTGAGCTAGATCGCGAAATTAACTGTGTCACAGATGGCCAAACCTCCAACTGCCCAGCGCACGGCATCCATTACCCGCCAAAACACTCGCAGGAGGAACCGACCAAGACCACGACCGATGGTTACCCAGAGCCCACATCAACCGGAATCCCATTCTTGGGTCGGGGCCACATGATGGTATCAACGCTCAACCAACGGCGAGGGTGCATCATCAGCCGTGGGACGTGGTATGCATCTGGGACATGCGCGACATTCCGGGCAGAAAAGATCTCAGGTTAGTTCCACCCCCACCAAATAGTGCGTTAATTGATTGGACTAACCACCCCGTTTCTTTTGTTACTCGCAGAGGAGACATTCTCCTTGAAATCGAGTAAAGGGCCGTGCAGCTTTGAGCGCGATGTGTTCAATTGCGGACCGCATATCAACACTCCCGGCGAGTTTACGGTATGCTCACTGACTCTCCTGCATCTTATTCACGGTGTGGCTGATCCGCTGTGCAGGTCCAAGACGGCAAGCTTTCCTACCGGGATGCCACAACGTTCTACGCCGACAAGGCGCCCAAGGGTTCCACGCAGAGCAATATCTACGCCACAAAGGGGGAACACCTGATTGGAATTGAGGTCACCTGGAAAGCGACCGAGGCGTGAATAGCTGAGGTATTGTGTTGATTCGTAGGGTGTTATTTGCTTGAAACATTCCATTCATAGATGCGCTGGGATGTAGAAGAGGTTCGACCGATTTGACTGTCAGAGGACTCGGGTTTTAGTCTATTAAATAGAGTGAACTACGGCAGAGCTACCGCGGGCGTTCGAAGGGATCCAAGCCAATAAAAACGCTGGAATAGACATCAAGATTGGAAGTGGATTGACTATGAATGTATGCTTGTTGAAACATGGGCAAAAATAGAAACAGTAAAAACATCTCACGTCAAAGGGGGGTGTTCGGAGCATCATAGAAAACAAATAAAATAACAGATTTTGGGGCAGGGATAGGAGCAATAGGGGTAAGGGGGGTGATACAACAAGAAACAGAAAGAAGAAAAAAGCAAGTCCCAGAACACCCCTGGAATCCCACAAAGCCGTATCAAATCCCCGTTGGTCGCCGCCAGAAAAGCCGATGCCATGTGCGCTGAAAAGTCAAGTCCCCGAATGTGCAGAGAAAGGAAGAAGTCATGGAACAAGCCGTCGTGGTTCGTTGCCGAAAGATCAGAAAGAACAACTCCGGAGGTGTGTGTCGTAGGTCATCAAAGTGTACAAGCTCGTCGCATATCGTCGCAATGTAGTCACGCCAGGAAGAAAAACAATGGCCACACCATCTATCAGTCATGCTTTTTTTTTGTGGAAAGAGATGAAAACGCCGTGTCATGAAGTCGGATGGAAGGGGGTTTGGAAGAAACCCCGAGATTAATGTTGGTACACTCATGGATCGATCAGGAATTCGTTGGAAAGGGTGTCGATCGGGTCGGCCAGAGGGTCTTCGCCGAGAGGCGGGAGACTAGGGAAGCTCTTCTCCGGATAGAACGATGAAGGAGTTTCGAACTCGGAGGTGTCCACATACTGATAGTTACCCGGAAGGAATGGCATGCCTTGGTTGGTCAGAGGCCCAAATGGGTCGTGCAGTTCTTCAGTGGAGTCCTGGGACATGAAGAAGTCGATCTCTGAGCCAACCGAAGACTCGGCCAGCGTGGGGGCAGTATGAGGAGACGACATGTCATGAGGCGAGAGGGCCTGGTCGCTGTAGAGACCTTCATGTGTGTAGCACTCGGGAACCATGTTTGGCTCGAACTGGGCAAGTGCACGCTCGTCTCGAGAGTCAGCCATCTGAGGCGATGGCATTGGCAGCATATCATCTTCAAACTGAGGCGTGAGCGAGGTGTAAGCCTGATTGGGCGAAGCAGGGTTGTCAATGCTGCATCCGGGAGAGGTAGGCGGCGTGAACGACAGGGTGGTAGATGGAGCATAGTTGGACGGGGCGTAGGTGGACGGAGCGTAGTTGGGCGAGGTGAACACAGGCGCCTCTTGGAAGGGATCCTCGGTCGTGATTGGAGTCTCCGACGCGATCTTTTCAGCCACGAGTTGACGAGTGCGATTTGCCTTGGTCTGACGAGCCTCCATGTTGGGGCGGTTCTTCTTCGGCGGGCGACCACGCTTGGTCGTCTTGGGAACAACGCCAGTGAAACCTCCAACGCACATATCGCGCTGGCGGTGTCGGGTCAGGGCATCCTGACGAGCGAAGCTGGAATTGCAGGCACAAGCAAAGGGCTTCTTTCCACTGTGAGTCTTAAGGTGGCGCTTGAGGTCATGGCCTCGAACGAAGCGCTTGTCGCAAACATCGCACTTGTACGGGCGGTCTCCCAGGTGGGTCTGAATGTGGGACTTGATGTTTTCCTTGCGACCAAACGGGGTATTGCACTTCTCATACAGACACACCCATGTGCCATCGGCATGGGGACCAGAAATGTACTTTGCAATCTCCTCAGGTGAAACACCGGTCTCTTGAACAGACGCCTTCACTCGAGCGTCGAGGTCGTCGTTATCGGCAGGTTCTGCTTGCGTCTCAATATTTGGTTTGATAGGAGATGAGACGGGAGAAACGGTTTTCTTTTGACGCTTGCCGGTCGAAGGCGTGGCAGGGTAATTGATCTTTTGTGGTGACACACCGTAAGACCCCGCAGAGGGCATGGCGGCGAGCTCAGTGAAATAGGCCGATGAGGAGTTGGAAGGCGAAGGAATCTGGTGCTTGAGATTTACAGGACTGACATTGGGCACTTCCTGGAGGGAGTTGGTTCGCTGCATGTCGACAGTGACAGGCGTGCGCGGGATCGAGAAGCTGTGGGATTTGGTGGGGGTGTGCTCATTGCTGAACATAGAATAATCAATGGATCTCTTCATGGGGGTAGCATCAGGGGTAATAAGGGAAGAATTGTCTAGAGAATTGGTTAGGGCACAAGCGACTTGGGTAACAGGTATCGTGGACTTACACGAAGTAGAATTGTGGGTCTGAGCCTTGTCAGAGCGAGACTCTGGTTGAACAGAGAGTGGGTGCATCGATCGAGTGTACCCCGATGCATGTTGCTTCTGGATTGCAGACATGTGGTTCTGAGGGAAGAGTTCCCAGTCCACTGTGTCAACGGGGTGTTGGCTCTGGTTGGCGAACACCTGCGGGTTGCGCTGGCCCTGTTCTTGTTGCATTCGGTACAGGGCCTGCTTCAGAGCCGCAGTGTCAGAGTCTTGGCTCGACGATCGTGAGAGAGCCGTAGCGATTGAGGAGGTGGGAGAAGACATGTCACCAGCCTGGACGTTGATCGCTTGCAATTGCTCCTGGTTGAAGGACCCCATGGATGCTGCCGACTGGAAGGAATAAGCCTGTTGAGTTGGCAGATCTGAGGTGAAAGGCCGGTCGACCTGGTTGGAGTAAGATGGATACTGCTGGGCAGCGTTGCTGTGACGTGAGTGACCTGATTTTTCGTTGAAGAAGTCTCGGAGCTGCGAAACCGTCGTGGGCGTGTTGCGTCGGGCGGCGGTCATCTGGGGACTCAAGGAAGCAAAGTCCACTGTCTGACCGCGCCGATGTCCGCGGGGTTGCGGGATGTTGGCCATGACTGTCGGGGCAGCCTCGAACGGAGCTGGAGTGGAAATTTGACGGCGGTGGCCGTGACCCAGCGAGTTCGTGGCGGCGGAGATCATGGCTACGCAGCCAATTGACGATTATCCTGCAGCGGTGTCAGTCGGTGATCGAGACCAACGCGCTGAAAAACGAGAAACGAGAAAGAGAAAGTGAGAGAAGGAAAGAAAGAAAAGAAAGGTGAGAAAGTTAGCGCCTCAAGTCACCGGTAGGTCCTTGGACGGAAAAGGCTGGGACGTGAATACGCGACGCGTCTAGAAAAAAAAAGCGCGCAAACAGTTCAAGAACAGAAGAACTGAAGCAGAAATTTAGAAAGTGGAAGAGTCTCGCGAAAGCAAGATGGATGAAGAGGCTGGGCCTTGAAGTTGGAGCATTGAAGATCTATCTATTGAACCGCGCCTATCAACAATGGAGATGTTGGCATGGCAACGGGCCTACTGGGGGAGTCTGGGAAACAGGTGACGAACGCGGGCCCACATCTGCCCACTCTTGGACTCTTCTTCTATTTCTCGACTCCGATCGAGGCCTTGCGGGAGTAATGGAGGTTTTTTTTTTTATTGTTCTCTGCAAGGGCGTGTACAATGGTGGTCTGCGAGGAGTGTCGCCGCTGCTCCTGTGTCGCGTACTGGACGTACTGGACGTTCCCTCCTAGCGTGTCACCATGGTGATCACCCTTGACAGTCAATCAATAGCAAATAATTGATCTGCTCGATCTGCTATCGGCGGCTCTGGTTTCCATGGTGTCGCGGTGGCGATGTCATAGAGTGCCTGAGGCCAAGCTCTACGGTGTTGCCCTAATCCGGGCCATCTTTATTCCGGCAAATCTCGCTAGACCCAATAAAAATATCATGTGATTTCCACAGACCATTTCGCCATGTGACTGAGGACCAATCATGTGACCGCACAACGATTTTAATCTCCAGCCGAACCCGTCCACGGCGAATTTCTTTCATCTTGCAAGGTTGAGGAAGACAAGTCTTGTCGAGGTGAGTTATATTCTTCCCTTGGCTCGAGTGCTCAGAACACAATGCGACCTTCAGCATTGTGTCTGGCGCACACTGCCCTCGCCGGCGCAACTTGCGGGCATTTGACTGACCACCCACCAGGCCTTCATCAAGATGCAAATCTTCGTCAAGACCCTGACGGGGAAGACTATCACCCTTGAGGTGGAGTCTTCGGACACCATTGACAATGTCAAGTCTAAGATCCAGGGTAAGTTTTGTCGCCCACACGAAAACTTTTTTTTTTTTTTCATGGATGCCCTGACACCCCGCACCAGACAAGGAGGGCATCCCCCCCGACCAGCAGCGCCTGATCTTCGCCGGTAAGCAGCTGGAGGACGGCCGCACTCTGTCGGACTACAACATCCAGAAGGAGTCGACCCTGCACCTCGTGCTGCGCCTGCGTGGTGGTGGCAAGAAGCGCAAGAAGAAGGTGTACACCACCCCCAAGAAGATCAAGCACAAGCGCAAGAAGACCAAGCTCGCCGTCCTCAAGTACTACAAGGTGGACGGCGACGGCAAGATCGAGCGCCTCCGCCGCGAGTGCCCTGCTCCGGAGGTATGTCATCACCATATCACATTGGCTCAACAAAGAGAATTGCGTTGACTAACTTCATCTAGTGCGGTGCCGGTGTCTTCATGGCCGCCATGCACAACCGCCAGTACTGCGGCAAGTGCCACCTCACCTACGTCTTCGACGAGTCCAAATAAACGGGCCACGTTGGGCCGGATGTTCTGTGACGGAGTTCTGGTCTAGTCCCGCTGGACCAGATCATTTAGTGATAGGATATCATGGTTGATGTTACGGTTGATGGGGCATGTGGGTGGAACCATTTCTGGTAGAAGCCCCGCAGAACTGTCGGATAAAAAAAAATTACAAAAACTTGGGCATCTGCCATTGCTTGCCATAAACTAGACTGGTAGTAGTACTACACTCACCTGTCAGTCACTACTGACCCGGGAAGCCCGCCCGCAAGTTATCATACTTGCTCTCCGGGTAATTGACGGCGTTAGCCGTCTGATCCAAAGCACCCTCGCCGCCAACGGCCTCCACAAAATTGCCAATCAAACTCCCGTCAGACGGATTGCCCGCCCGACCACCCTTGTCACCACTGGTCTCCCACCACATGCCCCCACCGAGCTGGCGCTGCTGAATAAAACTCGCCTTCATTCGGACAATGGGGACAGAGTCGTAGGAGACCATTGTGCGAGCACCACTATCATAGCTCCAGGACGCGGTAGCCTCAGAATCGGTATACTCGCCGGCACCGGGGCGCGGCAACGCCTTGTAGTCCCAGACGCCATTCTCCCAGCTACCGGGACCAACGCCGGAGAACGGCGTGCCGGGCCCGTTGGTGTTGGTGAAGGCGCGGCCGTACAGCGGCATGCCGACAACCATCTTGGACGCGGGCACGCCGCCGACGTTGATGTAGTGATTCAGGGCGGCGACAGTCGAGTAGGGCGTCGAGGAGGGGTTGGCATGCGACGGGTAGATATTCGATTGGTGGCCTGCCGTGCTGTCCCAGCTGCCGGCGTAGTCGTACGACATCAGGTTGTAGAAGTCCAGCAGCGGCGTCATCTCGGAGAGCTTGAGTTTCTCAAAGTTGCTGGGTCCGGCAGGACACGCGATGGTCAGGTAGAAATGGCGGTCGGGACCTGCGGCTCGATCGAGGGACTGTCAACGTGGTCAGTTTTTGCAGAGCCTATGAAATTATTACAAAAATACATACTTCGCGGCAGTGTCGGAGCAAAGCAACCAGGTTCTCGGCCTCGTGTTCATCTGGACATTGGTTTAGTTGTCACCCCAGCGGTGCTACGAGTCCTGTCAAGGTGATGTTACCTTTGGGGTACTCCCAATCAATATCAATTCCTGTTGATGTCAGTCAATTGCAAAGGAAAACAAAAGAGATAACATATAAACACACCATCAAGTCCCAAATCAAGCACCAGCCGCGTCGCCGAGTCTGCAAATCGCGCCCGACCCTGGTCCGTACTAGCCGGCTGCGCAAAGTTGCCCGAGTAGGTCCAACCGCCGATAGACAGCAGGACCTTCAGCTTGCGGTTGCGCTTCTTGAGCAGGAAGAGCTGCTTGATACAGCCATAGACATTGGTGCCGACATCATTCCACGAGTCGCCATTGTAGTGCTTCTCGATATCGGACCAGGTATCGGTCAAGTACCTGGAGTTCACATTAGAGAAATACGATAAGGGAGATGCAAACAATGGAGGAGGGCATACACTTCTCCACTTTCTGGGCGAACATTGCCAAATGCATACAGCACATGGGTGAGCTTCTCGGCGGGCAGGTCTTGCGGGTTGTAGTTGCGGCCGTAGATTGCCTGGACGAGACATGAGTATTGTGGCAAGCCGCATAAAAAGAGGGTCGAGAATGAAATCCCTAGAAAGAAAAAATGACAGCCATACCCAATTGACAAAATAGGCGACGGTCTTCATTCCGGACGAAGGTGGTGCAGGCTGAGGACGCGAATAGTAAGACGAGGGCAACAATACAGCCACCAGCAAGACCACAGCAGCAAATGAGACGATTAGGCTCAGTCGAAAAGCCACAGTTGTGAAATGATCTCAGCAGGTAATTACACGCGGATATAGGGCTGTCGATGATATGACAATGGGGAAGATTCGGATCGCGGGGTACTTAATGTCGCAGCCTAATTGTTAAGGGGCCTTTGTACCGTTGACATCAAATCTGCAGTATAGCGGGGGTGGCTTACGCGTGGCTCAACAAAACAACAAATAAGACTGGGATAAAGCACAATGAATAGCAGGCAGCAGTGAATAATAAGCAGTGAGCAATAATAAATAATCAATTGCAAATAACAACCCACTGACGCCGCTACCAAGGCCCCGGGAAGCGAGCTTTATAGATGGCGATCGCACAAAGTCCACGACAGATGCAGCGTGACCTCTCCACCTGCGCAGGGTCTCGGTGTAACCTGAGATATCAGTCATGCTGCCTCGATGAAAGAGACAAGTTGGTGTCTTTTTCTCACCAGGTGGTTTGCAAGTTCAGGCCCAGGGTAAGACAGGATCGGTGTGTTTAAGGGGATTTGGAATTCTGCGGTCATGGGGGAGTCGGATGTTGAAGGGATATTTCTTGACTACTTTAAGCTCATTTCACAGTTGATTTAATTGGTGTTGTTGTCAGGCGGCAGAGTTTATCCTGACCATAAAAGCCAACCCCCGAGTCTGACCCATTGTACTTCACTGTAAGGGCAAATGACCCTTTTTACGAATGGAGGAAATGGAATTAGGTCTATCGAGGCCACGGGGAGGATCAAGAGATCACATTCAATGCACTCGGGCTATACCGACGGGTGAAGTATACAGGTGGCTGAGGTAGAAACTCGCCAGGTTATAGATTCGAGGGAAGAAGTGGACAAAGTGAGATATATGTATGGCTCAATATCCATACGTTTTTTTCTATCAGTAACCAGATACTAGAATGGGTTCTTTACTTATAAGTCGAGTATAAGTAAAGATATACTAGCAATTATGGTCTAGTGGTTTTCTCGGAGTGTAAACCGGAAATACCGAATTCTATATAATGAAACCTGGGCTATTATGGTTATACCACAATCTATATAACAATCCATAGGGTCAAAAACAGACTATGCAGTCATTGCACAGGGAAGAACCCAGCTGATCGGTTCGGGTCAACGCGCGGGAGACAGTCAACACATGGCACATCCGTTGGGAAAAGAAATGAGAACAAAAGAAGACCCACAACCTGGTCCGATCGTAAATACTATCAACCCTTCAGCTAGTTTCACCTGCAAATTGAGGCGACACTATTACTATTACCAAGATCTTCGCCACCGAAGACACCAAACAACAAATATAAAAAAGTTCTGCACAAATCCACAAATCCCAGCAAAAGCAGAATGTGACAGACACAGAAAATCAAGACAACCATCACCAGCTGAACTCAAGCCGACCCATGCGTATCCGCCACGCCGATTGGCATAACGCTCACCCGACTAACGTCTTAGCCCCGGGACCCACCGTACACGGGCCATCGTTCATGCTGATCTTTTTCTTCTTCTTCTTTTCTTTCTTATTATTTGCTTGGTTATCCGTAGTGCTGGGTTGTGGGCCCTCTTTCTGTTTTTGGACCCCATTGAACCATGGACTATATACCGCAACGGGCGAAGGATCTTTTGGGACCCGACCCTGCCGTGTGCATAATCCTTCAGCTGGCAAGTCTGCCTCGGAACCCAGGTGTCTGGTTCCGGGCCCGAGTGAATTGCCCAATGACATGGACAAAGCGAGGGTTTTCATGAGCGCATACGCAAGGCTATATAGTTGGGGGGGTGTGGTGGACACGTATGAAGCCCGACGGGTCAGGCTACTGTGGGGTTAGGGTTATCTATCTTAATTTCTTAGCATGTTCGTGCCTTACATGTTATGAGTATCGTTTACTCACTTACTCATAATTTTTTTTATTTACTTATTTATTCATTCTAGAGGCAGTATTCATCTCACTATTTACCAGAATCCATTGCCTGCCCAGCAGGTCTGTATTGAAGTATATGAAATATGAAACAATCGCTAGTCTACCCACACACCAAGGGAATCAACGCACAACCAATCCATGCCATTTTTTCATCCTTTGTTTTTATAAGCCAATCAAGCGACCCGCGCTTGAATCCAGATCATCCCGTGGCCCCCTCTCTATTAGTGCAAGCATGCAATTCCCTCCCGAAAATGCCCATTCCGAGTGTGGAGACTCGAAAGATATGAAAATGAAAAATGAAAACAAAAATGAAACGAAATAATGAAACAGCCATTCTTCGTATCGTAACATCATTACCGGCCCTGAATCCAGCGCCGGATCGTATCGAGAGACGGGTCATCGTCGAGCCAGTGACCTGCCCGCAGGTCGGCGGCTCGCAGGTCAGCGACGACATGCTGGTCGGTGATGTGCGCCAATTCCTGTTGCAGCGAGGTGCTAGCGCCCTTCATGGCGGCGTGGCGTGTCGAGGACGGGCCGTTCAAGATCGTGGCGCGCGTCATCGTCCATCGTCGGGCGGCGGCGGCGCGAAGGTAGATTTTATGTGCTTGGAAGCGGCGGGCGCTGCTATCGAGAATAACACTGTATACAACGGAATGTGTTAGCCTGGCCAATACCCCTTTGAAAAGAAGAAGAAGAAAAAGAAGAACTATACCGTTGTAACTCGGCCTTCTCCGTCTCGGCATTGCCCTGGCCAGACACCGGGCTGGGGTGATAGTTGGCAGACATTAAGCCCTGGGCCGCAGCCAGACACTCGCGGAGCACGACGAAGCCTTCGTCCCAGTAGTCTTCGGGGGCGGCGTCGACGTTTTGTTGAGAGATGTGGAGCAAGAGCGTGCGGTAGTCGTTGATGATTTCGGCCAGACGCACAGCGCGGGCCTGGTTGACTGCAAGTCCGGACCCAATTGGCAATCAGCATGATTTTTGGTATTTTTCATAGAGATGGTTCGAGGTTCGAAGTGCTTACGTCCATCGGCCATGGTAGTCGATTAGGGCGGAGGAGGTGGGGGGGGGAGGTATTATTGTAAAACAACACAATAAGAAGAAAGCCAATTGGTATAAAAGGAAAGAAAAGAAAGAAAGAATAAGGAGAGGAAAGGCACGAAGAAAAGTCGAGGTGCCAAAAGGAAGAGCAAAGGAACTGCTGTTCCCATGGAAGTATAGACCAGAATGGGGACCCAACAAGGCGCGAGCAAGAGTCTTTATACATTAGGTAGAAAAAAACAGAATAAAAAAAAAAAAAAAAAAAAAAAAACCAAGGGTCTAGTCTCCTCATTACCCCATACATGACAGCCGACTATCCATGACAGCGGACCCGGACGTCAGGGAGGATCATCGGGGCGTGGGCGAGCTACACCCAATCGACAGGACAAGAAACGACCTCAGGAACCAGCACAACCAGCTGGGCTGCAATGCGAGAGAGTGGGCCACACAGACACACACGATAGCTCCCGAGAAACCGTCAACGGCAGAGCCGGGAACCCCCTGTGAACAGGGTCAGTGGGGGAGAGTGGGCTGTATAGGAGATTCAGACTAGGAAAGACGATTGTGTATCTGAAAAATGGGGCCCGAGCAGGAATGGTACAGTGGAGACAACTTCTCGAGATTAGGTTCCTCCACCGATTTGATCCTCTTTTTTTGCTTTTTTGTCAGGAGAAGATATGCTCCTGGTGGTCATCATTGGAGGGCTGCGGCCAAATCCGAGTGGAGAAGTGAGGATTTTGACAAGGATGCATGGCTCGTGGGGTTCTCGAATCAAATTTCTATCGAGACGTCCCTGGGCACACCGGGAGATGTGGTTGTGGGAATATCAAGAAGGAAGATGTGTTCTTCAGCCCCAAACGATAGCGAAATCGTGTTCAGCTCCAGCCACATTGGATGGGCTTGCTTTTGCTGGCATGTTTTTCTTTTGTTTGATTTTCTATTTTCTGCTTGGATAGTCCATTTTCCTGTCGCTGAGCCACTTGTGGCGCTCCCCCGAACAGCTGAAGAAACGCAGTACATCCTCCTTGCTGGTCGTCGACACGAACCAGTGTGATCCATCGCATTCCAAGTGACAGCTGGAAGTCGGTGGCGAATATTTGGACAGCCGACAGGATCAAGCTAGTCGACTACGAGGGAATAGATGCACCCGCCAGTGTCAACTTGCAGGGGCAGCAACACTACCGAGAACAGGAGAACCTTGCAGAGAAAACAGAAATAGCAAAACAAAAGAAAAAAAGAAAAAAAAAAATAGGTGTCATTCATGGATCGTCGGTTTCAACATCCGGACCCCAACATCCCTGGTCTATTGCCTCAGTCCTTCTCGGCGATGGCCTGCAGCCGTTCGTCAATCTCCTCCTCAGTAAGCGCCCGGAACCCTGTACTCGTTCCCTCCTTGCCGTCCGGCTGCGGCCCGCCCACGATCCCGATCTCTAGTTCGTGCTTCTTGAAGTCGACGCTCAGCACATTGCTCAGCGCGGTAATGCCCAGCTCCACAACCTCGTCCCAGCTCCCCTCGGCGGCATCCTTGTTCTTCAGCTTCTTCTCCAAGTAATTCAATGCCTCCTGTTGCTTGGGGCCCGACGCCGTCGCCTTGTACCCGACATAGTAGCCGGCCGGATCACACTTGTAGAGTTGCGGGCCGTTCTCGTCATCGACCGAGATCAACGTCATGGCCACGCCGAGTGGTCGCATGTAGGCCTGAGAAAACATAAAGTCAGAAATGTCGCTGTTCATTACAAAGACTAGAGATGGAGAACGCACTCGTTGTGTGTAGACCTGGTTGATATTGGCCAGACGCTTGGCCAGAACATCGCACGGCATCTCATATCCGAACTTGTACCGGAATTCGGCGGCCTCACCACGAGCCCGGTCGACCGAGGCCCGGGCATCAGCTATCGAGCCGGTCATGACACAGCCCACAGAGGGCGAGAGCCTGAAGACATGTGAAACGGAGGATGCGTCGATCAATTTGTCCTGGAGAGCGAGCACCGATCAGAAGAAGCACGATAAAAGAGGATTCAGGCGGGGTTCGCTTACGGCAACTTTCTTCTGAGAGAGCACCACCGCGCAGTTCTTGCCCCTCACGCCGATGGAGGTGATGTTGGCCGAGGTGATCGCCTTGAATGCATATTCTGGGAGCGCAGAGGGGTCAGCGGTCATGGTGACGGCACACCCTGCTGGACGGTCGAACACAGAACGAAACGAGGCCAGAGCAGGAGAGGATTGGAAGTACATACCGACTTGGTACAATCGACCCTGGTCGGAGAAGATGGTAATATGACGGTCGTAGCCTGGTGAGTCGGAAGAGGGTCAGTCGGGGATGAAGTCATGGGAGCGACTCCGGCATCGGGGATCAGGGATAGATACCAGACATGATGGCAGGATCTGCTTATGAGCAAAATCACCAGAAAGAAGAAAAGATAGAAAGGAGATTCGGGCGGGTGGGAATTGGATGGAGGATTGGCACGCGTCAGTCCAGAGCTGCCTGCGCAGCTCCAGCTTGAGTGAGCTCTCACCGCCTTCATCTATGCCTCTACGCAATACTTCAAATGCTGAATTGGTGCTTTTCAATAAAAGATTCCAGTTTCTACATTATTTTAAATTTGAATTTCATTCCGATCAGCCCCTTTCAAAGCACCCTGGACCATACTCTGCTCCGACGGAGGCATAATTGCCAGATCCCGGGCACAATGAACTTTCTGTGCTGTAGAATCCGGGATGAAGGTAATGTAACTCGAGGGATTGGTGCGACCGCAAAGCCAATGCAGCTTCCAAAGGTTGCTGTAAGAATACCATGGCTCAATATAAAGTAATCGAGTTGCTAGCAATTCACTTGACCATATAGCTACAATGGCGAATCAAAGTATGTACACCGTCCGATATGCTAGATCCATGCATAGAAAGTATATCTCCATGATAGTTCCCAACATCAATGATTGATCTCATCAGCCCAGCCCTGAGACAATCCACCGTGCCCTTTCAGTCACTATCACTCTCGCTGCTCGAGATCTCAATCTGAGCAGTTCTGATCTTCCGCTTCTGCTTTTTCTTCTTCGGTGCAGACTCACTCGTTGCAGCAGACTTTTCTTGATCTGGAGTCTTGTCTTGGGCGCTAACAGTGCTGTTCTTGCTGTTTGCTGGCGCGGACTTCTTCGCTGGAGCCTTTTGCGTGTTCTCTGATGTATCGTCCGAGTCGCTGTCGCTCTCACTGTCACTGCTACTGCTTGATGACCCGCTGCTGCTAGTGCTTTCGTCGCTGCTGTCCGGAGACGATGCCTTGCGCGAGGTCTTGGTGGGTGCGTCTTCCTTGTCGCTGTCGCTGTCGCTGTCGCTCTCACTGCTAGAGATATCAACAACAGCCGTCCGGTTCTTCCGCTTCTTCTTGCTAGCCGGCTCCGACTGGCTGGGCGAAGACTTCGCTTTCTTCACACTGTCTGCACTGAACAATGTTCCCGCAACAGCAAAAAAGACCAGTTCAGCTCGCTGCCTCTTCTGCAGACGCTTCAGCGCATCTCCCGTCGAGGTTTCTCCGGACCCATCAGCCCCGAGCTCGGTGTCTTGCTCAGCAATGCTATCCCGGAACTTGTCCACAGCCTGCTGGTACTCGGCGCGCGCACCATTCTCCTGTTCGTCCGGCTCCTCGTCGGCAGATTTTTGACCAAGATCCATATCAGCCTTGATAACTTCCTCGGCAGACTGTTGCAACCGCAATTTTGCCGCGTCGCCGCGCAAACCCTGCATGTAGGCCAGAAGAGCGGGATTGTATTGGGCGGGGACATGTTCGAGCGAGTAGAGGTGTTTGAAGAGGTTGGTTTCGCGGTTCTTTTGGAATTTCCATGAGGCGCGGTCGCGGTGGTAGTGGCTCAGGTACGACATGATCGGAGACTCGTGGATGTGGGAGCTCGTCGAAGCAGCGTTGGCCCCGCTCTTCCTTTCCTTCTTTTTCTCGCGTTTGCGCTTCTTCATTTCCTCGATCTCCTTGTCGTCTGCTTTTATGTCGGCGGCAGCTGTATCCACGCCATTGGGTGCGTCGACGTCCATATTGTCTTGATCTTGATCGGTGCGATCAACGCCTTCCGTGTCGCTCTCGCCGTCGCCGTCTTTGTCCTTGGTACCCGGCCCAAAAGAAACACGCTTCTTCTTTCCCTTTGACTGCTTCTCTCCCTGGTCCTTCTCACTTTTCCCCTTCTTCTTTTTCTTCTCCTCCTTCTTCATCTTCTCGTCGTTGTCGGAACCATCGCCATGTCGCCGTTTCTTAGACTTCTTCCCCTCGCCATCGACCGAGGATTTCTTGCGCTTTTTGGTCTCCATGGTCTCCGTGCTCTCCGATACACCGTCCTCTTGTTCAAGCAAAGACTGCGGTGCCCCACCCTCCTCCTCAACCGGATCCTTCGCGAACTTCAGCTTCAGCCCGAGCTTCTTCCACGCCGGGACGTGCTGCGACGACTCCGTGGAGCCATGCTTCGCCATGGTATTTTGCACCGGGGTGCACAGATTGTGCAAATTTTATAAGAAAATAGAAAAACTTGCAATCAATTTTCTTTTCTCGCAGCAAGAATTTGCTGGCTTCCTCGAGCCAGAATTGGGGGTGTTGAAATGGAAGTTGTTGTTGCTGTCGAGCTGGGCGGAGCAGTCACTTTTTTTTTTCTGCCGGATGATCGAACGTTTACTTTTCTACGCCAATCACGGCTTGTCTGTATACTTGGGCGATTCATGAGAAATATAGAAACACTAGGTGGAATGATTGAAACAGGCATTGTCCGGTATTTGATACGGCACCACTGCTTTATATGTTTTACATGGTATTATGATTAAAAAAAAAAAAAACACTAAAATGTTGACCCCGGAAGAAAGAAGATATCGTAAATCTCGTCAGTCGCATTTAGTGTATCATGTTTTGAGAAAAAAACACAACAATTCTATGCGCGCGCTCCATTGGCATTCCCTTTCTCCGGTACGCCAGCCTCTTTTATCTCCCGACGCACTTCTTTCGGTGTATGGCCTTCAGTTCCCGGTCCCGTTGCGGCCGCAGCAGCTGTGGCGGCGGCAGCCTTTCGTTTCGCGCGCTCACGCTCTCTCTCCTTCTCCTTATCGCGCAAGCTGGGCCCCGTGGGACGACGCCGACGAACAGGCTCGTAGACGTCGTTGAAGTTCATGACGACACCGAGGAAGCGCATATCGACGTCGGGCTGGTAGGCCAAGTCGCCCAGCAAGACATTCAGGCGCGAGTGAAAGTCCACCGAGAGGTCGCGGAGACGGACGCGCAGTGATGCCAACATGTTGTCGTCGACGGCGAGGTCCTGGGCTGAGAGCGAGAAGGGTATGTCAACGCCATCCAACCCGGCGCTAGCAGGGCGCACGTCCGGGGTGGAGGCCATGGAGGCGGCGCCGCGGCTGGGAGCGCGACTGGAGAAAAGATCACGGTCTGTGACGCCCCAGCGGCCCTGGGCGGTGCGGGTTTCGATCTTAGCGCTGAGTTCCTGGCGGCGGGTGAACTCGGCCACGGAGAAGGAGTAGAGGCCGTCCACTGCGTCTTTGTAGGCCAGCATGATCTTAAGGATCTGGTGGAGCTGGCTGAGGAAACTTTCCTCGGGCTGTTTGGCCGCAGCCGAGGTCGAGGTACCATACCGCGACGAGGAAGAGGCCGTAGACCCTAACAAGCCCTTGTGCGTAATAGAGTTGAGGTATTTAGTGTGTGCTTCGATCAGGTCGTCGAGCGTACAACCGGGTTTCGCAACGGCCGTCTGAAGCTGGTCCCAGCTGGATTCGATGACTTCGAACAAAATATAATACTGGAGTTGGCACACGAAATGGATCATCTCGGCGATGGCACAGCGCGCACGCTTCCAGTCAGATCCAAGCTTGTCGTCCACATTCCCCAGCACGCCGCGCGCGCCCGTCATGCACCGCCGCCAGGTACTGTTCAACGCGAACTCGACACGCTTCACGCGCCAAAGGAAATTGAAGACCTTGAGATATTGGGTTGACGCCCATGGAGTAATAATCACATCGACAGGGGCGTCGATTTTGTATTCCAGCGTGAAGCAATCCCACCCGATTTCGCCGTGACTGAGCTCGAGCATCCGGGCATCTAACCGGCGTAGCACATCCGATGAGTCGTACTGCGCATTCGAGGCTCGAATAGCGTGCTCCAGCTGTGCTGTGAGTGTGTGTCGATACTGCGAATTGGCTGGACGGTCGAGGTTCGAGGCCAGCGACTCCATCAACAGGGCAATAAAATCACCCTGGCCCAGCAGGAGGTACTTCTTCAGTGCGTGCAGGTGATCGAATAGCTTAAACTTGTCGTTCATGAGGTAGATCAGTCGCGCCATAGTTGTCTTGTAGGCCTCGTCGATGGAGGTTTCGAGACTTGCTGTGTCGCCGTATCGCAGCTCCTTGGAGGCCTCCTTGGAATACGCCTCCACCCACCCGGAATCGCCGCAGCCATACCGGATGAAGTTCAATGACTTCCCAATCAGAAACACCTTCTTGGCGAAGTCTTGTGTGATGATCGAGGGAACTAGGTCATCGTCTAGTTTATATTTGTCTTCCCAGACGCTTGTTGCAATTCGTCGTGGGTCAGTGCTTGGACGAAATTCTGGCTCTGCGACAAAAAATTCCTTGTAAGGATCAGACAGCTCGCCGTCGTAGATCCAGAGGCGTAGCATATCATAAAAGGGACGGGTGACATGCGCAAGGAGCTTCTCGGCGAAAGCGCCCACGAAGGGATCACCATGGGATGATGAGAAGCCATGGATCAAGGATATTAACTGGCCTCCCTTCTTATCTGTACCTAGTATTAGTCTGGGATGTCCAAAATAAACACTAGAAAGAATCAGAGCCTGCACTTACTTCGAGCCTCCTCCACAATCAGACTCATTAATCGCAGAGCCATTGTAGCATCTCTTGTCCAGACCATGCATCGCTTCAAGGTGACGCCGCCCTTCCGAACGCCCTGCGGCCCGCGTGCGTCTCCAATTGCGGCCAGCGCCTGTCGTATTTCTGCTTCAAGTGTAGCCACCAAGCTCAGATACGACCGCAGCTCATTGGCAATGGCAGCCCGCAAGCTCTGGTTCACCAGCCCGCCTTCTTCACTCTCCACAAACCCCGACAGCCCCTTGTAGAGCAAGCATGGTTCCGCCAGCGCATGGAGCAGAGAAATGATCGGGGCTGGTAGATTTGGTGGGAGCTTCAAACTCGAGGCGGATTGGAATTGCACATTCGTCGAGGACAGTCCTTGGAGATTAAACGGCAGGTCGCGCAAGAGTCCATGCTCAACCGATTCTGCAGACCGGCTGGGAGCCGTGGGCGTCGCTGTCGATGGCCGTGGGGACGGAACACGCTCACTTGACCGATCATTTGTGGCTGCGTCGAAATTGCCAGCTCTTTCAGTCGAGCTACGCCCCGCCTGGTCCACGCCCTCGCGGTCCCAGTCCTGGCGCAGCGAACTCTGCCGTTCTATTCTCGTCCCTGGCAGAGGCCGCTGATGCGAGGCAGAAGAACTGATCGCGGGACCCTCGTCATCGTCCGAATCGACCCCTCGAGCTCCGACACCTCGCCCAGCACGCGAAGCGCTTCTCCCCAACATATTTTGAAGGCGACCTTCCTCCATCAAGGGGCTACGACTGCGCTCCGGGCCATCAGCGACGGCGGATTCATCCGAGCCCGACAAGCGGTACAGGAGGTATAGGATGCCCCATTTTTGAGAGAGGACGGGCTGGGTCAGGAGACGGGAGTAGAGGTTGGAGAAGCGGACAGCTTTGTCCGGGCTGGCATTCTCGCGGCGCAGCTTGCGTTTGATCAGATCCGGCGCGTTGTTGATATTCTCGGCACCGGCCAAACTCCCGCGGCGCACTCCGAGCCCCGCGGGCGAGCCGGGGTCTCCGGCGTTGGTGCCAGCGTGGGTGTCCAGAACGCGCCAGGCGCGATCGAGCAAGGCATGGTGGCGGTGTTCTTCGGCAGCAGCGAGGGCTTCTTCGTCGTCGGAATAGTCGTCGGCGTCTTGGACGGCGGAGATGGGGAGCGCGGGGGTCAGGGAGTCAATGAGCTGCGAGAGGGCGTCGTCGATGCGGCGCGGACGACTAGGGTACCGGGGTGATGCCGACATGGTCTTTTTTTTTGTTTCCCGTTTCCCCCGCCTCGGTGGGCGAGTCGGGGTTGATTCTTGCTTGCGGCGTGGATGGTTTGTTTTGTGGTGGGTGGTTGTCGTGGTGGATTTGGTTGGGCGAGAAAGACCGCAGTCAGGCTAAGGGTGTTAACGGCCCATGCCCATCTGGGCCTGACAGAGAATCAGCAATTGTGGGCCGTAGAAAGGTTGCAGATTGCATCTACAGCATGTCGAGAGGAATTGAGTCTCCTTTGCCGTGTTTGGGCTGTTTGAAGTCGCGTCTCTTATCGATTATCGGCCGCTACGTACCTCAGTACCTATAAAAGCCAGGAATACTTCTACTGAAGATTCAAGAATCAAATCAGTAGTAAATATTGAATAAATATAATCACAGACTTTGAATTAGTACAATGGATGACACGATGTACCATACAAATACAATTGTTGCTTTTTGACCTCTTCTGGCTTGGGTTTCGACAGGTTGCTATAGGTGTCAAATACTGCTGTAACACTGGGTGCATTCAAATCGAGATAGATTTCAGCATGTCAACTGCCTCGACTAACATCCTGCTATCGCATATTTTTTTATTTCCCCCAGGTTCCTGTTCCAAGACGGAGTGTTAACTTGTGCTGGTGCTGTGCACCATGTACTACTACACATTCACTCGAGATCCTCTGAATTCGATCAAGCATCCATTTCAAGGAAACTAGTCAGACAAGAGAAGAAAAGAAAAAGAAAAAAAAAAAAAAAACCAAAGCCGCCCAGACGCCCAGGAATCATACATTTCGACACAAGCAACCCGGACAAGAAGAAAAGCATACACCCATGGGCCCTTGAAAGTATTAGACAAGCGAAAGGGGCAAAATGAAGAAGAGAGAAAACCCTTCGAAAACAAACAGCATCAGAGGGAAATTAAAAGAGAGATGAGGGTGAAGAAGAGATAAAAAGAATATAACAGGGGAGAAGAGAACAGGCAACAAGCAGAAGTGACCCGGAAGAAAAGCATCAGAAAAGCATATCGCGTACGCCGAATTGATCGCCCCTTGAACGAAAAAAAAAAAAAAAGACTCAATTTCATCCGTTCCAAATCACCGGTAATCAGCCCCAATTTTTTTTTTTGAGTCGTGTGGATCATTAACACCTGTCCATGCCAAAGTTCGGTAGAGTCGAAGCCAAAAGAAAAACCGCGTGGGAAGAAAAACCTCAGGAGAGCAACCGCCGAGTCTAAGCAACGGACTTGTATCCCGTGTGTCGTGGCAAAGCAAGATAGGGGTATACCCGGACTGACAAGAGAAAAGAAAGAAAGATTAACGGGGAAAAAAAAAGTCCGTATATGTCGCTGCATTTAGCGGCGCATGCCCTGGGCGGGAATGGGTGCACCGGGCTGCATGCCCATGTTGTTCGGCACGTTGTACCCGTGAGGGTCAAACCCGGTGGACATGCCATTCATCATCAGAGGCCCGAGACCTTGGGCCTGGGAGACTGGGCAGTCCTTGTGCGCCAGTAGGAGTGTCTTGAGGTTAACAATTTCCTCTCGGAGCTGGGTCACAGTGGCCGTGAGCGCATCATTCTCCGTCGTGAAGAGCTCGACCTTGGCCTGTAAGTTCGCCAGCCATTGCTTCTTTCGTTGACGACACTTCAGAGCCGCGACACTAAGAATTGAATGTTAGCAATGGTCGAAACCTAGCGCAGGAAGATATGGAAAGGCAACTATACCGATTCCGCTCCAGGAAATTGCGTCGCTTTTCCTCATCAGTCATCTTCTTCGGATCCATCGGGACCTTGCCCTTAAAGTCATCGTCATCGGAGTTCTCCATGTCCGACGGCGACTCCACGCTACTCGGTCCATTCATCTTGACCTTTTTGTTAGGTCCCTTGGAAGCATCCTCGGCCTTGCGCCGGTTGTTGGCGGCCGTGGCAGCCTTGGGAGCATTCTTCTTTGCCTTACCCTTGGCGGGTCTGGCAGGTTCCTGGTCCGATCCATCACCGCTAAGTTCTTGGCCACTGGTTCCGTTGGTGTTCTGAGACACGCGTCGGGCAGCAGCCGCGCGGGTCTCGTTTTGCATCTGGTTCATTTGCATGTTGTTCGTCTGGCCACCCTTGGCCAACATAAACAGTCCATTGGCGGCATCAGCGGCATCATGCTGAGTGAAGGGATCCGCCGCAGCAGGCTGAGCGCCCTTGGTGTCCATGGTCGCGTTCGCCCCTTGATCCTGCTCGTTGGGGTTCGACGTGGGAGCGTTGCCGCTGTTCTTCTTTGCAGCCAAGGCGGTGCGATGGAACTCGATCGTCGAGGGGGTCGCGCCACCACTCTGAAGTTGCTGTAGTAACGCCTGTGAGTTTGGACTGGGCGCCGGAAACATTGACCCACCGCCGCCGGGAGTCAGTCCGGTGCGGAGGGAGGACTCGTTCGGGGTGGGGAAGCCTCTGCCGATGCTGTCGAAGTAATCATTCGAGCCAGTCGGCCCCGGGAGCATCGCCGGGCTCAACGGCCCCGAGCGCAGGGAATTGGACCAGTTATAACCGTTGGCGGAATTGGATCCAGGCAAAGCAGGAGAGGTGAGCGCCGCGACCGGCGGCAGCAGGGACTTGCCAGGGGTTTCGCCCGAGTTGCCCCCGAAGGATTGCTCAAATGGATTGGGCTCCAGGGAGAAGGGGTTATGCACCGAGTTGAAGTAGTCGGGGGTATCATTAGCCGTGGCGGCCGCGGGTCGGGGAGGAGGCGCCAACGAGGTCTGGGTGTCTACGTCGGATTTTTGGTCCTTGGTCTCTGAAGACGCGGCCTGCGAGTCTGTTTTAGGTCGAGTCAGCATAGACGCGCCACTTGAAACAAATGCGACAGCGCAAAGGTACCGGGGATCTGAGAACGAGTAGTTGGGCCCTTCATAGCGATAGGGTGTGAGAGGGTGGAATGGGGGGGGGAGAGGGAAGTTCGATGACGCCAGGTGTGAGATCATCAAAACGTGTATTACCAAGCCAAAAGGGGGGGGGACGCAACAACCTTTAGTATAAACGCGCGACAGGGGGAAAGAAATGGGGCAGAAAAAGGAAAAAGAAAAGACCAAGAATGTTTGAAAGGGAATGTGTCGAAATGCACAAAAAGCTAACCTTTCTTTTTCGAATCCATGGATGAAGTCAAAGTATTCGAGATGCTCGACACTGGAGCGACCGCAGCAGACATCAGTCCGTCTCTTGAAAAGGTGGCTTGCAAACAAGAGGAGAAAAAAGATGAAAAGAGCAAGAGTGACGTAGAGGGGAGAATGACGGAGATTTAGGGGGGTCGCCTTTATGAGTACTTTACAGTACGGTAAGATGTACCATCCACGAAATTTTCAGTGGAAATCCAGATTTTCTCTCATTCGTCCCGGGGTAACTTGTGGTTTGTCGCGTCTTTTTTCGGTTTCGGGTTCTGTCTCTTTCCTTTTCCGTTCTTTTCTTTTTTCTTTTTTTTTTTCTGGCAAATTGCAAAAGAAAGAAAAAATACTCAAAGTAAACCACTTTTGTGCAATTAACCGTGAAGTGTCTGGGGTTTCCAATGTTTCCAATGTTTCCAAAGTTTCAAGGAATTGTGAAAGTCTCAGCCGGGCTGCAGCCCTTACAGCTCCTCAGCCGAGGACATTCAAAGTCATTTAAAATCAATTGATTACATCTATAAATCAGATCTGGGCAGTCTCATGCGACAGGATTCATCTTCGTCTGATTATCACTACGATCACTTTTGTTTTACACCAGAATTCCACCAAATAATGAGATCACAGTGACGACGCAAGAATCTGCGAGCGCAGCCACTCAGGGGCCCGCGTCGGGGCCAAGGAATGCGGTGAGTCTCCACTCGATGACGCAATCCATCCAACCCATGCTGCCATTGGACTCGTTCCTATGCAATGTGATTGGTGAGATTACTAAGAAATGCCAGAGATAACCTGGAACCGTGGGATATACTGAACTGTCCACAGCGTGAATATCTGGTATTCAGAACCAGTAGGGGGTCACCTGACTCTATACATCCCTGGTTCCGAGTCGTTCTCTCTATGTTGGCTCGGTATCGATTAAATTCTAGACATGTTGGACTCAATTCACAGAAAATCAGATCAGACAAAGAAAATCCAAAAACTGATCACGACTGGAATGGGAATAACTCAAGGAGTGTACTGGTACTTGGAACTGTTTACGCAAGGGCATTGACTGCAAACAGCCCCCCGTGTGGAGGTTCCCCCCTTATTCCATTCGAACGTGTCTCCATCTACCGTACTCCATATGCTATTTGAGCCTCGTGGGCTATATTACGATTAAGTATTGGGTTTAAGGCATATATCATAATTTTAAGTTATTTTTCTATTTACTTATAAGGATTCTTTTCAATAGCGAATTTGATCGACGATCTTAAACGAACCAGGTTCTATATAATATAGTCTAACGAGTTCCTTATAAAACCAGCCTTATAGAATTAGTCCTAGCGCTGAAAGTGGCGGAAGCATAGCTTCCTTCAGGAACTTTAAATTATTCCTATTTCCAATCACGACTTCAAATACTTGTTTATTCAACCCTTGGAGCTGGATAATATTGGGAACTACCTCGAGAGCCTCGAATACTTTAGCCCAGTCTATGGTCTTACCACTTCTAGATAGTCAATTTTTTTTTTATTTTTTCAAACAGAGTTTGTTCTACTAACACACTGGAAGTGAAATCACCTTTAGAAAAATGATAGCCAAGTGAGTGTAAAATAGTGTCTACTATGCTTTCTATACCACGCATCTCATCAAAAACTATATACAACGGTCCCCATGGAAGAAATGCTCTTAGTAGTTTGAAAAAAAAAACTAGATAACAGTCTACTCATGATCCCCGATACGTAGAGTAGTTCCATGGCCCCAACAACACAGGAACATGATAATGGCGCCACCCAGGCTCATCCTCCCGGCCACGACCCTTGACCGTAAACTTGACCTCGACCTCAGGCCAGAAACTCTCGATACCTTGGGCCTCATACCAGGGCCCGACCTCGAAGCGCACAGCCCAATGCGTCTTGCTATCAGCGGCAGGCAGCGAGGCTAGGAGTGTGGGGACTGTCTCCGAGGTCGAGGCCGAACTTGAGCCCACGGGCGTCCAGTTGGCGACGCGGCCGTCGGCGTTGGTGGTTGCGTGGAAAGCGACGGGGCTGGAGGGAGACGCCGGCGGGGAGAGCAGTGTCAATGTTACGGGGAGATTGGCAGCGGGAGTCCCGGTCAGGGTGTTGAGGACGTGGCAGGTAATGGGGTCGCGCGTGGCCATGGTGGTGGTGGGTGGTTGTTTGGTGGGCCGAGGTGCGGAGAGGGGCAGGGCGTGGGTGAGGTGGTGCTGGAAGAGCGCGAGGCGGTTGGTGATGCGGCTCTCGGAGTCTTGGTGGGAGATTTCCATTCAGACTGAGATAGATAGATAGATATGTATATATATCTATAGAGAGAGAGAGAGAGAGAGAGTAAGTAAAGGAGATAGTGAATTGAGAGGGGAGAACTGCCTTTTCGTGGTGTGGGCGCGTGGCATCGGAGGACACCGATGGATTGCGGAGGATGCCATGTTCTGCCCTCTTGCAGTGATAACTACACATTCATGAAGATTTTGTTAAAAACGCTTGAATTTCATGTTCCTTTGCGAATCGAGATAATTCTCATAATCTCCCGTCTATTTACACTGTCCATAAAATAAAATAAAAAAATCGTCTAATACCATCTATGGCATGCACGCCAAATTGCTCCAGTTACTCCACCGGCTGTAACAGCCCAAACCCCAATTCCCCTGGTCCTTCTTCCTGTTCTCTTCTTCCTGCTTCTCTAATGATCTGCTGCGCTCGTGCCACAACTCCTGACACGATGAGATTCCGAGTAGCGTCGCCGGGATCTGAGAAAGCGCCGGGCATGTGTGTAAAAGGTCATCGAGATCAGAGGGCACGACATTCTCCAGCGGAGAAACATCCGTCAGTGGAGAAACGAGCAGACGGACCAGATTCCGGGCTTCCTGGCAGGCGTGCAGCACACTGCGTCCGACTTGAGAATCGCCGCGCTTGAGCTCCAGGGTTTGCAGCGTTTCCGAGCATGAGCGGACCAGATGGCAGACTGCGTTATTGAGTTGCGTTGAGGCCGCAAGCTCATCGTCTACATTGACGAGGCCTTGTAGATTTCGAACTGTGAAATATTGGATGGGCGATGCGGCAAGCGTTTGGGCAATGGCTCCGAATGCTTCAATCGTCGTGTAGCACCCCGCGCCCAGATAGAATTCTTGTAATACCGGCATCGTTGGGAAGATGCCTGTAATCCTCGCTGGAAGCCCTTCATCGTCTTTGACCAGGATGACCTGTAGGACGCGAAGGGTCGGCGCCCATGCCTTGCACGCCTGGATGAGATCGTGGATCCGCACGCTTGATCGAATCCTGAGGGATTCAAGGAAGGGACTGTGACCAGCCAAATTGCAAAGAAGATTGCGATCAAATGCAAGCGAAAGGTCTGGGCCTAAGCACAGAGACTGCAGTCTGGATGAGGTAAAGGGCAAGAGAGCCTGGGCAATCCATTCGGCTTGGTTGTGCAAAGACAATTCCGTCAAACGTCGCGCAGCTGATACAAAGCGTGTATCATTGAGCCGTTGGGCGAGCCGTGCAGTCCTCACTTCGCCATTGATGGCGTCGTCTCCCTCGTGCATGGCGTCCTCGAAGGTCCATGCTAGCATCGTTGTGTAGCGGAAAGAGATGAGTTCAGAGCATGCGTCCAGCAAACTGGCCAGATCCTCCACATCCTGCAATGTGATTCTGTTCGAATCGCGATATTTCTCCCCGCGCTCGAGGAGCATCGATTTGAGATGTGGACTCGAGCGAACGATATCGATCAATAACCCGCTGTTCACACCTTCGGCAAGCCAGAGCAGCTGCAGGGACTGCACTAGGATCGCTCGATGAGGCTCAGCAAGTAGGGCCAGCTGGAATTTCCATTGTCGCTCGGCGGTGTCCAGGTCTCGGGGGTGAGTGTACAGATATGGCTGTGCGATACGTCGTAGCGTTTTGGAAGAGGACGATAAGGCTACCAGAGTGGCCTGCCGCGTCTGAAAATCAAACTCGTTGAAGTAGCTAAGGATGTGATGATAGAGCTCGACAGGTAGACTGATCGACGTGCTCTCGCGACTGGACATTGCGAGACTGTAGGGAGTTGATTGTTGAGGTGGCGAACAGGCCAGCTTGATCACTGGCGCGCTAAACAGTGGATGGTACAAAATCCATGGAGGGGAATCCTGAGATATTTCGATATCTTCACTAAATCTATTTCTACCCATAGCGGCATAGAACTATCACTCCCTCCAATTCTTCCCCTTGGATGTTGTGTGATTTCCGGAACGTTCGATATTGCGGGGCGTCTTCTCCGTCTTGACGTTTGTTTCCTTGAAACCTCCCCCACGTCACCTTCACCCCATCCCAATGTCCTCCGCCGTGGTCCCGAGCGATGAGCTCGACATGGAGCCAACGCTTCAGTCAATCCTTAACCAGAACACTCTCCGTTGGATCTTCGTTGGAGGCAAGGGCGGAGTGGGGAAAACCACTACCTCGTGCTCGCTCGCCATCCAGCTGGCCAAAGTGCGCAAGTCCGTGCTGCTCATCTCGACCGACCCCGCCCACAACCTGAGCGATGCCTTTGGACAGAAATTCGGCAAGGAGGCCCGCCTGATCGATGGCTACACCAACCTCAGCGCCATGGAGATCGACCCCAACGGGAGCATCCAGGATCTTCTGGCGAGCGGCGAGGGGCAAGGCGAAGACCCCATGGCCGGACTGGGCATGGGGAACATGATGCAGGACCTGGCGTTTAGCGTGAGTGCCGACGCTGGTGTTATGGCGAATGGTTTACAAGATTGCTAATATTGATTCTGTCGTGGACAAATAGATCCCCGGTGTTGACGAAGCCATGTCCTTTGCCGAAGTCCTGAAGCAGGTCAAGTCGCTCTCGTACGAGGTGATTGTGTTCGACACCGCGCCGACCGGCCACACGCTCCGCTTCCTCCAATTCCCCACGGTGCTGGAGAAGGCACTCGCCAAACTCTCGCAGCTCTCGTCCCAGTTCGGGCCGATGCTGAACTCGATCCTGGGTGCGCGCGGTGGGCTGCCGGGCGGCCAGAACATGGATGAGCTGCTGCAGAAGATGGAGTCGCTGCGCGAGACAATCAGCGAGGTCAACTCGCAGTTCAAGGACGCGGACATGACCACATTTGTGTGTGTATGCATCGCCGAGTTCTTGTCGCTCTACGAGACCGAGCGCATGATCCAGGAGCTGGCCAGTTACGGCATCGACACGCATTCCATCGTCGTCAACCAGCTGCTGTTCCCCAAACAGGGGAGCAACTGTGACCAGTGCAATGCGCGCCGCAAGATGCAGCAGAAGTACCTCGAGCAAATCGAGGAGCTGTACGAGGACTTCAACGTCGTGCGCATGCCATTGTTGGTTGAGGAGGTGCGTGGGAAGGAGAAATTAGAGAAGTTCAGCAACATGCTGGCCCAGCCCTACGTGCCCCCTGAGTAGGGAGATAGTTGTGTGATTTTGTGATGTCGGATGAATTATGAGAAAAAAAAAAAGACTAGAGAATAATACATGAAGCATGTGTTTTGTAGCGTGGTCTTGGAGCAACCCCTCTCTCTTTCTCTCCTGCTGGGAACCAACTTCTCTCCTCTCCAATTCTCCTTGACTAGACAACACACCCACTGTTCATTTCCAGGACAAAAGGAACGCCAGATGGACCTCGGGATAGTTTCACTACATGAAAAAACACCCTCGGGAGGAAATCGCTCTAGTCGAACCCATGCGATTCCTGGCCATGTGTTTCAGCATGGATCGAAAGCCATCCGCCATCCCCTTGCAAGCCGAGCAAGGTCCACCTCCCAAAAGCGAGAGATGCATATCTTCTTCCTGCAGCTTTACTTGGCCCCGCGATCAAAGACGAACATCCGTGGTGCCACGACACCAGCGCAGCAAGAGCCAAATTGGCGCTGCATGACCGGAGAACTGCGGTGAAGGCCTACCGGTTGCAATGGAAGCATTGACAGGCCTTCGAAGACCAGTCATACTGTGCTATTCCTTTTTTTTTCTTTTTCTTTTTCCCCTACAAAATCAGAAATACCCAATTTTCTTTTTTCTGTGTTCATTTTTTTCGGAGAAGCCTAGCGTCTTCCATTCGAGACTGGTGCGTCACCCCAGCAAGCCTCACTTTGACAGTGGGCCCAGCTTCGGTAGTGGCCGAAGCAATGCAGGGCAGGCCAACGCGTCTGTGAGATGGTCCAATCTGGTATGGAGAAACCAAAAGGGTTGGACCTCGTTGTTGGATGAAGTGAGGCGGCCGTCCTCTTCTTGTCCCCCGAACACTTCCGGCATGAATCCTCCTCGCCAGCTGGAGGCACTGAGAGGAAGGAGGAGCCGGATGCCGTGTGTGTCTCTGGCAAACTCCGTTCCTTTGCTTCCATCCGTCCTGTACTGTGTGGAGACTCGCCGGGAGGTTTTCTCCAGTGCGTGACCCAGGGCTGGATTTCATTTGCCCGTTTGGGGATCGAGGAGTCTGTGGATCGTGGGGTGTCTTGTCTCTACGGGCGAAAAAAAGAAAAATAAAGAAAAGAAGAAAGACAAACCTGTGAGATCATTTCCGTCGAAGGATCAGGAAAACAGAACTGCAGCTCGGGCTGAGGCCTGTTTCATTCGCTCTCTCCCTCCCGACGAAGGTTGCTTTCGACTGCAGACCAAAGGGGCGGGAACGGGATAAGGACCGAGTTATTAATACCCTGAGTGTTGTCCTTGAGGGCAAAAAGAGAGATCAAAAGTCCCGCAGCACGCATCCACATCCGGTCTCTTTGTATCGGGCTCGACCAATATCAAATCCCAAGCGTGGGCTAGGGAACTGCGCTTTCTGGCCCTAACCTCCGGGTTTTTCTCTTCTCCTCTTTCTCTTTGTCGTTTCTATATTTGGCTTCCTCAGCCATGTCACGGGTTCAACAATACTGGCTCCCGGGCTATGGACTGTCCCGGCACATTGTCCTCGGACACATCCATTATTTCCTCGGACCGTCGGCGTCCGTCAGACCATATAGCTACCAGGTATATCAGGCCATGGCTCCCGCTACACGCCACGGTTAACCCGCTGTAACCAGATGTCGGTTTTTGCTCCAAGGGGCGCGAAGGTTATCTGATTGTCGGAGTACCTATCACGCGGGTCTGTGCCTCTCTCTCTCTCTCTGTACATTTTACTGCACAGAATTTTGAGAAAAGAAGAGAGAAAATGGCAAGAACTTCAATTGACACGCCCAACAGGAACAAATTGAAGATCTCGCAGCCATGTCCCGGGATTACGAGAGACAGGAAGCTCTCCGGATGACCCACCACAGCAGCAGCTCCAGTTCCAGCAGCGAGGGATCCACGCGGCAGTCATCAGAACCATATATCAACGAAATCATCCCCGTGGATCAACCCCGCGCCCGCAGGCGTCCAACAGAGCCAGATTCGAGAGGCGGCCGCTGAGAAAGCATTTCCCAGATGACCCCATCAGCCCGAGTGCACTCTCCAGCCATGTGGACCTGGATTTACCAGGCATGAGCATGTGACATGCTGTTCCAGTGTCCTGCCTTCTTGCCTTCCCCATATAAAGGATTCTTTCGGCTAGCAAATATCCCAGGAAGAAAGCTGCCGAGATCCTGTGATCCCATTCTGACCCTCGTTTTGTGGTTTGCCATCCACGAGTCTCTATCTCTCTATCCCTCTCCTTGTTTGTTTCTGCCGATTCTCTCTGTTCCTCCTCGTTCAACAAACCTCCCGAAACACCACATTTCAAGGACCAACTGCATTCCGACCATCAAGCCACCCTGGGGCACATTCGATCCCAATGGATGAGAGCCGGTCCTCTCCAAGACACCCAGGACAAGAGGACCAGAAACTTTGCGGGATGCAGTGGATAGAAAGCTGTAGAATTGCAACCGAACAAACAGACACTGCCCTCTTCTTCCTATCCCACTTATCCCAGCGATTATACCCGGGAACCCGATTGATCTGTGAGAAGTAGCAGTACCAAACTCCCAATCTATATCTATCTCCTTGAATAGGCTAGGAAAGGGCAAAATACGCAATGGAAATACAACTGGTATAAACGGGACATTCAAAGACATCATCTTCACTCATCTCTATAGACCATTCGTAACAGCATAGATCAGTCCGAGTCCCCAGGGTGTGGAGGCCAACTAGACAAAAGTCATTTTCCATCTGTATCTTTTGTTTTTTGTCTCTTTTTTCTTCTTTGTTCCCTCCTCGCTGTTGTGGAAAGAGGGAAAGGATTGTGTGTGATGCCTCCTCTCGTGGCTTCTTTTGGGGCCCTCCACCTCCCTCCAAAACCTCCAGGGTCATAAATGGCCAATGGCACATCAAAGGAGTCAAACAGTATGTCTGACAACACAAGAGAAAGAAAGGACGAAAGAAAGAAAAGCCAAGGGAGACGGATGAGAGGACGAGAAACTGCAATATGTGACTAAAGGAGGTAAGAGAGAAACTTGGAAAACAGCCTGGGAAAGAAAAGGTGGACCACCGAAGAACGCCAGCCGGATGCCACTCTGCGCGGAATCCCATTCCTTCGAGGAAACCGTGTGTCGACACGGTGAGATCACTGGAAATATAATGGGCAGACAGAAAGAGGTTTTTTCAAACGGAACATAACGAGAAGGAAGAAACGAGAACAAAAGGCGGGTTCGACATCAGCTCATATGAAACATTCATTTTGCGACGGCCGAGCTGGGTCAAAAGGTCAGTGATTGGATTCAAGTATGATTAATGGGGATGGGCAGAACGTACCTCAGGACTTGTGTCCGGAAGAAGGCACCCTTCGTCTTCTCGATAACTTGCTGGTAGACCGACTGCGGCGGGTGGTTCATGATCACTGTACCCTCCTTGTAGTCGATCTTGGCATCAACCCGAGTGTCGCGGATCAGGTTGACGATCCACTTCTCACCCTCGTCTTGGCTGAGACCGAGACGAGTCGAAAGGTCCCTGAGAAATGGTTAGCAAATATGTCCTCAAGTCAAGTTGCGTGGGTCCAAACGAACTTGATGTCGATTCGCTGGTGAATCTTGCAGTAGCTCTCCGAGATGAGATGACGGGCAGCCTCGACGAAGGCGTCAGCCGCAGACACCAGGAAAAAGTCACTGCGTAGCACGTCCTCGGCCTCACCCAGCTTCTTCTGGGCCTCCTCGAAATCAAAGTCGACATACAACGCCTTGACAAAGTCGGTAATCGGATCGGTGTACTCATAGCCCTCCTGGCGCACCACGCGAATCAGGTCCTTCAATTGCTTCTGATAGACGCCCATATGCTTGTGCGGGCGGCTGCGGTTGGTAATGACGGCGGCGGCAAGGTAGCGCAGAACCCAGGGGCAGCTGGTCTGGATGGTGTTGATGTAGGCGGGGGAGAAGAAGAGGTCGGTCAGGACATCGCGGGCGGGGTCGTGGTTGAAGAAGGGGAATAGCGACCAGTGAATGAGCCAGGATCGGTTGGTGAGCTGGCCCAGAGGGTTGTTGAACAGGCGCGTCTCGATGGAATCCTTCACCTTCTGCACTTCCTCCATCGCCCCCTCCCAGTTGGTGGTCAGGATCTCTGAGGCGAGCTTACCCCACGTGGCAGAGGCCACCTTGTCGTTGTCGGTTGACAGCACTCGGAACTGGTACAGCAGCTCGGCGGCATTGCCGTAGCTACCGCAGCTGTACTGGAATCGGCCATAGTCGAACAAACTGTTGACCATCTCGTTGGTGACGCCGTGCTGCTCCTCGAGGAACCGCAAGTTAGCGGCTTTGTCGCTGCGCAGGTTGCCCACGACATCCTCGTCCTGCAACAGCTCGGTGATCTTCTCGCTCTGGTCCTGGTAGTGCTGCAGCTTTGCCAGCACCTCCTCGCGCTTCTTGACGAACTCGTCGGGAATCGAGTCGGAGTCGTTCATTTCCTTCCACAGATTGGCGACATAGTCGGTCATGTTGGTGTGCTTGAGAAGCTCATACTTGGCCCGGGTGATTTCCTTGTCCTCCTCGTCGGTGCCCGCGCTGAATTCGAGCAGCGGGAAGACCAGGTGACGGTCGAGATACGGGATCAATCGGGGCAGCAGATCATACTGGTGAGCGATCTCCTCGGCGGTCTTGGGAGGATGAGCAGCAGCGCCGCTGAGCAGGGTCTCTGCGGTGGGAGGGGCGTTGGCTGCCATGACGGGTGTGGTGAAGAAGAAGAAACGGAAAAAGAGAGACACGAAAAACGAGCACAAAGAACCGCCGCTGGAGAAATTGCAGATTGTGCGGGCGGGTGTGACGCTAGCCCTATTGGGGAGGCGGTGGCAGAAACCCGAGAGAAACCTGCGCGTTTCGTTTTGATTGCTTTTGCTCTGCTCTGCGCTACTCCGTCGAGTCTTTTCTCTCCCCCTTCCGTTCTTGCTTCCTGTGGACGCGCAATGGCGTCTCTGCTTCCATCAGCCTCGGTCTCGGCCGTGCGTATGCAGTCCACGACAACTCCTCTTCGGCTCACTTCACACTCCGTGGCTTCCGTTCGATCATGTAGCACATCCACATTATGTCCGCAGACAAGAATGTCGGCACGCTGTAAGTTACATCTGAGATAACTGAGTTTTCCTCTCTGTGGAATCCAATGGGAGCGAATCATTTCATCCATCTCCCAGGTTGGATACAAAACCAAACAGCCACTAATTCACCCCCCGTCTACATAGACCCCCATCTCCAATCTTCTCAACGACCCGTCTCCTCCTCGACCATACTCCCTACCCGGCAAACCCGCACGTTCTTGACACAGCTCCGCCGTCAAGCACAAGCTTTGAAAGAACAAGCAGTGACTCCACCCCCAGCCCCGACCAAGAAACCTAGTGCCCCCAAGCCTGCGCTGCAACTCCATAATCTCCCATACTTCGTGCGCCGAACCGGCTCCAACCAGCTACCTGTGTATCTGGTCACCAAGGCCGGTGGCACCAAGCAGCTCACCAAGATTCAGAAGACCGAGGGCGATCTGGACGCACTACGCAATGATCTGTCGCGCACCCTGGGGATTGACGCTGCAGAGTCTCGATCCAAAACCCCGGGAGTCTCGATCAACCGACTGACAGGTCATATCATTGTCAAGGTATGTTCTGGCTTCAACAACAGCTTATATATATATATATATATATATCTAGGCGATTCAGAGACTAATCAATCAATACAGGGCTGGCGGAAACCTGAGATTCTGAAATTCCTCACGGAGCGCAACTTCTAAATGACCTGACTTTTTCCGTTCCCCTTACTGTCGTGGTCAAAGGCTGGGACCAGAAAAATAAAGCATTGAACAAATCCACCTCCGAAGGCTGAGGGAGACTTGAAAAGCTCTCAGTCCGCGTGGAAGCAAGAACAAAAGCAGATCCAAAAAGACAGGCCAAACCCCTCACAAAAGTACCGGTCTGATATCCCATTTCTTTCCCCTCGATTCCCCTCTTTTGTCTTTTGTTCTTGGTGTATTCTTTAATTTCATGGGGTGATTCGTTATATTCTCTTTATTTGCATGCTTTTTTGTTTGCCTTGTTGTCTCTCTTTGGTTCTGGCTTCTGGCGTGCATGTCCTTTTGGTCTGTTTCTCTTGCGCCCTTGTACCATTCCTACTCCTACTCGTACATGTTCAATGACTTAATGGGTCTGGTCTTTTTAGTCCTGTCCCTGAAACGGTTGATCTTCCTCCAGTTTTCAATGGTCCTGTAGCTGGTCAAGGAAAACGAGTAGATGTAATACTCTGCAGTCATCTAGATATCGGCCGCTTGCAATATAGTCTACTATCTCCAAGAGGGGTTGGATACTTGAATCCAGAAAGTACCCTTCCAGACATCATGCATGGTTGGTCTCATGAGTCGAGGGTATTTTGAGCATTGTACACTTCAAAACAAGAGGCGGGACGCTATCTCACAAGGGGGAAAAAAAGAGGCAAAGAGATAGAAAGATAAACAGAACCCCTCCCCTTTTCCACCGGCGCCTAAATCAGACACAAAAGAATTGACTATGGGAGACATGAATACAAATGACATGACAGAAATCAAAATTGTCGTACAGGCTACGGGTAAAGCGCCCACGCCTTCACCCAAGAACGAGTCCACGGACAATTCGTCACCGATATAAAGACTCGAGCATCACTCTGCAAGCCGAGAATAGGTAATGAGTTGGCGCACAACAGCGGGGTCGACAGTCGGGAGTAGCAAGGCCCCGAGAAGGCTCTCTTTCCGAGGAAGAATCCCCGAAGGAAGCCTGAGGGGGGAGGCACTGTCTGCTTGTTTGGTTTTTTCAGCGAGCCGGCGTAGAATAGCCAATCCACGGTTGATGATCGAGTTGAATGCATAGGCATCAGCCTCAGTTTGCCCCCCTCGTTGTCGCATGGTAATTTGGGGCATGCGTTCCGTACACAGCGCGCAGGAAAGCCTCAGGAGATGGATTGCAAAACCATCTACAGACTCGAGCCACGCTTGTGCGAGAGAGCCGTCGGCAAAAGTAGTTAAGACATCAGCGGCCAGAAGGCCTTGTATCAAAAAGACTTTGCGAGTGTCGGCGACCGCCAGTGGCTTTTTATCAGGCACCGAGGAAATCGCAAGGCCAAACGTGCGGGTGAGCAGCTCTGGCTGTGGAGGGGCAGCACCATCCCCAGAGAAGATAGCCTTGAAAAAAGTTCGATTTGGGTCATCTCGCGCCAGTAGTTTAGCGAGACCATCGACAGCAGAGGGCGTATATCGGTGAATGTTGGAGTTGAAAGTAGTGAACATCACTTTGTCAGGTGTCGCCGTAGGTACGGGTGACGGCGCAAAGGCAAGAAGGAAATTTAGCAAATGCAGTGCCTCATCTTTCCCGGGTATTTGGAGGACGTGAGCCAGGTTACTCATGAAGATCACTGCATCCTTCATGAAATCCAACGTGTTCTGGTGGCTTCTCAGAAACAGGGTGCGAGTGCCCATGTTGTAGAAGATGGTGGACAGGAGCTGAGTAACCGAGGGCATTCCTAGCACCCCAAAATTCGATTCGCTGAACGAAAAATTGCGCAGAATGGTAGCGATGCAAATCAATCGGTCCACGGCCCGGTCAAGTTCGTAGGCCAAGCTTCCAAACTCGGGAGGGTCTGTGAGCGATGTGAATTCGGACTGGCACCCGCGAGTGACCTCTTCGTACGATCGTAAACGCATGACATCAGATTCCTCCGGGGTGTGTTCAGTCAACAGGTCTGCTTGATCTTCGGCACAGTCAATCAAGCTCTCGACCAGATCATCACAATTTTCCAGAGCAAGCTGGATCGCCGGCTCACAGGAGAGGGTGGCGAGGGTATCCAAAGCCACACGAATTTCGGCATGAATTCCAGACTTGAGGCTCATCGTCAGGGCATGTATGTCAATCAAACCCAGCTCAAGATAACTGGGAACGTCAGGTTTTAGCCTAGTGATATCCTCCCCAAGCTGGTACATTTCACCGACAGCGATGGGCCCGTGCAGACGGTGTTCTTTCAGAACTGTGGGCTTGAAAGAATCCTCAATGGGCCGCTTCAGTGGCTGCTCTGACTGTTGATCTGGCTGTCCCGGTTGCTGGCCAGGTGTTGGTGCGGCGTTCTTCCCCGGTTGCGATGCGGAAGGTGCAGGAAACTGTCCCGTAACGTCCGCCGGGGGAACCGATGACTGCGATTGGCGTGAAACACTGGCTCGGTGCCCGTGCTGGGCTGGCTTGCCTTGGCTTCGAGCCTGAGTCGGCGTTACGAATCCGTTGGCGGGATTTGCTTGGGCATTGTTCGAGACGGGGGTATTGGTTTGGGGTGAGGGCGCGAGTGACTGGGGCTGCTCGAAGCTTTGACTGGGCTTCACCGAGGGTGATTGGAACTGCATCCCCGATGGGTCACTTGGCTGTCGCGGCATCCCACCTTGCTGCATCTGATCTGCATACTGCTTTTGCTGGGATGCGATGAATGCGTGTTCGTAGGGAGCCAAATTCCGCTGGTGGTGCTCCCGAATCTCCTGAGCCGCCATGGGAAATTGCACTTGGGGGAACTGCATCTGCGCCGCGACTGCTGGCCACATATTCATCGCTGTAACCTTCTTCGATCCCCCCATCTTCATGACCGTCGCATACAATTGAACCAGGTTAATCGGACGGCCGCTGACAATCGGATTGGGATCCATGTGAAGGTTTCGCGACATCATGAATTTTTGAATGGTTCGCATGAATCCTTCTGGATTGGGGGGCTTCGCCATGTTCTGTTGTTGCATTTGCCTCATGGCCGCCATCTGCTGAGGATTTGCCATGGGGTTCATGCCGCTAGGAACCGGCCGTCCGGCCATTACCGGATTGGAATTCATTTGCCGGTTCTGGTTCTGCATCTGCATGGCATGCAGTCGTTGCTGTTGGGATGCCAATGCTTGATGGTATCCTTGAGGTACTTGTTGCATGCCACTCATCGGCGCCTGCATCGACGGTTGGGAGGCTGCCGTGGTCATCCCCGGTCCTGGTTGGAATTGAGCGCCCATTCCTTGCGGGAAGCCCTGCGGCATGAAGTTGTTCTGTGGCGTGTTCACTCGGCTACCGTGATCCGACTGCGACGGTGACATATGAGGACCAACATGCGGACCCGCGGGCGAGAAGGGACTTGGAGAGGCCGTTCCCATGCGAACGCTCTGCTGGTCAAAGTCCTGCATGATGGGAGACTGGGTCACATTGGGCGACGCTCCTTGCTGAAGATGTTGATACGGGGTGGGATGTTGAGGGAATTGCGCAGCACCGTTGGTTGGCCCCTGATAACCTGGGTAAGGCATCTGGTGTGGGGTTTGGGAGCGCGATCCCGTCACGCCCGGTGCTGGGCGCGGTGACATGGGCATCCCATCCTCGGGTCGTGGTCGCTTGGACGGAATCACCTGGTTTGGGTTGTGGAAGCCCGGTGAGGCATTCCGCGGCACGCCATTGAACATGCGCTGGAATTGGTTGGGGTCCTGGGGAGTCGGGGAGGTGTGGAGGAAAGCGGCAGAGGGGTCGATAGTGGATGGGTGAAAGGCCCCATTATCCTGGCCAGGGAGATTCGAGGCGTCGGTGAGCCAGGCGTTCATGTCGAGCGGTTTTTCCAACCCATCTGCCCAGAAGAGCCGGTCAGCGTCTGCGTACAACTGACCCACGCGCCATCATTGAAATATTGTAGCATCAACACGCAATTATTTCCCATCATGACAATGTATAGAGATATAGTCCGGTCATGGGAGGATTCAAAACCATGAAAACGCGTAAGGTTGGATTGTTGAGGGTCCGGGTCGCGCGCCTGCCCCGGTCGCGACACGGTCTGGAAGACAGTGGGGAAGGGAACGGTTCATTTTCAAAGTGGAAGGTTGGGATGGACAGAAGGGAGGGGAGGGTCAAAGGGGAAATCAGGTACATACCGACAAGGCTTCACTAAAATTCCGAATTGCGAGCGGATGACTGAGGCCTCCGGGAATCGCAGATGGGGGAGTGTTGGTGAGAATCACGTGGTTGGGAGCCTGAGGCCACCAAACACGGGCAGGCCGTCAAGGGGGACAGAAAGAAGAAGGGGGGGGGTGAGATGAGAACTGGGGCACCATTAGCGGATCGTCAAGTGCGATGTCTTAGACCAAGAGAAATTCATCTAAGGATGCTCAGGACCATCAATCATAAAAGCATAAAATAGGACAAATCAAGGGAGACAGGCGCAGTGGGCACCGGCAAGAATGGGGGTGTGCGTGGCCACAAACGAGAAAAGACTGGGGAAAGGGGCAGGAAAGGAAGAAGGGGAAAAGAAAATGGATCAATCAGAGTCCAAGAAAAGAAATTAAAAAACACACCTCCAAATCACAGGAAAAAGCCGTTCAGTTAGGGATGGGAAGTGGAGGCAGTCAAAGGTGAAAAATACTGAGAGAAACAAGTCAGAGACTTCGTACAGTATGAAGGGGGGGGCGCCGGTTCCGGTACTCCCCCAATACTGTATTAGTGACGCTTGGGTTAGTTCTTTTTTCTTTTCCTTCTTTCTTTTTTCTTCTTTTTTTTTCTGTTCTCTTTCTCTGATGAATTCTTTTAGTTTATTTTCTTTCTTTGCATATTTGTTTCTCCCATAATTTTGGGGGAGTTTGTTTGAAGATTTCCAGTTGGCTGTGTCCTGTTAGTGTAGGGCGGGTTCCGGCCAGCGACATTAGGCTCATGTCCAACCACCGTGAAAGAGAAATAATAATAACCAAAAAGAAGGAAGAGAACAAAGAGTTCATGAGAAAAAAAAAAGGAGAAAAGAGAAAGAGACAGAAATTAAAATCCCTCTGAAATAAATGAAGATCCATTCCAACGGTCTCCGCCAAGTCGGGTTAGACTGGGTATACTCTGGGGCGTAGTACTGTCAATCATGAGAATAATGAGAATGAAAAACTCATGAAAACGGTGTCATGACCTAGGACGACCCTGGTAGAGGTAGCAGAGAAAAAGAAGAAGAAGAATACGGTAGAGGTAATGAGTCTCCAAAGTCCTAGCGGGTGAGGGATCTCCTTATATACAGCCTGGGGCTAGCGTCTGATAATCAGGTCAAAGTGCGCCCAATCCTCCGATATTCAGAAAAATACTAATAAATAATAAATAATAAATAATAAATAATACAAGCCTCAACTGCAAATGACAGAAACAGCCAAGGGCAGACCCAGTTCCCCCCCGTGCAAGGATCCGACTCGATCGTGGTAAATCACTGTCCCACCTCTCATCTGCCGGGGCCTGCTCCACCGATCTTCCTTTCCAGTATCTGTGTCTCTGCGCAAGAGACTAGAAGGCTGAAAGAAGAGGGATGGGGCGAATGATTTCTGCCCCCCACAGTCTAATAATCTAATAATATTAATATATGTCATTCTTTCTTCCCTGGGGATGCTGCGCTTCGGTTGGACCTGATCCATGGCCTTGGACCGCATCGTCTTCCCAACCACAAATCACTAACACGCAATCCCGGGACTGGATGCTATCACCCTTTCTGACGTAGAGATACACTCGAAAGGACATCCAAGCATGGCCAAGTACTCAGTGAAGGGGGAGTCGCTAGTGAATATGACGGGTTGTGTGGAGAAATATATTCTGCCCACACATCATCGCTGGATTGGTGATGCTGGACCCGGGATCTTTCTCGAAACCAGACTTGTATGCCATCGGCAGTGATGAAGGGTACAATCGAACCGAGCCATGGTTGAGTGTGAACTATTCTCGAATCGAACAAAAAAAGAAGAAAAGAGAACAGAGAAACACCGGATGATCGAATACATCACGTGATCAAACGAGCTCCCATTGTCATCCAAAGCTCCCCGGCTGGCCTCCAAGCCCTTCGTAGCACACGCCTTCCACGAACCTTTCCCCCGAGCACGTCGATTGATTCATCTCCCTTGAATCCTCTAGCTCTTCTTATTTCACCCATTACCCAGAAAGCCCATCATGGGAGACGTTGCCGTGGAGAACCCGGCGAGCGTCACGCCTTTCCCCAAGCCGGGTGCACTGGACAACCTTGCCAACTTGGAATCCTTGGAAGGCACAGGAACGGACGGGAACGATGAATATGCTACCCTGAAGAAGTTGCAGAGACACCTCGAGTATGTTGGATCAAGGTGGTCAAATCCAGTGGTCGGTCGGTGCTGACGGTTCCGACTTAGGTACATCCAACTGCAGGAGGAATACATCAAGGATGAGCAAAGGCATGGATCCACAGCGCGATGATGCAAGGAAATGGTTTTGTAGCTGACTATCATGATCTATACAGGAGCTTGAAGAGGGAGTTGGTGCGAGCACAGGAGGAGATCAAGCGGATACAGAGTGTTCCTCTGGTCATCGGGCAGTTTATGGAGGCGATCGATCAGAAGTATGCATGGCGTCTGGTGATTTCTAGCTTGGGGAGATCGTTGCTTACGATTTTTTTTTTTTTTTTTTTGCAGCACTGGCATTGTACAGAGTTCGACCGGCTCTAATTACGTCGTCCGGGTCCTGTCCACGCTGGACCGCGAAAAGTTGAAGCCTTCATCCTCCGTCGCCCTTCACCGTCACTCCAATGCGCTGGTCGACATCCTCCCCCCGGAAGCGGACTCTTCGATCGCCATGCTGGGTGAAAATGAGAAGCCAGACGTGTCATACGCCGACGTGGGTGGATTGGACATGCAGAAGCAGGAGATTCGAGAAGCGGTCGAACTGCCATTGACGCATTTCGACCTCTACCGACAAATTGGTGGGTAGAAATGGCTTTTAGTGGTACATACCTTAGGCTGACCACGATACAGGTATCGACCCTCCCCGTGGTGTCCTGCTGTATGGCCCCCCGGTACAGGCAAGACCATGCTAGTCAAGGCCGTCGCCAACAGCACGACGGCCAGCTTCATTCGGGTCAACGGCTCAGAGTTTGTTCAGAAGTATCTTGGAGAAGGACCGCGCATGGTCCGGGACGTGTTCCGAATGGCGCGTGAGAACTCACCGGCCATCATCTTCATCGATGAGATCGATGCCATCGCCACAAAGCGTTTCGATGCCCAGACCGGTGCGGATCGCGAAGTGCAGCGTATTCTGCTCGAATTGCTCAACCAGATGGATGGTTTCGAGCAAACCAGCAACGTCAAGGTCATCATGGCCACCAACCGAGCGGACACCCTGGACCCGGCCTTGTTGCGTCCGGGTCGTCTGGACCGAAAGATCGAGTTCCCGAATCTGCGTGACCGACGCGAGCGCCGACTGATCTTCACCACCATCGCATCTAAGATGTCGCTGTCGCCCGAGGTGGACCTGGACTCCCTGATCGTGCGTAACGAGCCTCTGTCCGGTGCGGTGATTGCCGCGATCATGCAGGAGGCCGGTCTGCGGGCTGTCCGCAAAAACCGCTACAACATCATTCAGTCGGATCTGGAGGACGCGTACGCGGCACAGGTGAAGAGCGGACAGGAAGACGATCGGTACGTCCACTTTTTTGTATCCCTTGGTTGTTTTATATCTCGAGGTTGTCTAACTCTGGCTCTAGGCTCGACTTCTACCGGTAAACAGGGGTCTGTGTTCACAGGGCTTGGACATCAAGCCAGGGCAAATGCTTGGTCCTTGATTAGTTGTACTATCAATAATAGGGTGCTACATGACACTTGATTCCGAGAAGTAATGTGCGTCCCTAGAGCTTTCATCTATGGGAGATTTGTGTAGCATCTCAACAGACTTGATAACCCTGGAGCTGCAATGTGAATCATGAGGTATCGTGGCGTACGATCAGCAAGCGCCCGTGGGCTTGTGACTGCGATGATCAGTAACACCAATCCAGCCCGGATCACTTGATTTTCAGACCGAGAAGACATTTTTCTTTGCCTGAAAGATGATCATCAAAAATATTGTAGCTAAGTAATCCATCCATCGAGAGTCCCTCGTTGCCTACATTAGTGAGGCCTAGGGTCGCCTGCCAGGGACCGTGGCGCTAGGGGGTGCCCGGGTCAGCGCTAACGACAGGCACCGAAGCTCTTGCATCATCGGCTATACCTGCTGTTCTCTGGCTTTAGTTATGGCTATAGTTATAATCATAATCAGGATAATTCTTCTATACTCTTCTAGAGCACTCTTGTATCCCCTCTAGGTTGTACTATCTGAAGATGTGTTGTAGGAGGAATCTCTCGGATGATCTGCTCTCCGTGTGACTCCGTCCATGACCCAAAAGGGACTAGCGCAGTCCCCCCCGTCTCCAGGCTGCTTTCGTCATGCTCCACCAGCCATCCCTCTCTTATCTCTTTCTCTCTCTCTCTCTCCTCCATCTCCCCTCATCATCACCCTGGCCATTCTCTTACCATCTTGATTCCATTTGAACCTGAGCTCTGTTCATTAGAAGGATGAAGCCATTCGCCCTGCTGACAGCCTCTGTGCTGCTGGGCAGTGCCTCGGCCGAGGTCCACAAGCTCAAGCTGAACAAGGTCCCTCTGTCCGAGCAGCTGGTAAGTTGGCCATCCGTTGTGAATGTGTCCAGAAAGATGGAGTGAGCTAATTCCTAGATAGCACCACCATGACATGGAATCCCAGTTGCACGCTTTGGGCCAGAAGTACATGGGGCGCCCGAACATGCCCGACGACATGTTCCAAGACACCTCCCTGAAGGCGTCCGCGGGCCACGACGTGCTGGTGGACAACTTTCTGAACGCACAGTGTAAGGATTTCTGAAGCTTGCCTATTGTGCAGGACTATATGAGACTATGATGCTGACATCGCCGTTCACAGACTACTCCGAGATCACCCTCGGGACTCCCCCTCAGACCTTCAAGGTCGTTCTCGATACCGGAAGCTCGAACCTGTGGGTTCCTTCTTCCGAGTGCAGCTCCATTGCCTGCTTCCTTCACAGCAAGTATGACTCGTCGTCGTCGAGCACCTACAAGAAGAACGGCACCGAGTTCTCCATCCGCTACGGCTCGGGTAGCCTGAGCGGTTTCGTGTCTCAGGATGTGCTGCAGATTGGCGACTTGAAGATTAAGAACCAGGACTTTGCTGAGGCTACTAGCGAGCCTGGCCTGGCCTTTGCTTTCGGTCGCTTCGACGGTATTCTGGGTCTGGGATACGACACCATCTCTGTAAACAAGATGGTCCCTCCCTTCTACAACATGCTGAACCAGAAGCTGCTGGACGAGCCCCTGTTTGCCTTTTACTTGGGCAATGCCAACAAGGAGGGTGATAACTCCGAGGCTACCTTTGGCGGCGTGGACAAGAACCATTACACTGGAGAGTTGATCAAGATCCCCCTCCGTCGCAAGGCCTACTGGGAGGTGGACTTCAATGCCATCGCCCTGGGCGACAATGTTGCCGAGCTGGACAACACTGGTGTTATCCTTGACACTGGTACTTCCCTCATTGCTCTGCCCTCGACTCTTGCCGAGCTTCTGTAAGTTGAATACCTGCGTAATTCATGATCCGATCTTGCTGACAGTTTCCCAAAGTAACAAGGAGATTGGCGCCAAGAAGGGCTTCACAGGCCAGTACACCGTGGAGTGTGACAAGCGTGACTCGCTGCCCGACCTCACCTTCACCCTTGCCGGCCACAACTTCACCATTGGCCCCTACGACTACGTCCTGGAGGTTCAGGGCTCTTGCATCTCCAGCTTCATGGGCATGGACTTCCCTGAGCCCGTGGGCCCCCTGGCCATCCTGGGTGACTCGTTCCTCCGCCAGTGGTACAGTGTCTACGACCTAGGCAACAGCGCGGTCGGTCTCGCCAAGGCCAAATAAGGGTCTTGATGTGCAACCGAGTCCCTGACTATAGTAGCTACAGCTACCGCACAGTTAGAAGACAGTATCGAGAGGATGTTTCGTATATACATGCAGCTTTGCTCGGATGACTTTGGGTTTTGCGTATCCTGTTATCCGTCCGTGGCTACGAACGCATCTTGAACAGACTGTCTCTCTTTTTTTGTTGTTTCTCATATCCCTGACTGGTTACCCGGGACTCGTGCATCAGTGATGCCGCCGATTGCTGTGTTTTTTTTGTTTTTGTTTCTGGGGCTTGGATTTATTCTGCATTTCATTCATTTGTTTAGCTTGAATCAATCTCTCCTGGCTCTGTATGGTTATTTCCATGCTTGATTAAGGTGCTTGTAATATTCATGAGTATTTGTTCTCTGGCTGAAGCCTGTTGGTTCATGCATCAACGACTAGTCAAAAGTCGAATCAATAGCTGGTAGGCTACCTTACGGTTGTATATGCTCAGGTGTAGATCGAAGCTATGGATGCAATCCGGTCCTCACTTCGAGTATCTTGGACCAAAGGGAACCTTTGGCAATGAGTTCACACAAGAGATTATTGCGCTAGAAATCCCCAGCAGACAGAGGCTAGAATATAGAAAAATGTCGATTTCGAATCGATTCTCCATGGATATTGTCAGGCTACACAGTTGGATTGGCGCGCGGAGAGCATGACATAAGCGGGCAAAGCTCGCGGCCTTTTGCAGTCCCCGCACGCCTTTGAGCTTCTCTTCATCGTCTGCACACCGCATTTCTCCATCTTCAACCTTCAGTCTTCTTCAATTTCAGATCGGTCCCACCGCCTGGGTGCGTGACTTGTCTTTGACTTCCCGCGCCAGGTTGTATTTGGCTTACGAATTGTCTCCATCCGCGCCTGGTGGCGATTTTCCACCAGCGAACCAACCCGGCGCCGCATTCATTCACCCGGTCTATTAAACTCATATAACTCTGGGGGAAACCTGCTGATACATTGGATGCTCTCATCGAGAGCTTTTCTTTGACTTGAATTTCCACGCGTCGTGTGTGCCGGCGATGGCACCGTAACCTAAACACCCGCACGCGACCACCTCCACACGCCATTCCGCGCCCAGTCTTTGTACGTGGAATCCACGCAGAAAATTTTCAAGAAAGGGCTTGGCGGAAAATTAGGCGAGGCATTGAGCCGCCATTTGGGGATTTTTTTCGCCTGAACGGCGGAATCGGGCGCAAACATGCTTCTCCGTTTGCCGCCCAGCCTGCATTACCCGATCACCGTGACCTCGCTGCTCAAGCAACCTGGCGACTCTATTGAGAGAGATGAGGCGCTTTTCTGGTATATCTATGAGACGACCGTCATCGAGGGTGACGGGCTGGGAAACAAGATCGAGGTGCAACGCCGGTTTCCGACCAGGTTTGAATCGACCGTCGATGGAGAGATTGTACAATGGAAAGTCACCAAAGGTGATATCATCGATGAGCCGTACGTGTCACTCTTTTTTCTCTTCCCAAGTATGACTGTCCGCTAACTTCGCGCCAGGGTTGACATTGTCGAAATCGATGAACCATGCGCGCACGAGGTTCAGTTCGGAGGACTCTGCGCTGAGTGTGGGAAGGACATGACTGAGTATGTATCTGTTCAGGCAGTGCTGGAGAATGAACTCGTACTGATCGCTTCTCAATCGTCGACAGATCTTCCTATAATACCGAGATCATGGACTCCATGCGCGCTCCGATCCAGATGACCCATGACAACACCACACTCACCGTCAGTGAGAAAGAGGCAGCACGCGTAGAGGAGGATGCAAAACGTCGCCTGCTGGCGTCTCGGCGTCTCTCTCTCGTGGTGGACCTCGACCAGACAATCATTCATGCTACCGTCGACCCAACCGTCGGTGAATGGAAGGAGGACAAGGATAACCCCAATCACGAGGCCTTGAAGAATGTGCGACAATTCCAGCTGATCGACGACGGTCCTGGAATGCGTGGGTGCTGGTACTATATCAAACTGCGGCCGGGGCTGGAGCAGTTTCTGGAGAATGTTGCAGAGCTGTTCGAACTGCACATCTACACCATGGGGACGCGAGCCTATGCTCAGAATATTGCGGACATCATTGATCCCACTCGCAAGCTCTTTGGGGATCGTATTCTTAGCCGTGACGAGAGTGGTAGCCTGACTGCCAAGAACTTGCAGCGGCTATTCCCCGTCGACACCAAGATGGTGGTTATTATCGATGACCGCGGCGACGTGTGGCGATGGAACCCTAATCTGATCAAGGTCTCTCCGTATGATTTCTTCATCGGGATTGGTGACATCAACTCGAGTTTCCTACCGGAAAAGCAAGACATCGGCGCGACGAATAAGTCTTTACCCACATCTGCAGAGAAGGAGAAGGAGAAGAAGAAGAAGGATAAGAAAGAACACCACGTGAATGGCGCGACTATGAAAGCGGAAGGGGAAACGGAGGTTTCGGCATTGGAGCAGCTCGTGACCATGGGAGGCGGTGACAACCCGAGGCTGCTTCAGGAACAGACCAATGCGCAGGAAGAGACAATAATGCATCAGGTCGAGGACCGACCGCTCCTCCAGAAACAAAAAGAACTGGATGCGGAGGATGAGGTTGCCGAGAGTAGCGAGGATTCTTCCAGTGTGGACGAAGCCCATGACCCGAACAAACACCGTCATCATCTGCTGGAGGACCACGACCAAGAACTTTATCAACTGCAGGATCGGCTTGAAAAGGTCCATACACAATTTTTTGATGAATATGACAAGAAACGGACTCATGCCCTGGGAGGTCGGGTGGCGGCCTTGCGGGGAGAGAAGATCCCATCAAAAGACAAAGACGTGGATCTCAAGCTGGTTCCCGACGTGAAAGATATCATGCCGCAAATCAAACGGCAGGCTCTCGGGAGGGTTGTGTTGGTGTTTTCGGGTGTTCTTCCACTCGGAAGCGACGCACAGAACGCTGACATCTCTCTATGGGCCAAGAGCTTTGGCGTGGTGATTGCGTCGAAGATCAATATTCGCACCACTCACCTGGTGGCTGGCCGCAACCGCACGGCAAAGGTCCGGGAAGCCACGCGGTACCCGAATGTCAAGATTGTCACGACGCAGTGGCTCCTGGACTCACTGGTGCAATGGCAACACCTGGATGAGGAGCCATATCTGGTTCCCGTGCACCCGGACGACCGTGGTGAACCCATCTCCCCCACTTCCCAAGAGGTTGCGGAGGGAACCTGGTTATCGTCCGGGGATGAGGGGACGGGATCGTTCTGGACCGAGGACGAGGGTGGCAACACACCTGATATGTTCAAGTCAGCCGGATTCAACGAAACATCTCCTATTGGATACGACGAGGACGAGCAAGCCGCAGTACACGACGAGCTGAAGGAGTTCCTGGGCAGCGACGACGAAAGTGAAAGCGACAACGAGGCACTGACCGAGGAGTCAACGATGACCAGCAAGAAACGGAAGCGCGGCGAAGGAAGTGAAGAAGGAGGAGACGATGAATTGACGGGAGAAGACGGCGATGAGACGGATCTACGAGGATCACGGCTATCGCAGCGAATCAAGCGGTCCTACGAACGCAGCACGGGACTCCGCGAAGTCGCAACGGCGACCGGTTCTGCAGCGGACGAGCCTCTGTCCAAACTTCCACGCCCTACAGGTCCGGACGACGAGGAGCCTGATGCCGAGGCTGCAGGTGCCCGTCGCGGCCAGGAACTGAGTTATCCAGAAGACCCGGCAGAGGACGACGACGAGTTGGAACGAGAGATGCTCGCGGCGTTCGAGGACGGTGATTATGACTCCGCCGCCGAGGAGGAAGCTGCCGCCGAGAATGGATAGTGCTTCCCCAATTGCCCAGGTGGCTTCTTGTTCTTTGTCACCAACACCACTCTTCCAAGGTTCTTTTTCTTGTCCACGTGTTTTGATATCCGGTTTGTGCAGGTGCGATGCACTTCTGGCATAGCGATGGCGTTTTTCTTTTTGTCTGGCAGCCTTTGCTTTTCATTTCTTTCATGTTTTGGGTCCACGATCTGACCTTTGCTTATTTATCCATTGATCTCTACGGTTTTTTTTTTTGTTTTGTTTTTGTGTCAGTGTGATCTGAAGTTCTTCTGACAAATTCAAGTGCAAGTGCATGATTCTAGATTATCAGCCCCGTAGATCTTTTAGGAGTCTTTCCCGAGTCTGGTGATATTTCTATCCAATATCCAATCGACTGAGTTAGAGAGCCATGTAGAGAGGGTGAGTGGATGTTGGGCACTGCAGATGTCAGCTCCTGCTGCCAGCACGGAGGGGTTCAATCTTCTTCTATGAGGCATATCGATATCATCGAAGCCGAGTTTTTCAGTGATAATGACAAGGAAATAAGATATGTGTTGAGTTAGTAGCTTGTCGGGGTGGGATTCTTTTTTAGAAGGATCCGGAAGTGTCAGAAGTATGACGACTAATATTGACCTCAATCCATGCTCTACACTTTCAGTACTATACTAGGATATCCATTAAGCAAGTCTTTCTAATTCTAACATAAGTAGTATAACTGTCTATCGAGTCTGTAAGATTGTCCACGCGGGAATTACTGAAAATAACCCGGCTAGGGCTTAAGAATTGTAGTATATATTTTCTTTATATGAATCCCAGTATATCCCCTGATAGTATATCAGTGAAAGAGAAGTAACAGATGATTTAGTTACTAGAGACACAGGGTAGTACAACAGAAATCAAAATAATATACTACCTAGGTAGCTCCACGCAAATGCAATTCATATAGTAACATCCATCCAAAAATTCATATCCAAGTCATTATCATATAGCTTAATCCTCCCAACGCCACGTTATATGCAAAATATGGTATCAAGATAAAAAAGGGTATACAAGAAAACACAGGTAGTCACCGTCACCGATCAGTACACATCCCGGTTGACCTGCCACGACATTACCACCATCCAGAGATAGAAGACAGTGTTGACCAGCTCAAAGGCAAAGGCAGTTTTCCAGCAATTGCCTATAGCAGATATTAGCTCGAGAAAAAGAAGAAAAAGAGAAAGAAGGGAGGGGGAGAAACGTACAAATCGTGCTTTGCGTCAACCACGCCAATGTATTCATGTTATTCCCCCGCGCCACATTCTCCACAACATAGATCTGGCAGTTATCATTGACATTTCCCACGACGCCATACAGCTGCAGCGAGGTCTCGATCAGGCCTGTCAGCCATAGCACGAACAGGATGAAGCTGCCAATGATGATAATCCCGGGAAGCAAGAAGCGGCGCGCGGCAAGGATAAGGACGAGGAAGATAAAGAAGACGCCCAGGGCACTAGTGACAACCATGTATGGGAAGAGCCTGTTTGGTAGAGGTTTTGACCTGCGTCAGTTGATTGTCCAGTCCACGGCAGAGATAGAGTAGAGATTCAAGATAACCAATAATTGGTAGGGAGTGGGTGTTGGGACTGGGGTTGGTGACATACCATGGTGTCCCTAGATGCATTTGTGCTTGCACGGCCATAAACCATGAAAATATCCCCAGACATGTCGCCGACCCTGATAGCACGACCATGATCCACACATTGAGCTGCAGCTCGGGCCAGTGGTAGCGCCGGCGCGATTCACGGCGCATGCGGATAGCCATGGTGGAGGTGGACTCGAACCCGGACAGGAGATTTTATGTTTCTAGCGGTGGTACGCTGAAAGATTGAGTGATTCGCAGTCCACAAGAGGCGGGTCTGACGCTTGATATGTGCCGGTCGTGCGGTAGCCCAATTTTAACGCCTAATGACTGTCGCCGGGACTCGATCGAGAGATCCCAAATTGCGCCCAAGCCAGAGACACAGACAGGTGGAATAGGGGGAGAATTCAATGTGGGTGGGTGTAGGCCGATGGGAGCGAGACGGGACAGCGCATCGGGTGCTTCGAGGCACAGTGTCGGGCTCGGGAGGGTATTGGGATGGAAGTGCAAACTAGCACATTCACAAGGGCGTGTGAATATAAAGCGAAGACGCGAATATGCGAAGACGCGCAAACCTGAAGATAAGAAGTAGACGCAGGGGAAAAAAAAAGGCCAAGAAGTGTCATCCGAGGGGGGGGAAATTGGGGGGGCAGGGGATCGGCGGCCATACAAACTACCCGACTGGGAAAGCTCCACTTTGATCGATCTCGGATTTTGGCTCTATCTTTGGTTCTATCGCAGACACACGCACACAATCTCTCTCTCTTTCCATCGCTTACAACAGAGTATCGCCCAGTGCACTGCGCACCAGTGAGCACCCCGCCCGGATGGTCTCTGTCGCGCCCACCGACTCCAGACTGGGGTTCACCTCGACCAGGTCCATGGCAACCAGGTTCCCGGTTTGATGCACACACTCGCAAATGAAGTCGCCCTCGCGCAGCGTCAATCCCCCACGGACTGGAGTGCCCGTGCTCGGAGCCCACTGCGGGTCCAGCGCATCGACGTCGAACGACAGGTGAATGGGCGTGTCGTTGCCGATGTGGGCCAGAGCCATCTCGACGACGCGGCCGATGCCGTGGCTGGTAGCATGAGTTAGGTTGGTTACCAAACCGCCGAAATGAAACGAAGAAAAACAGAGAGGAAGGAACACACCGGTCGATGTCGTGCATGCTGAACGCCTTGATGCCATTATCCCGCAGAATCTTCTTCTCACCGCGGTCGACATCGCGCAGGCCAATGTAGACAAGCTTGCGCGTACTGACGATATTCTCATCCTGCAGCCAGCCAAAGACATCGGGCCGGTCACCGCGGGCCAGCCGAGTCAAAAAGGCCATGGGCATGCCGTGGATGTTCCCACTGGGACTCATCTCGGGGATGTTAATGTCAGCATGGGCATCGACCCAGATCACGGCCATGTCGCGGCCCAGTCGCTCGCGGATGGCCTTGGCCGTGCCGGAGATGGTGCCAACGGCGATGGAGTGATCGCCACCGAGCGTCAGCACGAACTTGCCGTCCTTGGCGTGGCTGTACACCTGCTGGCTCAATCGCTGCGTCACCGCGCTCACTGCGCGCGGCTTCTTCATGCCCCGGTGGTCGGGGTCCTCGGCGGGGATGTCGTTCTCGTAGTAGTGGATCGTGTCGTCATGGTGAATCTCGTAGTCGAGGTCCTCGCGTAGCTGTGTCAGGAGCCCGGACTCGATCAGAGCCATTGGCGCTGCTTCCACGCCTTTCTTGCACTGTTCGCGGAACATCCGTGAGTAACCGAGCACACAGTTTCAGCGGCTTCCAAGTTCACCCGTGGACCCCTCCCAGTATCCTTACCTGCCCGCCATTGAACCCAACAGCCACAACGCCCAGCTGGTTGGGGTTACTAAGGAATCGCGAGTCAATAGTCGATGGTTGCGTCATGATGCAGGTCTGTCGAAGTGTAGATTCCAATCAAGATGTGTCGCCACGATTCTCTTGTCAAATCCAAGCTTCTTTCAAACAGTCTTCAGATCGGCGATAAGATAAACAGAGCTTGGGAAAAAAAGTGGGCCGAGGGGCAATTCGACAAAGAGAGCCTTGGAAAAGAGGGTGAGTGTCAGGATGATGTAGGGAGAAGAAAAAAAAGAAATTGAGGGAAAGAATTCCACTCTTCCCCTTTATATATATCCCTGTCTCACCCCCCTATGATTCCCCGGGCCTCCGAGAGCTCGTCGTATCGCCAAAAACTGCACTTAGGGAACACGGCTGATCGGATACTCCACACTGCGATCACTAAGCGCAGGTTGAAGAGAGATGCCCCGTTTGGGGCCACCGAGGGCCCCTCCCACTGCCATTGTCGCTGTTTCTCGGAGAATGTCCGTATAGACTATGTTGAAAGTGAACAATAGCTATAGGACACAGGTTCAGGAATTTGTATGTTGTTCTGCTAAGGGCTTGCCAGAATATCGGATCTAGTCTAGTATATAGTACAAGGGTATCATATCATGGGCACAGCCTACTATGAACATTCTACTTCTCCAGAATCAACTCCCGCAGAATTTCTTCTGCCTTGGGCGCTTCGACCCGTCCTTTCTCGCCGGTGCGCATCATCTGCCCCACGAACCAACCCAGTTTGCCCCGCTGGTTCTTCTGGCGGATCTGCTCGACCATCTGCGGGTTCAGGGCGATGGCAGCCTCCGCCAGTGCCACGTACTCCTCGCGCGAAAGCGGCCGCAACAACAGTCCGTCTTCCTCCAAAAGCTGCGGGATCGGTCGACGGTCCCCGTCAAAGACCGAGGCCAGCACCAGCTTGGCTGTGGATCCAGTGATGCGTTTCTGCTGCAGCTGGTCCACGAGGTGGGCCAGGGACTGGGCCGGGACAATGTCCGCGTCCCAGGCCCGGTCCGTCTTGGTGAGGAGTCCGCCGAGCTCGTGCAGAACCCAGTTGCCGGCCATGCGCGCCAGCGTGGCGTGTATTTGGGCGTTTGAGTCTACTTGGATCTCACGAAGGATGTCCACCACATCCTGGTAGTACTCCAAACGAGCGCCGTCGTCCAGCTCAATCAAGGGTTTGGCATCGTCGATCGGGAGACCGTACTCGGGCCCAACTAGCAGCGCAACCAGCGAGTCTGGTGAGGCTGGGAGATCACCGCTCAGCTGGGAGATCAAGTCTTCGCCGATACGCAGCGGCGGGATATCTGGGTCGGGCATGTAACGGTAGTCGACCGCACCCTCTTTGCCTCGGAGCTTGCGGGTCTCCGTGCTACCAATTGTCCATCCTCGCGTCTCGCCTTCCACAACGCCCCCACTTTCGAGAACTGCGATCTGCCGGTTTTTCTCGGCGATGATGGCGTCTTCCACGGCTTTGAAACTGCTGAGATTCTTGATCTCGGTACGCTGACCCAGTCCGCTTACCCCGTTGTACTGGCACAGTTCTGCTGTTTCGCCCCGGCGCCGAATCGAGACATTGACGTCCGCCCGTAGCCCGCCCAGTTCCATTCCCGTTGTAACCGCCCCGCACGACTGTAGGATAGCCTGGAGTTTCCGGACGCAGGCCGCAGCTGTTGCGGGGGTATGGATTTGCGGCATCGTAATGATCTCGATGAGAGGGTGGGACACGCGGTTGAAATCGAGCAGCTGCGTCGAGGGCGGGTATTCCTGGGACTTGGCGGTATCCTGCTCCAGCTGGACCTGTTTGATGTCCACGCGGACCCGGTCGCCATCTTCTGGGGCAATGCCGTCGTAGTCGAAGAGGTCGACGTAGCCATGTCGCGCAAACGGCTCTGCGACGAGTCAGTTCGATCTCACCCCGGTAGAAAGAAATTGATACCGACCATAGTATTGTGTGATTTGATACCCCGCCGGCTGATCCTGGTAAAAGTAGTGTTTCCGGTCAAACCGGCTGACGGGCTGAATCTGGCATTTCAGCGCAATGGCAGCGCGCAGGGCCGGGAGGAGGGTGGCCGCTTGGAATTCCTGTACCGCATGAGTCCTTGTCCTCGCACACCATAATCCCATGGGCACCACGAACCGGCTGACTGCCCGGAAACGCTAAATCGAATAGCGAAACGTTGGAATTGGGGATGTCGCTCGTAGATGTTGCCGCTCCTGTTCCCGGGGGTGAGCCAAAACCACCTTCATCAGCGATGGGAATGGACTGACGAGAGAACAGCTTGGTTTCTGTGTCCAATTGTGCGTGGATCTCCACTCCAACGGTTAATTCCCATTTTTGCCTCGAGGCCTCCTCGGCTTCCTTGCGCAGCTTTTTCTGTGCCTTGAGGCCCTTGGCATCCTGCTTGAGTTGCTTGCGCAGGGGAACACGGTCTGTTGGCACCGATGTCTGCAGGGCGCGACTCGAATCGAAGAATTGAGCGCTACGAATCAATGGGCGATATGAATAGAAGCGGAATGCACCGCTGACGCGCCATGGCCGAAGCATGGAGGGAGTGAGAGTGGTGGGAGGTGAAAGTGGGACTGGCGATGTAGCCGGGCACCTCTCCAGCACAAGGTTAACATTCTGCAATGCAAGACATGTCAGCGGGTCACTCGTTTTGAGTGGATAATCGGAAGATTCAGAATATTCAGAAGAATAGCATTCTCGCAATATTCTCTTTGAATCATCTGGTGGTGATACACCATCACATCACACACCGCAGACCGCCACGCAAGGAGATCGCCAGCGCATCGCGACTTTACTCGGTTGAGTTGGGCCCGCATTCCCTCGGATTCTCTCGACGGCTGTAATTTGCTCTGTTCATGTGGGACACGATTGTTCCAGGCTAGTCGACAACAGTTTCTTTCTTTCTTTCTCTTTTTCTCCCTTTTTTTTTTTTTTTTTTTCCCTTCCTTTTTCCCCCTTCTCCCGAGGTCAGATCCCTTGCCATTCTGTCAGGAATCTCGGGAATCCCAACGACAATCAGGGAACTTCCCTGCGCCCCGGGGCCAGCAAGCGCTGATCAAGGCGCCAATCTACCCTCGCTGCGGATTGCATGCAGCTCTGACGCCAACTCGGTCCCGACCTTTTGGGGGCTGATACATCGAGGATGTCTGAGCGAGGAATCCGCGGGGAAAAATTCGAGACATCAGACTGGCTGTTTTCCACCCTTGTGTCCCCCTAGATTCCTGATCGATTCCAAACCCCTCCATCTGCACGTCTCTTTCTCCCCTGAGTGTCATCGACCCTCGATCCATTGTCTCATTTCCTCCATGTCCATCCGTGTCTCTGATAGCGGGCATGGCCTGAACTTCCCTTCACTTCTTCTACCGAGGTATGAACCGCGTGATTCCGACCATCTTCAATCACCATGCCGCTCCAAAGTCAGCGTACTAGGAAGATCAAGAAAGATGGAAGGAAACGAACGTCGTCAACAGTTTCCAACTCCACCGGATCCGCGCAGGGTCCCGTTGACAACTCCAAATCGACCGACAAAGCTCCATCGCCAGCAAATGGGTCTAAACCGGCCCTGAAACCGCAGGCGGTTTCAGAGAAGCCCGAGCCGGCGAAGCCAATGCCTAATGTGTTCGAATTTCTCGATGAGAACGATGACTCCTCCGATGACTCTGATAGCGATAGTGATGTCTCAAACCTCCCGCACCAGGCACAGGCTCTTGCTAAGATCCAATCACCCAAACCGCGGACGAGTCCCGTACCGCCGGGGACTTTGATATCTGGGGACAACGCCCCTCGGAAGTCCCCTGTATATGCGTCGAGTTCTAGAAGCTCAAGCGACTCGCGCTCCTCAACATCGCCAGCGGCGTCATCGGGGAACCAGTTGCAAATTGCGCGGAAGCAACTCACCACCCAGAAACCCTCGACCCTAGGGTCGTACGGCGCAAACCAATCTACGGACATCTCCGCTACAGGGAAACGTCAATTAGAATTGTCTCGACCAGAGACCCACTACGGGTCCTCCCGAGATGCTGCTTCTCTCCACAGGCCACCACTGCCGCCGTCTCCTCCAAGCAGCCCCGAAGACAGTCTCCATCGCAGCACGCCGACGAAGAGAAGGAGCTCGAGTGCCGCGCAGGTGTCCTCGGGCTATGGATTCCTCGCATCCCATCTCACCCGCCCTATCGAGGAGAAGGACGGGTTCCCTCCACTTTACCGACGCTTCGAGAACGCCAATCACCGTGTGTTACTGCATCTCCAAGATGAAATCTCCCAAATGGAAGAAGACCTGCACACCCTGGACGAGTACGAGGAGATGCATCGCATTGCCACAGCGGAGCAAGAAGGCACCAAGCCCATGCCTGCGTCTCGACGGGTCGACGCCCAGTCCCAGGTATATTCGTCGCTACATTATCGGCGCATGGATCTGATGGCTGCTTTGACTCATAAAACCGAACAATACAGTGTGTCCCCCCCCTCTGCTTGCGCATACAGTTATAATATGAATGTTCATTTCCTGACTACCCAATTCAGACAACGCCCTTAGCGCCTACAGCAAAGTCCTCCAGACTCTTCCCCGCGCTTCTGAAAAAGACATCACTAGCTATCGCGCCTGGATGAAAGAGCACAACCCTGTTGCGGCTGCCGAAACCCGGTTTTTAGACCACGACGCCGACCTCGTCTCTCTTACTCCGCGACTGGCCGCCTCTGCCGCAGCTGCGCCCGTCTACATGGCCATCATCATTGCATCTGGCGCGCTACTACTACCCCTTCTGGCATTCAGCATGATCTCAGAGTTCTCAGGCAGACTTGTTGTCGTGACAGTCGTGGGCGGTGCAGCTGCTGCCATAGCGGCCAATTACTCTGCCGGCATTGATACCCTCGTAGATTCAAGGGACGGTTGGCGCTGCGCGACAATGTATGGAGTGCCCTTCCTATCTTCTCTCTTTCCCCATCCCCTCGGTTACCATCAAACAGATACTGACGTACACTTGACAGATACTTCGGCTTCATGACCATTTCCGCCATGTTCATTCCCTAACACCCCACCTCCACATCTTGTGCTGCACCTCGACTATAGCATCCTGCCATGACTTACGAAATTTTTTTCTTTTCTGTGACTCTCTATCCACTTGCTCTACACATGATCTTTCTCTTTCAACCATTACGCCCCTCGGACGAGCAAGGCTTTATTTACGCCCAAGTCGACCGCCACGAGTTTTCTTAATTACATGGGCTACATGCGAGAGCATGACATTAATCTCTCAAATAAACAGAAAATCAACCAAAATTCAAACAAAAAGAAGTCACAAAGGGCGCCCCGGGATAAGACCAAGGAAGAGAAGGCCTTTTTTTTTTTTTTTTTTTTTACTCGGAACATCGCCTGATAGATCGCGGTTGCGGTCCTGGCAATGACACCAAGGAACTATACTGGTATTGGGCAAAGGGCAGGATATAGCGGCCGGGAAAGAACCGTGCGGTGTTTTTGGGAGGTTCTTACAATTGGAGGAAGTCATTGAACTGTGTACCATTTAATAATGTAGATGTGATTTGATTCCGGGATCACGGCTTGTTGCAAACCATTGGACCCATCCACCTCGATTGAATTGCAATAAGAGCAAAAGAAATCTTCGTCTAGAACCGGCAAAACAGAAAAACAGAAAGACAAAGAAAGCATGTAGACTGCTATCGCAGCGGTAGCTTGGACCACCCAGCCCCGAACCGTCTTGGAGAAACTATCCACGCCAATCGCTGAGTTATTTTCGAGTAGACACCAGAAAAAAATTAACCGAAACCCAAAGTCAAATAAGATATCACTAAGAACACAGTATCGAGAAGAGGAAACAAAGAGACGTCGGGAAGGTGAAGTCGTTGAGAAGGGAAAAGAAGTAGAAACTGGTGGCACAACGAATTGGTCGCGGAAACACGCAATCTGCTCTGCGATTTTCAATCCAAAGAAGCATCAAAAGCACCAGGAACTATGATGGGACAGGCGTCCCGTTCTGTTTCCCCGGAGTGAGACTGCCTTCTTGCGAGGCGCTAGCCTCAAGACCCTGCGGTTGTGGCGTCGAGGGGCTCTGTCGACTTTGATGAGCCGCCAACTGCGCCTTGTTGCGATCCATCAATGCAGCCTGCTCAGCGGCACTGCGAGCATATGTCGCGGCAGCAGCCGAATTTGGGAGCGTGCCCTGTGATGGGGTCTGGTTTGAGAATTGGTATCGCTGAGATGAGCCCGTGCTCGCATAGGGCGTGCGACCCTGGGTTGCAGCGTTGTTTGACCCTAGTTGTCCAGGTCGTGGCGTGTAGGGCTGTGGTGAAGCCTGGGCAGATGGTTGCGCTGAATAGGGCGTATAACCGTTGGGAGTGGGACGTTGGTACTGAGGGACATTGTTGGCTTGACTGTATTGCGGGTTCACCTGCGAATACTGGGAGGGAAAGCCAGGCCGTTGAACTGGCGTGTTCGGCGGACGATACCCGGGATAAGCTTGAGTATAGGCGCCTGCTGAGGATTGCCGCCCGTGCTGCGGTGGAACCTGGAATGCACCCTGGGGCTGCGGAATCCGCGCATTCGAAGCATATGCACGTTGGTTGTAGGCGGATTGAGAGCCTTGGTAATTTCCGGGTCGCGGTGCTGATGGGGTCGAGGTACGGTTTGCGACATTGGCTGCTGCGACCATTGCCGCAGCTCGTTCCTGGTGCAATGTATAATCATCTCTTTCCATCGTGCCACTGTAATCTGGGTTTTCAACCAAAATCTTTTGACTGATGTTCAAATCTGCCAGCTGGTCGCCGTCCAACTTGGCAACCGCATAAGGCGGGAGATTGCTGATGAGCGCAGCCAGACTTGACTTCAGGGTGTCATAAATACCCACCTCTGCGTCAGATGGTGAGCTGGGACTGCCAAAGTCTGGCGCTGGGGTTTCTTTGGGCTCGGAATGCTGGCCGTTATGAGCGGGCTGACCGAGGTTGCGAATCCTCTGGAAGGAACTGAGGGTATTGAGCAACTCAGAAATATCGCTCAGCATCTCTTCAACATCTTTGGATTCTGGGTCATTTGTGGCTGTTGTACCGGATTGATGAAAGTTCTCGGCGAAGTCATCAGGGTTGAATGATCGGACCATCTCTTCCAGAGTGCTTTCGTCAAGTTCACCAATACTACCTGGCTGCACCGTTGGGGTCTCAATTTCGACATCTTGCTCATATGGGATGGATAGCAGAGTGCGCAGGCGTTTCGCGCCTCGTCGTCCCCACCACACAAGATCCTTCGAATCGAGCTGCACAACAGCCCCAGAGCTATCGAAAGAGGGGGCAAATGACGAGAAGACACCCTGCAGAAGAGAGTGGTCAGGGCGAGTCCAGAGTGCTGGATCCCCATGCCTTGGCTGGACATCCCCTTCTGCATGGTGTTTTTCTACACGACTCCAATATGATGGCGACGACGTGACTCCACCGTATTGCAGCCATTCAGTTGAGGGAAGTGGTGCAAGGCAATAGTTGTTGCGGTCGCCCAGAAACGCCGTGGTGTCTGAGATGGTTTCCAAGGGATCGATCCAGGCCGAGGTACTTCGATTGCTTCGTCTCCGGGGAGGCTCCAGCTGCGGCAATCCTGGCCGTGGAGCAAATACCTCACCGAAAGTTCTCTTGAGTGATTTGGAAGCGGCTTCCAAATTATAGGGAACAATCTTGGTGGTCGTGATACCATTGGGCAATGCAGTTTCTCGCAGTTCCTCCTGCACTTCGACAAAGTGTTGTGCCTCCGAGTCGGAGGACTGGAGCGGCACCTTGACCGATTTTTGGAGACTAGAAAACAACTGTTGTGGATTTGAAGGATTCCCAAAGAGAGTCAAGGCCTGCTTGTCCTCTCGAGCGTCCACATGCATGGCTGTTGATTGCGATAGCTCCTCTCCGTCATCATCCGGTGACTCCGCCTTGACGTCGGTCTGATTGATAAAGGATTGACCGACTAGGCTGTTCATGTGCTTCTTGAAGGCAGCGATACGGTTAACAACCTCAGTCAGAGGCGCTCCGTCAGCTCTGGTGCCATTTGCCTGGTTCTGGTTGCGCTCAATCACCGCAGCAGACGCCTTTTCAATATCGGACAGAAATTCCTGCAGAGTGCTGTAGTGACTCGCATCGACCCGGGTTTGGATGTTGCAAGTCTCCTGGTCTCCCGAAACCTTTGCGCGTTTGGTTCGAGGCTTAGCTGCCGACGTTGGGAAGGGGCACGAGAGGAGCTGGAGTTCGGTGTCATGCCTGCTAATGTCAATAATCCGGTGACAGGAGCCGCATCAAGGAGTAAGCTTACTTGAGAAGGAGCTCAACCAGGCTTCGGAGAGTCTCGTGAAGATAGTTCTTGTCCTGCGACGCGGAGAAACTCGAGTCTGGTCCCGATTTCTCGTCCTGGCCCGAGCGCTTTCTTTTACCGGGCGTCGCAATTGCACCCGAATTAGGGTGGGGTTCGCCGTTGGTGGTAGACATCGAAGCTGTGTCTCCGACTTCGTCGGCGCTCATAGTTGTAGTATCGCGGAACTTTCTGACGCGACTCCCTCCAATGCGGATGGGCGGCGCCTACGAATCACAAAATTCGAGTAAATTTTGAAGACGCGATTTCAAGGCCAGGGGTCTTGAAGCAGTGTTGAGGGAGACGTTTGATCAACGACGTATCGGAACTCGAATAAATCTGGATGCGAGTCCGAGCACCGAGTCTGAAAAGGATGAGAATCGCGAATAGCGAGGGGACAAAACACGGGGGTGAATAGACGCCACCCCACAATAGGGGAGTGAATAAAGGGGGCCTGGTATTGTCCGCGTAGACAATATAATCAATCAATCAAAGGAACAATTCACCAAAGAACACCGGGCACAGCGAGGCCTGTTTTGCTCGCAGCAGACGAGGAGAGCAGTTGGGACTCGCAGAATGCGCGCTTTCCCGAAAACCGCAGGTGACGATCTATCACGTGACAACCATCTGTCGCTTTTTTTGTTTTTGGCAACGGGTGACTTGACTGCTGCATCGCCGAGCGCAAACCGGGATACTGACAGAATCCGAGTGTGGGACAATTTCCCATGACTACCTTCATGGATGTCATCGGTTTTCAATCATGCCCGAAACCTTTCGGGGGTATCGTCGTTGAGAGCAACACACCTACTCAGGAGTTGTCACTGGCTCAAGGTATGAGTTTTTACATGTGGTGTTATGCAATGGGCTAATAAGAATACACTGGTGCTTAGTTGCCCTTTTATCGTGATATCAAGGTGTCCAGAAACCGATGGGGTGGCTCGCGGAATGCGACACCAGGCACTCGACGTCCGTTTCAGTTCGCAGCTTGTATCAGTTCTCCCGGCTTCCCTGCCACCACCCTAAATCCTGAGCGAGACGACGATGAAAAGAATTTCAATTGTCATGGAGTTTTGTCTGGAGACTCGTGTACATCGTGGACGCAAGAGTTTAGGGACCAATACCCGTTAAGAAACACGACAGAGCTTCCTCGAGCAGTTGATGAGAACAAGCCAAGACCTACCCCGACAGAGTACCTCTCGAAGGCACTTCGAAATACCGGACACCCTCTCGGAAATAACGATCAACTGACTCGAGTTGTTGATCCATCATTTGTTAACTTGGATCGACCTGCTTCGAAGCTCTTGCTTTCAAGACAGCAAGGTCCACGGTCAACAGCAGGTCGACCGGGGCGACTTTGCCTACAAACCATTCTTGGGGAGTACCTACGACTTGTCGATTCATGTCTCTCGCACACAGGCAACACCAATCACGCCGATGGCTTGGATATTGCATTGAATGAAGTTTTCAGACCAGACAACTACAACTACTTGAAGATACGGGGCTACGAGGTCGCAGACGTGGCAGCATGGGCGTGGGTCTTGAAGAGCCAAAATTCCCACCAAGCTACCTTGCGATTGTTCATGCTGGAGGCAGATTACAGAGCCCAACATGGCACCGACGCACCCGGTGTTCCTCCTTTTATTCCACTTTTTCTCCTGAAGCAACAAAGACTGAGCGCGCACACATTTCGACTGCTTCTCATTTATTCCCTCCATCTCATAAGCGGGAAGTCTCTACCAGCTGTCACAAGCCTTGTGGGAGGTGATAGGATTCGTATAGACCCCATCCCCGAGAACTTCCACCCGAAAATTGACCCAACCACGGGTATGACTTTTGTTGTTCGTTTGATTCGTCATGCCCGACTAGTGTGGCCTCGCGCACTCCTCACCATTGCGCGCGCCTTTGCGCGTTTCTTGACGACCCCGAATACGGACAAGTCTGCAACAGTTCTGAGGGCACAGCGAGCTGATCGATTCAGAACTGAGAAGTTCAACAGTTGCCTTTGGTTATTGTCACTACCAACCAATATTGCACCATTTCGTTCGACGTCGATCCAGCAACAAGCTCAATTTGAGCTCCTCCGAGCCATGGCTGCCTATCAACCGGTCCTCCCGGTTACGCGCAAAGGCTATCGAGCGGTTGTGGCTATTCAGCTAGCTCACAAGAAGACCGCTGATGAGCGTCAATCTGCCGAACTCAAGGCGCCGTCGTGGCCACCCTGGAAGGAAGCAAAACTGGGCATTGATGCTCAACGTGGCAATGAGGGAATGGTCAGTCGGGCTATGCATGTGCTTTCACAGATGAGGGAGGCTGGCTACTCCCACCAGGTCTGGGAGGAGATATCTGCTATCTTGGCAGGATGGGACACAGATCGCAGCCCGACAGTGCAGACGAGAACATTGGTGCGTCGGCCGCAATATGTGTCTTTTGCACGCAGGCACGATCCCAATAATTACACAATTTGGGTTGCGCGGATTCGCGCGACACGAACGGTGCGCGAGGCTTGGGCTTGCTTCTTGTCTTACCAAGACCACAACCTTCCGCCCAAGGGTGCCATCTACGCTGCTATGGCAGAGAAGTTGATATACCGCAGAAAGGCAATTCAGAGCGGATTTGACCGGACAAGTCATGCTCTACCAGGCGACAGTCCTGAAGTTCATCCCGAGCCAGCTTCTGCGCGCGATTTGATCTATGTTCATACGGAACCGCCGACATTAGAGGAATTTCTGGAGCAGATGCTCTCAAAGGGGTTTCGGCCATCTCGAAGGTTCCTAGCCTTGCTGTTCCAATCAGCGCCGTCTCTTCAAGCGGGATTGCATTATCTTCGATGTAGTGACTTGACAGAAGACCAAGTCACACTTTTGTCGACGGTGTGGAGTCAACCACACGAATACGAAACCCCGAATATCGCACCTTTGCTGGCGCTGCCCGATTTTGTTTTTGCTTCGTTCATCAGATTCCTGTGCGTGCATTCCGGACTTAGCGGATCGACTGCCACGGCCAGAGATACTCTCACAACCGATCGCTTTCCAGTCATCATGGCTGACAGGGCACTGAACGGCCCCAAAACAACGCTGTTTGCCCTTGGTGAAGAAGAATCAGGGACTCAGCACCCAAGAGCCCTCTGGCATGCGATTCAGTTGACCCGGTTGCGTCCAGCCTGCACTCCGGCCTGGACTCATATTCTCTCCGCCTTGACTCGTGAACGGCTCAGCAAACCATATCGGCAACGGAACCGAAGCTTCCAGCGCATAATCATATGGCACGAAATTCTTCAAGTGTTAAGTTGGATGAGAGAGCATGATGTGGAACTCGGCATGGAGGGTTTTGTACCCTCTGTGTGGCCTTCACCAAAGCCATAGAGGCTGCGATCAAGCACCCTGAAGCTGTCGCAGAGAGCGTTCGGATTTTGCAAAGAGCGACTTCTCACAATCCAGTGATGAAGACCGACGGGGATGATCACTTCGACGCGATGGTTCGGACGGCGCTTCACGTCCTGAAAGGCCAATTCGATCACCTGGTTCTCCCGGCCTCAAGAACTTCGGGGCTAGCGGAGCGAAGTATTTTCACGGTGGACGATGCGACCGATTCAGCAATCTGTGTACCCACCCTTCTTCATGCCCCATCACCTGCTATGCTCCACGCATTTGTTCGAGCTCTGGGAACTGTGGGAGACGATGACGGACTTATGCATTTGTTGCACTGGATGAGCCAGTCAGCTGCTCAGTTACAAGAAACCGCCGAAGAACATTTGAACGGCGAAAGGCTGATGCGACGGACCCTGGTGGCGATCCGGGTGTTCCTGGAGCGACTGCAGCGACGCTCCGTCGATGGCGCTCGGGTACCGTCGGGGTCCATCCAGGAGGCATACGACCTCGTCAGTCGGACCCCGTGGGAATGGCCAAGCGATGCAGAGGTGGAGGAGTACCAGCAATGACTGTAGCATAGTGTATTTCTAGATTTACCATGTACATGATACCCCCCAGACGGTCTTTGCTTTCTCTCGGTAATCGTCGGAGAGCTTTCCCCACACCCCGAGCTCCGAGCAATTTGGACCGCGTCACTTAACTCTTTTCCTCTCCTCAACACACCCCTTTCTTGCTGAATATTGTAGTATTGCCTTTTCATTTTTGGTGGAGTTGTCGATTGAATTGCCCTACATCATGGCAACGACCATGTCCCCCCGCCTCGTCCGCCTTGCCCCTCCCCTCGCCCACCTTCGACCGACCGCAGGTTCCCGGGTGTTCGTGGCGCGGTTCAGTACGAGCGATGACGACGTCATAAAAACCCAGCAGATCCCGGCGCCGGGATCCGGGCATGTACGCGTGCTACAAATGAATCGCCCCCAGGCCCGCAATGCGATCTCGCGTCACCTGCTCGAAACCCTCTCTAAGCAGGTAAATGACATTGCCGCGGAAGGGGGTAATGGGCCTACCAGAGCTTTGGTGGTGGCAAGCAATGTGGATGCAGCATTCTGCGCAGGCGCAGATCTCAAGGAACGAGCCAATATGAGCCAGGCCGAGTGAGATACTTTTGTTTCTTTCCAACGACACAACCCCAGATCTTTGGGTGCAGTATCTAACCCTCGACGTCATCCTCACAGGACAGAAGCATTCCTCGAGAAGCTCCGCGGCACCTTTAAAGACCTCGCCGCCCTCCAAATCCCCACAATCTCCGGAATCTCGTCCATGGCCCTCGGTGGCGGCCTGGAACTCGCGCTATGCACCCACCTGCGCGTGTTCGGCTCGTCCAGCGTAGTCGGACTCCCCGAAACCCGGCTCGCCATCATCCCAGGTGCCGGCGGCACGTACCGTCTGCCCGGGTTGATCGGGGTGCCGCGCGCGCGAGACCTCATCCTGACCGGCCGTCGGGTGTCGGGCCCAGAGTCCTACTTCATTGGGCTCTGCGACCGCCTGGTCGAGGTGCTTCCGGAAGAAGCAGCCCAAGAGGGCGTGGCGCGCGAGAAGGTTCTACGCGAAAGTATTAAACTGGCGCTGGATATCTGCGAGGGCGGGCCCATTGCCATCAGACAGGCTCTGCGGGCTGTGCAGGGGTTCGCACTGGGTGAGGTGGCTGAGAATGACGCCTATGCCGGGGTCGTCGAGACAGATGATCGGTACGAGGCGTTGCGCGCCTTTGCGGAAAAGCGGAAGCCTGCGTTCCGGGGGAGGTAGATGAGGACAGATCTTTTAGTATGCCATGAAAAAAAGAAAGTAAGAAAGAAAGGATCCTTCGGGATTAGGTGTACATTCAAAACTATACCAGGATGACTGAAGACTGGGAATTTCTAATCCATTGCATATGCATCTACGTAAGCCATGGAAGTATACCATGGAGGCCTGTTGAGTGGGAGTCCTACCAGGGGTTTATTTTTAGTTCCATGGGAGTTCAATTCTAGATGGCATCTCTTGTCCAAATGAGTCACTTTAGATCTTTTCTCAGAGTATCCCGACTTTGCCAGAGCAATTCAGCCTTTTAAGGCCGGTTGACAGACCAGAACCATGGAACGCCCTTACCCACATCTTTGTTTACTTTATTTGTTTATTTTGGATTATTTTGGATTGACCTTGACTATCCCAGTGACTGCTGTAGGAACTCTTTTTTTAGGGCTATTTTCTTACTTTGAAACGATCTCTTCAAACCGCGGAATACTTCTAACATTACCGGATTAGGGTATTTGGGGTGGTGACCTCTCCCCCCTCCCCCCAGGTCTATCATGGCCCCACTAAACTTCTTCACCTCCTAGGTAGGTCCTTCCACAGCGACATTATGAGTCACTCTAGGCGCCTGTATTCTCTTGAGGTCCCAGGGCTGGATTGTTTTCTATTATTATGATGCTGATTCATACCTGCAGGGCTGTGCGAGATGTGACGCCACATAATGCTCTGCAGATCGGGGGTATCTGCAACCCTCCCCCTACGGCCCGCTGTCGATCTCCCCGTGGATTGAGTCTCCCCCGGGTGCAGATGACCCGGGTCAGGGGAACAGTCACCTGCGATGGGGGAGGGGGCTTATAAAGCCCACTTTTCCTCGACTGGTCTTCCAATCCTCTCATTGTCTCTCATTCTCCCTCTCCACCCCATCTTCCTCACAATTTTGTTGAAATACGTCGAAAAACAATGGCCGTCGGTCCTTGATTTGAACACAGCTCTTGTTTGGTGTACGACATGTCCGACCACCCTATCAAGGCTTTTGGCCTGACACAGGTCTACGTTCCCCGCGACGAGCCCAAAGTCGACATCGTCCTCGTTCACGGCCTCAACGGCCACCCGCACGACTCGTGGACCAGCAAGTCGGGCTGTTTCTGGCCCGTCGACCTGCTCCCCGATATTCTGGCGTCCCAGCGCCCGCGCATCCTCACATACGGGTACAACGCCAATGTGACCGCGTTCACCGATGGCACGTCGCGCGATTCGATAGTCAGTCATGCCGAAACCCTGGCGTCGAATCTCGCCGCCAACCGCAATGTATGTTGTGTTTTCCTTCTGTCCTGCCCACCGAAGATTTGCGCACTAACACATGGGTTTTGATTTAGTTGCGAGATTGCTCCGATCGTCCGATTATCTTTGTTTGTCATTCGCTGGGAGGGCTGGTCGTCAAACGGGCCCTGATCTACTGCTACAACGTCTCCAGCGAGAAAACCGAGCATCTGCGATCCATATACGTGTCAACCTTTGGCATCCTTTTCCTCGGCACGCCGCATAATGGATCCGACATCGCCAAATGGGGCTTGCTGCTGCACAACATCTGTAGCGCAGTCCTTCCCAAGAAGGTGATGGAGGCGTCGCCGCAGCTAGTCAAGGCGCTTCGGACCAATAACGAGACCTTGCAGCATATCAACAGCTTGTTTGCCAATATCATGAGCCGATTCCATATCTACTTCTTCCATGAGACGCGGTCCACCGATGTGCGAGGTACGCGCGAGATCATTGTCGACGAAGCCTCGGCGGCACCCTACATGGATGGCGTGGAGCGGATGGGGATAGAGGCGGACCACAGCCACATGTGCAAGTTCGAGGACGAAAATGCCCCAGGCTACGAGGTGGTCGCGGAAGCTATTCTTCGATATTCGCGCCAGGCGCCCACCGTCGTTGCGGATCGCTGGGTGGAGGAGAAGAAAGCTCGCACCCTGGAAAAGAAAGCCAGGGCCAGAGAGCTCTATGACGGTATGCTGGACATTGCTCACTACTGAATCCCTCGGCATATACTGACCCTTGCAGGAAGAGTAGAGGAGTCGGGTCGAAGCATGCCTGATTTGACCGGTAGGGCCTCACACTATCTCCCTGCCCCGCAAGACTTGGTTACGTTGAAGGACTATGAGATCGAGGAGCCTCCTGCCTGATGTTTTGCCGAATGCCCATTGAATGATTTTTGCTTGGGCTACGATGTCTCACGCTTGTCTATGATTTTCGTTGATTCCAACATCGATACCGAACCAAAGGTCTTTCCTGATTATTTTCATTGTTCTGTCTGAAAACATTCTTCGATGCAAAAAATCGCGCATTCTGTTATTGTATCTTAACTTGCTGTGCTCGACTTCAGGGTGGCTCCCATCTTATGTCTGTCAATTTAGCTGATATTCCACTTTTCATTGAGCATCACCGTCTCCATGGTCAGGCAACTTGCTGACTTTCCCCTCATAGGCCACTCCGTACTTACTTTGCCGCCTGGCCCTGCCACAGATGGTCAAAATTCTCCAGCATCAGAGCTCAGCAACAGTGGCCATCTCCCATTCGCCCACGAGCCCCCTAAGGAACTGCCTCTGCTCGTTGCACCCCCGGGCTTTCATCCGAACGCGACCTTTTATGGGATGAAGAAGGAACTAGAGGTGCTGCACCACCGCCTCTTCAAAGCCAAAGCACGACCAGACCGAACTATGGCTGTTCTGATCTCTGGTGTTCCAGGCTCCGGCAAGACCCATCTGGCGCGGGAGTATGTCTTTAAGCAGCGCGAGAGCTACACTGGAGGAATATTTTGGATTGATGCCAAATCCCGCGAATCGGCCTACAAATGCTTCTGGGAGATTGCCCAGGCGGCCATGCTGATTGACCGCAAACAGGCCGCAGACCGCGAATATCAGGAATCCCGGACGTATGTAAACGCTGTCCGTAATTGGCTCCAGACGCGACATGAATGGCTCCTGATCTTTGATGGGATCACTTTTAACCACGACGATCAGCTAAATGAGTTTCGACATTTTCTGCCCTGGAACAAGCGTTGCAGTATCATCTACACCTCAATCGATACGACCTTGCGCAAAAAGCAGCGGCTCTATGAGCCGTATTGCCTCCTGATCCCTCGACTACATGCCAAAGACGCCTGCCAGCTTCTTTACAAAGACCTTGGCATCAAAAACCCCACTCCGGAGCAGGCTCTTCGGGCTATGGAGCTGGTCGAGCACTACGATTGTCTACCACTGGCGATTCATGCTATTGGCCATCGCCTCAACGCGACGGGCAAGCCAATCGAGAAATATCGGGTGAAATACCAGTTGACTGATAAGAAGCTTGCGGAGCCGTTCCTGAGCATCATGAATGACCTCTATCGCATGCAGCATTACCAGGCATTAAACCTCATCAACCTTCTCTCGTTCCTGGGACACCAAGTCCCTGTGGGTCTTCTCAATTTCGGCCGCTCAGCGATGTCTGCCGAGAACGCGGAGATCCTGACCAGTGCTCAAACGGGAGAGGATGCGGATCTTGATACCACCCTGGGGACTCTTATTCATCATGGGCTGGTTGAGCGGACCTCGGATGCCGACCCTATTGTTCCGATGAATACTACCGTGCACCATTCCGATGGCGAAGACAAGTCTCCTGTCCCAGAACTCTCGGAATCACTGACTGAAAGCAGTCAAGAAGGCTTCTTTTCCATCTACCGTGGCAACTCGGCCGTTGATGTGGTCAAAATCCACAGCGTAGTCCAGGGATTCTGCCGAGATGAACTCCGGATCAAGGATGAAGAATACAAGGAGGCTAGGAACAAACATGACCTTGGATTCTATGACTCCTGGTTGATTGTCACCACCCGGTTCTTGTGCACATCATACGAAAATGCCAAGGAGAAGATGGCTCACTACCAGGACTGCGGTCTCGTCCGAGACTACCGGGAATTTGAAACCCATGCCTCCCGGCTTGCGGAGCTATTCCCCAAGAAGCCCACAATTATGGCGCACCCGTTGGTCCTCCGGGAGGCACGAGAGACCTTGCGGCAGTTAATGAAGAGTATGAGCAGCGAAATCGACCGGCTCTCCCCCAGTTCCTCGCAGGAGTCTGTCCGGAACCAAAGATCTGTCTTCGATCGGTCGAGTAGTTCCTCGTCGTCAATCCCGGACTCGTCGGCAGATGAGGGACCATCGCGTCGGTCCACCTGGACGTGGAATGATCTGGGATCGCCCCGAGCAGAATCTCCCGAGGAAATGGCCACGCCCCCTCCGCGCTTTAAATTGGACCTCTTTCCTCCGTCTATCTTCCGGAAAGCGGGCTATGAATCGGAAGGCGGGTATGACTCGGACACGGAGACTAACGGTCCTGTTCGAATTTCTCCAGCACTCTCGCAGATGAGCCAGACTACCGAGAAGCCCAACCCATCGCCTGCATCTCCAAGCACTCCACCTCCCCCATCAGATGACCAGGACTGGCAAGTGGTTGATCGACACTCCAAGGCAAAATCAGGGAGAGAAAGGTACCCGAGAAGGCGGCATAGGGGTCCTCGTCGGTTTAGAGGCAAACCCGCTGCCCCGCTAGTCAAAATATCTAATATCGAGGGGAGAGGCTCTTCGAGTCGCACGTCTGTAGGTGAAGGGGAAAGTTCATCGGTATTGGCTTCGGCAGCCGAAAAAGCGCTTGCAGCTGTTCGTCGATCCAGCAACACCCAGCCGCCCGCTGAACCCGTGAAGCCTACTCCAAGCCCTGCGCCGGTAAGCAAAGAGAATATACCCACCTATGCCAGTGTGGCTGCTCGACGTATGCTGGAGGCGGACGCTCCCCTGAGACGCCCAGCGTCGATGCCCATTTCCAGAGGACCTAGTCTAGCTTCTGGTTTGCAAATGAAGGCTTCCGTCGAGTCGTTGGACAGTCAAGGGAGTCATGCATTTACATCTCCGCTGTCTCATGAGCTGACATCTCACGAACTCATGGCGGAACCCTTAACGCGATCAACCTATAGCGAGCCCGGGCAGGATCTCTTTGGACACCCGTTGAACGGGATGGATCTACATACTGCGCCTGGGTCTCGCCGGACATCGCTCGCCGGTCCGCTTGACCCTGTGCGAGATCTGTCCGCAAGCACCCCTTCACTTCTCCCATATCCGCCACCATTGCCATACGAGGAAGACATTGCGATTACTATACCGCGTCGCGGAAGACCGACAGAAAGAACATCTGGTCCTAGTGTTCCTGTGGTTCCTCGACTTGCCCCCATCGCACATCCTTCCGCAATCATGCCAGGTGCATTACCTCTCTCTTCAGCCCCAACCGAAGTACCTGTCGTGCACGCCCCAGAGCGTCCCTCAGCTGAAGCACTGAGTCGGGGGTCATCCGGCTACTCACACCAGTCCTGGGCAACCGAACCAGTCCGCTACCCGCCCCGGTTCTCGCCAGTCCCAAGCTTCCAGTTGTCCAGCGAAGTCGCCGCCAATATACCACCAATCATTCCCCAACAACAAGCGCTCTCTGGTGCCGGCAGCTGGACCACAGAGGTGCCTCTGGTCGGCAGCGCTCTGCAATCCGATGTCGTCTACCCCGTGCCAGCACCAGCGCACCCACGACTGGGCTCGGTGGACGAGCGCCTCAAGACTGCGGACCCGGGCTGGGATCCGCAGATCGAGCCCGCTCGGCTCCTGCATTTCGGCGGACACCGCGTCGACGTCCGAGATGCGCGCCAGCGCCTGCAGGAAGCCGGTCGGCTTCAAACCCCGCGCCATGTCCCGACATACCAACTATATCATCCGAACTTGTCGGGGCCTCTGATTCAGGATCGAGAACAGTTGTATGCACCTGCTCCGGCGCTGGAGGTGTACGGAATGCGTGCGCGGAGAAGCAGCTCGCCTCCGCGGCCGAATTATGAAGGTCTGGGCGTGCGGCTTTAGACCGTTGTACGAATTGTTTCCCTTTTTTCCCTGTCTTTTTTTTTTTTTTTTTTTTCTCTTTTTCTCTTGTTTCTTGACGTTGTGACGTGTTTTGCATTGCATGTATGAGTTGCGACTCTGGCGCTGGCCTTGTGGATGGTTGCATTAGGGTTTGAGAGCGTCGGATACCCGGAGACTTGGAAAACCATTGCATCTACATATACCGCTAGAAAAGAAGAAGCATTAGGGCTTTATTAATTAAACAAGTACTCTCTTGTTATCATTGGGGTTAATGTTTACTTTTGCAATTCCGAGTAATCTACCTATAGGTAGAAGTGAAGTCTTGGTGATGTGTACCGGTCATCCCCGACCTTAAAACTACCCCAAGAATCCTGGGGCGACAAGCTGGGGAAACGATTAGCAAAAGGATCATGGGGTGGGTTATTCCATTGTTATTCTTGGCCGATAATAATAGCACAGCAGGTCAAAGCGGATGTCTGTCTTGTCGATCGCAATCAGATGGGACATACATAGTGCTGACTCGACATTCAGCCTCGTTTTTTCACCCTCAGCTTTAGCTTCAGGATTGTGAAGAAGGGAATAGTCCCTGCAAGTTGTATAGAATACTGGATTTTTAAAGCCACACCTGCAATATCATGATCTGAGGCACCACCCCCGACCTCTGTCCGATGATATAGCAAAGTGAATATCGTACTAAGTATAACCCATTCCCCAACAACAAATCAGCCTCTACTGCAAGCGACAGATTCTAATAATAAAAATGCGACCCAAATATCTCAATTGCCCCATCAATCCAGGGGCCACGAAAGGAACAATGGGGCCATGGCAGCAAAAGTGGGCCATGACTGATGGGGGCTATTCCAACTCCCCCATAACACTACTATAAAGGGCTGAAAGGGCGATGATGGGCTCTCTCTTTTCCATTCCTGTCTTTTTTTTACCAAGTTTAATACATTTGAACTTGTGTATATTTTTCTTGTCCGGACCTTTTCCCTTGATCCAACAAAAGAGATCCAAGGCCATTTCGACAATGAAGCTCTCCGGTGTTACTCTTCTGTGCGCTCTGAGCGGCCTCGCCGCCGCCCTTCCTCCCTCCGGCACCTCGTCGAGCGTGCGCAACTGGCAACCGGCGACTACGATAAAGCACTCGCCCACGACGCAGCCCTCGGGCCCGCCGCTGAAGCCGCACACTGAATACGTGCGTCTCTTCAAGGATACCAACCACCAGGGACAGGGACCCATCCCCTGCAAGGTCGAGGTGCACACCAAGTTCCTGAACGCGACGTCCGCCCGGGTTGGACACTATAACCCGCAGAAGGACGAATGCGAGATGGGTATGTCCCCCCCACCTCCCCTTGTTCATTTAAGGCATCTGAGGTATATACCATCAGATTAAAAGAACACTTTATACTGATGCTCCAAAACAGACCGCCCCAACAGCAGCACCTTCGTCTGGTCCACTATCGGCGCCCACGGCTTCGTCTCGCTGGCCTACCAGGATGACAACAAGCCCGAGTGGGCTGACAACAGCGGTGGCTCCTACGTTGCTGGCGCGCTCTATCTCAAGTACAACCCCAACGGTGATACTGGGGCCTGGGTGCAGTACACTCTCCCGGTTGGTCTGAAGTCCGACTGCCATGCGTTCCTGTCTGGTGGCCAGCTGTGGACTCAGAAGCGCTGCAATGTCAACCTGAAGAAGTGGCCCGGTGGTTCCGATAGCATTGCCGTCATCCCTTGAAAAGATCCCCGATCTGGACTGGTTCTAGTTGGGTTCTTCTATCATCAATAGGGATGGTGGGCGGCTTTCTACTTCTTCTTTTTGAGGCGTTCCCTTGTATAGACCCTCTTTTGGATGTTGGGATTCCGCATCTGCTCAGTTCTTTTTTCCCCTTCTTACTTTACTGTCTTATGTGAATGATGGCATGTTCTTGTAATGTGATATACTTAGACAAGCGAAAAAAAATAGAAAAAAAAATAGAAAAAAAAATAGAAAAAAAAATAGAAAAAAAGTCAACAAAATCGGGGTCACCCCCACCAAAACGGGCTATGTGCTTCATTATTATAGATCTAAAAAGATACTTGCCTGCGTTTATGCTCCGGTGTTGGTACAAACTTCTGATAATACACTGACTTTTTTTTGAAGTTATCACATTCACTGCTACAGGGATATAGCAGCAGAAGCCAGTTCTGGCGTTGTTTCCCATTGGTCTCACTCGTTAGCCGGAGCACGGAGATCTTATCTAGATCACCACCTTTGTAGGAGATCTTATCATGTACCAATTCAGTTTTCAGTCTCGCGAGTCTATTTCTCCTGTGCTTTTCCCTTCTATTCAATTCCTGGCGAAATGCTTCAGTATACTCGTCCGGATCCCACCTCTCCAAGCTTCCTCACCACCAGCTGTTCCATCTCACTCCTTTGGGTGTCATTCAACAAGACCAATCGCTCTTTCCATGCCTCGCTAGGATCGTCCGTCTCCGTTTGCCCGAAAAACCGCCGGTCAATCTTCTGCCAATAGATCGAGTCAAACGCAAAGCTGTGCAGAATTGCATACGCCACCCAGAAATCTCCACTCTCCCAGCTCTGCTGCATCTGATCCGAGAGCCGGGGTGGGCCTTGCTGAGCGGCTATATCTTCACAATGTCTCATTGCAGTGAGGAATGTCTTGAGGCGACGATCGAATACTCGGGTCCAGTCTTCGATCCCCGCAGACCAGAACTCGGGTTTCTCGATAAAAAGCCACCAGGGCGGCGCGTGTGGGAACTCCACTGGTGCAGCATAGGTGAACTCCCAATCCACCACACCGGCAATATGTAGGTATTCATTGAGAAGAGCATTAACTGGCCGGAAGTCGTCGCACCACAGCTTGAATGGACCATGCTCATTAGATAGAAGAGACAATTTCTTGTCTCTAGCAAGCTTGTGAAACAGCTGTCTAGCCACAAACTTCCGGCGACAGTCATCTGCAGATTGGACCGCATCATTCCTCTGGTAGAGTAAATGTTGGATATTGAGCTGTGCTAGGGCCTCAATGTATAAAGATGCCGTCGTGAACGTACCATCTAGAGACGGGAGCTTTGATCGAGGCCGTGTCCCTAAACGCACAAGCTCATTCATATTCATCGATAATGGGCGGCTGACCACTTCCCAAGAGAAATCATCCACCTGATTCAAAGATCAAGCATGACCTTGGCTAGTTGTGTATATAGCATCCCAAGTTGATGTTCATCAATATTTGTGTCAAGAAATCCCCGCTGCTGATTAGGACATCCGGGTATATTAAGAGCATCATACATAGTTGTTGTATGTTCAATGTGGCTCATCATAATGAAAGGGCTCAGGCGGAGGGGGCTATCCTCTCTTGTACCACAGTGAAGAATAAATGGAACCGGGATTGACGTCTGGTCGGAGAGGTATCGCATGACAGCAACTTCATTCTTGACTTTCTCCTCAGGAAAAAGAATGGCGCCAGGCTGTGAGAAGCGAATATTGGTCGCGCTGTATGTGTATTTCATTTGTAAGGTGATATTGAAAGACCCCCTTTAAAGAATTGTAAACTCGGGGTCATCTCCAGAGTCATGCTTCAGATGAATTTCGCAACCGGTTTCTTGACATCGATATCAAGAAACTGAAGCAACCAATTGTCGGACACATTGTCAGATTGTTACCATGCGACATCGTCGTAACACATTTGGGACTCCATATCTTCAAATGCAAAAGATTGGCTATTGGCTGGTTCTGGTGACGAGGCGATTCGTTCGAGCGAAGGTCGTAAATAGAAGAGGGGTCACAAGAAACGCAGGGAGTTCCTCAATCTGATCGAGTTGACAGGAATGCTACTGTTGATAGACAGCGAGAGGTGTAGTCTGTAAGCAATTTAGAGGGAGAAAGAGAACGAGAGGGCTATATGAACCTTCAGAAATCAGGAGCAATCGTGTTAAAGAGAAAAAGACAAAGCAAGTCAATGATTGACAATCACATGATCTGGTCTGGTCGAGATGCAGCTGCAGAAATTGTCAGCCAACAAAATCACGAGTTACTGTATATTTCGGTCTTTTTCTCGTTGGCTAGGGCCCATAATTGTGTGGATTATTTGGAGAGGCGGCTCGCGCGAGGACGGAATAGGGAAGAGACAAGACAATAAATAATCACTATCAAGACCCATCTTAGGTGCTTGGGTCAGCCTGGTATTGTATAGATCGGGATTTGTTTCTTTAGTTTGAACTGTGGCTTCGGTGGTTCTTGCAGCTTCCTGTGGGTCTGCCTGCGCCGAGCTAGGAAAGGCAAACCCTAACTAGACAGCTCAAATCTGATACACAATAAACATAGCTACACAACTAGAATTTCAAGTCGTTTGGTCTCGCCTCTTTGTATTTGCCTTCGAGGATCTCCACCTTAATGTCTTTATTGATGACGAGTGGCATATCGCATTCTTCATGAACTTGAAGGCGACTTGGTACTCCAGGAGTCTTCTAGTCTATCCAGAATCTCGACAATCTTCAATCAGCAAATATCAAGTATTTCTCCCTGGAAAGAAACCACCGCTAAGAAGTATCCGGGGGGATCATATCATATTCTTTGTACAGGCAGTAAGTGGAGTTACAGCACACAAGCTTGAAAGCCAGACTCAGGCTGAGTTGAGCCCAGCATGTCCTGTCAACCCACTACGTCTTCTTTGAAGACTGCTCATTTTCCTTTTCCTTCTTCTTATTCTTCTTCTCCTCTTGCAAGCCTCTCCTGACAGTCTCGTCCAAATCACGCAAGATCTTGTTCTTGGCGCTCTCTGCCGAATTATAGAGCTGTTGCAGAGTTTTGACCACTCCTTTGATACCCCATTTTGCATCTTGTGGCTTGTCGGTTTTGCTTGAGGATGTGGCTTTGTTTGGCATTTCGAAGGCTCGGATGGAGGTGATAGTTCTGTCGGCATATTGTCAGTAAAGCAGAGCTGGGTAATAACAACGCTGGTAGGGCTAGAAGCCCTGACCGTGATGGTATGAACCACGTGAAACTGATGGATAGCTTCTTTTCTTGATGAGCTCAGTAAGTGAGGCTGTATGAAGAGTAGAGATGGGTTTGAAGGAAGATGAATGACCTCAGATTCAGTGGCAGAGAAGAGATTGTTTGCGCTGGCTTTAAACCGTGGGATGGCTGAATTCACGTTAGAAGAGAGAGGAGGAATATGCTCAGCTGAGGCGTCGAAGAATCGCATAGTGGACAGAATTTCAGCCTGCTCGTCCTCAGTTGGTCGTCAGGATATATGGCGGTACTGTAGTATTGGGAGCGCAGCCTCAGCGCTGAGTTGAGATCACCCTTAGTCCCGTGTCATACTGCAAGAGACACTGTTGTCGCAGCCAAATTGCAGGAGACCTCGGTGTCAGGCTATAGGGTTACTGCATAAGAATGGCTTGGCTGGCTTGGTGGGGCGGCTTTGAAATTATCTGTTATTGAACCTAAGAACCATATACAAAGAGGATTAATTGAGAGTAAAAAGAAGAAGGCCTGAAAACTGGTCATAGCTTATGAACAAGCGTAGTCCATTGGGTTTGATACCCAAGATATCACGAGGTTCGACACAGTATCCTTCGAAACACTTTTCGAGGTATTCATATCACATTAAAATTGAAAGCATTGCTGCCTGGTCGCAGCTTGAATTACTTCATCCTCAATCAAGATCCGCTCTGAATCTATGGTAGGTATAAAATTCCAAACGCAAAGAGAAGACGTATGTGAGCGCAGAGCACCCCTAGAATACACAAAACGGTCTAATCTAAAAGTCTATTATAATCATTCATGCAAATCTTTGTTGAAAATCGATCTTTTATCCCGTAACTGGTCGTCCCCGAGCCCAGTTGTATATGGAGTTTACTCGGAGTGGCAGTTCGTAAGGGAGCCTGGGGGTGCCTCGGGGCACCTTCCGGTGGTTTTTCTGGTAAGAGACCCTCTCCAATTGATTTTTAATGCCCACAGCATTGGGATTGCCGTAGCGGTCGAAGATGCGTCCGACCACATCTTGGAAGACAGGGGGGACATTGCAGAGATCAATACTCAGCCATGTTGCCAGCATGCCCGACTATCCACATTTAGTTTGTTAGAAGAGAGGGGGAAAGGGGGAAGGGACTAGAATTTATGACATACCGTAATTGCCGCGGCAGGACTCGTGCCACTATCATAGTGCGAGATGTAGCGGCCATGATCGTCCAGAGTATCGAGATCCGTACACACGGTATAGGCAGAAATCCTCGATCTCCTCCCATCGGGCGTCGTTTGAATCCACAGTGTTCCATCCGCTTGCACGCCACCAATAGGAATAATGTTGTTGCCGGGCCTGGATAAAGCAGTCAAGAATGAATCATCCAGGGTTCTCCCTTCCAAGCCATCATTGCCAGCGGCAACCACCAGAGGAACACCATATTCATTCAGGTCAGCCGCAAAGTCCTGGAACAAGCTCCAGTAAGCACGGTCTGTTTGCTCATCATCGTCGACGCGGTCGCGGTCTATAAAGTAAAGAAAACGGACTCTCAGTCTTTTTGGCCGGAAAGCCAGCAGGAGTTTCTCCAAGCTTACCTCCCGAGATCGAGACAATCGCTTTCAGAGTGAATCCGTTCATTCTTGCATTTTGGGCCTGTGCCCGCAAGACATGGACGATATAGCGAAAGACTAGGCGCCATGTCTCGTAGGAGGTTCTGGCCTGGCGAGTTCCACGGTTCCCCTGGTAGTCATAATCCACTGAGGCTTTGATCAAGTGCAGATCCGCAAACCGAGCCGCTCCCAGCGTGGTGCCTGCCGCCAGAGCGGCCATTTTTGTGCCATGGCCCTCATAGTCAGTGTCAAACTGCTGCGGAAGACGATCCCAGATTCTTCCCCCAATTCTCATTTGAGACGGCATCGCGGTTTCAGGGACCGCCCAGGGAAACACTCGTCGGCCATGCCGGGCAAGCTCCTGTTTTGTATCGACTCTGTTGTCAGCCAACCCCCTGTGCGAGCAAAACATATTCGAACCAAGTATACGTACCGGATGATGTATATTAAAGCCGCTGTCAATCACAAAGATCGGCACCCCCGCACCGTCACTGGAGTCTCGTCGATAGCGTAAATCATCCGGGGCTTCCCCAAGCCCGTTCCACGAGACGAATTGCAATTGCCTGGGAGTGTGTCTTTGTCGTCGCTCCAAACGGGATCCTTCGCTTGGTGCCTCGGATGTATCATTCACAGCCCCCTGTTGTGGGTCTCGCGGCTTTACCTCATTAGCGATCCCTGCGGGGAAGACCAAGAGGATAAAATCTTTCTGGCGAATTTCCTCGGCCTGTGATTCCGTGAGGTTGGTCTGGTAGCTCTGGTACTCGCCATCGGGGAAGATTTCTGGCTTTCCTTGGCCTTCATCCAGTTCTTGAATGAAGGCGTCAAAGGTCGAGACGGGGGTGGATGATTTGGTTCGAATGAGATAGGGCTTCTCAGAGGTGTCTGCAATGGCCCCGGAGAGACACAGCAGCAAAAACACCAGGAGACATGGCTGGGCAAAGATGCCGCACCGCATGATTGACAATTCCCTGGTTGTCAGGAAGAGAAAAGAACGGCCGAGCACACAACTGGGGAGGTAGAGAGAACCCCCCTTTTATTATTACGATTACCATTATAGGTTAATTAGTTCGGAATTTTTCTTTCTGGAACATTTTCATTACTCGTCAAATCTTTTCTTCTGTCAGTTATCAGGGAGGCATGAGCCGCAAGGCCGGCTAATACAATAATAATGGATCTGCTCATGGGGGCCATTCCGGCAGTGTGAACGAGCTGAAGTCAGTGTATGATTTTATGATCTTATGAGGGTATTGATCGGGGCACTGTAGGTTTTCCGCTATGGGCACTGCAAAATCTGACATAAGTCAAAATAGATATTACATAAGAAAATGTAGTGCCAGTAGCGGAAATCCTGTAGCGCCCCGATCAATACCCTCTTATGATATAGTGCATGATGAAATGTATGAGAGAAAGTCTATGAGATTGTCCAGTCTTCCACTCGGGTGTTTTGCTCTTCGAAATGCTCGTTACGTGCTCACGAGTATACATCCAGTCCACATACCGAGGTAGGAAAGGGCTAGAGTTATAGACATCTTGTAGTTGAATGCCCTCTCTGGTCTAATCCCCAATGTCGATACTGTAGAAATCATTTAGAGAGAAAGAAGCATAAACTGGCCGCCCCAAGATCCACCGCGACCCACTTGGATACCAATCAGACCCTCGTCATCTACATCGCTTATTTCGCAAGACCCACCCAATTCCGGTAATAAGAGAATCCTTCGAGTCATGACCTCAAAACTCGGGCATATCGCACCAATCTACATACAGCCAGCTGTCAACCCCCAGCAAACCATGGGTGGTTTACGGGAGCTGACCGTCACTCGACGTAACAAAGGCGATGCCGATGACGTCGATGTCGGATGGAGACTATAAAATACCAAAGAGGCAAATTCCTCTCGACAAGATTTCTACCTTGAACAAAAGACTCGCTACATATTTTCAACCAAGCTATATCGATTACACTCACTTGAACACCAGGCTCAACATCATGTTCGTTGCACGCGTAGTCCCTGCGATGAAACCCCGAGTGGCGACGCCGTTCTGTCCGAGTATCCTGGCCGTTCGATCCATCTCGGGCACTGCCAGACTCCACAAAGGACCCATCGAGACAACCAGGGATACCCTCAAGAAGGCGGACCGGACTGTGTCTGATGCCGCCGTCAAGGGTCTCGACAAGGGTGGTAGGTAGATCAATTACTCGATGCTGCAAAAGAAGAAGGAAAAAAAACAAGGGATCGTCGGATCATAACACAACGGTGATGCTAATATGTACAATTCCTGCAGAAAAAGCCCGCGACAAGATCAAAGACGCCATCGGTGCCACGACGCAGGAGGCCAAGACCAAGTCCGAGTATATGAAGGGTGAAGCTGCCGAGTATGCCGGTCAGGGTAAGGGAAAGGCAGAGCAGGCGGCGGGTGAGGTTAAAGGGAAGACACAGGCTGCTATGGGGGAAATGACCGAGAAGGCCAGAGAAGCGAAGCGGACGCAGCTGGGCTGAACTTTTCATCGACACCAGGAATTTCTTGGGCTTGGATCTGATGCCCTGGTAGGTGCGGGCCGTGTATATTATTTTCTTTAGAAAAAAATTGTAATATGACCGCCGGGCGTTGTTTTTCATCCCTTATTTATATCATTCACTGGATCCACCATCTGCTATTACGGAAGGAACGCACAACTCAGCTGGGAGGCAGCATCAAGACGTATTCCCGAGTGCTTAGTCCAAACCGGAGCACGTCCTTATCCATGATCTCCATGTAGCGGCCAGCCGGCGCGGGCTCCCCATTGACACTAGACCCATTCGCGCTCTCCAAGTCAATGAGATAGGGCTTGACCTTGCCAATGCGGTCACCGAATTCGTTGCGTTTCTCAACGAATCGAAACTGCAGCGCAGCATGCTGCTTCGAGCAGCTGGGATGATCGAGTGGGAAATCTACCACCTGGCGCTCACGGCCGATCAGCCAGCAGCTGCGTTCGCCCAGCTCTACCACCTCTAATAGCTCCTCGCCCTTGAACACGTACATTCGCCAGGGTTCCTTAGGGGGCGGCTTGCGAGCCTCCGGAGGCTCGTGGTATTTCAAGACAATAGTTTCACCGCCTCCCACCTGGACCGAGTTGCTCTCGGCCGCAAGTCGTCCTGTCGCATTAAAATTGGGCTTTTGTTTTTCTGGCGCCGGTGCATCCGAGGACTGCGTCACTTCCGTGGCGTTAAACGCGTCGGATTGCGAGGGCAGCGGGCCTTTTCGTTGTAATGCTCGTGGTGGACTGCGCGACCGCCGTCGAGAGCGAGATCGAGGTCGTGGACTTCGGCGTTTCCGTGACGATCGGTCGTGATCGCGCCCATCGCGGTGTCGATGGCTGCGGTGTCTGTGTCTCCGGCGGTCTTCGTCTACTGAGCTTGTCGAGTGCTCTCGACGCTGACGTTGATGCCTGCCACGCTCCTCTCTAACACTAGCCCTCCCAGAGGGGCTGCGGGAACTTCGTCGTCGAGGACTGTCTCGACGAGAGCTGCGGCGATCGTCGTCTCGTCGCCGGTCTCGGTTTCGGTCGCGGGAACCAGATGCTGAGCGCCGCCTGCGGTCACGATAATCGTCCTGAGAACCGGCCATTTTTTTTATGACAAAATGCCAGCAGAGAAGAGCAAGGAAGAAGCGGAAGTGAAGTTGAACTGGAGATTTGGCAAGCTCCGACACACGTGACTCCTCCGAAGCCGGCCCCATCGTAGTGAGGGGAGAAGCTCAACTCTCCACCAGTCAATCCATGAGGAGAGCACCGGGATTCAGGCCGTGCTCTCTACAAAAAACCATGCGGCCATGCTTAAGAAAGCCAATATTCTTTGCTGCGGAGGCTTCCAGCTCCTGAGTCCGTCAGCCACCGTTCCGCCACCTCGTTTGCCCGCATCCCCAGGTCAAGGACTGCAAGCACCTCGTGGCAGTAGGAGCTATGCCACTGCATCAGATACCTACAATCACGATTATTCATGGCCCACTACCCCATCATTCAGCCCCTACGATGTCTTCAACATACACCGCGGTGCCCCGTACTCGAAGAGCCGATACTATGAACTCGTCAAGATCTACCACCCGGACCGCCCCTCCCACGACCACCCGTTGTGCCGAGAACTGACCTCAGAAGTGCGACTGCAACGCTACCGAATCGTGGTGGCCGCGCACGAGATTCTTTCGGATCCCAACAAACGAGCCGCCTACGATCGGTCCGGTGCGGGGTGGAGCTACACACCGACACGGTACAACACGGCCGCCGAAGCCACAGCCGAATGGGGTCCGTACGGACCGACGATCTATGCGAATGCGACGTGGGAGGACTGGGAGCGCTGGCATAACCGCCACCAAGGGCAGCAGCGGCACGTCGTCGACCACCGCACCTTCACACGGCTCGTGATTCTTCTGGCGCTATTCGGGGGCGCCGTGCAGGCGTCATGGATTGGCCAGCTGAATACTGGCTTCGAGCAGCGGCTGCGCGAGGTCAATGAGGAGTCGACGCGTTTCCTGGTTGGTCGTCGCCAAGAGGCTGTGAACCAGATGGCTTCGAACGATGCTCGTGTGCAGCACTTCCTCATTCGGAGGGATCCCTCGGGGTCGGGTCTCAAGGATGACGAACAGTCTGTTTATCAAAAAGAGTTGAATCCTCGTCGCGGGTCCGAGGCGAGCGTGGCGGGTGATCGCCCGGAGACCGAACAGACGGTTGACGTAGAGCAATCGAGGGAATCCCAACCGCCGTTCTGATCTGATTGCATTTGTTTATAGGTGCATGGCGTTTTGGGTGGTTCAATTCGGGTGTTTGGTTTCATGCGCGAGGTATACGAAGGACCGAAGATGCTGAACATATTCCTCCCCAGCAACGCTCTTTATAAATACATAAAATACATAAACAGATATATTGATGAAAAACGATCTCCATTCTGTCAAAACCGCTATAATACTCAAGAGCATAGAAGATCTGAGGGGAGATCCTCCTAGCGGGTCCACGGTATGGATGGACCTCGGCACTTGAACGCCACCAAATCCTGTTTGACGATATATAGTCCACCTCCAGCACTCACCTATTCACTCATTGCGAGCGACTACACATCTTCTCTGGGACTCTGCTCCCAGCCACTCTCCCTGTGTTTCACCATGCGCTCAGTCAAACACTCGATCAGCCTCTTGAAGGCGATGCTATTGCGGATCCCCATGATCCTCAAGACGATCTTCTTGCATGGCATCGGCATGTCCCCCGCGTCAGGGAAACAGGACCTGCGCACCGAATTGACGGTCGCGGTCATTCGCTCCTTCGTTACATTTGAGCTGCCGCTCGAAAAGACCCAGAAGAACAGCATGCGCGACCCCGGCATCAAGGGGCCCATGTGGGTGTCCAAGGTGACGCTGTCGCAACCCGAGGTCGACGTGCGTGAGGCCGTCCTGCGCGCCATCGACGATCTCAAAGTTGGCGGCGAGACCTACGATATCCCCGATATCGCGGTCGTCGAGGCTGAATGGACGGGCCACCGCCGTGGCGTGGGCAAGCGCAAGCCGCAGCCGGATCTAACAGAGGAAGAGAAATACCGCCGGCTGCGTAGTGAAGCGCCGTCTGATATGACGGTCCTCTATTTCCATGGCGGTGCATACTTGTGAGTTCCTTCGGAGGAAAAAGAGGGGTTTGATCAAGCTGGTTTGGTACATTGCTAACCGTGACTCTCTAGTGTCATGGACCCATGCACGCATCGCGTCCCTGTCGCACACCTCTCGCGCTTGACCGGCGCGCCTGTCCTCTCGGTTCGGTACCGTCTAGCACCACAGAACCCATTCCCGGCGGCGCTGGTCGACGCCCTGACAGCCTATCTCTCGCTAATTCACCCGCCGCCGGGCGCGCTACACAAGCCCGTGCCAGCCAACAAGATCGTCATAGCCGGCGACTCGGCGGGCGGGAACCTCTCGCTCGTACTATTACAGACGCTGCTGACCCTGCGGCGCAGCTCACGAACCATCCGATTCCACGGCACCGACGTACCAGTCGAGCTGCCAGCCGGCGTAGCCGGTATTTCACCGTGGTGCGACCAGACACACTCGCTGCCATCAATAGTCCGCAACGCACACCTCGACTACATGGACCTGTCGACCCAGGCCAGCACCGACGAAGATAACGCGACAACAATGCCAGTGCCGTCGCTCCCCTTCCCGCCCGACGGCATCTGGCCAGTCTCGCCGCCGCGCGTGGGCATGTACACGCACGCCGTCACAGCCCTGCACCCACTCGCCTCGCCGTTAGCCGCGCCCGCCGACCTCTGGAAAGATGCGCCGCCGGTCTTCATCTCGACCGGCGAGGAGGGCCTCGCGGACGAGGGCGCCGCGCTGGCGCGGCGCATGCACCAGGCCGGGGTGCCCGTCGTCGCCGAGCAGTTCGAGGGCATGCCGCACTGCCACGGGCTGCTCATGATCGCTACGCCCGCCGGCCGCCGCTTCTTTCAGGGCCTCGCGGGGTTCTGTCGCGATGCGGTTGCCGCTCGCGTCTCGGCTTCGGGTTGCTTGACGTTTGTGGAATTCAAGTTGCGGACTGAGCGGGAGATTCCTTTGGATAAGGCGTGCGAGGTCGCAGATGAGGAGATTGATGCTCGTATGCAGCGACAGGCTGCTTGGCGCTCTGAGGGCGAGATGCTCTTGCAGAAGGAGTGGTGGGAGAGGGCGCGACTGTGAGGTGGTTTGGTTTTTTTTTTTTTTTTGGCTCGTTTAATTTGCATTGGGGATTGGATATAAACGATGATATACCCTGTGTGCTCCCTTCATGATTCTTTATGATCAATATCATCTTGGTACCTTGGCACCTACATGCACCCTAGTCTCTATGAATAAATGAGCTAGGGTGTGTGGTGTGTACTATGAATTCTTAGAATATTTGAATATCCGGTCCGATTAAGAATAAAGTCGCCTTGATAGATCCATGCATGCTTTAATGAATACCAAAACCCTCGCTAAGCACATTGTATGAGATCCCGAATGACACGCCTTTCCCAGAAAAACAGCGAAGAAAAAAGAAATTAAGAAGAAATGCCAGTGCTTATCAGCTAAAGGTATTCGTCATCATCCATCGACGCCTGCTCATCATCCCACCGAGGCGGAGGAGCATCACGAGGAGTCCACACAGGCTGCTGCTGTGGTGAAGACACGACACGTTGCGCTGGAGGCGGTGACAGCCACGGAAACGAGACCGGGGTGCCGTTGACCCGGATCTCGCCCACGATATTCTTCAGTTGCGGTGGTTCGTCCACATAGCCATCCCACAGACCCAGCAGCTGCGCCACCAGACGGAAGAACGCAACAGCAACAGTACAGACGGGCGTCAGTAGAGTCGACAGATGCGACCAACGCCATAGCATGGTCGTGGTCACCCACGGGAAATGTGGCGCATCGGGCTGCAGACAGTAGCCGTCGCAGGTGTCGGAGACGAGAGGATGACAGTATTGCTCGCACATGAGGCATTCGATGACATACCACGAGAGCGAGACCACTGTCAACCAACCCAGCTTGGTGAGCTGTCTGCGTCGGGAGACGGAGTTGCGGGTCCACAGTCGAGGAAGGGGAATTGCGGCGTACACACGGCCATCGGATTGCGTGCCGCAGCTCTCGCAGGTCTCGCCTGTGTGCAGGTGTGCTGGCTGGGTATTCTTCTTGGGTGAGCTCGGCCGTGATGCGGCTTCTGCGTCTCGGGCAACATGGTCTTCCAGGCTGCTGAGGCCCTTCTTCACCTCGTTGATGTTCTTGACCAGCGAGTACAGCTTCTCATTCAACCGGTCAATATCGACCGAGTCATTTCCATTGGAGCTAGCAATCTTCAACCTCTCAAGCACGGCTTTTTCGTATTCGGCCTCTTCCTCCTCGTCGGTTTTGAGTAGAGCCGGTTCGTCCAGAATTGCCTGGAGAGACTCGATCGTGTCATCTCCCATATCAAGCTCCTCCTTCCCTGAGTTCACGTCCTCCATGACCGTCTCTAGGGCACTCTTTGGCAGCTTGGGTCGAATCAATGGAGGCCTGGCCCGCTTTATAGGTTGTGACTCTGGCGAAGACTCTTTTTGTGCGTTTTGGACAAGTTTTGCATCTTCGGGTTCGGGTTTAGGTTTCAGTGCTTCCACCGGCGGGTTCGACTGTTGCGTGGCATTTTCGGTTTCTTTTGCTGACTCTGGCGGAGGAATGATATCCTGAGTTAAATGGCTAGGGATTTTGGAGACCCGTTCGGTCATAGGGGTATCAATCCATGCACCCGTCACTCTGGGAGTCTTGTCGTAGATCCTCCCTCCAAAGAGCTTCGGTTGATCGGGAGTCTTGATAGAATCCAGATTGGGGCTCTCGGTCCTGGATAATCTCCGCAGCAGATCCTGGGAGTCTCGCTGTCTGGGGCTTGTTTTGTTGAATTTCGAGTTCTTGTGAATAGTGATAGGTGTATTGGGAATGGTTTCGCCTTCACCCAGCGCATTCTGCTCCGAGCCAGGCTTTTCCTTCGTGCCATTCTCTTGTGTCTCTTGGGCATGGGCATTGGCAGTGCGCTCTCCAAGAGCGCTCCTCACAGGAAGACCGCTGCGGCCGAGGGAACGGGGAGATAGGTGAGGAAATTTCGGGACTGAGTCGTTTTCTTGTTTCGTCTTGGGTGCCAAGTCATCACCTGGGGCCTCCTTCTGCTCCTGTGGATCGGACACACTGCGTCGACTGACGTTTCTCAACCAGTCTTGGTGGCGGGTTGCTCGACTGCCCCAAGTCGAAGGGAGGTTCAACGAAGGCCCACGATTCCCATCGTCCTCCGACACGTGCTGCGCTTCTTCCTCCTCTTCCTCCCGTCTTTGTAGATTGCCTGCCGTCAATGCCGGTCGGTTTCCGACATTGGCCCTGCTGAAGACAGGCGAATCCTTGCCCGTGACGCGTCTCAAGCGCTGTTCGTCCCTGGCATAATCGGTAGTTCTCCTGCGGGGCGGATGGTCTGCATTGTCGTCGAGGAAGCTTGCGTCAGAGAAGATATGGCCATCCTGCGAGCCTGCTGTATTTCTCTCTCGTGCGCGTGAAGACTCGCGACTCATCCGGCTCGCCGGCCGCGTCTCCCTCTGGGCCGCCCAATCGCCGTCTTGCGCGACGAAATCAGCTAGCGTCCCGTCTTCCTCGATCCTCCTGTACACATCGACGAGTTCTTCGGGTGGGTTGGAGGTATCAGAGACTGGTGAGGAGAGCACGCCGCGCTGGCGTCGAGGGCTCAGGGTTGACCCCGGCGGAGGGCCGTCGTTAGACATGGGGATGCGCGAGGCAGCTCGATATGCTCCTGCTAGACTGCTCGTGGGGAAATTGTGGCGGGGACGCGTCGCATTCTTCTTCGAGGGAGTAGGGAAGTGGGAGGTGTCGATGTCGAACTCGTAGCTGGAGTCGGGTTGCGCGTGGTCGAAGGACGACTGAGGAGATGCCAGAGAAGCGTGTTTACGAGATGACATGGTCGCAATATACAAGTAAATTAAGAAACGACGCCCCTCCCTTTCGCAATAGTGAAGGGGAAGGGGACCAAGTCCAGCTACCATTCCCCAACGCGGGTAAAAAGAAGTGGGTCGTGGAGAATCCAGTTGACTTGTTTATTTTACTGCATTTTGCCTCCCGATGACGATGCTCCTGTGCGCGTCTCGGCTGACCCGCTCACGGGCGTCTTTTCTGCGATAAAAAGAACACTCGTTTCCTCCTCTCCATCCAACACCCTTTTTCACCATGACGAAGTCCGCGAGACGGTCCAAAGACAAAACAATCTCCAGCTCGGGCACCTCGACGCCAAGCTCGACCTCGGGCCCCATTCCACCCTTCACCAAGGTTCCGGCAGCCTTGAAATCGTTCGTCGAGCCGCTATCCTCAGAGGAGGTATACCTAGTGCACATCGACACGACAGTGACCGATCAGAAATGGCAAGCATTCCTCGTCCCGTCGGTAGTCAACGCGGTAGTCGCCGTCGTGATCGTGCTCCGAGTCTACATGGGCTTTAGCGTCTACCCAGCACTCGTGGCAACTCTACTCGGGCTACAGAGCTCGATGAGCGTGGCGCCAACGTTATCATGGACGGAAAAAGCGCAGATTACCCTCCGCCGAACAGGGACCCTATGCATCGACTACTTCCTCGTGACACTGTTCCTGTCCTGGCCGATCCACTTCGTACTGGGACCGGTGCGGTGGCGGCGCGCCATCGGGTTCCGCGAGCGCGAGATCATCGTGCGGCGCAGCCACCGCAGCTGGAGCCAGAAACTCAAACGCAACACGTGGATCCGCGACGACGAGGCCATGCGCGACAAGATCGTCGCCGCCGTCACGCCCGAACGCATCGCCAAGACCGGATATTTGCTCGTCGACGCCGACTGGAACCTCGACTACGCTGCCATGATCCGCGCCCATGCCCTGGTCGACCGTACGCGCAAGGGCGATGGCGTGCAACTGGATGAGTTCCGGACTGCCGTGCTGGTCCACACCGACGCTGACGGCTGGCTGATCTGGCGTGTTGGCGATGAAAACACTCCCGCTGCCCGCCAGCGGTCCGCGCAACGCGACCAGATCCTGACTTTCAAGGAACGTTTGACCGCCATGGGCAAGGAGGACTTGTTCTTCCGCTGGGTCGAGCTGATCCAGTGGGAGAGTTCGCAGCCCGGCGGCTTCACCGCGGAGCGCCAACGGTCGGCTATGGTGCAGGTTCAGCAGATGTTCGAGCAGGAGAATGTGGATTTTAGCAGCTTCTGGGACGATGTGGGTGGCCTTGAGGGTATGGATGATTTCAAGACTCAATAACCCGCTGTGAATCATATTTCTTTCTTTTCTTTTCATTTACTCCTTTTCATTTACTCCTTTTCTCAACATCTTTATCTCTATCTATGTTCCATTTCATTTCATCTTCCCTCGTGTTGTTCTGTAGACATGGGAGCACCCCGTGGCTGTATAGAAGCCACAGATGAGAGCCTGAAACTTATGAATGGAATGCAGCTGGAAGATTATATGGAATTGTAAACTGATCTACGCAAATTTGCAAGCTACAAGATCCAAAACAAAAGTGTATGCATTGTTGGGTATCTCAGTCACATAAGTCAACTTCGCGGTCATATCTTCCCAGCACAATCCCGAAGCTGAAGATTTAGAAAAAAAAAAAAAAAGGAAATAAAATAAAAATGAAAACAAAATAAAAAGTCAAAACACGCCAGAAATTCAAGACGCCCAATAGTCTTTCTACTGTGCGCCTTCCAGTCGGTAGTCTAGAGACCAGAGCTTTTCCCACGGGCGAGATCTACCCGCGGGACGGCGTCCAGATGTCGATCGAGACGACGGGGACGAAGCCGAGGTGATGTCCCCTGTAACTGGAGGAATCGATGCTGATGCGGGATCCAGCTCGGCCTAGATAGAGAGAAATATACGTATAAGCCTTCTAGCCAGCAAGTGCATGACCCGGGAAAAGCGGGAAGTGGTTGGCATCTCCTACTTTTCACGGGCCGAGGAGCAAGTCACGGCGAACCTCGTCGAAGATCGGAGCAGCCTCTCGCGGCTGCGAGCCGGCGTCCGCATCAGCGGGACGGACAAGATCTGTGGCAGAGTCGGTGGCTTGCTGCGAGGGGGTCGGAGTGCCTCGTTTGGAGGTGGAACTATTGCGGCGACTGTCGAGGCTTCTGGAGAGCGTTTTGGCGACGGCGCTTTCGTCAGCCGGGCGTTTGAGCCGGATGCTGCCCTTGGCGTCGACATGCGCTGAGGCGACGGTGCTCTTGGCGATACCCGGGGTGGCGGGCGCGCCGGGCTTTTCCTCTGTGGCGTCGAGGAGATACCAGCGCAGACCGTCAGATAGCTCAAAAGGATTCTCGTCATCGAGAGAGGCGCCGTCACTGGCGTCTCCGAGAGACCGCCGATCCGGCGCGACGCCATTCATCGACTTGGAGAGGTCCACGACGCGTTCTTCGATCTTGGTGATGCGGGCCAGTAGCCAGTCTCGGGTGTGCAGTTTGTGGGAGTCTTGCTCGCGCAGGAAATAATGCGGCGCACCGACGTTAAAGGCAGCCCAGGAGCGGATGGCCTGGTTCCGTGTGGGGAGGAAAAGACCGAGGTCTCCTTCTTTGAAGGATCGATAGGCAATCTTGTCGTGAGCTTCGCTCTGGACTCGGTGATACTTGTCACGATAGCCTCGGGCTTCTTTCTGCCACTTTCGAGCCAGTACCTCAATATCCTTGACGCGTTTGACGATGACCTCTCCAAAGAGGGCGACATCGAATTGAGCCAGACTTTCCATGAAAGCTGAGAACCGGGTCTCCTCTTCCTCCGGATTTTCGGCTTGTGTCCAGCCCAAAAGCGCTGTGTCGGGTTTCAAAGACACAATGTCGGACTGGCTGAGGCTCTCCCCAAGACTGGACGACGCATTGACTTTGGAAGCTCGTTGGACGATGAGGCGTCCATCCTGCTGGATAACCGTAAAGCCCAGCTGCTCCAGCATCCGTCCTAGCTTCTCCACTTGCGTGAAAAGCTGCTTCGAAAGCTCGTGCGATTTAGATGATCGAGCTTTGAACCAGGCCACCGCATGCTGCTCGGTCTCCGAAGGTGCGCCGGCTTTTCTCTCCCACTCGGCCGCTTCATTCTTCCAACTTTGAGCTAGGGATTTAGCTTCGTCTAGCTTCTGAGATAGGCTTGATTGTTTTTGCTCCTCTTCAGCAAGCCGTTCACGTAGTGCATCAGAACCGCTCTGGCCGGCATCTATTTGAGATTGCAAGGAATTGAACTTAGTGCGCTCCTGACTCAGTTCAGTTTCGATATCCTTGAATCGCGATTGCTCTTGCGAAAGCTCCTCCGTCAGTCGAGACACATCTGCCTCCCGATCTCCTAGAATCCTCGCCTGTACTTCGGCTTCCGTTTCAAGTTGTTGGACCCGTTCTTCAAGAGTCTTGTTTTCGGCTATCGCCTGGGATGCATTTGCTTCTGCGCTTCGAGCATGGATAGACAGTCCCTCGGAAAGAACCTCGATGGCTTTAATAAGACCAGGAAGCTCGAGAGGCACAGAGCCCCCAGGTGACAAGCCCATGAAAACAGCTTGGAGAGTCTGGTAGTTGTCATGATCTTTCAGGCCCGATTCATTTTGAAGGCGCTCAAGCTCATCAACCCTGGTTTGAAGATTTCCTTCTTTCTCCTGTTGGGCCTGGATGCGCGCTTTTAGATCATTGGCCTTTTGGGCTTCCTCGACAGTACTAATGTGAGCACTTTCTAGATCAATCTCGAGTTGATGGATGCGCTCATCAGCTTCCTGCCTCTCATGGTCTCGGCCGTCCATAAGCCGATCAAGCTCCTCTTCTATCTCTTCGGTGCGAAGTTTAAACTTCTTCACCTCCGTCTCCAGGTATCTGCGCTCGTCTTCGAATTCGCGCTGTCGCGCTTCCAGATTTCCAATCAGATCTTTCTTCGTGGACTGAGCTTCCTGGAACTTATCAGAGCTGGACTGCCGCTCGGCATGTGCTTCTTTATGAATCCGTTGCACGGTCTCCTTTTCGGCCGCCAGCTCGGCTTCGAGGCTGACTATGCGCTGGGCAAGCGCCTTGTCTTCGGGGGGCTGTGTTACCGATATTCGCCGCGATGAGACAGAAGATCGCCGCGACAGGGCATCGGGATGCGGTGATGCAGGGGAGCTGGGGAAGTCTGGGCCAAAGTTCCCGCTTGCTGGCCGGCTGAGCTGGCTTTGACGATGGAGAAGGTCTTCCAGTTTTCGAATACGACTTTCAGAGCCCCTCAATCGCTCTTCCAGCTTTGTTTTTTCCTCCTGCAGACTTCGGATCAAATCATCTCCCCGTAATAGGAGAGAACTCCGGCTCAGGTCAAATACACTCCCTTGCTTGAAAGCCTTCGCTCGTCGCCGTTGCTGGCGGGTTGGGGTATCTAACTCCTTGAGTTGTAGAGAGAGATCATCCGCTAGATTCGTCAGGGAGTGCTTGGTCCTCAGATCTTCAATGTAGGACTCGGTCTCTTTCCGCGTGACCTCGGGCCATTCGTCATCCTGTCCCTGGAGGTTCACTTCGATCCCTGGGGTCGTAGAATCCGAAAAGGAGATGAAATCGCCCATACTTTTCAGCCACTTCTTCCTCCGACGCTGCTCCTCGTCTCTCAAAACAGCCATCTCCTCGGCCAAAGTCAATGAGTCGGTTTTGATCTTGTCGCTCCATTCTCGTCGACGCACAGACTCGATCAAAATCGATCCATACACGGTGGGCATGTGGAAAACAGTATAAATAATGTCAAATGCATTGCTCTCCACGTCCAGATTAATCAATCGAGCATGAGCGTCGGCTAGGCGGGATTCAATGTTAGATATTGTGCGCATGTGCTGAATCGCGGTCTTTTCCGCGGCTCCGCGACGCCGCACGGCGAGCTCCAGTCCGGTCTGCAGCTCCACGCTGATGTCCGCCAGTGACGGGAGCAGATTTTGGGTGTGATTGAGTGCCAGGCGGGAGATATTCGCCAGCGTTTTCTGGTTGTTAGGGAGACCGAGTACATGTTCGTAATCGGACCCAATCTTCTTTGCGTGGGCTTCCACCTCTTCGAGCAATCCGTCGACCCCATCGACAGGCGACGGGAGAGCCTCATCTACCAAGCGTTGCGTGTCCGAGGCAATGTCACTAACAGCGTTCTCGATATCCTGAACTTGCCCAGCAAAGTGTGGGGACGCTGTCACAGCTTCTGATCCTGCTCTTTGAACCTCGGCCATGTCGACAAAGTCACGAAGCGTCCCCGTGGGCCGGTCTCTGTCCACCTTGGGGGTGGATGGACGTCCGAGAACAGGGAAGTCTTTCCGAGCGGGAATATTCTCGAGGGTTGTCAGAGCCTGCTGCCAACCATCCAAAGCCGCCCGTTGTTCATCGAGCAGATTATTCGCCCACGCCTGGGCCTCTTGGAACCGATGCTCCAGATTCCCGACATGCGACTTTAGATTCTCCAAAGCAACACCCACCGCGCGGTTAATGACATCAGTTCGTTCATTGTGTTCCCGGATGTTTTTATCGATGGATCCACAGCGATTGGTCATATCTAATGCCCAGGTGCGTCGTGCCATGTACAGGTTCCGCCATGCCTGCAAGTCATTTTGGTCTGTCAGGGTAGCTGGCGGACTGGCGGGTCGAAATGGTTCCGGTGGAGGAAGCCCCGGGGGCTCGATATCGGCAGGCTCGCTCACATATTGTCGGTCGTATACAAAGATCTCGGTCTGTAGCAGGTCCAGGCCGCCTCGTTAGCTTACGGGCAGCTTCAAATGTAGTAGCGGGACACCTACTTCAGTGGCGAGTGTTTGGATCTTGACATTCTTTCCACGGGCAGTCATCAATATCTGCCGTGCAGCTGGAATTGACGTATTGCGCACGATCCATGACTTCAGAGCATCCGGCCTGGGGAACGAGGAATGGCGTCAGCTGGTGAATGTACGGAAGTAACCCCGGCATAAGAGAATGCGACCGTCCACCGCAAACAAGATCCGATCGGGAGACATACGAGGCAAAAGAGACTGGGTCGGCCAGTAGATGCTCACCGGTGTGAGCAATGTAGATATGCAACGACATCTCCCCCTCACCAGCGAACGGAGAAGCCCAGGCGTTTCAGACAGAAGACTCGAGAATGAGAGACCAGGACCAGGAGACCGGGGAATAATAAATGATTCGGGGAATAAAAGCAACAGCAAGAAAAGGCCCCTGGAAAGCCGACCGGGTGCGGCTCTGGTTGGAGAGGAGATCTCGTGTCCGAATTGAAGCTCTCATGGGTCCACCGCCTCCCGCCCTCGCCATATCACAAGGTACAGCCCGGCCGCCACGCGATCTTGGTTCATGGCGACAAAACATGGCCCGGCGCGGCCTCACCTGCACCCCGGGGAGGTGACGCTCCTGGATTATGCTGCGGATGACTCTCGCGATGTTGTGACGCTATCCGACAAAGAAGCCTTGGTCCTCCAGCTCTACAACCAAGTCCAGGAACAGCAACTGGAGAAGGCGGTTCTCGAACAAGGTACGCGATCACAATAAGTTGATGCTTGATGATCAGATCTTCTAATTTCGGCGATTTATCTAGAGCTGGAGTCGCTGTCCGGCGAAAATGCCGACGAGCAACTCGCGATCGCGGAACGGGAGCTCCTCGAGGCGCGAGCTACCTACACGGTCAGGAGGAAAGCCGCTCGCACGATCCTCATGACCGACCCCATCCTCAAAGCGGTTCACCTGAAGGCGACCACGCCAGCTGAGCGGTATGTTCCCCTACAATCTCAGTCTTATCCTACGACTAAACCACCATCGCACAGTGCGCTTCTTCGTCTTGTCAACCGCCGCGATGTGCTCGCGCTTGCACATGAGAATCTGTCGTCGGCGCATGACTTGGTGATGAAACAACTCCCCAATTTGGAAGTCGAGAATCTCCAGATCAACCGAGAGAACCAGGAACTGGTGCGCCAGCTCTTAGAGATCACGAAGCAGGATTCCTCGTGGAGAGACAAGCTCGAGGACGCGAATCTCGCGTCGCAGCTCGATGATCTGGAGGCCGACCAAAAGATGCGCAAGGCGCGATGGGATACGATGAAAAATATTGCCAGCGCCATTGTGGTTGGCAGTGGACTAAACTGGGCCGACGACGATACCCTACGCGCTTTGGTGCTTGATGAGAGCGACGACTGATGCTATGACGACTGGACGCGACCGCGTTGTTTTCTGTTGGGCATATCTGGAAATCACCCAAAGACTGGAGCACCGGCGTGATATCCCCAGTTCATCGGCATGGGTTTTATTTGGCGTTCGAATCCCTGGCTATTCTTTCTCGATAATCACACGCACTATTTTGGGGAGAACTCTGGTCCTCTTTCGGGGCCGTGTCTTGACCCACCGCTACATCAGACTGATGTCGGTGTGGAGAGGTTGTACTTCTGTCCCGATCGACCGTGCTCAAGCAGCAAGGGCCCTCGGGTAAATGCCGTGCAGGTCACTATTTGGCCTAGGGATATGATTCCTCGGGTCTATTGTATTCATGGGTGTACAGTATACAGAGGTCAACAGAAGTCAACAACAGTCAGGCACAATTTGGCAGCATTACACCAAGAATTACGGGTTGGAACACCGATGATACCGACGCGACGCAATGGGACTCGATGACGCTCTCTCGGAAAGGTGGGAAGCGTGTGTATGTTACAAGGTGGACGGGTGTATTGGTACCTCCGTACCCAGCGTACTTGGGCGGGACCCGATGTACCCGGCATGCGGGCATTGCAGTGTCCTGTTGGTCTTCCCAAGGGAGTTCCCGGGGCCTATAAATTGATGCAAAGGAGTCCCTCGCATTTACTGCGTGAGTCTGCAGACTCGCTAGTCAAGATACCTGGGAATTATCAATATTATCCATACATAAGTGCAGCAGTAAACCCATGTACATGTATGTATGTATGTAGCTGTATACCCGAGGCACTGTACAATAATTGCTCGTATGGAAACCAAGCACGGTCATCCTGACCTCTTTTTTTGTTCTCTTTCTTTACTGATGATGTGATTGGGCTGTTGACTTTTGTACGCGATTTCCAGTCCGACCGTCCCATTCTGTCTCACTTTGTGACCCAGCGCTGCGGATAGGGTTAGCATCATACTGCGATAAGGTCCTTATGTTAGCGATTTGTTTTCTTGTTTTCCTGCTCGAGGGATCAAGTATTGTCAAGGTCACTGCTAGTGGAGTAATTTTTGTTTTAATTTAAACAAAAGATTAGTCTCAATTTCCGGTGGCCGTGTTTTCAACTGGCGGTTACGCCAAAAGGGTACGCCACGCTGATGATTGAGCAACCCTCTCTCTGTTCATACTGGGGATGATAATAGTTTGCGCACTATTACACCGGAGGAAAATCATCGGTTCTTTTCTACATCTATCGATCATTATAAAAAAAAAAAAGAAAAAAAACTTAGTTTGGACTCAATATTGTTTTCCGAGTGCGACGCATTCGACTTGGCTGTATACACAACGCGATATGCATACCAACCATCAAGGCCCCTTTACCCTAAAAACAAACAGAGTCATATACAGAGGGCTTTTTATACACACCCAGGGCAATCTCAGCAATTCAGAATCTAAGTAGTTCAAAGGCCTGAGATTACTGTATCTGCTCTAGATTGTCTAGGAACTGCAGAAAGTGGTATTACAAAAACGCGACTCTGACCATGCCCTCGGTCCCTGCGCGGTTTGATTAATAAAATGGAGCAAGGCTGTATTTCTCCACTGGTATTGGAATGGTTCTGGTATGGGATACTACACTTCAAGAGTAGAACTTGGACGAAAGTACCCTGAATCAGAGGGAAATTGGGAAAAAATGAAACGTGGAAGAGAAAAGAAATTTAGATAATAAAAGATAAAAGAAACAGAAGAAAAACAAAACCAGTGAATCAAGTAGAATAAATTCTATCCTTTTGCCCAAGGGGAGAGGGTTGACCCATACGTGACCCATACATTCCCTCAGTCAGCAACACAGCCGGCCGTCTTGCTACTACTACGGCCCTCCCCCCTCAGCTCTTCCTCCTCCCTACTATTCTTCTTACCATTTTCTCCCCTACAAATCTCCCATACAAAAGATTAAGGTACATACTCCCTCTGATACTATGAACACTGCACCCCAACTTATTTCTCCCACTCTTTTTTTTTTCCTTTCTTTCTTTCTTTCTTCCTTTCTTTTCTTCTTTCTCTTATCTTCGCTTGCTTTCTTTTCCTTTCCTCGTTCCCAATGTCTTTTTTCATGTCGCGCCTCCAGATGAACCATCTGAATATCGCGTCAAGTCTGCGCTTTCGATCAGATCAATTCCCCTGATATTGATTTGGCGAGACTTAGCGCAGTTCATGAGATGTCTGGCTGGTTGGATTCATTCCTGAGGCTTGCGACCGGGCGCGTTTGGGTGCGCGACTCGCCGCCTTGAATCACGCGTCGCTATGTTTCTCCTATGCCCCCCCTCCCTCCCCAAATTTTTGGTTTTTCTATTTCTTGACACTGCTATCGCGTCTTGTTCTCCATCCCTCCGTTTCTTGTTGCTCGCAATTGGCCTTGGTCGCTGTCTGATCGCAATCTGTTCCTTGGATCTAACCAGTCGACACAGTAACCATGCCTAAGGAGAAGACTACTCGCAAGGGCGGCAAGGAGCGCGTTCAGCGCCGCAAGAAGGGTATGTTGGATGCTCCTAGGCGCAATTGACGCGTCTTGTCTGCTTTGGGCATCAACTAACGCGTCCTGCAGACCCCAACGCGCCCAAGCGCGGTCTCTCAGCCTACATGTTCTTCGCCAATGACAACCGCGAGAAGGTTCGCGAGGAGAACCCTGGCATCTCGTTCGGTACGGACTTTCGACCGGTCGCATTGCGTGATCTGTATCTAACTGTTTCCTCCAGGCCAAGTCGGCAAGATGCTGGGTGACAAGTGGAAGGCCCTGAGCGACTCGGAGCGCCGTCCCTACGATGACAAGGCTGCTGCCGACAAGAAGCGCTACGACGCGGAGAAGGCCGCATACCAAGCCGTAAGTTACCTGTGTCCACTTTTCTGTCCATTTCTGTATATCACTAACCACTGGGGACTATAGAAGAGTGCCGAGGAGGAAGAAGAAGAGTCCTCGTAATCACCATGATTGCAGGACTCTCTCTCTCTCCCGGGCGTTTGTGTTGGTTTCGCTAATGGTCTCCCTGGTTTCGGTGCGAATGTTTTATGCACGGCTGTTTTAACGGAATGGGATGCCGGTGGTTTTCCTTTGCTTTTTGACTGTTCGTATCGAAGGGTGTTTCTTTTCTCCATAGGAAACGGTGACTGTTGACGGTCCAGGTTCCTCTCTCCCTCTTAAGAAGAGTTGGGCCTGGATGCTGCCGATTTCTCGGGCAAGCTGTACACTAGTCTAATGAACCGCATCCTGTCTTTGATTGATTTAAGCTCTTCTGTATCAGTCCCGGGTCTTGGCCCAAGCTCCCAACCGTGGGGTGATTTTTGTTGACGCGTTGGAGTTGGGCCTGAGGCATCCCTGAAGTATACTTTCGATGCAAGCGCAATTGGAACTCTTCTCTCTCTCGTCATGACTCAGGACTATCTGACCGATCAAGTCTTGATACAAGTGGATTGTATCTGAAACCAAATCCTCCGGCTCATTTATTCACCGCATCAACAGTCGCGGCGGTCTAAATGTGGCATCAATGTCCCCACCGCTGACCCTTGACGCTACCACGCTATGACAGGGATGGGACAGTGCTCTGACGAGGATTGTGAAGATTATGGACCTAGCGCTGGGGCCATGATCATCGAGGCTTATTCCGATAGTCGTGGATCAGCATGGGCCAGTCTTTATCTATTTACTAGTTGTCTGATGCAACAACTAGTTACAAATCACTTGAAGGCAGAACTCAGAGCAGTGACTGCGCCAGCTGGGACTCAAGCGTGTACATAAACGCAGAGACTGCTGTTGTACCGACCTTGGTGCATATACTCGCCATTTTGGTTCTGTCTGGTCCAGATTAGCAGAGAGAAATCAGAGTGATAGTATGAAATGATAATACATTCGAGTTCTCCCTCTCTTTTAGGGCTGTGGGGGTGTTCCGGGGTGAACCGTGGATGCAAGCTTCAACGTCCCGGGGTTGTTTTTATTTGGTGTAGTATTTTTCTCCTGTCAGACTCTCTGGCCAGAACGGACTATCTCCGGTCGGTAATGCAAGTCTATCGCCATCTGCGAGAAAGAAGAGAAGAAGAAAAAGAAAAGAAAACTCCACTGAGCCCCGCCATTCCCGCGCGAACACGTCAAGGGCCCGCCCGACGCAAGGAGATGGAAAGAGCCGCACACGTGAGGATTGCATTTGCTTTTCACCCTTCATTTGATACTTGATCTATCTCGTTCCTCCCTCGGACTTCTCTGAGGTCGTGTTCGTGTTCAATCCAATCTAATCCACCCAGGCTCCCCCCATGGCCTGACCAACGGTTTGACGCTTTGTCATGGCCCTACGCACATCTGCCGAGAACGCAGAGGACGTTGCCGCCGGCTTTAGCACGTTCCGCGCTCCTCTCCCAGAACATGCGACGGAGATCACCGGCCTCATCTCGGATCTGTATGCCATCAGTTCGTCACTATCCAGCTTGGACGATCTGGTCAAGGACCCTCGCTACCGCCGCAATCTGCCCCGCGTGCATCCCGATCTGGAATTGGCGCGCGCCAGCTTAAAATACACTCTCGAGGATATCGTCGATTTCTTTGGTCGGCTCGATGGCGGGAATAACCCCGAGCTCTACAGACGTACATGGCTGGCCATGGGCCGTTTCTTCTGGGACGAGTCGCATTATTCCCTGGAGACCCGCTTGGCCAAGTACAAGACGTTTCTTCGGGAACTGGGAGATTCTCTGAAGGGGTAGGTGTCACCATACCTATGACTATACGATTGTCTTTTTTTTTCTCATGCCCGCCAGCAAAAACAACGACTCCCCTCTCCAAGCCGGCTTCCGCAATGGCATCAAGACGCTTCTCGCCGCCCAGGACAAACGCCTTGCACCAAGGCTCGGCCGCATGTCACTGGGCCGGAATCCCTCGTCGAGTGGCAACAGCACCGAACCAAGTAGTCCGGTCAGTGATCGGCGGCCGCGTCGCCGGTCCTACGAGCGCGCTCGACCGCCACACCTCTCACCCCAATCGCCTCTTTCGCCCTCCTCCGGCGGTTTCTCTGATATCCCGCCATCGGTCCCGGAAGCCCCGAGCTCTCCGTTAACAGCGTCGACTACGGCAACGGCCGCCACGGCCACCACGAACAGCCAATCGGCCACGGGCGACGCGATCCAGTATCACTGGGCCAAGCAAGTGTTTAACAGCTGTGACACAAGCACCCCGATCCCGCAGACATCAGAGAAGTATGAATTCCGACTGGTATTTATTAACTTAAGATCGATGTGCTCTTGCTCACTGTTAAATCCATAGATCGGGGTGCTACGGAGAACCCAATCCCGGAATCAAGCCATGGCTTCGAGAACAGGGCTATGAAGAGCTCCTTCATATGTATTAACGAAACCCTCAATATCCATTTCTTACTTTCCAGAAAAGAATAGCTCACACTGACACAGAGCCTTCAACGACGACTGCGACATCCGCGTATACTTCTACCTGCGAGAACGAGACCACCGCGTCCGCATCCTCTGCAAAGTGCCCCACCGCACCCGTCCCAGCGAGTACTTTTGCTTACCCCTCGACATGATCGAGATTCTCCGTGAAGGGTCTTGTCTCCAGTTGTGCCGACGGCGCCGCTCGGGGACGCAGCTGGTGTTCTGGGCTACTTTTAAATTCCTCACCATTGAAAGTATGTTTCTTTCTGAGAACAGGTGGTAGTAAACATTGAAAACAATGGACGAGCTGACCTTGTGATAGATATGGTGCTGTTCTACTGCATGTTCCTGGCCCTGCGCTCCCAAGATGCAGGCCATCCCGTCAACAATATCCGGGACTATGAGCTGGAAGGCGAAGAAGAGCTGTTCGGGGGTAGGTTCTCACACCAGAAAACATATATAACAGTATAGATATATTGACAAAGCTGAACCCTTTTAGCCAAATCATCGACGACATATACCGACACGCGCTGCGCGTTTACCACGATACGGCATCCGGGGCCATCAGACTACAAGCCTCAGTGCACCAAGGCGACATGGACCAGTAAGGGCATCAAATATCTTCTAAATCCTCGAAAACATTCAACTAACACAAGAGGATATAAGCACCCCCGTCTGGACCGCCTTCGTCACCCACCTCCTCGACAAACGCGGCTGGCTCCGCCGCCTGGACGCGCGCACCGTCCTCGTGCGCAACCTGCAGCCCGCGATCCTGATGTCCGCCGAAGACTATAATCTGCCGCAGACGTCGCGGGGAGACCAGATCCTGAAATTTACTTCTAGTGGCGGTGAGCTGGTCCTCTATTTCGTCTTTCTCTATCCTATTCTATCCTGTTCTATCTTATCCTGTTCTGTTCTAATAATTCTCTGCGCGCAGATGCCGATGGCTTCTTGGATATCATGGAAGAGCTGGTGATGGATCTTCATTGAGGAGCTGGCTCTCTATTAATACGTTTCCCGCCTGATGACTGATGACTGATGCTGCGATGATCGTGATGAACGATACAAAAAAAAAGGTGGCATGGATTTCGCGTTGGTGTTAGTTTTTTTGCTGCGCATTTCCTTGTTTATATCTCTCTCCTCTCGCCGGGGTCTGGGGTACTTAGATGTCTATTTAGTAGTTGACCTGGTGGCTACTAGGAGGAAGTCGAGTAGATCAATTGACTCCAGTTGTGCTGCTTGCCACGGTAGTGGGCATTGAATCATGAAAGGGTATCTATGCAAGGCTGAAAAGAAGGAGAGGGAGGGAGGGAGGAATAGTAAAAGAGAGAGAGAGAGGTATCACTCATCAGGCTGCGCCTCCATTCCAGACACACCCAAAGAATTCAAAAACTCCAACGCCTGCCTCTCACTCCGCGTCTCAAGAATCTGCAACCAGCGCATCTCACGCGCACGTTCCCGCTTCTCAACAATATCGCGCCACTTCCTGCGTTGACTCTCCGTCTCATCGCGCGCATTCTTAAGCTCTTCCATCTGCCTCTGGCGCTCGTCCTCATCGCGCGAAAACGCATAGAACCCCGTGCCGCGCGTGCGCACCTCAGCGTCGGCATCGTAGTGCTGGCGCTCGGGCGGCGTGGGGGAGCGGTCACGACGAGCCGCCAGCTGCGACATGTGCGTGGCGATGTTGGCGTCCGGGTTGAACGCCTGAGACTGGATGGCCTCGCCGTAGATGAGGTTGTCGGGGCGGGCGGGCCGCCACCGCTCTGTGCCCAGACGGCCCTGGTTGCGGTCTTCGTCTTCGGCTTTGGCACGAGCGGCGCGCGCGGCGGCGGCTCGGGTGCCGCGGCGGGAGCGGCCCAGCTCGTCTTCGTAGGAGATGATGGATGCATTGTCGTCATTATCATTATCATTATCGTCGTTCTCGTTGTCGTCGTCGCTGTCCGAAGTAGTCTTCCCATTCTTGCGTCTCTCGTCCGCCCATTTCTGATCGAAATCCACCAGCCCCTCGCGCTCTTTCCGCCGCAACCTAGCTAGGTGACTCTCCGGCCGCCCGGGCTCATCTTCATCCTCGTCACTATCGGCGGCAAGGTACACGCCAGATTTGAGCTCGTCGTACATGCGCACCTTCTCAGCCATGCGCCGCTTCGCGCGGTTCAGGGTGGCGTCGTCGACGGAGCCGATATCCTGGCTGCGTTGGTGCTTTTGTCCGGTGTGCGGGTTATCGTCTTTGAGGTCGGCGGCGGCGCGTTTGAGGGCGCCTTTGTTGTGTTTGGCAAAAATGTCGGACTTGGGTGTTTTGGATGGGCGGGTGCGCCCGCGCGAGGTCGGTGCTTCGCGGTCTTGCGCGATGAGCGAGGAGAGCTGGGAGGTGAAGGCGAGGCTGGACGAGGCAGACATTTCGGATTTGGGGGTCTTTTTGGCTCGGGGTTGCCCGTACAGGGAGTCTTGTGTGGGCGGCATTGTGGAGTAAGGGAGTTGGAAGAAAGAGACTCGGTTTCGGTAGAGACCAAGTTGCTTCCAGAACTATGAGCATAAGTTATGGTCACATGACTTGACAAGACATCATCTCGAGATCCACTCATCTTCACAAGTTCTCCGTTGATCCAATCACGATTCGTCAAGATCTACGATTCGGCTACTTCTATTTAACTATTGCACTGCGGATGACATAGCACCGCCTTAATAAAGCCATCAACAATTAGAAATCTTAAAGAGCACTCGGCAGTTTCGTGATTCAGCTCTCAAGCCACAAGAAAAAATAGACCAAGTATCAAATAACGATACGTAGCAGTGACAGTAGGCAGTGAAGCTCGAAACTTCTGCAAGATACAAGGTTGAATTGAAGCATTTCTATATCTCCCCAAATGAAGCTCTTTCAACTAATTCTATACCAACCCTGCGAAATCTGGGGAGTATGAAACTAGCCCTAAAAACCACTGCCCGCCACTAAACAAAATAGGCCAAAAAAGTCCATCAATTAGGGAAGTGCTGCAGTTGCATATATCCATGGATAGGACCTATCTTAGGGCCTGCAGGGCTAAGACCATACTACACCGACCAAGTTCTAGTAGTCTGATGGAAATTTTAGCGAGAAGGGGGCCTCCTGGGGCCGAAGACAGCACAAAATTCGGGCCCCGCTGCTATTATTATTGATGCTGGCCCCATTTTCTTGTCAATTCTCATTCACGTTGTGTGAGACCCGGGGGCTGCCAAGGCGTTCAAAACGCCTTTAGTTCCCCTGGGGCATGGGGCGACGCCCTGACCTCTTCGTCGACATAAATACTTCTCTAAGGCCGCGAGATCAGTCGCCCCTCTTTCCTTTTTCTATTCCCATTGCTAAAATTCATCATGAAGCTTTCCATCTCCCTCCTGGCCTTAGGCCTTGCTTCGACCGCACTGGCAAATCTCAAGGACTGCATTACAGACAGCGCTTCAATCAACACAATTGGCCAAGTTTGGGACGATCACACTGAGGAAATGAGGGCACAGCCCGTGTTTCGTATCATGTGCCCCGACATACACGACGATGGAACGGCTTCCTGGTATAGCGCGGAAATACTTATGAACCACTGCTATGCGAACATCAACCACAATTTGGTGGAGCAGGCATAGTAAGAGCATTTCTTCCAACTCCTGCAGTATGGAATTGACCAATCTAACGCTTTCTATCACAGCGGATATGCCTTTAACTCTTACCCACTCAATGAGAACAACATGCTTGGTACCACGGACGACGCCGGTGAGTTCTCCTAACCCAGGCTTTCCATTCTTTTACTTTAAAGAAGGATTGAGACTGACATGGCCATAGTCGAGGCTTTCAATTTCTCTGGAAATCCCCCTCGTCTTAATTGTGCTGGGGGTAAGGTCAAGGCGAAAGGTCCTAAAGATGATTAAGATCTTTCAAGCCCTTTCCTCGAGGTTATATGGTATGCGTTGTTCAAAATTATTCGGAAGTCAATTTGCTATGGCTTCGACGGCTTTGAATAAGGGGTATCCATGACTAGATTCGGCTCTACAGAGCTCAAAGAAGACAATTAATATTTGGAGTAAACCATTGTGGTGTTTTCTTCCCATACATGACCAGTTTGACCATATTCTTACCAATCTTGGAAGACTGAGACTCTATAGCGAGATAGAATTTGTAGTCTAGCTATAACATCCTCTTACTTTAGAAATATCAGTAAAATTAGAGTTAACTTTGATGTATATCTCTAGTTGAGTTTAATATAGATCGCCATCACTTTCTCGCAAAGAATTTGTGCACTTTCATATTTATCATGTTTTTATGATGGCTTTCTTTTTCTTATTTATTTTCTTCTCTGTAGGAACCAGACCTTACTGTATAAGAATAATATACCTCCAGGACTAGAGCCTTGATCGTAATAGTTAACTAAACACTTCCGCCTCATTTCCAAGGCAGCGAGATGACTAAGTCCGATCTTCGCTGCCCCACGACCCCTCGATGAGGTGCACGGCGGGCATCGTGACTCAATTTCGCCATTGTTGTCGTCTATATCTGTCTCCTACCCAGATATTCGGCACTGGAGTCGATATTTGACTGTTTATTGTGATTCCACCAAGACACTGCTCCCATTGACCCACGCTATGGCTGCCAGCCCTATCTATCTCGGCGTTGTTGGTAGGCAGCCCTTGGAGAGAGAAACAAAGTGAAAAGTAGAAAGAAGACCACACATGCTAACGGCTTCTTCCAGGCGTCGGCGGTGTCGGCACCGCATTCCTTTCGCAGCTCGCGCGCCTCCCCAATGCCCCGCAGCTCGTCCTCCTCGCCCGCTCCTCGCAGACCCTCCTTGCTCCGACGCCGACCTACTCGCCGTCGATCCCCGTGGCTGACTGGGCGACTGCATCGGCGGCACCCTCGCTGACCAAGAAGGGTGCCCTGCCCGCAGAGGAGATCGCGACATACCTCGCATCGGCGCCGGGGCGAGCAATCCTGGTGGACAACACGTCGGACATCAACCTGGCACGGTCATACCCCGCATTCCTGAAGAAGGGGGTGTCGGTGGTGACGCCGAACAAGAAGGGTTTCTCAGACGAGCTGTCGCTGTGGCAGGAGATCTTTGCGTCGGCTGCGCAGGGCAAGGCGCTCGTCTATCACGAGAGCACGGTGGGCGCGGGCCTGCCGGTGCTGTCGACGCTGAAGGACCTGGTGGCGACGGGCGACGAGGTGACGCGCATCGAGGGCGTGTTCTCCGGCACGCTGTCGTTCCTGTTCAACACGTTCGCGCCGGCGTCCGGCGCCTCGTCGGCCCAGTGGAGCACCGTCGTCGCTCAGGCCAAGGAGCTGGGCTACACCGAGCCCGACCCGCGTGATGACCTCAACGGCATGGACGTCGCCCGCAAGCTGACCATCCTGGCCCGCCTGGCTGGATTGGAGGTTGCCCGCCCCGACGCTTTCCCTATTGAGTCACTCATCCCCGCCGAGCTGGCCGACCTGCCCTCCTCCGCTGATGGCATCGCCCAGTTCATGGGCCGTCTGCCCGGATTCGATGCCCAGATGGCTGGCATCAAGGACGCCGCCGAGAAGCAGGGCAAGGTCGTGCGCTACGTTGGTAGCATCGATGTGGCCACCAAGACCGTCAAGGTCGGCCTGCAGTACTTTGACAAGGACAGCGCCATTGCCGGCCTCAAGGGTAGCGACAACATCATCAGCTTCTACACCAAGCGCTACGGCGCCAACCCGCTGATTGTGCAAGGTGCCGGTGCCGGTGGCGATGTCACTGCCATGGGTGTATCGGCCGACTTGCTCAAGGTGGTGGAGCGACTGCACTAGATGGTATAATCCCAGTGCTGCTTGCTGTCAAAAATAAAGTGAATATATCATGAATCAATAAAAAAGTTACATAGTCATCATCGCTCAAGGAATTAATATAGAGATGAGTCTTTCTACGACCGTAGGAAATCCTTCAGAGCCTCTCCCCACACATCACCCTTTTTATACGAGTGCATGTCTGGCACATTCCCCTTCTTCAGCCCGTCAATCGCAGTAGCCAGCTCCTCGCCCAGACCCTCATCCTTGATCTGGCGCACGGGGTACGTATACGTGTGAAAGGCAAAGACAAGGGCCTTGGACCGCGGCAGCCGATGCAAGGTCTGGCGTTCGCAGCGGAGGACAGTCTATATCTTCGTCAATACACTGCCTCTACAGAAGAAAAAGGAAGAAAACACACCTGATTCAAATCCAGCTCCCCAGGCCGAATAGCCTCCCCATCACCAGATCCCCCAAGTCCAAGTCCAAGTCCATGCGTACCCCCAAACGCAGCAAAAAGCTCCGTCGCCGTCGTCACACTCCAATTCACCCGCCTCACAAACCTCCCGACCTCAACCCGCGCAAAGAACCGGTCCATGCTGCGCTCCAGTTTCGCTTGATACCCGGGCACGGGGCCGTGGATGTCTGCCAGACGCAGACCGAGTTTCTCGCGGGTATTGAACCCCGAGGGGAAACAGGTTGCGTAGGCTTGCAAGATGTATTTGGGTTCCTCCTCGGTTTCTAGTGAGAAGTCTGGTAACAGCACTAGGAATTCTTCGTCCACCGTCTGGGCTAGGATCTCGAGTGCGTGGATCGTTGGTGTGGTTTGTTGGAGGTGGGTGGGCCAGGTGGCGCCTGTTACGCGGTTCTCGAAGATGGTCTCGGTTGTGTTGTTAGTGTTGTTAGTGTTGTTGGTTTTGGTAGTTGAGGATGTAGTGCTGTTCGGTGCTTGTCTTTCGTGTAGTCTGAACATGCTTGGATAGCGAGTGGGCAGGTATGTGCCCAGTATGAACGAGTAGAGCTCGCCGACGGCATCTCGAATGCGCGGGTCTTCATCGCCATCTTGAGTGCCTTTCTCCTCTGCAGAGGTTTTGTTGACGGCGACTACGATGTCATGGTGCTGCTCAAGTAGAGACTTGCGCAGAGCGAGACGCTCCTTGTATGTCTTATCCATGGGAATGAGCTCAGACGGATCCAGGTTCTCGAGAGCTAATATCTAGATCAGCGTGATTCTTTTCTTTTGCTCGCTTTTCGATATTCTTTATATCAAGTTGGAGGACACTCACCCATCGTCAGATTATACTTATCTTTCCCCCGAAACGGCCGGAACTGCAACGGCTCCGTCGTCTCCCAGTCGAACCCTTCCAGCGGCGTGATAGACGGAGACTTGAGGTCTACCGCTGTGGTCGTTGTGTCTAACTGTGCAGGAATGTTTCGACTGGGGCGAGTCCATCTCCATACTGCGAGACAGACACTCAAGAGAAGCGCAGCAAGCCCTGCACGGGGAGACCAAAGATCCCAGCTTGGATCGAATGCTGCCATCGCAGGGTATAGTATTCTTTCGCGGCACACGCACTCAGTCACCTAGTCTGATAAGCCATGGTCTGGTCAAGGGCGTCTACGACTGACTTACCTGGGGAGATACCGGGAATGAAAGATATGGAAGACACGAAGAACTCTTTCCCGATCACACTGCATGAACTCCGCACTTGCAGTCATAATTTTCGCGGCTTGCGCTGGGTCTCTCCACTTTGGCGGGACCGTCCGATGGCTGTTGACTCACTGGCCTTGGCGTGGGGTGACAGCTGGGGGCAATAAGAAAGAAAGAAAGAAAGAAAGAAAAAAAAGCAAGTATAAAGAGAGAGGTTTTTACGAAAGAAAAGACCACCTCCTAGGGAGACTCCCATGGATGGATTATAGTTGATGCTGTAACCACCGGGAAAGTAGGAAAATATCCTCGAGGGAATCTTTAAACAGAACTCTCGACATGATTCCTATCGAGTCTGACAACAATAGCAGCGGTTGACACAAGACACAGGTATCACCGAAAACTAACCCATCAACTCCATGCACCTGAACCCAGGATGGTCACCTAAACAAATCAGACAACACAAGAACCATCGAGACCCTCAAACCATCGCTGATAAACACCAGTGGTCCTGGAAGGGCCAGACATCATGGTCATATCCGCCCCGAGACTCTGCTTTTCAGATGCGCCTCCCCGCTCAAAGGCGGGTTCCATCCCGCAGAAAACGGAGCTACATTCTCCTTGTCCTTGGACCCATCCCAGTCCCTTTCACGAGGTCCGTCTGCAGATTCCTCGCCGACGGTGTCAGCACCCCCCTCGATCGCATCCGTCTCGACCCCGCGCAGCCCAAAAGCGCGTCGCTGTCCGCCGGGGCGCTCGTTCAAACTTGGGGCGCGCGGGCGCTGCTCGCCACGGGCACGACCGCCAATCCAGGGAAGCTCCCAGAGAACCATGCGGTAGAGGTAGAGGACAGCATCGAAGATGAGGAGGGCAGCCCAGGGGACAATGGTGATGACGCCGAGGACAAACTATGGACGCAGAGGTGAGTGTGGTTCAAACATGCTAGAAGGGCAACCCAAAACTTGGGAGATAAGCAGGTGTCGGCAAAGAAACCAAGGCACGTACAAAGATCCGTGCGGCCCAGCTCTCCAGGTAGATGAGCTGCGGGGGAAGAATGGAATACCAGACCATGGTGGTTCCAGGATCCGGTGGAGCTATATTCCCAGAGGGTAGGACGTGTGGAGCTGTGGTTTGCACCGTGTAAAACACTCTTGATGCGAAAATCAGCTGCCCCCTGCTTTCTCTCTCTCTCTCTCTCTCTTCCACTTCTGCCTCTGGGTCAAAAGGACGTTCCACGAAGGTGCACAGGCTCACCCGGGGCCCATCGAGTCAAAGCACTGGAGGGATCACGAGAGCGATGAATCAGCATGATCTGATCCACACCAATTGCCAAGTCTTCCCCCCTCCCCAAAAAACGGAGTGAAGTTCGGATGCAACTGGATCAAAACATCCCACAATCCCCTGGGGAGATCCTGGAGGGCTGAGGATCCTCCCGGTCACCTGACTCTATCTTATCAACCATGGCAAGTATGTACAACATGCAAGATGGGGTTGATGTATGCGACGGACTCGACGGATCATGCTGGTCTTTGCAGAATGTTGGACATATTGCATGCAGGCGGCTGTGAGTAGCCTCGGTCGACGCGCAACACCGAAGTATCTCACCTATCTCACCTATGGATCGTATTATGAGTGGATTTCCATGCATCTAGTGGATGGGTGGATCAGAGAGGATGCGTGGGCCATTGAATGTTGACTATTGACTACTGACTATTGGGATTGCTCTGCAACAAACACGTTCATGAAAAATGGGCGACCCGAGTCAGTCGAGAGTTTGGCCCCAGTGGCTCCGGCCCCCGAAGGATGGACTGAGTGACGAAGTTTGACAGTTTGGTAGCGAGAGGTAAATCGGCATTTGCAATGTGATGTGATATTTTATATTCTCTCGTAGATGTTGACTGCGTTGGAATCTGCATGTCTGGGAGATATACACGCGATCTCAAGGCATTTGGGACTCTCGAAACTTCTCTCACATATCAAATCATTTCTTTGTCGTCTTTAGAAACAAATCCATCAAACGATCAAATCAACCTATCTCGCATATGCACCGCCTTCCTCGCTGAGAGTCTCGGATCCACCGGTTCGAGCGATCGGCGCGATCGAAGAACCCACCACTCGCAGTACCGACAGACAGTGGCTATTGCTATTCTGTCAAGCCTTCGCAAGTGTCATCCCCAAAATTTAGGACTATCTGAACCACCTTGGCTCTCTCGTGGGAGGTGAGAAACCGCCCTTACGTCGCCCGAGCTGCATTTAAACCCCTCCTCCACCCCTCTCTCACTCACTCATCTCACTGATCGTCCCGCTCTCTTTCCCTCTCTCTCCCTCTCTCCTTTAATTCTTTGTATATTTTTGAGTGTTCGATCATGGGTGAAGATTCCACTCCCAATGGCTTTGGTCCGTCCGGACTGGGTTACACCAACTCGGTGCTGTCATCGAGTTTGCAGCTCCGTGAGATTCTGCAGCAAAACCGCAAGATTGTCCTCGATGGCAAGTCTCTAGACTTGAGCTCGGTGGTCGCAGTCGCCCAGTATGTTCCTGACTTCTGCTATTGTTTATTTCATAAAACCCCCGCCACGGTGAATCTTATTTGGATTTGTGTTCTTCACCCCTGATGAACCGCGTGGGTGAGAGGGGTCAAATGGACCAGTCAACTAACAGCCATTCAGCCATGACATCACGGCCGCCATCACCGACAATCAGAGCGTGTTGGACCGGCTGAATCGCAGCGTGGAGCTGCTCAGCCAGAAACTCGACAAGGGTGAGGTGATCTACGGTGTCACCACTGGGTTCGGGGGCAGCGCCGACACCCGCACCAACGACTACCCCGCGCTGCAGAAGGCGCTGATCCAACACCACAACTCGGCCGTGGTGCTGCCTCGGGATCGCGGGACGGCTGCCGCCGCCTCGCCCCTGGACAGTTTGAAGAGCCATGCCATGCCCATTCCCACCGTCAAGGCGGCCATGCTGATCCGCTGCAATTCTCTTCTGCGGGCGCACTCCGCCGTGCGGATCCAGGTGGTGCGCAACATCCTCGCGCTGCTGGCTCACGATATGACCCCCGTTGTGCCGCTGCGAGGCAGTATCTCAGCATGCGGTGATCTGACGCCGCTGGCGTACATTGCTGGTGCGCTCGAGGGCAACTCTGATATCATGGTGCACTGCGGAAAGGGGCAGGCCGCCCGCATTATCCCGGCCTACCAGGCTCTCTCGGAGGCCGGGCTGACACCGCTCGAGTTCGGGCCTAAAGAGGGTCTGGGCCTGTTGAACGGGACGGCCTTCAGCTGCGGTGCGGCGGGACTGGTCCTGTTCGAGGCCAACCAGCTGGTGCTCCTCTCGCAGCTGCTAACGGCCATGGGCACCGAGGCCCTGCTGGGCACGCGGCACAACTACCACCCATTCATTGCCGAGGCACGGCCGCACCCAGGCCAGCACGAGTCGGCAGCCAACATCTTCCAGTGCCTGGCCAACTCGCAGCTCGTGGCTGGCGCGCACCCTGACCGAGAGGGCTTGGCACAGGACCGTTATGCACTACGCACGTCAACGCAGTGGATCGGCCCGCAGCTGGAGAACCTGGCACTCTCGCTGCAGCAGGTGCACACGGAACTCAACTCCACGACAGATAACCCGCTGCTGGACCCTGATGAAGAGCGTGTGCACCACGGTGGCAACTTTCAGGCGGCGTCCGTGACGTCGGCCATGGAGAAGACCATGTCGGCCATGCAGATGCTGGGCAAGATGATCTTCTCGCAGTGCTCAGAGATTGTTAATCCGATGCTCAACAAGGGACTGCCACCCAACCTGAGTGCCGATGACCCCAGTCTCTCGTTCGCCTTCAAGGGCGTCGACATCAACATGGCCGCATACATGTCCGAGCTGGCCTACCTGAACCACCCCGTAAGCAACCACGTGCAGTCCGCCGAGATGCACAACCAGGGCCTGAACTCGCTGGCCCTGATCGCCGCCCGCTACGCCGGCGACACTGTCGAAGTGCTGGGCCTGATGTCTGCCACGTACCTATACGTGCTCTGCCAGGCATTGGATCTGCGCGCGCTACATATCGAGTTTGCCACGCACGCCCGCCCCGACCTCGATGCCGCCACGGCCGACTTACTCCGCGCCTTAGGCGCCGAGGCACAAGTGAGTGTCGCCCAGAGCGCGCTCTGGGAGGAACTGATGGCGCACTGGGCCCGCCTGAGCACCAGCGACCTAGCAGACCGTGCCAAGACCACCGCCACGAGCTCGCTGGGCGCGCTCCTCGACGTGCTGGGCGACCGCGCCGACGGCAAATCCATCCAGCAATGGAAGACCATCACGGCCAGCATCCTCGAGACGCGCTACGCCGCGGCCCGCAAGCTCTTCTTCCAGAACCGCACCACAGCCCAGCACCTGTGCTCGTCGTCGCAGAAACTTTACGGCTTTGTGCGCGACAAGCTCGCTGTGCCCATGCACCGCGGGCTGGTCGACCACCCGACCTACGACTCCGGCGAGAACATCCGCAAGGAGTCGATCGGCTCGCAGATCGGCAAGATCTATGCGGCTTTGCGGGCCGGCGAGTTCCACGAGGTGTTGCTCGCTTCGTGGGGGATCCCATAATTTTTCTTTTCGGGCATATGTCTCTTTTCTTTTCTTTCCTTTTTTTTTCTCCCCAAACCCTTTTATATATTTGGCCTCTTTGTCCACCTAATTACTTTTGGCAGGTGGAAGGGAGGCGAGGTCTGGTTCGCCATGATAGAACTATACATAATGAGAATCCAATAGACGACTTGTTAGATGACCTTTTATTTTGGTTTTATTTTTCCATGAGGTTTGCCATCTCCATAGTATCAACATGTTACCCAGATTAAATCGTAATGTCGTATGCACTGGACGCTGTTCAAGGCCAGCGCGAACAGACTGAAGAATCGCCAAATGACACGAGACAAACCAACCAGAGAAGAAAAAGAAAAAGCAGGGCGATATCTATGTACAAATTGCAGGCAGAATAAGAAAAAAATAACACAAATCACTTATCGCGAGGCTCGGTAAGGTTCGTATGAGGTATATGTAGAATCGTCGTCCTGGTCGACAGGCCCATAGCCACCGCCGCGCCAGCGGTCCAGCGGGTTCGAGACGTCCGACAAGGCAGGGGTCTGGGCATTGCTCAAGAGGCGGGTCTCACTCTCGTTCGAGTGCTGGTACAAGCCGCCACTGTCGCCGCGCGAGATCGGAGGGCGGAAGGCTGGGTGGACGAGACCAGCCGCCTCCGGGGAACCGTCGTAACCCTCATGAATTTTCAAACCAGACATGGATGGTAGAGATGGGGCAGGAGACGAGGCGCGCGACGAGCTGGGGGACCACTCGCTGCCCAAGGTGCTGCGGGGCGTCTGCGATCGTTCAGTGATGAGGTCTTCGGGACGGCCGTAGATGCCGCCCCCGAATTCGTCGCGGAAGTCGGGGCGGTCCTTGTAGTACGAGAAGTCGAGATGGTTCTCGGGGACAACCTCGAATGGTGCGGGCTCGGCAGATTTGCCGGGTTGCGACGCCAGCATCGGGTCCATGGCGATATCCGAGTACTCGCCGGCCATGTCATTGGACTCCAGACGGCCCTGATAAATCTCCTTCAGGACCGCGGCGGCCTTGGCGTGCACCATGGGCGTCATCAGCGGCTTGTATAAAGCTGGGTGTCCGAACTTGGAACTGAGTCGATCCCCTGCCTTCTTGCCGGGCTTGCCCGGGGCCAGGGCCTCGGCATCCGACAGATTGGCACGGTTATAGTATTCGCAGTCCGCGTCATAGGTTTTCATACAATAAAATTTGAATCCCAGCATCAGGAACGGCAGCGGGACCACGCAGAACACCATGGTCCACGTGCCTTGAACCTTGGCAACCAAGGCGACAATCACATTGGAAAAGATGGCAGCAAACACCATCCGGTTGAACAAAGGCCGCCAGAACGAGCCACCCGATTCGTTCTTGGTCACGAACACATATAGCAACATGTACTTCTTCAGCAACGCGTCAAGCCCGAAATACAATGCCGTGACGGGCAGGACGATCGGCTGCAAGGTCGCGAAACAGAAGGCAACAGTCGCATAGAAGAGGAAGTAGTTGTAGTAGCTGGCATAATCGAAGGGCGGCGGCGCGGTCCACTCAATGGACTGGCGAGGAGTCGGCGACAGGAATGTTTTGGCGAACCAGACCCAAGCCAAGGTCACAAGCTGTACCAAATCGATTGCGGCGCCCAGATTCCGCTGCAAGAGCCAGGTAACCCAGAAGGGAGACACGTTGCACAGAGCGCTCATCAACTGATAGTACAGCTGGCTGTCCAAAATAGCCTGCCAGGCGTTCTCGTTGTTTTTGTGGCTCTTCTCAATCACCGTCGAAACAAATGTCCAAGCAGCCGAGAACAGCGAAAAGACAACCAGGTTATTGAAGACGAAGAACCCATAGAGATGGGCCAGCACATGGCGCTCCCGAGATGTCTTGGTCTTTCTGCCGCCGTGCATGGATAGCCGGCGGAAGATGATCGGCAGCACCAGATATACGAGCGAGGTGACCGCCGGCGATGCGATACCCTGAACGGCAGCCCAGGTGTTAGGGTCAGCCGAAAGCGAGGTCTGAAATGCTGGCCAGACTAGTCCCAAATTCGAGAGGTTGGATAAAAAGACAGCAATCAAGGCGTTGGGAACAATCCACACAAGTGTCAGCAAGGCGACCCAGAGGAAGTTCATGAACCGCTTCCACTTGCGTGCCGACTTGGAAAGCGGCAAGTTTTCCCAAATCAGATCACTTGGACGGGGTGCCAAGCGGACGGTCGTCCCTTGCGGATGCTTTCGACGGGAATTCCATGCCACCGCATGGGCGTGCTCGATCCTCTCCCAACTCGCAAAGCCGTAAGGCATGGCATTCCGCCGGTCAATCGATGCCCGCCCGTGCTTGATTTCTTCCTCGAGAACGCGAATTCGCACCGTCAGGTAGTCAATCGCATCCACCCGACCGCTAGGATGCTTGCTCCGTTGGCTGCGGGGTGGGCGCATGGTGGGCCGTTTGGCGGGCAGCTGCTCGGGACGCTTCAGGTACTTGGCCAGCACTGACTCTAGCTCCCGCACAGCCTCCTCGTGCTCTTTGATGATCCGGGGTAGATCCCTCACGTTGCGGCCGATGGAGGCACGAGGCAAGGCGGCAGTGGGGTTGACTTGATCGCTCAATCGTAAAATGCCCTCGTCAGATCGATCCGGCTGTGGAATATCGGTAATCATTAGGGTTCGGGCATGCATGCTACGTTGGTAGTCGGAGCTCTCGAAATATTGTCGGCGCAGGGCCCGCACTGCCCGATAGTTCCTCCACAGGAAAAAAGCAATAATAAAATCAAAAGCCCACGCGCACACAACCTGGCTCCAGATAGCGGTGGGATTTGTGACATAGAGGGGAGTCATGGTGTAGAAGGCGGAAAACTGGGAGGAGGAATCGCGGTTTTTGCTCTGGGTGATGTTGACGGGAATCATGACGAGGCAGCCGATGATGCTGAGGAAGATAAAGATATTGCGACACATCTTGGTGAAGCGCAGAAAGATGGCGGCGTCCAGACCAACGGTGTCGATCAACTGAGGTTCCCGAGTATAGATCACCGGCTTGATCCAGGCGAAGAAGCCCTTGCCCACGGGCGGCGGGGTATGTCTCTTGTCCGCATGCTTGACTTTGGGCGCATAGACCAGTGAGTGACGAGGGCGGAAGAGGGAGAAGAGGAGGGCGAGGATGATTGAAACGCCGATCGAGGTGCCCAGTGAGGCCCAGACAGCGCTGAGTTGGAACTGTCGCAAGAGGGTCAGTTGGTCTCCAGACTCATCCACGGAGTCTCTAACCTACCGCTGAATGAAAGGGATCCGCGATGAGCCTGAGGAACTCGTCCGTCTCAGGGTTATCCCGGGCCTGTAAGCCCAGGCGTTGCGGATCCATGTCAGAATTGCAGATCAAAACGAGGGACAATCCGGCATGAACGAGGGGCCGGGTGAAGGGGGTCAGAAGACCACGGAGGGGAGAAACGAAGGATACCCCCAAATGAGAAAGTTCAGAAAGAAGAAAGAAAGAAGAAAACGTGAAGCCAAAAAAAAGAATCCCAGCCTGAGACTGAAAAATATGGTCAAAAGATCAGCTGGTGAGACAAGGACAAGCAGCAAGAATGAAAGGGAAAAAGTGGGCCCACGAGGCCTGGCCCGGTTATTCTTAGAATGAGGACCGCCTAACGGTTTGTGCCTTTGAAGTCCACTCGGTCTTGGCCGTGGACAAAAACTGCAAAAGGAGTGCGTCAGTCAGCTTGTGTGGCGTCGACACGGTTGGGGGCCCATTCGACCCATCTTGCTCAGCATCATTGGCAGATGGTGGCAATGCGCCCTGTGGCAGGCCAACCAAACGCCCCGTGGGGAATCGTCTGGAACATTGCGATTGTCGGGACCAAGGACTGTGGAATGTAGGAACAAGAGGAACCAAGAGGAACCAAGAGTGAGACGGCCTTGGGCTGGTGCCTGAGGTGTTTGTGAATACCCCAGGCGAAGATAGTTTCCAGCCTCAGGCATCTATTTAGAAAAACATATTTTTTCTGCCAAAACTTAATTTCTTCACCGCCCACCCCCGGGGGTCCAGAGTCCCAGATCACGTTGGATCGAGTCATGTTTCAGCAAGTGCAATCTGGCAAGATTTCGCCCATTGTGAAACTAACAGTGGCAGGAGGACTCTGATGGCCTGAGCTTTACGCCTTCTCAACAGGATTTATAATTTCCACATTATGGCCTAGACAGGCACTAGTTCCATTTCGAGGGAGGTGACTTCCTTCCTGATTAGGCAGTCGGATCTGTGTACCACGTGACACACAGGTTGTTTTGGCGAGCCCTTAGAGTCCCAGGAAAGAGAATCTCAATTGCTTGAAAAGTCGTGTACATACATAAATATATGCAGGTATGTAAATGGAAATGAAGTTCGCTGTGAAAGGCGATGCTTACAGTAAGGCGTCGGGGCCGAAGATGTGTTGGCACTAAGCGGTTTGCGGCTACGAGGCCGAATGTGGTCAAGCAATTTTGCCCCCATTCGAATCCATCTCCCCCTGGAGACTGTCCTCTTCTACACGGTAGAGGGAACTCCTATCCTCTTCCGACGACACCATGCTCAGTGCGCTCTTTTCTTGGTTTTTCTTCCTCTTCGATCCGTTCGAGGGGTGGTTCATCCCACCCATCGAGCCGCAACCCCGGCTGCGGTATTCGGCGAAACCTTGGAACGAGATCATCACGGGCGTGTATGGCACTCCGCCGCTGATCAAAATCCACGACCGGGAAGGGAAAGTGTTATGGAAATTTGAGCGGGACGATGTCGACCAGGATTTGCCCGATCGCGTGCACAAATGTCTCCACGCCGGCGCCAACGATGCCACTGAATTGAAATACTTGCACAACGGCACCAGCGTCGCAGCCGTCTACAGTGGCCTCATCGTCGTCGTCAACCGGACCCCTGGATCGCCGGGGATCGACAAGAAAATCACCTTCGCCCTCTGTCGAGACCATTGGTATCTATCGAACGCGCATACGCTCGAATCCCTCCCCAACGATCTTCTCGCGGTCGGCACCACAGGCTCGCGCCCCGAGTTCGGCATTCTCGTCTACAACACCAGCAAGGCTCTCCCCCTCGAACCGGACCCGCCCATCGTGCAAAACATCACAGGCATCCGTGCCATCCACGCCTTGATCTGGGACGAGCAGAAGCAATTGCTTTGGGCGGCAGGAACCGACATTGCGGCCGACGGCTCCGATAATGAACCCGCCCATCCTCTCATCCGGGCGTTCCCCTGGGACAACGAAACTCAGCAGTTAGTCTCGGACGACTCATTGGTGTGGCAATACCCGGGTTACTCCGATCAATCGGTAGAATGGGGTCTCAACTATGGCTGGTGGGCGGGAGCGCACGATCTCGTGCCGATCCCGAATGAGCGCAAGTTCATCGTCAGTGATGATGTGGGATTGCACTTCTTCGATGCCGAGACCGGGAAATGGAGTGACGACGACGCTGTGATCGACAAGTACATGCCCGGCTTCGAGGTGACGAGCAACGATCGCCACGGCTATAATACGGAGGGAACCTTCCAAGAGTTGCCCAAGTCGGATCTAAAGAGCTTCAATATTGCGCCCGATGGAAGTTATATCTACGTGCAGACCGTGTGGAAGACCTTCCGCGGCAACCACACCAGTCTCGTTGTGAATGGGACTCGACGCCAGATCAATTTGGGCGACGAGATCTACCGGTCGCGTTGGTTTGGAAATATTGACGGTTGGCCCAAGCCGTTATGATGCTGTACAGTCCTACGGAAGATCTGTGGATAATATGTGATATATCTTGGTAATTGTTTTCTTGTGATTTTTTTCCCTAGCCAACATTTCTATATAGCGAGGCATGTTCCGAACTCACGAAATATCGTCAATTTCACGACTCTTGGAGACTCGCAAGGCTGAGCAGCGTTGCTTAGCAGGTGTTAAGTGTTAAGTGTTAGGAGGCTTCGCCCACAGGCCAGCATTGCAATTATCTTGACTCTACTCTGCTTCTCTTTTCTTTTGTCAACACCAAATGAGCACCTCTGGACTGCCGCCCGCCGACAATTCGCTACTGGTAGTTTCGCTAGCCGAGCTCAGCGAAGCCGGTACAGCAATCCTGCTCCAGCATTTCCACCAAGCACTCCCAAACACCTCAATCCAACACTGGCACCCAACGCTCGCCGAGCGACAATCCGTCGCCGCGCAAGGCCCGTACCCCGACAGCCAAGAGAATCTATATGGCGTAGCGATTCTCGCCCGGCGATCGGGGTGGACGGGGTTCGTCGTGGCAGACGGCCTGGCCAACCGGCAGGCGCACGGCAGCGCGTGCGGGGGCGAGAATGCCCAGGTCTCGGTGGTAATGGTGGCCGTGAGACCGGCCGAGCAAGATCATAGTACTGGCAGCAGGAGGAGCAACCAAGACCGGGTTCGCGTCTTTGCGCAACGCACGACGGGTGCGGCCGAGGAGAACTCGGGGCTTCTGGACGCGCTTCGCTCGTTTACCGTGTCCCACACTTCGGTTGGGGATCGTCTGGCTCGGTATGGTGATTTGCATATGCAGCACGGGTTGGAGCTCCATGATCCGGACCGCGGTGTGTTTGTGCCGGGCACGGTCAAGTCGCTGGGCTGTGAGGAGCTCGGGGGGGTTGTTGGTGCAGAGGGTATGTGTACTTGATCTGTTCCACGATTTGGATATCTGCTGGATATCAAATATAACACGTCGGGGTGGCCGGGACATGGGATTCTTCATGATGAAGAATAGAAGAGTACACTTTCCCCCCATTGGGGGAGATAGGGATTGTCTATGGCAATATAGTATAGAAAAGAGTATAGGGACTATTGCATGGTACCATGACCGGATATGGACATTCATTACAACGTGACGAAATACATCGCTACATACAACCGGTACGCCAACCGTCCCCGGGCGTGTCCTTCACGCAATTTTGTTCTTGGCAGCAGGATGGATCACAAAGTCCGCTTTGAAGAGAAGAAAAGAAAGAAGAGTTTACAGCTGGCCAGCAGTGTTGAAGTCCTCCAGGGCCTCTTGCACACGCTTGCTCATGCTCTTCTCACCGTCGCGCACCCAGACGCGGGGGTCGAAGAACTTCTTGTTGGGCTTGTCCTCGCCGTCGGGGTTGCCGACAGGCTTGAGGAGGTAGTCCTTCTTGCCAAGCACGTAGTCGCGGACACCGGACAGGTAGGCGTACTGCATGTCGGTGTCGACGTTGACCTTGACGACACCGTAGCCAATGGCCTCCTTGTACTCGGCCTTGGACGAGCCGGAACCACCGTGGAAGACGAAGAAGACGGGCTTGTCGGTTTTGGAGCCGAGCTTCTCCTTGACGTAGGCCTGGTGCTTCTGGAGCAGCTCGGGGTGCAGACGCACGTTGCCGGGCTTGTACACACCGTGCACGTTACCGAAGCCGGCGGCGATGGAGAAGTACGGGCTGACAGCCGACAGCGCGTTGTGGATAGCCAGGATGTCCTCGGGCTGCGTGTACAGCGAGTTGTTGTCGACGTCCTCGTTGTTGACGCCGTCTTCCTCACCACCGGTAATACCGATTTCCTACAACGGTCAGAACATGCAACCAATGGCCGCTTGCAAGAGGGTACTTACCATCTCGAGCCACTGCTTCATGGGGGCGGCCCGTTTCAGGTAGGCGGCGGTGGTCTGGATGTTGTAGTCGACGGGCTCCTCCGACAGGTCAATCATGTGGCTGGAGAAGAGGGGCTCGCCGTGGAGCTTGAAGTAGCGCTCGTCCTCGTCGAGCATGCCGTCGAGCCACGGCAAAAGCTTCTTGGCGCAATGGTCGGTGTGGAGGACAACGGGGATGCCGTAGACGGGGGCAATGCTGCGGATGTAGTGGGCAGCGGCAACGGAGCCGGCGATGGAAGCCTTCTGGCCGTCATTGCTCACGCCCTGGGTTATGTTAGTACTAAGAGCGTGAAAGATGATCATAGCCATGGTGGGTTACCAAATACTTACCTTGCCAGCGAAGAAAGCGGCACCGCCCTGCGAGATCTGCAGGACAACAGGGCAGTTCTGGTCGCGGGCAGCCTCGAGAGAAGCGACGACAGTGGACGAGGAGGTGACGTTCTGGAAAAAGTCAGTACGCTGTACCCCGTACACCATCCACAAAGATAGTATATTCAATCAAGCAGACTCACAATAGCCGGGAGAGCAAAGCCCTTCTCCTTGGCGTATTCGAAGAGACGCAGGACATCGTCACCGACGATGACACCGGCCTTGCGGTTGAGCTGTTCGAGGACACCCATGATGAATGTACAGAGGTAGATAAGATGTGACGATGGTTTAAAAAAAAAATAATCTGTGAAGACAGAGAAGAGAAGTGAGGAAAAGATCCAATAAAATAGGGAGTGACGAAAGCGGGTTAAATAAGGAGGGGCAAGTTTTGGAGGGGCGTCATCGAGCAAAACTCACCGGCGGTGGAACTGGAACCGCGGTGAAGTCACGATGATTTCAAGTTACCGTACTGACACGATTAATATTAATATTAATCTTGGGATATTGGGATATTGGTAATTGTATTATAACAGCTGTGTATCCCGGGTCTCTCCGTGCTGGCCCGATTCCTTTGCCGATACCAGCAATGTATGTAGCTCTGCCATTCACTCCGAATTACCTCGGTCAAGGGTGCTATGTGTTCGAGAATCAACTGTCTGGACAGTATTTCTCCCCAAGCTACATTACCATTTGTTGGGGTTCGAAGCCATTCGCCGTGCTTCGGCAGCATTCAAAACCAGCTGCATTTCGGGTTCCTGTGGTCCGCGACTCCACTTCGCTGGAATCATCCGGTTCCCTCTTGCACGTTGGCAAGTTGGCAACGCTTGGATCTACACGTTCCTGATGGAATGCGCTCTGACATCAGCGCCGTGGGGCACAGGATTCCCCTACTCGACAAGCCAAGGAAAAGATGGTAAATATATCCAGATAGATCGATGAGGTCTATAGAGATCAATGCATATGAAGGACACGTATTTATGTACGGGACGGCGAACGCCCCTCGGCAGCTGCGGGGCTCGAATGGGGCTTCTCCAATTCGTAGAACAGGAGGTAGACTTCTCGCTGCATGCCCAGCACGTCGGAGGTCTTACATTCCTTGATCTTTTCGTCCGATATGCGCCACCACCGGTCATTCGCCTTGCGACGCCGTCGGAGTCGTGCCCCAACCCCCGTGGGGGTGTCGAGCGACGGCCGGGGAATGGTCCGTGAAGATTGCGACGAAGCACTCCAGCGACCCTGGTCTGTCGTGGGGCTGTTGCTGCCCGAAGACGGGGACAGGGTCTGTTGAGATGCCGAGGATCGGGAGTGAGTGCTCTGAATAGAGCGGCGTGAGCTGGACGTCGCTGGCCGCGGTAATTGAGGGGTCAGTTGCGACGCAGAAGCTGAAGCACCCGACAGCGAGGCCGACGAGGTGCCCGTCGAAACGCTGCTGCTGCCACCGACATCTTCGGGGCTGCTGCGCGGTGCCAGCCGTGGACTCGCTGCTGCCGATGGGTTCTCACTCGTCGCGCGGCTCTGCGCATAGGAGCTGAAGACTTCTGGTGTAGAAAAAGGTGGGTACAGATGGTTGCGTCGGAACGACTCGTAGTGCCCGCTGTGATGGCTGCCCTTATGGCATACGATCCCCAGCAGCTTGTACCACGTCTGGTTCAAGATGCCCCCGAGAGGCAGTTGCTCGGGGAAGGACACCTTGGCCGCATTCTTGGTGGAGCTGCTCCGGTCAAAGATCGACCGGGACAAGTGGATGGCAATGACCTTGGGAAAATCGACGATCCGCATATGTCGCGCAATTCTTCGTTTCGGGGCCGTCTCGGATGGGGGCAACGTAACCCCCTCGAGCTCGCCTTCAGGGTCCGTCTCGAGGGCTCCCCGAATGCGTGGGATCTCTATGTCCAGCCGTTCCCGGTCGCTTTTTGAGCGTGTTCGAGCTCTCTCTTGGTTCTTCATATCCACAGCGTGCTGTAGGCGACATCGATCGCAGCGGAAATCCTCGATATACTCGGTCTTCAAGAGGCCGTCGAAACATGCGCTGAGCGTGGTCGAGCTCTTCTGCGGGACTTGCAAGGTCAAGTTGACAAACGCTGTCTGGTTCGGCTTATACTGATAGTGGCAGAATTGGCACTCGATCTGCGATTCCAGCTTGCCCTCAAACGGGAACCCAGACTCGCTGTCAATTTCTCTCAATTTGGTGTCAATGATGGCCGGCAGTCCATTGGCCGACCCGTCATCAATCCGCACCTCGACTTCGGCCGGGCTGTCCGGTGCATTAGCTTCGGGCACTGCTCCCACCGAGCCTGGACCAGCAGGCACAGTTCTGGGGCCGAGCGCGCGCTTCCTGGCGCGGACACCAGCGTGATATTCATCGCACAGTCGCTCGAGAATAATCTGCAGAAACTCCTGCGCATCCTGCTGGTTGCGACTGATGCGAGTGCGGAACGCGTATTCCAACGCCTGAATAAAACCACGCGCCGAAATGGTCTTCTTGTAGATGGGCCGCTCGTTCAGCCGGTCCAGCATCTCCTTCAGCGCCCGCGTGATCAATCCTTGTTGTAATTCCCGCACCTTGTCCGGCCGCTGCCCGCGCGAGAGCTCGTCCGGGCCGGGCGCAGTGTTGTAGATTTCTGGCCCATCCAGTTCGCGCCGGTGCAGCTCCCGGATCAAGTACACCCGCAGGTCCCCCAACCCGGCCAAGGCCTGCAGCACCGAATTAATGAAGCAATCATTGGCGAGGTTTGACAGGCCCACGATGCTCTTCTTGCGGTTGCTGTCGTTGGACTCGTCTCCGTCGATGGTATAATTCGGACCGAACACGTAGAAGAGAGCGACGGCCGCGAGCGAGGCCCCGGCCGCATAGGCGGCGACCGTGGTCGGCCTTTCTTGCATCAAGGTTTGTAACAGCGGAGGGAAGGAAGATTCGGGCTGGTGTCGAGGCAGGGTAAATCTCAAATCTCATCCATTGTCAGGGCGGCAACAAGGGCAGTGGCGCTGTTCGCCCAATTGACTGAAAAACAACCACGTCAGACCCTCAGGGCGTGCAAGGGAGAGCGGCGGTAGAGAAGTGGACAGCTCAGAGGAATCTCCGGTTTCTCGAAGGAAGCTCAAAGGATGGGGGCAAAAGAAGAGGGGGGAAGGGGAGTGGAGTTGATGCGGAGAACGAAGCCCAAACACCCGGAGAAAAAAACGGGCTTTCTTCAACCCGCAAATCAGCCCAACGGGGCAAACCCTCTCCACCCTCGAATTTCTTGATTGTTTCTGAGAGTATCCACTCATCTCCAAAGCATTTGTCCGGGCTTAGCTGTTGCCATGGGCTCGCGGAGTCCTCGGGTGTCTTGTGCAGAGATCCCCCGCATCGAGCTTGGTTGCTGACCGTGGTTCTCTCGGAATAGTCCGGGGGAGCCCCTGAGATATAGATCCCTTGTTGAGGTAGAGGAGGTCTAAGATAGGCCTATACTCTATGTTCCTGGTTTAGAATGCAGTAGTTGCAAAGAGAAGGCATCCTTCTACAATAGAGTTACCTGATAGACATGACACGACAGCATCATATTTTTTCCAAGTCTTATCAAAACATCTTGCAGACGGCACGTATGTTTACACTGCCTACACCTTCTCCTCGTCACTCTCATCCCACAGACGCTTCTGCTCCAACCTCAAATCTGGGCTTGCGGCGTGTGCCGGGCGGTTTCATGGTCATCGACCCGAGTCTCTTCTCGACTTCGGCCGCATCCACTTTCATAAGACCCCAGGTTTGATAGTATGCTCGAATGAAGGGGAAACATGCACCGCGTATATGCTTCTGTGTGAGAAGCATGCCCGGGAGTTTCGGGTCGACCAACGCGGGTTGACCTTTGAAGAATCGAGCTTTTCTGTTGATGATGCATTGTGCATTGCGCAGATTGCACAGTTGGTGGAAAAGACGGTTCTCCAATCTGAGAAAGACACAGTCTGTAAGGTCAAAAGTACGTTGCTGTCGGGGGTGTCTAGATTTGAATGGAGAAAGCTCGGAGGAGAGAAAAAACCAACAGGAGTACTAACTCACACAATTCTCTAGTCTGTACCGTGCATGGCCGGTTGCGAAAAAACCGTGAACCGTGCAAAGACCTGCGATTGACCACATCCGAGCGCCGGGTCCAGATGTCTCGGAGTCGGCGGTTGACTGCCGAAAAGGTAATTGACAAGGACGGAAGATAACAGAAGACCTCCACGAGCAATTCACTTGGCAGTAACAAGAGGCGAGGATCACTACCTTGAGATGTCAGGCTCCATGGGGATAGTGGTATGATGGGACTCGGGTGTGTGTTAGGATGAATAGCAAGGTGGACCTGAGTGTCTACAAGAAAGATATCAGCCATCCTGGTCAGCCCTATAGGGCGAGAGGAGTTGGAACCAGCCTACCAGAGATAGTGGGAGGACTGTGATGAGAAGCAAAGATGATTTAGGTTCCGGCCATTTGAGATGGGAGCAAGGCGACTGGAAGGGGTGAGTAAATTCTAGGTAAAAATTAAGATGACTTGCATCAAACGTATCAAACGCCTCAAACTGGGAAAGTATGTAAGATTAGTGGGATGGTGAGAAGCACGGCAGATAGAAAGACCAAGGAGCAAGTAAGATGTCTATTTCTTGCTTGGCTCAAAGCAAAGCAGCAAAACTTCCAAGTGCATATTCCTGGATATATGGCCCCGAAATACAATGTATGAACACGCAGCGACTTTTGTAGTATGCCTTGTCCAAAACACGATTCTATAAATACCCCCATCAACTCATTCATCCCGTCGTAATAACTCCATGGAGACTGACACCTAGTTTAAGCAAGCGCCGAAGCCGGCAGAGTGGCAACCTTCTCCTTGAACAGGTCCTCAGCCTGCTTCCAGACCCGAGCATTGGATCGGTCCTTCAGCTGAAGGAGACTGGGGAGGAGGGCTTCACTAAACATCTCAGAGCTCTCACGCGGGAGCAGAGAAGGCAGGTGGTCGATGCTGATCACGCTCAGAGGCGAGCCCTGGGTGCCGGCGGGTAGAGTGACAGGCACGGTGGGCTTGTCGAAGGTGGTGGTAATTTCGTAGATGGGAATGGGGTTGTTGGGGTTGGTCCTGAAGTCCCGAAGAACATTCATTAGCCATTCCCGGAAAGCTTTCCAAATCAATGTCAACTTACGTGTCGGCGCTGACGTCGCAAACAACGGACAAAGTGCGGTTGGGGGAACTCAGGCTCTCGACGTTCACGAACGGAGGGATCTTGGCGGACAGGTAAATGCAATTGATGAAGATATCAGCCTCCTCGACGATCTCCTTGAAGGGACCACCTGCGGAAAACATTAGTATAGATGTTCTGGGTTATGATCAAATCATTGTAGATGACGAACCCTTCTTGGTCTCCTCAATATCCCACTGCAGGATGTCGGACTCGGGGACACCAACGTCCTTGGCCAGCTGCACAGCGCCCTTGCCACAACGTCCCAGCTACAATAGTGTTAGCATATATCTGACTTCCCGACAATGACAACATCGAACTTACGGCGCCAATGACAAGCACCTTCGGGGACCGGCCCGAAGCCTTCTTGCCGGCCTCGATCGATTCCTTGACGGAAGCGATCAGAAGATCCTGGTTAGCATAAGGAACTTCACCAGGCAGTGGTCCACCCTCAGGGTGTGTCAATTGCCACGCCCAGTTCTTCACAGCCAACGCAGAGCCTGCCGCCAGTCTCAGTATTGAATTCCCTTCACAAAAGATAAACTCGATTAAGTGTAATTACCTGCATAGCCGGCCGAGTACCCGAAGGCTAGATACCAGAAGAAACATACGTCAGTTGATCCAAACCAAATGTACAGTCTCTGTTCAAAGTGGTCACAAACTCACCGGCAACTCTCCGTCCCGCATCGTCGGTGAGGAATTCCAGGTCAAGCAGCGTGCCGTTTCCGCGAGGCCACCGGCTCAGAACCTTCTCCCAGCCGCCCTGCTGCTTGTAGCAGTGGGCAAAAGAAATGTGGACATGCTCCAGCGGGAAGTCATCCTCGGGCAGCTCCTTCAGGCCCAGAATGTAGGCGTCCTTGGGCGCATCCTTGACCCACGATCCTTCCTCGACGAGGGGTGCGCCGACCTGTAATCACCATTGGCGCTGATTAGAACGAGTTCGAATCCAAAGAAAGCCCGAAAAGGATATCAATGGCATACCTTGGTGAATTCCTCGTCTGTGTATCTGAATCAGTGCCCATTGTCCAGATATATATATAGGGAGGTGTAGGAATTAAACCGTACCATCAAAGATGCGCTGTGTGGAGCGCTCGACCGTCACATCGTACCCGGCATCGATCAATGCCTTGCAAGTGGTGGGAGTCACTATGAATAGAACAAATTAGCGGGCAATTCTCTCGAACTGATAACTCGCCAATTGAACATAGACGGTGACTCACAGGCAGACCGCGCCTCAGCAGGCTTGGTTTCAGCGCGCAACCAGATCTTCTGTCCTGTCATGATGGAGATGTACAGAATTGAGAATATAAGTGAAAACAACAAGAGAGCAAGAGCAATAAATAATCTTTTCTTTATCGCAATGACACAGACCTGACTTTCCCCTCGACGATAGCGGGGGCGGGGAGGGGGTTGTTCCGGTCCGAGAGTGAGTCAGGCATTTGCCCCTCCGATGATCGGCCCACATGGTTGCCCGCTTGGGGCGCTACTTAGGGCATGAGCTGGGGGCAGAGGCAAGTGATCTTGTCATCTTGTACTGTCGGTTTTTGGAAGGAAAAGTCACTTGCTAGTGCTCTCATGGCATTTTGAATTGCATTTTGTTCACAGTGACTTTTCCCCGAAAGATAATCCGCCCTCACGAGAGACTGGCTGACTGGGTATTCTCCGAATGGAAGCCATCACATAGGGCGACCAACGACAGAAACCCTGGATATGAATAGAGACACATTGAAACCCACAGCAGAGTTATAAAATAACACGACTGCACCTGACAATTTTTCTCTCAGACATGGAAACATGACTATCAAGTCGTCGCCTTGGTCCGGCTGCGAGTGCGGCTCCCAATGCTATCCGTTGGAACGACTTTCTTCACAGCATCCTTGACCTTATCCTTCTTCGGCCGACCAGCCTTCTTGGGTTGTCCATTGGTGGTATCGGCAGCGGCAGGCGCAGTACCATTGGCTTCCTTGGCGGGCTCGTCCGTCTTCTGCTTTTTGGCATCAGATTCAACAGGCTTCTCTGAAGCAGACTTGTCCTTGTCCTCGGCATCAGGGGCTGCAGTCGAATCAATATCGCGTTTCTCGCCCGTCTGGGGATCCTCTTTCTTGGCCTCCGCCACAGGCGGGTTGGTCTCTGAGGCGGGCTTAGCTGCTTCTGGCTCTCCAGCGCTTGTCGCGGGCCTTTCCTTCTCGAGAGGAGCAGCATCGCTATCCGTCTTGGTGGTGTTCAATGCGTTGTGAACTTGATGCGAACGCTCACTGACCAACTGTGCGGCCTCTGTATGTCCTTAGTCAGCGTGTGCCAGATTGAAGAACGACCCCGGCCGCCATTAAGAACCTTCTCTTCGTGTATGAAGAAGATCAATGTGGTCGCTGAGGCTAATTGACCAGGGAGAGCATTCTGAGGGAGGGGGGGAAGACGTACCTGCGGCTGTGGGAGGACTCTGTACGGGGACTTCGCTGGCCATGATCGATGATGTCAGATATCGGCACGTGTCTCGAGAAGATGAGAAAAGAATTTGGGAATTGGATCGCGAGTGCGATGCGACAAGGGTGATGGCTAAAGAGAAGCGTTACAGGGAAAAGGAGAAGAGAAGAAATCAATTGAAGTCGAGGGAGACCTGAGGTTTCGCGGTGACGGTTACTACTAAGCTAACCACATCCAACCCATCGCGGGATTCCCTCCCTTCCCACGCGGTGACGTGCGTCGTACAAACATATAATCCCTCCCAGAAAATAAAGCAGATGCAATTCTTTTCACACTTCCCAAGCCATGCATCTTTGCAGAGGTGGAATTGTGATGCTCCCGAGGTCTAAGATCTCGGTGTATGTAAGCATTGCCAAGAGGAGGAGACTATTTTCCGGATGGCGCAGCGAGAGTGGAGCATCGGTGCGGAGCAGATCATCGTCATCGCAGTCATCGTCATTTGCCGCAATTTGGGAGCATAGGGGCCGATTGTTGCGATCGTCGCTCTGACGAATGGCCTCTGCCAAGTATCCACGGCGTGTAATGTGGCGCAAGACACGGCCCGTAGGCAGTCAAGTTGTACCCGCGGTGGTGGATCACCCAAAAAAAGATACAAAACAAGCCCTCAGGGGCTCGTGATGTGCATCGCGTCCAACGTTGTGAGATAGGGCATGAGTGTCTGGTGACATGCTTACAATCAGCCCACCATGTGGCCCAAGTCCAAGCGGTTGAGAAGATATTCCTCCTCAGGTGAGACGTGAGAAACACGAGATCCTTCGGGTGCTGTGGACGTTGGCTTGCCCGGCAGTAACTGTTGGATCTGCTGAGCCAGAGACGTGGCATCTCGGATTTTGTTCTTCTCGATCAAAATTCGAAGCGCCTCAACCCCGATCTTAAAGAAAGCATCACGCCTGGCATCATTCCAAGACTGCAGCTTGTGTGAGGGAAGAGTCTCCACAAATTGAAGGAATGGCTGCGTATCAGGATGGGTCGGATGGTAGAGCGCGACAGAAGCCGATAACAACGACCGAGGAGACAATGAGGACATTGTCTCTCTATATTGATCGTACACCGCTGCTGAAACCTGTTCGATGGATGTTTTCTGCTCCATCGCCACTCGGCTGAGGTGAGCACCTGCTGCGAGCAGCATCGCCTTTCTCGACGCCGGGTGCGCGGACTGAGCGGAAGCATGCATTTGACAGATGCGCAAGTAATAATCCAAAGCAGAGCTAAATCCCTGGCCAAGTCGAATTTCGGCATCCATAAAGTCGATGAGAAAATGGCTAAAGGTCTGTCGGGCGAGCCCCTCTGTGATCCGACCATTGGGTCCCCCAAGATCCTGGCTGAGGAGCATCCTCAGCCATTCGATTACGGTACCATGTAGTCCCTCGGTCACCATGAACTTGGTCAATGATGTCGTGGATGCCCGCGACCGCAGTAGATTTTGCCTCGATGTCCCGTCAGAGGCCCAGAACCAATCCACAATCCTCGCAGCCGTCCGGGATATTTTCATGTCAGCCCGGGACCGCGTTCGCAGAAGCTGTGATTTGAGACAACTCGTAATGGCCGACGGAGTAACAGACCCCGACGCTACAAGCTCATCAAAGACCACCATCGGCTCTTCCGCCAGTCGCCGCTGGTCCTCGATGCTGCGCAGAGCATGGTGATCGGGAGAAGGGGTCTTGGGAGGCACAATGCGGAAAAGAGGATTCTCAAGGATACTCTGGAGGTGCTGGTTGGTTGCATGTGTTGATGAGTCTGCATTTGCTGGTCGGTCACCATGATGAGCTGACTCCGAGGTTGGATATGCGTGATCCAGCTGGCGACGAAACGAGGAGGTCAAGGCATTGAGCAACTGCTGAGATTCTCGTGGTGTACGAGGGAGGGGCTGGTGGATCTTGGGCCACGACTTGAACTGAAAAATGGAGGTGCCCTTCATGATGTGTCGGTGAGTCCCAAGCGTCGATGATGCACCGATCTTGCAAATCGTGGGGAGACTGGGCGGTGAGGCACCAAGGCCCATCAAGCCAAGTTGTAGAGATGGCGCACGTCCCAGGAAAGATATAGAGAAGAGAGATATAAGAGATAATCAGATATAGACAATTAATTTATATAAACATATTTATATCTATTTGCCTATTTTTTTAAATTATCTATTGTATCTATATCTGACCGTACAGTTCCCCCTGCACTGCACTGGGCGCCACTCGCTAAAAGCCAGGCAGTGCCAAGCCCCTGCGAACATCAGAATCCGTTAGCTTTTGCTCTCCTCCCTTCCCAAATTCCCATCTCTCTTCCTCCTCCCCCAACGATCTCTTTGTTTCCACCGTGTGTTTCTGGATTTCTATTCGGCCGTTGTGCCCTGTGGTGCTGATCCTCTTTGGCGAGGGTGCATCGTACTCATTCGAAATACTCTCAAATCCTTAAATCCTTTCCCTCCCTTCCATCTTGCGACATCGTGACCTCCTTCCCAATTCCGCCTCTTTTTCATCTCCATCTTCATCTGACATGTCCGACTTTCAGAGCCGACCATCAGCCTCTCGGGGCAGAGTATCCGCCCGCGGTGGTCGCGGCGGGTTCAGCTCCAGAGGTGGCCGTGGTGGAAGCAGCAGATCTGCAAATGACAGCTCAGACCTCCCGTCATTTGAGGAGGGTGAAATCGGACAGATGAAGAAGAAATACTCGGACATTTTGCCTACTCTCAAGGAGTTGTTCCCTGGATGGAAGGATGAAGACCTGGTTTTCGCACTGGAGGATTCGAACGGCGAGCTCGAGGAAGCAATTGAGCGCATTACCGAAGGTCGAGTCCCCTCCTCCCCATCCCTTCTCCAGAGTCGGAGTCACCGATCTCTGCGAGTTCCAAGGGCTGTACTGACCGATTCGCAGGCAATGTATCGCAGTGGGGAGAAGTCAAGAAGAAGACCACAGACCGGACTCGCCCAAAGGCCAAAGAGGTCCAGAGTATCCCGACCGAGACGACTGCATCCTCTGTGCGTGGCGGCCGCGGTCGCGGTGGATTTGAGGGTCGTGGACGTGCCCGCGGAGACCGGGGTCGTGGCGGTCGCGGCGGTCGAGCAGGAGCCCATACAAATGGAACCCGTCCGGCGCCGAGTGCTGCTGCAGAGCCCCCCGTACCTGCTGCGGCCACCGAACCGGTCGCAACGAAGGCAGCAGTAGAGGCCGATGGAGAGACTACAACTGGAGGAACTTCAGAGTCGATTGAGCCCAAGAGCAGTGTGATTCCCGAGGGCACAAAGAAGGGCTGGGCCAGTCTCTTTGCCAAACCCGCCCCGCCTCCGCCGCAGAAGAAGCCTCCCCCAACCGCCCCTGAAAAGTCTATCGAGCCCTCCGTGGAACAGAAGAAGGCCCCCGAGCCTGTACCTGTGCCTGTTGCCTCGCAGAAGACCCCCGTCGCCAAACCCACCGAACCCGTTGTTCCCGCTGTTCCCACAACGAGCGTGAACCCTCCCAAGGATGATCTGACAGAAACGAACCTCGAACAAATTCCCGACGTATCTGCTCCCGCCCCCACTGCGACCGCTGCCAGCACGATGGGCAGCAACTTTGATGCCTCGGCTGCGGCAGGTGCAACTCCCTCGCGTGTGTCTTCGGCCGCGTACCCCTCCAGCGCTTTCAAGCAGGGTGGTCGCGCACCTGGTTTCCAGCGCCGTGTGATGGAGCAGCAGCAAGCTGTGGTCATGCCTGGGAACCATGCTGTGGACCGGGCTGCTGTGCAGTTTGGTAGCATGGGATTGAACGGTGACGCCGTCGACATCGACGACAATCGCGAGGAAGCCGAAACCCGTGCTCAGCCTCCCCAACACTCCCCTGTCGCTCCCCGTGCCTCTCTTCCTCCTTCCACTCAGGTCCCGATCGAGACCGCTACGGCTTCGCGCCCGGCCCCCGGCCTGCCTCCGGTTCCCCAGGTTTCGGCCGGCGAGTCCTCTTTCACCGATTTCGCCCGCTATCCCGAGCCCCAGAAACCCTTCGATCCTTTCACCCAGCAAGTGAGCCAGCCTCAGCCGCAGATCCAGGAGCCGTTTGCCAACCAGGCGCCCGCTCAGCCCACGGCCACCACGGGTAGCGAGTTCTCGCCTTTCTACGCTGTTGACCAGCAGCGTTTCCCTTACAACTACTATGGTAGCTACGGACAGTCCCAGGACGCCACCGCTCCCCGCGCTGCTGCCGGATTCGGGGTTTCGGGTGCTGAGGCCCAACCTCACGTTCCCACCACGCAGCCCCCTAGCCGCTACGGCCCTGCTGATGCCACAAACAGTGGCCACAACACCCCGAACCCGACCGTGCCCGGTGCCACCCAAACCCCGACTGCCCAGCACATGCCGGGTCAGAACACGCACGGCTACGGCTACGGCTACCCTTACTACTCCAACCCCCAGTATGCTTCTTACATGAACCAAATGAACCACCAGTATGGTCGCAGTCGTCCGGTGTACGATGACGTTCGTCGGTACGATGACCACTACGGCATGCCCCACAGCACGCAGTATGGCTATGGTAGCCAGTATGGCCCCTACGCCGGCAAGGGCGGCATGTATGGTCAGCCCCACTCCTTCTCGTATGAGCACTCTTCGTCTCCTGCGAATGCCGGCAGCTTCAACCAGAACATGCCTGGTCGCGACTCGGTCTACGGCCGTGCTGGCTCCGCCCAGCCCTCGGACAGCCAACAGTCCGCGGCAGGTGCCAATGCCTTTGGCGCGGGCATGTCGGACGTCTTCGGACGCTCCCAGGCTGGCTTCGGTCAGAACCAGCCCATCGCTCAGCAGCCTCCCGTGACCACGGAGGAGACCAAGGGTTTCGAGGCCCCCAAGGCTGGCGGACCTAGCCCGTCCCTCGCCCAGGCGAACCGTCCCGGCTCGGCGACCAACAGCGTCCCTGGCCAGCCTCAGGCTCAGACCGGTCTTCCCCCTCTGCAGGGCCAGCAGGGCCAGCAGGCTTTCGGTGGCTACCCCCACCTGAACCCCCAGTACGGCGGTCTGGGTGGGCTTGGAGGCCACCAGGGTGCGGCTACCCAGTCTCACCAGGCTTCGGGCTACGGGAACTACGGCGCAGGATTCGGGAACTACTACGGGAACAGCGGCCGCGGTGGCTGGGGTGGCAACTACGGCCACTAAAGGGGAAGTACACCTAGGTAATGGGTTCTCCCCTCCTTCCCACCACACACATATGGCGTTGCATTTGCGGGTGATTTGAAAGGGTTTTTGCTTGTGTCCACAGTTCCCAGGATGGGAGAAAGTGATCAATCCTATCGATCAGGACAGCCAGAACCCAAAAAATTTCTCTTCATCTTTCTTTTCCTCAACATCTGTGTAATCTCTACTCTCTTCCGGGAGCTTGGCTGGTTTTGTTGTTTTCCCCGTTTGATTTTTGACCTTGGGGGGAGTGTTCATTTGTTGTGTTTTCAAGGTTCTCTGGCTTCTTTTCTTCTTATCTCTTTTATCTCCTTTTCTATTTTTTTTTTTTTTTGCTACCAACTGCTCCCCTGATGACGCGGTCTGTATTAAATCCACCAATTCTCCCTTTCTCTCTTTTGCTCCTTTCCTCTTCGCTCACGGTGTCCATTCGGGTCCGGTGTGTCATTTGTGTGTGTATGTGTTCGGTTGTCATTTCCTGTCGCTCTTCCTTTGCCCTCCTTTTCCTGTGTGCAATATCGACGGGTGGGTTTGCTGGGATCTGGTAGAGTGGTAGCCGGCTGCGAAAAGTGTGATGAGTTATGTATGCTCCTATACAAAATCGATTCCTCTGGATTGTGTATTGGAACAAGAGCCGAGAAGTAGAGCTGCAGTAGATCGTAGAGCCGGAAACAGCAGAAATTGGAAAAGACTGACTAGATTTAGAGTATTTCTGCAGCTTTTATGGGATAGAGGGAACAAACCTCCAGTTGAAATAAATAAACCATGCAATCAAAAAGAAAGGGAGAGAGAGGGATGACACAGCCTGGATACGTAATTTGGCTTATACCTACATAGTAGTGCTGGTAGATGTTGGACCCAGTCTTCAGCAGGCTGACGTCTAGCTAAGAATTAGTTCTAGACATCTCATACTATATAGATTCTTTCTGAGCTGGCTTCTAAGGAAGAGAAGCTTTCCAAACAAAAATATAAGAATAAATGTAGAAAAACATCGATTTCCTAAATAGGAAGGAGGGTATCCAAAAACGCGTTCACTTATATGGTACGTAGATAAAGATAATTTGAACAATGAGGGGGAAATCAAAAGGCTTTCTTTACACATAATCCAAACAAACAATCAGTAAACAAAAAAAAGGAAATGGGCGGGAAGGTATGGCGAACCATACCCCCCCAGGATTCGAACCAGGGACTTTCATCTACGGTAACTTGGTATACCAAGCTCGCGATAGCTCCAAAGAGCTAGGGCTCATGTTACGCAGAATTCCCACTAGACTACTTGCCCCTGGTTCGTGGCTGGGGATCCTGTTTAAGAGACATAAGGGAGGGGAGCAAACAATTAGTTTCCTAATTAGGAAGAAGGCAAAGAAGGCCTCATAAAACAGGTGACCAGCTGCCTTAGGGGGAAGTCAGGCTGATGATCGGAATACTATTACTTGCATCAGGAGTACATAGTTAGGATAGGTATGAAGGTCCGAATAAGATAGCTGCCTTCACTCAAATACACCACTCATGTCTGCTGAGGATTTGACTATATATTGGCGCAAGTTGCTTCATTACACTGTACTGCGGAAGAAACTTGTATTCCTTGTCTATTTCGGTTCCTGTTTCGAGACACGGCAATGGATCCTGACCTACATTGTTAACACCAGACAGTCTCAAATGGTTATATGATTAGATGCGCAGAGGCCAGGCTGCCAGACAAGCAACTCAACGAGCAAGGGGCCTTGACCGAAACTATATACAATCGAAATATAGCGTGACACGGTACAGAACAATCGGAAACTAGGGCAAAAAAAAGCCAACTCTATGGGGTGCAAGGTGCAGAGGTCAAAAGCAGGGGGCGGAGATGGGATGAAGGCTAGAACTCGAACATTGAACTTTGAGCTCCAACATGTTAAATCCAAGCTCAGTCTAGACAACCCAACGTATGCCGAGGATATATTTATTCCGTGATGCCCAGACCCTCGCCACCGGTCTTGTGGTAGGGCGGCTGAGCACCGGCGGCTTTCTCGGAATCGAAGCGCCAGATGCCACCGGTCTTGTCGGCTTCAAAGACCAGATCCACCGAGCTAGCAAGGCGCTGGACCTCTGGGTTGTCGCTCTTTTCGTCGATGCGGCTGAAGAAGCGGCGCTCCCACTCGCGCCCCTCGGACTTTTCGATGCGGCGCAGCTCGCGCTGCGCGTTTTCGATGCGCGATTTGTGGACGGAGACCGCATCCATGTCGCCACCCTGGATGTTGGCGGCGACGTCGCTCCAGGCTCGGCGACTTTCGTACAGGTCCTGTTGCTCAAGGGGTGCCAGGGTGAGCGGGGTGGTCTTGTTCTCGTTGACGACCCAGCGATCGACGACGTCCTTGGTACGGGCGTTCTTAATGGTGAACGAATCCGACCACTGGCCATCGACGGTGTACAGCGGCTTCTTTTCACCCTCGCTAGCCTTGTACAGACTCGCGGTAAAAGTATTCTTCTTGCCGCTCAACCAGCCCTTGCCCGAGTAGTCGATCTTGGCGACGTAGCCACTGCTGCTGGCGATCTTGGTCGTCTTCTCCAGCTCAACGAACGGAGTGCCGTAGATCAGGGACTCGATGTGCAGGTTCGGGAGCGTGATCACATACCGCTCCTTCTCATCAGACCCGGGCACAGTGAGCGTGTACAGGGCGTGTCCGATCTGTTTCACCTGAATCGTGCTCGAGAACGAAGCCTTCTGGGCGTTGTATCCTTGCAACTACAGCTCCCATCGATCTCTCAAATTAGTCATGGGTTCTCCATCAAACTTGGCAGGGTGGGATCCGCTCACCTCGACCCCATGCTGCTCATTCCAAATCGTGTAGGCTGTGACAGGAGGATGGTGGCTGCAAAAGAGTCGTTCAGCATCCGAAAAGTTTTCGGGATACATTCACCATGGTTATGACACACCTGACTTGCTCACTGACCAACGAGGTCTCCCCCACCTCCGGACCCGCCTGCCATTTGCCGATAAACAGCTCACCCAGAAACGGGTTCAGCGGCTTCTTCTCACTGCCCAGCTTCTCACTGCGGCTGCAGTATTGCTGGTGCAGCGTGCTGAGAAACCACTTGAGGACCAGGAGGGCACGCTTCTCCGGATCAGACTCCTTGGCCGGAGCAACGAAGACGGCGGGGTGCTCTGCCCAGTAGGCAGAATACTCGGTGAGGGAGGTGGAGGAGAGGATGAACGGCGGAGCCGTCAACGAAGACAGATCCCCGTTGAAGGAGGCGATAGACTAGAGACTCGTCAGCGCCCGCAACGATCAACCTTCCGAACAATCGCCTACCTTCAGAAAACTAGACCAGGAGCCCTTGCTGTGGGCGGGGACCTGGCTCTGTTCCTTTTTGGACGACATTTTATTTAGGATTTGATTTTGGACGAGAAAGTGACCGGAAACGAATCGTGGACGAGATCACAATCGACGACCCCGAACAGAGGTGGTGGGGTGGGGAGATGAAGAAGTGAAGTTGGCGGCGGTCAAAATCGCATAACGTCATGGTGGCAGAGGGGGGTCGATCGTTGCTGTGTTGCGCGTTCTCTGCTCAAGGCGCCAGTCAGTCTTGGGCCAAACTCGCCCATTTGTCTGATCGTGTTTGATACTGGCTGTGTCAGAGGGCTGAGATCGAGAAATCGTTCCCTCCCTGGTGGATCAGTCCACAGCTTGGCTCAAGTAGCGAACTGTCAGATCGATAACTTGCATTTTCCAGGGTTCGGGTTTTTTTCCGTTTCGGCCGTGGCAATGGTTTTCCCACCGGCCCTTCATCATTGGACCCTGACAATCCTGGGCTCAGGGGAGATGGAGCCCGCAACTGACAAGGTGGACGCTGTCGGGCGCTGAAATTCGGAGATGGTCCTCTTCCCCGCCGATGCTCGGCCAAAGGCAATCAGCGCCGAACGGCCCTCGATTTTCTTTTCTTTGTGACTCATTTCCTGTATCCAATCTCAATTGAAGTGTTCCCTTGACACGATTTGAGAGCATGACTCCAGGCAAACGATGGTGAAAAGCCCTGTCGCGTGTCTACGAAGGAATTTCATTGCTTTGTGCCTTCCATGGAGACAAGAACAACCTGAAAGTTCACCCGGCACAATAAATTAAGAACATTGTCGGACTCCAATCGACGGAGACTCCCCACAATGCCGTCGACACTCTCAACCAGATCCTCCAGTATCGAGGAGGCACATTCTCCGTGGGAGCAAGTAGAGGAGAAACGGCCTCAGTCGCAACAATTGCCGGACCCCAATAACCTCGGCCTCGTCCAGAGCCATATCTCGCACCATGATATGCCCGTGACGAGCGACGAATTCCACGAGGTCGACGCCGAACAATACCTACGATTCTCGCCACTGCGGAAGATGGTCATAGTATTTGTCTTGGCTTTCTGCTCCTTCTTAGCCCCCATTTCTTCAACGTCCATTCTGTCGGCAATCCCCGAAGTTGCTGAGACCTACAATACGACCGGCAGTGTCATCAACGCCAGCAATGCACTGTACATGGCATTCATGGGCATCTCAGCTCCGTTCTGGGGGCCCTTCAGTCAGGTGTGGGGGCGACGTCCGGTGAGCAGTGAGCCAAATTAGGGTTTCAAGTTGAATTTATCTGATGCTAATATGTATCCCAAGATCTTTTTGGCCAGCGCATTCCTGTTCTTTGCTTTTAGTATTGGCACGGCGCTGGCACCTAACCTGCCTGCATACTATATCTTCCGCGTTTTGACTGCGTTTCAAGGAACCTCGTTCCTGGTGGTAGGCAGCTCGGCCCTTGGCGATATCTATGAGCCGCGGGCTCGAGCCACAGCCCTGGGATGGTTTCTCTCGGGGACTCTCATCGGGCCGGCATTTGGTCCCTTCCTTGGCGTATGTATCAGCCTCCCCTTACACCAACAATTGCACAACAGCTAATCCTGAATGCAGGGTGTCATCGTCACCTTTTGCTCCTGGCGAGTAGTATTCTGGCTACAGACAGCCCTCGGCGGATGCGGCACACTACTAGTCTTCTTCTTCTTCCCTGAGACCTACCCGCACCTCGACAAAAGCGAGCTCTCCGAGCGAACACTCGCCCAAAAGGCCCAGCTCCTCTGGCACCGGGCCTCACCCCTGCGCGTCGGCATCCTCCTCTTCTCCTACCCAAACCTCTTCTTTGCGGGACTCGGAGCCGGCGCCCTAGTATGGAACCAGTACTCACTGCTCACGCCGATCCGATACGTGCTGAACCCCCGCTTCCACCTGACCACGCCCATCCAGTCGGGCCTGTTCTACATCGCGCCGGGCTGCGGGTACCTGGTGGGCACGTTCATGGGCGGGCGCTGGGCCGATCACATCGTCAAGAAATGGATCCGCAAGCGCGGTGGGGTGCGCGTGCCCGAAGACCGGCTGAAGTCGTGTCTGTTGTTCCTCGGCGTCGTTATCCCCGGCTGTATCCTCGTCTACGGCTGGACGGTTGAGAAGGCCGTTGGTGGCATTCCTGTCCCCGTGCTTGCCATGTTTCTGCAAGGCGTGGCCCAGCTCTTCTGTTTCCCCAGTCTGAATACGTACTGTCTGGATGTGATGCAGTCCAGTGGTCGTAGTGCGGAGGTTGTTGCTGGTAATTATATGTTCCGGTATGTCTTTGGGGCTCTTGGTTCGGGCCTTGTGCTCCCCGCTGTGGAGTCTGTTGGTGTTGGCTGGTTTAGTACCATCAGCGCTTTGTTCCTGGTTGTTTCGGGGGTGTGTGTCTGGGCGACCACCATCTTTGGCGACGAGTGGCGCAACAAGGTTGATAAGAGGAACGAGCACAAGGCTGAACAGAAGGCTAAGAGACAGCAGGCTCAGTCGGAGCCGGGAAAAGATGATGCCTCTGCGGTCTGATATACACCCCCTTGGTCCTATGTGTGTCCTATGTGTGATGCAAGTTGACCGGTCTTCATGAGAAATGTCTTAATGTGTTTGGAAATATATAATAAAAACCAAAAAGCTAGTGATTTGACATAGTGCAAATATCAACCTGTGCGCCGACCTGAACTCCCTGCTCCACTGGCTTCCGCATCCTCTCCATTCCCAACTGATCCCTTCCCCTTGACAATCGCATCAGGACTCAGCCCGGTCTCCGCAGCCACTCGGTCCATTTTGCGCTGTTCCGTAAAATTTCTGCTGTCCTCACGGCCCTTCTCAATATCCACAAAGCCAATTGTGATCATGGCCGCAGTGCAGATGGCGAACAGGAATGGGAATCCCATCCAGTTGTTGCGGGTATCGTTGATGATCGCCTGGATGACATTAGGACCGATGATAGAGGACTGACAGAGTTAGTCTTGAAGACACAAAGACAAATGTATAATCATGAAAAATGCTTACAGCACGGTTGGTAATTCCGAACAGCGCGAAGAACATGTTGTCGTAGCCTCGGGGCATGAGCTCGCTGATCATTGTTTGGGCATACTGCCATCACATCCGAGATTAGCGAGACATGCTTCGGTAGACTTCCAGGGTCAAGGGATGGAGCGTACTGCATAGTATGGGGCCTGGAAAAGCCCGAACACAACGTTGTAGAAATAGAACTCCCACTAGAAAGCTCATCAGCCATACGATCTTTAATTTTTCTGCTTCAATCCTTACCCGGTTGTGGTATCCAATCCGAGGGGTCCATAGCCCCAGCATGCCCCAAAAGGGGATAAAGACGCTGAAGAAATTGGTGACCAGAAACATGGTCTTGGTCTTGAACTTAAAGTATCGCTGCACATACCAGAAACCGAACGTTGACGCAATCGAGCAGATGGCCTGTGTGATGCCAAGATAGGTGATTTGCAGGAACGAAAAGGAGACTTGATTGTTCTGGATAATGTTGACCAGCGTTCCTGCAACCGATTAGCACAAAGGTTCGCTACCATCCAGCAAGGAACTAACCGGTTGTGTTGAGGCCATCTGCTAACAGGAAGTAGGCCACAAAATACAAAAAGGTCTGAGGCAAAGATCGGATTTCTTGGACGGCGAGCCAAATCTGCTTGAAGCCAATGGTGGCATAGTTTGACCCTTTGGGGACTTTGGGGCCCGGTCTCTTCTGCTGGAAGAGGAACCACCAGATGCCCAGGACCACCCAATCTATTTAGAGGTTAAACCAGACTGTATTATCAGAGTAGAAGAACTCACATGAATTTGTCAAACATAGCGCCAGGTTGTTAGAGTAATTGTTGTTCTGAAGCGGAACTAAAACACTCAGATTGAGCACAAGGGTGAGCAGGTATCCGATGTTGCTATGTGCTGTCGAGATATTGCTGTAAGGATTCAGTTAGTTTCAGTATAGACATCGAAAAGCAAAGTAGATAGAGACGCAATTACCTGATGTGATTCTTTTCCAATGACTCGATGGCATCGTACTCCCGCTGAGTGATTTTACCTTCCTTTAGATCCTCTTCTCGTGCTTTGCGCACATGCGGCATATACCGCGCCAGTCGAGGGAAGACCGCAGCATAAAATACCAGGGTCGCACCATAGGCGATGTACGCCACGACATACATCCCCATTGCTGCCGGCCACTGACTCGGATCGCGAATCGCCAGCATTCCATATTGCAGCGCCCAGCAGACAACTGTCAAAGCCAAGAGAAGCCAGCGGCCGAATGACCCATAATCGGCAGCACTGCCTAGCCAAACGAAGATCACCGTCATAAAGGTGAAGCAAAGACCGTTGGCAATCAAGATCACGGAGGAGATGGATCGCGTGCCCCCGGCCCAAGGGACTACGCAGGCCGATGAATCGGTACAGGGCTTGGGGGGTTGCGTATCGGGCTGGTGGCCGGCACCGTTCAGTGCCCATTGAAAGCTTCGAGGATGGTCAGTGGTAGTTCAGCAAGGGGGTCTTTGGTGAGCAACATACAGGGCTTGACTATACGACCCCGGACCAACTCCATTATCCCCTGCCCATTCACGATCTCCTGGTCAGTAGCCGTTACTTCGTCTGGTATTCATGCGCAGACTCACCGTTGTAATAGAGATAGTAAGACCATAATTCTTTCCGGGTAGTGGTAGGCTGCTCATATGCATCCTCATCGACTCCGAACAGTCGCTCATACTCCTCGAGAGTAGGATGCGCCTGAGCCGACACTGCGGTCACTACGGCATTGTTCTTGGGCGCATCGTTGGGGGTTCTCTCCGAGTCCACGGAGGCCATGGTTGAGGTGAAGTTCAAGGAAAGTGAGCCAGGAGTGACCCCGCATTCCAGTCACATTTGGTGCTTTCCTCGGCTTATCTCCAACGCGCCAAAGTGAAGATGCAACGCGAGTGGATCCGGGGAAAGCCCCTCCCATCGACTATCACCTCTCTTATCGCTCTCCACCTTCATCCCACGATGGCGTCCCTCCCCAAGCAAGTCGGCCAGGTATGTGTGTGAAATTTGAAATTAGAATAGTTGATTCGCTGACCATTGCAGTTGTTTGCGGTTGGGTTTCATGGCTTCACGCCCAGCCCCGAAATCAAGACCTTGATCCACGATTACCATATTGGAGGCATCGTTCTCTTCTCGCGCAATTTTCAAGATGCTGCACAACTCCAGGTGCGACCAACACCGCCATCGTTTACGTGGAAATACTAACTCCATTACCCAAGGCCTTGACGCTGGCTCTACAGCAAGAAGCAAAGTTGGCCGGGCACCAGCGACCCCTGTTCATCGGAATTGACCAAGAAAATGGGCTGGTCACCCGAATTTCTCCCCCGATAGCCGCCCAGGTGCCTGGTCCGATGGCTCTCGGTGCCACCCATGACCCGGAATCGGCCTACAAGGCAGGAAAGGCCACCGGCGAGACTCTCAACGTCTTTGGAGTCAATATGAACTATGCACCGGTGTGTGATATCAACTCTGAGCCACTCAACCCGGTCATTGGAGTTCGCAGTCCCGGCGACAACCCGGAATTTGTGGGTCGTTTTGCGAGTGCTGCTGCCCGGGGTCTGCGAGAGCAGAACATTGTGCCGAGTGTGAAGCATTTTCCTGGTCATGGCGATACGGCCGTGGACTCGCACTACGGATTGCCTATCATTCCTAAAACGAGGGATCAATTAGAGCGGTGCGAGCTGATACCATTTCGGCGAGCTGTGGCCGAAGGTATCGAAACGGTAATGACCGCTCATATTTCACTGCCGAGTATCGATGACAAGCTTCCTGTGACATTGTCCCCAGATGCCTTGGGGATTCTGCGCAAGGACATGGCCTATGATGGAATGGTGATTACAGATTGTTTGGAGATGGACGGGATCCGTTCTACGTACGGCACCGCGCAAGGCTCTGTGCTCGCATTGTGCGCCGGCAGTGACAGTATCATGATCTGTCACACTTTCCATGTTCAAGTGGAATCGATCAAAAAGGTCTGTGAGGCGATTCAATCCGGAACGATTGCACAATCCCGCCTAGAAAATGCCTGTCGCCGCGTGGCTCATGTGAAGAATAAATTCTTGACCTGGGATGTGGCACTGGAACAACACAATCTCGCGGGTCTCGATGAGCTCAACAGCGAAATAGCTGCAACGTCCAAGGATATCTATGCGCACTCGGTCACCCTCGTCCGTGACACTGCTGGAACTCTCCCGCTCTCGAGAAATTCGATTATTGTATTTCTCTTTCCTGGGGACAAGACCCCTGCAGGGGGTGCAGTGGATGGAGAAGGGTTAGGAAGACAAGGGTCATATGAAGCTACAGCCTACCTCGATGCCCTTCGGCTCCACAATCCATCCATCACCGAGATTCGATATGGAGAGGCCGGTCTGACGGGAGAGCAGTGGCGTCTCATTGAAGTTGCTGATGTGGTGATCTTTACCTCGATCAATGCTCGGGAGTCGTCTTACCAGGAAACTCTGGGCCATGAGCTGCCTCGGCGCACCCGGTCTTTGGTATCCATTGCTGCTTGCAACCCCTACGATTTCCTTGAAGTTCCCCAAATTAAGACGTACATTGCCACTTATGAACCAACCGTCGAAGCATTCTCCGTGGCTTCCGATATCATGTTTGGGATGCGGGCTCCGAAAGGCTCTCTTCCCGTTGGGCCAAATGATTCGAGAAATTCCGTGGCATCAGTCGCACTCTTTGATGCCACAAAGGATCTAGATGGAATTGTGAGAACATGGGAAGCGGCCTTACCGACCTATACCCTGCCTGCAGAAAGCCTACGCTATTTGGTGGCTTGGCCGAATGCACACCACTTCGTCGCCCGCGTTGGGCCAGAAGTCGTTGGCTTTTGTCTTGCCTATACCAATGCTCACGGCGACCCAAAAACCGTCCACATTGCAGTTGTTGCAGTGGCTCCAAAGTATCAAGGACAGGGGATTGGCACGGCCTTGCTGACAGAGACCCGTTCCTATTTCAGGGCTCAATTTGGTCTCAACTGGGTGGAACTGGGTAGCTCATTCCCTCGCTTCTGGCCTGGAGTGCCTCGCGACCTTCCCGAGACCGTCCAAGACTTTTTCATTCATCGTGGTTTTCGGCTGATCCCCCCGGGTGAGCGGTCCGTTGACCTGTACCAAGACATCCGCAAATTCCAGGCACCAGAGAAGTACCTTGCTCGTGCGCGGGACCAAGGCTTCCGCTTCGCACCACTCCGGTCAGAAGACTATGAAGCATGTCTCGTCGGACAAAAGAAAAATTTCTCCGACAAACCGGTATGCCCACAGATCCTCCTTCGAGGCGGGATTATCCTTTCAAGCTAATTCTTTTGCACTTCAGGGCTGGGTAGAAATGTTCGTCAAGCTCCACCCGAGCGAACACCCGTCCAGTGTGATGACAGCGTTCGATTCGAGTGGTGAACAGGTTGGATGGACGCTGATGTTGGGCCCGTCTTCGCCGGTACTGAACAAGACGTGGGCATTTCCTCAAACCTGCGGTCCCCAGACGGGCTTGATTGGCTGCGTGGGTGTGGACGCCGCTCATCGCAAGTCGGGGATCGGGCTGGCCCTGCTCTGTCATGCTATGGAGGATATGAAACAGCGAGGTATTGAGGGCGTCTTTGTGGATTGGGTTGCTCTGGAGGGATGGTACGAGCGGGTTGGGTTTGAGGTTTGGCGGAGCTACCGGCCGGGGGATATTTGAGAGTTAATGGGCTATGGGGCATTAGACGGAGCATAAATTAGAGCTGGTAGATCCTTAAATGTATCCATACGCTTCAAGATGGTTGTATGTGGGGACAATGCAATGAAGCCGACATTGTATACATATCCTTGGTATATGGTGTTATTTCAGACAGGATTTCCTGTCCACCTACTCTCTGTATCAACAAATTACACAAAGGAGAGAGAGAGAGAGAGAGCGAGGCCTCAAAGAGTCCCACGGAGTAATTCACTGCTTATCCGAATTCGCCAGACCATCAATCCTTTCCCGACAACTGCGAAAGAATTCAGCGAGCTGCTCAGGCGTGCGACCCGTCTGCGGCACATCGACGCCCTTCTGGACCGCAGCTCGCATCTCGATCCCATCAACCCATTTCTTCAGCGCCGGCCACTGGGCCAGATCGATCTCCAGGGCGGGCGGGCCGCCGCGCACCCAGGAGAAGTTTGCAATGTCGGCGATGGTGTACTTGGGTCCGGCTAGATAGGGGCTTTCCTGCAGGCGGGAGTCGAGGACAGAGTAGAGGCGCTTTGTCTCGTCTAGGTAGCGGGTGATGCCGTAGTCGGAGCGGGCGCCGGCGAAGAGGCGGAAGTGGTTTGCTTGGCCTGTTATTGAGTTAGTGGATGTTTATATCAGTGGGTATATCTACGAAGTAAAGAGGCAAGGAATTAAAAGAGGGTGGGGGAGGGATATGCTCACCCTGCATCGGACCAAGTCCACCCATCTGGAACATCAGCCACGACAGCTGCTCGACATACTCGGGCGAGCCGGGCACGTAGCTAATCCTCCGGTTGGTATCGTACTTATCAGCCAGATACAGCATAATAGCGCCACTCTCAAAGACGCGCTGCGAGCCATCGAGGAGCGCGGGAATACGACCGTTGGGGTTGACCTTCAGGAACCACCTAATGCGCGAAACGCGACGATCAGCCATGAAGAAATCGTCATGTCTGTCTCCACGCAGACAGCAGACAGGCCATACTCTTTCTTCTGCTCGTTGGTGCTTATGTCAATTGCCTCTGTTTTGTAGGGCAGACCCAGCTCCTCGAGTGTGATAGACGCTTTGATGCCATTGGGCGTGGCCCAGGTGTACAGGGTGATGTCGGAAGCCATCGTCGAGTAGAGGTGGGAAGTCGGCAGTTGAGGCAGACGCGAGGCAGCCCTGGTGATGTTGAGGAAAGTGCGTGAGAACATGCCGAAAGTGGCAGGTACGTGGGTTGCGCTTGCCAAAGCTGGAACTCGCCCTTGGTCACGATGACATCACTCCACTTTCCTATCTGGGACCTCTCTCTATACCACTCTACTTACTTTTGATATTGACCATTTTCCAATCAAACGTGGACATTTAGCTCATCTGAGGTAGTAAAAACTTTTTTTTATTCTGCCAGTTATACATTCTTTCATATTGTCTACTGTCGTCGACGGTCGTTTCATAGCATTCCTCGAGTTCTTGGGTTTCTGATCCTTCAAAGACATCTTGACATTTCAGAGATTTAATAAAGTTTTTTTTTTTTTTTTAAAAAAAAAAAAGAACCATTCTCTAGGGGATATCGGTTTCTTGATTTCTTTTGCGCTGTGCTGGCCTATCACTTTAGAAGAGTGTCTCAGCACATGGCATAAATATGGTACAGCGCCCTGCTCCCCACACCCTGATTCGTGTATACTTGTCACCCTAGAGAAAAAAGAAGAAACAACTGCAAATCTGAAAATCAAGCTAAGGTTACGGCTCGGACTTACCAGTCCTTCGATTCATACCGATGCTAATCAACCCCTGGGGCAAGCATTGCAAAGCTATCCACGGATTGATGTAGGCTGCATTAGCCCAAGGCTCCCATACTTCCAAGAAGGTTTTTTCCATTGCCCTTCTCCTGACAGACTATAGCATATTCCTGCCACTGCTATGTTCCTGAACTCGAATCCCTATTATCATTCGTTAACATCATTGCAGCTTGAACTGTGGGTATCGATTTTCTTTTCTTGGTATAGTATAAGAAAAGAAAATGACAATAGGTAGAACCCCCCAAAATTTTATCTCGGTGAAGGGGGGCAGAGGCACAGATTTAGCTTCTCTTTTATAATATCAGGAACCATAGTACTAGTGGATTCTGCCTTGCCAACGACTTGTTCGATATGTCTCAGCCTTTTTTTTTTTGTGTTGTGAATGTCATTTTGGGGTATTCTATACGTAAATACATCGTTAAGGTAAACGCGAAATTATAGAATATTTGCTTGGCCCTCCTTCGATGCCCATGGGATATCCTATCCTGGATTTTATGCTCGTTTAGCAGCTGGACTCTGAAGTAGAAAGGGCCCCCACTGTCTCCACTGCCCTAAATCAAGGGTGTGGGTGGGAAGGATGCAGCCTTGTTCAAACCGCATGAAGTATCGAATATCCAGGGACTAAGGAGTGCAACTACAACTAGTCAGTGGTGTAGGGGCCCACACGATTCATGGTGAGGCTAATGGGTGGGGTCTTGCTTTTCGCCCGCATATATGAAGTTAGGGCTATTGTCACCTAAATTCACAATCAACTCGTTTTAGGATCTCTTGGAGTCAACCACGCGAAAAGAATAAAATAGGTTAGGGAAACTGCTCAGCCCATGGGATTGTACACATATATTTCTCCCCGCCGAAACCGGTCTAGAAAAAACCGTTCAGGCTCTGTCTTTGCCTTCAATCCTTCGGTTCAAGGGGTTACTCCACTCGATATAGTCTCACGTTTTAGTGCCTGTCGTGTATCCTATTGGCTGAATCACTGGTCTTTCAAGCTGTTTCTATACATTGATATCCTTGGCCTCGAGTGGCCCCCATTGTCAATCGCGGATTGACATCTGGGCAATATTCAAACCAAAGCTGCTTTTCCAATTTCTAGAAATGTCCACGGGGGACTCATTTTCATCAAGGTTGTTTACTCGCTTGATTGCTTCACGCCCATCCTCCCATCCATCATCCTCTATCATGCACCTTTTCTATCTCCGGCTGGTATTATGGGGGGTTTATTCCTTACTCGTTCTCCAAGTCATTTCTATTCCGGTCCCAGAAGAGAACCTCCCCCTTTCCCAGATTGACGACGGTAATGAATTCGTTCCACGAAACTCCCTCGATGGCGCGCCTTCGCTTGTTCGACGCGCAGAAAACGCACCCCCTAAGTCCCATTGTTATGACTTAGCGGAGAAAGTCATGCAGGTGCCTCGGCCTAAATATCTCTTTCCGCCTGGAAAGCAAAACCAGGGGTCGGTCTCACTCGCGGAGAAATTGGGCGCGGGGGGGGGGGGGGGTCAAGGATCAGTCTGGATGGGCCAATTGAAGTACTACGACACACCACGAAACAGGGCCCTGGGGTTGAAAATCAATCTGCCACGACGAGTGGCAGTGAAGATATCACAAGGAGGTCGTGGAGTCGATCAGTCCCTGCTTGCTGACGAAATCGGCAGTCGTTGGATCCTGCGGAACCTGGAAATATTCTGGGACCCAGGTAACAAGCAATCGGTCCAGGTGATGGATAGAGCCGGATTGGATATGCTCACAGCTCTATCAGAAAACAAGCGATTCAATAGAGACTGGGCGATGTGGAATTTTGGAGGGGCATTATTGGACGCTCACAGTATGGGAATTGTTCATCGGGATGTGAAGCCCGAAAATATGGTTATCAGATTCCGGAGAGTCTACTTGATTGATTGGGATTTTGCTGTGGATCTACGGAAGTCCAATGAATACAGTGCTCCGGGGACAAGGGGTTATCACCTCCAGGTAACCTTCTTTCTTCCCCGTGGAAGTACAAGAGCTAATCTCTCCGGTGCTTAGAGGCATATCACGGGCTCAAATATAAGCCCGTGAAATCAGATGTTTATTCGTTTACGATGACATGGCTGGTTGCCGATCAATATGCTATTCTACGTTACCAAAACGCTCATGATAAATTGTGGCAAGCGACAATGGTTGAAAGCGAAACACCAGGAGGCAGCCCTGGCCTGAGTTCCGAGGAGACTGACAAGCTTTTATGGCATAAGTTTGGGACACGCTTGAATGGCAAGAAGAGAAAGTTGATGAAATTCGGTTTATGCAAGGAGGGAGACCGTTTGGATATGGTGTCGTTCTTCGATGAGTTCTGTCGCGTTACTGGGGTACAAAACTAGGGTTAAGGTGTCAGGACAATGATATGCATATTCAGCCCAAGTACGGACACCTACGAAAGAGTCAACACTCGGTATATGAGCTGAGCCTTCGATCTGGACATGTGGAATTCACGGATGCTCTGGCTAGACGGTTTTGGTCAATTCTCAACACCTTTTCGATCCACCCTATCCACGCTGGAGCTCCCACTGATCCATGGTCGGCAATCAGGTGATGTGGGTACTTCTCCCGAGAGAGTGGGATAGTTGTGTCAGAAGTGTGAGGAGTCAAAGGTTTAGAGCTGGAATGACCGTGGTATTAGTGCGGAATCAAATAGCAGAAACAACAGGGCATCTCCAGGGGAAATTGTCCTGGGAGGGAGTCGAGAGATAGGAAGAAGAACGTAGTGCTCGGAGGGCAATAATAAGGTGTATCACGTGGGGTTCGAATGTTTTGGTCCACTCCCGCCCCTCCTCTGCCCAAACGGGGTCTCCCACTCTTCTTCCTAGCTTCACCCCGGACCTTCTGCTATTTTGGTTTTTCGTGAAGGGTTTCTATGAGGCACCTTCGTCCTGTGTGATTCCTGATACCCGCAGTCTGAAGGGGGGGCCAGGTGCAACCCCCCGGGATCTTCCCGTTACGAAGCCGATTGACCTTGCGGCGAGCATCGTCCCCAGCCTCCCCATATACCAGCAGCTACAGTGGGTTCTAGTGACTGTGGGCTGCTGGGCAATCCTGACGAGTCGAATTCCACTACCCTGACCGCCTCCCTCTTCCTTTTACCATCTACGCATCCACCTCAAAGACTCAACCCTAAAAAAAGAGGAAAGAGGAGAGAAGAAGAAGAAGCTGAGTGCATCACTGTGTCGGACTTGGTCCCTCTCACCCTACTATTCTGTCTGATTGGGAACAATCTTCGTTTTTTTAAGGAGTGGGGCGGTCTTTTCTTTTTTTTTCCCCTGCAGTCTCCCCACGGTGCGGCCATAATTCTTCCCACTTGAACCACCGCCATGCCCTGCTTCAAAGGGCTTGCTGTGAGCATTCATACTCCGGATGGGCCAATTTCCGAATACTCCATCCAACGCCAGTCTCGGGCTTCGAGGATCGCATGTTTCATTCCCGTGCCCCCACCCAAACTCCCCGACTCCTCAACGGGCAAGCCGGAGCAGTCGACCTTCGCCATCTCCATCACCCTCCTGAATCCCGCCCAGGATGTACCCTATTCGACACCCAAACCCAGCCCGGACTGCCCCTCGCCGAAACCGAAGGTAGTGGGGGGGACTACCAGGCCAGACCTGTGAACGCGGCCAATACACCGGGGCGGTCGCGCCCTACCAGGCATTGACCAACTCGCCGAATGAGACGGTGGCGGCCTACATTTATTTTGATGGCAGACAAAAGGAGGAAGTGGCGACACTGCTGCGACGCGGCGAAGAAACCTGGGTCAACTCGCGCTGGGTCAGCGTGCCGGGATCCGAGGGCGGCGGCATCGCCGAGCGTGAATTTCTGTTCCGCGAGGTCGGTCTGGAGCGCTGGCTTAACGGTTTAGACTTGGAGGGCAAGGATGCCGCGGCCAAGATCGAGCGAAGGCGGCAAAAGATCGAGAAGCGGCGCGCCAAACGCGAGTCCGAGGGTCTCAGTGCCATGGAAATGGAAGCCAACAACCCCGCAAAATCCAAGGGTATCATGCGGTACGGCAATGATGAGCAAGCACCGTTGGAAAACGTCTCGGATGAGGACCTGTCTTCCGACTCGGATGATGACGACCCTATTCCCGAAACCGCCGGCCAGATCAAGGTGGCCCTGTTCCGGGTCCTGGCATCGGGCGAGATTAAGCGAGGCGAGTATTCGCCGCAATTCGACGCACATGATGACGATGAGGAGGGGGGTCAGGGGAACAGCGGTGGAGGCGATGCCGATGTGGACCATACCACTAGCTTCGCGAAGCCCAAATCGCTGGATCCCAAAACCATCAGCACGCAGACAGTCACCGGGATCGACCCGACTGACAAGCCTTACGCCATTTTTACTTTCATGTATCGCGGCGAACGTGAGTACCGCCCCATTCTTTGCTTACCTGGGAGAGGTTCTAACCCCATGGATTTACAGGGCAACTGCAGAAGATGGGCATCTTGAAAGACCCCAAAGCGCAGGACACTCCCGGCGCTACCAAGCGAAAATCATTACAGGCCGACTTTTCAAATCTGGGTCCTCTCAAGCCTGGCGGGACCGTTGGGTTCTTGAATTTCCGAGATCATGATACCCGGGCGCAGAAAGGCAACAAGGGCGAGAATGATATGGACAGTGATGACGATGACACCGATAATCCCATCCTTGGCAAGGCCGATGACGAAGAAGCTCAGGATGATGATCGGTTCCTGTCTCCGGATGATATTCGACGCCAAGGGGAGCTCGCCGAGGGCGTCCGGAAGATTCGGGTGAGTGTCACGGCAATCCCCTCTCTTGCTGGGCTTCGCCCTTCCCTTCTTATTAACAATGCCACAGCTCAAGCGTCAACACTCCGCCGAGCCTACCGCAGACAGTTCTGCTAACTCCAGCGGGACCCCGGTTGCGGGTACTACGCCTCCTGCAACTGAGCGATCGACAACGCCACCGAAGGGGTCTACATCGGGTGCTGGACCTTTGGAACCATCTCAGCCTGTTGGGGACCCGACAGATGGATTTCTCGGCAGCCCGCTGAAAAAGCAACGGGCCAGTGTGTCGGGGCAAGATGAAAATGCCCTGCGGCGTCGAATTGCCGAATCATCGGGGAGGATCAACGAGGTTCTAGGATCTGCTGGGCCCAGTGATGCGAAAACTGGTAGCTCTGAGTCGTTTGGGGAGAAGCTCAAGTCGGAGGAGTCTGCCGTGTCACCCAAGAAAGAAGACGAGGAGCTGTGAGGTTTAGTTGGTCTGTTTTTTTTTTTTTTCCAGCGCGCGCCTCCCTTTCCTTTCTACGATTACGCCGTCATGTCCACAATTTACAGCCCCAGCATCTTGAAGGGAAAATACAGTGGCTGCGAGGGCAGCTTGTTTAGGAACAAAACCGGATATAGTAGATTCAGATATCTAGTCTTGTAGTTGTAGGCCCGGTTACCTGGGTATGTTTCGTCACATTTCTAAGCAGCTTTGATATCCGTTCACCGGGTTTCTCCTGCACCTCCCCAACCCCCAAATGCTTGCTCGGGGGGTCCGATGTTTTCGCCTCTCGTCAGTATCCGTCTGGAGCAGACCAAAGATTTGGAGCCCGCGCGGTTGCTTTCTCCACCAAGTCAGCGATTCTGCCCGCGTCCGCAAATCCAGAAATCAATTGACAGCATCTGCAGCCATCCGTGCTCGCACACCCGAAGACCATGCCGCTCGCACGTTCATCGGAACCCCTGGTCTGGATTGACTGTGAGGTATGATTCTGCGCAGTCTTGCTTCCCCTTGGTAGAATCAAGAGACCAGATATTCATCAGTTCCTATCCAGATGACGGGCCTCGATGCCGAAAAAGACCAGATCCTGCAGATTTGCTGTTTTATCACCGACGCACAGCTGAATCTCCTCGAGCCCGACGGCTTCGAAACCGTCATCCACCAGCCCGAGTCGTTGCTAACCACCATGTCGCCGTGGTGCATCGACACCCACGGCCGCACGGGCCTCACAGCCGCCGTGCGCGACTCCACCACCGACCCGTCCGCAGCAGCCGCTGCCCTCCTCGCCTACATCCAGCGGTATGTGCCTGCGCCGCGCTCCGCCCTGCTGGCCGGGAACAGTGTCCACGCTGACAAGGCGTTTCTGGCGCGCGGGCCCTATGCCCGGGTTCTGGAGCACTTGCACTACCGGATCCTGGATGTCAGTACCATCAAGGAGGCGGCGCGTCGCTGGGGCTCTGAGGAGCTGTTGCAGCAGGTTCCGCCGAAGCGCGAGGTTCATCTGGCTCGCGACGATATCTTGGAGAGTATTGCCGAGATGCGCTTCTATCGGGAGAAGCTGTTTGCGTGAAACGGATTCTCTATTCACTAGGCTTAGCCCGACGAATTTTGGGACTGTAGACTATGGATAGTCTTCGTGTGACCGTCTACCACCTGTTATCTTACTAGGTACATAGTCAACATCCATGGATGTCCTGTTGCAATCCCGACAAGACTGCGTCGCACGGCAACATACGCAATGGACTATCTGTTGCCTCCACGTCTGCGGGGAGAGCTGGGAGGAATTGAGAGTCGGATTTTTTTTTCCAATTGACCTTAGTTGTACACATTCAAATACTCAGGGAGTAAACTCAACAGCCCGTTGAAATAGAGTGGCTATTGTTGGAAAAGTGGCGTAAAGTGGGATGATAAACACATGACGCCAAAGCCCCTCTAATCAACAGTCGGTGAACCTCCTGTTCTTCCCCTTCTTCCTCCCCCACTTCTTCAGTTCAGTCCATCTCATCATGTCCGTCCAGACGGTCTCTATCCAGCCCTTTGCTGACCAGAAGCCGGGGACGTACGTGGTTTCTCTTCCCCTGGTCAAATTGCCCCGCTAACCCCGCGCTTCTAGCTCTGGTCTTCGCAAGAAGGTCAAGGTCTTCCAGCAGCCCAACTACTCCGAATCCTTCATCACCAGCATTCTCCTGTCGATCCCCGAGGGTGTTGAGGGTGCCTTCCTCGTCATTGGAGGTGATGGTCGCTTCTACAACAACGAGGTGATCTCGAAGATCGCCAAGATCAGTGCCGCCTACGGTGTCAAGAAGCTGCTGGTCGGGCAGAATGGCATTCTCAGTACCCCGGCTGCCAGCAACCTCATTCGCGTGAGAAAGGCGACCGGTGGAATCCTGCTGACGGCCAGTCACAACCCCGGTGGTGAGTGAACGGAAACACTGAAGTCCCATCGCGGCGTTCGATTGACTGACCCTTGTGCTGAAGGCCCCGACAACGACTTCGGGATTAAGTACAACCTGGCCAACGGTGCCCCGGCCCCAGAGACGGTGACCAACCAGATCTTCGAGGCGTCCAAGTCCCTGACCTCGTACAAATACGCCGAGATCCCGGATGTCGACACCTCCAGCATCGGCTCCAAGAGCTACGGCCCGCTCGAGGTCGAGGTGGTGCACTCGACGGCCGACTACGTGACCATGATGAAGGAGATCTTCGACTTTGATCTGATCAAGGACTTCCTCAGCACACACAAGGACTTCAAGGTGCTCTTTGATGGCATGCACGGCGTGACGGGCCCGTACGGTACGGACATTTTCGTGAAGGAGCTCGGGCTGTCAGCCAGCAGCACCATGAACTGCGTGCCCAAGCCGGACTTTGGCGGCGGCCACCCGGACCCTAACCTCGTGTACGCACACGAGCTGGTCGAGGCCGTCAACAAGAATGGCGTGCACTTTGGTGCCGCTAGCGACGGTGACGGTGACCGCAACATGATCTACGGCGCCAACACCTTTGTCTCGCCCGGTGATAGCCTGGCTATCATTGCGCACCACGCCAAGCTCATCCCCTGGTTCCAGAAGCAGGGCGTGTATGGTCTGGCGCGGTCCATGCCCACCGCTGGTGCCGTCGACCGCGTGGCCGAGGCCCAGGGCCTGCAGAGCTACGAGGTGCCCACAGGGTGGAAGTTCTTCTGCAATCTGTTCGACAACAAGAAGATCTCCATTTGCGGTGAGGAGAGTTTCGGCACGGGCAGCAACCACATCCGCGAGAAGGACGGCGTGTGGGCCATCGTTGCTTGGCTGAACATCATCGCCGGCGTGGCCAAGCAGAAGCCCAACGAGACGCCCAGCATCGCCTCGATCCAGAACGAGTTCTGGCAGACCTACGGTCGCACCTTCTTCACGCGCTACGACTACGAGGACGTCGACAGCGACGGTGCCAACAAGGTGGTCAAGACGCTGGCCGACCTGGTCGCCAGCGACTCCTTCGTCGGCTCGACCATTGCCGCTCGCAAGGTCGTCGACGCCGGCAACTTCGCCTACACCGACCTGGACGGCAGCGTCGCCAAGAACCAGGGCCTGTTCGCCAAGTTCGACGATGGCAGCCGCATCGTCGTCCGTCTGTCCGGCACCGGCAGCAGCGGCGCCACCATCCGGCTATACGTTGAACGCTACGAGAGCGATCGCTCCAAGTTCGGTCTCAGCGCTCAGGAGTACCTGGCCGATAACATTGCCCTGGCGCTGTCGCTGCTCAAATTCAAGGAGTATGTTGGCCGCGAGGAGCCCGATGTCAAGACCTAGAAGCTTGTGTGACCTGCTGGATGGGAAATCACCGGATACGAGAGAAGAGACGAAACGATGAACCCGAAGCTAGAAACGAATATGATAGCGTGGAATCAAACCGGATTACCTGGTTTCATTCAATTCAGAGGTACCTTAGTAGGATTTATGCGTAGATAATTATGACCTGATTAGATCCTTGCAATCATGACTTCGTAGCATTCATCACATCGTCCCAAAAAAAAAAAGGAAAAAAGAGAAACAACCTGGAAAAGAAAAAGAAAAGCCCGCCAAGTTCATGCCGTGCCAGCAGCAGAAGCATTCAATTTCTCCTCCCACCACGGACTCCACCGCACGACCTTCTCCTCGCGGCGCGCCTCCTCCGCCGCAAACACCACGGCATGGCTCCGCACCGCTTCTTCAAGAGTACAGCCCACAAAGAGAGCCTGAGCCGTCTCGATATCGAGCGCACCATTAACCACAGCATCGACAGCGGCAACAAACTGGCGCGCAAGCCCATAGTCGCCGCCGCCATGCGACTCGGTCTCCTCGGGGGGCGGGCGAGGCACGTCAATGACGGAGGTCTGCGCCGAGCGGAAATCATAGACGGAGATCGAGCGGCTGTCGTACGCGATCTCACCGGCAGTGCCATACACGCGGCCGCGGCGCTCGCACTGCTTCTCGGTCGGGGCGATCATATGGAAAGAAGCGGTCTTGGCGAGGCGGTGCGGCGCGGTTGGCTCGTCGTCCCAGGCCAGTGTGACGACTTGGTCGTCGCAGACCGTGTTGTCGGCTTCATAGACACAGCGGCCGTACCAGGGCCGCGAGGCAATAGTGTCGTCCGGGTCGTGGGCGCGGTCGTAGTCCTCGCGGAGTCGGGCGAGGAGGTGTTCTTCGGCCGCGTCGGGCCCGCCTGCGCCCCGGAACACGTCTTCAATGTCTGGGCACACAATATCCACGGGCCAGGCTGTGTGGCCGCGGGCCAGGTGGCGGCTGTGGTAGATGCGGCGGGCGCTGTAGCCGCAGTCGGGCTCGGCGGGACAGGCGAGACAGTTGGTGGCAGAGCCGGCGGCGGCGGGCTTGCGCGCGCGCCGGAACTGCGTAAGCGACCCGGCCGATGAGATGGTGCGCGGGAAGTGCGGCGAGTGGCCGTGGGTGCGCGCAGCCTCGAGGGATGGCGGCGAGCACAGCAGCCACAGGATGAAGTCGATGTCGTGGCAGGATTTGGTGAGCAGCGACCCGTCGCCTGCTGCCGTGCCACGCCGCCAGTTGCCGCGCACGTAGCTGTGGGCAAAGTGCCACCAGCCCACGGGCTCGCAGTGCTCCAGAGAGACGATGTCTCCGATGACGCGGTCTTCTAGCAAGAGCCTGCGCAGGAGCGTGTTGTGTGGGCTGTACCGCAAGACATGACCGATTGAGAAGATCGTCGACGGCGGCGAGGGCTGGCTTGCTTCGCCTTGCGGTGGCTGCAACGCTCGGTAGATGGTCAAACAGTCGTCGAGCGATAAAGCCAGTGGCTTCTCGCATAGGATGTGTAGCTGCAGCGGTGCGATCGCCTGCAGAATCTCGACATGTGTCTCGTCCAGTGTACAAACAAAGACCCCATCCACGCCAACTGGCGACGTAGCAGTTCCATCACCGTCGTCGTGTGTCGGGCGATTTTTCCGTCGCTCGACCTCCCACTGCGCCCACTCGCGCCAGTCGGCAAACTCCTGTCCATCCCCAGGAACGCCATCCGGCCCCCAGATATAGTTCCGGCCGAATTCGCGCCGCTTGAATTCGTGCGGCTCGGCCACGGCATGAATCACCCCGGGTGTTGCGGTTGTGACAGCGCGACTGTATGCGTTTCCGCGAGACCCGGCGCCGATCACCAGGAAGCGGAGCTGCTTGGGGGTGGATGCGACGGGGGTGCCCACGTCGAACGCAGGTTGGGGTTCCTTCATGTTGCGACCAGTCCACGAACTAGTGGCCGGGATAATTAAGAATTACCTGGGCCACTGACTACTTGAGAAAGCTGGATGCTCGAACACACAAGTCTGACCTGAAGGTCAGTCGAGGCAGCGAAGAAAAAGAGAGAGAGCGAGTGTTGCACCAGCTGCGGGGAGAAATCAGCAACATCGCGTACACGCTGATTGGCCCACGTCCAAGTATACACTCTTCAACAAAACAACAGATGAATGGAATTCGATGATGATATTTCAGTCAATTATACTCTGATGTGGAGCTAACCATGCCTCTCCAAGAGAAGCCAGTTAGCAGCTAAGCCGACTGCCTCCTAACTGCCAGCAAATATTAATTTACAGATCTATATGACCCACAAAACCGCCAAATGCCATCACACTGCAAAGATACCCCCTTTCTTTTCCGAATCCACCGCAACACGCTTCTCCTCGAGCACCTGCTTCCGCTCAAAAATCATCGACACCTCCTCCAGGGACCTCCCCTTGGTCTCCGGGAACAGGAAATACACCAAAATGAAGAACACAACCAGACACCCCACGTAGACGATATAGTATCGCCACTGAAGCGCGGTGAACGCTACGGGGTTGACATACTGGTTAAAGAAACATGCCACTGAATCCATGGTGAGCGTGATCGCCAGGCCCTTGGCGCGAAGTTGGAACGGGAGAATCTCAGCCGGATACGCGATAAACAGCGGTGCATACGCGATGTCAAAGGCAGAGAAGAAAAGGAAGAACATGGGGACCACGGCGATGCCCGCGGGTGTGATGTGTCGCTCAGTGAAGAGGCTGGCGAAAATTGTGATGATGCTGAGGAAAAACAGCATCACTCCTGTTGCTAGCAGCCACAGGATGCGTCGCCCGTATCGCTCCGAGGCGACGGCGCCTGCTGCCGACAAACAGAGATTCCAAGCCTGCAGACTCACGTTGACGGCTGCTTGGTCTCTGGAATTGGAGATGCCGATGGAGGTCAAGATAGGCGAAAGGTAGTAGGTGATGATGCCTGTTGAAATTGTCAGAAGATTGCTCTGAGTGGTTCAGCATATGCATAGTTGTGGTCATACCATTGCCCGCCCATTCCTGCATGAATCCCACCAATATACAAATCGCCAGACGATGGATATCGCCCCTCGAAGAGAAAAAAGAACTCCAGGGCCGGGGCTTGAAGTCTGCGTCCGCGCCGATGCTACTGCAGATCTGCTGGAACTCATGCTGCACGAGCTCATCATCGGCTTTGCCATTGGCATGGTACCGCGCGAGAATATCCAGCGCCTCATCCTTCCGGTTTTTCGACACCAGCCACCTCGGGCTTTCCGGCAAAAATAGCAAGCCGATCAGCTGCGCGATGGGGTAGAATATCTGCAACAAGCTTGCGATCCGCCACGACCAGCTGCCAGACACACTCAAGGTGGCAAACGTCACCGCAGCCGACGTAATCGACCCGGCACACCAGGTTGAGTTGTATAGCGCGGTAGCGGTCTGGCGCTGGCGCGGGTGCGCGATCTCGGTGGCCAACAAAGGTGCTGCGGTTTGTGATACTCCCATGGCAACTCCAACGAGGACTCGAGTGCCGAAGAATGCCCACTGCTTGGGGACGGCAACCTGGATCACGGCGCCGCAGATCGTCAGAATCGATCCGATGGCAATCCCCGTCTTCCGGCCCAGGATGTCGACGATATAGGACGCAGGCGTGTAGGACATGATGGCGCCCAGGGAAGCGGAGGCGATGACCAGGCCGAGGAGTTTCGGGCTCAGCCCGGCCATGAGCGCGCGGACTATATCAATTCTTAGCCTAATGATCTTTTGGGGTTTTTGGATTGGATCTGCAAATCAGGGTATCTTACACTCGGGCAGCACGAGAAGCCCATTGATCAAGCTGGCATTGTACCCCGATGTCGCGGCGGAACAAAAGATCAACCCAATCCCCAGATTCAGTTTCCGGAGGCCCTTATCCTTGACCCAGGTCTTGTTAGTGTTGTTTGGAAGAACCGTCAATTCCGAGTCTGTGGCTGGCGCCATGGTGTGCGATGCAGCGATTCCTCGAACACCTCACAATAACAAGTATTTCCATGGCACCAAGGTGCTTTATAGATCAGGGAAAACAAGCAAAGCATGGATTCTGCAGCCCAACAAGGGATTATATACATTCTTGCCCTTTTCGCGCATCCCACATCGGGGATATAGGATTCAAGAATTCGGGAATGCAGGGAGGAATGGGGAGAGAAAGTCCATTCAAATGGGAATTAGCAAGAGCTAGGAGAATTCTTCAGGAATTCACTTTATGCTCGTCCGAAGTACAACCGACAAGCTATCTGCACATCAGGAGAGAAGTACATGCATCTCTGGACTATTGCGAAGCATGTATGAATGTATGTTTGTATGTATATAGCAAATCAATCCTCCCAGTCGTCTAATCTTAACGACTCATACCGATTCCCAAGTCCACAAAAGCCCTCACACTCCCCAGAAACATCCTTCTTCTTCTCCAGCACCTCCTCAATCCCCCACGCAACCCGCTCCGCACCAAGTCGCGCGCCCTCGAGATTCGGCGCCCCAGGTCCTAATCGCAGACCTGCTAGCCGGCCCGTCAGAAACAGCGGCACATCCGGCCGCCACATTAGATCATCCGTGAGACAGGGCAGACCCTGCTTGATTTCGATCGGGTACTGGTTGTGCATGCGGCTCAGCAGCGGCATCTCGCTGATGTCGGCGCGCGCCCCCGTCGCAAAATAGATGTAGTCAATAGGCGGCAGATTCGGGATCGGCGGGTCGGTGGTCAGTGTCCAGGTCTGGGTGTCCGGATTGTACTCGTGGCTTTGGATGACGGTGCAAGAGTGGATTGAGGCGCGGTGGCGCGCGGCGTGCTGTCTGACGATTTTCGTGTAGCGGGGTGTGATGCTGCCCCCGTTACGGGCGGTTTTCATCATTTCTAGACGTTCTGTTGTCGTCGTTGTGAGTGTTGAGTCGGTTGACAGCATAACTTGTGACGGGGGTCAGGGCTTACTTACCTTCGTCGGTGTCTGCAGACCAAAACGCTGCTTTCTCCCAGTTCTTGAATTTGCCCATCCACGGCAGACTGATATCGAAGTGTTTGACTATAACTGTTAGTCTTGAAGAACTCAAGTTTGTCATGCAAAGAAAACTAAACATACCCTTCAGTTCTGACCGCATCAGAAACCACACCTTGCTAACACCCTTCCGCACCGCCATATCAACAATCTGCGCCGAGGATAGCCCACCTCCCACAACAACAACATTGGTCTCCTGCCGACGCTGGATCTTTCTCTGCACATGAGGGCTGGGAAACGACCGGATCTCCATGCTGTGGCAACACGCCGCCGCGCCCTCAGCCTCACTCGTGGGTTTCCAGGGAAAGATCTTGGACACGCTGGCACCGCCGGCACCGATAGCGAGCACAACAGCGCGGCTGTAGAACTTGTCACCTGTGGACGTGGTGACAGTAAAGATCTTGGAGTTGGATGCAGGTATATCGGAACCCTTGGGCAGGTAGTCGTACGAGAGATCGGTGACCTCGCGCTGCAGAATCTGGCCCGGTTCGTCGAGGCTGTATCGTCTGATGATGGACGAGCAGTAGTCGGCGAAGAGGCCCGTCGAGGGAGAGAAATAGTCTTTGCGGTCTCGCTCGTCGATCTCGACTTCGCCTATGGTTCTGAGATGGGATGTTAGCTGGGTTTCTCCTTTAAGCAGGGTTGATAAGCCCTAAATAAATCAATAAAGTCACTTACTGTTGCTTGCCCCCCTGTCGTCTCTTCTTCTTCTTATGCTTGCTCATTTCCTTGCCCACACACCCAGAAATCTCCCACAGATCCTCTTCTCGACCCACCTCCTGTGTGTAGGCCAACATGCCATCGCGGTCCCCGGGATCAACATGAAAGAACATCGGACTCCGCAGCTGCTCGATCTCCAGTGTGCGGAAGGCATTGTTCCAGCGCTGCATCCAGCGGTCGCCAGAGCCATCCAGGACAAGCGTGGAGACAGATGCCGAGGATGATGACGACGTCGACGATGACAACGACGGCACCGATGAGTCGGACTCGGTCGAGCCTCTTCGGTGTCTGTCTGTATCACAGGATCCATTCTTGCAGCTGCCGCTGCTGCTATTTCCGTTCCATTTCTCGGCTCGCACGCCATTCATCTTGCTGCGTCGTGCCTGGACCAGGTTCATTCGTCCGCTGTGCTTCTTGATCCAGTGGTAGCGCTGGTGTTCCTCGTCCGTGAACATCACCGACGGAGTCTCTTCATGCAAGCGGGCGGCGACTCCAAGACCGCAGGGTCCGGCGCCGATGATAATCACATCACGAATCTCGGGAGGTGAGGGCATCGTGGGTGTTGGATGAGGGTTATATTCAATAGCAAAGGAATGAATTGCACGACAATCAGTAACATATAGAAAAAAAATATAACCACTCTTTCGCGGCAAGTTCGCTCGAGTATGATGAGAAAAAAAAAAGATATAATTTACAAAAACAACCTGCCGATCCGGACGACTGGGCCTTTTTCTATGATCCATAATTCATCACACTGCGCCCTCCTGCAATGTCCTCAGCATAAGCTGGCTATCGAGGTACTCCCTCCCCCAAGGTCCTTAGGGCTTGCTTGCATCACACACGATCAATATCCCAAGCGGCAATCAGGGGCCCACTGTGCGGGCCGTCAATCAGGAGCTGTCAGAGTATGAGGACCTTGGGGGATCCACCGGGACTGTTTTGTATTCTGCTCAACATTGTGGGATAAGATATCAATGACCAGTGGTTAAATTAGTGAAGGATATAGAGAAAGAGGGGAAGAAGAAAAAAGATAATAGAAGATACATGATATCCAAATAAAAGAAAAGAATCCACTGGCAAAATAATTACATTATTATTGAACAGAAAGGGGGAATAGACAAACAATAACTGCCACCAGGAATAGAAAAGAAAAGAAAAGAAAAGAAAAGAAAAGAAAAGAAAAGACCAATCCCAAGATAAAAGAAACACCCAAAAGCACCGAGCATCAACGCCTTCAACATAAAAATAATACGCCTCCTCCCGTTGCAGGCAATTATTTATGCCACCTCTTCGGCTTGGGCTCACCCGGTTTCGAGCGAGGAACACCGCCGCCCTCCCGACGGTGCCAAGCATCCTGAGGCCAGACCCAGCCACGGACGCGCTTGGCGTCGCGACGCTCTCCGATCTGTGGCTCGGGGATCCATTTGTCCTTGGGGACCGCGAGAATGCGCTGGCGCGTGAGCGCGCCAGGCCCGCCAACGTTGAGGTGGGCGGAGGGCTGGGCGGGCAAAGGAACGGATTTGGAAAGCATAAGCAGAAAGTACAGCCCCAGGCTTGCGGTCAATGGAGTTCCAAGACTGTTGTCGGCGGGGTCTAGCTCAAGGGCCGGTGAGTCATGGTGGGAGAAAGAAGATGACGACGAGGATGATGACGAGGATGAGGACGAGGTGGAGAACGACCGGGCACTGATGGGGGTGGCTAGAGGCAGGCCATCGCGTGCTGCGCGCGGGTGAGTGCCGGCTGTCTTGGTTGGGATCGGGGCGGCAACTTCCAAGTACCCAAAGTATGGGACATCATCACCATCGTCGCAGCCGGCACGCACACATACGAGCTCGATCTCCGTCATTATGAAGCCGTATCGACATGAGTGCTCGCGCATGCACCGCTGCAGGTGGGCCAACCCATTCAAATACTCGACGCGGCGGTGCGGCGCCTCATTGCGCATACCCGAGTTCCAGCGGTCGAAGCTCTTGACGATGCCGACCAATCGGCCGCGCGGCAAGCCAGCACTCGTGCGCTCCGTGTCGGATATGTAGTTGGCCAGAAAATGCGGGTGCCCGTGATTCTTGTGTCCGGTGTTGCGCACGTCTGGCGCCGCATAGAGTTGAAGATGGTCTGAGCCCTGCGAAACCGCCAGGGCAGCATTGATCCGCGGTGCATACAAATCACGGATAAGATTCACCAGTGCAGGCTCGGAGTCTGGCGCCAGACGCGTCGGGGCCACTGCTGCGGGAGGAGCAAGGCTCCCGAAGATCTCAAACTTCAGGAGCTTGGTGAGTCCGTGGATTGAGTCGAACGTCGCGAACGAAAAAGATGTCCAGCTGCGCAGATTCCGGATGTCCCACCAGAAATAATCGTGCATGCCACGCGTGGGAACAACGCTCACGTTGCGAACCAGGTTAATTGCTTGTGTGGGTGCCGTCAAGTACGAGAGCAGATTTGTGGATGGTGATTTAAGATCTTCTTGAGGGCTGAGCAACGCCACGGGCGAATGCTGTGCGCTCGACACCTGATGATAGTTGTACGGAGGAATGGGTACTACCAATGGGTGCTGCGCGTGCACGGGAGCTTGTTGAGCAGCGGGTCGTTGCGAGTATGAGGGATGCACAACGATGTTTGGGGGTGCTGATGTGACCGGGGTGGATGGAGAGGTCTGTGTCTGCACCTGCGGCACATATTTGAGCAATTGTCGGTAGGTAGGATACCCATACCGACTCAAAGTGGCCTCGTCGATGCTCGAGGTAGATACCGAGCGAGAATGGCCCCTGGCCGACTTGCGTTTATGCGGAGGGGTGATAGTCACCGGAGACGATAAGGCTGGGTAGCTTCCCTGCCCGGTCATTGGCACCGGCGAGATGGGAGACACCAAAGTCAAGTGGTCTGCAGCCTCAATCCCATGTCGCTGGACCGGTGGCCGGCTGTGTGGATAAGGAACAAACCCAGGAGGGTTCCGGGTGTTCGACAGGACCCGGCGGTGACGAAGGGGTCCACCAGCAGACACTGGCTCAATCACGACGTCCTGGGGTCGGATCTTGGGTAGAAGAGCCGGACCATGATGGTGGCGGGTTGGCGACGTACTCGGGCTAGTGTTTCCCGTCACGGTGGACCACGGGGATGACTCGCCAGAGTAGATGGAGGACGTGGACGCGTTGCGACTATGGCCAGACCCCAGGTATTCCTCGACAGGGATGTCCGGCGGAGTAGTTGGCTGATAGCGAGCGAATTCCAGAGACATGATGAAACCACCAAGTTCGCACAGTCTATATCACAGGGGACAACAACGAGCGAAGAACGGTTGAGGATGGAATCAAGTCGTTCAAAAAGTGAAGACTTCTTCGCGTGAAGAAACCGAAGCATCATCCAGCAGGCGAATGCTTGGATATTAAATGTTGCTCGATCAGAAGGCTCAAACCGCCAAGCATGCATATAGAAAAGCGAACAGGGCCCACTGACGAACCCAAGCCGATCCAAATACACCTGAAACATGGAGAAGCGAATCTATTGTGACGACCAGGAGATTCAGGTTCTTTTTTTGGGATCCTAGTCTCCGATCCAGAGAGCTGCCACGCGATGAAACACGAAACTGCCGACATTGTGCCTGAGGAGGTCGCGCGACAGCACACTTGAAACGACCCGGACGAGGAATAGTGCAGTTTCAGCGGACAGTCGCGCGTTAAAGTGTTGCTATATTTTGCATCGGCGACGTCGGGAGTTCGTCAGATGCCTTGTCGGGGATAGTTTGATGCAAGATCCTCGAACACTTCTAAATTCAGCAACAATTAGGTCCGCGATTCCCAGGTAATTAGCGGGAGATACCTGCACCGGGGGGGAACAGGAGTTCCTTTGCCTCAGGAATCGCCGCGGCGGGGCTATACAAAAATAGCTCTGGTTCCTGAGAGGTGCATAGATCAAGGGGGAAACCCGCGACCCATGAGAAACCCGAATTGAAGCAGGGGGGAGGTCCAATGATGGACGGTGGGCCAGTGTGATGGGGAGAAGTCGGCGGCTACGATGTATCGAGTCTCAGATACGCGCCGGGAGATCGGCGTCAGTAGAAACAGAAAATGCCCCATAATTAGCAGGCAATTTACGCAAGTAGAATCGCTCGAGGGTGTTTCATGCCAAAAAATAGACCAAACTATTAGAAATCGATTTTGGTTATCTCGTAATATTCATCGAAAATAAACAGGTCTTGGTACATCCTTGCCCGAGTCTATACACAAGAAAAAGAAACGCTTCGAGGGGAATCTTTCTGAACCGTCTAAACAGTCATATCCAACGGCAAAAGAAATCGAATAATGGGTCTGCTTTACGCCTTGACCTCGTAGTGGCGGCGGAACATATCATCGACCTCGGACAGGTAGTACACATGGGGCTGCAGCGTCTCGACCTGGCCGGACGGCTTGAAGCCCTTTTGCAGGTGGGCATGCTCGCGCAGCTTGCACATGTCATCGTAGGCCTGCGGGGCCAGGACGGTGCGGCCGTTGAGGCGGTTCTGAAGGTCCAGCTTCTCGACCATGTACGACACATCGCCGACGATGTTGGCACTGAACATAGAGCTAGCCAGGCCACTTCCGTAGCTGAAGAGACCGATGCGCTTGGGCTCGCTAGGGCTGAAAGTGATGTTGCTGAGCAGACTGGCGAGACCGGCGTACACGGTAGCCGTGTACATGTTACCACACTGGGTGGCCACCTGCAGACCGGGCTGCACACGCTCGACGAAGCGCTTCTTGGTCAGACCCATGAAGGTCTTCTCAACGACCTTGTCGGTCAGAGACTTCTCATAGTCCAGGTCACGCAGCTCCGGGGCCACCTCGGCGAAAGCGGGGTGCGTTGGGTTCGCCAGGTAGTCATTGTAGAGCATACGACCGTAGGACTTCTGCACCAGCTTGCACGTCGGGGCGTGGTACAGGATGTAGTCGAAGCGGTCCAGCGCTGTCTTGGACTCGTCGGTGCCGTTGGCACCGTTCTGCTGAGCCTTGAGCGTCTGCTCACGGGACCCGTAGGCCTTGTAGCAGGCATCGACGGCCTCGGTGTAGCACTTGAGCGAGAACTGACCATCGACCACGGGGTACTCGCTGGTGAGGTCGGGCTTGTAGAAGTCGTAGGCGTGGGTGATGTAAGAGCCGCGCAGACCGGGCTCGAAGACAATGGGGGCATCGGGGCCGATGAGCAGGGCCACACAGCCGGCACCACCAGTGGGGCGCGCAGCACCCTTGGCGTACAGAGCAATGTCACCGCAAACCACGACGGCATCACGGCCGTCCCAGGCGGACGACTCAACCCAGTTGATGCTGTTGAAGACGGCGTTGGTACCACCGTAGCAGGCGTTGACCGTGTCAATGCCTTCGATGTTGGTGTTGCCGTGCGGGGCAAACAGCTGCATCAGGACCGACTTGACGGACTTGGACTTGTCCAGCAGAGTCTCGGTGCCGACCTCAAGACGACCGACGGACTTAGGGTCGACATTGTACTTGCGCATGAGGGAGGAAAGGGTGGTCAGGGCCATAGAGTAAATGTCTGGCCAGGGGTTAGCGGAGCTCGCCTTGGGCACCACACGGAGTAAAAAATAAAATAAAATAAAATAAACATACCCTCGCGGTCATCACAGAAGCTCATCTTGGTCTGACCCAAACCAATGGTGTATTTTCCTTCACTGACGCCATCGTACTTCTCCAGATCGGCCTGGTCGACACACTGGGAAGGGAAGTAGACCTCGATGGCCTTGATGCCAATGTTCTGGGGACGAGCAGACATGGTGGGGGAGGGGAAGGTGTGTAGAATGCACGCAACACCAAAGAAGATCAAAAGGAAAGAACTTGAGGCAGTGAAGACAAGATTCAAAGTAAATAAGAAGCAAGAAAAAAAAAGAAAGATCAGGCAGAAGGTCCCAGATATATGAAGGGAAAAGGAGTCTGTGTACTCGGATCTACCGTGTACGATCAGTCACTGTCTTTTTTTCTTTCTCCAACTTTTTGGTCTTCTCGTCATTTGCTGTTGAGTGATCTACACTCTTGTCCGACTCTGCCCTGTCGAGCAATCCCGATTGCTCAGTTTCTACATCTGCCTCCATCTGTCCGACTTGAATGTTCGATGCGAAGCCTATCACTCGGGTGGATCAACTTAGCTGAGGGTTTCAGGAACCCCAGGGCACCACGGAAGGACCGGGCAAGGTTGGATGAGATATACTAGGACAAGGAGATTGTGAATTCTCAGTCCTTCGGCCCCAATATCCTGGGGTATCTCATGATCATGGCCATTGCAAGGCATGGCAATCTCCGTTGCGGAGACGATCCATACCAATGGTCCACGTTTAGTCGCGGCGCACTCCCTCCTGGCTATTTCATATTCTTAGGTAAATATATATTCTAATTCAGATGAATCTATTAAATCATCTTATTGTCATCTTATCCCCCCATGGTTCCCTTAAAATTCGCGGTCCAGCGAGCCCCCGTGGCGAGCGCCGAGCGTGGGTCACTGCGCCAATCCCCCCAGGCAGAATACCCCCATCCTCAGTCCGCTCACTTCACCCTCGTCATTCATTCCAGCCCATCGGGATGCCGGACGTCGCTCCTTTGATTTTCTTTTAGATCAGATCATGACCTGTCAGGTCTCCGTGTCGCCTCCCTCCCTCTGCCACCGCTCTCCGGAGCCGACCCCCATTCGCCATGGGCGACGAGAAGTTCGAGTACCAATCCCTCCCCATCCCCTCCTACGAAGAAGCCACCGGTCAACCATCCTCCTCTCGCTCCGATCTCGGTGAGGGAAATGATACCGAACGCCAGGGCTTGCTCAGACACGATGCGCCTCCTCCCAGGGGCTACCAGCCCCCGACAGTGGAATCCGCGCGCACCAGTCTCGATGACATCGCCTCATCCGCCGCAACTTCGGACCGGGGGTCTCTGGAGGAGCTACGGAGGGAGGTGGATCAGATGGACGTTGATGACTCCGCTCATTCATCCTCGCCCGGCGCTGGCCCGCGTCTACGCCATCGCTTCTCCAAACAATTCTCCAGCTTAACCCGAACCCTGTCCGCCATCCATCGGCCTCTCCAACGATTTCTTCCCACTTTCCGCTTCACCATCAATCTCAGCGGCACCCGGGAACACTTGAGGAGCCATGGATGTATCATGATGCTGCGGCTGTTTGCGCTACTGCTAGTTGTCTCCATGGTCTACGTATTCTTTATCTCCGATATCTTCGGTCTGAATAATCGCATGATGATGGGCCAATCCTATAGTGCATCCTCAGTCGAGAACTTCATTCAGGGCCACATCAATGAGACAAATATCGCCGAGAACTTGAAGCGGGTCTCCAACTTCTCCCACATTGCCGGCACCGAAGGGAGCTTCGTGCTGGCAAACTGGATTGAGCAGGACTTTCAACGAGCAGGCTTTGATCAAGTTGAACGGGAGGAATTCCAGGTGTACCTCAATTACCCCCGTGAGGGCGGCCGGAGAGTCGCCATCGTCGATCCCCCCAATCTCGCATGGGAGGCGGCCCTCGAGGAAGATGGTGAGGCAGCCCCGGTCTTCCATGGACACTCCAAGTCTGGTAATGTCACCGGGCCTTTGGTGTATGCCAACTTTGGGTCTCGCGAGGATTTCCAACACCTCGCTGACCAGGGCGTCTCACTGGACGGCGCCATCGCTCTCGTCCGATACTATGGCACTGAGTCCGACCGTGCGTTGAAGATCAAAGCCGCCGAACTGGCTGGCGCGGCGGGATGCATCATCTACACGGACCCCGCTCAGGATGGGTTTGTCAAGGGCCCGGCCTTCCCCAAGGGACGATATATGCCGTCGGATGGCGTACAGAGGGGCGGAGTGAGTCGAATGTCGCAAGTCGTCGGGGATGTCCTTAGTCCCGGATTCGCATCGACCCCAGAAGAGAAGAAGAGACTGTCTCCCGAAAAAAGCCCCGGGTTGCCCAAAATCCCCAGCCTTCCGCTCGCCTGGCGCGATGCGCAGCGGCTTCTGCAGGGCTCTCAAGGGCCACGGGTCCAAGGTCCCGAAGCAATGGGTGGGTGGCGTGCCCGACGTTAAGGAATGGTGGACGGGCGGTCAGAAATCACCCAAGGTGCACTTGATGAATTTGCAGGATGAAGTGGAGCGGCGCCCCATCTACAACGTCCACGGGAGGATCCTTGGACTCGACGAACGCGACAAGAAAATCATCGTAGGGAACCACCGCGACTCGTGGTGCCTTGGCAGTGTCGATCCTGGAAGCGGCACTGCGGTATTCTTGGAGCTTGTGCGAGCCTTTGGCGAGTTGCTCACCTACGGGTGGCGGCCACTTCGCACAATCGAATTCGTCAGTTGGGATGGAGAGGAATATAACCTGATTGGTTCGACTGAGTACGTCGAGAAGAATGCGGAGTCTCTTCGGGAGAATGCCTTTGCGTACCTGAATGTCGATGTTGGCGTCTCTGGGCCCGACTTCCGCGTGTCGGCATCACCGGTTTTTGAACGCACCGTGCTGCAGATCCTTGGCCGTCTCTCTGACCCCGTTGCCAATGAGACGCTCAAAGACCTCTGGAACGGTAACAAGAAGAAACTGCAACCTTTAGGGGCAGGTAGCGATTATGTCGCATTCCAGGACATTGCCGGCACCTCAAGCATCGACTTTGGATTCGAGGGCGAGCCATACCCTTACCACAGTTGCCATGAGTCCTACGACTGGATGGTGCAGTTCGGTGACCCGGGCTTCCAGTACCACGGGTTGCTGGCTCAATTCTGGGGGCTTTTGTTGCTTGACCTCTCGGAAAACCCGATGCTGCCCTTTGACATGGAAGCATACGCCTTCTATTTGGATGGCTGGGTCCATGACCTGGATAAATTTGCCAAGTCCAAAAAGGCCAAGGTGGATCTAAAGCCGCTGGTGAAAGTCATAGGCGAGTTCAAGAGCGTCGCAACGAAGTTCCATTCATGGAACAAGATCTGGCACGATACGGTCTGGGGCTTAGGCGGGTATGAAAGCAATGTTATGGCGGCACAGCGGGTCAACCACAACGCGCGAATGGCCTGGTTTGATACGCATCTCTTGGACCTGGAGGAGGGCGGCGGTGTAAGTTGCCATGTTCAGTTATTTTCTCTGAATTGGGAACTCAACTAACAAGCATATCCAGATCCCTAACCGTACCCAATTCCGCCATGTCATCTTCGGGCCCGAGCTGTGGTCCGGCTACGACGCCTCGGTGTTTCCAGCGATCCGCGACAGCATCAACACGGGCAATTGGACCTTGACCCAGCATTGGATCGACCGTGTTGCCGGTATAATCCATCACGCCAGCGATAAATTGCTTCACTAATGTATTCTACCTCTCCCCTCTTCTTCCCTCTTTTGTTCCTCCTCACCCTCTCTGCCTGACGGCTCCTCCCTCGCATTTCATTTTTGTATGGCATGTTCCCGAGCATTGTACAGCCCTGCTCTGATAGAATCCGGGTCTTGCTATCCCCCTCCCCTTTTATATCCGTGTCGTTGCATTTCTTGAAAATCTCCTCGGGCACATATACCAGCCTTGCATGTCTCTCTCCTATCGACCTTAGCGTGATTTGCTTTTTTTTTTCTTTCTTTCTTTTTCTTTTCTTTTCTGTCTTGTTTGACCTTCTTGCTACGCCGTTCATATTATCATTGTCACTCATCCTATTTCCTTCCATGTATTTATCACCATGGTTTTGCCGCCTGGCCCCGGCGTTGATCTCGGCTGTTAGGCGTGTTGCCAGAAATAGAATTTCTGCATTTCTTCCACGGTTGACTACTTTCAGATACTTGAAATATGTACATGGGACGTGTAAAGAGGAATATCTGGATTTTTATACAAATATCCACCAAGATAAATACACGGTATGTCCATATATCTGTTAGTCACAAAGCCCAGGGTTTCAACTAGAGTACCTGTGTGAGTTCTTGAGATAAAGGCCTCTCTATGAGGTAAGGAGCCATCCCAACAGGCAGGCTACCGATTGCACCAGCTCGGCCAAGGTAAAGAAAATTCACAGTAGATATCTACTACCCAGACCCAGACCCACACCCCAAACCCAACAACGACGGATGATCCGCCAGACTCTGCCAGAACCCAGCCTCGAAATCCCATAGATCCTGGTTCAGCAGCGCCGCCCAGTCCTCACTGCTTGTGCCCTGTGTAGCCGCCACTGCCGATGGACCAGAGGCAGGATCAGGATCAGGAGTAGAAGTAGAATTAGCGGTATTAGGAGCAGGGGCACGATTGGGCGCCAGCTGCGGCGCAGGCTCGGCATGCACTGAATCTAGGAACCGCTGGATGGTCTGTGTGGCTTTGGAGAGGAGTGCGTAGTTGGGGTCACCGGGACGAACGATAGTTCCAATCTGGACTTCGGCGGCGAAGACGCTTAGGTCTTGGAGGAGCTTTGTACGTGGGAGCCCCGTGACCGTGCTATTTAGAGGCGGGTGGTGCGGGTTGAGGAGGGCCAGGAGGAGGATTCCGGCAGCGGGGAGGCCGAAGTAGGCGACCTATTTATTGGTGAGATTTTCGATTCCATATAGGTATAGGAATAAGTGAGAGAGAGAGAGAAGAAAAAGTGTAAGACATCTATTACCTTCCAGATCAATCCAGTTCCCGAATTCGTGAGCTGGTCTCTCAGAAGAATGATCTCCACTACAAGAGCCAGCATCTGGCCTGCCGTCTCAACAATAACGGGATCGGGCTCTGTCGGGGTATTCAGAAGAAGTAGACGCAACAGAAAGCAGACGTGCAGATGGTTGAGCCGCACGCTACCCAGAAAGTCGCGCTCGAATGGCGCTCGCGGGCAGTGTTTCAATCGGGTTTCCAGTCGGAACTGAGGCGGCAGGGCTTCCCATTGTGCTTCTGCTCTGGTTTGGATTGCACTGGTATCTCTTAGCTTCTCATAGAATTATATAGACAGATATGAGAATATCATCGATATATACCTGGCTTTTTGCGCGCATGCGGCATCATGCTTGTCCTGGAGCAATTCCCAGATCTCTTCTTTCAAGGAAGCGCATAGTGCCGACCAGCGTGTATCAGCCCTATACCCAACGCGCGAATCCGAGTCCCAGTCCTCGGAATGTGGCTGCGTACCTGAATCTGAAAGGGGTCCACACGAGGGGATCTGAAAATGGCAGAAACGCTTGTTCATGCGCGGAGGCCGGCCCAGAAAGATAGCAATGTTCTTGTCAGCCGAGTAAATTCGAGCAAATGCCGTCTTGCGCAGCTCCATCAAAAAGAACGGGATGCCCGGTTTAGCTTGGATGTTCTCGTGGTACCCAAGAGCAAACGTCGAGGAGATGACATCGCCGAGTTTCCGCCATGAGTGGTAGCTCTGGTCTCCGTCGACGTACGAATGCACGATGAAGTTCTCGTACTGCACAATCAGCTGCAGGTCGTTCAGGCAATCCAGCGACAGCGAGATCTCCAGGGCGAAGTCGCTGAGTTTGGTCGACATCTTGCGCAGCGCGTACTGCGCTTCCTCGGTCGTATACAGTGCCGGGAAGAGTCCCACGTCAATGGTGGCTCGACTGACAGCTGCAAAGAATATGCCTAGTGTTTCCCAGCGCGTATTGTGGTCGAGAAACTGCGCTGCAAACTCACGAATGTCGGACGTGCTGTCTATGTGTAGCGGGCAGGCAGAATTTTGTAGTAGACGTCGTGCATACACTAGATGCCAGTTCTCGTCATGGGTTGTAAAGAGCTGGCTCACACTCTCGGTGCATGCGGCCACGAATGGCTCTGCCAGTGCGAGATTGGCCCCGCGTGCCAGCCAGAAGATGACGAGGTCCTTCAGGGCAGGTAGTGAGTATGTACTTAACAGATTTCGCAGGGCTTCGGCGCCCTGTAGCACCAAGTGGTTGTCGCCATCCCATTGGGTATTTGGCACTTCGGCACCTGTAGTATGGCCTGCATAGTGACCGCTCAAGCTATGATCGCCGTCTGGCGTGATATGCTTGAAGATAGCCGCATGGCTGGACGACCCCAGATACCCGGGATTTGGATATGGGTTGCGCCTGGGACCAAATGACGGCGAAGGCTCTGGGGAATGGTGACTGTCAAGGGCATCAACTCCATGTATTTATAAATTCGAGCGTCTTGCAGGCCTAGAGGGTCTTGGCAAGGGCTTACCTCTGCTCGGTTCGTTTTCTTTTGAATGGCGTCGTTCGATAGATGCAGATACCTTTGGAATTTACACAGCGTGTGCAGACCGGCTGCTTATGGTCGCAGGCCAGCTTCGCCTTGCGGCAGGCCTCGCAGGCAGGCAGACGCGACATGACGAGATTTGCGGACGAGACTCCGCTGCGGAGAGAAAAGAACGCGGTTATCGTCGGAAATCGGCCAATCGGTCGGGTGCGGGGCGATGCCGATCTATAAATACCCGCTATGCCTCCAATGTCTCCAATATGCTTCCACCGTCTGCAATCTTTCCACGATGGCTGCTGCAGATATCAAACTCGCCGATTACCTCTTTGCACGGCTGCGCCAACTGGGCGTGCAGTCGATCTTCGGCGTGCCCGGTGATTTCAACCTGCGCCTGCTGGATTTCGTCACTCCCGCAGGGCTCCACTGGGTGGGCAACTGCAACGAGCTCAACGCCGCCTACGCTGCCGATGGGTATGGACGCATCAACGGCCTCGCGGCCGTGATTACTACCTTTGGCGTCGGCGAGCTATCGGCCCTCAATGGGATCGCCGGCGCCTACGCCGAGAAGACCCCCGTCGTCCATATCGTCGGCACGCCCCCGCGTGCCGTCCAGAGCGCGCGGACGTTTGTGCACCACACCTTCTCGGACGGCGACTTCCGCCGCTTTGCTGCCATGTCAACGCATATCACCGCGGCGCAGACGAACCTGACTGACTCGGCCACCGCGCCGGAGCGCATCGACTGGATCTTGCAGCAGGCGCTGGTCCACAGCCGGCCCGTCTACCTCGAGATCCCACATGACATGAACGACGTGCTGGTCTCTGCCGCAAACCTCAACTCCCCCATTCATGTCCCCGAAACTCCACGCGCGGCGCATGAGCCTAAAGTCGTAGCTGGCGTGCTGGACCGAGTTTATAGCGCGCAACGGCCCCTCATCCTTGTAGACGGCGAAAGCGAGTCCCTCAATATTCTCGAGCAAATCGATACCCTCGTGCAGACCACCGGCTGGCCGACCTGGACCTCGATATTCGGCAAGAGCCTCGTCAACGAGCAGCATCCGAACGTCTACGGGCTCTATGCGGGCGCGTACGGGGACCCGCAGGCCAAGGAGTATTACGACGGCGCGGACCTGGTGATAGTACTTGGGCCGCATTACAGTGACACTAACACCTTCCTGTTCTCGACTATCGCGCCCTCCGCGGTGCGGGTGTCGTTCTCCGAGACCACCGTCCAGATCGGCAACGACACCTACCACGACGTCTCGCCGCGCAGCGTCCTCTCCCAAGTCCTGCAAACACTGGATGTCTCGCGCATCTCCCGCCCCAAGAGCCTACCCTCCAAACCTAAGATCTCCACGGCCGACATCCCGAGCACAGATCTCATCGCCCAGAAAACCTTCTTCCGCCTGGTCAACCCCCTCTTCCGTGAGGGCGACATCATCCTAACCGAGACGGGCACAGCCTCGCACGGCGGCTCCGGGTTCCGACTCCCAGCCAAATCGCGCATCTTCGGCGCCGTAACCTGGCTCTCTATTGGCTTCATGCTCCCCGCAACACTCGGCGCGGCATTAGCCCACCGCGAACTCAACGCCAGCGCCAGCGCCAGCGCCAAAACAGATAGCCAGGTGATATTGTTCATCGGAGACGGAAGCCTGCAAATGACAGCACAGGAAATCAGCGTCATGATCCGCGAGAAACTGCGCATTGTCATTTTCATCCTGAACAATGACGGCTACACCATCGAGCGCGTAATCCACGGCCGCAAGCAGGCTTACAACGACGTACCGTTCTGGCGGCACACTCAGGCGCTCAATTACTTCGGCGCGGACGAAGACCACGTCGCCGGGAATACCTTTACAGCGCGAACCTGCGGCGAGCTACAAACCGTGCTGGCGGACGAGCGCATCCAGCGCGGCGAGGGCCTAAGAATTGTCGAGGTGTTTATGGGACGTGAGGATGTGCAGGGTGTGTTGCTGGATCTGCTGAATAGGCAGGTTGCGAGGAGCAGCAGCTGTCCACATAGATTAGAATGATATAGTTTCCTCCCTACTAAAATGAAGTTGAAGAAAGAAATGCTTTTTTCGAAGGTATCGGTTCTTCGCTCTCTGTAGGCATGTTTCTCTCTTCTCACTAGGATTACCACTGCGCGTATTTCGCTCGAGTACAAAAGACATGAAAAGAAAAGAAGGAAAGAAAAAAAAAAAGAGACACAAAGAACCACAGGCCCCTTTCCAACGCCAATGCCCAATGCTCCCAAACCCGCCATGTACACCGTTGCGGTGTGAAGAAAAGAGAGAGAAAAAAAAAGGTGATTCAAAAGGGAGAAAAGAAATTTTTTTAAACAGACAAGACTCCCTTATAGGAGTCATGCAGAGTCTATGGAAATTTTTCTGTCTTTTTTCAGGTGAGGTCTTGTTGCTGCGACGAAAAGTCTATTTGCGGAAGCTTTCCACCCCCAGCGTTGGCGTTTCCACCATGCGGTCCGAGGGGACACCCTCGTCGCGGCGTCGAGCGAAGAAGCTGTCGCATTCCGAGACAATATACGCCCACTCTGCAAGAGCACGGCCCGCGTACTTGCTGGCCACGCGGTGGTCATGCGCAGGCTTCGATGGCAGGACCGGGAGCGGCGAGTCCTTCGTGGTGCAGGCCCTCGGCTCGTTGTCCCCGAGGATAGATTCGGGTGAGAGGCCATGACTCAGAGAGGGTTCTTCGGGGAAACTCCCATCACCTAGTTCGGAGTTCGCGGCGCCATCCTCCAGTTCCTTGACGGGAGAACGACGGTGCTCGACGTGCAGTTGGGACGCAACAGGGAGACAAGGAGTAAAGAGACGTTTGTTTTTGCTGGGCCACTGCGGCCGGTCCATCCATTCCAAGGAGAACTTGAAGAAAAAGGGCTGGTGCGGGGTCTTAGGCTGGAGCTCTTCGGTGCTGTTGTTCGGGGTTGGTTCACACTCGTCCATGCATTTGCTGTCCGGTGAGATGGTCATGTCAGTCGTGCCGCTCTCGGAATCATCCGAGCTACTGCTGCTACTGGCCAGGTCATCGTTGGAGTGGGCACTTGAGGAACTGCCAAACATGGATCGGAGAAGACCCCATCGTCGTTTGGCAGGCTGGCCGTCAGAGCTGGTCGAGTCCGCAGACCCGGTTCTCCGGTGAGACGGGACTTGGTCAGGAGGAACGGGTGGGACGACTCGGTCGAAGGAGACGAAGAGATTCACGGGGGAGAGTTGGTTGTCGCATCGGATGATGATGATTCGTCTTCCTGGAGCTGGGGTGCAAGGAGCCGAAGATAAAGGGGCGGTAAGCTCCTCTTCTGCTCTAGATTGAAAGCCAATGTAGTACTCCCAGACGCGCAGGAGTCGATCGGCGAGGGTCTCGTAAATAATTCTAGAGCAGGTTGGTCAGGGGAATAGGATCGCAAGATGGAAAGTGGAACAAAGCTTACGAGTCCAGCATGGAGGGTTCGCCATTGAACCGACCCACTCGCCAACACAGTAGTCGGTGGAAGTATGCGCGCACCATGGGACTCCAGTGATTGAAATAATGATAGAATATAGGCTCGTGCAGCAGAAATTCTAGGCAGAGACCGGCCTTCCTCTCCTCGGTGGCCGTCCAAGTACCCCAGACAGAGAAGAGGAAAGAAAACACCCGCACTTCAGTGAGCGAGTTGTGGCTTTGCATCATTTGTCGACAAACCTCAAGCCAAAAGCCCCAGTCAAACAACTCCGTTTCGATGGACTGGGAGTAGCGTGTGATGATCGGTAGGATTTCGTCGATGAAATCACATAACAGAAAGCAGGCGTTGTGATCGAAGAGGGAAATCTTCTGGGCCGCAGATTTGATGATCCCAGAAAAAGACTCGGCATATAACAGGCGTGCTCGATTGGGCTCCGCGGAAGATTCGGAGAGGAAATCACGTAGGAGAATGACCAAGCGATTCTCCGCCATTGAACGATGTTGATTGCTGCCACCCCCAAGCGGATGAGAGGAAGCCGAGGCATCTGCCGACTCGATAAAATCATCGAAAGTGATCGCAGCTGCCACATGGGGGTTCTCGGGCATCTGCTGCACCGACTGCTTGTAAATCGTATCCTCGAGGGTGACCAGTAGCTGTGCATGGACCAACAACAGGCCGGGTGCCAGAATCCGCTTGGCTTTCTCAGTGTCTGGCGGCAGATATTCGGCATATAAGATATGGGTGTATTTCGCAAACACATAGAAAAGATCGGTGTCTCGTCCGCACCAACGCGAGATCCATGGACTGTGCCAGGGAATATTCGTCGTGTTCAAGGGCGCATCGGGCTTCCGGCGTAGATATCGCAACAAGGGTGCATGCGAGTGGAAGGCCAGGGGTCGTAGAGCCATTGGAAAACAGAGAGCAAGTTCCTGAGTATATGGACGCATATTGCCATTTCGACCCCCCGCCGACTCGCCCAATATGCGCCGGAACATACCAGATGGCGTGCCCCACAGCCGGACCAGGGTCTCTGCTACCCCTGGGCAGAAAAAGAAGGCATACGCGCTAGCTTTCCCACAGAATGCCACCAAGCTCGCGGGGGCGTGCCGCATGGACATTCGCTCCACCACAAATGCCATTTGCGACAAGAGGTTTTGAACGAAAATGTTCCGAATGTTATGGTGGATCGATTCAACCAAGAAATCTGACCCGGACGAGCCTGACCCGTCGGAGGTTTCAGATACGGAAGTCGACGCATATTTCAACGAGTCTGCTGGCCCGCTGTTGAGATGTGCTGTGGGAAACGGGATGCGCCATTCCGGCCGGGTCATGATGCCCACTACTGCTTCCAGGTATACCGGCCGATCCGTGCCAGAGATCGACTGGTTGTGTTTTCCATTGAGCATTTCCAGCATCCCAACCCACCATTTGTTGAGGATGTTTACTCGGCGGTCCAAGTCTTCGGGTCTGAGATTCTTGCATGACGCGTGAAGGTGATGCCGGCCGAGGAACGGGAGGAGTGAGGACCGAATGACATTAGCTTTCAGGGAGCTGGATTTAGATTGGAATCTTTGGTTTTGTCAGTCGCTGCACCATCAGGCCAGGGTATGGGAACAAACTTTTGGTAATCCGCCTCCAAGCCGCGGAAAATGCCCCAGAGTTCGTCTTTCTTGCGTAATGACTCCCCACCACTGTTTGAAAAGGACGCTGCAGTTTCCGCAGCTCCCTTGGGCATTGGGGGCAAGACTGGAGTCGAGACAGACAGGGATGCGGCAAATTTCTCCAACGAAGAACGGTGCCGCAATGAATGGCCGGAGGGACTGCTCGGCGAGCCAGGAGTCTCTTCATTATTACCCTTCGCGACAACAGCCAGCATGGGGCGTCGTGGCCGTTTGTAGAGGATAGTTCGTTTGCGGGAGGGCTGCGGGGAGTCTGAATCTGCGGCCGTCTCGGCTTTCTTTGGGTTTGGGGATTGGACCTCTTGTTGCTTTGGTCTTTTGGATGCCGGAGAGGGGGATCGCGAGGAGGACCCCCAGGGTTTCCGCGCGAGGCTGACTATCCGCCCGGACATCGAACGGCTCTTGGATGGGCGAGCGGCGGGTTCCGGCGCCCTGGTTTGGGGCAGGGCATCCGGTGACTCTGTATCTTTCAAATCCTCCGAAGATGACAGTGTAAAGTGCGAAACTGGCGGTCGCTCCTTGGAGCGCAAAGATGTCCGTCGTAGAATATCTTTCCCGGTCGCTACGCTCTCCTTCGTCGGCGATTCGGACAGGGTAGGCACCGCATGCTCGGAGAAGGTTCGTCGCAGGCTCGATGAGGGGGATTCAGTCACAGACTTGTTGGGGAGGTCGGTATAGCTAGCGGCACGAGAGAGCAAGGCTTTCCCATCGTTGGCGTAGGTGCTTGTCTCGGGGGAGGGCGAAGACATCGTCTTAGCAGGTAAATTGTCGGGGGAACAAGTGTCGAAGCGTGAACATTTCCCCCAGGGCGCTCACGCAGGTTGACGGTGGAGAGACCAGCTGCCCCATGCACACACACTAGGTGGTTCCGATATTCGATCAATAGCGCTGCATGGGGGTTGTTGGAACAAGGCACGGAATTGCGGATAGTTTCACGGCTCGGAGAATCAGGAAGAGACGAAGACTCTCTTCTGGAGAGAAACACAAGGTCAGAAAACAGGCGCCCAGCACAAAAAAGGAAAAAAAGAGATGTCAAAAAGCGACAAGTCAAGTAAAGAAAAAAAAAATATTAAAACCATACAAAATACAGTGATCTGTCGATAACGCGCAGAGCTGCCTCAAGGGCGAAACACCAAAACAGCAAGTGATCGACCGAAAGTGAGGGAGCCGATGAAGGGGGGAATGATTCTTAAACGATTGCGATAGTCGCAAGTATCGAGAGAGATTGGAGAATATATTGGGGAATATATTGAGGAATAGTGGGAAATCACTAGGAAATAATTGCTGGTTCCTTTTTGCCTGAGGGCCTGACTAGAGTGAGACACGCCTGAGACTCGACTCCATCCGATTTCCTCATCCCATGGGTTTCATTCGAATTATATCATCCCTCAGATTCTCTCAGTTCTCTCGGTATCACCGTCAGCGACTACAGTTAGCATCTCAGTCCCGATTGCAAGCCAATGGTGACCCCTCCGGAAGATTAGCGAACCGCGCATCCCGCTACCTCCGTATTGCACCATTCCTCAGCAAGAATGTCCTCCAAGGAGCTTGGAATGTATAGACGGGCTGCGTCATGGGGATTCGCCCAATGTCCACTGTGTACTCATATTTTCCCTCTTTCTGCGAAACGTCAGCCATGACCACAGCATCCCCCGGCCAGGATCTCGTTCAATGGGCGAGCGTCTGTGGGGATGGTGGATGAGGAGGATGCATGGAAATCCCGACTGAACCGAGCGGTAACATCGTACATCCTCTTCAACGATCGCCATCTGCTCTGCAGGGGACTTCTCCCCCATCAGACGCTTGAATAGCCGCCCCGTCCACGGCGTGGAACGGTCATAACGTTGGGTCGGAGATCCCTACGCCGTTCCCTCGTAGATCCCCGGAGCTAATATCACATTGCACGGGCCCTTGGCAGCCAATGTTCCCTTGCATCCCCTGCTGAAGTGGGGAGAACCGGGTATAGATGCTGCACAAACGACATAGTTTTGTTCGGCGAATATCGTCGTGGCACAGCTTAGGAAACCCTGTGGATTCGAAGCTAAAAAGCAACATTCGACTGATCAGCCGAACGCTCGGAATATCGGGCCTTGCAGACACCTGTATCAATCGATAGTAGTCACGGCATCGAAGCCAAGATGATGTATTCGGGACGATCAAGGACTGCGCTGGCCCATGCTGGAGTGCTTCTACAACCAAAACGATGGACCCAGTGAGACACAACACTACGACAGACTCGGCAGGAAACAGCCCAGTCCTCAGCCTTCCTTGGACCGGTCACGGCACTTCAAGCTGAAGAGTGCAGAATGCAGACAAAAGGAAAAATCGCGTTTCAAAGGCGGTCTAATTTACAAGCTTCAGGACCCGAGAGGCGGCACGGGGTTGCGCCACAGGCATATCCAGAGCCAGCCCCCCATATTTCCCCAGACCTTGTCGAAAGAAAAGAAAGACCCAGTTTAGTGGGCAGCGGCAGCCTCCTCTTCCTCTTCCTCGAACCAGCTCTGCTCAACAGGGGCGGCCTCGCCGGCGGCGGCCTGACCCTCAACCTCAACCTCCTGGCTTTCGTAGGCGGACAGCTCGCCAGCGAGGTTGGCCTCCTCGGGCGACTTGGGGGCCTGGGGAACGGCAAACTTCTGGACGTGGGCTTCGGCGTCACCGGCCTTGATGGGGGTGGGCTTGTAGGCCTTGAGTTCGCGCAGGTACAGCTCCTGGACGGGGTCGGCTACATTTCAAGATGGGTTAGTAATGCGGATCCAAAGCGATTCAATCCAAGCAGGCTTAGATAGCGGAATGTTCAAGAGTAAATACATACCCTGGCGGACGGCGGAGGTCAGGAAGGTCCGGCGAGCGACTGGGACCTGCTGCCGAGAGGCACGGGCGAAGAGGGTGCGCTATATTTCCAGGTTAGCCATAGCCCCAGGTCATGATGAAAGAATAGGCTCACCGAGGCCCTGAGAGACTGGGACATCATTTTAACGGGAGGTGGTGGATGGGGGAATGAGGGGGATTCTCGACAGGAGGGATCTGTGCCGTCGTTCCGTGAAGTCCAGGGTCGACGGTTTCTGTTCGGAGGGCGGCTTGGCGCTGAGTCAGGGATGAGTCATCTCCGACTTCATCTTCGAGTTCACTTCACCCTTTGCCTCTTCTCTCGACCATCTCCCCCGGACCTCGATCTTGGTCTTTCTCCTTCAGCCTGTCCCTGGAACTCGACTCTTGACGTTGCTCTCGTCCTGGCAGCGCCCTGGTTCTACGACCCCTTTTCGTGAGACTTTTCTTACGGAGGCCTTGACTGGTTCATCGCGGTCGGACAAGCTGAGGCATCGAGGTTTCTGTGACTCACTTTCTCTTCCCGAAAGCGCAGACTTGTCAAGCATCTTTCACGGCTGGGGGAGTGATCTGGAGAGCCGAGAGGGTTCCGTTCTCGAGGAAAAGGTAATGGCAGCCTCGATCGACAAGAGTCCTTTCTCTGTGGCGTCGCAGGGGAAATCCCCTTCTGCGACGACCTTGCCTTTAACAGGCCAAGAACTTGATTCTAGGCGATCGGGCTAACATGCATTTGCAAGTGGCAGTTTAGAGATAGTATCTTGTCCCTATCGAGGGGCCCTCGATAGGTCGACCTTTTTCTTTCTTTCCTTGCAGCCGCCAAGCTGTATTCGCCACTGTTCCTTCGTTATTATAATCGCAAATACCATCTTCCTGTCACGGCCAAGAAACTTTCAAAGAGGCGCCAGGAACGATTCGAGGATATTCGCAAAGCAAAAAAGATGGCGGCTATGCCTCCTGTAGCAAGAGGTGACGCCGCGGCGGCTCCCTGGAAGAAGAACCTCTCTGCCCACCTCCTTTGCCCTGAATGCAAGGAGGTTCCGCCCAACCTAGAGTTCCCCGACTCCCACGAGACGGTCTGCGGCTCTTGTGGCCTCGTGCTGGCCGATCGGGAAATTGACCTGCACTCGGAATGGCGAACGTTTTCCAACGACGACCAGAATAATGACGATCCGTCCCGTGTCGGAGATGCTATGAATCCATTGCTCAACGGCGACCAGCTGGAGACCTCGATTGCAAGTGGGGGTTCCGGTCGGGCCCGCGATCTGTATCGGGCCCAGAACAAACAGTCCAACGAGAAAGCGAACAAGGCGCTTCTGGCAGCATACAAAGAGATCGGTGCCCTGTGCGATGGTTTCAACATTCAGAAGAATGTGGCCGACACCGCCAAGTATCTGTTCAAGGTCGTGGACGATGCCAAGGCCTTCAAGGGCAAGTCCCAGGATGTGATCATCGCCGGATGCATTTTCATTGCATGCCGGCAGTGCAAGGTCCCGCGCACTTTCAGCGAAATCTTCGCCGTGACCAAGGTCACGCGAAAGGAGATCGGCCGCATCTACAAGGCACTAGAGAAGTTCTTCACCGCGCAGAACGTCGAGCGCAACAACGCCGTGGTGTCGAATGGCGGTGTGCCTGATCCCAATGATACTTACACTGCCACTACCTCGACCAAGCCCAGTGATCTGTGCAACCGTTTCTGCAACCTCCTCGATTTGCCGTACCAGGTCACCAGTGTGTCGTCTGCACTCTCGGATCGGGTTACCACTATGGGCGATTTGGCCGGACGTTCTCCATTATCTATCGTCGCGGCCTGCATCTACATGGCGTCCTACCTGATGGGCCACGGCAAGTCCGCCAAGGAGATCTCCCTGGTGGTGCATGTCAGCGACGGAACCATCCGCGGCGCCTACAAGCAGCTTTACGCCGAGCGTGAGCGTCTGATTGACCCGGAGTGGATCAAAGACGGCAAGGGAGACCTGGCCAAGCTGCCGGCCAGTTGAGATGCTGGTCATCGCTGAAAAAGACTATTGACCATGGTCGTTTTCGAATCGCGTTGTACGTCGTCGTTTCATCCCAAGACGTATCCAAAAACACAAAAATAATCCAGATTGCATCTTCCAGTCTTTTCCCCAGCACCACAGAACAAACTGACTTTGCATTATGTTTCCATGGGTTTTTTTCTTACTGCTGACCCTTCAATGTTCAATGGCCTTTTCTCGCTTCTTCCCGTCGCCAACTCCTAATACCCAAGACTGAGAGCCTGTTGCAGATTTTTTTCTTTCTCGCTGCAGTTTTCGTGATTTATCTCTTGCGAAGAAGACTAACGGTTTCTTCCCATGTACATGTACTCTAACAGAGACCCAGGAATCTATGGATCTACAAGATCTACAACCACACTTTGTTTTGCTCCTCTAGGGTCCAGCGAGCATAAATTAGATAAGAAATAAGAAGCATCCTGGGGTCATGACTGCTAAAGCGAAAAGAGTATAAGTGGAATGAGTGGGTGATTGTGAATGTAAACGGCGGACCTGTGAATTACCGCATGTGGTTAGTTTTGCTTTTTCGGTTTAGCTCCCCAATACAAGATACAATCACGTGATCACGGTTCGCTAAAACTAATAGAATAGTAGGTAGGCGACTTACCCACAGCCTCGCATTCCTTTTAATTGCGGAAATTGAATTTATGCCAAAGGGCTCTTTTTTTTTATGCTCGAATGCCGGAGAAAGTGGTCCGGGTGGAAATATAAGTAGTCGCTGTCTATTAAGCATTATTCAACGAGGTTTTTCCAATCTGAACTATACTAGCTTATTTTGTACCATTTTCGACTAGCCCGCATACTTTTGTCCTATTTTTAGTCACTTTGACTCTTTTTTGAGTGATTCAGAGAGCTTCATTTGTCACATTTTGACTTATTTTGTCCCAATTAGCTACGGATCGAGTCAATTTGTATTTTCGCCGTCGCTCAAAAGCTACTTCGCAGGTCAATATCGTCAACGATCCTCTGGTCAGACAGGCAAGCCCGTGCAGGCTGCAGCATTCAATTGGACCTAGAGAAAGCCCGTGCGGACTCTTCATTGCTATCCAGACAGTGGTCCCATAGAGCTAGATATCCTCCTCAATTCATGCAGACTACATCACGTATCTTTGTCACTTGAGTTGAGACATTGAGCGAGTTATAAATGAGGAGCAACCTCCTAGGTTATAAAAGATACCTTGTTTGATATCAAAATCTAACATTATCCATCTGTCATTAGCATCCATTAACTCGGAAACAGTACGCCGCCTGTTCAGAATAGTCCAGATATGCAAGCCTGGGAGCACAACATGGCATTAACGACTTCCTCTACCGATAACCAGGGGTTGACGCCCCCAGATAACCCGACGAAGGGAACGACTACATCTCAAGCTATTGCGAAGGATCTGAAGCATCTCTTTGGCATGCTTCTTGAAAAATTGCTTGGCCTTACCAATCAAGAACCCCCAAACACTCCTGTTTGCCGGGACCAGTCGCCCCCCGCGCTCGACCAGGTTCGGGAGGTTTTGGACTGTGTTTCAGCTGAACTTTCCGTGGCAACTAAGCCTGACAAGTCTTCTTCTACAAGCGATGAACGAGAGAATCTCCCTGGGCCAGATGAGTTTGACGTTAAAAAGCCCATCTGTACAACACCTGAGGACTTCCAATCATTTGAGAAGTTGGGCGTCTACATCCCGATTCAAGACAGTCAAGGAAACGTATTTCACTAGCTAAGCTCTGTGGCCCGGTCAACTCCCTTACTTCGGTCTCCTCTCACTTCCAAAAAGTTTTCTGATATGGAAATAGCTGGGATAAAGAAGCATGCAAATACAAGATCGCCGAACCCACCAAGAGCAGCGGCTGTCTGGACGACTGTGCTGAATATGCATTCGTTGTCCGTGAACGTGTTGGTATATAATGTCGTTACAAAATGACTGAATCCATACTAATGATATTATCAGACCGGAATTCCGAGGAGGTGACCCCATACATAGATATTAAATCTGAAGGCTTGCGCGACATCCTGCGAGGGGTACTGTACGATATCAAGGCCACCAGCCTGATGGAGGACAAGCCATCGGTAATTGAGATAGAGTATTATATCATGAAAGATTGCTGCTGACTTGAATTTAGATTGAACAAAACATCCTTGGGCTACGACATCGCGACAGGACTGCTTGGAGAAGGGCTACGACGTCACTATCGTCCAAAGATCAACTACCCACGCCATCTCCTCCAAGACCGTGACGGATACCCTGCTATAGTCTAGCTACTCGGAGAAAAGCTCCACAGATGCCGACGACGCCGATCTAGGCACATTCAGCCGGCCGACCACCGTGCTCAAGGCCCTACAAATCGAGACCATCAAGCATGTTACCGAGCACGACGCAGAAATTGTTCGTTCACTCTCCTCCCAACTCAGCAACTAGAGTCACTCAAGCCACGTAGAAAGTGGCTAGAAATGTCGCTTTCTGGCAGCGCAAGATGATTACTCATATGATATACAGCAAGAACAGTCTCACTACATCGCAATGACAAAATTAGCGCAGTGAAGTGAGCGCTCTATCACAAACATACACATGACTTGTGTTCATTCGGTATTGCCAGATCTCCCCAAGTCTCGGTCGGTCGACAACCAATTATCGCTCCTATCATGCTTGACGCCCTCTGTGACCACCTCGCCGAATAGCCTGGCCTATACGTCGAAGAGATGGCTATCTCCCTATGGGATGAGTTCAACATAGGGATTTTAGGGGCCCTAAAGACTCTAGTCTGTTAAAGGGTACAGTTTAGTGGGGTATGGTATGTACTCCTTCTTTCCTCTGGAGTAGAACCGGTGCCACCGCTGCCTCGGTCAGCACTTTCCAGGGAAGTACCAGCAGTGCTGTTGCCCCTGTCTTTACTGGTGCCGCCGGAAAGGCATCTGTCAAGTTCTCGACAACAATCGTAGCATTCGCCGTGGCCTTGGTGGCGTAATTTTGCTGGATGTTGATGGCTTGGTGTTTCCCTCTTCTTTTGAACTGAGTAAAATTAGAGAATCTTACCTGTTTACTTTCGTTGCCATGTACAATAGGCCCTTTTTCGTCATCCATAGATGCCGTGCAGCTTTTGGATTTTAATTGGGATCTCGAATGATGCTTTACAAATTCAAGAGGCGGTTCTTCCATATCTTCACAGGACGAGAAATTGTGATTTCATGATAATTTGGCCTCTGCTACATGTTGTACGTGATAGGATACTCGATCACGCAGAATAAGCCCCTCGGTTTATCACCGTCGCTTGCTTGGCTACGAGGCGTAGCGCAGCTTTGCGGATAGGGTTGATGGCCTTTCGGAGAGGGTTCCTCCCATGAATGTGAATAACTTCGTATTGATCTGGGTTCCGATCTTGCTATTTTCGATATTCATATATCACCACAGTCTCCATCCACTGCTAGTTATCGTACTTTGCAGTTTCAGTCTGGCACCAACTCCAAAACGCAGCAGCAGTTCCAGGTCCGCCTTCTTCTCGGCTTTTCATAGCTTCGAGCAGATCCTTTCTGGGGACAGAGATTCTTCCCCATGGGATGATATAAGATCCAGTTTGCTCGGCCTTTATCTCAGGTGACAGGCCCGCGAACAGTTCCGTGTAAGCTCCAAATCTAGGATGATGCAGCATCCAGGACTTTCAATGGGTATCAGTTCCACAATACTGATTTAATGAAAGGTAGAGCTCACAGTTAAAGAGTCAGTGATTCGAGACATATGTCGCTGCAGGGGACTCTTTAGGTTTCCTGGATTGAACGCCACGTGAACTACATCACGGGCTTTATCTCTCTTGGCGAATTCGGATGCCAAAAACAGGTTCCCAACTTTGCTCTGCGCGTACTTGTCTACCTGACTACCAGCCTTTTTGGACCATGTGATATTTTCCATATCAATCCCACCAGACGGGGCACCCAAATTGGTCACCAATGATCCAGCCCAAGCAACTCTGACTGACCCCTTGGGTGCTGTTTCGGCCGTTCGGGTGAGAATAGGGAGTAGTTTCTGGGTGAACAGAAAAGGACCTAGGCAATTGGTGCCAAGCTGTAGCTCATAGCCCTGTTTGCATTTTACTGTCAGACCCGGAGTCGATGTTTGGAGAGATGCGACAGAACTCGCCTGTTTTGTCTTGCTCCCTGCCGGTGGTACCATAACACCGGCATTATTCCACAGGACATCCAGCCGGGTCTCTTTGGACATGAACTCCTCGGCAGAGGCTTTGATACCAGTCAGATCATCCAAGTCTAGAGAAAGAAATTCGACCCGGCCTGTAGACCCTGGGTGCTCCGCTCGACACCACGTGAGAGTATCTTGAGCCTTTGCTTCGGACCGTGCGGCGATGTAGACAGTTCCGTTGTTGGAGAACAATATCTTGACGAGTTCGCGACCGACGCCAGAAGCTCCGCCAGTCACGATGAAAACCTACATAATAATTAACCAGCGCCTACAACTTGAGTTGTGTGACTATGACCAACTTTGCCACCTTACCTTTCCTGAAAGATCTCCGCATTCTTTTTCAGTGAAGACTGGCGAGGGAGGGAATGATTGGCTCCATATTGTACCCATGATAAAGATTGGCCGTTAAGAATTGTCCGAAGGTGATGATAATTTTCCAGCTGGAGAAGGACGGGCAGAACTTACTTCTTTATAGGAATGTGAAGCTTCAAAAGCGTCATGCAGAGGGCGGCAGTGGGGCCGCATGCGGCCCCACTGCCGCTGGAACGGTGATCTTCAGTATGGATGTCGGGATATGAAGTAACAACGGCCGAAATAATGATGGGCAGATATTGCCCATTAAAATTGAACAATGATGGGATTTATGGATAGGTTCTCCGATAGATTGGAGAATGAGAACGTCGAGAGCCGGGTTGTCCGTCTCACCAGGCTAGACAGTGCGCAGTCACATGACCCCCTTTGCCTGCAGTCGCAGCCTGAGGGCCAAGGCATGAAGATGGACTCCAACTCGTCCGAGGCTAAGCATTCCCCGCTTGGATCGCTCATTCGTTCAGACTTACTACATGTCGCACCTCACACGCCTAGCAACGAGAAAGTTACCAGTGTTTATGAGAAGTATAGTCGGGTCTGATGGACCGGTTTGCCGCACCCCCGCTGAACTGGCCGCCAAGGCATGCGATCGATGCAAAGAGAAGAAACGTCGGTGCGACAAGGGTCTACCGAGCTGTTCACTATGTTCGAGGCAAGCGGGCCCGAGATCCAGTAAAATCGTCCAACTTAGCTTGCTGATTCCTACATGTCTTATTAGACTGGTCCAGGCATGCAACTACTCTGAGCGCTCAGGAATTCCGCATGAAGACGAGATAAGACGTCTTCGCTCCAGAGTTCAAGATCTTGAGCAGATTGTTGCAAATTCCTCATCTGAGTCAACTTTGTCTCCAGAGGAAAATTTTAGTCAGATTGCTCTGGATAGCCAGCAGTCTCCTGACTTCTATATGCAAGCGACTTTCTTGGATCACGAGATCGCGCAACATTTAAAATATTCGGCGACCACTCTGGACTTTGCTATCCCTGAGTACATTTCAAAATTCCTGGGCGATCAAGATCAAATGGATGAGCTTGTCTCAACCTATCTTGGAAGCATTCATAAGTGGATGCCGATTATTAGCAGATTGAAGCTGACTCGAATGAGATCCGCTCAACCACAGCTAGCAGATCAAGCATTGCTGCTACTCTGCATGGAGCTGCTGTGCCATACTCCGACCTCGGCAAGAGCAGATACATCACCAATTTATGTTGCTGCAAAGCATTTTCTATCCAATCTACAAACCGCAGGATTCTTATCTCTGAGGACACTGCAAGCCGGCCTTCTCATTTCTGTCTACGAGATTGGCCATGCAATTTATCCTGCCGCATACGTGTCCGTTGGGACCTGTGCTCGCCAGGGTGTTGCGCTCGGGGCTCACCGTCATTCCTCCTCGCAAACGGCTCAGAACCCCCTTACATGGATTGATTGGGAGGAGAAGCAGAGAGTTTGGTGGCTTGTTTTGATACTTGACAGGTATTTTTTTGGTATTGTATCTGAGATCTTAAGTAACTAACTTCAGGTGTCTAAGGTTCGTTACTCTCGGACTAGATGAGCGGCCCTTATGCACACAGGAACCAAGCGCAATGTCATATATTCCTGCGGATGATACAGCTTGGGACAATGGGGTGAGCCCGAGGCACAGATTCTTTGCGAATTGTTTGATACACTAACCTAGTAACCAGGATATAAGACCTCCAGAGCGGGTGCTCGCCTCAACGCCACCTGATGTCAAACTCAGCCGGTTCGCAAGACTGGCACAATCAGCCAATCTGCTTGGGCGTGTAATACGACACTGCGACGATGGAAACCACGATGTTCAATTCGCAGCGACCGATTTCAACCTAATTTGCGGAGCCATCCAGTCACTCCTGGAGCTCATCTTGTCCGAATCTATAGGCGTGGACCTGGACTATACTTCTCTTGGACTCTGCTTCAGGTGATATCATCACATCCTTGGCAGTGCGACCTTGTGGCTTATCATATCCCAGTGCTTTGACGAAGATTGCCAGCCATCATTCATGCGACTCATTCTCCCAACATCCTGCTGAGTGGAGCCCAGAGTCGGCTAGTCTCATCCGTGGAACCACTCAACATGCCCTTCAAACATTAAAGGACACTACCGCTCGCCTTATTGAATTCGCTTCGGCTCTCGAGGAAGCTGCAAACATAAATATGGAATCTATTTCCCCCCTTGTTCTGCATTGTCTATATTACTGCGCGATCACATCTGCATGGCTGGCTAGCGAGTCCGCCGATGAACTATACATCAAGGGATTGTTAAGTTGTAAAAGAATTCTCGAAGCGATGGATAATAGATGGAAGCTTGCAGGTAAGTGAAGAGCTCCAATTCAGTTTGTCTTGGAAGCTGACGAATGATGCAGGAGCATATCTGAAGCTTATCCAGATGGTGGAAAACGACTTGATGAGTGGTAGCATGAGCTAAAGCAAAGACCAAGTGTACTAGGACGGCGCAATGGGTGGTTCTTCGGTTGATTGATAGCCCATCATCTCGACCCGCTATGACCTCTCATAAGAGTGGTGGTGGTTGCAGCAGCCTACTTGAATCAGTCCCTCCTGGAGTATAAGTTTTCAAGGACCAGTATGCAAACGATGCCGCCCTGGAATATATCGCGATCTCCATCCCAGTCTTGTTAAACCAAATTAACAGAAGCTATCCAACAGTCCCACTTCGAACATGAGTTTGCTTACCTCGTTGCGAACTCAAGCGGTCAGCCGTGGAATATCTCCGGTTAAGGGCCGGACAGCGCTGTTTTGACTTTTGTCGCTTTCAAATGGAGGACAGACCTCTAGCCGGTAGAAAGAAAGTGGCCATGGCGATCATGCCAGGTCGCTAAGCTTACAGGCTGAGTAAAAATGAAATTTATTAATACAAATAGATGTCGAGAAAAGGTGGGCATATTGATTACAGTGACATGGGATTGCCCAGGTTTGTCCCAGTGGGCGCTTTCTATTGTGTTTACACCGCCAAGGGACAGCTCAACCTGCTTTTTCCTGGTCCCCTCCGAGATTAGTCATGTTCACACCCGGACAAGTTTGTATGGGTACAGGCATAACAATTCAGACTACTCCCCATGGACCTGATTGGACGTACATTTCTGTTCCGACCAAATCAGTATCACCTATTTCTTTCAATTTAATTTGCTTTAGAACTTCATCTTGCATCAGACTATACCTATTATAGTAAGGCTGCCCCTGGCGCCGTGCTTGGCTGTATTCTGATACCGATGTAAATACTTACATAAAATAGCCCTTTGTATTGTCTCGTGTGGGTTGTTCGTTCTAGAAATTCCTCACTGGCAAACAAACCAGATATGCCAAGAAAAAGGGGCGGCTTGTTGTCTGACCACTTTGTCACTCACATTCCACCTGTAACGTAATCCACGGCCGAGCGGATAACCTACAGTTGAGATCCCCTCTATAGACAGTCTGTTCCTCGGTCCGTAAAGGAGACTAAGCTAATACATATGGGATTTCTTCAGGAACCACCCTATAGTGGCTACCCAAAAGTCTCCAACCAATCCCTGATCGAAGGTTGGTGTGGAGAATCAAAGGTCCCACCTCGGCCAGCAACCTTTCCGGCTCGGACCACCAGCTCGCCTTCGCGGAAGCTTCCCTAGACGGTCCTGCTGTCATCGCACCACCATTTATAGAACCCCGTAGTTCTCAAGCCATTGAGACTCCTCCAGCACTCGTTTTTTTTTTTCCTTGCCTCCTTTGTGGGTTCTCTGGTTAAGTGCGGCTGTGTGACAACTCTCGTCGCCCTTGCGTTGCCCCCACCGTGTTCTTTGCTCTCCTCGAGATATTACGCCTGATTACAAAGACACACAGCATGAAACTCAGAAAGGTTCCCAAAGCTGGCAAGGCACCAGTTAAATCAGTCCAGGAGAAGCTGGGCTATGGGTGTGGTAAGCCGTATGTGATCCCCTGGTCGCCTGCTTAATCCCTAAGATTAACATTCATCAGTCTCGGCGCATTTGGATTCATTGTCGGTCTCTCAACTCTTATCTATGCCTTCACTTTTCTCTGCAATGATGTGTCTGGCTGCCCTGCTCCGTCGCTGCTCGATCCATCCACATTATCCCTCGATACGTTAAAGGAGGACGTTAATTGGCCCCAAGGCGGTCTCAATGCTTTTTTTGACCTACAAGTAACACTGTGGGTGCTGAGCTATTACTTGCTCAGTCTGATCCTGTACGTGTTTCTACCTGGCAAGGTAGTTGAGGGCACAGAATTGGCCTGCAAAGGAAGGCTTCGCTACAAGTTCAACGGTATGAACCCATCGATGGTCTTCTTACAGTATCGCCTAATCCGGTTCTAGCTTTTTCTTCTGCCATTTGGATCCTCTCTGGTCTCGCTCTGGGCACATGTTTATACGGTGCTGATTTCGTTATATGGGTCTTTCTGTGGGACAACTACTTGCAGATTATCACGGCAAATTTGATCATCTGCATAGTCCTCGCAACTTTCGTTTATGCAAAAAGTTTCTCGGTCCCTGAGCCCGGTCAACCCAATCCCGAACTAAGAGAGTTGGCGCCGGGCGGCCACACTGGAAATGCTCTGTATGACTTTTTCATAGGCCGGGAGCTGAATCCGCGGATACAACTGCCGATCACTTTTGTCGATGAAGCCTCGCGAACGGTTGATATCAATGTATGGTGTGAGATGAGGCCGGGACTGCTTGGGTGGATTATATTGAACTTGTCCAACGTGGCTCGCCAATACAGAACATACGGCTATATCTCCAACTCTATCGCACTCTCGGCCGCATTCCAAACCTTCTATGTGCTGGATGCGCTATACATGGAACCAGCAGTGTTAACCACCATTGATGTGATTATGGATGGATTTGGCTATATGCTTTCATTTGGACACCTGGTATGGGTACCATTCATCTACAATCTTCAAACCAGATACCTTGCGGTTTTCCCATTGGAATTATGTTTGAAAGATATTATGTTAACTTTGACCATTACCGGTGTGGGATACTGGATCTTCCGCGGCGCCAACAATCAGAAGAACCGTTTCCGTACGGACCCCGACGGCCACCATGTGAAGCATATTCAATACATTCCGACATCGAGTGGCTCCAAGTTGATGATTTCCGGCTGGTGGGGATTAGCGCGCCATATCAACTACTTAGGTGACTGGCTAATGTCGTGGTCGTATTCATTGCCCACTGGACTTGCTGGCTATACCATGGTTGAAAGTATCAACAGCGCTGGCGACGTACAGAAACAGGCAATACAGACCCCTGAAGTCCGCGGGTGGGGGATTATTTTCACTTACTTCTTCATGATTTATTTCGGTGTTCTCCTCATCCACCGGGAGCGACGTGACGAAGAGAAGTGCAAGAGGAAATATGGCGCCGACTGGAAGCGCTATACATCTATTGTTCGCAGCCGTATCGTCCCCGGCATCTATTAGTTTACGAACCTGCTAGAAAATTCTAGGACGTTCGCTTTTTTGCCTCCTGGAAACCCCTCAAGTCGCGCCTTTTTAAAATTCTTTGCAGATTGATTATAGTTGTTATCTTCGGCTTTTCAGGCGGAGTTTTGCTGGCGGAAAGGCGCAAAGCAAATGTACATTTCACAGGATGCCACGGTTGTACTCCGTAGACGGTCCCTCGACCTCCTGATTCCTAGGATGCTTCGTAGGAACTATCAGCGACGATCCCTACGATCTATGATCAATTGCCCACCCGGACTCGCTGGTCTGTCCTGACTTGCCGCGGAGACCGAGCCACTCCAAGGTGGAGAAAGGAGTAGCATAATCGGTTCCCCAACTCAAGCAGACCCTCAGCTATCCGCACAATCTTGCTGGCATTCCACATTTTGATGGTCGTCGGGCTTAGTACTATTCGTATGATGCCCAGAGCTAATTTGCTCTCTCAGAGTTTGGTTTTGTGCTTCAAGCGCCCAAATGTATTCCCGTATTTCTCGCATTTGCTCTTTCAGCTCATTTTTTTCCTGCTGTACACGAAGCTCGAAGGTTATGCTGTCAGATTGAAGTTGGGAGATCTCGGAATAAACTTCATGAAAGATAAAATCGATATTCAACTTGGTTAAGGACGGAACTTCGGACATTCGAATGTTAGTGATCAGTCGCTCGGGCTAGCAGAATAATGACTCACTTTGGTGATGGCCTTGTATCGGTGCCGACGGATAGTAAATCCTTTGGGTTTGTCTTTGGCCTATTTCGCTTCAGGACTATCGTAGAAATCTGAGTTGGAAGGTCTTGGGATTCAACGGCTTCGGATGATTGGATACGAAAGACGAGCTCGAAGCAGCAGAATTCGATGATTAAGTAGTATGGTTTCTGAAGGGCATCCGCTGGCCATTTATAACCTTAATTGTGTCAATATACGTGGACCCACTGAGCACCGTGCAGCTGCTCCCGATATACATGAGCCTTTAGTCTAGACACATAAACTACCTCGTATAATAATATAGGATTTACCTTAATACCTCACCCATGACGTCTCAGCCTTGAAGATTCATCTTTTAATACCACGTCAGATCGAAAAAAAAAGATTATTATAGCCAGTTATGCGCTATCTGATTTTTGTCCCTGGGGTCTGTATCTTGTTTTCAACGTCCTGAGCTTCCTGGGTTGTCGCCTGTCCATCCAGCGAATGAATATGCTCTCTAATCGTATTCTAATGGCCCCCGGCAAGATGTTAGATGAGCAGCAAAATGCCGTCTCCGATAAAAAAAATAGTAATCAAGATGTTCAACATAGTTTTAGTCAGTTTCGCAAAGTTCGAGAAAGCCTCTCTTTGTATGCTCAGAAGATAAGTGCAATGCATATTGCTCTTGCTGAGCAGCCTCGCGAACGAGAGGTTCAAACGGTATTATTGGCTTAGTAGCTTTCACCGAAACTCTCCAGGAGGTGCAATTATCTGTATCAACATCATCGTGGATCAAATCCCACTGGATACGAACGTTTATGGACCCACCAGTTTCTGAAACGAGCATTTGGTTCAGCGTACCAGTAACTTGAGAATAGTCTAACCACAGGTTGTCGATAGGACTGCGAATACCGTGTGTGGGACTCTAGGTTTCCGAGAAACGAATCTTACCAGAAAAGACACCTAGAAAATCTCCTTCTTGCACGGGGATGATGGAACAGACGAGCAAAGAAATGTCGTCTTTAGGCAAGAGGAAGGTAAATAAAGACTTATCTCTACCAGACTCTGACACTAGTTGGTTATCGTAGGGTGCGTATACTATATCAGGAGAGAAAGTCTGCAAGCCAATTCCCTTGTAGCTTTCTTCGTTGGGGAAAGCCTATTTATTTCCGGCACAATTCCAACAGGACTCCTGAACTTTCAGCCTCTCAGTAACTTGAGGATTGTCAAGATCAGATACGCGCGCCAGGTCGCCTTTCCCGAGCCTGAGAATCCGCGTTTCTAGCTGTTCGATATAAGGTCTATACTGGGCCTCCCACTTCTTAATTATGACACAACTTGAGGTTGACATCGTATGAGTGTGCAGTGTAAGCATGGGCTAAGAACCCGGTGATCTCGCTAAAATGGGGGACATTGCGACACTCTTCCCAATTGCAACTGATTCCACCGCGTGCATAAACTAGGTGCATATCGATTAAATAACGACGAAGCGAATCCAGCCGATTTGAAGGAAACTTATGCGGAGGAAGGCTCGATGATGATTGACGCGATAGACCATAGCAAATGATGCAGACATCGGCTGCGCATTTCATGCTATCCTCCCTAGGGGACAGCGATGCTTCTGGCCGGTCAAGAAAACCATATTCATCGTCAATATTCCAATTAACTCGATTGCCTCGTCTGTTCGGTTCGCAAAGTTGCAAGAGTGCAACCATGTCTTTAGTAACCTGGATGCGTCGGGTAAGTAACTTATCATCGTCGAAGGTCTCTGTATCAGGCCCGTAAAAGTTCTCCACCAGAGGCATCATTAGAAGCTTCATCAGAATTGCCGAGGAGTTGCATGATCTGTCTATCAATCTCTAACACAAGGCGCATTGTGGAAATGGTCTTTCCTAGCTGCCTCTCGCGTGTCGGTTGCTAACCTCTTTCGAAGTTTAGAGATATCTTTTTTAACATTCTCGTGCTTTTGATAAAGGTGCGGAAAGGAAAGTCGGGCATTCTTAATAGTGCCGGCCAGGGATCGCATCTCTGCATAGAGCTCTCTCTTCTCTCGTCTTAGCTGCAGGATATCTGGATTTTGGCAAATGGCACGCTTGTGCGAATCGGTAAGCTTAGACGGGGCGTGAATATCCCTTTTCCTGAGCATGCTTCCGGCAAAACGTAGTAGGCCTTCCTGAGACGGTCGAAGAAGAACAACATGCTGTAGATCATATCCAATGAATTGCGATTGATAATGCTTTTCAAAGACGGCGTCGCCCGATTGACCAAGCACCCTTTGCCGTTCTTGGCTCGTGAAACTCCCTAAACGTTGCTAGTCAACCTCGGTGGGAAAAAGTCTCCGCCTTCCATGGCGATAATCAAATTCATCAATTCGGCGCACCAAACTTACTATTGACTTCATTTGCCGTCCAACGGCGAAAGTTGTAATGCCCTATATCGTCTTCAAATTTGGCGTCTCGGCCCAACTCTTTGAGGGCTTGCCGACTTGATTCATAAGTCATCGATAAAGACTTATGGAGTTCGTAACCGTACGGAGTGCGCTCAAAGCGTCGAAGAATGGGGGTGTTCAGAACTTGTGGTTTCTACCGAAGAGGAAGGGATGAACTGTGCTTAGGAACTCTCAGCCGCTAAATGAGCTCTGGCGTGAGCTCCGTATTGACAAAAGCCCCGTCAAGGAAAGCGAACGAGATTATCTGAGCGATCGGGCAATATGCCAGTTGGTAGTCACCGTGCATGAAAAACTTGGTTCTGAAAAGAAACATAAGCGTCAGGTCAATTGATATGTAAGTTTGCGGTACAGTTGCCTCCTTACCCATCGGCGCCTTCCGGCCGACCCTTAAGATTGCGAAACTCTATTATGGCACAGAGAACGTCACGTTTGCTTTGAGGATCTTTTAGGTAGAAAAGTTTAATATCACGATAGCAGACTGAGTCCGGAAGATCTTTCAATGAAATATACTTTCAAACGTGTGGGTTCGTTTGCGTTTGCCAAGGGAGGAATTGTCGGGCAGATAGGTATTTTGTGGAAGCAAGACACCGGGGCGAGTTCCGGTAATAGCAGACCATAGCTGCACTGTAGCAAATTGAACGATCATGTTCCCATGACGAAAAAACCTCGAATGGACCCAGTGATGACGGTAGATCGCACAGAAGACCTCTACGTCTAAAGTATTCTTGTCCTTCGTCGGGGAATCTTGCGCTCGGCCTGGAAGGGACCGTCTAAAAACTGTGCCACATTAGTCTAATCTCTCCACGCAGGGAAGGAATGCCCGTACTCGTCGCATCTGTGTATGGACATGTTCATTGACACGACGAGCAAACAATTCGAAATACTGGCAAAGTCGGCGCCAGTACTCATCGTAAGACTGCAGCCTCTTCTCTCGTGATGTTCTGAATATCCAGTCGAAAAAGTTCTTAAAGATCGCTTCATCCTCCAAAAGAAGAAAGTCCACATAGTCCGCCTTCGACTGAATGGAATACCTATTCTCGTGAGTTGACCCTACCCACGGTGCCTGATTCTGAGGATATCCACACTCACTTTCGCCAGTAGCGTTCGACAACGGCAATACCTAGCAAGGTTCTTGGCTTGAAGTTTGGCGGTAGCCATCCAGAACGATGGAAATGTTCCAGTCTGGCTCGAGTTTCCTCGCAAAGGATGGGGTCGGTCCAGTATTGGTGCTCATCTTCCTGAGCCGACCGAACGAGAACAGGAGCCATCGAGAAAAGCCAGGATGGATAACCGAGGTGAGGATCCGGAGTCACGGACAACAAGGTTGTCAAAGTCGATTTGAGGAGTGAGCTGGGTGATGAAGAGAGACTTTGAGTCACTGAGAGGGGAGGGAGGAAAGGGAACCATTTTATAGGCGCCCGGCGAGATGAGACGAAAAGAGAGGGCGCCTGGACGGGGCTGCAAAGGGGAGCCATTTTCGGCGTCGAATTCACAGGTCCTCATATTCTATTTGTAACGCTCTTGGTTGTTTTAACAATGACAATATCTAGAGGTAGGCTGATCTGATCTGATCTGGCTTCAAAGTTCAGCGAGATAGTTTACGAGGGGGATTATAGATTATATTCCTAAAGAGAGCCACATATATTGAGCTGTTGTGGGTGGGTGAGGTGTGAATACAAAACACAAAGGTGCAATTCTAGCATCGGAGCAGTGAATACTAGAACCACAAAGAGGCTTGAGAATCCGAAGATCAACCATTGATTAAACGAAACAGTATTGAAAGAAGAGGTGGGGGGGGCAAGTGTTATGATCCGGTTGTTGCGCTTCGGCGCTCATCCCCAATATCCGAGTTCGTCATGAGCAAAAAGCAAACATCATGAAGTGAAGAAAAGGTAGAAGAAAAAAAAAATGAAAAAAAGGCAGGGTAAGAAATAACAGAAACAAGTATCGGGCGACGCAGGCTAGCTCTAATTCTCTTGATCGTGGATCTGGCCATCCGATTGCCTCTTGCCATCAGCCGAGGCGGCCATGGTCTCGATAGCATCATCTAACTTGTCAGGGTCGGGAATGAATTCAAAGCCGGGCTGAGGAATACCAGCAGTCTCCGGTTTGGGTGATGGCCCAGACTCCTTGGGTTCAGTGGCAGACGCAGAATCAATACCCTCTGAGCTCTCGAGAGTCGAGGCCGGGGCAAGGGGAGACTCTTCCTGGGAGACAGTGACCGTGCTGGGAGAGGCGACGTCGTCAACAGCAGAAGATTCCAGGGTCGGATCGACGGGCTCGCCTGCAGTGTTCTTGGCAAGCGGAGACGCCATGGGCGGCTCGGAAGTTGGGGGAACCTGCGTCAGGACGGCAGAGGGCTGATCAGGCTTGGTGAGCACATCACCAGCACCGACGACCAAACCACCGTCTGTGCCAATCTGCCACACATCCCAGGTTTGGGTGATCTTAACCTCGGGGATGGACGGGAGCTTAGCTTTAGCGGGTTCCACGGCGGGCTTCCTTCGGGCTGGGCCACGGGCTCTCCCCTTGCGAGCATCGCTGAGAGGCTGCTTTTCGGCCGGCAGCTCGGGCTCCTTCTCCTGCTTGGGTTGCTGGGGGCCGAACTGCAGGCGCGAGTTCAGGTCGGTAAGGAATCCCGCCTTCAATGCGGCGATCTTGCTTCCGTTCGGGCGAGCCGGTACCGCGGGCTTCGCCTTGGGTACAGCCGGAGCCTCCTTCGATTCGACAGAAGGGGCTTGGGTCACATTATCCGCCGAGGGCTTGGAGCTCGGTCTAGCAGGCCGAATCGGGATCTGGGGCTTGGGTCTGCCGGGAATCACTGGCGGCTGGCGTTTCTCGGTCGGTGACGTGGACTGGGGCTGTTTCTGCGGGCGTGCCGGGAGAATGGGCTTCGTGGGTACTTCGGGGCTCTTGAGTTCCTCGGCTGCAGGCTCGACCGTGGTCACTAGTTGCTGACTATCGGGAGCATCCTCCCAGATATCACGGCTGGGGAACCGCTGCTTCGTGAGGTCTGGTCGCACAGGAGCCGTGGCTTTCTCACGGGCACCCTCGCCTTCCAGGATATGAGCGGCCACTTGGTGTGAGTCGACCTTATCTGTCTGCATCCTCCGTGCGGCCTCCTGCTCGGGTGTCTCAAATGTCTCAGCAGAGTCATGCTTGGGCAGGTCTGGGATGGTCACAGTAGCGTGGAGTTGCAGACTGTTCGGGGTATCTTCCCAAATATCTTCACTAGGGAAACGGTGCTTGAGTGTGTCGGGGCGTTTCTTGAAGCGATCGGCGGCCGAGACAGGAGGTTCCTTCTTTTCTTCCTCTGGAAACAATGGCTCGTACTCCTCCACATCCTCAAGAGGGGTGTGTATGTCTTCGCGCGGCTCCCGCGAGTCCCAGCGGGTCAGCAAAGGCCTAGCACCTTGAGCACTGGCGGAACGGCTGTTCGAGCGGCTATGTGAGACACTAGGAGTGCGACTGCGGTCCTCGTCAAAGCTCCCCCGGTGCTCAAAAGTCGGAGAGATGGCGGGGTGCAAATACGCCGACTCCGGACGCACTTCGTCGGCCGCCAGAATTGGTTCTTCCTCTTCGGGAGGCTCTTCGTCCTCGGGGGTATGTTCTTCGAGTGCTGGAGTCGGAGTAAATCCATCCGGGTGATGCAAATGATGAATCGGGTCATCAACATGAATCACCTCACCCTCATGGTGTCCATGTGAGCTGGTGCGGCCATGACGCAACGAGGAACCAGGTGCATCCTTCGGTTGTATTTCCGATGCAGGGAAGCTCATCTGTCGCAGGGGCGATTCCACTGCAGGCTGAGAAGTATGATGGCCATCCGGCGGCGGAGAAACCATCCGGTGCATATATTCGTCCGATGCAAGATAGCCGACCTCCTCCTCGGGAGTGCCCGTCATGGCAGGAGAAGTGCCTGGTGACATGTGAGTGGAGTGTCCAGAAAAATTATTACATCATGGTACTCACCAATTCCAGAGCCACTTGCGGCTGAGGTTCTGACGATTTTGTTCAGATCGTCACTGCTCAGAGCCCAATCAGGGCGGGGAGTGCCTACACCGGGGCCATACTGTCCCTCTTCCTTGGCATATTCGTCAGGGTGTTTCTCATACCAGGCCTTCTCAAACTGATCGGTGTGCTGCACACCGTGGCCATGCAGGCCATAGCTGCCCGGGGGCAAAGAGGAATCCCGAGCACTTCGGGTGCGGTTATGGTTGCGGCCCGGTCGCTGAGAGCCTTGGTCGAGATACGGGCTTGGCGAGGGCGCCTGGACATCGCCCGCATTGGGGTACATGGGGACTCGAAAGCCGTGGTCATCTCCAAGATGGGCAGAGAGTCGGCGGTCCGAAGCAGTCGAGTCGGCCCGCGAGCCACTGGCCCGAGAGTGCAGCGAGCGGCCGGGACGATCGTGCTCCTCATGAGCTGGGTAGCGATCCTGACCAAGGCCTGCTGCTGCGGCCTGCCGAGAATCCGTGCGGGTGACCGCCGCCACCTGGGCCTTTGCACTCGACGTCGGCAGAGACGGCCTCGGGGCATGGATCTTGAGTTCACTGTTGACATTGCGAGTCTCGGCCGGCGTCTGGTGATGGCTGTCGGACAGGTTCCCCACATCCAGATCCGCGTATTCAATGCCCTCCTCACCCAGGGACGGTATTGTGACACTCGGGGGCCGGGGTGGCGCATCATTCGAAACGGTCCGGGTCATGCTCGGCCCACTCCATTCATTGAATGGCGATGGGGCATAGCTGTCGCGCATTGGGGAACTTGATCGATCCGTTCCTCGGTTGTTTGGGCGTGGGGGGATCATGGGCATGTCTATCGATGAGGGCGGTTGGGGAGATCGAGCCGGTCGGGGGGGGATGACCGGAGCAGTTTGGGTTGACATGGTGGAGGTATTGAGGAAGCTATGAGGGGAACTGGTCAGCTGAAAAAATGACGCGAGACAAGACTTGGCCGGAGCAGTGGGCCGCCGACAGTCAGGCACGTCTGGGTATGCCTAGACAACGCAGAAGCAGGCACTCTGACGGTGACATGCATAACCAATGTACCACGGGCGGAACTGTCGGGGGCCTGCACCAGATCACAGCACACTTACCCAGATTGATCTGTTCAGCGTCAATTGGACAGAAGTAATACAAGAAAAAAAAAAAGGGGGGGGGCAGAGAATCCAAGAAATTGAAGCAATTCCAGAATGGAAGAGTCAGAACGAGGATGATGTAGCCCTTTCTGCCAGACCCACCTGTCCATGCCTGACATGAGTTACACTACTATAAGTGGATAATTACGGTTTATTACAGCGGTGTGACCATACACCACTGAGCCACTGCGTTACAGGCCCCGATGAGATCAGTTGGAGGGGATAATCCGCGCTGTTTCTCGGGGATCCAATAAGCAAATACCTTATTATTGATGGACTGGTCGAGATTCAATTAATGCCTCATACCTCAATTTCCGGCCATGGTCCTGGGATCCTTTGTATTTTTGCTTATCTTGGGAAAAACCGAAATAGATACTCGAAGAGAGAGAGATATTTTTAACCCTAAGAACCCTAAGTCTCGTTGATATCTTGATATCACCTTCCTCTATCTTGATAAGGCTCTTGCTTATTCACTGCCGCTGGATTGGCTGGTGGAGGCGGTGAGAGCTCTCCGCATTATATGCACGTTGCACTTATCCTGACTAGAGTATAGTATAGGTACTAGTAGACTAGGAAAACTTTGTTAGTAGACCCCCGTGAGCAGACCTAAAAGAAGATCCACTCTGGCCGGTGCTGACCGCTACGTAAATAACCGCCGCAGAGAATCAATTTGCGGGGTAAACCTCAGATTGTCATGCTAGTGTGTATGCGTGAACCGATAGTCCTTGGCCTCTAGGATGTCTTTCTTTAAATAATTTATGGCTAATAGAGGTCATCATTTCTCATTATGTACTGATTGGAAAGTGATCTCTACGTCAAGACAGCATCCCAGCATAGACCAAGTATATACTTGCCCTTAGGTGTCTACACTAAACAGCCTGTTTACTCAGGCCACACTTGACTGGTATATCAGGGCCTTCTCTTGCTGTTTGGCCTACATCGCCTTAAGATTCAGGACTTCCACAAGGATGACAGGGCACCGCCTTGATCTTAAGGAAACGTAATGTATTTGATTATCTCCCAATGAGATCATAGGTTTGGCTTTTTCTGTTTATAGAAGATAGACAGAAAGAAAGAAAGCTCGGGATATCATCTGAAGTTCCATATTTTAAAATTAATATCCCATTCCTCTACCTCGAGTTTTCAGTCTGCTAGCAACCACCGCCACTACCAGCACCACCACCCGCAGCCCCAACCGTAAACACACTATCCCGACGAGCCCGTACAGAACCCTTATTCTGTCGTCGTTGTCGTTCTCGCACCGCAAGACCAGTCAGCAACACCATCCGATCAACCCGTTCACCATAATCCCCGGTCATATCCAGACGACCCGCGGTTAACGAATAAGTATCAGAAGAGAACACAGCCAAGACATTCTGGCTGTCCTCGTCCACCAGTTTCATGTTCGCATAGGGACTGGAATGGCTGCCCATAGAACGGGTCTTTTTCCAAACGAGGTGGCTTAGTTGGCCCTGGATGGGGATATAGAAAGAATAACTCGCGGACACAAGACCTTTCTTGATCAGAGGTACCCAGTCTGTCTTATTGGTCTGCTCGTCCTCGATTAATGTGACATCGCAATCTGATGAAAGGCGCCGGAACTTGGATAGCCCGATGACGGAGTCATTGATGTCGGCCCCGTCGTGGATAGTGATATCGGGCTTTTGGGATGAAAACTGGGAGTTTTCGATGAAGAAGTGACGCTTGCCTCCGTCTTTACTATCGGTGACCGCACGGTAATGGCGGCCCCAGGATTCTTCAGTGACGTGAAATTGAGTAGAGGACATGTCTAGAGCGAGGATTGTCTCTAGTCTTGCAAAATAATAGTAGTAGTGGCATAAGAATTCCCATGTGCCAAGAGGGATCTGCTGTTGCATTTGATCTTCCGAGGTGCTTCAATGCGATAGATATATCCTGGCCCCCTTGTCTTGCAGCCCCCCCCCCCGGTAGCTGGTCCATGGTAGCGAAAATGCCGATCGGTTTTTTTTTTTTTTTTTCATCACAGCACGGTTCTATGGTTCATGCAACAGACAATAATCAGCTCCTCTCGCACTATCCAGTTATATGCCTTGACCCCTACCAATCAATAAGAACACTGCCCAAACTCACAACCCTAGTCCGTGCGATCGCCACAACTGTTGATATATGGCGATCCGGCCCCCACGGGGACCGTGGATGTTGCGTGTGGGGAAGACACGCCAATCAGGGAGAAACCACGATGGCTTAACGTCATCAGTTACACAATTCCGATCCCGGCATCATCTGATAATCTTGTTTCTCTCCTCGCTTGATGATAAGGCTGCGGCAGGACTTGAAAAACCAAACTCTTCTTGTGCATCCAGTCGAAGTACAGCACACAGGTCGGCATACCACGTTCGGCAGGTAAACATATACCAACTGACGGGCAACATGAATCATGCGTTATCTCCAAGCCAGGGTTATGCATCTTGCAAATTACTAGTTTCAAACATGCGTTGGTTCGACATACCTAACTCGGTAGTGCTTTGCTGCCGAGCTGAGAATTGAAGGTCTCTAGTCCACCGATCTTTAACCTCACGAGGAGACATTTCTCACAAATCATATGCGCCGAGAGTTCTCGGAGGTGCATGCTGATGCTTTCCCTGCCCTATGAATTGCGTCCAAACGGTTGATCATGATTATGCATAGAGTAACGGATCAGCACCGATCCAGTGTGGATCAAATCCGACCGGCCATAGTCCCCGAGATCCCTGTCCTATGTTGTATCGGGTGCCGATCAAATCGTGAGATGATGCAAGAGAATTTGGGGTATTTTTTTTTTTTTTTTTTTCGGCGCCCAGTTCTCCAGTATTTTGTCATTGGGATAAGAAAAAAAAAAGAATGCATATGCAGCTTGAGATAATAAACACTGCTGTGCATATAGGGCTTCAAGGGCAAGATCCTGAAGGATGGAGGTTAACCAAAGCTATGACCAGAAGGGTAGCAGATGTGTACAGTATATGCCCTATATTCTTGCACTCTTCAGAGACTTGATATATGCTGTGATCATCTATTGTAGAAACTTGATCTAAATTTATTGAACCATGCCTACAGCGATTGAGGATCATCCTGTTCTTAAAATTCCATGGGGCCAAATGTAACCCCCCGGATCATGCGTCCTGTCCCAAGCCACGCGCAACCGGGATACGGCAGACATTGGGCTGTGATGATCTCGACGTGATGTGTTACATGTGCAAGAGGATCTCACTCCGACTCTTGGATTCTAGCTAGCGATGACGCTGGCAATCGGGCTAAGGATATGCTAGTGTAAAGTAATGAAAGCGGATATACATCCTCATGCTCGAGATCCTGATATCCCTACTGGCTGAGAGCAGCTAGGGCTCGTAAAATCTCCCCCCGGCTTTGTGGCCAGGCACGGTGTGTTGATCGCAGTGGGGTGAGCTAGCGGTTCCTGTCCATCTTCAGATATAAAAAGGGCATGTAAAACCCCAGGGGAAAGATTTAGACAACAACCATCTCATCATCTTCAAGAATACAACCCAGATCTTCATTTTGCGGCTCAAGGGAGACTCTCAGAAAGAGTCAATTGCATTCAATCGCAAAACAACCACTGCATTCTATATCAATTCCACACATACCCTTCTTTCTCCAACGATGAAGTTCCTCCCCATCCTCACAACCCTAACCACCCTCACTGCCGCAAGCGCCATCCCACCCACCGACAACGCACTCGCCCGCCGCGGCGACGGCCCCGAAGATAAATCAGGCAACTCGCAATTCGTGCTGCAGTGCGAGGGCACGACGGTGCCCAACCCCGGCGGCGCCGGCGGCGAGGGAGAAGGCGGCGGATCCTATTTCAACAGCAATATGGTGTTCAACGCCAACGGGCAAAAGATCAACCCCGAAGCCTGTACCCAGAAGGACAGCGTCTGTGACAACTGCCTCTTCTCTGGGGGTGGGCTCAGCTCCCCCACTAATGTTACTGGGTGCTGGAACCCGCCCGGTGGTAAGAGGGGCTGCACAATCCAGTTCATGTACAATGGACACGACTATGACAGTGATAAGGGGGATAAGGCTTGTGGGACGACGAATCAGTTCCAGCCTTTTGCTTTTGATTTGAGTGCGCTGTGCTACTTTAATGTTTGATTCTTTTGTCTTCTGGCTTGAATACGGGAATGATTATGGACATGATGCTGTTATATGCTAGCTAGCTTTGGGGGATTCGGTCTCTGTTCTTTTTGTTGCGCTAACTCGGGTCTTTCTTTGTGCATATCGTGCTATGATGCACCCAGTATATGCCGAAATGATTGTCTATGTTGCTGTTTTTATGCATATTCTCGATTATAGTCCTCTAGGCAACTAGCATAGGGAACTCTCGATTCTTGAGGTGGTAGTAAGAAGCGCCGAGCAAATGAATTCCTCTTAGTTAATCTCAATCAAGACAACCTTGAAAGCATGGATTCATGCATGGCCATCGGCAGAACAGGCATTACAGGCATTACAAGCTGGCCGAGTCACTCCAGAGATAAAGAGTAGCAATCATAATACCTAACACGGACTCTAACCATACATGAAAGTCCCGAAGATGTTTGCAGGAACGCTCATCGACTTTGAAAACAAAGACATGCTCGGCGTGCTCATCCCAAGCAAATGGAGACATACAAGTACAGAATGACAAGGAAAGAATAAAGAGAGATCATGGCGCATTCCAATGCCCGGTACCCATCACGATTGGGGAGGCATCGAGCATCGGGTATTTCATCAACCGCCCAGGGTAATATGCCGACAAGCAGACATTCCAGCCCCAGTAGAAAGAGCACGCAGGAAGGGTCTCGATTAAGACGTCAAGGCATCAGACGATCATCTGCGCAATGCCTTGGCCTCCCAGAGTCTTGCTACCGACAAACTCCTGGCTCTTAAGGCCGGCCAGCGCATAGAAGGCCGCCGCAATGATGAGCACCACCGCAACAGCAATCAGACTCGAGGCGCCGCTGCAAAGACTGGCCCATTGGATAGCGCTCAGGATGGTGTACATGGCGGCGCGCATCCAGTTGGTGGTGAAGCGGCGAATGAACTCATCGAACTTGCCGGACGTGGGACAGATGCGGAGGAGGAAGGGGATTTCAACGAAGATCAGGACAAACGCGGAGCAGCTAGATATGGTCAGGATACTTGGTCGCACTTTCCAGCGGGCGGTCGAACTCACAGGCAGAGAACACTAAACACGATGCGCAGAGCATGTAGTGTGAAGATGTTGGCAATGCCGAGGGCAAAGCAGAGCACAATGCCTACCACACCCGTCCTAGAGATAACCTTGTCAGACCGGAGCATTTATTTGCGGGGAGCGAAAGCAAGGGTTCGGAAGTCGCAGGTGCCGCCCAGGTGTTAGGCAGCCATCCTTCAACTGCGGTTTTCCTCCACGGCCGGGTTCGAAGGAGGGATTATTGGGGAAATGGATACAACATGGTATACTGACCATTGTCCGTAGATGCCTGGGCGATGGCGATATTAGCAAGACTGGGGCTGATCGACGTCGCAACGTCGGAACACAAGGTGATACGTACTGAAGTTTCTCGAGCGAAACTCCTCGGCCAGGGTCATGATGGGCTAAGATATGATGAGAGTCAAGCAGCGACCGGATGAAATATTGAATTCGAGGTCGCTGAAGACAGAATTTCGCGGGGGATTGAGGGATTGAAATGTTCCAAGAGTCGAGACTCCGAAAGTGTCCACGCGGCGGATGGCGCTGGGCGGTCAACCGCTGAAACACAAACAAAAACAAAGACGGGATGAACAGAATGCGCAAGATAAAGATATTTGAGGGTTTCTGGGTATATTTGGCTCTTTGATACTTGGAGTAGATTCTTATTGCCGATTCGATCAAATAGTTGACTTCTCCTAAGCCTTGCTTAAGGTTCATGACACTGTAAGCGCAAGATTCCGATTTATATTTCTCCACCATCAAGGCTGACATTTTTCATTTTAATTATTTTTCAAGGCAACAGCGTACTAGCCGGTATTTTTCAAGTGCTGGTAGATCTAATATCAATATTCAAGCACATAATTAGGGAAGTAGAAAGCATCTAGTTAGCAGGTAGGTTATTCCAAGGCTATGTATGTAGGACATATTGATTTGCTAATTAGAGTAAGTGAAGGGGGTTTTGCTTACTATGCTTACTATGCACTAAAAAGCGGTTTGTTTCAGTAACACGGCAAGATGGCCGAGCGGTCTAAGGCGTGCGGTTCAGGCTCACCTGGACTCACTGGTTCTGTATCAGTTTCCGCATCTCCATCAGGGGACCTGGGTTCGAATCCCAGTCTTGTCATTTTTTTTCTGCGCTGGAATTTTATATATTCTATATCAGTTCCTATTTTATATCTCTTTCTTTTTCTCCTAGACAGCAAATCTTCTTCCTGCTAAAAATTAATATACCAGGGCCATGGTGAGACCTATCTTTTTATTCTGTAATAGTAGGACCTGTGAATTCCCTTTTCTGGTTAATTTTGCCGTTTCCGGTTTAACGCCCTATTACGCCGTCTTGTCACCTCACCACATAAAAGAACTCCCCTTCCTTTTGGCCTCCTTTCTTCCTCTATCTTTTTTCTTTCTACCCCGTCTACTTTACACTCACTGCTACGCCCCTGCGATTTGTCTCGCCTAATCGGAGTCCCCGTCAGCCCTACCCGACTCCCTTTTTTCTTTTCGGTCGTAAACTACGGCCGGGCTTTTTACCTCTACCTTAAGCTCTTTATTAGGATTATTTTCGCCTTTCTACCTATATAAGTAACGCCGGGAAGAGGTCGCCCCGGCTTTAGGGGAAGCTATATCCTAAATAGCGCTTTATATTTTCGCTAACTACTTACTTATATTCCGATCGATACGGAATTAATTAATATTTTCTTTTATCGAGTATTTCCTCAACGTAGTTCGCTTATTCTATTATTTCCCGAATTTTCCCTCTGTCCTTTTGCCCTCGATACCCTTCCTAGCCTCCTTAGTTCGCTGATTTACTACGCTACCTTACCTATCTTGCTACTCTATCCGTGTGACCTATTTCTTTATATCTACCCTATCTATATTCTCTACCTTAGTTCGTGGGTTAGTTCTTAGTAGCTATAGGTGCTACGCCTTATTATAACTATACAATAGCAAAAAAAACCTTATCGATGATCCTCTCGGGCTCGTGTTCGAACCTAATAGCCTAGAGCGAGCGGTTACTACCGTTTACCACCGTTAAGCTCTTAACCTTAAGAATCCTATTTAAACTAATAAAACCGAAAACACTTAAGCCTATCGATCTAGCGATCCCGAAGCGTAATACTTACCCGGCCCCTAAATAGAATCTAAACAATAGAAGATATTGCTAGGTCTCTTATTAGGTAAATACCCCTCTTAGGTTTTCGCTTTCCCTATACTGCCGATCCACGCGTTTTAGCTAAGCCGATATAATATCAAGGACACGGTGACGCTTAATCGTCTACGCTCGAGAATAGGGGTAGTAGACTAATCTACAGCATCGGGGCTGTGTGATACAACCTCAGATAGGGCCGAGCGAAGCGAGGCATACGGAGTCGGGCGTATTAGCACCCGGTTATCGTCATCGTCAGTCTCTCCAGCTTCTGAAGATATATCTTTAAATCCACCACGGGTTGATACCCGCCAATAGCGCAAACAACGCAGTCTCGCCTGGTTTCAGCTGATGCTTCATCCCGAGGCCAAAGATGGCCTGCGACTGCGCAATCCCGCCCATGATCATGCAGTCACCTAAAAAATGGAGACCGGATTGACGACTGCAGTGGGTCTGGATGAGGGAGTAACCAGCGAGGCTGATGAGGACTGTGTCCGATGACTTGCAATCTCGGGTTGTTTGGAATCTTGTGCTCTAGGCCGAGAGGTGGTTTGTGTTGTGAGCGGTCGTCGTTTAAAGATGCTACGGTTCTATTATGCCCGCATGCCACCGACGGTGGAGGCCTTTTCAGAGAAGCAACACCTCCTTCGTGTTGTAGCGGACAATTACCGCCGACTCTGAAGCTTGCAGGGACAGCAGATTCCCGTCTGTCTAAGGTCTTCGAGCCATAGGTCACATCTTGGTACCATAGCGAATTAATGGCCTAGATGATGATCCTGAGCTGGTCTAGGACTCGACTTCAGCGTGCGAATAATGATGCGAACTCCAGTTTCTTCGAGGAGGAGCGCAAGAAAGCTCTGGCCGTGCTCCGATCGTATGGAGTTGTCTACAGCGACAGTGAGTGGCCTTCGTTCCGTGACCGGGTGGGAAAATATCTCTACTGGGACTCACAAGTCCCTAGGGTCTTGTCGCTACTAAAGAAATCTGTTTTATCGCCGCCTACTGTACCAGCTCTGGGGATTGATGCTGCTTAATGACGCCAAGCAGCAGGAGCGCATTACGGGTATATATCTGGAGCAGACCGTTTACTATTGGACTTCCTGTGTGTTTTTGATCTCTAGAGGATCCAAGATCCCGTCTTTAGGTAGGGTTTTGGACCGCAACCCACTCTTGTTTTTATATTTTTATAGCTCTACGGTACGGTGGAGAAAGCAATATAGAAAAACGGCTTCCGTGCTTAAACTCGAGTCATTGAACTAGACCTACAGCACGATATAGTTAAATGCTTTATCCTGCAAAAGGGTAGCATCCGATATATCCTGCGAATGCTCTCGACAGATAGGACACCTCTTCGGTGTTTCAAGATCTCCTGCGCACAACTCGCAGACCATATGCCCACATAGGATAGTCACCGAGCGATCTGGCTATATATAGCAGATCTTGCATTCTAAAACATGCCTTTCTCTTTGCTAGGAAAGTTCCTCTTGCGTCTTTTGATGCTTCTTCCTCTCCCGGTGAAGTTCATCTCGAAGCCTGCGATTTTTCTCTTGTAGGCGTTGCATTTTATGGAAGCTTGAGAATGCTGGCCGGCAGCCTGCTTCCTGAAAAATCTCGTGGTCAGCGGATAAATAATATTCCGTAAATGATTCTACCCAATTCGCGACCTAACAACCCAGTTTTGCTTAGCTGCGCGCCAGTCAACCGGACCAATAGCGGAACGCGGCCTACATGGCATGACAGTCAAATACCGATACCGAGAGAAAACGGGGTAACTCAAGTTGATATACACTTGCATTCATGAACAGACGGGGCAAGGCAGGGCAAGGCGGGGACAGAGGTGAACAGACGGCGGTAGGATGATGTTATTTCGAACTGAGCAAGAGCCGCACTGTGAACTCACCCGAATAGCACCACTCAATTTTGCATCACCCATGTTTATTAGGTTCTGATTGGCTCAGCCTTCATCGAAGGAAGACATCAGCGTGCCGCTGATCTGTTGCTCTTGCATTGGTTGGGGCGGGATGCGGTCCGATTGGGTGTGACGGAGGGGTCCACACTGTCACTAAGGCGACCAACCTTCACCGCTCCTCGTGCTGACTGGGGACAGCCCAAAGAAGGCAAGCGCGGAAGAACATTGATCCTCCCGCTCAACAAAGAATGATGAACTTTCCATTGAAGCGAGACTTATATCCTCTCCATATATGCACGGGGAGGTTAGCAACGCCCATTCATTGCCACACAATCACACCTTTACCATCCATGGACGACTCAATTCAACAGATCCGCAACCGCATCCTGGGCCAAATTCGAGAGGTCTTGTTCGAGTTGCCTGAAGATGATGTTACCGGAACGATGCGAATACTGGGTGATACCCCAACTAGGATTCTTGATCCGAACGATTATTTAGAATCGATGCGTCCATTTACCTTGGAGGTGCAGAATAGCCTCTGTGCGCGCCATGGGAATAACACCACTCGTTTGCTTGCGGTCACGATTCACCCCGACAAGCATTCCTATTTCGTTGTCGACCTTAACAATGCCGACTATGACTACCAAACGGCCCACGAATGCAAGTTATCTGTACCGGTCCATGTCCTCCGCTTATCATCAAAAAGAAAACCCACGATCAGTCGACGAAGAGTGCTAGATTCAGTAATCGCAGAGACTCTTCGGAAGCTGCACGATGACCATGGCCAAGACCCCCTCCCTTTGTTTGACAATCACTGCGACAATAATCGTTATTACGGCAATCCACGGAGCCTCCAGCATTGATCTTGGACAGGCTTGCAGCTGTCCGCAATGGAAAAAGAAGATCTTGTTGTCATTTAGGCGCCACCATACGTTTGCCGGGGAAGATCAGGCGTGAATTCGACAAGATATTGTAGCTAGATGGCGACCCGTATCGAATGTTCGGCTCCTTCATCAATCGCGAAGTAGGGTAAATCACTCAAAGTAAGATAGATCTGTTGGGTTCGGCACGAGCCCGACCAATAATCTGAGGAAATCCTTGGCCCTGGGACCTTCCTTCCACTCTATGTGACTCTGATACCAGCATCTTAGGCCAACGCGAATCTGCCACGTCCATCACACTGTTCCAGTCTTTCCCCGCCACTCGAAAATACATTGGGCATGTCCATTTTAATTTCAAATTAGCGCGCTTGGACCTCCTGGTCTTCGGGTTATATAGAGTGCGGCCGCCGCGGCCCAAAGTTACGGGTGGAAAGGCGGCCGTTTCTGGCCTCCAAAGCGGCCATTTTCGGCGTCAATTTCACAGGTCCTCATATTCTAGTTGTAAATCTACCTAGCGGTGCTGGCATTGTAGCCGGCAACGAATGGATACTAATGCTCAGAAAAAGACCACCTCTGCGATAAACACAGCGCTATATATAGTATTTCCATTTTTTTAGCCTCCGCAGTGTGTCCCTATAAGTCCAAAATTTTTATCTTATAAAAATTTTGCATCCTGTAAATAAAGGCCGCCTGACCTGCGAGGCTCACAGGCTCACACCCTCAACTTGACGGCCTTTTTTGTTCAAATAAAATTTATGATTATCCGGCTACTTCTTCCCATATCTAAGCCTTCCTTGAATATTAAATCAGGGATACAGTCTCGTTCCTGTTCCATAGAACGAGATGGGTGCTCAGAGAGAATCCCTACTTCCCCAGGTAGGATCTTCGAGCTTTACAGCAACCATGCGCATCGAACGTAACCAAACAATCATTTCACTCTCAACTTCCTTAAAACAGCAGGCCACATGGTAATGCATAATGCCGATAAAGTATAGAGTCCATCGCCGAGGTCAATCTGCAGGCATTCCCCCAAACCGTAGCTGAACTTCTCTAAACAGCGCAAATATATGCTAGGGTGACTCCTTATCGATGAATATGAAAGTTATGTGGCACGCTCGCAACCAGTAATAATCCAGCGGAATAGGTCTTACCGTAGTGATGATGGTCAAACTCGCTCCTGGACGTCTTGACTCCTCGAGGAGTACATGGCCTGTATTAATGATAGAGTAGCCGGCGAGCCCTATGTTATTTATAGGGCTAAGGATCATTTACTATATAGCGAGGAGAACGCAAGGATAATCGGGTATGGAGCCCTCGGCAGATGTATGCAGACGCTGGCCACTGGTCTGGGGATGAAGGTAATTGTAGCCGAGCGGCGAGGAACAAGTCCGCAAGCAGATCAGGGTTTCTCCTAAGACGCTCTTTGAAGATCAATCGAGTAACATTGGATTAGATATTATTTTTTATTATTATATTTTATTCCAAGAGGCGAGAGGCTATGACAGGAAGGAATACAGCTTGGATAGACATGATTTCTTTTTCTTATTTTATATCGGAAATCTAGATCTTACCTTTGAGCGGTCATCCATTCATTAGTACCTAAAAGCCCTACAATAACTCTATGCATATCAACGATGTAATACCCCGTTGGGGGACATCCGCAGACACGTCGAGAACCTAACCCTAGAAGTATTATTGATGTAGCCCCGACTCTCTCGCATGATTAGCATGTGCATATCGGCAGAAAAAGTCATTTTATTAAAAAACAAATTATACCTAATTTAGCATAAACCAGCAAAAAGCAATTGACAAGACTGGGATTCGAACCCAGGTCCCCTGATGGAGATGCGGAAACTGATCAGATCAGTAGTTCAAGTGGGCCTGAACCGCACGCCTTAGACCGCTCGGCCATCTTGCCGTGTTGTTGAATGAAGAGATCAGGTTTATGCTCCACCAGACAAGACTTTAAAGTCCCGTTTGGGTAGAGCAGCATTCACCCAAAAGAACAATATCAATGGGTCTAATGTTGTTTCGGTAGACATTTTAGAACATTGCAATCAAATCCATAAATACTTATTTAAATAAACAGGCGGAGATAGATTTTCCTAGATGTATGTGTTACTCAAAACTGTAAGCTGGCACGCGGACGGAGCATTCGGGATCCACATAGTCAATCCTGCGACTCGTACACCCCGGGGCCGTCGAGTCCTCCGCTTACTCTTACTCAACTGACTCGATTGATTCGACTCTTATGTTCCGGTGTTTAAATTCAACAGCCAGTCATTATCCTTGTGTTTTTCAATGATTACTCTTTCTTAATCGCAAGGCCTTATGGCGCTCCTCCAGATAATCGAGACCACTTTGGTCTTAATAGTGCTATGGACAGTCGCTGAAGCTATTCGGCGACTCCATTTCCACCCTCTGGCTTCCATTCCGGGGCCCCGCCTCGCAGCGTTGACCTGGTGGTATGAGTTCTACTTCGATGCCATTCAGCCTGGCCAGTATATTTTCAAGATTCAGGAACTCCATAAGCAGTATGGTATGTTCCAAGGCATCTACAATGAACAAGACCGAGACAGGGACGACAAATTGATATCGTCATGTCTTATCAGGCCCCATCCTCCGAATTACTCCGGATGAGATTCACCTCAGCGATGTCGGTTACTTGAACACAATTTATGCACCGTCCATGACCCGTCGGGATAAATATGACCACCCACTCAAAGCCCTTCGAGTCCCCGGAGGAGTAGGCACGACCGTGGATCACAGTCTCCATAAAATCCGTCGCGACGCTCTGGTGCCCTTTTTCAGTAAACGCAATGTTCTGTTTCTGGAACGCTTGATCACCGAGAAGGTTGATCAATTGTGCCAATTGATTGGGAAGCACGCTTCTACAGAAACACCGGTGAATTTGTCGGACGCTTTTTTTGCTCTCTCTAATGAGTATGGTCCTGTGATTCCGCATGAGCAATGCCATACAACTAACCAAGAACAGTGTTGCCACTAATTTCCTCTTTGCTCATCAAGGCAATGTTCTTGCCGACGAGACCAAGGCTGCTACTCTTCGTGATAACGGCAATCGACTTCTACAGGGGATCCATTTGAACAAGCATCTCCCGTGGATCTCCGACTTTTTGGAATCTCTTCCACACTCTCTCAGCAGACCCATGATGCCCCCTGGTCTGATGGACATGCTGGATCTATTCGACGTAAGGCTTTCGAGGGAATGTACCTTTTTTTCCATTCGGACTTTTTTAACACATTCAACAGAGAGTGCGCGCCGAGTTGGTCGGTATCATGAAAGCCAAAGAATCCGGAGCTACCAGTGAAAAGCCCATAGGCCCAACAGGGAAAGAATCAGTATATGACTCGGTTCTTGATAACCCGAGCTTACCGGCCTCGGAAAAGACCCTGCTGCGACTCGAGCAGGAAGGTGCTTTACTCGTTTTGGCTGGGACCGAATCGCCCGCCCACACGCTGAACACCATCTTCTACCACCTCATCGCGAACCCCACAATTCTCGACAAGCTACGCACAGAGCTCAGTACAGTTTCCAGCCCTGCTCGCTGGACCCAGCTAGAACAGCTCCCGTACCTGTCAGCAGTCATCGAAGAAGGGAACCGGCTCTCCTTCGGCGTCACAATTCGAACAGCCCGTGTTGTATCTGAGCCATTTACATACACTCCTTCATCCTATGCCACCGCCTCTTCTTCGTCCGTGGGTCAGAAGTCTTATACGATTCCCGCTGGAACCCCGATGAGTACCTCTACTCTGAGCGCACACACGACCGAGATCGTCTTTCCTAACCCGTTTGCCTTTGACCCCGATCGCTGGCTCGGGGAGGAGGGCCAGGAGCGTCGGAAGTTCCAAATGGCGTTTAATAAGGGAAGCCGGAAATGCTTGGGAGTTGAGCTGGCGAGCGCGGAACTGTGTCTGGTGGTGGCGGCACTGGTGCGAAAATTTGAAATGAGTCTCTGGGAGACGGATGCAAGCGACGTTGCGTTTTTGCATGATTATCAAGTTGCGATGCCAAGGATGGATTCGCAGGGGGTTCGGGTGATGGCGAAACATGCTAACCACTGAACTTTGTGCCCTAACTGGATATGTGGTGCGTAGGATTGGTCTTAGTCTCTTTTCCAAATTGTCTTTCTTGAATTCTCCGGTAATCACCTCATCTCTCTGTCTGTGGTGATAATGGTGGTTTTTTAATCGCTTCTCGTCATTTTCCTGCTGGTGCCTTGCTTGCTATTTGGTGGTATCTTAGGGCCCAGAGGGCTTTTGCTGCCGTAGGGGGCCAAATGCTTGGTTTGCCCTGGTACTGGCTCCTGAAACGAAAAATTTCAATATTCTCCTAACTATGGCAAGATGGCCGAGCGGTCTAAGGCGTGCGGTTCAGGCCCACTTGAACTACTGATCTGATCAGTTTCCGCATCTCCATCAGGGGACCTGGGTTCGAATCCCAGTCTTGTCAGTAGCTTTTTGTTACACTTTTTAGTGATTCGGTTTTCGGGGAAAAAATCGATTGGAGTGGATCTATGTATTACTTACTATTCCTTCAATACAAGCAAGCAAATGTGTGCCCGTTGATCGCCGGCCCCACCCGGGATGCCGAACACGATTACGATCACGACGCCATCTATATATAATATGGATTTCTTTCATGTTCAAAAAAAGAAGTAAAGCAGCAAAACACTGAGTCACTATGGCCAGTACAAGCCAGCAACACACAGTTCCATCTTCCTTACAAAATGGCGATTCCTCCCGTCGCAGCATGCTCGAAACGTCAATCGTCATGTTTTCGCTATGCGCCGCGGTATTTGTGGCTGCCCTCGACGTCACCATCATAACTACATCAATGCCCACTATCGCGGGCCATTTCCACTCGAAATCCGGCTACACATGGATTGGCAGCTCCTACATCCTGGCCAACACGGCGACCATCCCAGCCTGGGGCAAGGTGTCGGATATCTGGGGCAGGAAGCCGTTGCTGCTGATTGCCCTCGTCATCTTCTTTGCGGGCAGCCTAATCTGCTCGGTGGGAGATACTATGGCTCTGCTTTTGTTTGGGCGCGCGGTGCAAGGACTAGGGTCTGCCGGTCTCTTGACGCTGGTGAATATCTGTGTGAGCGATCTGTTCTCCTTGAGAGATCGGGGCTTGTATTTTGGTCTCATTTCTGTGGTATGGGCCTTGGCTTGTGGTGTTGCACCTGTGCTTGGGGGTATTTTCACGGAGAGAGCAACGTGAGTATGGTGCTTTCATGGAGACACCGCGGTATAGTTCATGGCTAACCATATCGGCATATGATGGCAGTTGGCGCTGGTGCTTCTGGATCAACTGTATGTATCTGTGGCACACCTTCTCTTCCATTTCAGAGATTTAACTGCAATTTAGTGCCTATCACGGGCCTCGTCTTCGTGCTGCTGTGGTTCACTCTCAGACTCGAAACTCCACGGACACCGATCAGGGATGGTCTCAAAGCAGTGGATTGGTCCGGCTGCGTGTTCGTGATTGGCAGCACCATCATGCTGCTACTCGGTCTCGACTTTGGCGGCGCCACACATCCCTGGAATTCAGCAACAGTAGTGTGCCTGATTGTATTCGGGGTCGTGGTTGTGGGGCTGTTCGTGGTCAACGAGTGGAAGATGGTCAAATACCCGGTTATCCCTCTGATCTTTTTTCGAGACAAGTCCGGGGTCGCCTCGTTCCTGGTCTGTTTCTGCCATGGGTTTATCTTCATGGGCGAGGCGTACTACCTGCCTCTTTATTTCCAGGCCGTGCTCGGCGTCAGCCCGATCATGTCTGGGGTTTATCTCTTGCCGCTTGTGCTGTCCATTTCCATTTCGGCGGCGCTGACGGGGATTTTTATTCAGAGAACTGGCAAATATGTACCTGCCATGTGGTTCGGCTTGGTTCTGTTGACGCTTGGGGTCGGGCTCCTCATCATTTTAGAGGACACAGCCAACTGGGGCAAAATTATGGGGTTTCAAATTATCTCGGGCGCGGGCGTGGGTCTCAATTTTGAGGGTCCGCTGTTGGCATTGCAGGCGATCGTTGGCGTAGAGAACACCGCGACGGCCACCGCGACAATTGGATTTGTGCGCAGTCTTTCCACGGCCGTGTCTGTGGTAATTGGAGCTGTGGTATTCCAGAACCAAATGGTACAAGAAGGTCCTAAGCTGGTCGGAGTTCTGGGTGAGAAGCTGGCTAGCCAGCTTGCAGATGGCGGTGCCACCGCCAGCATCGAGTTGATTGAGACGCTCCCCATGACACAGAAGTTAGCGGCACGGCACGCCTTTTATATGTCGCTCCGGACCATGTGGATTATGGTGAGTTGCTGTTTTTGGCAGTTAGCCCTAATCGCTGACTCCATCGCTAGTATGTGGCCTTTGCGGCCGTTGGGCTTCTGGCTGGGTTTTTTGTAGATGCGCATTATCTGAGCAAAGAGCACAAAACGGTTGTTCTCGGCTTACGCGAAGAGCGGGAGCTATCGCAGTCAACATTGAATTGATTCCGCAGATCTCAAATCATCGGCGTTCAATCCACTTCTTGGCGGGTATGACAGCGCGTCTACGTCATGCCCAGAGCTGGTGAGATATCGGGCCATTTCACGGCTGGAAACCTGATTTCCACGGGATCTTCGAGATAAGTGAAGAAGTATTTAGTATGCACAAGATCGCTTGGGTCGATGGGTGATTTCCTATTCCCTATCGCATTGTCAATCCAAGGCTCAACCAAATCCGCCCTTCATAATGGCCAGCCTCCTACGACTCCAGCCCTCAATGCAGGCCCGATTTTCTCTCAAACCTATCGGTCGGTCATCCATTACTTTGCTGTCCCGACGCACGTACGCGCAAAACCCCTCCAACACCAAATCCGGCGACGGCCACAGCTCGGAGACGGAGCAGGCTCCAAACCACCCGGTCCCCTCCAACAAAGCGCAGCCTACCCTGAAGGATGGGAAGCAATCGCCCATGGCAGACATGGAGGGGAACCTGAAAGAAGATTTGCCCGAGGATGTGAAGAAGCATAACGCGGAGGTGGAGCAGCGTTATGATCGACCATACAATCATATCGCAGATGAAGGGAACATCGAGAATGCTTGGAAGAAGTAGCATCGCCTTTTTTTTTTTTCTTTTCAAGTTGGCGTTGGGGAGCTACGAATTTGTATCATAGTATAAGTGCTGTCTTTTGGGTGAGTGAGAACATTGATGTATACTTGAGTTTTGCTGGAAGATTGAACGCCAAAGCCCTGAAACATGAATGTATCCCGCATATCATTGAGATGTATGACCAAAACTGGGTTCCTCAAGTGCTTCGAATGCAAAGATTGAAGCTTCCATCGATTGAGTCCTCTACATCAACCTAATCTTTTGGTCGTGATACCCCAGTTGAAGGAAAATCTCGGCGTCTTGTTCTTTGGCAAAAGGGTGTGATTCCACCACGGTTGACACGGCAAGGCTTGTGTGCTGGCAGATCCTGAGCCTGGGACATACTTAACAACACCCTGGGCTGTGCTAAGGTAGATGAGTGGAGGGAGAAAAGGAACCTCAAAACCTCGGGGAGAAGGATATCTCGGATAAACAATTCTCCCACCCCCGGATTATTTACATGCCTTGGCAAACAGGCACATATTTACAGGTTGCCTCATCGAACCTTGGGAGGGTTGGAAAATACAGGTGAGATGATCATCCCCAACAGCGCGGGGCCATAACCTAGAGTCAGCGGGGCACGATGACGGATGGGCGCTGTTCCTGGGGCTCGCAGATCCACTCGTTCACCCCCACCGTGCTCGATTGTAACACCGGGGGTACTTCTACCTGTCCTGAGCCAAGGCCGCCTTCTTTGCACTTACACAGACACAGCATGCCACCTTCCACAGCACCCGAAGACCTCAAATTTGACGTTGCGGCACCTCCAGGTTGGACGTTTTCTCCGGGTGACACTATCATCGGCAACGTGGTGCGCCACGCGCCGATCGTCGCACCCGACGCCATCGTGACACTAGGCCTGATCGGTCGCTTAAGGGTCCGAATCTCAGAACAGGAGGGGCCCGGCACCTACAGTCAACACAAGTACACTCATTACCGCAGCGAATGGAATCTCATCAACCACAAACTAGATGTTATTTCGCGCGGGCCCTTGCACCTCGCTGAGGGTAGCGACGAGTCGCTCAGCTGGCCATTCTCCATTGATATTCCGACGGAGCCCATCGACACGGTGACACAAAACCGGATTCAAAAGGCCAGCTTTCTTCCACTCAACAAAGACGATCCTGCTTGCCATGTATTGCCTGGATCCTTTATTTCGGCAGGGAAAAGCACCATTGGCTCCTGCGAGGCCTATGTGGAGTATTTTCTGAAATCCGAGTTGCGATACATTCGCAGTGGCTCGGCTGAAGCTCACACCGTGACCTGGCCGGTCACTGTAAGGTACCCCGTGGAGGAAGCCGACTTGTTCAGCTTGCAGGTATCCCGGACTCAGGGCAAGATCCAGAGTCAGCGGCTGCTACCAGGAATGGAGAATAAGAGTCTGTCGCTCAAACAAAAGACCCTCAAGGCCTTTGGATCATCCAGCGTGCCAGAATTCCATTATCAAGTCGAATTTACTTTTCCTCACGTTCTCCAGCTGGATCATCCGTCGCCTATTCCCATAACATTGAATGTGGTACCTCAGCGCGATAAGATCAGCACCAACGTCAAAGAAGTCACACCGGATGTCCATATTCATGAACTCAAGATACTCCTTTGGCGTCGGACTTCAGCTCGCGCCCCGACCTACGACAAAGAGAATGTCCGCGGCGACACAATATTGTCTTCTATGGACTTTAAGCTTGAAACGGCTTTTAGGGATATCCAGACCCCATTGGTGATATCGATTGGAAAGGGCAATGAGCCGATCGATCTCGGCAGTATATTCCAGCTTTTCCTCCATCCCAATGGTCTAACGTCCGGGAAAAAGCGCTATCTATCCAGAGCCTCCGTCTACCCCACTTTTACTTCGTGGAGTATCCGGCACACTCATACGCTGGAGTGGAAGGTTTCTCTCACAATTGCAGGCGAGTTCCAAACGGTAGGAGCTAGCAATGTACCACTGCGAATAATTGGAGCAGCATGAACTACTCAGCATTATAGAACCATGTCTTCTAAAGTGATCTTTGCATAGTGTGATATCCCCGGAAGAAATCCATTAAATATACTTTCCTCTGTGGCCAGCTCTTCCATCGGTGGATACTTCACCATACAACCTACTGACCCTCGCCTCGCCCAGACGACTTTAGAAGGCATATGAGAGAGTAAAATCCATATCCTTATAGTCTTATTGCCTATATATCCCAAAAATATAGTAAATAGAGAATAAAGCCTCTTAAAGGGAGTAAAAGTTCTTTTTATTCAGAATCTCTATCTTTTCTATAGTTTTGCTTCTCCATTTTCAGCCATCAAGTGACTTCAAATTTATGGCCATTATTTATGGGTATAGTATAAATTTCAGGGTGTTGATGTCGAGGTTGTTTTCGGCGTTTTCCGTGTGACCGTCAACTCTGACGTGATTACACGTGACCCCGAAGCCGTGAATCGCATCCGAGGCTTTCATCGGTGCACCTCCACTTGCATGGAGCTGTCTACGATTTAGGGGATGTTCCCAAGTCCTGAACAGTTCCTCTGATCATTTTTACCCTGAACCACATGCTGCATTCCTCTACTCGGAAGATGCTGAGCCCTATCCTTGGCTTTACCTCTTGAGCTTCAAGTCGATTATTCCGATTCTCTCCGCACCGACGGTGCTTGATATACTCGTCGCAACCATGGCATCTGTCCCAGGCTATTCTGCAGCAGGCAGGACTCGATCCTCTGATGGCTCCACATCCGCCAACCTTGACGGAAGCTCCACCATGCACGACGGCGCAACGCCCCAGGCTGAATCGATGGAGGATACCGAGACGGTGTTTCTGAACAAGAGCCCTTCCTCCACCCAGAGTGCAGAAAGTGTGACCAACGTCTCCACCAAGCCCGCCAGTCGACCCTCAGTTCCCGTTGATACCTCCAATCACGACGAACCACGCAAGTGTTGGATTTGCTATACAGACGAGACGGAGGAGTCGCCGCTCAATTCGGAATGGCGGTCGCCGTGCCCATGTGCTTTAACAGCCCATGAGGCTTGTTTGCTAGACTGGCTTGCAGACCTAGAGAACCCGCGGTCGCGCAGAGGCAATGGCGCCGGTGCAAAGATGGTGTGTCCTCAATGCAAGACCGAGATTGTCGTCACTCGCCCACGCAGCTACATTGTCGATATTCTTCGCCTGATGGAGCGGATAGCGGGGCGACTGGTCTTGCCGGGCATGGTATTCACCGTGGCCGGGACGGTATGGGCGGGATGCTGTGCACATGGTGCTTACTCAATGTATCTTGTTTTCGGGACCGAGGAAGCCAAACAAATAATGGAGGAGAGTGTGGATGGTATATGGAATCCTGGACTAAATCTCGGATTGCCTCTGATCCCTCTCGTGCTGATCTTCTCCCGCACGCGTTACGCCGAGGGCCTACTCCCAGCCATCCCCGTCCTCTTCTTCGCTGCCCACAACCCGGGACAGGAAGCTGACTTTGACCTGTGGCCACCCACTCCCGCTATGACCTTCGCCGCCCTTCCCTACGTCAAAAGTTTCTATGGCGCAATGTATGACCGGCTCTTTGGCCAGTTGGAAAGAAAATGGATTGCCGAGGTCCAGCCTCGTGCGGCGGAGGAGATTTTAGATGATGCCCAACAGCAAGATCAGGCCGAGGGCCTGAACCGGTTTGGAGAAAATGCAAATGGACAGATTCTTATGGAGTTCGACCTGGAGTTGCAAGTGGGCATGGGCAACGAGGATGACCCGGCAGAAGCGCAAGGCCTCCCCGCTGGAGAGGGTCAGGATGGTCCCGGCCCAGCGGAACAGGGCCAGGGCCAGGGTGCGGACCAAAACCACGGGCCCGTCTTGGGGCTTGGGCGGCGACAGAACGAAATCATCCATGATACCGGCAACCTTGCGGATGTCGTTCTCGGGGCACTTGTGTTCCCGGCCATTTCGGCTTCGGTGGGTGGCTTGTTGAAGTATGTTCTGCCTAAATCCTGGACGACGCCATCCTCTGTCCTTGAACGCGGCCGCTCGGGACTTCTCCAAACCCGGTGGGGCCGCAGTGTGGTGGGCGGATGTGTTTTCGTGCTGCTGAAAGATGCGCTGGTGCTGTACTGTCGGTGGAAGCTGGCGCAGACTCACCGGCGACGTAAAGTGTTGAACTATGACCGAGCGAAAAAGCATGCCAGGCGGTAGATCCTTTGATAGTGTCTTGTCTTGGTTTCCCTCCCCTCTTATTCTCGGCGTGTTGATTGCATTCCATGGCGTTTCTTGATGGCATTCTGACGATTTTGGCGGGACGGTCATTCTATGCGCATATTTGACTGTGATGCCTTACGACTTGCAACATGCTTGAATCTGTGAATCTATCGTTGAATTTCTGGCCTTATGACTTTTTAAATTTGTTAAGCAATCTACACAATATCATTTGGAGAACAATAGACAAAAAGAAGAAAGGAGAAAAAAGAACGAAGTCGAATACAAATCAATCGAGTACTTGCACGGCACGAGGAACGCGACGATAAGCGCGCGGCTAAATAGGCGGCCAAGATTCTGCCGTCAAGGAATTATTCCCCCGTACAACTCCAACATCCTCTCCCACTCCACAGATCCCACAATGCGGTATTTATCACCGGCGCTCGCACCTCTTGCGAATGTCTTCCGCATCCCCATGTCCCTGATTCCCGCCCGCCCGACTGTCTCGCGGGTATGCCACGAGACCCTGAACCGGCAAGCAATACAACCCGGCCCGACCACCGCCGTCATACAATCAGCGCCGTTCTCATCGACGGGAGCAGCGCAGGGCAAATGGCAGGGAGATAGACGAGTTAGTACGTCTCAGCAGAGTTCAACGAGTTCAATTCCCATTCTCCAATGTCCCCGGGATCATCATCATCCCCTTCCCCCCCACACGAACACAAAGGTACGCATATACTAAACAACAATTCAACAAAAAAACAGCCCTGATTCGCTACTTCCTCCACCACCCCATCACCCCCCGCCCCCTCCGCTTCTCGCGCAACCGCCACCTCCGCCACTGGACCATCCACCGCGCCTGGCACCTCCTGCAGGCCAAGCAGCGCCGCAGCCAGGAGCTCGAGCTGATGCGCCAGTACCAGAGCATGCAGAGCGCGTGCGAGGAGCTGCGCACTGGCGCCGGCGATGGCGGCAAGCTGTTCCGCGTGTCCATGAACAAGAAGGGCGTTTTCACCGATCTGTTCCCCATCGAGTATGGCCGTCTGCAGACCGAGTCGCCTTCGGCTGAGGGGTGGAATCATGAATGGACGAGGCCGGTGAAGAAATCTTGATTTTGAGGGGGAGGTTGACTCCTTTCTATTTCTGGTTGGCTCTTTTGTCGGGCTGGGGAACTCATCGATTGGTGAATTGTACACTTGTGGCCCGGGAATCGGGGGTTTGTGTATCATTTGGCGCTGATGTACTATATGCATTTGTCTATTTTTTTTTTCTTTGGTCCAAGAAGAAATGGCACTGGTCTTTTTGATCTTACATGTTTCAGCAATGGTGCGCACAAGTCCCATCGGAATGCCATAGTATCGTGGCGAAGAAGTGGATTATATAGTCCCTGAAAAGGCAACAAGTGGGCTGTGTATGAAACCATCGCAAGATAAAAAACATAAGACCGGAATTACTACACGACAAGAAGGGAATCATAATGAGTGGAATCGCAATGCGCTTCGGGGAATCGACATGACAAGGGAGAGAAATCCGAGCTGCAACGTGCATGAGGTTCAACAAAAAAGGAGTGACCCAAAGGAAAGACGTAAGAATGTACTCCCGAGGAAAATAGACACAGTTCAAAGTGCTGGAAAGCAGACGTACCCAGGTCAATTGATCGGGTGGACACTCGAAGAAAAAAAGAAAGCAGAAACAAGAAAGAAACCTCCCAAACGCCAGTGATGCATAATACAACGAAGCGTGGCGGTCGATTCGACAGCCAAACCAACGTGGGTCGAATTCCAAGCCGAGAAGAGAGAGGAGCGCTGACGCAGAAAATGTCGGCGATTGGCAAAACAAAATCGAGTCATTATAGAACCACGCAGCATGAGCTTTTGCGCTTGTCGAATGTGAGGAGTGCGGCGCGTGTGGCCGCCTCGAAGACGTCGTCGACACCCTCGCCCGTCAAGGATGAGCACTCGAGGTATTTGCGCGCTCCAACTTGTGTTCCGGTCTCGTGGCCTTCTTTGGTCGTGATGAACTTCAGCGACTTTTTGCGCATTTCTTCGATCGCCAGCGGGTCTTCACGGAGATCCTTCTTCAGGCCGACCAGGATAATCGGCACACCGGGACATCGTTCGTTCGCTTCTTCGATCCACTATACCGGACAATGTCAGAGATGAAGACAGAAAAAAGCTTGAAATAACCCTCAAGACGAACCTTGTGCTTCACGTTGGCCAGCGAATCTGGCGTGTCCACCGCGAATCCGATCAGAAGAACATGTGCTTTGGAGTAGGCCAGTGGTCGTAATCTCTCGTAGTCTTCTTGTCCCGCGGTATCCCAAAGTGCTAATTGCACTGAGCGACCATCGACTCGACAATCCGTCACGTAGTTCTCGAATACCGTCGGCACCTAATGATCAGAATAGTCAGTTGAAACGTGCGTTTCACTGCAGATCGGATCGTCAACGAACATAGTGCTATAATTGGAGCATCGATTAGCCTCTCCTGTCCCTTGCATCTTGTGCCTGAGGGGTCGAACTCACAGTTGGGAAATAGCCAAGGGTGAAGACACTGAGTAAACTGGTTTTTCCACAAGCACCGTCTCCAATGATGACCAACTTCCTAGATAGAGGGTCAGGTTAGTATTAGGAAATGCCGCAACCACGAGTTACCGCCCCGATCCCATCAACAATGGCACTGTAGATGAGGGCGGTGCCTTCTTCCGGTCGGGTTCGAGGTGTTGACGGCGAGTTCGAGGCATCGCAAGACCAAAACAAGATGCACACACACCTTCGCATCACATTATCATTCTGCTGTTGTGCCATCTTCAATGGCAGACCAGATTGCCTTTGCAATCCTCAAGAATCGTTGAAAATAAACCGAAGGTAATGGAAGCTGGATTGGGAGTTGGGGGGGGGGGGCAGGGGACTATTCAGTCCGCAAGAACCACAGAAGCGAGATTTGAAGAGTTCAGCCCTGTGCAAAAACACAGACTGTTCGCGCCCAAGAGGTCCAACAACGATGAGAGACTGGGTGGCCTGAAGATACACACCAAAACAGTGACGTGACGGGGCCAGGGTTGGGGGGGGGGGGGGAAGGCGGTCGCGCTGGGGCTGAGGGAATGGGAACCCCAGGATCCCTGTAATGATCACCACGTGAAGAAGATAGATGTAAAAGAGAGAGAGAGAGAGTTAGAGAGCCTTGGAAGTCGAGGAGAAGAAGGGGAAAAAATAATCTAAGACTCAAGCCGGCTAAAGGGAAGTACATAAGTTGAAGGGGAGACCGGCTACGAGGATTTCTGGCGCATTGGGACTAGAATAGAAATTCCCAAAGAATATTTTCTCCGTCTTCCTCTCGTCACTCTCTCTTCCTGGTAGCGATTTACTCCCAATTGTTATTTTTGTTTAGCGCCGTGACTGTCTCACACAGTTTCTCCTATGGTGGAGCAGACCCGATACCTTCCTATTTGGATACTTTCCTAACGACCACGTGACACACCGCACACGTCAATATCGAGCAGAATTAGGCGGTATGCTACTCCACGTGATCTGTGAATGGCGGCGCCAGCAAGGTCCACCGTGCAGGATGCCTCTACACAAAGATCGACCACTTGAGACTGTCGGGATTGACTAAATACAAACACTATCCTACGGAATTTCATAGAATAGCATTGCATGGTTGGTTCACCTGACAACTGTGACATTCTGCCTGAGTCTCTAGGCACCAATCTCGCTTGCGGCGGCTATCCCGTTGCGGCGGCACGACAACCAGCCAGAGAGCAGGAAAGCCATCGTCTCCGTCCATCATCCGCCATTCAGTCAGTTGTGCCTCATACGACCCGCGTCTTCAGGACTTCGCGATCTGGCTGGCCCGGGATCTTCCTGGCTGTTTCTTTCCCTCCATCCTCCAGCGCCTTGGCACCTTGTCTCGAGCATCTGAACACACTCGACCCGCCAGGATCCTGGCCTTCCTTTCAACCCCCTCCATACGCTTACCCTCATCGACCCCTCCCATTTGCCACAACAAAAGCCCTCTGAGAGTGAAACAACAAAGCAAGCGATCGATTGTTTTTGTACTTACGTGAAAGGGGGGATTACTCTGCTGAGTTGGCTCCTGCGTGGGACTCTGCGGAGCTTTGTTGGTATGTTCTTTGACTCTTCCGCTCTCCGCCTAGCCTCTTACTTTTGTCCCCCCCCCGCCTCCACCCTCTCCTGGCGTTGCCTTCTTGACTGACGTTTCTCTCCTGGATTCTTAGTATGGTGCTGAGGCAGTTTCTACAACTCAATCCTCATCCATCATGGCAACTCGAGAGCCTGCTACCCCGACGCCAGCTACCAACGGCGAGGCCCATGCGCGGGGCCCCAGCACATCCACCGGGACAGCCGATGCATCTGGGCCTACTGTGAATCGCAAGAAGCAAAAACGTCGACAGAAACAGGCTGCTCGTCTCGCCGCGCAACACCCCGATCCCCGCACCCCCGGAGATGCGGAGCTACCCATGACTGATGATCAGCACTCCCACGATGGAAGTCAGGAATTCGATGACACCGAATCGCACCCCATGGCTACCAGTACCGATTATGCAAATGGCAAATCAGTGGGGGCACATCACCACCTCCACCAACCGATAATGACCGATTTGGATGGGACTGCCGCGGGCGGGAAATCCAAGAAGAAGAAAAATAAGAAAGGTCGTTCTGGTTCTCACACCATTGCCGATGGAAGCTCAACTCCCCTCTCGACTCCCTCCGCTACTTTCTCCCACCCTCCGCCACCCCCACCGACCTTGCCATATGTCAGCCGGTACCCAGTCCGACCTACCAAGGAGGGCGGGATCTGGAACCAGTCATCACTTGAGGAACGCGAGAACATTAGGACGTTCTGGTTTGAACTGGGCGAAGAGGAACGGCGACAACTGGTCAAGGTGGAGAAGGATGCAGTGCTCAAGAAGATGAAAGAGCAGCAAAAGCATTCTTGCAGCTGCACAGTCTGTGGCCGAAAACGTACCGCCATCGAGGAGGAACTGGAGGTTCTGTACGACGCATACTACGAAGAGCTCGAGCAGTACGCGAACAACAACCAAGGCTCCTTCGACGAAGGGGCACCCATCATCCCTCCCCCGCGATTGTATCAGCCCCCTCTCCGATCACCTGGTCAGCATACTCGCACCCACGGCCAGTTCCACCCGTCTCGAGGTCGAGTTCAGGAGCTTCCCGAGGATGAGGATGACTTGGAAGAAGAATACGACGAGGAGGAAGAAGAGGAGGAGGAGGAAGAGGAAGAAGAGGACGATGAACTGTACAGTGAAGACGAGCTCGAAGATGAAGAAGCCCGCGCTGCGCGTGCCGATTTCTTTGCTTTCGGAAACAGCTTGACCGTTAAAGGTATGTGGGATGACCCTCGCTTGATATCATGAAGCTTGGCTGATTCTTACTCTCTTCGTTCGTTTTTGTGCTTCCAGATGGTATTCTTACTGTTGCAGACGATCTTCTCAAAAATGACGGAAAACACTTCATCGATATGATGGAGCAGTTGGCCGAGCGCCGAATGCAACGGGAAGAAGACACCCAGTACGGCATAGCTGCTGCCCACCAATCCTTCCATGGAGGTCATAACCACGGTCCTCTCGACGATGAGGAGTACGATGACGAAGAAGAAGAGGAGGAAGATGAAGAAGACTATGACAGTCAGGAAGAAGAAGAGTTCGATGAGGACGAAATGGTTAGCGCTCGAGTTCAACCTTTTGTCGTTTTGTTACTGACAGCTACGGCAGGATGCTATGACCGAGGAACAGCGCATGCAAGAAGGGCGGCGAATGTTCCAGATCTTTGCTGCCCGGATGTTTGAGCAACGGGTTATGACAGCATATCGAGAAAAGGTCGCCGAACAGCGCCAGAAACAACTCCTCGAGGAACTGATGGAAGAAGAGACACGAAATGAGCAGCGCAATGCCAAGAAGGCCCGCGAGGCGCAAAAGCGAAAGGACAAGAAGCGGCTTCAAAAGCAGGCCAAGGAGGAAGAAAAAGCTCGTCGGGAAGCCGAGAAGGCGGCCGAGGAGGCTGCGGCAAAAGCCGTGCAGGAGAAGAAGCTTGAGGAACAGCGCTTAAAGCGTGAAGAGCAACGGAAGAAGCGCGAAGCCGAACGGAAGGCCCAGGAAGAGGAGCGCGTGCGCAAGGAAGCCGAGAAGCAGCGACGACTGAAGGAAGAAAGGGAGCGACAAGCCGAGGCTGAGCGCAAACAACGTGAGCAACGGGAAGAGAAGAAGCGACGCGAGGAAGCCAAGCACAAGGAAAAGGAGGAGCGCGAAGCCCGAGAACAGAAGGCCAAGGAGGAGCGAGAGCGCAAGCTGCGCGAGGAGCAAGCGAAGAAGGACCGAGAGGCGGCAGTCAAGGCCGAACAGGAAGCCAAGGAGCGTGGTGGGAAGCGCGAAGCTCCCTCTCAACCGAAATACCCACCCCCACACCCAGGGCCAGTTCCTATTCCGCCAAACCTGCAGTCCCACGCCCCTTCGGGTCCCTTGCAATCTCCGCGTTACTCGGTGGCTAGTCCCATCGCCCATAAAGTGTCAACTCCTGCCAGAACACGACAGCCGTCCCAGCAGGGCTCATACAGTTCGTCTCCACACTCGCAGCCTGCAAGCGCCGATCTGTCCCATCCCACGTCTATCTCGCCGCGCTCAATGGGGCAGTCGGGGGCGTCGACCATTGGGAGCAGACAAAGCTACCAGCAGCCGCCCCCATTACATCACCCTCAGCCTTCAGCACCACTGTCACCTTTAAGTCGGACAAACCCTCCTGGATTCTCGGGACTGGGTGGCTTGCCGTCCAACCCTCCAGGTCTACCCGGCATGGGTCAACGACCGTCTCTTCCACCCGAGTTGCAAATGTACTCGCCGAACTCTGGAATGATGAATCACTTGCGGGGATTTAATGGACCTGGCGGTATCCCTGCACCGCCTGGCATTAACGGCGTGCGTCCGATGCCACCGGGCCGGGGATTCCCGCCTGACCCTGGACATGGCCTGCCGTTCTCCGGACATCATGGGGCGACTGGCGCATTCCCGATGCAACAGGCAGGTCTACCAAAAGCTCATTCACGACAACCGTCTAGTTCTTTTGATCGCTCCCCGCTTGAACATGGTTCCCAGCCATTCCCGATCACCCGACCCAGCCCTATTCATCGCCCGTCAAGCACTTCGCAGGACCAGCAGGTCAATGGTCAAGGTCCGTCACAGCGAGATGTGGATGACTTGAGCTCTCATCTAGGGAGCAGCGCGCTTCTTGATGATACCGATGCTCCATATTCATCTAAGCTGTCTCAATCATTGCCCGGTGCCACGGCTCCTGGATCCTTCCCGGGGCCAGCGAGAGCTAGTTTCCAGGGGTCATCACTGTTCACGGAGCCTCTAGGTGAGTAGACTCGGCAATTTATCACAGAATGAGTTGGCTAATATCTTGATAGGAACCAAGCAAAACAACTTTGCGGTTGGCTCTGGGGTAGGCGGGAATACTTGGGGTGCGCCATTCGCAAACTCTGCTTTTCCTGGCTCCTCCACCTGGGGAATTCCTGGTGAGCATTCTTTTTTCCATATGGGGTTATAGCTCTTGTGCTAACATTTTGCAGGGAGTGGTTGGGCTGAAAATGTTTTTGCAGCCGGTGGTCATCATCGGCCGCATACGTCTCGACCCGTCACCATCCGTCTCCTGGTGATTCAGGCTTGCAAGCAGCTCAACATGACGAGCCAGCAGAAAGGCGCCGGCGGTTTCCACGACGTGAATCATGTTCTCCAGCAGGTAGAACAGCTGCGTCCTTCGGCGGAGCCTTCTATCTCGTTGGGTGAAATGCTAGATATCTGCGACACGGAGGGCAACCCTCAGAACGGCGGCGGATCGTTCTCGATCAGAGAAAACGAGAACGGTCGACATGTCAAGTTCGAGCCGGATACCAACAGCGCGGTTCCTGGTCATAGGGGCAGCATCGTGCCGGGTGATATCGGCAGCCCGATTCCCGGGACGAGCAACTTGGCGCCATTCGGTGGATTTGGCGCTTCGTCGGTGTTCCGACAGTACTCCTCGCCTCCGACTGGGTTGTACGGCGGGACTTCGTAATCCCGCGATGCATCATCCATTCCATTAGCGGTTCACTTTTCTTCTTTCGCTTTTCCGTGTCCTTTTCTAAGATCGGAACTCGGGTCGTTCTGCTCCGCTGAACCACTCTTGCTGGCATGACGACTTCTTTTTTCTTGTTCTCTTTTTGTTTATTGCAGCGTCACGGATTCACGTCATACTCTCACGCCCTCCCAACATTTTCTTCTTGGTGGTGTCTCTTTTCTTCGGTGCTAACTGAACATGGGGTTTGAAATTTCTTGTCCTTTGTTGATTAGTCTCTGCGCTTTACGTCTTACGTGAACTTCGGGGGCATCCGGGTTTGGTTTTATGTGTGTGTCTGTATGGTATGAGTTACTGGGCTTCTCTTTTTTTCACATTATGCAGCGATATCCGGGGAGATCGGGTCTATCCCCTCCGTCATCGGCCTTGACCAATTGCATGATCGAAGGTTTCTTCGTCCTTTTCTGTTCTGGATTTTGTAGTTGTACTTGGGTGATGTGATGGGCCTGTAGTCTTCGATGGTGACAATCTGCACCCTACACTGCGGTAGAATTTACCGGTAACACGTCCGCTAAGGAAAAAAGACACCTATAATTAGGGAATGGTACTTGGATACAAATATCCTGCAACGCTATCTTCCATCTTTCCACGGCGGACGTTCCAACAAACCCACAACTCAAACCAACCAAGCAAGGGATATCTAACATGCGTGCCGCGCGCACTTTCCTCAATTCATTTACTGCCGAGACTCCGTCACCACACCCTCATACTCCCGAGTGCGAATATACTCCAGCGTGCGGTGGAAATGACGCTTGGGCCCGTCGAGGTTCGGGTTAGGCTCGTCCTCGCTGGTCTGTAGGTTGGAGTGAATGAGCTCGATGAGTCCGTTGAGGTACTTGGTGGTGACGGTCTCGTTCTGCTGATCGAAATAGTAGACGTAGCGGTTGAGGATTTCGACGAAGAGCTCGACGGAGACGGCGGTGTCCATGCAGGCATCTGCCACGCGGAGGGCACGCTGGAGACATTCGAGGACTCGTTTGCCGTCGCGGTAAAGCTAGTGAGTTTTCGTGTTAGTACAGATGAACTTGGAATTGAACGCAAAGAGAAGTAACAGCAGAAAGAAGAAGAAAAAAAAAAACCTTACATTCTTGGGATCCTCTTCTCCGCGTTGCGGGTTCTCGACCACCCACCAGAGATGGCTTGCAAGATACACCGCGCGGCACTGGTCCGGTTTCTTGAGAAGCTTGCTTCCGTGCAGCGCGGCCTTCGTGATCAGGGTATCATAGTTCTCCTTGGAGAAGCCACGGGTGCCATGCAGGGCACCCGCGATGACGCAGACAGCCTGGAACTGGGCGCGCGAATCGCTGATCGCATCCTCATAGATGGTGAACGCCTGTGCGAAGAACTCGTAGCTAACCTCCTCGAAACCAGTCTGGTCCGCGACTTCACCGCACATCACAAACAATCGAAGCGCCAGGTCCGCACACCCGGGGTTCACTCGTTGGTACAGGTTATTGATACACTGGTGCATGAATCGGTAGAGGGCAGACGACTGTGATTGCCAATTGTCATCGTAGTGCTCACGCGCCTTCAATTTCCGGGCCAACCGGATCGAGGCGGTCACAATGGCCGGTGTGGTATAGCGGATGCGCTCGTTGCCATCAGTGTATGCCTTGCGCGTTGCTTGAAGAAGCTATTGCCAATTATGTTAGCCCACCCCCAATAGACCGACCAGAGCTACTATACCTTCAGTTGAGTGTCGTTGTTCGACGCCTGGATCAAATGTACTAATCTGGCCAGCCATCCTTGCTCCTCGATTGTCTCGTCGGTCTCTCCCCCGCGTCGCTGGGACTGTACCCCGGGGTATCCGGTGGACTGTTGCAAACCCTCCTTGATCAGCACCTTCGCCACTTGGAGCACACGATCGAGGTTCTCCGGAGTCGAGATTAGGATCTTGTCCTTCAAAAGAGTCCGGATCACCTCTCCTGCAATGGCTCTCCGAGTGGGGTACGACTGTGAGGTCAAAAGGGGTAGATAGTGTGGTAGTGCCAAGGCTGTGAAGATCGAAACATAACAACGGAGGGGGGCATTGAGAAGGTGGAGAATATGTTGCTGCGTCGGCGCCGAGTGAAGGTCGGCATGATCGGCGTACTCGGCCGTCTTCTGGGTTGCAAAGTCGAGGACCTGGTCGACATATTCCAACCGATCCGGATAAATATTCAGCGCGAGATTGACGAGTGACACGAGGAGCGCCATGGTATCTTGAATCGGTAACAGGCGGGTCTTGATCAGATTGACCACCTGGTCGTGGAAGATATCGTATAGCTTGATTTCTGGGGGAATCCCAGGTTTCGCCTCGCCCCCGTTGGCGGCTTGCTTGTCTTCTGTGGTAGGTTCTGATGGCTCTTCGCGATCCTTGGGTGGTTCCTCGGCGCCATTCTCCTTGGAAGGACTGCTCATCGCAGCCTCTTCGGTAGGTTCTGGCTGTTTAGATTCCTTGGAAAGCTCGAGTTTTTGCAACAAACGAGCTACAGCTTCTTCTTCGCTCTTTCCCCGCACCTCGGGCTCTGCAGTTGAGTCTCCTTCCCGAGCTGCATAGGAGGACAGACGGTCCATCAACCCAATGACTATTTTCTTCAGGTCGACATGGGGGTTGAGTCGAGCAATCGCAGAGAGCAAGAGATCCAGGGTGTGAAGATGGAACTCATCTGGGAAGACCTTTGTAATGACTATTTCAAAAAATCAGTAAATGACCGGGGATATTGTATGACCAGGACAAGCCGTACCTTCCAGCAGATATTCTTGCGCCAAGACATCTCGGCATTGCACGACTTGTTCCAAGAGGGCTTGCAAAATTCCAGATTTGTACCCCTCAAGATCCACCAACTGGCTCAGTCGGACAATATTGCTGCCTACGAGCAGTTCCAGCTCGCGGCGTTCCTGTATCCGGCGTTCGCGTTCCCGGGACGGACCCTGGTGTTGAAGTCGAACCCAGAGCTTATTCATCTCCACGAAATTCGTCAAAACGAAGTTGATCGAATCCTGCATGTTACCTTCTGGGCCATCACCAGTCCCCGTCGGCAGGTAATCTCTTGCCTGGCCGGACAGGTAGTATCGCAAGAACAGGCCACGGGTCGGGTGCTGGATGCCCCGACTCATCTCCATCATGTCCTTCATAATCTCCTTGACCGGCGCATCTTCAACCGACATATACACAGTGCCCACGGTAATCATCAGGTATAGACGAGGGACGATATTGCCGGCATATTGGACCAGCTCGTATAGATCGGCAAGGTGGTTGACGGGGTGGTTTTCTTTCAGGTAGACGGAGAGATGTCGCAGCGCATCGAACACGGCCATGTACAATTCATAGTACTGTTTGGGACCGAGGCTGGGGGTTCGCAATTCGGAGACAAGTGTCGAGCTGTACCATCAACGTCAATCAGTACACGAACCCATTGCGCCCGACTTGTCGCTGCCTAGGAACCTGAAGAGCTCTCACCCGCATTTGAGCGCATCCATAAGCTTCCCCGGCGTCTCCAGACATTTGCGCATCATGCCGGACTGCTGCCTCACCACCCCCAACGCCTCCTCGAGGAGGCGGGTCTGGTCCTCGGGGACGGGCGGTGGGCTGGCCATCGTGGGCGCGGATGAGGTTAGGAGGGAGAGTAGGCGGTAAGCACCTGCAATGCGATGATGGTGCAAGGGGGGCCCTCAATTACAGAAGGTCAATCAATTCATCGGTTCATAGACGGGCGTGGGGGAGGGGAGGCGAAGGAGTTGTGTTGGAGATGATCGGAGGATCCGCTTAGACGGGCAGTTTTGAGGGGGGGGGAACGGTTCCCCAGAACGTCACAATATCCATGGATTCTTCACATTTCACCTCGCTAATTCGAATTTAATCCTACAACCTCACACTCCAATGCTCACAGCGCCAGATTTCCCAGGTTTCTTTCCAACTCATCCGTCAGAGCTCTCTCCATATCATTTGCCCTGGTAACTCCCTCTGCCAGCCTCGTGGCATGGCCTCCTACAGGGCTGCCGCACTCCGGATACTCAAACTGCATCGCTGCTCCACAGTCTCCGATGGTGAATGGATGTCCGTTGCGGCAATAGTACCAATGTCCAGTGCCTCGGAATTCGCGCGCCATGGCTGAGATGACCGCTATGCGCTCCTCGTTGGTGACGGCAGTGTAGAAGGTTCCTCCTGAGAGCATCTTTTCAGCGCCGTCAATTTCCTCAGCCAACCCCTGTGTTTGCCCGGAGTATTGCATGCAAAGATGCCTGGCTTCATCAAGAATATTATGAGCTTCCTGTCTCAACTTCTCTCCAACCTTCATTGTGGAATGCGACCGCGCGAGCGCATACAGCTGTACCAGAAAAAGACGGCCCTCCACCTGCTGTGGTAGTCGATTGTGTGCAGAAGCACTGTTGATGAGGAGTTGGCATCCATTGCGGACCTCTTCTAACTGAACCAACACTTGGTGTCCGGTTGACCCGGCATTCCGTGCGAGTGACAAGAAGTCGGCCAGTAAAGCAAGGTCAAGAGGGAGGATGAGGGCTGTTCCCTGGAGAAAGCCCTTGGTCTGGAGGATATTGTCTTCGAACTCCATTTTGCCTGTTGTTTTCTGGCGTCGTCGAGCGGTTTCAACCATGCTGCGAACCTTTTCGAAGGGCTGTTCTTTAGGTTGCACTTTGCTGCAATACTCATTCACCTGCCTTTGTAGTTCCAAAATCGAAGCCTGGCGCCCGGGGGTGTGCGTTCTGAACCATCCCCTTCATGATCTGGATGAGATTATCTCGCGAATCACTCAGATTGATGGAAAAGATAACAAGCACGACCTTCTCGAACTATCCTCTTGTAGCTGTCGAACGCGCCTGGGAAGCTCTTTTGTAAGTGGGACATATGTTTGATTGAGGCAGAGAATCAGTTTTCTCGTCGACTCATCAAGCAACGCGCGACGAACCAGCCGGCCGTATCTGGCGATATCTCTCAACGGGCCACGGCAAGTGGCACACGTTTTTATATCCTCTATAGAGAAGGGGGGTGCCGCAGTTTTGATGGCAGTGGGCCTGTCCTCTTCATCGACAACATAGTACCGTTTCAGGTCCATCTGCGCATCCATGCTTTCCATGGTCAGAAAATGACCACATACGGGGAATATACACGGGTTCTCGTTCAGTTTGATCTCCTGGTAAGTCTGGCAGAGGATGAAGTCGACTTCATGGCTCAAAATGTCCTCGTTCCCACAGATCTGGCAGTAGAACGAGGATGGGCATTTTTCTCCACACAGTGATGGACACTGGTGGCCACATTCAAGCACTTTGTCGCATCTTTTGGAACATGGAATATGATCGCATGGTGCCGCGCAAGGCATTGAGCACACACTATGAGGGCAGGCAGAGAGACATTTTATTTCCGCACAAAGGGCGCAAGGCTCATAGCAGAGCCGCGAGCATTTGGAATGGCCGCAACGCAATACACGTCGCAGGCGGCACGACATGGCGGACAGGTCTTGTTGTCACTATGACATGTAGCAGTGCAAATATGGGCGCATGTAGTGTAGATTTGGCCACACTGTTGCTGGCACCTGTCATGATTGATTTGAAGGTCTCCTTTCTCCTCTCTTTTGACACATTCGAAGCATTGCCTCTTGCATGCATGGCCACAAGGCAAGGGAGCACGGCATACGGCCCTGCAATGATAATCGACCGAGGCCACATTCACCCAGCACGCCACCGAGACAGTATGATTGCACCCTGTGACTACTTTATTCACCTTCACCGGACAACGAACCGTCGAGATGTCTTGATTTTGCCAACATGGAAGATTTGGCATTGAATGCCCACACTCGAGAACCCGATCTGCCTTGAAAACATTGACCAAGCAAGTCTTTGGGCAATCATCACCACATTTCTTAGGGCACAGGTGAGTGCATCCCTTCAGCGGCCTGGCTTTTGGTTCGAGGCAGTAAACAGCGTTGTGAAGAATGTCCGCATGACACTTTTGCGCACAGGCATGGCCGCATGCCAGACGATGTACGCAGCGCAAATTGCAGCCAGCTTCTGGGGAAAGTTGTGGGAAGTCATCTGGCCCAGAGACAGTAATAGCTCTGTCGGGATGACGAGGACATTTGAGCTCCAAAGCCTCCCCAATGTTTCCCTCCCGGTCCAGGATTTCGATAACTTGAGCCCACATGGGCACATGAGTCGAGGTCTCTGAATTGCCGATGATGTACATGCCATGCTGTGCTCTCGACAAAAGAACATTGATCCGATTCGAAGTGCGTAGGAAACCGCACTGGCTCCGCGAGCTGCTTCTGACCAGAGAGATCACGACGACCTTGGCCTCCTCGCCTTGGAAATTGTCCACGGTTGCCACCCGAAGAGTATGCAACAAAGGAGTTTTGACAACAGATTCCTCGTCGGAATCATCCGCAAAGCCTCCTTTGCTCAGATCATTCTGGTCACGGTCCCCCAATGCAATTACAAAGGATCCACTCAGTCTTTCTCTCAGTCGGTGAAGTTGACCCAAGTATGGGGCGAGCACCGCAATATCCCCGCCCTTGTATTGACCTTGTCGAACTAGATGGTTGACCAGTGCCGTGTTCATGTCGATCTCGAAACTGTTCCAGTGAGAAGTTGACATCGCATCGGCGTTGGATGCATCCCCTTCAGGCATTCGATGACCCAGCCAGAACAGTCGCTTTCTCATGCCCGCTACTTCCGGGTATTCTTCGACAGATGAGGAATCTTTCAATTCCGGGTACAGTGTACTGAATGGGAGCCCGCAGCCCATAGGGCTGTCCCCCGGCTTCACTAGTCTTTCAAACAGCGACACATCGAGTGAATACTGCGCACCGCCTCGGGGATTTTCCCGGGAAAGGTCAAAGTTTTGAATCTGTGGTCGCAGCTGAAGATGATCACCGATGAGAATCGCATGTTCCACCGAAGGCAGAAAAGCTGCGAGCAGGTGCGACTCGAGAACCTCACCAGCCTCTTCGCATATAACCACTTTGCATCGCAGTCGTCGAAGCATATTTATCCTCCAAGAAAGCCCTGTTGTGGTCATGCCGATGACATCGACTTGAGAGAGACAGCGGAGATCCACCTCATCCTTGAGCAATGAGCTCCCAATCTCCAGACGACGTAGGAGTCGTTCCAGATGTGCGCGCGCATTATGAAGCAGGTCTGGCATATCGGCTTCCATGGAAACAAAAACATCTGCGAATCACTTCGCTTGGGTATGAAGGCTTTCCTGGACGAGTGCCGTGGAGTTGAGATCCACAATGCGGGAAAACACGAGCAGAGATACTTCTAGTCGCCATGCGCCAGATTCATCCCTTTTGCTTGCCTCGAGGATCTCGCAGATGTAGTTCAGCAGAGGGGCCGCTCTGGCCCCGCCAATGCCGAACAGGAAGTTGTAAATGGTCCCGACCGACTGCTCCAGCACCAGCGACCAGAGCACATCAGGATGAGATACTGTCTCCAGGAAAGGCAAGACTTGCATATTGAAGACAGTGTTCTTCAACTGAGAGGACATCGCCTCAAAGTTCTGTTGAACCAGCTCCTGCATACACCTCAGGCCTCCTTCACTTGCCAGACTTTGAATGACATCTTGCAGTATGCCGATATCAATCTTGATCAGTTGTTTTGCCGTCTGGAAGAACCATGACAGTCCGGTTCCAAGCGGCCGGGTGGTTGCATGAGGAATGAAGTCCTTCCATGCTCGTAATTCTCTCTCAGAATTCGATAGGACTTGTCGACGCTTGGGGCGTCTGACTGGGGTTGTCCGGGGCTTTGGTCCTTTCGCGTTCGTCGTCCTTCACATGGAGAAACTTGCAATTCTTGTACTTACAAGTTCCCGTGTTGGCGAATTCATAGCATATACTGTATTCCTTCATATAAGCAATGATTCAGGACAGTTTTATGCCAACGACTCTTAATAGGAAAAGACTTACCCGGGAGGCATGATGCTAATCTGCTTGTGAGAGAATCTATTGGCTCTGTCGGATGCAATGTGACTGGTAGATGTCTCCGAGAAGGAAGATATGATGAAGGGAATCTGAGAGAATGGTGAGGAGGATGAGAATGAGGATAGGGATGATGCAAAAGGTATTTAGCTGGGCGATGGCCATTTCCGCCTTTATATCGACATGGCTATCAGCATAGCTATCCCCATGACTCTTTTTAGGCAGATCAGAGGCACCCATATACAATGGCCAGTCAAACATACTCAAACAACCAGCTACAAAGGTATACAACGGCTGCATGCAGTGTCTACCGTAACAGGCCTTAAAATTATTATGCAGTTACCACTGAAGACTGGTGCGAAGAGGCAGCAAGACACTAGAGGGCAAGAAGGGTAAAGATTTTGAAAAGACACTGCAACTCTGCAAGTTAGCAGAAAAAACCAATAGTCTCGGAAACATGCATTGGAACATAGGTGAGCATCAAAGAATTGCTTTTATTTACTATCTGCTCTGCTTCAGCAGCGCCTGAAAGCGCAATTTCCGGTATCCTGCATACTCAGGGGATTTGAGAGGTCAATGATTATATACACAAAAAAAGAGAATATCAAGGCAGGATAAAGAAAAGAAAAACCCGAGATGTGGAAAGAAGTTGGACTGAACAAAAAAATCAAATGTCACAATTCAGTTCACTTGACAGGCCACCTGGTTGTGATATAACAGTGTTCAGAAGGGGGACATTGGAAGCAAATATCCCCACATAAAAGGCGGAGACCTTTTTTTGTGATATAACTTTTTTTTTTTTTTTTCTTCTCTCTTTTTCTTCGAGTCGACAGATGTTAGCCTCCAGTTGCTTTTGGTTTGGTGAAGACGCCAGAGAAACGCCATGGATATCAACGGTAAACAAGAGGATGGTCAAGGTGGACATTCTTTTTTTAGTTGGCCACCCATCTCGGGGCATTTAATCACGGTGGTTGACTTCGAAGTCCACGTTCCGCTTCCGCATCAGGGCCTTGCGCTCCTGCTCCTTGGCTGTCAGGTAAGAAGTCAACTGAGTTAGCTGGAGCTCATTTCTTCTCTCAGAACCCGGGGTTTTGCATACCTTCATCATAGACCAGGAACTCGTGCAGACCCAGACCAGTCGGCACCATGGGGAGGACAGGAACTTTGCGGTCAGTGATGACCTCCAACAGGGCAGGGCCATCCTGCTCAATCAGCCACTTCAGCTTGCTCTCAACATCTGCAGTTCTTGAGACCCGCTCGGCGGCGACACGCATGGAGCGGGCGAGAGGAACGAAGTCGGGGTTCTGCTGGTGGGTGTGCGAGTACCGGTCCTCGTAGAACAGATTTTGCCTAGAGCACATTGTTATTCATAAAGGTTCAAATAAAGAAATATTAAACCAGGGCTTACCATTGTGTCACCATGCCCTGCTCCTCGTTGTTGAGGAGAAGAACCTTGACACCAATGTTGAACTGGGCAGCAGTGGAGAGCTCGGTCAGGGTCATGTTGAACGAAGCGTCACCATCAATGTCAACAACCAGACAGTCGGGACGGGCCACCTTAGCACCAATGGCTGAGGGAAGACCGTAACCCATAGTACCAAGACCACCTGAGGTGATCATGGTTCGTGGGTGGCGCCAGCGGAAGTGCTGGGCGGCCCACATCTGGTGCTGGCCCACACCAGTAGTAATGATGGTCTTCTCCTTCATGTGGGCGGTAAGCTCACTGAGCTTCTCGATCACAGACTGGGGCTTGATCGGGCCGTCATCAGTCTGGCGCTCATAGAGCGACAGGGGGAAACGGGCCTTCCAGTCATTGATCTGCTCGAACCATTCGGGGCGCTCAGGCACATGCGTGACCTGGGGCAGCAGCAGACGGAGGTTATCGGCGCAGTCACCCTCAACGGCCTCGGTGGCCTGGACAACCTTGTTGATGTTCTTGGGGATGATCTCAAAGTGCACAATACCACCACGGCCTTCGGCGGCAGCCTGCTTAGCCTGCGGGGCGAACTTGGGAATGTTGAGGGTCACACGGTCGTCGAAACGGGCACCAACGGCGATAATCAAATCGGCTTCCTGCATGGCCATGTTGGCGTAGGCAGACCCGTGCATGCCCAGCATGTGCAGGGCCTTGGGATCTGTCTCATCGAATCCACCGAGACCCTGCAGAGTGGTAGTAACCGGGATGCAAGCCTTATCCGAGAACTCCTTCAGAATCTGGGGGCCATCAGGACGAGCGAGGAGACCCTGGCCGACGTAAAGGACGGGCTTCTCGGCAACATTCACGAGACGAGCAACACGGTTGATGGTGGCCTCCAGCTGCTTCTTGCTCAAGTCATGGGCGGCCATGGTCGCGGCGCTTGGCAGGGAGGGAATGGTGCTGTGCATGGGGATAGGGTTGCGGAGGATGCCGGCAGTGACATCCTTGGGCAAGTCGACCAGAACCGGACCGGGACGACCTGTCGTCGCGATCTCAAACGCCTCTTGAATCCGGCGAGGCAGCTCGCCGACAGATTTCACCATCACATTCCACTTGGTACATGCCCGGGAGATACCAACCACGTCAGCCTCTTGGAAGGAGTCGGTTCCAATCGCACTGGTCGCAACCTGACCGCAGAAAACCACCATCGGGGTGCCGTCAGACAAAGCATCTTGCATGGGAGTGATGACATTGGTTGCACCAGGACCGGAGGTGACGAGGACCACACCAGGCTTTCCAGATGCACGGGCATAGCCCTCAGCCATGTGACCGGCACCTTGCTCGTGCTTGGGGAGGACGAAGTCGAAGTGTTTTGAGTTGTAGATAGCATCGAACACGGGAAGAATAGCACCACCAGGGTAACCGACTAGAGTGCCACCAATTAGCATTTGCCAAATCCTCAATCTGAACGGTGTCACTTACAGACATGCTTCACACCCAGGCGAAGCATCATCTCATGGAAGATTTCTCCACCGCTCAATCCGACCATTCTAAATTTCCCCAGTAAGTCTCAGTCTCTTGGGGGTAAGCATTTCAAACAGGAGGAAACGGGACAATGGCACATACGAGTCATCGAGCTCGGCCGGCTGGCGGTGCTGGAGAGGAGAGATTTCATTGCGGTGAGGTTCTTGGTTGAAAGCCGGACTCGGCCTAGGCCTAAAATCCCTGGCACAGAGAGAAAGGTCAGGATGGAAACATTGGCAGAAGCAGAGAACATGAAAGACTCACGAGGTAGGAGCCGTTGCAGTGCTCTGTCCACGCTTCTGAAGAGAAGAGCGATGGGGCGAGGCCGCCACAAATGAAGTTGAGAAGGACCGTTTCCCCGAGGCAAGATGCCTCTGGAGATGAACTGTGCGCAGAGCACTTTTGGAAGGTCTCAGCGGCATCATCATGGTGGATGACAGCCAAGCCCGAAGCACAGGGAAGAGCGGAGAGGGGAGTGCGGGAGAGGAAAATTGAGTATTTCGCCCTGCGATTTGAGATGGAGAAATCGACTTGAACTCAACTCTCTGAGTCAAGCAATTCCCGCCCGCTGATTGGTCCGAGATCCCTCTGCTCCTCCGACCTCGGCCAAGTCACCTGATCTGTTTCCGTACCACGTGTTGGTCCTTCCGGTCGTACAGGTGCACCCCAGGTACACCGGGACTACTTGGCTCTGTGAGTAAATTGTAGTGCCTTCCTCGGTACTCAATAAGTACCTCAGATACAGGGAATATCAGTCACTTGGCCTTTGTTATCTAACATGTTCATTTTAGGTAGTTTGGACCCCGGCATTTCCCTTGGGTCTGTGCTCAGTTGCCGATCTCTATCGGGCTCGAGGGATAAAATCCCCGAAGTGTTGCACGGAAACACGGGCAGGTCGTTGACAATCGGCCCGGGATTCTACGCTTGTACGACGCCAAAGACTCTTGTCCTGCGAGATCGACCTTCTCATTGGTTTCATACCTTCCCCGGGGACAAACTGGCAATTTCGTTTCTGAAGAAGTAGGTACATGGTTTTCCTCGCCGCGTATATACAATGGGGTCCAAAAGTTAACCGGGCACCTCAAATTTCAGGCAATTGTATAACTTTAAACTTAAATATCTCAGATAAAGATATCTTTCTAGAACTAATACATAGAATCTATATAATATACCACTATTAAAGAATATAGATCTTTCTTGGTGTAATCAAGTCATAATATATAGGAAACAACTCATTTTTAATCGAAATCTCTACAATCCGACTAACTTTTAGCCACAATGTCACCCTAAGCTTATATAGAAAAATATATGTTATTTTGTAGAATGTATCTCTATTGAATACTGAAAAATATTTACAATCCAAACCATCGACTTTAGCAGAGAAGATAGAGAGTGTCAACAGTATATTGTAGTTGTGGGGATGCTTTGATAGAAGAATCGTACGGGCCACAATAGTTATGTGATGTGTAGTTTAGTATAGCTCATATAATTTATATAATTTATATAATTCATACAATATGTCTCGGACAAGAGCTAAATGTGCCAATAATATACGGCCAAAGCCCCCCGCAAAGGGCCAACTACAACGGGACACCGAAAACGTCACTCCCCACTCTTCAATTTACCCGGAGACTGGGGCTTCCATCTACCGTTACATTGTTATTTTCCGTTTTCATTTTACTTTCCTTTTGCTTTCCTTTTGCTTTCTTTTATTTTGACTGTTTTCTTGTCTTCATTTTCCTCTCTTTCGCATTTCTCATTGAACCCTTGCCCCGCCATGTCTTCCCCGCAGGAGCTCGTGCCGCAGACGGAATCCATCGCGGAGGTCTATGCGACCGACGATGCCTCCGTGATCTCGGTCGCACCGGAACACCAGCAGCGATGGACGGGGCTGGTCTCGCAGTTCCAGAAGCTGTACAACCACCGCCCGGACTTTGTCGCGCGCAGTCCCGGCCGCGTCAACATCATCGGCGAACACATCGACTACTCACTGTACGATGTCCTCCCGACCGCCGTCAGCGTTGACGTGATCATGGCCGTCAAGGTGGTCCCCGCCAGCGCCGGGACCACCGTCAAGATTGCGAATGTCACGCCGGAGAAATTCCCCACACGCGAGTTCAGCGTTCCGCACGATGCCGACATCGAGATTGATCCCAAGAAGCACGAGTGGATTAACTACTTCAAGGCGGGTCTTCTGGGTGCCTTGAAATTCCTGCGCAAGACGAAGTCGGATGGCTCGCTCATTCCGGCTAGCATGGAGATTTTGGTCGATGGCAACGTGCCCCCAGGCGGAGGTATCTCGAGCAGTGCGGCCTTCGTGTGCGCCAGTGCCCTGGCCGTCATGAAGGCCAACAACCACAATGTGTCGAAGCAGGACCTCCTGGATCTGGCTGTGGTTTCGGAGCGGGCCGTTGGGGTGTACTCAGGCGGGTAAGTCAAGATCCACGCAAGTATTGAATATACTAGAAAAAGAAAAAGTACAGGAGTCCTAACACGAAGAAACTTCAAACAGAATGGACCAAGCAGCATCCATCTTCTCTAAGCGGGGCTACCTACTCTACACACAGTTCTTCCCCAAGTTCAAAGTCGAGCACGTCTCAATTCCAACAGCCGCTGACGAAATCACCTTCCTGATGGCGCAGAGCTTCGTCACCTCGAACAAGGCCGACACCGCGCCGCGCCACTATAACCTCCGAGTGGCAGAGTGCACACTGGCCGCAGTGATCCTGGCCAAGCACTACGGACTAACGCTCCCCAAGGACAACAGCTCGCTGGGATACAGCCTCCGCAACTTCCAACTCGAGCTGATGACCAAGGAAGAGCGGCTCCAGGACCCGCTGGAGTACCAGATCGACTCGGTGATCCAGGCGACAATGGATCTATTAACACAGGAGCAGGGCTACACGCGCGAGGAGATGGCACAGCTGCTGGGGATTAGTGTTCCAGAGCTGGAGTCGACCTTCCTGTCCGCGTTCCCCGTCCAGGCGGAGCGCTTCCTCCTGCGCCAGCGCGCCCTGCACTGCTTCAAGGAGGCCCGCCGCGTACTGGATTTCAAGGCATGCCTGAACAAGGCGGCTCAGCTCGACGAGAAGCGCATCCACTACCTGGGCCAGCTGCTGAACGAGTCTCAGGAGTCGTGCCGCACTGCTTACGACTGCAGTGCCCCCGAGGTCGATGATATTTGCTCTATTGCCCGCCGTGCTGGTACCTGGGGGAGCCGGCTGACAGGAGCCGGATGGGGTGGCTGCACCGTTCATATGCTGCCACAGGGCAAGGTCGAGGCGGTTACCACTGCCCTCCGGAACGAGTACTATCTCAAGAAGTTCCCTGATATCAGTGCAGAAAAGCTGGAGCAGGCTATGGTTATCAGCAAGCCGTCCAATGGCTCGTTTGTGTACGTTGACCCCTTTGAAAGATTGAGGATTTATGACTAACTTCTGTCAAAATTCAGGATCACGGGCGCTGCAATTGACCAAATTTCTCTCTAAACCATTGAAATTATTTCGATACAAGGCCCATCCAAGTAGGGTTGCATATGATATCTCCAAATCCAAACGTTCAAAAAACCCACCAGGGCGACAGTAAGGCGCTACTAGATAGACCCGCCATGATTGAGGAATCGCCAGGTCCAAACAACATTCCAGTCATAAATATCCCTGAATCTTAGAGTCCGACCGCTGCGGGACTGATGCAGTTAGATGTTTGTCAACATCGAAAGCAACCTGCATCCTAAATTCTTTCATCTCATGCTCCATTCTGGCAATAGCCATGGAAGGCTCTGTCAAGCATGCAAAAAGGTCTGGAGGCCGCGTTGACCGAAGATATTTGCGGAGACAGTATTCGGCTGGAACACGCTGTTCGCGTGGTTTAGAAAGCCGCTAAAGCACTCGGCATTCTCTGAACAGCATGCGGCCACGTTGGGAAATACCCAAGTTGTTGCCCACCGCGCGAAGCATTCAAGACTTTTTCTTGGTGGCTGATCTCGTGAAGAAGTCGCTCATCTTCTTCATGCCAGTTGTGTTGACCTTCTTCAGGTCCCGCACACCTCGAGACTCGGCAGCTTTTTTGTTCTTTTCTTCCTCCTCCTTGCGGCGCTTTTTCTCAGCGCGTGCCTCCACCTCTTCATCGTCCAAACTTCGCTTCCGGCTGAAGTCGGTCATTGCCCGCGATGCCACGGCCTCTGCGCGGAGATCAGCGAGGTGCTTGAGACGGTCTTTCAACGGCTTGAAATCAATTGGGCTCTCCGGGGAAGCGAAGATCTCATCTAATCGAGCACAGAGGGTCTCTGGAAGGTAAGACTCCTTCATGAACGACAGCGCTGTGGAGATTCGCAGTAAACGGGTGATGTGATCCGAGGAATCTGAGTCTTCTCCCGATGGTTGAGATACTGGCGTCGATTCGCCTGCGGGCGTTGATACCGATGGCGTGGCAGTTGTGGCCATGGTGGATGGTGAATCTTGTCTCTCATCCGCCTTAGAACTCGACTCGCCGTCATTTGACTCCTGGCTGGTCATAACATCCTCTCGCTTGACCGACATCAAAGGCGTTGCTAGTGCCTGGCGAATAAACCGTTCTTCCAAGCTCACCGGCAGCTCTTGTTCTGCCATGCGCTCAGCCTTGGCGATCAACTCCCTGACGAGCTTCGTCTCATCGAATCGGAACAGCTTTTCTTCACCCGCTTCCACGATTTCACTCATGGCTTCTGCGCGCGCCAGAAGGGTCGGTCGAAAGGTTTCGTCGTAGAGGACGTGACGAAAATGCGTCGGCAGGTCATCTTGCGAGTCAATAATGTCGTCCAGCGGCTGAAACAGAGAATGACCTGATTTTGAAGAAGGCGACAGCAAAGGCACCAGGAAAAAGATTGCATCTATGGGCGTTGCAACCAGCAATTCGGCCTTTTTCGCAAGTGTTGCTTTTGTCGAAGGGGCGGGCTTCTCCGTCGCGTCGGCCTCGGTGGTTGATTGAGGCGTTTGAGGAGTAAACAGAATACTCCGCGCATTCTGAGCTGGTGGTGCGATCACTGTAAACTCGAATATACCGCGATCTGGGCAGAAGAAATAGCGGGCTAGTTCTCCCGACTGCGGGTTCGGGAGCGTGAGTAGCCGCGCATTGTCACTTGTGGAAGACGGGAGAATAAAGGACTTGGTAGGCTTTTCAGAGACAAGCATTTTCGTCTGAGCTGCTTGAGCTTCAGGCTGCTCTGGGGCCGTTGCTCGAGTCTTCATGGTTTGCAAATGGGTTGGCGAGACGAGCAGACGCCAGGGTTAAATGGAAGCCGCGACGCGACGCGCCCGCCAATCAGGCCCTGATGTGATCCATCACGCCCATTCTGCTTGTTTCATTTCTTTCTGCATTTCCCTTCTTTTCTTCTTCCTTAACTCTTTGGTGTCTTTTTTCTTTTCTTTTTTTCTCTTTGATTTTCTTGCCAGGTCGATTCTCTAGCCTCGACTCCCCTCATTTTCGGTGCCCGTGAAACGGCGTGGGCGGGGAATGAAGCTCCATGGTGGACTCCCTTGATTCCTTGAATTCAACCCAACACCAGTGAGTGTCACACCCTGGCACAAGAATTACATGGAAATTGACAATATGAAGTGGTCGAGACTGCATGGCCGCCTCAATCGCCTCGGGAAGCTCTGTTGAGCTCGCCCGGTGGGCGGAGAAAGTACCAGGACATCCAGCGCCGCCGCAATAACCCGGCCTCGCCGTTGAAACGCTCAAGCACGACGCCGAATTTTCGATCAAAGGCAGAGCAGGTCTTGGATGAGGATGTGGACGACCGCGAAGAAGACGAAGAGACACTACAGTTGCAGCTCGCTGAGATCCAAGCTCGCCTCAAATTGAAACAACTCCAAAAGAGCCGCGGCAGATCAGGGTCGAATGTGGATGATGGCGAGGACACGCGCGCACGCCCGGCTTCTGCTATTAGCTCTTCATCGCGATCTCGGGACTATACATCGACTCCTAGAAGCACTAAAGGGCCGAGCCGGAAGGCGAACACCGATGATGTCCAGGTTCCGGTATCCCCAACGAGAAAGGAGTTGCCCAGCACAGACCCTTTGTCACCCCGGAGATATCTGATGGGCATCGACAAGGGCTGGAAGGGTAGTGATGTGTCGCTGAAGCGACCACCAAGCTCAAGGGCCGACCCTCGCCCAAACAGCCAGCTGGGGTCTCGAGACGGTCTGACGCCCCGCTCTAATGATTTATTCGCCGCAAGGCCTCATTCATCTGCTGGAGGGGGAGGAGCGGGCAGAATCAAAAGTTTCAGCGAACGAATGGCGGAAGGCAGAGCGGCTGAGAAAGCCGAAAAGTCTCGCATGGAGCGAGCAGAGAAGGTCAAGGCCAACCGAAGCTCGGGATTTCAGTTGGACAGCTCGGAGATGGAGTCTTTCAAAGCAGCTGCCGCCGAAGCAAAAAATTCACCCCCGTCGTTCGCAAATAGGGCCCGACAACCGGAGAGTTTCAGTCGTGAAGACATTCTCCGATCCCTTGGTCAGTCGCGCCCTGCCGGCCTTCATCGCAGCCAAACGACTCCGAGTGTTCGCAGAATGGACAGTGCCGATCCTAAAGATAGGCAGTCCCAACTCCACAGGCGAAACCATACAACGGAGTCGGAGGCGGTGTCATCACGAGAGAAGGACCATCAACATGGGGGTGGAGCCGAAGGAACTGGTCCCCTGAAAAAAGCACCCGATGCATCGAAATTTGAGTCCTACTCTTCGCTGCATCTATCGAACCGCGTGCTGCCTCATTCTTTCCTGAGTCGCAATCTGGGCGACAAAACCATCCTCCGTATTCCGGACCTTTTGAGAACCATCAAGGCACCCGCTTTTGAGCTCCCAGAAGAGATAGATGGGGATTTTGTGGTGTTTGGAATTGTTGCATCCAAGTCCGACCCCAAGGAGGTAAAAAATTCGGGGAATGCCTCTGCAAAGCCTCAAGACCCTTACGATGATGGCCTCAACAATACAAGCCGATATATGGTCATGACGCTAACTGATCTCAAATGGACGGTCGACCTTTTTCTATTTGATACGGCCTTCCCTCGTTACTACAAGGTCTCTGAGGGCACACTCATCGCCATCTTGAACCCCACGATCATGCCTCCCCCAAAGCACAAATTAGACACCAATCGATTCAGTTTGGCTCTGTCGTCATCCGATGACAAGGTTCTTGAAATCGGATACTCACGAGACATTGGGTTTTGCAAGGCTGTGAGGAAAGATGGTAAAACTTGTCAGTCCTGGGTGGATGGCCGAAAGACCGAGTATTGTGATTTCCATGTCGATATCCAGGTGCGGCGCACCCAGGGCCAACGCATGGGGGTCAACAGCGGAACCGGGATGTTCGGCCCTGGCGGCGGGACCGGGCAGCGGACTGGGATCTTTGGCAGCGAGGGTGGGAAAAAGGGTGACGGCCGAGGTGGTGGATCTAGACATGGTCTGAGGCCAGAAGGTGCCCAGTACGACTGGGGGTCTCAGTCGCTCTATTACGTGGCGCCAGCACCCAAGAACCGCGGCTCCAGCCAGACCTCTTTCAGTCCCACTCCCGGAAAATCGGCAGCGAGTCTAATCGACGCCAGTGATGATCCGTTCATTGCGGCCGGCATGATGGGCCGTGGAATGGAAAACAAAGAAGAACGGCTCCGTCGGCGTCTTGCGACACAGCAGCGCGAGCGTGATATTACACAAAAACTCGTATCTGGCCGCGTTGGCGGAGTCGGCGCTGAGTATCTTCGCAGCCGCACTGCCAACGAGAACCCGTCCGCCGATGCAAGCCAGGAGAAGACCCTGGGCACGCCCACAACGCCCAAGGCTCTACCATCCACCAATGGTATTAGTCTTTCCAGTTTCGGAAAAGCCAACAACGTCCGCTTAAGTCCCAAGAAACGTGCCCATGACGGCGACAAGCCCCATGGTAGCGGCGTCAAGAAGACCCGCTTCATCACGGCGAAAGGTATCCGGGAGGCTGGACGAGACAGCTTGGGGGTCCCAACGATGCAACGCCCTCAGAAAAACAGGCTGTATCGGACGATGATGATGAACTGGATATCATTTGACGGGTCTAACACATTCCCTCTTGATCTCTCCCCCTTCTCCCTCTCTCCGTTTGAACTTGAAACTCGCTCGATGGGGACAATACTCTCCTAACGCTGTTACGACAACCAACACAAAACTAGAGCTTTCTCGGTTGCATGAGACGAATTCCCTTTGTCTGTTCATCGAAGATTGGAATCTGATCCCAGGTTTTTCTTCATTCGATGACATGAATAATGTACTTGATAGTCTGTCAATCCACATAGCTGGTCTATGGTATTTTTATGTCTGTGGTCTTTTGAGTTTTCTGAGGTTGATTGGTGCTTACAAGGTAGCATTCCTGGGATTTAAGTATGGGGAGCAGAGGAGGTATATTCCAGATCTGCAGGGTACAAGTCTGACTGTATCTGCGCTGTGTCGCCTTACTCTGTCTGGCGCCGACAGACTCACAGAGCTGCGGGTCTCAAATCGAGATGGCTTATCTATGTGTAGTAGAGAGGTGAGAATACAGGTGTCTATCTATTTGAGCATGAAATCATTGCTCAAAAGCAGCAGATTGAATCCAGCATGAAATCCTCTGCTACAGCCCTGGAGGGTTACCTAGGTAGACATAGGTACCATGCATACGACAAGAACACGGAATTCTAGGACAATTGAAAGCGAAGGAGATGGGGTATGTTTGCTAAATAGAGATGTGATCGAACAATCCAATTTACCATTCAATTAGGTGACTAGTCCTCAGATGGCCATCCAAGCTCAAACTAGGGATGGTCGAACGAGAAGATCGTTGCCTAGAGACCAAGCCCATCGAAAACAATGTGGATTACCACAGCCAGCTAAAGATCAAAAGAAAACCATTAAAAAAAAAGCAAAAAAACAACATGAGGAAAAAAAAACAAATCAACTCCATTATCTTCCAGTGCATGGTCGTTACCAGATATCCCTAAATTCCCCCAAATGCGAACCCGAGACGCCTGTTTACTGGGAAAAAGAGAGATTAAAGTAAGAAAAGCAATCCAGGAAACCCAGCAGACACATCATAGTCATTATAGTAAAAAAAAAAAGAAAGAAAGAAAGAACAAGAAAAGAAAAGAAACACAAACGCCCCCAGCCATTAAACAAATGGTAACCACAGCCAGGGCACAAGGACAGGAGGTATAGGCAGCAGTAAGCACTGCTGGGAGCGCCACACTGAGGGAAGCCAGCTGTCCAAGGCTCTGGTGTGAGAAAGAGAGAAAATACTGAAAACAAAACAACAAAAAAGCAAAGCAGGTTAAAACAAGCTGAAACGAAACTCAGAACACACAAAAGCAATCGCTAAAACAATGCGAAATGCAACTCAGAACAGTTGCTTTTTGGAAGAATGGCCCGAAGGCCAACGGCGCACTCCATCTCAGACCTTGGGGGTGCTGGATGCACCGGCCCTGGAATGAGTGCCCCGGGTCTTCTTTGCAGTGGGGGCTTCAGGACTCCCCACTGAGTCCGCGTCCCGCTTCACAGAAGCAGGTGAGCTGTCAGCCTGCTCATCGGGACTCTGCTTTTTGCGCTGCCAGTAGTCGAAGGGGCTGATGCGCTTCTTTGCCTGGGTCTTGACAGAAGGTGTCACATCGAGCTGGTTCTGGTCATACCGAGCAGCGGAGCGCAGAAGGCGAGTGGGGCTCGGGGCAGCGGGCGCGGCGGGCGCGTCAGGAGGACCCATAACTGTAGCGGTAGGAGTGCTCGATTCGGCCATGGCATGGTCCTCTTCATCCGTGCCATCTTCCTCAGCAGCGTTATGGTGCTTTCGCTGTACACCGAAGAGGGCACGAGGCTTGGCGGAGCGAGACGGGCTGCCCCTCACGAGATCGGGGTTGTCGGCGAGGAGGTCAGGACGGGCAGCAAACAGGCCCAGGTCATCGCCATCTTCGTCGGCCTCGGTGTCCAACTCCTGGTGGAACTTGCGGAAGACCTTTTTGCCTCGGCTGCAAAAGAGTTAGAATGTGATATCGTAGGCAAGAGCGGGAAATACTTACAAAACACAGAAGATCCCATCTTTACGGTCCGTTTCATGGGGCTTGGTACGGCTTTGAGAGCGAGTCGAGGGCTTCGTGGGGGCCTGAGAGTTGGAGGTGCCAGGCTTGTCGTGGAAGGGGTTGTCATTTTCATCCAATCCAAGTACAAACGGACGGTTCTCAGGGTCCGTGTAGATTTCGATATCCTGGCCTCTGGAAGAGCCAGGAAGATTTGAGGGCTTACCCTGAGACATCGTGGAGGAAAAAGATTGCGAGAAGTAGGCGAAGGATCACAAATGGACTTTTTGTGAGATGCAGGAGTCTTGCCAGGAGTAAGAAGACCTTGCTCCACAGTTGATCTGAAGGTGCGATGTGCAGAGGATAGAGCAAATGGAATAGGAATATCAGATGAGTGAGAGGCAGAGGCAGCCATAGAAAGTGAATACGCAGCTTTACCCCGCCGATTTGCCGTGGAGGGCGGTGAAGGCGGTGATAGAAAGGACTCTCCGGTCGACGATGAGGCTTTTGGGACTTCCACCTTTCTTTGCTTCTTGGGTGACCCTCGAGAGCCCGCTCGGCCATCGCCATTCGCAAAACCAGGTGAAGGAGTTCTCTGAATTGATCTGGCCCGTTGATTCGCCAGTCTGGCTGACGTCCGAGTAGGATAAGGCGAATATTGGTCATATCCAGCACCATGGCGAGGAGCGGCAGGGACCCGCAGGGCCGACGGTGATGGTGGTGGTGGTGTGGTCGCCATTATGAATCAAGGTCCAACGCCCACAAGGTTGTTGTCGGATATTTCGATAAGACAGTCGATTCGAACAAGTGTCCACGGCTCCCAGTTACCAGCGACAAGCTTCCTTTTCTTTGTTTTTCTTTGTGGTTTTCTCAGGGAAATGTCGGTCGTCAAGGGTTGAGAGATCAAGCAGACCAAGGGTGAGTTCGCCCCCACACAGTACAAATGAATGATACAATGCAGGATTCGCGTCGAACGCAATAATATTCGAAATGCTCAACAAGCAATAGGGGATATCAATGCGCAACGAAACAAAGCAGTGGGTATGAAGATGTGAAGAAAGGGCGAGGGCGGAAGGGATGTTTAGCGCCAGCCCCTTCCTGGGCTCACCGCCCGGAAATCCCGGTGGCTGAGGCCCCGCGTTCCTGGCGATGTTCTGCCCATGGCGATCTTTGGGTTCCTTGGGAATTGACCACAAATGCTCCCCGCAACTTACCGTTGTTTTCGAGACACTCTACGGGCGGAGGTCACAACATAAACCATGGATTCTCGCAGTACAGCCGAGGAGATGGAGAGGCTTCAGCTATCGGATGATGACACAGAAGACCTCTGGGATTCACCGTCGAAGCGGGGCGTCGCGCAGAAATTCACCCCCAGAGCCTCCGACGAGAAAACTACACCGGAGCCTCGTGCTCCCCATGATTCTGGCGATACTCTTTTTGATCGCCAAGAGGCACGCGAGGTGGCGCTACAGACAGAGCTACAAAGCGTGCGGAACATCAACGAGGCGATTGAAGGTCTCCTGGGCAGCATTGACCGTGCCAAAGGAAACATGGATGTACGTTACGCGCAAGCCAATTCTCCGAAACTATTTATTAACACTGCTGCGATAGACCGTGTCGCGCACCGTCACTTCGGCCTCGACTCTGTTGAATACATGGACCCGCATCCTGTCGCAGACAGAACACAACCAACGCCTGATTCTCAATCCCGATTGGCAAGGCGCCACCCAAGATGTGGCCAACATGGAGAATGAAGCGATCCAAAAACAGCAAGCGGCCGAGCGACGTGAGCAAGCGCTGCAGCAACAGCGAGAAGCCGCTGCCCGAAAAGCCGAGGAAGACGAGAGGCGGCGGACGGCGACCACCAGAGGCACTCGTGGGACTAGTAGAGGTACTGCTCGTGGCACTGGTCTCAGACGAACCCCCAGTGTTAGCACAAGTACCTCCCGCACAGCCGCAACTCGAGGATCAACAACGGCGACCCGACGACCGGCCAGTGGGATTGCGCGCGGTAGTGGAATTGCGCGTGGGCGGGGGAAGCCCTAAAATGGATAATGATATTGAATGGATCATGAATTTCGCGATTTTTCTTCGTGTATGATAGTATTTTCTCTTTTTTCTCTCTTATTTTCTTTTCTTTATAAACGTATCCATGGATGTGATAAAAAAATCCAAAGAAGGAAATCCAAATACAAACACACGAATAATAGAAGTCGGCCTCAGGCACCAGTCACGCGCGCGATAGCAAGATAAGGCCAGACCAGTTCCCCCGACACGTTCAAAACACCCATCTCCCACGCCATGAATTTCGCCCCGTACCAGGACGAATCCCCCGAGATCGAACGGGCGCTGTCGCCACCACCCGTGGATGGCCCTCGCGTCAAGTCTCCGAACCTCCGCTCGCCCCGGGCGTCGGCCGACCTCCCGAGCCCCGGCCACTTTGTCGGCGGCGGATATGGCAACACGGGCTTTGGGCGAGACATCGAGGGTGGGCATGTGAGCCTGGGGGCATTTGAGACAAGTCTGCCGATCCGCATGGATGTGGAGGCCATGCTGGCGTACTTACTTCTGCCGCCGGCCGGAGGAGTGTTTCTGTTGCTGACGGAGCACAAGAGTGACTATGTGCGGTACGTTTGCTTGGACTTATAAGATGGATGGGATGATATGATCAAGCCGATGCTAATTAGATGCAACAGGTTTCATGCGTGGCAGTCGAGCATGCTGTTCACAGCTATCTTCGTAAGTTCGGCTTGTGTCGTCGCCGCTGTTCGCTCTCTCTAACCATGAGGCCATATAGATTATCCATCTCGTCTTCGCGTGGTCCAGCTTCTTGTCTTGGACTCTCTTTATCGTCGACTTCTTCCTCATTGGCTTCCTCAGCTTGCATGCCTATCGCGATGGTGTGTACAATCCGCAAGACCCCGACAGTTATCTGAAGAGAATACTAATTGGTATTTGTTGTTCTAGTCGACACCCTAGAGCACTTCGAAGTGCCGTTCTTTGGCCGACTGGCCAATTCCTTTGTCGACGACGAATAAGCGGCGACGACGACTCTTTCTTGGGGGTCCACATGTACTTGAATTCTCGCCGCGAAGGAGCATGTCTTTTGTGTTCATATACCCTTATTTGCCAATGCTTACTATCTTTTGTGTTTCCACCGGCAAATTGAGACCGGCGGGTTTGGATATGCTTTCGATGCGCTGTTCATATTGTTTTTGCTGCTTCCTGGGCTGGCTGGTTTCGTTCAACCAGGGGATGTACCATAATTGCTAATAGATAGTTTCTTCAGTGGTTTCCGACCTGATAATTACCTGCATCGATCGTTTTTTTTTTTTTTTTTTTTTTTTTCCAAATTGGAAATATAGAGATCTGCGCTGTCATTGTATATACTCGGAGATGAGTGACAAGCTTGCTATATATTATTCACATTATGGACGGCCGACCTCAGCAGCAAGGTTGATAAAGCAAAGTTAAACCAAGCGAAAGAGGCATGTCTTGTCTCATATATATATACACTTTTTGTCGCTATTTTGATCTTTTGTCTTCTGGTGTCGAAGTATAATCCCAAAAGAAAAAAGATAGCTTCTGTTCCAAAGCACCAGGGCCCACAACAAAGACCCTAGTTCCTCACTTCCTTAAGCCAAATAGGGTGGCGGGTCCTGATATGAGGGAAGACCCTCCGAGTGTATTCTTGACAAGCTTGGTTGAGGAAACTGGAGTTCGATGGCAGGGGTGTGGGCTTGGGGTTGTCGCCAGACGAATCTATCATGACAACGTGAGTATCTCGCAAAAATAAAATACATGAATAAATTAAACCAAGCCGCATCCAAGATCATAGCGTAACTCCTACCAGGCTGAAGGAGCACCGCGCTCACTGTATCATCTCGTCGCGGGCGAGGGGGAAAGCGCCCTTGGCAGCAACCGCACCGGTCAAGGCTAGGAATGATGCAGCTAGAAAGAATGGATAGTTCATCTTATGGCCGAGGGAAATGAGTGAAATGAGGGCGGAGGACATACCAAAGAATGCCATAAATACTATAATCATCCCATAGTATACATGGTTAGTTCGTTATACTCCGACGTTCTCTCTTTTTCCCCCGTTGATCCCACCACATACCATATCGGAAAGTCAAGGAATAGAATCGGGCCCAGGATTCCAAGAATGATATATAGCGAGGATAGATCTTCTCCCCTCACTTCTTCCTCATACCACTTCAACGCGGTCTCTGTAATAGATTCCTGGGGGCAAGGGGCCATTCTGGGAGAGGGTTAATCGACAAGAGCAGGAAGAAGTTACTTGGATACATGGGAGAGATAAAACAGTTAGAAAGAAAAAGGGAGGGGGGTTAAAGTCCAAGTACACAAAACTAGAAATGAATGACTTGATTCTTCGTCATTCTACGATAGGGCCGAGTTGGGAGACATCTCAACCAAGTCAAGTGAAACGATTCTGAAAATAACATGGTCCGTATTTCTCATCCACAACGTAAAGCTATTTACATATAGAGGTAGCATATCATCTACCTCACTCGTAACCCAAGCTTGGCATTAAGCCAGCTCGCATTCAATCAAGCTCTCTACACCCCGGCGCACAGTCCATATCTTCACAATCTTCAGCCCAACCGACTCAACCAGCACTTTCCAGTCCCGTGCTGTGCGCTCGGTCGAGTTCACGGTCATCATGACAAAGTCCAGACTGGTCGTCTCCCAGTGGGCGTTGGTCTCCGGGATGACGTTCTCATTGATCAGGATCTTGCTGTAGCCCGGCTTCATGGCAGGCGTGATATTAGAAAGAATCTTGCGGCAGTCGTCATCGGGCCAGTCGTGCAGGACCGAGTGCATGTAGTATGCTCGAGCACCTTGTAGTGTGTTAGTGTATGCTGGACACATGAAGGGTAAGAAGAAAGCAAAAGGTCTATCCATACCTTTGACAGGCTGCTCCGTGAAGAAATTATAAGGCATAGGCTCAATAGACGAAGGCAGATCCATCTTCTTGGCCTCAGCCACCACTTCGGGCAGATCCTGCAAGATCAGTCGACCGGGGACACTGGGCCATTTCCGGCTGAATTCAGACAGATCATGGCCAGTGCTGCCGCCTATATCAATCAGCAGCACATCGTCGCCCTTGATATCTTGGTCGGCAACCAGGCCCTCTTCGACGGGATAGAAGCCCGAGTCCATCCAGCTGGGCCGGCCGAGATGGTAGGTTGACATGTGGTTAGCGAACTGCTTGACGACATGCGGCTGCTCTTTCAGGAACTCGAAGAAGTTCTTGTCGGTGGCGTGGGCCACATTGAATGGGGTCGTGGTGAGCTTGCTGGGACTCTGGTACTGTGCTTCTTTGAAGAAGTCGGGGATCTTTGCAATAGCCGGGTTGAGTCCGTTGGCACTGAAAGATATATGAGCCTTTCCACTCTTTCCAGAGTTAACAGAGGCGAATGGTGCATGTTACTTACAACACCGGGAAAGTATCGCTGAATCGCTCAACGCCCATTGCGGTAGAGAAGTTGGTTCCGCGATACTCGTCCGGGCCCGTCTCAGCCAGGACGCCGGTGGCAGCGAGGTGCTTTAACATACGGGCTAAACAAATATTAGCTCAACCAGGTCTACTATGTGACAACTCCCTTGAGAGAGAAAAGGACAGCCACTCACAGAGAAGCTTGGGGTCGGCTTTGGTTGCCTCGGCCAGCTCCTGCGCTTTCTTGGGGCTGCCGGTGGCCGGCAGCAGCGCAAACACACCCAAATTCAGTGTAAACATAATTGCCGCAAAGCTGGCTGGCTGTGACATTATTAGCCCATGGTTCTATTGCAGAAAACAAAGACAGAAACAAATCACCTCTCTCCAGCAATACCGCAGGAGAGCCTCCCGGGGCGTCTCCAAGGCCCTCACCAGGGACCGCGCAGTCTCCAGGAGTTCCAATCGGTCTTTGGCATTATCCAGAGCAATACCAGTCCCCCGAGAGGAAATCTCGGAGACGAGGCTCGGGACCTTCTCGGCAGCGTTCGGCAACACTGCCAGAGCATCAACATCAACAGCGGGGGCTCCATTCGGAGATTCAGCTCCGAGGCTACCCATGGTGAGAATTGTCTGAGTAAGGAATAGCTAACAGTAAGATTATCGAGTTGTCGAGGGGAGTTTAGAAGAGCGGAGATTGTTTCTATATGGTGATATTGGTGGGGGTGGGACAAAGTTGTCGAGTCAGCCAGGTGAGATCTTGGCCCTTCGACGTCAACAAATGCCTTTTTGCCTTTTCCCCAAGGTTTCAGAAAGGAGGATTTTCTTGATCGACCAAGGATGATCGGCCCTAAGTTAATGATTTTCCCCGTTTACTCTGTTGACTCCCCCTTTTTTTTTTTCTTTTCTTCTTTTTAACCGTGCAGGGGACAGGAAGGAAGATAACCGGGGGAAGTGTAGATTCAAGCTTCCACGCATCGGCCAATGCTGTACCAAATGACTCGAAGGATTTACGACCTAGTCGGCTGCGCTAGTTGTGAATTATTGATAAACGGCCTATCAGCATTGTAACAATGTGCGCACAATGGGGGCCAGGATTACGCAAAAGCCATTTCGGCCCCCACGGGGTGCGTCTTCGGAGTAAGCGGTGGCGTGGATCATGTTCGGTCTCCATTCAAGGATGCTGATGCCTGCATGTTTGAGTCTGCAGGGAAAATGCGGCTGTGGATAGAGATATGGAAATATGGAATTGACGGGGGGTTTTACATTATTAGACACTTTCTTTTCTTTTTTTTTTTTTTTTTTGTGAGGCCAAAATCGTCGATCTGTAAGACCAGCTGATTAGGGCAAGGCGACCAACACCGCGTGGCAATCCATGGGTTGATATCCAGACACTTAGACTCCGACTCCAGGATGGAATGGATTCCTGATAGCAATTCCCGAAGTTTAATAGAGTGTCAGCCTTTCCAGTGAAAATCCCCCGGTAGTGCTATCGCGTGGCGATCGGCATCCACCAAGCCCTAAAATGGAATGTCGACCGACCGCCGACACGCACCAGGCCGGGTGAGCCCGCCTTAATTGGGACACTATTGGGCCACTGGGAAGAAGCGTTGCAGCTCAACGTTGGTACGATGGGGCTGGCCCCCAGACTACGGCTGATCCTGACGGGGGTCCCCTCTCTTCCCTTGGCAGTGCAGACAGCTCTGACAATTCTTACAAAAAAAAATTAGAATGTGTTTTAGTTCTTTCTTCTTGCACTCCTTTGGACTGGTCCGATATCCCCTCCAGCTCGTGGTCACTGCATGTTCTGAGAACGTGCATTGAATAATATCAGAGGGGCTGATACTTGCTGCGACTACGCCGTCGCGACATTCCCTGGAACTTTTCTTTTCTTTTCTTTTCTTTTCAATCTTTCAATTTTTCGATCTTTCGACCTTGTATTTCTTTGTGTTTCAGGAAAACGATACAATATTCTTCCCCATGGCTTCCGATTATGCCAGCGAAACCAGAGGACCGCGCATCCTGGGCGCGTTCTGGTCGCTGACCATCCTAGCGTTGGCCGTGGTGATCGTGCGATTGTTCATTCGCTTGCGGGTATTGCGCAACCCGGGCATAGATGACTGGTTGATCGTGGTAGGAATGGTAAGTGATTGATCGCAGAAGTTGAAGTGATCGAGTCAACAAGCTCACCGGATGTTTTCTTTTCGCGACAAATTTAGACCGGAAGTCTGACCTTCAGCATTGTGTGCACCGTCGATGTTTCGCTGGGATATGGGACACACACCTCGACCATCCCCGAAGAAAGACTCAAGTCGGTCCTGCTGCTCAACAACGTCAACTTTCTGTTTGGGATCATGTCCTTCTGTATCCCCAAGCTCGCCATCGTGGCTCTGCTCGATCGCCTGTTCAAGATGACCAAGGTCCATCGGTTCATTTTGTGGGGGCTAGCCTATTTCAATTTCGTCGTGTCGGCCATCACCGTGATTATTATTTGGACCATGTGTGATCCTCCCAAGGCGCAGTGGGATCGATCCCTCATGAAGCAAGGCGCCAAGTGTCGCGATCCCTGGATCCTGGTCAACTATTCGATCTTTAATGGGGGTATGTGTGGATAGGCAGCCGATCTCTTCGCGAGGAAAAGTGCTGATCGTATTTCTTGCAGCTCTTTGCGCGTTTATCGATATCCTGCTGGGTGTGTACCCCGCGGTCATTGTGTTCAAACTGCACATGTCCCTCCGGAAACGACTGGCCCTGTGTGCAGCCTTGGGAATGGCAGCCATGTAAGTGCCGCTCTGTATAATACTCGACCAACTGAACCCAGGTGGCTAACGGAGTTACGCGCATAGTTCTGCTGCCATGGCCGTCGTGAAATGCCTCCAGCTTCCCGGTCTGGCCGACCAGGCAGATCCTACCTGTGAGATTCTCTCATCCTCACCCAAAGACGAACGAATCATTGCTAATAGTGTTTCCACCAATGCAGACCACACGGCAGACCTCGTGATCTGGACCAGGTAAGCTTTGCAATCCGAATATCCCCAATATCTCCCAGACCGAACTAACCACATTCTTCTCAACAGCATCGAATCCAACGTCAACATCCTCGCCTCCTGCATCCCAACCCTACAACCCTTCATCGAAATCATCTTCGGCCGCCGCGCCTTCAAAACCTCCAGCAACCGTTACAAGCAGCACACGCACGAGACGAACTGGAGCAGCAACATGCGCTCGTCCGGCCCGCGCAAGAGCAAGTCGCGCTTCACCACTGTCGACAGCCAGGACAGCATTCTACAGACCGTCGACGAGGCCGAGGCCCACAATCTGGGCGAGATCCGGCGAACGGACCAGGTCACGATTGAGTATGGGCCGCCAGCGGATAGCTTGGTGCATGGAGGAGATCATCGGGTGTAAGGGGGACTTGCACTCGATTCTGGTATCTACGGCGTATATTATAAATAGACGGGGTTGTCCTTCGTATATAAACTTTAATGAGCATTTTTCATGACTTTATTTGCACGTCTTGGGATCTCGCTGGTATAATTGGTTAGACATGTATACATCGACCATGGACAAGTGTAGAGAATGGCATTGGCATCCAAACAGCCTTCCCATGACTACTTTAGCGCACCCAGCCAAGGGTGTCGGAGCAGATCTGCCGCCGAGACCCGCTCTGCAGGGCTGATTTTCATCGCCATCAAAAAAGGAAACAAACCGCTCCCGAACATCTGGTTCCACACCCGGCGCAAAGGCCTCAGGCAACAGCCCCGGTCTATTCATAGGAGCTGCATCCTTATCCCTCCCATCATCATCAAGAATCTACCGAACAATGTCCTGGTTCCCCTTCTCCAGCAATCTAGGAAAAGGGCCGAAGAGATCCACAATCTCAGCTCAATGCTCCTTCGCCTCGTAACGGCCATCGGGAGCAACGGCCCCACTGAACATGCGCACTGTGCAGAACACTTCCAAGAGGACTGCGCCGAGGTTCCAGAGCGACGTTCGGGATCCTACTCTCAGGGAACCAGGCCCCAAAACTGTGAGGGGACAAATGTGTTTGTATCCAAGCTGTCTACGGTCTCCATCTCTCAGGTGCTTGAGAATCTCTCTCTCGAAGACATCTTTCTTCGCGCCGTAGCATTGGGCATCGAGAATTTTGAGGGCAAGAAATTTCCGAGAGTCGCCTTTATCCACCACAGAACTCGAATTCATTGTATGCAAGTGGGGTTTGCCATTGGTCTATATGCCAGTAGACAATATTGCTTGACATACGTACATAGATGAGATCTGGGCGTTTCAGTAGTACCGAGAAGCCATTTCTCCAGAGAATGAAGGCTGTGGCAGCGAGTAATCTATAAGGATTTGTCTTCAATGTGTGTGAAAATTCTATGCGATCATCTTGCAAACCCTCGTTACTATCTCGACAAGATGGCTATTTTGATGCCAATTCTGTAACCACATCATGGATCGAGAGCGCATTTAGATTGTCTAGTCCACGTCCATTTCCATATATACCATAGTGCATTCTTTTCTGCAATCCCACATTCCTACTGGGACAGTCCCACTCCACGCGGTGCTGAAACCTCTTCTTTGATAATATGCCTCGTTGCCTAGTTCCCTGATAGCCATCAATACCAACTTCGATTTGGCTGTGTCGTGGATATTTTGTTCCGGCGTTCTTATCCTTGCGTCTGCTATAATATCCTTCTGTCGATTGAGGTCAATTCCTTGAAGCGGGATGGTGGTCGCTGAGCCTGACAGTCCTAGCCCATGGATCAGAGCTGTATTCTTTGCAGTGATATTTCGCAGCCTCGGACCGTTTGCATCACTGGCCACCAACCACTTGATCTCCTTTAACACTTGGGCGCCCAACCCAGCAGCCTGACAGTGCGGCGACACAGCAAACGCGGTGACTTCGAACCTTTGCACTTCTTCTGCTCTCCGCTCAGTCGTTCCACCACTGCGTCCTCGGTTTTCCACCTGAGTTTCCCATTCACTGCCACTCCGATTCTTGCTCCATTGCGCGTATGTTTCAACCTCCCCTTCACCAAAATCTTTCACACTACCCGTTGCAAGCACTTCGCAGAGTTGTGGCTGTTGATCTGCTCCATCTGATGTGACCCGGACCAGGACGATGGTGAAGCCGTCAGCGCCAATGATATCTGCTAGTTGTGCCGGATCTGCCATGCGAAGATGACTGGTCCCAAAGATCTCGGGATGTGTACAATATGTTGCAGTATACGAGTCATTCAGGACCTTCTGGATGGCTTTTAGGAGAGGAAGGTTGGACGGGGTGGGCGTGACATGTTCCGGGAGCAGTAAAATTGGAAGAATAGCATGCATTTTGAATCTTCGTGGGAGATGAGAATATAGTGGTTGATTTGGAAGATCTCGTTTGTGTGTAGAGGACGATGCAGGATCAGAGAGACGGACGCATTTTAAACGGAGACGTCCCTTATTTTGTACGGGGTGCGTTCGGTCCAAAGTTTAACCGGCAGAGCCGTTTTCCACAGACCGTTCCGTCTCGTCGCCACACTGTCTGCGTTAGCCATGGGATTACCGCGAAAACATCAAATCATTACCTGATTGCATCGGTTCTCGGAAGCTCTGCACCTTACATTCCATCAACCTAATGTAAAAGTTGGCTCCTCTCGGGATAAATCTAATTTCAGCAGAATTCGATGTTTTGAACCTGCGGTGAGGTGAAGAGTAAATGTGGGGAGCATTTAGCGGGGACACAAATAGCTTTTGGTGGGCAATGTTGCCGATTGATCCACCTCGAGCAGCCACTGGATCGGGGCACTGGATCGGGGCAGCGACCAGCCCTACTCGCAGGGCTGATGTATGGATCAGTGAGACTCCTTGGCTGGCATAAAGCCCAGGAGAAAGCCGAGGGTCAATTGGGCATGTTGGCATCGTGCCGGACCCGGCGACCAATTCTGGGACAAGCCTCTCTGCCCACGACCAACGTATACTTCTTTCGGACGAACTTGACGAGTTTGCCCACAGGAGTTTGGCTTTGCTCCTTTCACCACGAGTGAATGATAGTGTGCAAGCGAGGGATCAAAGGATGCTAGATGCCGCATGAAATGGAACTAGGAGAATAGCGCTTGAAACTACTCAGAGTGATGAAGTAAGGTATTAGAATCAGGCTGGTGAGTTGAAAAATGTAGAACCCGCCGGAGAGACTTCGTTATTATTCATCACTATTCAACTAGGATGTTAGCCGTGACTGCGTTACCAAAGATGCCTATTTGAACGCTTCCTATGTAATTATCTAAGTAGAGAATAGTATAATAGATTCGGTTCATTACATGATCCCGAACCCTTGCCTGGGAGCCCACAGTATTCTCCTGGGAATAGACTGCGGTTTCCTGGGAGCGCCGGTTATCGATACGGCGTTGTGTCCTTTGTCCAATAGCGATGAAGGGCAATATACAGGCCATCAACGTTCATAACTGGTTTCTCTCCAACGGATATATCGAGGTTATAATATGTGACCAAATGTTCTTTCATGTACTATCGCTCTGTCAGTAGATATACCTTACAAAGTAACAGCTTCGGCCAAAGAACGTGGGCAAGTACTAAGGCCGCAGGAGACTTACTGAATGACGAAAAGAAACTGTAGAGACTGGAGCTCGGAAGAATCCAAAGAGTAGTAATATACTTCTCTCTCTTTTTATATAGTCTACCGAGCAATTTCTATGAGTTGATGGTAGGGTTTAGACTTATTAAATATTGAAGGGAAGGGAGGGTTGACCCGGTTGAGATATTTTAGCACCACAAAGAGACCTTTCTATTGTAGTAATAAACGGCTACAAGTGGGTTATAGACAGGAGAGGCTATTCTAACACACCTGATCTTCTTCCCTGAGCATACTGAGTGAAAGGTGAGCTGATCACTGAACAACCCTGAGTGCTCAGTGAGCATATACTAAAAGTGGGCCGAATAATTCATAGTGAGTCTAAAGGCAGCTCTAGTATAGTATATATTTCAATTTGCTGAATAACTCGATAAGGTCAAAATTTGCCTCTAGCTATATAAGCTATAAACGTATTTATGTATTTTCGTAAAGCATATTTAAGAGCCTATTAGCTATTTTATAGACCACCCTTAATTAGTTGAATAGTACCGCAACAGAAACGCTCGATGTTATAAGGAGTTTCACTTAAAAAACGAACCGTGCAACTCACATTTTTATTTATATGTAAATAAAAAAGCAATAGTCTATAATTTAAAAATACAATATTAACGCCACTTTTCTATTCCTCTTCCTTTTCTCATGCCGTCATTTCAACCCGAGGCGATGGTCAGCGGGATCCCACAGCGTCGCGATATTCACGCGTCGCCTGGAATTGGGCGGAAAGTTCATCGACCGTCCAGCGATCCGTTGGCTTGCTGCAGATACATCCAGCTATCACTTCCTTCAATTTGCGGCTGCCCTCCCCTGCTAAATCCTCATTTTTAGCAAGTTTGTTGAAAGCCGTTTGCCTCGTATCCCACTTCGCCGATGCCTCCCAGAACCATAAATAGGTATCAGGAACGAGTAGCGAATAGAGAATCATCATCCCTATAGAATATATGTCCCCTGCGGATGTAGAGACTCGGCTATGGAGGGTATTGGGGTCATCGAGGGTATGTGACGCGAAAGGGTTCAAACCCATAAGGGCGTCATAGCTCAACCCCTCCATCTGTTCTAGAGGTGCATACTTATTAGCATTGGAGGCAGGGAAAAAGAAAAGAAGAAAGAAAGAAAACGAGGATACCAACCTGGTGGTATATACCCCGGTGTTCCGATGCGTTGGGTGGACGTAGGATCCTTTGTGCTCTCATCGAAATCAATCCATTTGGCTCTGTCGCCGTCCAGCATGGCATTATCGAGCTTGATATCGCGATGTTTCACGCCCCGGCGATGCATTGCGGCTAACCCCTCGATCAATTGGCCCAGGAATAGAACTACCCGAGAGCCACCTCTCCCGTGGCAGTATATGTAATCCCGAAAGGTCTGGTCAAGGTAAGGCATAATCATGAAGTACTGGCTCTGGACCTTGAAGTAATCGATTGGTTTGACAACATAAACAGGATCGACCAAATCCACAAGCTTGGCGCGATTGATCATTTCCTGGGAATCCGAGGTTTTGACTGCAACTCGAGGGGTCCTTTTGTTTGTGAGCTTGTTGTCAAGGCTTGCATCGAAAATGTCGTGATTTCCTCTAACATCCATTTGGCTTCTGAGTTGCAGGACGTTTTGGTATTTCTTGCCGAATTCATATTTGCCGCGGCCAATCTTCTTTCCAGAATGTTCACTGCTGCCGAACCACTGACGAGAGTCCAACTGATGGAGGGGATGGATCGCATTGTGTTGATTGACCGGGGAGAGAAACTGGGTCGCTTTGGGGTTGGAAAAGGGTGCAGCTGGGGCAATAGGTATGAGAACAGCCCATAGACAAGTATAATATCGGAGGAGCATTTTGCACGCATCGATTGGACTTGACCATTAAAAGACAGGGAGCGAAGCCTAATGAAACACAATATTTTATTACGCCCTTGGATAAGATTTTTTTTTTCTCACGCGCATCCTCCCGGGAGTGTGATAGCTTTCATGCCTGTTATTGGAACGGAGATCAAATCCTGCTACGCTCAGGAACGGGTAGAAGAATCCTTGGGGCGTACAGTAAGCTGAGGTCATCGTGAGTCGAGATACGAGAGTGAAAACTTCTTGGAAAGTTTTGCTCCGTGAATATTTTCTGTACCATCTGGGGCCGATGGCTTACGGGTTATTTGTGAGTTATATAACGTTTAAGGAAAAGACTCATGGTGATGAGTTGTACTCATGTACTCACTCGGTGGGCCCAGTTGTATACTCGGTGGGCCCTATTCATAGAGATCTACTCCCACTAAAATGAGGGTCAAATAGAGGGGGAAAAAAAGAAATAGATTAGAAAAGAAAAGAAACTCATCCCATGTACATGGTTCGAGATTGTTCATGCAATTTAGATCGAACCAATCTCCATCCGAAAAGAAAAAATAGAAAAAGAAAAAGAAAAAGTCAGAAAAGTCATCGAGCAAATTTGACACAATCACAACATCCAACAAGACACGCTGAAAGCCCTTGAATCATATCCGTAAGCCTAAGATCAAAGCATCAGACAAGCAACCGAGCGACGGAAGAGCCGTGACGAGGAAGCACCACGCAAAAAGAGAGACAGAGAGAGAGGATAGAGAACAAGGATCGTGAATGTGCAAAGTAGGGTTTGGAGAAGGGCATGGTATCTACGTGAGGGACATGGGACAAGAAAAGAAAACTCCGTCAGGACAAGGGTGATTTGCAAGTGGTCGTGGCGGGTCGTGAGAGAGGAAGATGAGGAAAGGGAGGAAGGGGTATCTTAGATGATCTGCAAGTAGTTGCTCGGCACCAGACCAGGATGGCCACGCGAGTTGGTGACTTCGGCTTCCCACCATCCGTCGTCCTGAAGACGAAGGACCGCCAGGACATCGCCTTTGGTGAAACCAAGCTCCTCAGGGATTGCGGCAGTGTAGCTGTACATTGCACGAGCTGTAGAGAAAGAAATGGGAGTTAGAAAATTGACAAAAAGCAGGAAAATGCTTGGTTGGGGAGATTCTTACCGAAATGCAAAATTGGTCGGCCATCACGACTGAATTGCCTGCCGGGATCAGCGACGGCAAGGGTGCGGCTTCGGGTTCGGCCTATCGGCGGAGCACCGCCATCACCATAGTACGACATGGGTCGACCATCGCGCCGGGGCGAACCATATCCGTCACGACTGCCGCCACCGTACATTTCCATCTGGTTGCCAGACAGTTGCAACTCCATGCCTCCGGCACTGGAAGGACGGGTCTGCTGCCTGAATTGAGGCTGAGGAGACACTGCACGATGCGAGACAGCCGGGGAGGCTCTTCTGTTGTAATCATTGGGAGAGAAGGGCTGGTCCTGAGCCCGGCGTGGAGTCGGAGACTGGCTGTAACGGCTCCCCATGCTGTTCGACTGATAGGTAGACGGACTGGGGCTGGCTCTCCCACCACTGTATTGACTCATTCGCGTGTCCACGCGAGGCGAAACCTGGGGACTGGCACTGCGTCTCGCCGCCGGCGCCGGGGACCGCGCACGAGGAATATCTTGACTTGGACCGCTGTCCCTGGCAGCCATGCCAGGGTTATTGCTTCCACCTCGCAGCATGCTCTGGGCCTGACCAGTATATCGCTGGGTAGTCTTTTGCATCTGCTTGGAGGTAAAAGCCGGTTGAGGGGCATCAAGGCGCTTCACAGTAGGATCATTGTATGCCGGTGGTGGAGCGGCGGCAGATGAGTTGCTGCCATACGCGGAAGAAGTTGCGCAAGGGGTGGGTGTCTGGATGCCGTGATATCTGTCGGCTGAGACTCGATTGGCCGACTGCTTGCTGGTGGTCTTCAAGTCTGCTAGAGCGCGGGCAATCGGATCCAGGTCATCCTCGGGCGCCTTGGCCGGCTGCGATCCCTTTTTGAGCGAATTCTTTTCGGGCGAAGCCACGTCGAAGACATTGTTCCCAACATTCAGCTGGAAGTTGGCCCGAGGATCAACGGGCTCAGGGCTGCCGGAAGGACGATCAACCTGGCTTGGAGAGGGTTTGGCCGGGCTAGCTTGCTTGGCCGGTGAATCCCAACCGCTGCGGGAGGGCAGCGAAGCAAGAGTCGGCCTCTCCTTTTCATGGCGACTCTTGCGACGGAAGGGGCTGTTGCTGAAGAAGGTAGTTCGCTTCTTCGGAGTTTGCTTCTCCTCGCTAGCGGCTGGCGGTGGGGCAGGATTCGAGGGTGCGGGTTTTGTTGGAGACTGTCTCGAATTGACCGGCTCTACACTCGACATCGAGGTGGGATTCGACACTTCGCTTTGAGAGTCACGGCTCGATGGGCGGTAAGCGCTGGTCGCCGAGCTTCGTTCGGACGGCGGTCCCGCTCGACAGAACATAGTCATACCATCTGCGGGATAGGCGTTGTGAGGAACAGCATTGATTTCACCATGCTGATCAGGGTCGTAGTTAGGAGGCAACTGGCCGCCTCGCCGGAGGTCCAGAGGTGCAGGTTGTTGAGCGTTGTTCGCCGGAGGAGGCGCAGCATGACCCATTTGGGCTGCAAGATCGGACTGGGGGTCATTATGGGACTCAAAGGTTGACGGTTGAGGAGAGGAGGTGCGGAATGCCGGGTTCATAGTACGCTGGAACTGAGCAACCGAGTAGCCATCTTCTTCACCCATGTCCGACGCGGCATCGTCAACGTCGCCACGGCAAAAGTTGATGAAACGCGGGGGATCAGGGATCTCTTGGCCGGTTCCTCTTTCCTTGATGAAGTAGACGATATCCTTCTCCACCTCGCAGTTCTCCAATGACAGGCGAATCTTTTCGCAAGACTGTGGCATTCGTTAGCATCGTTGATAAAGTTAGATCAAGAGTCACATACAGCGTCATCGCTGACACAAACAGTTGATGCAATGTTTGCATAGGTCCAAAGACTGCTCTTCGTAAAGTCGAGACGCTCTTCTTCCAAATCTTGGAATTTCTGCACCATGTCAGCACCAAATTCAACGAATCCCTGCGGTCCACATACATCGCAAGCCGACTTCCATTCCTTATTCCAACGCCCAGTGGTTTCCTCGAGGGTTTTGACGGCGGCCTCGTAGTCATTGCTATTTGAAGCCAGCTGAATTTGGGTCTTCTCAAGCTTGGCCTTATTTTTGCGTTCCTCCTGACCCATCACCATATGTCCTTGGGCAAGGTAACCCTTAATGCGAAGACAGTCCTGCTCGTAACGGTCCCGAGTCTGGAGACATTAGTTGTTATTCAAGATGGATACACAAAAAAGGCACGCGACATACCTTGTTGACAACCTGGGTCTGTTGCACTTTAGTCTTGTGCAACCGTTCAATCCCCGTCTGGATAATTTTTCGTCTCTCCTTCAGCCCGCTGGCAAAAGCCACGAGGGGCTCTTCCAGCTCACTCTTCATCTGGCCCGCGATGGCCGAGTGTGCCTTGGCGATGGCTTCTGTTTCTCCACGGACCACATCCAGCGATGTACGCAATGAGCCCGTTTCGCAAGACCCCAGCGATTTGCGACAGAGCGCCTGGAGCTTTCGCGCGTATTCATCTTCGATCGCGGCTCGGACTTTCACAGCATTAGCCCCTGATGGGGTTGTTGATCGCTGAAAGCATCGACTCACCATTGTAGAAAGCTTTTAGTTCGTCGCTGGTACTCTTCGAACCATGCATGCGATCAAGCATAGGTTGAACGCCTGCATCATCCTTGCCCCAAAAATTGTTGGCAACTTACAAGAAAAAAATTGTTAGCTCGTTAATTCAGCATCCAGCGGGGCTTGGCTTACAGGACATCGAGACGGTCGGTCCATCTGCTACTGTTCCAGGCATTGTTGTCGAGCCTCGGCCAGCCTGTGCTCGTTCAATTTGGGGGGTAGTGATAGAGAACAAGCAGAAATAATAGAGCAAAACAAAAGAAAACACAATCACGAACGAAGCCGCAACATACAAGACCCTTTGGAGGTCGTGGGGAGTCGAGGTTGCAGAAGAGTAGAGGGATGACAGCTGTTTACGGCGCGTCACTCGGGGCAACGGCCCAGCCACGCGTTACGTCAGCATCATGTTTGCCCTGAGATCCCTCGTCACATACTTGTTTTCGATGAGATATTCGGCGGGGATGGGTTTAACCCCTGAAGTAAGTCATTTATCTTATGATAACGCAATTTAATTCTACAGAAGAAAGATTGTGCTTTTGAAAGCATTTCATTCAGTTATTTCATTGTTCTGTCTGGCCTGTCTGTATCTGGGGCCTGCATGTTCAAATCCAATCTATGTAAATTCGCCCCGATCACGTTAAAAAACCCCCCAATCCCATATCCACAAGCAAAAGAATACACATGAGGAAGTTGAGTTTCTGAAAAAGAAAAATCGCTACCATAAACGCCCGCCAGATGATATGCGTCAAGAAAAGAGTCGCATGCCGTTGAGCAAATCAAGTACTCAGGCATGTCACACGTCGTTTCGTTTTTCTCATTCGTTTCAATATGTAGATCGAGGATCTCATCATTTCACGTCAAATCATATCGTGATCTCCATGTTCCCCGAGAAAGCCTCGATCGGAAGAATCGTCCAGATGCATCTTTTTAGTAGAGCACGGGGGTAGCCGAGGCGGGCAGAGGGATGCTGGAAGAGTATTCGCCGCCAAAGGCCCGTGGAACAATAGGAGTGGGCGAGCCAGGCGCATTGGCGCCGGAAGCAGCAGCCCAAGTGGGGAGGGGTGCGCTGGAAGCGTCACCAAAGCCTCGGGCGACGAGGGGAGTGGCGGCGACGGGCGTGCTCAAGTTAGGGACGACGGGAGTACCCCAGGCTCGGGCCACGAGAGAGGGAGCCTGGAAGGGCATGCTGGGACTCGCGGAGGAGATAGCGGGCACGGCAGGGGACCAGTCACCGAAGCCGCGCGCTGCAAGGGTGGCCGAGGGGCGCTGAGGCACACCGGAAGAGAAGGCATTGCCGAAGCCACGGGCCACAATGGGGCTCGTCTGGACAGCAGGAACAGGCACATTCAGACTAGAGGAGGGACCACCGAACTCCCGAGGAACGAGAGAGGGAGCAAGGACAGGAGCTTGCCAGCTGGCGGGGGCCGATGAGTACTCAAACTGACGCGCAGCAAGAGAAGGCGCTGCGGCGGGCAGAGAAATGCTAGAAGCAGGGGGAACTACCGCAGAACTGGTCCAGCTGCGAGCAAAGGCAGCCGGATCTCCAGCGGCAGTCAGGCCGCGACGAACGAACGATGCAAAGGGAGACTGGGTCGACTGGGGCACGTTGGTTTGCAAAGCCGGGGCCTGGCGGTCATAGAAGTACGGGATTGAGCTGGCGGCCACGGACGACGAAGGACGCCCGCTGGAAGGAGTGGCAGTCACGGTCACGGTCACTGGCTGAGGAGCGGCACCGGGGGCAGTCACAGTTGACTGAACTGTTTCAATCACCGTGTCAACTTCGGGCGTGGCCGGGGTGGAAGAAGACGAGTCACCATCGACGTTCACGACACTGTAGGCTGCCCTGCGGCGGACGAGATCATCCTCTTGGGGGTTGGCGACAGGTGCGGCATAGGTCACGCCGAGGGAAGAGATGGCCAGCAGGGCCGTAGCGGAGGAGAAATGCATGAGGAAAAGGAAAAATTAGTAGTTTTGGTTACGTGGAATCAAATCGAGGATGGAGGAAGGTATGTGTGGTCGAGAAAAGGAAATGGAAGAGTTGAATGTAGTCAACAATCGAGTGACAGAGAGCGGGTTTAAAAGGTGAAGAAGGCAAAGACTGTGCAGAGTGTCTAGTGTGCTCTATACATCATGTTGACACCCACCACGCGGACTGCAATTGGGCCAAAAATAGGTGGGCTGGGATCTACTGGAGGCTGGGGAGAATCCAGCCACGATCGCTGTCAAACATTAAACTTGCGCCTACAAAAGCCCCGAGAAAAGTGGATAAAAAGTGGGTTGTCATGGCGATCCCGACATAGTCCTGTGGCTGGGGGATCCACCATCCAACACACTATGATCGATGCCTAATTGCTTTTCTTAGAGAAACCCATGCAATCAGGGATTATGTCTCAATATTGTGGTGATTCACCGTCGTGGTGGCAATTCCATCGCACAATTACATCGCCAGGTCCTCCACTCGCACCAGGCCACACCCCAACGCTGCGCTGGCCCACGCGGCACACGGGCGGTTGGGGTTCCACGCCAACGCCGTAACGTGGGTGCCTTCATCGTAGATCGTTGTGATTGTAACACTTACTGGCCGATTCTCACCCACCAGGTTGCGGGCCAGGCTCTGTTTTTCGGCTTGGTATCCCTCATGGAATCGACTGACGCCGGAACTGCCGACCGGGCCCTGGGACCAGTCGTGTGTGAACCACATTTGTTGACAGAGCTGTTCTTTCGGGTAGAGCAATCGCCGTAATGGGTTGGTGGCCATGACTTCACCGCCAGTCCCACCGTACATGATGAAAGGGTGCCAAAAGCTACATGGCGCCAAAGTCGAGATGCTGCTGGGGAGCTTGCCGATCGTGTTGCTGGTGAAGAATCGACGGACAGGAAGAACGCGAGCAAAGTCATTCTCGTCATTGGCACAGAAAGATTGAAGCATGGGCGAATAGCTGAGATGGGGAGAGGCAAGCCGCATGCGGACGGTCGAGACGCTATCACTCCGAGGGTCGATGATAGACCAAAGACGCGTTTCGCCATCCATGGAAATGGTGGTGATAAGGTGAGGATGCGCCGGGTATGCCGAGGCAATGTTGAGCACAAACGACTCATGAACAGGATAATAGAAGTAAGGATGAGGGTTAGGTTCGGACGAAGGCACGATGCTCCAGATGGCAACAAAGCCATTACCACAGCCCACTGCGATGTCACTGGGGGAGAGCCATGCTATACATGTGCAGACAGTCGAGGGCGGTTTCGCCTCGAAGACGGGCGAGTGAACTTTCACTAGGGCCAAGCGCGTCAGCTAGCTGGGAACAGGACTTCTAAACAGAAAAGAGTGTTAGGTACCGAATTCTGTCTCTTCAGAGCCCCGGCGGACCTTGATGTCCAGCACTCTGAGCTTGCCATCTCCCCAGACTCCCGCCAGCAGCCCTATGGTTTTTTCAGCCTCCTCCTCGTCTTCATCGCGCTTCTCTCGAGCAACTGGACACCAAGCGATGCGCCTGATATCTCCCCAGTCGGAGCATAAAACAAGTCGTAATTTTGGTTTGGTGTTCATGTCGAGAGTATTTGTATAGGTCCCACTCTTTTTACCTTTGAATTCCCAAAGCTGAAGTGCACTGGGATAGGGTTGCGAGGGTTGAAATGACGAAGACTCCCCTTCAGGAGGAATGTAATCCTTTTTCTGCTCATCGGTAATGGGCGTCACTGCGGCTAGGTACTGTGTTAAGCCGTCCTGATGTGGAGCCCACGCCTTGCAAAGAACCCGGTGTCCCAAATTCAGAATCCAGCCCTCGCGGATCTTATGTGTCTCTTCATCTCTTGGGTCTCTCGTTTTTCTTTCTCCCCAGGCTTCACCAAAGTCAAGACTCTCATGATGGGCCAGGGGGAAAGGCTGTTGGTTGTCAACCGGACCCAAAAGAACGGTATGGTTCTCTTTCTTCGGAGGTAGATAAACACGGCGTGCCTCTGTCTCCTTGATCGTTTCGATGCGCTGTCGTTTCCGGAACCTCTCTCCGAGATCTCGGTCGTAGTACCAGTTCCATCCACGCGTCCGTTCTGTCTGGACATCGTCGGGATCAACACCGAAGTTAGGACCGTAACGATAGTCTGGTCCCTCCCAAGCCTGCTCTAGAGAGGAGCGAGAGGGGAAAGTCGAGTCCAGGCCTCGAGTCCACCGATCGCGCACGTAAATAGCAGCAATCATATCCCGTTCGTCGGGTCCAAATGCCAAGGTGTAATGCATAGACTTAGAGACGTGCTCTTTGGGGTCGAAGATTCCCCGGGAGTGCGTTTGGTCTGCCGCCATGGCCACCGTGCCATCACGGTGCCGCTTTCGAAATCGTGGATGCGAAGTCGCAGCTCTTTTCGCATTACCCCCGATCTCGTCAATCTCCATATCGTCGCCATCTCCCGAAACTTCATCATCATTTCCTGCCGTTTCTCCCTCTTGCTCATCATCCTCCATCGCATCATCAACTTCTTCATTCGAGACAGCGACAAATTCTTCATCAGATGCAGAATCATCTTTTCTGGCGCGTTTTCCTTTCACTTTTGGGGTGCGGGCTTCCCCATCTGAACCATCGCTAATGCCCGCAGATTGGAACGGGTCCTCGGTGTAGACTATCCGAGGACCCGTTGCGCGAGCCGACCTGCGGGCAGGCATTTCACTTAGAGTGTCTGCCTCAAGGGCGAAGCCAAAGCAAGGACTGGAAGAGAGAGAGGCGATCGGCAAAGCTAAGGTGGGCTCCAAATGCGGAATGCCACCATGCCCGATTGGGTTAGACCGCCCTCTGCTTCTATACCAGACTTCCCAGCTCCAAGTCGACAATACACTCTTGATATGAGTATTTGAAGATTAAAAAGGGGGTGCCCCGGGGACAGGCTGGGTTGAAGATGGGGAGGGACAGTCGAATCATTGTTGATATGGCTCTGAATGACGAGGGCTGCGCAGTGCAGAAAGTCAAGCTTGCTGGTCCTGCTACTTTGGTGGCTCAGGGCAAGCTCTTTATAGATTAGAACTTCATATGAAGCCTTTTCCCTACAAATCATGCATCATTTTTTCCTTTGATTTATTTCCAAAGCCAGCATGGATAATCTATATGCGTGGTATCTTCATTGAGCAGAGTCTACAGTAATGTACACGATGTTGTTTCAATCCCAAATGTCAGTTCCTACCAATCCATTAACCCTTGGTTTTCTCTGGAACCAGCGCCAACAAAACTGCCTCCAGGTGCTGATCCATCGTAAAGTGCGTGTCATTCTCATACACTTTCAGCACTGAGTGCGGCAGACGATCAGTCATCCACTGCATCATCTGCAGCGGCGCGTTCTTATCGCGAGCCCCATGCCACACCTGGACTTTGTCATAAGCCACCTCCTCGAAAGGTATCCCCCAGTCCTGAGACAACAGTCGCGCCTCTTGCACCGCGGGCTGCGCACCCTGCGCAAAACCATCAAACAACATACGAAGCAAGATGGCCCGTACCTCTTCGACAGCCAGGTTCTGGGGCTTCTCTGGGAAACTCTTGCCCCAATAGTCGTCAAGCCAGCGCGTTGCTATGCGAGTGTTCGCTGCTTTCTGCAGCGTGCCCACCACCAGACTCAAAATGGTCCGGAGCCCAGCCGGCCAGCGCTCCGCCAGAACCCCCGAGGCCTGGTAAAGATATGGCATTTGGTGCCGGCCTGCCTGTGATGGTCCCGCACCGGCTAAAATGCCTACTGCGGACATCAACTCGTGAGGGAGCCCGTGTGCACATGCCAGTGCATAGGGACTGCCCCCGAGCAGCCGAGGACCGCGAAGTGCGACAAGCCCAGGTGCTGAGCCAAGACCTTCACATCGGCCGGCCAGTCCATGATGCGACGGTCAGGTTTGACAGTAGACAGGCCAAACCCGGGACGGTCTGGCGCAATTAAGCGGATTTGGTTGCGGTGAAGCGTCCCGTGAAGATCGAACATGAACCCCTCGAGCCGCGACGAGGGATAGCCGTGGCAGTAGATCACTGGGTAGCCCGTTGGGCTGCCATAGTCGGCGTATCCGAGTGCACGACCGTCCGGGAGACGAAATATTTGGCTATACTGGGAGCTGGCAGTGTTGATCGGTCGAAATATTGTGGTTTGCCAGCTTCTGCGCATGGGGAGTGGAAGGAGTGTTCTAGTAAGCGGTTTCATCTTGTAGACAGGACAGAGACGATAACTAGCCCCTGGAATTTCGGGGAAGCATCGTATTGTTATATAGCCTCGTTTGAGTCACTCAGCAAGCGTCCACGCGAGGATTTGCCGGGTGATCGGCGTCCTTGGCCTCAGCCCCATCGATCCGACGCGTATCACGCACCGCTCTGAAGGGCTTCGGGTTGATTTTGAACAACTGGGAGAGAGAATGGAGAAGAGTTGAATGAGCATTGGTTGAAAAAATGGAATTGATTAGCAACTCGAGAAGTCTTGAAGTTGAGGAGTAGCAAGGTCAACACAACCAGCACATCATGGGAGCCCCGCGGTGGATCGGCGGTTGGCGTTTCCTGGTCCATCTTCACCCTTGACTTGTTTTCTTTCTTCCTTCCTCTCTCTCTCTCTCTCTCTCTCTCTCTCTCCTTACAACTAATTACAACGATCTATCCATTATGTCCCAGCCGAACCGGTCCCACCCCGGAGTTCTACACGAATACGTATGGCGTGAACACCACACGTTCATTCTCATCTGAGCTGACCCCGCCGTCTACCTTGTAGGCTCCGCGGCTCGTCACCTTCGAGTTTACCTCATCTAACGCGAGCAGCAAACCGAACAGCCTGATCTTCGTGGGCGGACTGACTGATGGATTATGCACAGTCCCATATGTGTCCAAGCTGGCCGAGGCTCTAGAGCCGACGCAATGGTCGGTGTTCTCGACCTTGCTGTCCTCCTCCTACGGCGGATGGGGCGTTGGAAGCCTGGACCGAGATGTCGAAGAGATCGGGAAATGCGTGCGTTATATCCGCAATCTCAAGGCGACTCGGCTGCCTGGTGCGCCGTCGGAGAGCGGAAAGATTGTCATCATGGGCCACTCGACGGGGAGCCAGGACGTCCTTCACTACCTCTATTCGCCTAATCCACTCCCCCAAAGAGACTTTGATATCGGTCTGCAGCATCTGGTCCGCCCCGAGATCCAGGGCGCTATCCTCCAAGCACCGGTTTCAGACCGACAGGCCATCTTGGAGATGATTAAGTTGGCCCCGCAGCCCAACGAGGCACGGGGTGCTTATGACCAGCTCGTGAGCACTGCCCGGCGACAGCCCTACACCGAGGACAAGAGAGACTCCATGCTCCCACTGAACTTGGTTGCGCAACTGGGACTTCCAGGCGACAACCCTCTGAGTGCCCGCAGATTCCTGAGCCTCGCCAGCCCGGATAGCCCTGAAAACCCGTCGGACGATGATCTCTTCAGCTCCGACTTGAGTGACCAGCGTTTGAAGGAGACCTTTGGGGCCATCGCGTCCCGGGGTATCCTTCAAACAAAGGTCATATTCTTGTATTCGGGCAATGATGAGTACTGCCCCGCGTGGGTCGACAAGGAGAAGCTGCTGCAGAGGTGGAAGCAAGCGACCGAGGCTGGAGGCACAACATGGGATCAGAACAGTGGCGTTGTTCCCGGAGCCAGCCACAACATCAAGGATGAGGGCCAGGAGGACCTGGCTGTCCGTGTCCTACGATATCTCCAAAGCCTTTAAGCACAGGAAAACAATGAAAATGTCCGTGCCAATATTCTGGGAGACAACAAAATATCCATGGATATTTTGTATCTATATAAACATCAAGAGAAGCGAAAAAGAAAATCGAAATTATTCAAACACCATCCAAGAGTACACGGAGTTGGAATAGGGGGGTATATTAAAGCACACGGCGTCGGACGAACCGCCCAGGCTGGAATCAAGAGCCGAACCCGATACGCGCCCGACGCCGAACAGTCAATGGTCCTTTTTTTCAAACATTCAGCCACAAGCTCAGGACGCCCTTGAGGTACTCGACGATCTCGTGTCCTCCCAACTTGCTCTCGCCGTAGAGACGATCAACGAAGGTGATAGGACACTCAGCAACCTTGTAGCCCATAGCCTTGGCGCGCACCATCATCTCCATCTGGAAGCTGTAACCCTTGCTCTGCGTGCTAGTAATGACCTTCTCCAGCACCGGCTTCTTGTACAAGCGGAAACTCCCAGTCAAGTCGCTCACGCCGGGCATCAACATGACGTCGGCAATCAGGTTGGCGGTGCGCGACGTGAACTTGCGGAAGAGATCCCAGCCGTAAACGCCGCCCTTGGTGTCTCCGCGGCTGGCATATCGGGTTCCGGTGACGATGTCGGCGTCGGTCTCCTTCTGGATGCGGATCATTTCGGGGATGAACTTGGGGTGGTGGCTGAAATCGGCGTCCATGATGATGACGAAGTTGCCCGTGGCATAGTGCAAGCCGTGGATATACGCAGTTCCCAGACCAAGCTTACCCTCACGAGGCTTGAGGACGATGTGCTCGGGGCCGTAGAGCTTTTGCAGCTGCTTCGCGATCTCGAGGGTGCCGTCAGGGGATCCATCGTCGACGATAATGACCTCCCAATCCAGTTTGCTGTTCAACCATCATCAGTTTCTATTCCAATTCTCTTGCACAATTGCGGGGATGAGGGGTCCTTACTTGTCGTTGAAGGTCTTCTGGATCAACCAGGTGATGATAGGGAGGTTCCTCCGCTCGTTGTAGGTCGGTAGGATGACTGAGTACTTGTTCTTGGTAGCACCCATTTTGAGAGATTTGTGTATCAATTAAATACCAAGAGCCACAAAGCAAATCGGACGATCAGGGGAAAAGAAGAAAAGAAAAAGTAGGGAGCGAATGGCTAGCAGCATGTTGCATTGGTGTTTCATCGCCAACTCGCCAGATCCGGCACTCACCGCCTTGGGCAGAATCGATAGCTTATCGTGCCTCGTGCCTCGTCTCTCTGCCTTGCCTATACAACCCTTTCTCTCACTTAGTCTTGGAGCATGGATTCGCCGTCAGCCAAGCATCATCACAATCTCTCCAGGTGTAAGGAATCGAAATTCTACCATGAATGGTGCCTTACAATACTGACCCGCCCTTCAGCTTCACGACCTCGGAGCTCCACCAGGGGTCCTTTAGATGCATCAGATGAGTGAGCAATTGGCCTTAGCCCATGCTGCTACCAAGCCAGCCTGACTTTTGTGTAGTCCGCTCGCATCTTCGAGTCTACCCACTTCACCTAGCTTGAGCAAAAGGGTCTTGCTGTCAGTGACAGCTTCTCTGGAGCCTCGCTTCACGAACTAGATCCGCTGGCCCCGGATGATGTGCCGCAATCATTGGGGAAAGACCTCTCGTTCCTTCTGCGACCTAATATCTACCATCCTCTTTCTCATGTCGATATCCCCCCGCCATTGCGTTCTCAATTCATTGTACTCGACCCAGGAGAGCCACTATCCTCGTCTCTCGGGATTCTTGAAAGGCTCCTGGCCGAGGGTCGCTTTCTCGTTGCGGCTCATTTCGCTGGGGCCATCTTGACGTCTTCTCTAATTTCACCGACGGAGATCAAGGTAATATTTGCCCTGTTTTACACGCGCCTTGCGTGTTTGGAGTTATCTGGGAATGCTGTCCTGGCGGCACAGGAGTCCAAGGCACTCGAAGACTTGAGTTCCACCTTCTATTACATTGACTCCTCTCTTCAATCACCCGATACCGATCAAAAGCATGATCATGTCCACCAACCCTACCTTCGTCACATTGTGCCCTGGCCTCTCCGCGTGCTAGCGGTGCGACTCCAGAGCATTGGCTTTGGTGACTCCCGCAGAAGTATTGGTGGGCTCTATGAGATTGGCATGGAGGCACGAAGGGAGATTATGAGGCTGGAAACCAGTGAAGCACACCGGGAATTATGGCGGGAGCGACTGGCAGACCTGGGGATGAGAAGCGTGAATGCACTGATAGAGATGGGCGATCTCGATGCAGCCAAACGTTCCCTGGAGACTTTACGAGCGTCTGGGTCGGAGACAGACATCAATAAATTTAGGAAGGCGCTCTTGCATGTGCGGATTGGTGATCTTGACGCTGCAGGCCATGCCCTTGGCGATTCGAACGAGTCCAAGGAAGCCGGTCTGATGCATCCACTTTTAAGCATGGCAGAGGGTCGCTACACCGATGCAGTTGCTGGGTGGCGGACTCTGCAGCAGGATCTCACACGCACTGACGGGGCTCTAATCGCCCAGAATCTAGCTGTGTGTCTTCTATACGCCGGGGAACTAGACGAGGTATGTTCGAGTATTCAAGGTGTTGCTCAACTCCACTGACTTGTTCCCTTTTCCCCAGGCCCGCCAGCTCTTGGAGTCCCAGGTGTCTGCCAATCATTCCTTCAGCAGCTTGGTCTTCAACCTTTCGACCGTCTACGAGCTCTGCTTCGATAGTGCCGCTCAACTGAAGGGTCAACTGGCGGCCACGATCGCGAAACAACCCGTCACGGGGCAAACCAACCTAGACCGGCCAAACGCAGACCTCAAGCTATAACTATCGAATTGAACATGAACCGAATGTGGTCCATTGCATTCTGTCTGTCTGTAAAATGCCAATGTGAAGGCTATGCCTAATGGATATTCCATGAACGGATGCCGCCTATTAATGATACGTGCGAGCTCCGACACCCAACGCCACGAGAAATGCTGCAAATCAGGGCCCCTCAAGCACTTGGCTTAGCCGGCTCCGGGTTCGGCGGAGGTCGTTGCTTGGGCCGCCGGATGATAATTTTGTCGCCCTCTCTCTGCCAGCCGAGCTTCTCGGTCTCAACCAACTTCTCCCATGTCCAGCCCTCGTCTTCCCCTGTACAGCCACCCACAATCCAGCTGATATGGACATTGAGGTATGCGCTGCCCACCGCCTTCAGGGCGTGTCTGCGGACCCCATCTACGGCCCAGTTCATTACGGCGCGCATGTAAGAGTCCACGCTCTTGCGCACCTGCCAGAATACCACCCAGTTGTCGTGCATCAATGCGGCCAGTAGCTGGTCGATGGTCTGCGAATGAAACTCATATTCCTTCCGCGCCCGTGCTCGCAATTCAAAAGCGGCTACCATATCCCCTTGGCGACATGCAAAGTCGAGAATTAGATACGATATCATCTCTTTGATTTCTAAATCTGGCAGTGGGTGCGATGCAGAATGCAGCTTGTCCAGAACGTATCGCAAGGAAGGAAAATACGAGGGCGGGTGCTGCGCGAGGATCGACAGGCGGATCGAGAAAACATGGACTCGCTGCGAGAAAGCCACCGGGGTCGTAGAGGCCGTGGCTAGGACAGCCTCTCGCAGCTTACGGAGAGAGAGGAGCAGAGTCGACAATTCAGCTGAGGGTGGTGGTACACCTTTGGGTGTTTTCGCGGCGGATTGAGCGGCGGGCGGGTTGGACGTCGCATCATTCGAGCGGCTTGTCGGGAGGGATGCCAGCGCGGCATCGAGGTTCTTAGAGTTGTGCGCGCAAAATCGCATATATCGGTCGACGACTTTATCAAAGTAGTCTTTCTGGGCTTTGTGGTCGAGCAGCCTGCACGGAGGTCAATGGCGCCCTCGCACATGCTTGCATCGAACATACTTCTTATCCCCCTTGGACACAAATCCAACGCTCTCGAGGGAATCAGCCACCGGCCGTAACCGGCTCCCCTGCGTCTTTCCGGACTGCATTGCAACGGGCTTGGAAGAGGGACTGGCGGGGGAGGACTTGCGTCATGTCGGGGTTTGCAGTGTTTGTCGCGTTTGCAGCCGAGGTTCTTCCCAACGGAGTGACGCCGCGGTGCCCCAACTTCCCAACGTTCGTAGATCTTCTATTTTTGCTTTGAATTGAAACATATCAGAGACCCTACTCTTCTTGACGTGGCATTGGTCTTTGGTTCGACCTAACCAGTGTGGTTGCGACTTTGTCCTGTGTGCAACTGCCATACATCGTGCATGTGATGTCTCGCCAGCGACGCCTGCGGGCAGAAGAGAAGGCACCCACAGATACAGTGCTGGAGGTGCCTCCTCGAGTCGTCAAGAGACTTCTGCACTGGGATGATCTGCCACATTGGCAACGCGACAACCGCCACATTCATACGGGATACCGGCCGGCCTCGTCCTCGTTTCTAGTATCATTTCAATCGCTGAGCTATATACACAATGAAACTGTCAATATCTACACCCATCTGCTGCCATCTTTGATGGCAGTGCCCGCGGCTTATCAACTCTACCGCTCTCTGGCTCCGCGGTACCAAACAGCTACGGATTCGGACATTGCCGCTTTTTGTTGTTTCTTCGCCGGAGCAGCTTTTTGTCTTGGGATGTCTGCGACCTACCACACAATCTCCAACCATTCGCCCGTGGTAGCGCGTATTGGGAACGCCCTCGATTACATTGGCATCGTGGGACTGATCGTGGGCAGCTTTGTTCCGAGTGTCTTCTATGGGTTCTACTGTGTGTCCGCGCTGCAACGGCTGTATTGGACCATGATCTGTTCCATTGGGGCAGGATGTGTGTGCGTCTCGATTCTTCCTCGGTTCCGGACGCCACGCTGGCGACCCTTTCGGGCAGCCATGTTTGTCGGGATGGGTCTCTCCGCGGTGTTCCCCGTACTGCATGGTCTGCGGCTCTTCGGCTTTGAACGCATGCGGCAGCAAATCGGGCTGACTTGGCTGCTCCTCCAGGGCTTCCTGTACATTCTGGGCGCGGGGATCTATGCGGCCCGGGTGCCGGAACGCCTGATGCCCGGGACATTTGATATTTTTGGGAGTTCGCATCAAATCTTCCACGTGCTGGTCGTGTGCGCGGCGGTAGCACATCTAACTGGACTGCTGAGGGCATTTGATTATCGGCACAGCGGGACCGCCGAGATTTGTCAGATTCCACGCGGCTGAGTCGTTTGGCTGGACACCCCAACCCCCGGGAGGTGGGACAGCATGCTCGTGGCATTGTTAGAGGTAGCATGGAATGAAACATTCGCCCGCTGTATTGTACGTGGCGCAAGGATCCTCGGCACCTTCCACGGCGAATGCAGTGTGCTGACGACCCAATCTGGGATGTGCAACAATGACCGAAATAAAAAAAAGAAGCGGTGGACAGAAATTCGCGCAGTGACTGGATCCGGTCAGCCGAGTAGCAAAGCCATTTACCTTTCACATGGCATCTCTTGATCCCTCGTGTCCCCTCTGATGGCTCTTGTCAGCAGTAGGGTTCGTCAAGTTCTCCAAGACCCAGAAAATGGGATTGACGGTGTTGCATCCCGGTGTGCGACCTGAGATCCCCCGGGGCGGGTCCAGGGTTGAAGCCACCGTTCTGTGCGTGGCCTTCCTATCACGCTCAGCACTCCAACATAGCGAACGCAGGGCCACTTGTGGATTTCCCAATCAAGTCAGGTCAGGTCAGACTCTTTTCTTACTCGGTCAGAAGAATCCCTTCTGTTCATGGGTCAGTTGGTATCCTATGCGAGGTGCATCAGATGGGAAGCACTGGGTTTCACAGCGGCTGACCTGTTGATGCGGCTGCCGCTACAGGAATCCGAATGCCAGAGTGACATTCGAGGCGGTCTGGAAGTTTGCGCTTGTTTCTTTTATATATACACAGCGGGTGGAGAAGGCCGCTGCGCGCTGACCTGCCTGGCTTATGTTGATAATCATACAATTCTCTCCTGGTATTTCGTCACCCGATTCATATGCCCGAGGCTGTTGTTCAAGGATTGGTTTTTAGATAGTTCTATCGGATCTCGTGAATTACTTGGTCTCAATGCTGCCCGAGTCCAATGGCAGTCCATATCCCGGGGGCGATGCACCGAAACTCCGGACTGCATGCGAGAACTGCAGACAGTCCAAGGTGAAATGCAACATACCGGGTAAGAGTGTGTGCACGCGGTGTTTGCGACATGGTTTGCAGTGCCAGTACGGGTTCGCCAACCGCTCCGGCAAGCCAAAAGGCAGCAAGAACCGCGCCACGCTGCGAAAGCTCGGCCAACTACAAGAAGACAAGCCGACGATGCGCGGGTTCCATGGCTGTCGGCTCGTTGCCCCCGTGCTTGATCTAGAGCCTGTGGTCGCTGTGGGCTATGCCGGCCATCGACGTGATCCAAAAATCGAGGACGATGTGAGTATTCCTTCTTTCCACTGTGTTATAGACACAAGCCTGAGTTGGTTCCTAATGACCGCCTTATAGGTCTGTCTGATACCAGGTCAGCCAGGGCTGTGGGAAAGCCCACGAATTCTCGACAGCGTTGCCACGCTAGAGACCTCAGTATGCTCCGGGCAGTTACCCGCCCTGGATGGCTCGCCGTTCATCGACCGAGCCGATTCCTGTGCGGTGCTCCCCGCAGGTATTGGATATCCTCACACACCAGTCACACCGTCATTTTTGTCTGCAGATATCTTAGTCGACGGAATGACGAGTCCGTCGCTCGCAGGCTCTGTTGCATCGCCATACACGCTGGTACCATGCGAGTGCGTTGAGCTACAACTTCTCCACATGAACCGGTTGAGCCAGCTGCTAGCCGAGGCGCTGCCTTTCCAATTCGACCACAGCCTGCAAACTATCAAGGCCGCGTTCAATGTGTGCCAGATGTTCGTGCATTGCGGGCAATGCGCCAAAGACAGCGCCAATCTGCTCCTGGCCATCTCCGTCCTGAACCTCATTCTCCAGCTGTTTGAATACTGGGTATCGCAGGCGACATCTGATGCATCTCGGCCAGAGCACAGCGTCGATCTCCACTACGGCTCCTACGAGATGTGCCACGACGAGAACCGACGTATTCGCAATTTCCTCGTCCGCGGCCTTCTGCTGCAATGCAGGGAGGTTTTGTCGGGGCTGAAGGGGGTTGTTCATACGGCAGGTTTTGAAATGCCCAAGTTCGTCAACGGTGAAGGAGGAGTGACTGAGTCGGCTGCTCCGCAAGACCCATCCAGTCAACCATGGGCATCCCCTCGTCGCCACCTCGGCATGCCGGATATGGATGCGTCGGAAAGCAGCTGTCTTCTTCCTATTGTGACAGGCTACGAAGCAACCGTCGAAGCATTCTTACGGTCTTTTTCGGCGGAGGATTGTATCTGCAGGACAGGTGTGCGAGACGAGATTCGGTAATGTCTCATGGTTTCGAGGTTGTGAGAGGGTTGAATTGTCTTGTATTCTAGTATGTCTGTGTAGAGCAAGCGAGCAATTTCGTTGATTTTGCAACCCAATGCCGCTGCATTTTGCTCTTCAGGATTGTATTGTATAGTCCAGTTGTTCGGCATAGATGTGCAACCCCACACATTCTCGGTCGCTGCGGGCCTCGGCACTGCAAATCGCCGAGCTATAAGATCGGCCCCCTCATCCTTTTCCTCCTCAATTTCATTCACTTTCCTTGCGATATTGCAATTAAACCATTTTTCCGTTATGGCTCCCGCAGACCGTCTCGACCAGCTCAACAAGCACCTCAACTTCCCCGCCGGTCTGCTTGCCGGCCAAACCGCCATCGTCACCGGCGGCGGGCAAGGCATCGGCGCCGAGACGGCACGGCTGTTTGCGAACGAGGGCGCCAAGGTAGTGATTGCTGATATTGATGGCGGTATGTCTATACTCTACCTTTTTGTTTTCAAGTGTCTGATATGGATCCTTTATTTTTCTTTTCCATCATTCCACCGTTGCACCATTAATATGCATATCATATTCACCTCTGATCTCTTTCCCGCGCTATAGATAAGGCAGCTGCCGTCGCAGACGCCATTAACAGCGCCCAGCCCGGCCGCGCCCGCGCTGTTGCCGGTGATATTCTGGGACCGGGGTATATTGAGAAGCTGGTGGAGAGCGCGGCCGAGTTCGGGGGCGGCAAGATCCATATTATTGTGAATAATGCTGGGTTTACGTGGGATGGGGTGATCCACAAGGTGAGTTTACTTAACATATACAATCGATATCGTCGATACACCTATTCCAAAGGTAGAATGGACCACCTCGGACTAACACTTCATAGATGACCGATAAGCAATGGGACACCATGCTGGCCGTGCACAACACAGCACCCTTCCGACTGGTGCGCGCCGCAGCGCCGTATTTCCGAGTGAAGGACCAGGAGCCGCGGGTGATTATCAACATCAGCAGCACGAGCGGCATCCACGGCAATGCGTAAGTTCTTCATACATTGGACATCCCTTCCTATCAATTCTATTCTCCAGTTCCAATGTTTTTCTGTTAGGGTACACCCATACTAATACCATACAGAGGCCAAGCCAACTACGCCGTCGCCAAAGCCGGTGTCGTGGGACTAACACGCACCATCGCCAAAGAATGGGGCCCCGCGTTCGGCGTGCGGTCCAACACAGTTGCCTTCGGGTTCGTGACGACCCGTCTGACGGCCGCCAAGGAAGCCGGCGCGTTCATCACCACGCCCGACGGCACCAAGGTCGCGCTAGGCATCCCGGGCAAGCAGCTGGCCAGCAAGGTCGGCGCGGAAGAAGAGAAGCAGAAGGAGAAGGCCGCTGCCAATTCGTACCCGGATATCCCGTTGCGGCGGCCGGCTAGCCCTGAGGAGGCGGCGCGGGCGATTCTGGGGGTGGCGAGTCCGCTGTTTTCGTATGTGAATGGGGAGACGATTCGGGTGACTGGGGGGCGGAATATGTAAATACAGTTCTATTTTGATATCTATACAAATACAAGCTAAAGCTAGTTTCTCTCTCTCTCTCTCTCTCTCTCTCTCTATCGGGGTATCTTAGGGCAATCCTTTAATCATTGTGATAGCTATGGCCCGCATGTTAAATAAAAAGACATTATCATATTTACCATCATAGCTCTCTTAAGTCATACCGGCGCAATAGTCGTCTCCCTAAACCCAATTTGGCTCCAGTCAGGAATATCTGCCAGCGTTCTCGGCATATCACTCAGGTTAGGAGAGCACCGAGCACGGACTTTCAACGGCCCACCATCCTCCGGCAAAAGAGCCGGCGGAATCAAGAATGCTGGCATGAAAGAGCAGAATAGCAGAACAGCACTAACCAATCGCCTGGGATTCTTGGCAAGTTTCCTGGTATACAGTTTGTATAGTATATTCAAACAGATACAAAGTATAGATGGAGTCTGTGTATTCTATAGTATACTGCCAACGATGTTATATACATGGAGATTTTGATTGATTTTGGGATATCTAAGGTGCTTCTTTCCGCTCAACACAATTAGATCAACCTTTCTTTCCCATTAATTGTTGCTCCTGAAGGAGGGAGGGTTGATTTTGTCTTTGGGGTTTAATACATAGTAATGTTTTGGTCATGACATGGGCGATGGTGTGCAGGAGCAACATCTCCAGTTTTGTTCTCGATCAGTTTAAAGCTATATATCAGAGGTAGGTTTTCTTCTTCTCTTTCTTCTTCCCTTTTATATATATATATATATTATTCGATGACACAATAGCTACTTGCCCATAATTTTCTATAGATTTACTGTGCCCAGACACATTTCTCCAGGTGTTGGCGCTCTTGAGGTATGTCTGGCAGAGTAACGTTGCACAAGGACAAGGCATCAGCGATAGAGGTTTTAATAGAGAATCTACTAGAGGACTAAATCTAGGGTTTCAAAAAACCAGACCTACAACTACCAAAAGCAAACAATGTTGAATAGTGCATATAGGTCAAAGACCAGGGACGCACCAACATCGATGTATTTTCAGTCATGCCTATCCCTCCAAGGTATCAATCATATCATATCATATCAAAGAGAAACCCAAAAACCTCCCAAAAAAAAGGCCCAGCCAATGCCGCCAATGTCTATGCACAGGATGCGAGGAAAACAACAAAAAAGAGAATTCCGAGATCACCACCCATAATAACCCATCGTCACCGAAGCACATCCAAACAAGACAAGAATAAGAATAAACACCGGGGAAATATAACACAAAAAAAAAAAAAAAAAGGGTAAGTCCTGGATAACGCCCCATCGGAGACCTTGCAGGTCACATTCAAGAGAATCACACATCAGCCCTCCCAGGGGCATTTCCATGTAATTACCACACCAGAGGATCAACGGGAAAACAAAAAGGGCATCACCAAGCGGCTTCATCCTCGTGGTATGTGGGCCGAAAATATTATAACAGTAGAAGGTGGAGAATTTCCAGAGTCGCAAGTGAAAAAAAAACTCCTTGCAAACACCAAATGGATCGTTGCGGAGCCCGGAAACAACCGGCACGGGCCAGTCACAAATCAAAAGAATATGTCCAAAAGTGGAAAATGTCCGACGGAAGACAAGAGTGGCCGAGAGTCCGAGGATCAACTTGGGCAACACCAAATCGTGGCTTTTCCTGGAAATCCGTCGAAAAGGGGCGAGAACGGGGAGACCCAATATACGATATGCAAGCAAAAAACTCCAGGCGCGAGAAAGCAGTTCGTCAGAGGAGAGTAAAATGGGCGTCAAATCATGCAAGTGGCGGTCATGAGGATGCGAGATGAGAGAGAGAGAACATATAAAGCAACAGTAGGCGCGGAAACTTCAGCAGACCGGAATGGGCGGACCGATAAAAGCATCCGCGGGGATAGAGTGGTCCACACAGATGGGGTGAGGGAACACCACCTTGCAGTCCGGGACCTGGGACACCACAGGCGACAAAGTGTTCATGTCGGTGTAGTCCTCGGTGAGGGCCGACCCATCGGACACGGCAGACTCGGAGAAATCCGAGTAGTGCGACGAGTCTGAGGACGAACCCGAGGGCTGAGCATGCAGGGACTCCACGGGGCCCGAGAAGGGAATCTGGGGCTGGGCCACAAAGTCGGCCGGGGACACCTGGTCCGGCACCCAAGGGGCCATGGGGTTCTCCGTGAAGCGGGGGCACTCCAGGATCAACCGGCGCAGCTCCGGGATGGTGATCCGCTTGCTAGGGTCGCGCTCGAAGACGCGGCTCAGGATACAAACCATCTCCGTGGACAAGGGCAGGATGGACTTGAGAAAGAAGGGATCCTTGAGGTATGCTCGGAATGTGGAATCTTCCAGCGAGGCACGCTTCCAGGGGTTGCGACCGCACGTCAGATTGACCAGCATGACACCCAGGCTCCAGACGTCGTTGGCGACAGACGCATAGCAGGACATGGGGCGCGGGTTGGATTGTTGACACTCTGGAGAAGGAAGCGTTAGCCGGGGGGGCGCAAGACCCAAACTCGAGGGGGAGTATGCCTTACCAGGCGACATGTAGAATGTGGACCCGCAACCAAAGTCCGAGGTGAAGTAATCCGTGGTCGCCAGGCCAAAGTCGGCAAGCTTGACCGTCATGCCCTGGTCTGTTACGAGCACGTTCTCGGGCTTCAGGTCCCGGTGGTAGATCCCGACGGAATGGCAGAACTGCACGGCATCCAGGAGCTGAAGGAACACGCGCTTGACCAGGGGGTCATTACCGACAAAGTGGCCCTTGTCGGTGATGCTAGAGAACAGGTCTCCCTCCGGGCAGAATTCCATGACGACGTAGGTGCAATCCACGGAATCCATAATGCGAACCAGGGAAACCACGTTGGGATGTTGCGAGGCCAGATGGTGGAGACGGATCTCACGTTGTTGATATCGAAGCTGGCGGGGATCTAGTCCGGTCTTGTTGAGGGCCTTGACGGCATACAGGGCGTGCGTGTGGATGTCCACGGCAGTGTAAACGACTCCATACGCGCCGACTCCTAGAATGCCGGTGAGCTCCAGCCGGTTGGCCAAGATAAATCCCAGGCGATCCTCGGGGGCATAATGGGGCGTCGGCGAGGGGGGGGGGGGGCGTAGGCAACATGGTCGGATGAAACATGGTGAGGGCCCCTTTTTTTGTTGGTTTCAAGTAGATCCACACGATCCTCTTCCCGGATGGCAAGAGGAAAAGTCAAGGTCTGAAGAAAAAGAAAAAAAAAAAAGAGCAAACGGTTCGCAAATGTTCAGAAGTTTTAATGTCCAAAGGTCCACGGCATTCAGGAGTCCATTCCAATCCAAGGGTTTAGGGGGGGGGGAGAGAAGTCCGTTTGATCCGGGCTGGTCGGGTTTGATAGAGCGAGAGAGAGAGAGAGAGAGAGAGAGAGAGAGAGAGATAGAAGGAAGAGAAGAGACCAAGGAGAAAGGAGAGTAGTATAGAAGCAAGAAGAACAAAAAACAAATAAACAGAGAAAAGAAAAGAGTATGATAATAGCCAGAACCAAGCCGGGCGAGGGTAGATAGAAATAACGAAAAAATCCATGGAGAAAATAATAGAAGCATAATAATAATCTAACCCAAGAATACGATGCCTCGTGGTTCGCAGGTTTCCCATCTCCACCAAGTCGATGATGCGGACACTGTGGCATTAACCCCCAGCGGTGTGCCACTCCGTTGATCGTGGCCTGTCGCTGGTCAGGAGTTAATTCCACCCCAGTCAATGGCTCCACCCATGCTGGTGATGGTTGGCTGATGGTTGGCTGATGGACGGCCGATCAACTGCAGAGGCGAAACGGAGAGAGTGGCAATAGCTGGCAATAGCAAGAATTAAAAAATAGAACCTCCTGAGTCTTGCCAGCGCATGCCCCGCAAACGCCCCTTGAAGCCAGCACATCCCCTTGGATTTTTCTAGATATTTTGTACCCTCCAGTGTTGAGAAATAGATACTTTTTTTTTTTGATAAGCATATATACATCCATAGTATCTCTATATTTCTATCGATTTGTATGGATTTATTTCTTCTACTGTATCTATTCACTATGTATTTCTTTCGGCCTCACCGTCTTTTCTCTCGCACAGACCCACCGACCCACTTGAAGTGAGGCGATGAGGGAGGGCGACCATGGCCAGCCATTTGTCCTGCAAGTTTCGAGAACATCGGTGGATCCCTGCACGGGCCCTGAGAGAGAGTCTCAGGGTTGGCGTCGGACCATCGAGCACTGGGAGAGACTTGGAGTTAGGGTTTGGGGTGTCACACGGGATGTCCATGCTAACATGCTAACTAATGGATCATTGGTAGGCAACAAATGCTGTTCCATGTTCCCTTTCATGTCCTATAGGTCCAGTCCTGTTCTCTTTTCCCACTCGACTATTGCCTGATAGTCTGATGCAGAGAGTTCTACTCACCCTACTCCCCCCCAGATGTATCACATTTGGTTCGCATTCGAGACACCATTCGATGACCCTGACCAGAAAGAAGGTCAGGACCACCAGATCTTTTTCGAGAATGCCGTTAGCTGATCCCTAGAAAAAAAAGTAAAAATATTAAAAAATAAAAATAAAAAATAAAAAGGAGAAGGGTGCATGGCCGGTACGATCATGCACCCCAGGATTGGCAATGCAGCTGAGTCCCACGCCGTTACTTCGGTCTACACCGCTATATTCTCCTTGGACGTGCATTGCATTGCTCTACAGGTGTAGAGAAGTAGAGGAGTAGAGAAATAGAATCTGATTTAGACACAGCAGAATGTGGTGTACACCCAGTAAATATCACTGAGGTCATCATTCTGGCTTAGCCCTGGAGGTTTCACGACCAACCCCCCTGTATACTACCGCCACCCAAGCCAATTTCCCGTTCTTTTTTTTTTTTGCCTTGAAAATTGCCTGATCCTGTTGAAAGTCAAAGACCAAAGAGTCGAAGGAATATGGGTAGGATGCCTGCAGGTGGCGACCCGCAGACCGATCGACGACCCACAATATAAACACGTTCTCGACATCACCGCATCCCATTGTTCTCCGTGAGAGGCATCATCAACCGGTGGAGAATTGCCACCGCTCCCCAGCTATTTCTTATTGTACACTTTTGCAGTCTCCCCCTATACTATGTATGCATTAAACTATCGTATCGTAGGGACTTTCGGTGGCAACCATCCCAGGATTCCAGAAGACTCCCTGTATCTGGACTTCAAAAAGAGAAAACGCGATCTTCATGTCTCTGCCATATGAATCATGATACGATGCTGGACACCTAACCACGGTTGAATCATAATGTACCCAGAGTCACTATGTAGAACAACTATCTCCTCTCTCTCTCTCTCTCTCTCAATCCGCTGCTATCCACACCGACGGGGGTTCATTGGGGCCACGCAGCCAGCATCCCAGCCTCCAGAATCACCGTCATACGCCCCCACATCTTGAGGAACTGGGAAGGATCCATGGTTGGCGCCGTTCTAGACTGAAGTAGTCAAGATGTAGGAGTACGCCAATACTCAATCTCTACTCAAAGATAGTAGATGACTGTTGATACTTCAATTCATAGATTGAATCCAGGAAACCCATGTCTCTAAAAACCAGATACCAATTCTCTACACCAGAAAAAGAATACCAAATATCCATGCCATAGAAATAATAGAGAATTAACCAGAGAAAAGAAAAGGCCCCGCTCACTACACCTTGCGCGCCAAAAATGGATGCTTCAGTGCCTCAGCCGGTGTGCACCGCTTCTCCGGATTCAGACTCAAGCATCGGTCGAGGAAATCCACGAACAAGGTCAAGTCTTTGGCGTCACCATCTGACATTCCGCGCGTGCCTTGACCAAGTAGCCGAGTCTTCAGGTCGCGAGTGGGCTTCTTGAAATCCACAATCCGCGTCACCAGCCGGCCTGTAATGCGGTCTTCCTCGGTGCTGTGGAAATTCAACATGTCGTCAAAGTGCTGGTGTGCCAGAGACCCGCGGCGGAGGAGTTTGGGCGGGTACTTGCCCCGGCACTCCATGATCGAGTGGAGCATCTGGTTGTTGTTGCGACCGGTGAACAGGATCTTACCCGTGTACAGCTCAAACAATGTACACCCGATGGACCACACGTCGATCGCGTAATCGTAGGGAATGCCTAGAATGACCTCTGGGGCGCGGTAGAACCGACTAACGAGGTACGGGGTGATCTCGTTCTCCGAGGCCGGCGATGCCGAGCCCAGGTCGCAGACCTTCAGGATGTTGCGCTGTTCGTTGACCAGCAGATTATCCGGTTTCAGATCCGCATGCAGGACGTTACACCGGCGTAGCAGACTCAGTCCGAGGAAAATCTGTTGCGCGTAGGCCCGGATCGCCCGCAGGTTTAGACCCACGTCGCGCCCAAACTTCTTGAGCACTTCCCGAAGGTTCATGCTGAGGTTCTCAAACACCATGCACAAGTGACCTTTGTGGTCAAAGTATCGAACGAATTTGATGATGTGCTTCTTGTCGTCCGGGTCCGCTTCGTGCAGCTGTTCCAAAATCCCAATTTCCTTCATGCCGGCCTTGCGCATCGTGTCATTTTGTCGAATGATCTTGATGGCCACCAGCCCCCCGGTTTTCGAGTCGGTCGCACGCACGACAGACGAGAACATTCCCTTGCCAAGGTTCTGCTGAACGTGGTACCGGCCATTGATCAACTCTCCGAGTCGTACATTGTAATAGCCTTCGGGATCATCCCAGTTGTCCATCATGCGGATATCGAGCTCCTTGGCTTGAGGAATGGCCGACATCGCTGCGGCATGCGCAGGTTGTGCATCGTTAGTGTCTTCCGCAAACATGTCGTCGTCGTCATCGGCGAACATGTCGTACGCCTTGGGCGGCGCGGTTTGCTCAGGGGGAGCATCGGGGAGAAGGACATCCTGCTTGACAGTCTGGGTTTCGTCGTATGCCGCCGAGGAGACGTCCTCCTTGGTGGTTTGGACACTGCCATGCTTTTCCCGCTCTTGCTTCATATCGAATGTGGGATCGTAATCGGCAGCAGAGGGCTCGTCTTTATCAATGCTGTCGACAGGGCCATCGGAATTGACCAAGTCAGTGTCTTTTCCAATCTTGAAACCGGGAAACGACTCCCCAGGCTGCTCATGTGGAGTTTGGGACGGTGAAAGCCGTGGAGAATCTATAGAGACAGACAAGTACGTCAGTTTGTTTGAGACACTGTTTTGGCCTTGAAAGCACCTACCCGATGTGTCTTGCGCACTCGCCGGTTCAGTACCGGGCGTGGACGAATCCGTATCGCCATCACCAATATGCAGTGCTTTCAACTGCAATGGTGTAGCTTGGGTTCGGTATTTCGCTCGAATGGCTTCACGGCGTTTACGACGAGCCTCCAGTGCAGTTGCTTCGTCAACTGGCTCGGACGGTTGCGGCTCTTCCGCCGGTTCTGTGGTAGGAGTATCGGCCCTGAAAGCATCGTTAGTAACCCGATCCAAACCCAGCGAAACAACACTAGATTCATACTCGTCGGCAAAATGAGCGCGGCGATGTGAAGGAGCCTGCTGCACCTGATTGTCTCGCGTTTTAGCACCAAGCTTTGAATCTCGAGCGACGGCCGGGGCCTTTCCTCGCTCGTTCACTAACTGTTCAGTGGGGGACCTGCGTCTTTTGGCCGAGGGCGCAGAGCCCTCAGTCCGTGGATCTAACTCGTCGCTTGAGTACTGCTTGGGTTTCCTCACTTCGCGGTATGGCGAACGGCTTCGCGGCCGCTTCTCTCTGCGTCGATCGTAGTCATCGGTGTACCGGAGACCTCCACCATAGCCCTCCTCGCGGTCATAATCGTAGTAGGATCGCTGTCGGCGCGAAGGAGGAGCGCGGTGCTGGTATCTGTCATCGTACCGCGGGCCAAAACGTCGCGAAGGTTCGTAGCGTCGTCTCTCGGAGTCATCATACGCGTCGTCGCGTCTGCGCTGGTACCCCCTGTGGTCCCGGTATGGAGAGCGGGATCGGGATCTCGAGAGGGACCGTGTCCTCGATCCCTGCCGGCGTGGCGATTTACTGCCCCTCAACGACTCGGGAGATCGGGGTGCAGAGGATGTACTAGCTCTGGTGGGACGGTCAACGCGGGTGCCATTAAGAGGAGGTTGTGACGCAGTTGCCTTCGTCTCTAAACCTGATTCGATGATCTCACCCTCAGAAGGGGTCGACGGAGACCTCGACATGTGGTGCGATGCCATGCTTGCGAAATGCTGCGGCTGCCAGTGGAGCAGTGTCCGCCCAGCGGTGTTTTCCCAAGTCCTTTTTCTTTCTGTCTCTTTTTTTTTCTTCGCTTCGCTCTCTTTTTTGTTTTAGATGGCCCTTGGCGGAGGCTTCAGATGAATTTGCTCAGTTAGCGTGAGCTCCGAGAACAACGCGAATGATTCGCAAGAGGGATGTTTGAAAGTCCAACCGGCTTGAGAGGCCTGCCTTCACACCAAAGCCTTGCAACTTTGATTATCGCTCCAGGCACATATTTCAAGGGACTGGGACTGAACAAGCGACGTGTAGGTGTTCTGATGGAACAACCTCGAGGTAAGAAGAAATTGATGGCAAGAGAAGGTTGGATGGACATTTGCCAACCGTGCAGACTCCGTACCAGGCCCGATATAGAAGGCGGTAATCAAAATGGCTGTATCGCGATAAGCGCCCCTCGACGGTTTTTTTATCTTCTTTCTTTCTCTACTTTTCTGTCCGCAGTCAAGGCACTCCATTGCTCCAAGCCAGATTAATCGTTCCTTGCTACCTCAATACATACCTGCAAAAATGGGTGGCCAAAGCAGAGAAGGTATGCCACTCCCCAATAACCAAACCACCCCTCAAAACAGAACCCCAAACTGACCCCTCATGTTTTCCACGGGCAGGCGGCAAGGTGAAGCCCCTCAAGTCCGCAAAGAAGGACAAGAAGGAACTCGATGAGGATGACATCGCCCACCGAGAGAAGCTCAAGGCCGGTATGTTACGTTGTCGAGCCACATCTCATTCGCGCCAGGTACTAACACATGGGTTTGCTCTTCAGATGCCAAGGCGAAGAAGGAAATGACCGAGGCTGCCAAGGGCAAGAAGGGCCCTCTGAACACTGGCCAGCAGGGAATCAAGAAGTCCGGCAAGAAATAGACGAGCTCCCCATCAACAATACACATCCAGGTGCCTAAAGTGTGGCGCCTTTTTCTCTTTTACGATCTACATGAGCCACTTTCAATGCAAATGGAAGGCCGGTGGCACTTTGTTTCAATTACTAGCCATATCAGCTTATTGTGGTCTATGCTGCACTTGGCATCTGTCCCATTAGAGAGATAACAGGCTCGGGGACATCCCTAGCGTCCAGCCACGAAAACTATACCACTTTATTTTGTACTTTCTCTTTGTTGATATTAATTCCTAGAAGCCACCGGGGGAAACATTCCCCTGAAATGTAGGATATCATTAATGTCAACTGCTATGAATCGAACGCTTCAAGAAACCCTAGGAAATCAACAAAATAGGACGGGTTCATGGACCAAATCATACAAAAGCCTCCAACCCCTGGACAAGAAAAAAAAAAAAAAAAAAAAAAAAAAACAGATACAACGGTCATCCAAGGTATGAGGCACAAACCGACTACGGTAAAGATGACAGGGAAGATCAACTAGTGACACGTTTGACCCACAGGCCACTGCCATCACCGTTATTCTCCTTCTCATCCAGTCGCCGCCATGCGCGGGTGATTTTCAACCCAAGCTCATGCTCCTCTCTCTTGATCTCCGCGAGCTCGTTCTCAATGCTATTGACGGTCTTCTTGACTTCGGCCTTGGCGGCCAGGTCATAAGCAATGGAGCTGGGCTGGATGACCTGCGTCAGCTCATGGATAACCGTCTCTAGATTGTATCTGCGCCGCGTAAGCTCGTCTCGCCTGGTCTCGAGTATCACAATGCGCCCGTGTGTGTTCGGCGGGGGTCGTTGGCAGGAGGCTGAGGGGGCGGTGCAGGTCCCTGCACCGCCTGGGTCGGAGTGGGTTTCCGCACAGGCTTTTTCGAGGTGGGCATCAAATTAGGGATCGGGCGTCGCCGGGCTATGACGGAGTTGAGGTCTTCGGTAGACTGTCTTTTCAGGTTGACACTTGTTCGCCGACTGTTGTTCTGACTGCCGGCGTCCGTAGCAGTGTAGGTCGTAGTACTAAACCGACTCACGGGCTCGTTGGGGACCATCATGTTGGCTATGGCAGTGTCGAAATTAGGGTCTGTTTGATCTCGGGGGATGGGCGAATCCTCTGTTGTTGGTCTCGCAGGCAGTGGCTTGGAATCGCCGGCCGAGATGCTCGTCACCACTGTCGGGACAAAACCAAGGTTGTTGATTTGGGTTATTTGTGCTGTAGCATCTTCTGTATTGGCCTGAGCATTACCGAGATGCTCATTCAGCGGACGTACACGGGACGATGATCTGCTTCGAGGTTCCTTGGGAGCTGGGGCTTCGTTCTTAGAGAAACTGGTGATTCGGCTTCGAGCCTCGGCGAGTTTCTTTTTGGGTTGGAGTTGCTCTCGGCCCCAATTGAACAGGTTGGAGGCATGTGAGCTGGGTGCCTTGTGGAAAGTGGTATCTCGCGGCGTCACCTGGCCTGCCTTGCCAGTGTTCTTCGTGGTTGGCTCGCCCGAAAAGTCATCCCAGCGTGTCGGTTGTTCGGGGGTGGGAGAAAAGCGGAGCTGCTTCACAGGGCGCGGAGGCGGCGGCGGTAGGGGAGGCTCTTCTTGCGACGGAGGAGGATCGGCCGGCTCTGGGGGAACCGGGGTCGGTGGTGGTGAGGGTCGGGAGTCATCTCGCGGGTGGGACCATTCCTCGGACTCATGAATGGGCGAGACACAGAAACTGCTTTCGCTGTCGCGCGCCTCATGCCCAAGCACAGGCGATTCCACGGGCGAGACGTCTGAATATCGCTTGTTGACGTTTCCTTCGGGTTGGGGTTGCAATGACGGATCAGCCTCACTAGAGAAAAATAGATTAGCAGGTTTTTCGTGAAAGTTTCTTGGGGGGGGGATAGTTACTTGGGCAGCGCAGGCAAGTCTTTGGTGAGATTCTGGGCTTGCGGACCTCCAGACAGTGAGGGATACTTGCTGTCGTCCCATGTCTTGTCCACCAAGGTGGGGTTGCCAATCGATGGCCGCTGAGTTCTATTGAAGGACGCCTTGGACCACATCGCGATCTGCGAGGGACAGTAAGCAGGCGCAGACCGAGATGGTTGGAAGCTATGCGCCCTGACTTAATACGCGAAAGGGAAGGGCGGTTTTGATCCCGACCGTGGATGGCCAAGACAGAGACAAAGCTGAAGAAAAAGAAACAACAAACAAGATGACCTCAGACAGAATAGACGAAGCGCCCCTCACATGGCATCACTGGATCAATTAAATTGGGGGCGATCCGAGTGGAGTTGGGAAACCGTCGTTTCATCTCGCACTTCTATAAATAAGCGGAAGACCGAGACCGAGCAGCTCAATCCTGGGGTTCAAGAGAGCTATCAAATAGAATCTGAAATGCTTCCTTGGGGTTAGTTTAGTAATTATGGTTCTATTTTAAATAGATTAAAAGATATAGAACTGTATTGTGTACATAGAGAAGACATCAGGCATCACGTGGCACGTCATCTCCGCAGATTCCGACCCTCCCACATTCTTCCCTGCTTCAGACCTTCACACCCCTCCATCCCAATATGGCTGCAGCTGGTATGTGTCAGGTAGGATGGTTCATGGTTCAACCTTGCTAACCCACCGAATCAGAGGGCTCCACGCCACAGGCCGAAGTGTTCGTTCCCCCCTCCGCCTCAGAGCCTGACGTACAACAGCTGACACCTGCCTCCCCACCCTCCAACTAGGATGACCATCGCCTCACCCATCAACCTCATTATTGCCTCGCTCTTTGTTGTGCTGCTATACTGGCACTTCCGGCCCAAGGCGCCTGTCGAGCTCCCGCGCGGCCCGCCTCCTGTTGTTTTCCGCACCTACACCCCGAAGACCCTGATCAAGTTCAACGGCGAAGACAACCAGCCAGTGTATCTGGCGGTACGGGGACGGGTCTTTGATGTCACACCTGGCAGGGGTTTTTACGGCCCGGTACGTCGAATGACATAGGGCTGATGATGTGGCCTAGTGCTATGGTTTATGTGCTATGGCTGGACGTATTCAAAACGGCATCGCTGATCATCGCATAATAGGGCGGAGTCTACGAGAACTTTGCGGGTCGCGATGCCTCCCGCGGCCTGGCGTGCCAGAGCTTCGATGAAGAGATGCTGACCAAGGACCTGTCAGCCCCGCTGGACGAGCTCAAGGACCTGGATGCCGAGCAGCTGGAGAATCTGCAGTCGTGGGAGGAGCGATTCTCTGAGAAATATCTGGTCATTGGGAAGCTAGTGGCTGAGGGTGATCCCGAGGCACCGGCGTCGTAACGAAGAATGTCTGGGGATGATAAGCGCGGACTACCGCGTGGTTGAGCAACAAAAATAAACAGCAAAGGAATCACCTAGCAGTGAACCTGGCAGTGGACAGTTGGATTTCGGCCATTCATTTACCCATTTTCACACCAATGGAACAAAAGCCATGTCTAGTTTTGGAACTATCTTCGACTGCATTGCAATATTTCCAAGTTGAAATCTACCGTGACCACTACCTCATCCACCGATACAGACACATAGCTATGAGAAATGCCCCAGCATCTACTGATGTCGAAAAATGAAATCCCATTTTAGGCAAAAAACCCCAGTATTGACAACTCGACCTAAATGAAGCCCGGAAAAAGCAGGAGACTCAACTGAAAGAAACCACCCCCAAGTTCAAAAAGTCATAAGCATCGTAACCGAGAAAGAATCAGCATTGCAGGAAGAAACGCACTACCACAACACTGCCTGCTAAAAGATATGAAAACAATCAAGTCCATCCAAAGTGGCATGACAGAACCACTTTACAGCTCCTGGCGGAGCTTCTGGGTGGACCCAGAGACCTTCTCCCGGACCTTCTCGGCAGCCTCCTGGCCCTGTGCCCGGCCGCTAGACGCGCCGATCTTCAGCTGATCCAAGGCCCACTGCAGTGTCTCCACTACCTTGGCGTAGATGGTATCCTGCGGGGTGGTGGTGCCGTACTTGAAGTACTGGGCATTGCGCCGAGCAGCTGATCGAAGTTCATTGATGCTGGAGCCCTGATACACGGGGATTCCGTACGAGTCGAGGTATCTCTTAAGCTCGGAATGCGACCACTGGTCGAAAGTGCTGTCCTTGGCGGCGCCGGTGGCTGTCACAATGGCCGAGGTCGCCGAGGCGTAGCTTTCGCCACCTGCCTTGGAGGCCTTGCGGTAGGAGTCCTTGGCGTGCTTGATCAGATCGTCGCGGGTGGCATCGGCCTTCTGCGCGGCCTTAGAGTTCATGGCAGACAGGTATCTTCTGAGGAAGTAGAAGAAGAGACGCGTCAGAACAACCATGGCGCAAAGAAAATGGTGCTCACTTACTGCAGATGTTCCTTATCCCACGTATCAAAGTTGTATTCGTTCCAACCACTGGCAGCCTTGTGCTGGTTGGCGCGGACCTTGGCCAGCAGCTCGTCCCGACGACCATGCTGAGGAACAGGGACGCCTCGTGCATCCAGGAACGCTTTGAGGTGAGAGTCCGACCAGACCTTGACTGCAGCGTCAAATTCATCCTGGGCCTTCAGCTTCACGTCATCGGTGGCGCGCGCATATTCATTGCCCGCTCTGGTGGTGGCAGCACCAATGGCCTCGGCAGCAGCGGCCGACGCACTCTCAGCTTGGTCGACGAGCAAGGCGCGGTGCTTCCGGGCGAGTGCAATGAGCTCATTGCGCCTCGAGCCCTGGGGCACCTTGACGTTGTGCTTGTCGAGGAACTTCTTCAGCTGCGAGTCAGACCAGGCATGGAACAGCTCTTCGCTCAGTGACTCCTTGGCCGCCTCCGCAGAAGCCGACGCCGACGCGGCGAGGGCGCGTGCCTGGATACTCGCCAGCCGAGAGTTGCGGCGCACCGAAGCGATCAGTTTGTCCCGGTTGGTGGGCTGGGGGACCGGCCAGCCGCGCTCATCGAGCCATTCCTTGAGCTCCGACTCGGACCACTGCTCATACAACCAGTTGCCGGGGTACGACGCTGTCTCACCCGCCTTTTTCGCAATGGTTTCATAGTTCTCGCGCGCGGTTTTGATCAGGACATCCCGCTTGCGGGGCTGAGGAGCTGGGATACCATGGCGGTTCAGGAATGCCTTCAACTGGGAGTCAGACCAGCTGAATCGTGAGTTAGCTTGAGCTTCTTTCGCTGCACTTGGCCATGATAGGAGACTACATACGTATCAAAGACCCATTCCCTGGCATGATGGAGCTGATCCGAGGCCTGGTCTGCTGCTGAGCCCAGAGGCTTCTGTACTTTGGTGTCCCAGTTGTTCTTGACTAGATTCTCAAGATCTCTGCGGTCGGCAGGACTCGGGTGGGGAATGTCTGTTGGGCTATGTTAATGGAAATGACTATGCAGAAATGGCATTCAAGACAGGTCATACCATGATCAGAGAGCCACCGCTCCAGCTCTGTCTCGTGCCATTTATTGTAAACTATAGCGGGTCAGTACCACAATCACATCTAGAGCTCGAGGTCACAACGAACTGGCCTTGCTCCACCAGCTGGTAGCTCCCACAGCTTCAGCAGAGGCGAGGAAAATCACCAGGCCAGTGGCCAACGGGATCTTCATCCTGGCGGTGTTTTTCTCGGGGTGATAGTTAGATCAGCAAGATGAGTGTTTTCAAATTGTGAGATTCAGCAAGATGCCGAAGAAAATCAGAAAGGGAGATTGGCAGTAGCAAGGAACTGAATGGTTTAAAAGAGACAGAGAGACAGCTCATCAAGGAAAAGCAAAGAAGCAAAGGCAGGGATGATGCCGAGTGACGTAGTGGGGGAATTTGCCTTGGTTCTGTGGCCAAAGTGCATGATTCATCCACTGCGCTGCTGATTAGCGTCATTGGTTACTGCTTTGTATATGGAATTTGTTTCTCCTTCTTATTTTACTTTATTTTGTGTTTCTGTGTAACGCACATGGTTGAATGTGCCTAGGGAAGGTAGGGTGGGTATAGTGTCAAAGGTGCAGCCCTCTCAGCCTTAGCGCCCAGGCGGTACTTGTTATGTGCGGGGACTTCATCTGAACTTTCCCTTTCCTTCTGTCTCTCTTCTGGACACTACCTGCCTGGCCTGATTCTGTCCCATTGGGCAGTCTTCATTATCTTTGGTCTGCTCATCACCTAGAGCTCTCCCTGATCACATTTTGTCCGGGAGCTCAGCATTCCATCCCCATTAGCTGCCCAAAGAAGCTCGAAGATTGTTTCAACCTACCCACCCCCGCCGAGGCACACTTGACAATAAAACAAAAAGCTTCTAGGGCTATGGATCCTTTGAATCCATACTGCCGCGAGCTGGCCTCGCCCGGCTTTTTTCAGCCCGTGCTCTCCGTGTACGATCTCCCTGGACCCGCCGAGCAGACCCGCAACTGACCCCATTCCTTGCCCCAGCTTGATCATCATCGGCATCCTTTTCTCCTACCTCCCACAGCATTTCCGCATCATTTCCCTCCGCAGCTCCTTCGGCATCTCGCCTTATTTTGTCCTCCTGGGAACAACCTCCGGCACCTCAGCTTTTGCCAATATCCTGGTGTTCCCAAAGACCTCCCAGGGTGTCGCATGCTGCCGGGAAATCAGTGGACCCGCGTGTTTCGCGGGGCTGTTGGGGGTGATGCAGGTGGGCATGCAGTGGCTCTGTTTCTTTTCGATGTGAGTGATCTTTTCAAAATACAAGAGAGGAGGACATGCAAGTTTCTGACGAGTCTTTAGTTTGTTGTTGTTCGTGATCTACTTCCCCCGAGCCACCTCACCCACCGACCCCGTCAACTCGGTCTCCTCGTCCTCCCCCAATGAACCCACCTATCGCACCGCACTCGCTGTGACCGCCATCTGCCTGCTGCACGCGCTCGCTACAGTGATCGTCTCTGTTGCCTTCGCGCTGCGCCAGCCCACTGCCCTCCATGCATGGGCCAACTTCCTCGGCGTCCTGTCCGCCATCCTCGCGTCGATCCAATACTTCCCACAGATCTATACCACGTTCCGTCTCCGCTGCGTTGGCAGCCTAAGCATCCCAATGATGTGCATACAGACCCCCGGGAGCCTCATCTGGGCCGCTAGTCTCGCGGCGCGCGAGGGTGCCCAGGGCTGGAGCATATGGGGCGTGCTGGTTGTCACGGCCTGTTTGCAGGGCACACTCCTAGTGATGGCGATCTACTTTGAGTACTTTGGTCCGAAGAGCCAGCGCAAGGCCGTGCACCATGCTGACGAGGACGGGACGCCAAATGGAACAGCCCCAGAACGAGCCGAAGCTCCGGCGAGCGAGCGCGAGCATGCGGAGCAGCCTTCTGAGGAAACGCCACTCCTGCAGAGCCAGTGATTTCTAGAATTGGTCGATGTGACTTTTGGTTTTTCTTGTTGATTGTTCACTTGTCTCGCAGCTATATAGAGGGAACGGGATCCCATACAATGCTAGAACCGAATGCTTGTGAAGTCCAAAGAATTGCCTAAATTCCATATTCTCCAGGGCTTCTGTATCTCTACCACTGAGAAAGACCTTTGCGATCCACCTATCTTTGTACTGGCGCATTTGCCCCCTCCACCCCCCAGACACACAAAATTCCTGTCATTGCATCATAGCGCTCTCATCTTCGATACAAAAAAAAAGAGTTTCTGGGGTTTACGAGGCAGCGTAGATCAGTCGGAAGACGTCGTTGAGCACGAAGTAGCTTCCGGCGCCGTCGGGCTGCAGCTTGAAGCACTGGGTGTAGTTCATGGGCTTCTGCTCCTCGTCGACCTGGATTTCGCAGCAGAGTTAATGATCAAAACTGTTCACTGTTGCAATCCAATGAGTATTTTAATACATACCAGGAGGGCACCAGTCACCAGGACAACAATGCCGCCTTCGCTGGAGGGTTGGGCGTCGAAGGTCGCGATCTGGTGACGCACTTGCTGGAAGGGCAGGCTCTGTGGATTGACGGGTGTGTATTAGTACTGTTGGTTGCCGATAACCCAATGCCCACTCATTCGATTTCTAGGTGGTGCACGTAAAAGAGAGAGGGAGAGAGAGAAAAAAAAAGGAAGGAACGAACGGTCAACTTCTCGGTGATGGCTCCGGGACCCTGGACCGAGCTGGTCTCAAAGGTGAGCATGGACTGGTCGCGCTGTTGGTCAGGATGTAAGGTTAGCGGCTGTTCACAATAACCACATTCCTCCTTTGCTTTTTATGGTAAGGATAAGGAAGAAACGAAGGAAAGGCAGAGCATACGTAGAGACCAGCCAGACCCCCGCGGTTGGTGTCGAAGGTCTCGTAGTAGAACTGGACGAACTGCTCTGCATGACACCTCGCAAGTTAGAATCCACGATAGGAATATGAGACACAATGGATGTATTGGCTGCTATCCATGCAACATCCGACATAGTCAAAGGGAAACCCCGCGAGACCAACGCTGCAGTTGGGCGCATTGCTGGAAAGCGAAGGACTGAAGGAGAGGGGGAGAAAAACAACGTACGAGCGATGGCGGTGAAGTCTAGAGGGGCAAAGATTGATTAGCCATTGTATTATGGAAAGCCGCATCTTTCAGCTCATCTCGCTATCTTGTTGTTGTGCTGGCATTTCCCTTGCGCGACATTTCCACACACTTGTCCTTGCAATGAATGCCCCTCTTCATCCTCCTTGTCGAGGTGGGTGGAAGATCAAGCGTGACAAAACCACAGGATTGTCAGACTTACCGGCCATTTTGAGATAATTTTTTTCTTTTTTAAATGATAGATGACAAGGAAAGTGATGGGTATATGAGAAGAAAAAAAAAAGGTATCGTAGGAGGATCGAAGGTATTTGTTGATGAGGGGCGTGTGTGGGGCACAGGTGCCTGGCTGCCTTATCGACTTGCAACTACGTGGGTAGACAAAGACACTCTTCATATCTTCATGACACGGCACCCATTCACTTGTCAAGGCCAGTGTGGCATTGGACCTTTTCAAGCTATACTATATGTACAATTGTTTACGCCCAACACCCTCACTCAGATTCTGATGCAAACATGTCCTCAGCTTTGGGCCGTGACCTTCGCGAACGCCGAGATTCTGATTCTGGCGGCCCAGAGGGCTGGTTGGGCTGCTCTGGCGCCGGCTGAGGGTGCTGCTTTGGTGGAGGTTCAGGCACCTCTTCATCGATGGGTTCCCTGTCCGGGTCTTCCAAGTCGCTGTCCTCCATCGGCACACCGTCAATGTCACTCATAGATTCATCCTCGGCCACCGCCGCCTCGTAATTTGCAGGGCGGCCAGGATCAAATTGCGCAGATGCGCCCTCTTCATCCACGGTCTTCCACCGGCTCTTCCCCTTAGCAAAGGCACCGGCGGCCCGTTCTGCATCCGCCTTCGCTTTCTCCTTCTGCAACTCCTCTTCGGTAAGTGGGGGGTTTTCAAAGACCTGAGCGAAATGCTCCTGGCTCGATTGTGGAAAGACACACCACCCTTCCCACAGATGGAGAAGGCTGCCCACACTGCGCTTCCATTTCTCTGCTTTGAGCCGGCCCCAATGAAGGTCCTTCTCGAGCCGGCCGAGCTGCTCAAAGACCTTGTGTGAGCGGAGCGCTGCCTCGAAGAGCTGCCGGTATCGCCAGGCGTGGCGCACCCCGCTAGTGGCCGACGACGATAGGATGTCAGAGATGACATAGAGACCGACAAGTTTTGCCGAGGAAAAGTCTAATCGTTCTTTGGATGAAGGTGCATTTTCTCGGTCGGCATTTTCCGAGCTTGCGACTGTCTTTTCCACTTCCCGGTGTGGGTTGGCTCCCGTGTAGGCCAAAGGGCTGAGCACATTCAGAACAATCAGGTCTACGACCTCGTCTGCGCCGGCCCCCGCGTGTTCAATGGCAAAAGCTGTGACTCGTGCGATATCACCCCGCCGCAGTTTGGCATGTGTTGTCGGGAGACGCGCGAGAAGATGTGTGAGCTTAGCCTTCTGTAGAGGGTTCATGTAGCCGAGTCCATCGGGATGTCCGCCCACAGCATCCGGAGGGGGCGCTCCGCCCAGATTTCGCCGGTCGTCTTCGCCGTCCGAATGATCTTCATCGGACGAATTGTAGTCTTCATCCGACACAAACTCGTCAAGACGGGTAGTATACTCAAATTTCAGGTCTTTTTCCTGGGCAGTCCAGATTGCTCCGCCTTCAAACATGGTGGATGGATTTTGGCTCCCGATCTTTTTGCTGCTCCGGGATCGAGGGTTGGTGACGATCTGCCACAATTTCCACCGATAATACACGCCACCTGGGCTTCGCGCATCCCAGATCCAGGCCCATTTCTCCTCATGCTGCACCTCTGGTCGACTCATGAGCAAAGCTTCAAATTCAGGCCCGTGGTTGAGCAGGCTCTCGAGCGTCTTATGTATTAACCGCAGTTGCTTGATATCGGACGGTGTCTTCACTTCCACCTCGAAGTTCGGCCCACTTCGACCATATTTAGGTCCATATGAGCTAGGAGGTGCGAAACCTCCACGATGGGGCCCTGGTGGTGGAGCACGACTCCAGTTACCGCCGAGATTTGGCTGAACAGTCTTCGCACCGAAAGGAAGGGAACTGGTCGTAGACGAGCCAATAGAAGTCGGGATGTTTGAGCTGATTGCTGCGGAAGAGAGGTGTCGTGCGATAGACAAGAAATAGCCCCGGCCAAGATACCGATTCTGAAGGGTGCTCACGGCGCTGTCGATATCTGAGGCTGCGGAGTCGCTGGCAAGAGTGACGATGGCGGTCGAGGACCGCCGTTCTGTAGCAGATTGGCTCTGTGGTTGGAGAAGCTTCACGCTGTCCACGGCCAGAGCAGATGGGATGAGTGACTTGATCACTGGCGGGGATGTCCCAGGAGGAAGGGACGCGAGATATAGCGTAGGTTTGGCCGCAGCTTTCTCTGCCTCTTTTGCATTGGCTGCCCGGTCTTCCACTTCCTCAGAAGTATTGCGAAACGCGGATGTCGCACTCGACGAACTGGGGTTCGCATGCTCAAATCCCATGGCACCTTGCGCGACGTCCCGGTTGCGATGTAGCGGCGCGAAGCCTTCATGGGTTCGTTTTCGAGACAATGATGGTGGCGGCGGGCCTAATGTGCCGGGACCACTATTGCGCGGTCCAGAGCTGGTGAAATGCCGTCTGGCAGGCCCTCCTGCCACCCCGCCGCCCCTGCTACCAAATGTGTTCAGCCGTCCATCGGAGGACCTGGGACCTGTCGGTGCGTCGTCCTCAAATGACTTGACAAAATCTTCATATACCGCGGCGGTTTCGGCCTTTTCCCGGGCGCGTTTGACTTCGGCTTCGGCTTTCTGGCGCTCAAAAAGCGATTTCTTGGGTAGCGCGGAGAGTTTCGCAGAGAGATCGGGGAACCCCTTCCCATTCGACTCGTCGGGCATGTTGCAAGGGTGCTGCAACTGCAGCAGGGAACATGCAGCCGAATCTGTAGGGAAATAAGGAATATAAGATAGATGCGGGTGGTGAACTTAAAAGGGGGGATCCCAGCCAGCTTGCGACAACAGCACTTAGCGAACAGGAATGCGATACTCTATGGAGGCGGTGAACAGAGCGGTCAGGTTATCTGCCTACAACGACCGAATTAACCCCGGCGATGACGTTGACGAACTGACTTCTATCAATACTCTCCAGGGCGAGATTTAAGACAATTGGATTTGCAAATTATGGCTGCACAGGTTCAAGATCTTCTGCGGTTCTTGTCACAGGATGCCAAGATCCCCCTGGCCCTCGCCATGGGAAAGACCTTGGAACTACAAAAGGCTAACTTGACCAAGTATGTCTCCATGAAAGATATATTGATTCATTCTGACCCATAATCAGTCCAGAATACATTGCCAAAGGAAAAATTGAAGTCCTCCAGACAATTTTCAATGACCCCAAAGTCGCCAAGCAAGTACTAAACGCCGCCAAACGAGTCACCAAGAAACGGGGATCCCCCACTGATGCTACAACTACCTCGCCCCAGAAAAGACGAAAAGGCCCCAATATCACAGGAGACTCAACGCCGTACGAGATTGAGTCAGCACTCAGTCTACCCGTCTCGTCTGCTAGCGAGGATGACCTAAGCAACACAATTCTCGTGACAAATCGAGCACCCCTGGTCCTTGCCTTTGCCCTGTGCGTTTTGAAATACACAATGCCCGAGCAGCCGATCTCGAGTAGATTGAGTCTTGCCCAGGCAGTGGTCAGTGTCAACAGCCGTTCCAAGGCTGTTAGTCTTGGTATCGAAAGCGGCAAATCCGCCGAAGAGGAAGGTTGGGGCGAGGGCCATCCCGTCGTCAGAGTACTTGGCAGAGAGATCCGGGTGCTGAAACGATGGGACTATAATCCCCGTGAAGGTGAACCAGCTTCAAGTGCCGCTACAGGACGTAGCGCAGACACGGCATCTGCTGCCAACAACGAAGATAACCAGCGGGAAACCCCTGAAGACGCTCACCGAATGCCACCCCTCTGGGGCGTGGATTTGGAGGCCATGAGGAACTCCCATCATAGTGTTCCTGGAAAAGAGCCCAAAGATCACAGTGTGCTCCCCATCTACACAGCACAATCTGCGCGGTCATACCTGCTACGATCACTCTCAAAGCCGGAAGAACACCCCCCGGAGCCTGTTAAACCTAAACCTGCTACTGTGGTCCAAAACGAGAAAAAGGAATGTGTGGGTCATCTCCTCCGAGCTATCGATCTGGTCTGCCAGTCGTGGGCCTCGACCCTAGATCACCGGGAATTGGACCGACGAGCTTGGGCTTGGTATCTCCGTGTTCGGCCAGATGTGCAGAGCGGAGTACACGGCTGGGGGGAGAAAGGGCAGGTGAAGTTGTCTGGCATCCTGAGTCTGCGAAGAGACCCTTGAATGGGAATGTACAAAGAATATGCAAATTTGATACCCGTGGTTCGATAGCCTATTTATTGTTCGGTTGCCCTGTTTTCCCCCCGTGCAGAATCCCAATAATAAGCATCTCGAGAGATCAGTGCACTTCCCCCAGATTAGTGAGTCTTGATATTACTTCTTCCAGGTAGGAAACCAAGCCAAGACGTTGACAAATAACCATGTTCTATCTTAATACAAACCCTCGATGTCAGTATAAGGCGCTGTGGAGTTTGAGATATCTCATTAGTTTGTAGGAACACTGGATCGGTATGAGGGTTGCCTCGACTATAGTGACATTGCGGATCTGTCTATCCTTGTTGGGGTCTCTATCAAGTTTCGTACTTGAATAATCACTTTCATTATGGAACTGTGGGCTAGGAGATCTTTCTTGTCTTGAGATAAGTAAGATCTATATGTTAATTTCTTTGCATGCTTCACATAGTAGGACGTGACCGAGGCCGGCTTTCCTTGTATAGCGAGGTTGAAAAGAAACCCGAGAATTGCTGATTGGATCAGAGGGTCCTCAGAAGGGACGAATATCCTGAAACATATATGATGACATGGGTTAGAAATGAGACACATCTTATCAGCATGCAGATAGACTCAAAGTACCATAAGTACAAGTACCATAAGCACAAATAGTGACCGCGGCAAGGGGATCAGATTGGATGAAAGGTAGTTCCTGATTTTCGAGTCTCGGTAGTTTTGGTTGGGGAGGGAATTTCATCGCCGTTCTTGGCAGTGGCCCCATTTCTTCCAGATGCCTTCCATGGATCGGATGTCCGACTTGATCTCTTAGCGAGTGACCCAGGCGTGGAACATTGGTTTGCTGGATTCAGAGGGAGACAGGGAAACAAGGAACAGGGAATAAGGCGGAGAGGATCCGAGAGAGAAACAAATGTCTATAGACATGTTTCCCATTCCTGGTTCCCTCTGACGAGAGAGACAAGTAGGGCGTTCTCCCCGTAGTTGGGCCGAGATATCCGACTAATCTTCAACCCTGCTCGGCCTGACAATTGCCATGACGAGTCAGGGTGAAATCGGGAGTCCGTTGGGGGATGCTGCATGTACAAGACCCCAGTGAGTCCGGGTTCCGAAGCGTATCGCGGGTTTCAGAGTTGGGGACGAGCGAAGAAGAGAGTACCTAACCTTGGAACAATCCGAAGAAAAATCAGATTCAAAGCGGTCAAAAAGAAAAGACGCCAAATCATCCAGATCTAGATCCAGCGAAAATACTTGGTGGCGAAGGGGGAAAAGAGAAAAAGAGAAAGGGCCCACCGTGAGCAGCCGGAGGACACCCTAGTCGCTAGTTGGTCGTCCTAGTCACAATAGCGCAACGAGTAGATCAAGGGTTCCAGGGACTGGTATCGTACGGTATGGTTGAAGAAAAAAAGAAATCAATTTGGAATAGCATATCAAGAAATAACACGAATTGCATATAAGCATAGAGAAAATAAATAGCAAAGAGAGAGAGAGACAGAGACAGAGAGAGAGAGAGGAGGGAAAAGACAAGGGATGGTCTGTTACATCGTTGGTACAGCCCCCCCTCCTCGCCCGTAATACGCCGTCACACTCAAACTCATCTCTCTCCTCTCTCTCTCTCCCTCCCCCCATCTCACCTCATCCATTTCCATCTTCGACTCTCCCCCCTCTCTGAACCTCAACCAATTTAACCAGGTGAAGAGAATACGCGGTTTTTGTCTTCTCATCATCGTCCACTTCCTCTCCCTTATCTCATCCAGGGCCCGACCTGCGACCGGATTGACCGAACAACGAGGTGGCCCGACAGGGCTGCCGTAGCAAGGGACAATGCCTGGACACATCTCATCCGAGCATTCTCGCTCCGCGTCACGATCCTCACAAACCCCGCGACTGTCTCAAGGACAGGCCGTCGATGCCATGCCTCGCCATTCCTTCGGTCGCTCCTCCCGTGCCTCTAATCCCAATGTCTTCTCAGACGAGTACTCATTAGAAGCAATCGATCCCGATCGAATCGAACGCGCTCCCAGTCCTTCTTCCATCGCCTCCTCCACGACCCTCCGCTCCAATCAACAACAGCCGAAGACGTTCAACACGGTCACAGCCGACAATGAGAACCCTTTTGCCGATGAAGCCCGGGTCTCACTCGAGGAGGCTCATCGATCAAGTCTTCCTCAGAAGGGAGCCGGCTTCTCAGCCAACCGCAATTCCATCGCCTCTACCACCACCACCCCCTCGATGATTCAACGCAACCAAAGCATCTCCTCCCGTTTCTCGATGCCCCGTGCCCTCAGTCCCTACACCGGAGCCACAGGGCCCAGTCATCCATATGCTATGTACCCCCAAGTAGGCGTCAGTCGATCACCTAGCGTGGGGAGTTCATCGACAATTCGTCAGGCTGACCGTCCTCTGGGCGAGACGAGTGGCCCCCAGCATCCGTACGCGATGTATCCGCAGAATGTGGTCGAGGAAGGAATGGATGATACCGCGATCCCGCTCGGGTTTCCAGGCCACAATCCACCCTACCAGCCACCCGTTGGTCGCCGTGACGATGATGTGGGTGATATCATTGGGCCCGATGGTCACACTGAGCCACTACCTCCCTACTCTCGCTACCCAACTGGCGCGGTTCCCAAGCCTTCAGGGGCCGAGGCCATGGCGGATACCACCACGGCATCAGATGAGCATCAATTAAATCCTGCATCAGGGGACCCCCCTGTCTCAGAAGTCTCGTCGCGGGCCCTCGTTCCGGAAGCTGTCCCGAGTCATGAACGTGGCGCGGACGAACCAGCTCCCACCACAGGCGTTATGGCCTTTGAGGAAAAGCTGAAGCGCAAAGGCAAGCAGACCGCATGCTGCGGGTTGCCTGTTTGGACTTTAGTCCTCGTCGGGACGGTGATGCTGATTGGAGGCTGTATTGGCGGCGTGATCGGCGGCGTCTTGGGAACCAAGAAAGCCGCAGATTCCGAAAAGACAGAGCAATCTCCGTCAACCCAGGGCCCCCCTGTCCGCACAGTAACAACGTCTCCCCAGTTGGATGCCTCCCTGATGACGACCACCCCACCGAACCTCAAGACGGTGCCTACCGGCCACTTCATGATCCCCTCTGTTGTCCACAATTCCTCGGATTTCTGTATCGACGACCATCATTATCGGCGTGCCTGGGCGTGCCAGAATGAGCCTAAAGACTTCGAGGTTCATATTGGCGGACGTGAAGGTCATCACTCGATCATCTTTGCAAACAACGGTCCCAGTCCGACGTTTACATATGGTGCACAAGAACCGCTCCTTCCTCACCCCACACAAAGCTTAAGCATGGCGGTGGATACAAGCGATGTTGGCATGGGCCCTGCCCTGTTTTTCTTTGCCTTGTTCGACAAGCTGGTCATTGTTCCGGAAGAAACGTTCTCAAGCAACTCTTTGTCGGGGCGATCGTTCTTCAAAGACAACAAGATGGTGGGAGATTTACGAAACCGCAAGCAGACTGCTCAACCCGGTGAAAGACCCTGGTTCTGTTGGTGGAACAGCACCACATTGGAGTTTTTCATGTATGTCAACCAGTCGTCAGCGAATAACGGGGACAGCAGTACTGCAGCCACCGATAGCAACATGGCTGCTATTACTGCTGGCTCTCATTCCAACTCCAAACGCGGTGACCCTACCCTCGACTATCCCCGGCGGATCAAAATGGAGGAACGACGCGACTACGCAGACGCCGAAGCGCCTTATTGCCAGCAGATGCAGGTGATGGAGAACAACAAGATCGGAGTTCTCTCGGGTGAAATGTTCAACGTGAAAGAGATCGAACCCACGCCAACCACCACCTATGTCAATCACGATGACTCCAGTCAGACCTATACGGCCCGGGCACACTACGCGAGTGCCTGTTACTGTCAATCTCTGACTGATTAGTGCGGTTACTTTGTGTTTGAGCGGGAAATTTTACACTCTTCATGGTGATCTCTGGTTTTAGGGACCCGGGCGTTGGCGTTAGACCGGCCGTGACATCGGTATTGACTTATGTGCACACGATTGTCTTCATTCTTGACTGTGTGATTCTACCTCATTTTTCCGCGGTTTTCCTCGAAGCCTTGACTTTGTGGATTTCCGTGTTTCAATTTCCGTGTGCCTTCTTTTCTTCGGTTTGTCCAAACTGCCGTTGCGACTGTCTTTTTCGGGCCCGTCTGGCTGGGTTCCTTTTGATCCTTTGTTGATCATTGACTGGGGTTGGCTCTAATGGCGTTTCTTGGATTGGTGCTACTTCGGTCTTGTGATTTGTTTGGTCTGATGTATTGTCCCTGGTTTGGTGGCAGGGCTCCTACGGAAGCTTGTCCTGCCCTAGCATTTTCATTGATGTCTGTCATTGGAAGATAGACTATTTATTTGGAATCTTTCTCTCATGGTTGCCGTGCATTTACCCTCCAGTTGTCTTATATCCCTGAACCCTGAAGCAAGGCCTCTCTAATGGCCCGTTCTTGGCCCTGTCCTCAAAGTACGAAGGCACAGTCCTGGATACCCAAGGGTGAATGCCAGGACTGTCAGGGCAATCATCCTGGGGTCGTCAGCCATCGCCAACACGCAGCTCCGTGACGTACTTACATGCCATCCAGCGTCAGGAATTCCGATTCATTCCGCATCAACGAATTTCCCCAACCCCATGCCATTTCTGGGAGCCTGTTATGTCTCGGGTATCAACCACCGTTCCTTTGGATAGGCATTGTCTGATATGGGGAGGATGGTCGCCCCTACCGGTATATGCATCGAATCAAGACGGTAGTATAGGCCAGTATCTCGGCCCCGAAGATCCACCACATGGCCCGGGAGTATTTGTTCACGCTCATAAAGGACTCGATATTATGATTCTTCTCTCGACTCGGCTCACTCTTCCATGCTGCCACGATGAAATCCACAGCTAAGATTCCACATATGGCCATCGTGGCCACCTGAAACGAAATACCCGCGATGATGATATCGTTTCCGGCATCCATCCGCGCCACATCGCTCCCAGCCGAATTCACCACGCCACCACCCACAGCCTGCAACACAATCGAGCCGGCGTCGCAGCCGATGAAAGTCCACGTGAAGAGTCGGGGGTTGAGCCGCGAGTACTGCGGCCCCACGTGGATGATGATGTGTTTGAGTGTTAGATAGATGCCGGCGGCGATGAACGTCGGTGCTAAGATCAGGCAGAAGATCTGGAGTCGGAACGCTGCTGTCGACCAAGGGTTGGCGTGCATCAGTATTCGGCCTATGTATCCGGTCATTTCCATGAATGTTCCTATCCCCAGTGCAGTGAGAAATGTCCATGTTCGGAAGTAGATGCCCAAGATGCTCTGGGATAATCCTGCCACGCCGAAGTAGACGGCGAAGAAGGAGTTGGCGCCGAGGTTGGGATAGTAGCCGTAGACGGTTGCTTCGATTGGGCAGCTTGGGCTGATTTCTGTGCATTGGAATGACATCCTGGCGTTCTTTTGTGCGAGGTTTCTATAGACAGAAGAGAAAGAGAAAAAACGAAGACGAGATGTATATGGTGAGGATTCCAAAGCAGTTTATATGTTTATTTAAAATTTTAGCAATAATTTAGCAATGACTCCCTTTCAAACCTCTTACTCTTCGTAACCTTCGCGATCGTGATCGCAATCGCTCATGAATATATCGGGGTGTAATATCGTGGCGTTGATGGCCCCCGTTGATCACCGTGTTCGTGTTCGAGTTCGCGCTCTCTGCCTTGTCGTCCGTCACCTACTCAACTACGCAGCGATTCCATCTCAATCCCAGGCAAATTGATGTAGGTCCATGCAATTGTCCGTGGCTTATGCATTTGGACAGGATCAGCGATTCATTCTAAATGTGGATATCCAAGTGCCAGTCTGGTAGCGTCAACCCGATCTGGAGATGGAGACCCATCCGGCTTCAGAGCCAGCAGGTCGGAGGAAGGCGCCTGCTCGGCGATCTCATAAAAAGTCACGGACTGGATGTGAACAGTGCAAGGTCCGCCGTGTCAAGGTATGACAACTTGTGATAAGCCGAGTCCTCCGCTGAGTCGTATATGGCTCCTTGAACCTCCCCACCCCCCCCCCCCCCCCCCGGAGGTCGATGTTGGGTCGCGCCAACAAGTCATTCTGATTGATTCTCTAGTGTGATGAGACACGCCCAGAGTGCTCCAACTGCACCTATCGGGATCTCCACTGCACTTATGCAAAAATCGCAAAAGACCCAGCCCCCGACTCTCCAGCCGCTCCTGCAGTGCCTGATGACTCGCTCCATCAGGGGTTTCCCGACAAGAAGCAGCCACAGGGGCCTGAGGCTCATGATCGTAATGAGCTACCAGAAAGATCAATCGAGGCCACGGAACAGAAGTACAGTATTCGGGACCTCGAGTTGATGCACAGGTTCTCAGTCGACACGTACAAGTACCTGTGCGGAGACCAGACCGACATGCAGGAATGGCAGACCCATATCCCGCAATATGCCTACAAATATGAGTTCTTAATGCATGGTATTCTTGCGCTAGCCGCATTGCATACTACAGCCATCACCGCCGACCCCGATAAGGCACTGCCATACCTCGACTCAGCTCTTCATTACAACCACCTATCCTTTGGACCTTTCCGACACGCACTCAGTCATCTGACCCCACAGAACTGTGACGCTGTCTACGCCTACTCTGCTATTATCACCGCCCTCAACATTGCCCTACCGCTCCTCAATGCAAGACTCCGCGGCGAGCACCTCACCATGATCGAAAACATGGTGACAGCCTTCGAGCTCGTGCAGGGTGCCGGCAATATCTCTCGGATTAGTGCATCATGGCTGCAAGCCAGCATATTCTCCAAATCCAGCGTCTGGGAGATGCAGAATGCCGAGCTGGACCCCCAGACCGTCGGTGCCCTCGAGCAACTAGACCGGCTAAACCATTCCGTCACCACTGCTGACCCCGAGGAGCTGAGCACAAATCACGAAACAATTGAAATTCTACGATCATTTTTCTCCAAGTTTGCCCATTCTCCACACCCGGCCCCTATTCTTGCCTGGCTTTTCTATGTGAAGAAGGACTTTGTCGATCGACTGCGCATGCGACGGCCTTTTCAATTGTTGGTGTTAATGCACTGGGGTGTCTTGCTGCACGAGCTGGGGCACCACTTTTGGTGGGCTGAAGGCTCTGGAAAGGCCCTCGTGGCCGAGCTGCTGTCGGTGCTCGAGGTGGAAGTCCCCGAGTGGGAGCGAGCTTTGGAATGGCCGCAGTATAAAGTAGGATGTTGATGTATTTTTCCAAGTGATAATGTCAATATGCCCAAAACCCCACAGAAACTGTATACATAGAGGACAGCATGTTTACCATGAACGACCCATGGATTTCGAGGAATCAAGTTGACTGGTGGCATCAACAAACCACCAAGAAGCAATATCCAAATTAGGAAAAATGGGAGAAGCTGACTCACCCACGGTCGATCGACCACGTGACTTGTCTTCGGCGGGGAGCAGCAAGAGACTCAGGGCAAAGCAGGCCAGGTACAAGGGCAGTTGGGATTGAAAGAAGCTGATTTCCTCAATTTAAGTAAGTATCTCCAGTTCTCTTTCACCTAAAGTCCTCTTCCTCACCCTTGGTCGGCTGCCTAGCTGCCCAAAGCTCTCTCTGGACACCTGAGGCAGCAATTATCCACCTCGCACCTGGCACCCATTCCTCCCTCCAACCTCTCCGTTCCATCGACCTCCATCCATTCCTCTTCCACAACCCCATCTTCTTTTCCGCCTACCCCCCCTTACTTTCCTGAACGCACGAAATTACTTCCTGCGCCTTTTTTTGATCGGCACGATCGATCGTATCTGTCCACAGCGCCTGTCACGCTTAAAAATCTGTCTTTGGACCCCCCAGATCAAATGATCGCGTCTCCTAGATGACCTTCCCTCCCCCTCACCCTTCCGCCCAATCGTCGATTGCTTCTGGCACCGATAAATCTTCTTCGACCAGGACTGATATTGGTGCCTGGGGTCGGTCCGTGTCCCAGTCCGGCGTTCGTCGTGGGTTGACTCCCCTCGCGACCAACCTTCCCCCCACCGTTCCTCCGTCTTCCCGGGGCTTGGAATCAGGCCCGGGGGCCTCTACGCCGTCCTCCTTCTCTGCCGTTCTGAGTTCCTCCAGGGGACTTTCCGGTGGCAGCCCCAAGCCCGCACCCTCGCCGTTCACCTCACTACAATCTGGCTTGCAACAACAGGGCCAGTCGCTCTCGTCTCCAAAGTTTCGGGCTCATACCCCATCCGCAGGGTCCCATTTGGCCTCTGCAACAGGCCCCATCACGGGTGGTGGAGGCACTGGGGGAGGAGGTGGTGGGCCGGGCTCTTCGAGAGGCGTCGCCTTTTCACCGCTATCGTCCGGAACAACCGTGAACTCACCCACGGGCTTCGCCTCTGACAAGCCGGGATCTGCAGCTTCCGCGGCCGCTCACTCGAGTCAATCCTCACTCACTAAAATCTCCATCGCGCAGGTCTTCCTCCTGCTCGATTCCATTACAGAAAAAGAAGGCAAGGAAAAGTGGGAGACCAAGGCTGCCCAGATTCACAAGGTAAGTGTATCGCACGGTCTCCTCCCCTGCACCTCTCTGTGCGAGATACTGAAGTAGATCCAGCTTGTTACATCCAACGGAATGGAGGTCTTTTCCAAATACTTTCGCCGTCTTTTGACAGGCAATGCGCCTCAAATCTTTCCCGGGGTCAACAAGTCCGTCGAAAATGCCGGCAACTACCCCCTTCTTGTCCAGGAGGTGCAGAAGGTTGCCTCGGACCCTGAACAAGCCCAAAAAATTGCCGAGACGGTAGACACATCGGAAGGCGACATCTTTCGCGATTTCGATTTGTCGACCTTCCTGGATCATTTCCGTCTCGACCCTGTCGTCAAGGTTGCACTTGCTTTGGCCTTCAAGATGACCAACAAATCCGATCTTCGTGCTAAGGGTAGGTTTCTTGGTTATTGTTGAAAGTATTTACCGCTAACTATTCTGTCCTCCATTAGCCGATGCGATCCTCTCAAACTCCGTTGCCCCCTTCCTACAGAGCCTTGCAAACCCCTCAGAAACCACCAAGGACTACCAGAACACTTTCCTCGGCATCACAATCGAACGATTCATTCTCTACCCCCCCCGCAACTTCACCGACGATGTTAAGGCGAAGTTGGTTTACGCAACAAACTTGCGATATCAGAAAATGGGCTTGGATATGCCGTTTGAGGTCTCATCCGCTCTACAAATGTTCAACTTTGTCAACCCGCGCTTCACCCTCGTGCGACAGCTCCACTCCAAGGGACCGCGAGCGACAGCAAACTCGGAATCAGCTGCGGAGGTGATCAATGCCGCTGGACCAGAAAGCTGGAATGAGGAGCACTTGGCTAGTGCTCTTCTGTTTATGGTTCTGTCGCAATACTGGCAACAGTACTCACTGGAGACCTTCCTGAACGCCTATGCCGATAGGAAAATTAATTGGCCTATTGTGTTTCGAAACTTTGATCGAGAAGGTCTCAGGGTGGATCCAAAGCAGTTTGTCAAGCTGTACAGCCTTCTTTCGACCGTCTCTACGGATTCTCTGGACGTTCAAAGACTGTGGGGCGGTGATTGGGAGCACCGTGACACGCAAATGTCATTCTTGACGGCTTTTATCGCTGCTCGCACGGACGCATCTCAAATCCCCCATTTGCGTGCGACCTTCCCTGCCGACTTTTTTGAGGACGCGCCCGAGATTGTTAAGGTGCAAGGTGAGCGTGCGGCAAAGTCGCCTTTGCGATCTATGGATGCCATGAAAGCCATCTTCGACCTTGCGCTATTCTCGCAGGCCTCGTGGGCTGCCACTGAAAGCCAGCTCTTGATTAAGGCTGTACTCCAATACGATCTCCCAGTATTTCTCTGTTCCGCCCTCGCTCTCCCGCAGCCGTGGTCTAGCGTCCAGCAAAGTTTCGTGCTGCGGACTTTCATCGTTTTCATTACCAAGCAAGAAGAGGGCTATCAGCTTGCTCTCCATGGGGCATGGAGGCAAGACCGACAGTGGGTTTCGGAGCAACTCTTCACTGCTTTCACCCAAGACCCCACCTCAACAGCAGCGATTTATGACCATGCCGCCGCGTACGGTTGGCTCGATTACCTCCTTGGCTTCACCAATGGACTTGCTCTCGATCTCGCCTGCTACTCTCAGCGCATGGGCACATTTGACCTCGAGCAGTGGGTCCGGAATGCCTCCCAGAAGGGACCACTCGATATGGGCGCTTTACTGTCGAAATTTTTGAGAATCAAGGCTGATGATGAACTCCACGTCCAGCGGAAAGAACAGTCTGTCCCTCAGATGGTCAGCCTCTCCGTGAAAACCGTGTACACGCTCCTGTCTGTACTGGAGGAATATGTCGGAGACCGTGAAAACCTCACACCCGTTCAACGCATCTGTATCCAGACATACCCTCGACTGATCAACTACGGCGAAGGGTTCGACGACGTCATCGACGCCAATGGTCAAAACGGGAACACCTTGCCCGAGACAATTGACAAGCAGATGCAGGACCTGTTTGGCAAGATGTACCACGAAGAACTTTCGCTCAGGGAGATGTTGGAGTTGATGCGGAACTACAAGTCGTCCCGGGACTCCACCGAACAAGATCTCTTTGCTTGCATGGTGCACGGCCTTATCGACGAATACCATTGCTATCACGAATACCCGCTGGAGGCTCTGACAAAGACCGCGGTCATGTTTGGCGGCATCATCAACTTCCGTCTGGTTGATGGCATTACACTGAAGGTCGGCCTCGGCATGATTCTCGAGGCCGTCAGAGAACATGAAGTGCACGACCCGATGTACAAATTTGGTGTGGAGGCGATCGAACAGTTGATCAACCGCCTTCCCGAGTGGGCCGGTTTCTGTCATCTGCTCCTGCAGATCCCATCTCTGCAGGGGACGCCCATCTTCCAGAAGGCCGAGGAAGTACTTGGGGAGGAAGGCAATCAGCTTGGAGATGCAGAGGCCGGGCGATTCGAGGAACTTGCCGCTTCGACCTTGACTAATGGCAATGTGGACGATTCATCGATTGCTGATGGCTCCTCGCGCAAGTTCCGTTCCGTTCAAGTGGATCCCCCCTCCGGTCGGAGCTTTACCAAGAACCGGATGAAGATATCCAAGACAAGATCCTTTTCGTCCTGAACAATGTTTCGGAGCAGAACATCGACGAGAAGCTGCGCGATTTGCGAGACGTGTTGCGCGACCAGCACCACCAGTGGTTTGCCTCATACCTGGTGGAGGAGCGCGCAAAGTTGCAGCCTAACTTCCAGCAACTTTACTTGGACCTTCTCGACCGCATCGGGGACAAGATTCTGTGGGCCGAAGTTCTGAGAGAGACCTATGTCAGCGTCGCCAAGCTACTCAACTCGGAAGCCACCTTGAATTCGTCGACTGATCGCGGCCATCTCAAGAACCTGGGTGCTTGGCTGGGTTCGTTGACTATCGCGAAAGACAAGCCCGTCAAACACAAGAACGTCTACTTCAAGGGCCTGCTCCTGGAGGGTTATGATACCCAGCGCCTCATGGTCACTATTCCATTTACTTGCAAGGTGTTGGTGCAGGCAACTAAGTCTACAGTGTTCAAGCCTCCCAACCCATGGTTGATGGACATTCTGGGCCTCCTGCTTGAGCTGTACCATTTCGCCGAGCTGAAGCTTAACCTTAAGTTCGAGATTGAGGTTTTGTGCAAAGACCTGGATCTTGACCACAAGGCGATTGAACCCTCCATCATCATTCGTGACCGTGCAGCCCATGGTGAAGAGGCTCTGTCGACCACCAACATTCCGGAGGGTCTGGAGGCCTTTGATGATATGGCTCTTACCTCGATAAACCAGGGCATCCGAAATGAAAGACTGTCGCCCTCTGCCATCATATCGACCCTCCCCAGCCTTGATAAGATCCTTGTCCTCCCCTCATCGGCAAGCAGTATGGTGGACCCCAGCATTCTCCGCCAGATTGTTCACACCGCCGTCGAGCGGGCTATTGCCGAGATCATCACTCCTGTCGTGGAGCGCTCTGTCACTATTGCCTCCATCTCCACCGTTCAGCTGGTGTCGAAGGACTTCGCGATGGAGCCCGATGAGGAAAAGGTACGACATGCTGCAGGCATCATGGTCCGACAGCTTGCTGGCAGCTTGGCTCTGGTTACCTGCAAAGAGCCGCTCAAGGTTAGCATGACCAATTACATCCGGATGATCCAGCAAGAGTACTCCGATCAGCCCATGCCCGAGGGTCTGATTCTGATGTGCGTGAATGATAACCTGGATGCTGCCTGTGGAATTGTCGAGAAAGCTGCGGAGGAGAAGTCTCTTCCCGAGATTGAGAAGGTCATCGAGCCCCAGCTGGAGGCACGCCGTCGTCACCATGCCGCTCGGCCTAATGAGCCGTTCATTGATCCGTCCATGAATCGTTGGGGATTATTCATTCCGGAACCCTACCGGCAAGCCCCTGGTGGCCTCAACAAAGAACAGCTGGCGATCTACGAAGAATTTGCTCGCCAGTCCCGGGGTCCCGCAACCGCTCACCCCCAGAACGTTTCTACCGACTCCGGCCGCCAGCTTCCCGATGTCCTTCAGGAGTCCTACCCTGCCATTCCCAACCTTTCCACTCCGGCTGAGCAGCCCGCTGTTCCCCATAGAACCCCTCAGGCCCAGCATGCAGTTTCGCAGATGGCCGTTCATACGAACGGCTTCCTTGATGCTCAAACCCCTCGGGAAAGAGTGGAAACTCTCGTCTCCGACCTGCAGCAGTCTACCCGCAACACCCCCGAGGAACACATCAAGGACCTTCCCAAAGACAGCGCTGTTCTCCAAGAGTACAACCAGGCATTGCGCACCATCCTGGTTTCGCCCAATGGCGAGGAACTCGCACGTCTGACTTCGCTCAAGATTTGCACGACTCTGTACTCTCAGTCACCAGTGCCCCTGGAAATTGAGGTTCTTGTGCACCTTCTCGCCAAGCTCTGCGATATGTCCACCCTCATCGCACGGTACACGTGGGCTCTGCTTTCGGAAGTTGATGATGAGCACATGTTCAATGTGCCAGTCACGGTGGCACTCATCGATGCAGGCCTCCTGGACATTCGTCGCGTCGATATGGTTCTGACTCGACTCATTTTGCAGAAGAATGTTAGCGCACTCGAGTTGCTGGACAACCTGATGGATCGTGTTCTTTTCAGTGATGAACCCTCGGCTTTGCGGTCAGACTTCTCCGGTAGTCTTGAGGCCATGACCCAGTGGCTCGCAGAGGATGGCAGTGTCACTCCGGCCATTGAGATTGTTCGCAAGCTGCGCGATGTCGGCATCCCCGAGGTTGTCAACCCTCTTCTCAGCAATCAAACCCGGTCCAAGCGTGACCAAATGGAGTACATCTTCAGCGAGTGGATCGGCATCTACAAGGCTCCCGGTGCCACTGACCGCACTTATTACTCTTTCCTCCAGGATATTCACCAGCGCCAGGTGATGAACAACCAAGAGGACTCGGCTATGTTCTTCCGCCTCAGCATCGACATCTCCGTTGGCATGTTCGAGCACGAGTCCCAAAACCCCAACGGTAGCCTTGATGAGGCTTTCCTTTACATTGATGCCCTCGCCAAACTTGTCATTCTTTTGGTCAAGTTCCAGGGCGAGAGCACTGGGGCCGTGAAGGCTAGCAAGCCTGCCTACTTCAACTCTATCCTGTCCATTCTGGTCCTTGTCCTGAACAACCACCAAGTTATGAGAGGGGAAGCGTTCAACCAGCGTGTTTTCTTCCGGCTGTTCTCTAGCATCTTGTGCGAGTACTCCATGAATGGGCTTCAGCACAGCGATCAGCACCAGGGCATGATCTTTGCTCTGGCCAACAAGTTCCTGTCTCTCCAGCCCCGATACATCCCCAGCTTTGTATATGGGTGGCTTTCGCTGGTTTCCCACCGGGTCTTCATGTCCGACATGCTGAACATGCCGGAGCGCGCAGGCTGGGCACCATACTGCGAGATCATGCAGGCCCTTCTGTCCTACATGGGCGAGCAGCTCAAGGCGGCCAACATTTCTTACGTCGCCAAGGATTTGTACAAGGGTGTGCTTCGCATTCTGCTCATTCTCCACCACGATTTCCCGGAGTTTGTGGCTGAGAACCACTTCCATTTCTGCAATGTAATTCCGGCTCACTGCGCTCAGCTCCGCAATCTTGTTCTCAGTGCCTACCCTTCGTCATTCCACAAGCTGCCTGATCCCTTCCGGGAGGGCTTGAAGGTTGAGCGCATTGAAGAGATGCGGGAAATCCCTAAGATTGCAGGCGATGTTGTTGCTCCTTTGCAGCGCGTGGGTATCAAGGACGTTGTTGATGGCGTACTCCAGCACGACAATGTGTCTGAGGCAGCCATCCAGCAGGTGTGCGATGCTGTGATCAACTCGGAGATTCAGGACACTGGCCTCTTCTATGCCCCCATTAACGTGCATGTCGTTCTCGTCAACGCCCTTGTTTTGTACATTGGGCAGAAAGCGGTAGCTGAACACACGCCTAAGAGCAACACTCGCAGCGCATTTGAGAACTCCACCCACACCATCCTCCTGGAGAAGCTCGCACAAACCATGCGCCCCGAGGCCCGGTATTACTTGCTGAGCGCCATGGCGAACCAACTCCGTTACCCCAACAGTCACACCTATTTCTTCAGCTTCGCGATTCTGCGTCTCTTCGGTGTCGACTATTCTGAGCAGGATGACTCGGACATCCGCCAGCAAATCATCCGGGTGCTTCTGGAACGACTCATCGTCCACCGCCCGCACCCGTGGGGCTTGATTATTACGCTGCAGGAGCTCCTTCAGAACCGAAGCTACTCCTTCTTCCGCCTTCCGTTCATCCAAGCGGCTCCGGAGGTATGTTCTTTCTCTCATGGGTTGGTTATTTCACTAGATACTAATTTCTTACCTCAGATCGGCCGCCTCTTCGATGCCCTCCTCCAACACATCCAACAGCAGAGCCCCCGTCCTCTTGCTTAAGCTTTGCTGATTTCCCATCTCTCTCCTCTCCTCTCCGATCCCTCTACGAATCTTCTTTACGCTTCAGTCACCGCATGTGGCGCCGCACTCTTAATTGCATGTACTTTTGACGGGGTCTGGGCCTTGCAATGGCTTTTATGTTTCAGCTTTTCTTTTACTTTTTTTGTCTCATGTTAGGGCTGGGGTTTACCGTGGGGATGGCATGCATATTTCTTATTATCTTATCTTATCTTATTTTTCTTTGCTCTCTTCCCCTGTCACGATGTCTGCATGACTTTCGAGGTTTTTTCTTTCTCATGATGTTTTCGCGTTCGAATGCTTCTCCGCAACCCTGTAATGATAAGATTGTAAAAGCTGGAGTTTGACGGCTTGTTGCTTGTGTTACTTATGCCCATGGTGTGCCTTGCAATGTATGCTTGTGGTTTTGAAAGGCCGTGAAATGCCTTCCTAGTAGTGTCATCAACATGCCCCCCTGGGTAGCTATAGCCGTTAGTCTCTCTCATTCAGATCAGATTCAAAGTTGCACAACGACTTACCTAACTTCTCTTCTAATGGATATTACCCATCTCTTCAGTCTATTTATCCTTCGTGGATAGCGCAATCGAACCCAGCAAGTCTAGCCCGAGCAACGTATCGAACAGCTGAAGAAATACCTGCAAGACCCGGCCCCCAGAATACCACGCCAAAAGACCAATATTCTGGGACTCATTTGGATGTATGAGACTGGGGAACTCGGGCCTCTTGTCTATCCTGGCCAGGAAACTTTCTAGGTCTGTGAGGGGAAGATTATGGATCCGCGACCTAGTCTGAATGATCTGGTGGATATTATGCCTCAGTCTGCTTTATGTGCGGAGGTTAGTTTTGTGTTTTGGTTGTGCTTTAACTAATGTTAATTTCTGACTGCTTCTCTGGAGACTTCTAGATACCCGCTTAACACCGTCAACTAGTGATATGGTATGCTTGCATAGTGTTGATCTGGGGGTTCTATGACAATGCGAGGAGATACCATATTATTTGCATTCATATTTTAATATCGTGCTGCTATATAATGAATATTCTGTTATTTTAATGGATATTGTTATTTATTTGCAATTGTAATGAAGTAAATCATGGTTAAAGGTGGATAGAGGATGCTCAGCATGTGGGGAACCCAAGCTTGCTCCACAGAACCTCATGTCAACTTGTCAACCATCATGGCCGACTCAGAATACGCTGATGATGAGTCGGAATACGACAGCCCATCCTCTTCAAGGGCGGTGGTGATGGTCAGTTTATTTCCTCTGGGTGAGATTCCTGGCTAATGACCCGACAGGACGCGTTCCTCGCCCCTCTCCGCGCGTTGATCTCCAAGTCCGCCCTGCGGGTCTACGTGAATACCCTGCTGTTTCTCGGCGCCGCACTGCTCCTCTTTGGAGTCTCCGGCTTTGCATACGGGGTGTTCTATTTGAGATTCATCCCCACGGTGGGACTGGAGCGAGAGGTGCATCTACAATTTGGGTAGGAGAACGCGCTTTGACAACCACCCACACACCATAGTACTGACTCGGTTGCCAACAGCGATGGCCATCCATGGGGAACCGCCTCCGTCGACTCGAAGTTTGTGTCGCTGCAGCCCTACGATGTCGCTGTCACCCTCGAATTGCCGCGTACGCCCTCCAACCTCGACACCGGCAACTTCATGGTCGACCTCGCCCTCTTCTCCCGCCCTGCCGCGTCCGTGCTCCCAGGCTCGACCAATGCACTGAACCGGCTCTCCCACTCCCGCCGACCGGCGATCCTGACCTACACCTCGCCGCTGGTGGATGTGGCTCGACGTTTGGCGCGTCTACCGCTTTACGTGGTCGGCTGGCGCCGCGAAGCCGAGATGCTTGAAGTACCTATGATGGAGAAGGTGGAGTTTCAGCGGGGCGCACGCAATCTGCCTCAGAGCCTACGCCTTGAAATCCAAAGCGATGGGAAGATGCAGGTCTACTCTGCTCGGGTGGAGTTCCGGGCCCAGTTCACGGGGTTGAGGTAGGCTGCTGGATCGCAATTGGATATCTCGAGCATAATGGGCTAACAGAAGCAATAGATATTTCATGTACCGGTGGAAACTGACCTCCTTTGTGGTTTTCAGCTCCGTATTCTGGTCGCTTTCCCTGGCTTCTGCCGGTGCCACTTGGTTGCTTTTGACATGGGCGCTGCGGCCCCAGGAAACACCCGAGAGTATCAAGGCTGAACCACGCGACCTAATCAAGGAGGAGCCAGAAGAAGACAGTAGCTCGGATGAATCGGTGGTTGTCAAGAAGGAGGAGCCTGATAGTACGCTGGTCAAAAGCTATCCCGTCGAGGGAGACGAATCCGGGATTGGTTCTGGACTTGAGAGCGCAGAAGCGCGTGGAGTACAGAAACGGCGCAGTCATTTGACCCAGGATGGCGATTGAATCTAGCGATCTGCGACGGTTTTAATTTACTATGATGTGAATGCAAGGACCCTATACTTAGTAGCTCGACTGCTCATATGACCGAATAGACTGTAGATCTCAATACGATCCTTTTAGAGGCAAGGCTGTTTTCTTAGTTCTTTAGTTCTGGCTATTTTATTGCATTCAATTGCATCCAACGCAGACTTGGTCTCGCTAGGGCCGAGATCTACTAAGGGTGGATCCGCGACAGCGTCCGATGGCGAAATGTCCGGCCGCGGGGCCATTTCCGATTCCCCTCCATCTTCTTTTTCCCACCCAATTCGCCCCCCATGCACATCCTGGTGAGTCTTGGGGGATTCTATAGCCCGTATTGGGCATGGAAGCTCATTTTTATATAGGTCACCAACGACGACGGTCCCCCGTCGAACCAGTCGTCGCCGTACGTCCATTCCCTCATCCACTCGCTGCAGTCCGCCGGCCATACAGTTTCGGTAGTCCTTCCGCACCAGCAGCGCTCATGGATCGGTAAAGCGCACCTGGTGGGTGCATCCGTGAAACCGACCTATTTCCGGCCGGGAACTCTGCACCAGGAGGACGGGACAATACACAGCCTGCCGCGGGGTAGCAACGGCGAGCCGAGTGAGGATGGCGACGAATGGATCTTGATCAACTCGACGCCGGCAAGCTGTGTCCAGATCGGCCTGTACCATTACTTCCAAGAGCGCGGCCCGATTGACGTCGTTGTGTCGGGTCCGAATTATGGCCGCAACACGACAGCGTTGTTTGCCTTGTCGAGCGGGACCATCGGCGCCGCGATGGAGGGTGCCATTTGTGGGAAACGCTCAATTGCGCTGTCTTACGCGTTCAGTTCTCGCACACACGACCCTGTCGTTATTGCAGAGGCTTCGCGCCACTCGGTCCGGTTGGTTGAATACTTGTGCGAGAATTGGGCCAACGACGTGGATCTCTACAGCGTCAACGTTCCCTTGGAGCCTGGTGTCAGCCAAAACAAGGTCCTGTACACCGAGATGCTGCGGAATTTGTGGAAATCCGGGAGCTGTTTTGAGGTCGCGGACCCTGCCTCCGCTGATGAACCCGAGCTGCAGGAGCGGCGCCTGCGTAATGAAGGCGAGGTCGCCGGGAAGAAGGCCGACTCCAATTTTTGCGTCAGTGACAAGCCTCGGCCTCGCCTTCAACACAAGCACTTTAAGTGGGCGCCAAACTTCCAGGATGTGTATCAAAGTGTCGAGGAAAGCGCGCCTGGAAATGATGGCTGGGCCGTTAAGGAGCAGATGACCAGGTTCGTTCAACCTAGATCCACATAATTTATTGACACAACTGACTCTTCGATCAGTGTTACGCCCCTCAAGGCGAGTTTCATGCATGCGCCGGGTATCTCGGGGGAGATCAAGCTGTGAGTAGAGCTTTTGGCATGTTTATGGCTTGATATGACGATTTTCCTCTTTCCTTTTTCCGGCAGGCATGAGGCATGCACTTTAGATATCTGGACTAGCTGATAGATATCACGCCCCCCCCTTTCTGCCGTTATTGCTTTTTCTTCGCGGTTTCTCTTGAAATATGCCGGACCATTCTGATAGACGGGGAATGTAGATCGGATAAGCCGCCTACTCTATACTCCATCGTGGACTGTGATGATACCTACGTGCAAGAACTGGTCGAGCGGGCTTTGACCCGTCGACTGGGAGGTGCTGCTCGCATTCAGCGCATATCCTCTGTGGATGACCTCCCGGACTCGTCTGCGCCTGTCTTCCAGTACCGTGAGTACGAACGGCTTGACTTTGAGCATACCCTGTCAAGACCGTCGACGTCTCTTGCGAATGCGTATATCATCCGAAAAGCCCTGATCCGCAAACATTACCTGTCGAACACAGTGGCCAACTGGATCTCCAAGCACCCGGATAGCTCACTGCGACACCACTTCAAACCTGCCTTTGACTTTGAACTGGACTATGCCGAGTTTCTCGACGATGCCCTCCTGGAAGCATATGAATTGCGAGACAGCCTGGCGAAGAACGAAGCACGGCCCGAGTCCGAGAAAGAGTGGTGGATCCTCAAACCGGGCATGAGTGATCGAGGACAAGGCATCCGGCTCTTCAGCAGTGAAGACCAGCTACGCGAGATTTTCGAGGAATGGGAAGTGAGCGACTCGGACGAACAAAGCGGGTCCGAGGCGAACGCGGACGAAGACGAAGACAACTCCAGCGCCGCACACGACGCCGGCGTGGTGACATCGCAGCTCCGCCATTTCCTCGCCCAGCCCTACATCGACCCTCCGCTATTGCTTCCATCCTCCGCCAACCGCAAATTCCACATCCGCACCTACGTCCTCGCTACGGGGGCGCTGAAGGTCTACGTATTCAAAGAATTGCTAGCGCTCTTCGCCGCGAAACCCTACTGCCCCCCACACGAAGAAGACGACGAAGTAAAAGATCTGGCGCGCCATCTCACAAACACCTGCTTCCAAGAAGGCGGCAGCGCCAACGAGGGCAGCGTGCGCCGGTTCTGGAACCTCGACCACCACGTCCCCGGTCTGAGCGCAGATTGGAAAGAGCAGATCTTCGAGCAGATCTGTGCTGTGACCGGTGAGGTCTTCGAGGCAGCTGCGCGGGGCATGATGATCCATTTCCAGACGCTGCCGAATGCCTTTGAGCTGTTTGGGGTTGATTTCCTCGTCGATAGTGCTGGGTCGGTTTGGTTGCTCGAGCTGAATGCGTTCCCGGATTTCGCGCAGACGGGTGAGGATCTCAAGGAGGCTGTTGTGGGGAAGTTGTTTGAGGAGACTGTTGATGTTGCTGTTAAGCCGTTCTTTGGGCTGGGTTCGGACGGTGGATCTGGGGATTTGAGGTTGGCGGCTGATTTGGACTTGGGGCGGCGTGCGTAGAGAAGTGAAAAGACTAGATATCATGAATGTACAAGCTGCTAACCTTCGCTAACCTTCGCTTCGCTCAGGTGACTTTGAAAGATATAGTAGAGAAGAAAACTTAGATTTAAAAAGGCTTACTAACTACATGCTATCCTATTGAAGAGGTTTTATTCTTTATTAGATATATAGATAGCTGTTTTACTACTACCACTACTACTACTATTATTTTATTAATTTTGTATCTCTATTTTCCGATCCTTTTTCTAGTCCTTTTTTTAATCTATTTTTGTTAACTATCCCTTTTCTCTCTTTTTCTTTTCTCTCTTTTGTACCGCGTATTGAAGGTCGAGGGGTCACGTAGGGGTAGCGAAGTTGAATCCTCCCAGATTTTCTGCGTCTCACTTCCCATCTTCTTATATTATTAAATAAAAGCTTTGAAATTTGATTCACACGACCTATGGGCTCCAGAGAGCATACATTCGATTTACAAAATGAAACATACCAAGGTCCTAAGAGACATCAATAAAAAAAATACGGTTATGGCAGATTTTCTCATTCTATGCACCTCTACTTGCGCCCAACAAAGTCCTTTACAGTATCGCCGAATCCCACCATGCAAATAGTCGCCCAAGCTGCGACGCCAATGCGAGGCACCACACCGCGGAAGAGACCCTGCAACCCGGAGGTGCGGACAATATGCCGAAAGGTCGAAGCAATAGTTGGTGACGCTGGGCGTGTAGGATCATTCTTCATGGACTGCATCTCCACGCGCAGAACCTCAAACGGCTGGTTCTAACAACTCAACGCCCCGCCATTTGGCCAGAATGCTTGCTCAGAAGCGTTTACAGCGGGCTACTCGAGGGTTTACTTCCAGAGCGGGCCCTGCAACAGCGGCATTGGGCCGACTCGAACCAAATCATTTCCTGGGCCTGAACAGCTTTGTTCACAAAGTCGGTGGATTGCGAAAACAGTAAGCTTCTCTATCTCCTTGGGTATTTTTGACAGTGTATACTGACAGGTCAACTCTGATGTGATAGCCTGAAGCGCCCTCGAGACACACCGCGAGGTCTACGAGTTTATGGAGAGTGCCTGCTAGAAATATAACATGGGCTTCTGGAAGCCTGGAGCAAGTATCATCCATCAGATCGTGCTAGAGAACCACGCCTTCCCGGGCGGAATGATGGTGGGCACGGACTCCCACACACCCAATGCAGGAGGCATGGGCATGATTGCCATTGGAGTCGGAGGTGCGGATGCCGTGGACGTGATGGCCGGGCTGCCCTTGGAATTGACCGCGCCCAAGGTGCTCGGGGTCCGGCTGACCGGTGAATTATCCAAGTGGGCATCCCCTAAGGATATCATCAACACCATTGCTGGGATGATATCTGTTAAGGGAGGCACAGGTTCAATTATTGAGTATTATGGACCGGGAGCCCAGACTCTATCTGCAACAGGAATGGCGACAGTATGCAATATGGGTGCAGAGACTGGCGCCACAACGTCACTCTTCCCATATGCGCCACAGATGGCGGACTATCTTCGAGCCAACAGCCAACCAGACATGGCCCGAGCTGTTGAATGGATTTCCCCTGAACTCCATGCCGACGAAGGGGCCGAATATGATCATGTCATTCAAATCGACTTATCAACTCTAGAACCCTGTATCAACGGGCCGTTCACACCTGACCTTTCGACCCCAGTGTCCAAGTTTGGGTCCGCTGTTGCAGAAAATAAATGGCCAGACAATCTCACAGCTGGACTAATTGGATCCTGTACCAATTCTTCTTTCGAGGATATGGGTCGCGCTGCGAGCCTGGCGCAACAGGCATTAGATGTGGGTTTGAAACCCAAAATGCCGTTGCTGGTATCTCCAGGGAGCTTGCAGACAAGAGAGACATTGGAGAAAGCCGGTATTCTGCAAGTCTTCGAGAAACTCGGGGCTACAATGCTCCCCAATGCTTGCGGTCCGTGCTGTGGCTCTTGGGATAGAGTTGATATGCCCAAGGTATGTATCTTTTCGTCCGATGTATCTGGAATGGAATGGAACTAGAAACTCCATTATTACCTCATACAATCGGAATTCCTCTGGCCACCTGGACTCAAACCCTGCCACTCACGTCTTTCTTGCCTCACCCGAAGTGGTCATGGGCAAGATTTTCTCCGGGGATCTTTCCTTCGACCCAAGTGCCGACTCGATACCTACGTCCTCGGGCGCTGAATTCCGATTTGTGCCTCCAGCCGGCGATGCCCTTCCCCAACAAGGCTACGAAGATTCAGACTCTTCGTACAAGGCACCGCCAACAGGCGACCGCAGCCAGCTCGCAGCGCAAATCAATCCCTCCTCAGAGCGTCTTCCGAAGCTTGCACCCTTCGCGCCCTGGAACGGCAACGACTACGAAAACTGCCTCATCTTGATCAAGACTACGGGAAAATGCACGACAGATCACATCACACCCGCAGGACTGTGGTTCCGCTACCGCGGCCATCTCGAAAATATTTCGAACAACACATTGATCGGAGCTGTCAACGCCGAGTCCGGCAAGGTCAACACGGTCCGCAACCATGACCCACACCGACGGCGACGTTCCGGGTACGGCCCGCGACTATCAAGCCAAGCACCGTCCGTGGGTCGTCATCGCAGACCACAATTACGGCGAGGGTTCCTCGCGCGAGCACGCCGCGCTGCAGCCGCGGTATCTCGGTGGTGTGGCTATCATCGCCAAGAGCTTTGCCCGCATCCACGAGGCCAATCTGAAGAAGCAGGGCATGCTGGCTTTGACGTTTGCCCAGGAGGCTGATTATGATCGGATCCGTGCTTCTGATCTCGTTGATATTGTGGGTTTGCCGTCTTTGTCTCCTGGCCGGCCACTTACTCTGCACATTACCCCATCAGACTCGCGAGAACCCTGGAAGACAGAGCTACGCCATACTTTTACGCCGGAGCAGATTGAGTATTTCAGGGCTGGGAGTGCACTGAACTTGATGGCGAGCAAATGCCATCTATCTTGACTTGGGCAGAAGCCTTTCCTGTGTATTATCCCAATGTTGATGTTTGAATTTTTCCTTTGTCTTGATTTAGCATAGAGTTGTCCACACTGGCTTTTTGTGTTCCAAAATATCTATCTCTGGTTGCACTTTGCGTCAGCGACAAATGATAGTGTTTACCTCGATATACTTGCAACCACCTATCGAGTAGCCTCTGTCTTGCCCTTCTGGATTATAGAGTCAGAAAGTAGATTAGAAAGATATCACAAAAACTACCACAAAAACCATTGTTAAAAAGATGACCAAGTTGATTCCTAAGCTAACCATCATTTTTATAGTAGATCCGACCTTCAAACAAACGCCGAGAGGTACGAAAGACTGTTGCAGAGCTCAGTGCACCATCTGCATCAAAATTAGCGCCGACTAGCAGATTCCCGCTGGCATGACCGATTGTAATGCCCGCAGCATCGACAGGTTTGTTGTTTACCACATCCGCCACCGTGCTTCCAGGAACTCGAGCAGCAGCAGCCAGGGCCAAGGCAACAGTGATAGGAACAGCTTTGTGTGGTTGTCCCACCGAGAGTGCTCGAGCAACGAGGTCGACATCGGCAGAGGTCTGCTTCAGCTCTGTGGCCCGCTCGTTTGATGCCGAGGACGTTGACACTAGACAGATCTTGGGTACACTACCTGGTACAGCAGCAGGTGTCTCAGCCAGACCCATCTTGACACCGGCCTGACGGCGGATGGAATCCAGACGCACGAGAAGGTCTGGGTTCGCTGTGATTTCATCCGGGGTCAAATTGCCCTCGACGCCGAGATCTTCGGCCCGAACAAAAACACAAGGATTGGCAACATCAATGCAGGTGGCCTCAATCCCGTCAATTGTATCTATGACGGCGCCGGTGGGGAGCAATTGGCCGGTGGCAGAGCCTGCCGGGTTTATAAAGTCCAATTGCACGCGGGCTGCAGTGCCCGCCACTCCATCAATGGAGAAATCGCCGCTGGAAGCAGCCTCGCCTTCAACCACTGGAAACGAGGAATGAATGATCTTGCCGGTGTTGCTGTTGTGGATGCGCACGGAGGCGGAGCCGGCGCTCTCCTCTTGCAGGGCGAACAGTTGTGAGTCGACGGCAAAGGGGCCAACGGCACTGATCATGTTGCCGCAATTACTCGAATAGTCGACATTGGTATTCTTGATTCCCAATGAAACAAAGGTATAATCCACGTCGGCGTCGCGGTGCGTCGACTTGCCCACCACGCACACCTTAGAGAGGCTGGAGATACCGCCCCCTAGTCCATCGAGCTGCCGACCATATGGATCAGGGCTGCCAATGACGCCGCGGAAAATGGTATCCCAGTCTTTCCGGTGGGCAGGGAGATCTTTTTGGTTGAAGAACACGGCCCGCGAGGTGCCGCCGCGGTAGTAAGCCGCTGGAAGGGAGTGTTGTCTTTTGGTTTGAATCAAACGCCTGCCGACAGCAGGCGTCACAGTGGACCGAATTGGCATGCGGAAAATTTCTTGTCCAAACATATCGAGTCTGGGGATGATTGGAATTGCTGCGGAGAATTTCTCTCAAAAACAAGGGAGCCCCGATCGGAGCGACGTCGGATGCTTCCGATTTCTGCGGATGAGCCGTCAATCCCCGGATTCTAGGCGTGTGGGGGTGAATAGAGTGGAAATGGGGAGTATGGGGTACAGAAAGCCAAGTCTTGTGTCAGAAACTATGTAAGAAACAATATTCCCTTGTTCATGGAATTCCTATATCGCATTGCTCGTGGCTCTGCAATCATGGCCAAACAAACTACTTCTCTCCTTGAGTACATTCATGCCATCAAGGAATCCCCTCGGGCCATCTACAATCGCCATCTATTCTTGGCTGTTTGCTCCTTTGCCCTGGGTGGGTGTGCCAAAGGTAGGTAGGTCTTCTGGAATCTCCCATAAAGATTGACCTTGATCATAGGATGGAACGAAGGATCCGTCGCGGCAATTTCACAGCTGCCTTCCTTTCATAAAAAATACCATCTCGATGACAGCACCATCTCCAACATTGTCTCTCTCGTCAATCTCGGAACAGGGATTGGGGCGCTTCTCTCTTTCCTGCTGAATGGTCGCATCGGTCGTATCTGGTCGATGCGGATCTACCAACTGCTTTACATTGCTGGGTCTTTGATCTCCTGCTTTTCCTCCGGCAACGCAGCTGCTCTTTATGTTGGCCGCATTGTTGCGGGCCTAGGTATCGGGGCATTGTTCGTCGTTTGTCCCATGGCCATTGCAGAGATCGCTCCCAAGACCACACGCGGCTTGATGACGCTGTGGTTTAATGTTTGTATGCTCTCGGGCCAGATGCTGGGAGTGTTTGTTATCTACGGCTGTTCCCTCAACATCTCCGGCTCAAGCGATTTGCAATATTAAGTCCCCTGGTTTACGCAGACCCTTGCCCCCGCTATCAGCATTGGTCTTTCTTTTTTTATTGCCGACTCCCTGCGCTGGCTGCTGATGGACCACCAGCATCAACGGTCTCTGGCAGCTCTAACACCTCTCCGTGGGCTTCCTTCGGATGATGAATACGTGGCAGTCGAGTTCAATGGCATGGTCTCTCAAATTGAGGACCGAGGTTCCGGGCTGGGCAATGTCAGCTCGCTGCAAGTGATCAGGGAGACGTTCTTGCTCCGTCCCAATCTGACCCTGGTATCCTACATTCTCGCTCAGATGTCCGGCGCCAACGCCATCACCAACTACCTTCCAACGATCTTTGGACTGGTTGGGATCGAGGGATCCCACGCCAAGATATACTCGACGGGATTCTACAGCCTGACCAAGCTCATCTGCTGCATCATTGCGTCGCTCGTGCTGGTGGACGTGATCGGCCGCCGCAAGTCTCTGCTGATTGGGGTCTCCATCCAGATCGTCTCCCACTCGTATTTGGCTGGCTACCTGGGCTTCTATCTCAAGGACCCAGACTCCGTGGGCAAGGGAGCGTCCGATGGAGCCATTGCTATGATTTTTACCCATGCTCTGGGTTGGGCGATCGGCCTCTACAGCTTGCCGTATCTTTTTGGGGCCGAGCTATGGCCCACTCGCATCCGTTCTTTCGGCGGTGCATTGTCCCAGTGCTTTCACTGGCTTTTCTATTTTACCATTACCAAGGCGACTCCCTCCATGATACATAATCTACATCAATGGGGAGCCTTTGTCTTGTTCGCGGGATTCTGTGTGGTTGCTATCGTTTACACTTACTTTATGGTCCCAGAGGCCTCCGGTCTGAGTCTCGAGGAAACCAACCAGGTTTTCGAGCGCCCCTTTTATCGTCTGTGCCAGCCGTTGGAGCCTCAGCAAGCTTCTCAACAGGAGGGGTGAGTCTGACTTCGTTGGCTATTTTGAGAAGCCGCTAATACCTACATCTGCAGATCGGAAGCGGGACCAGAGAGAAAAAGAGACGTTGCATGGATTGAAAAGGTGTGAATAAGCAGGCTGGCCACAGACATTACGAAGTATGCATGGTTGATCAATGAGATGGATTATATTGAATGTTATGAAGATCTGTCCCAGATCATTTATCACAATCTCTTATTCACATTCATCGATCCAACTTTGCTCCTTAAGATTTTCTGGACCACGATAGTCTATATTTTCCCTGCATAGTACAAAAGGAATTACTTGCGCAGCCGCTGAATCGTGGGCCCCATCGGCTCCCCGGCTTTCAGAGCAGCCATAGTCTTCTCATCGATCTCCCATCTCTCCTGACACAGCTCCACGACCTGCTGCACCAGCGGCGGCGGCACAACAACAACACCGTTCTCATCACCAACAAGGATATCATCAGGGTACACCCAGAGATCGCCCTTGAACTGCAGGGGCACATTGATCTCGGACGCCCGAGTAAAAGTGTTAGACCCGAGGACAGACGTGCCGCGAGCAAACACCTGATGAGTGTCAGTGGATGCAAGAATTCATAGCGGACACAGTCCATTATTTTTGCAGAGATGTCTTCTATGCAGAAGAAGGAAGAAATCTCGAAGTCACCCCCGACTTACCGGAAACTGCATCTCGCGATGCTCCTGCACATCCCGCATCCGCCCGTCAATCACCACCCCCTGACTCTCCAGCTTCTGCGCGCGCGTGGACATCAGCCCACCCCAGCAGGCCGAGGGCAATCCCTTCGGTTGCTGGATATACATGATATGGCCAGCTTCATTGGCATCAGCGAAATGCTGCGCCGGCGTGGGCCCAGGGCTCTTAGTTTCCACCATCTTCACTGTGATGGCTGGCCCATAAATACTTGTCCCGTTGCCTGGGGAGTACATCTGCAGCCCGTCTAGGAAGCCCCCATAGGGATGCTTGAGTTTGACGAGGGCATCGCCGATCTATGGTGTGGGAGAGTGGATATTAGTTGGGTGGATTGAGATTGCGTGTTGCGTGTTAGGAGCTGTGGGGTTTGCATACGTCGCAGGTGGTGAAGCGCTTGAGGCCCTGTAGAGCTCTGGAAATACTCATTTTTTTTTTTGGTTGGCGTGCTGATTGGGGAGAAAGACAGAAGAGGCATTGGGAGCTGGGAGATGACGCGAAGTTACTTCTCGGATGTATCCGAGGCTCGTCGGCACCTCGCCGTGTCGATCAATTGGCGTGCAAAACTTACGGCTCGGACTATACCGGCGTGAGCACAGATCTGTCTGTTTCATATCTGTCGACCGCAAAAGAAGGCGATGTTCTGGAGATCGAAGGGAAAGCAGGAAAGGTCGGGAGGACGATGGCATTCACCACGGTGGCGGTGTCGAAGGAGGTGGATGGGAAAAGATCCGTCGTTGTTCAAGGGTCTCATACCAAGTATGTTAAGAGGTGAAGGAAGGGGTAGTCGCAGTGGCAGAAATATTGGGGAAAAAAAGCAAAAGATGCTATCGTTGAATGATATCGAAACAAGCCGCTGACACTTCGCTCAGGTGGCTTTGAAAGATTTAGTAAAGAATAAGAACTAGATTGAAATGGCTTATTGACTGGATTCTATCCTTTTTAGGTTTTATTCTTCGTTAACTATATATAGATAGCTATTTTACTACTATTACTATTATTTTATTAATATTTTTTCTAAATTAATTAACTAATTATTATTTTTTTCTATCTCTATTTTTTCATCCTTTTTCTAATCCCCTTTTCAATCTATTTTTACTATTATCGATTTTATCTATCTTTGCTTCATTCTTTTCAAACAATGATTTACCACTATAGCGGGTGTAGAGGGTCGGGGGGTCACGTAGGGGGCAAAGTTGAATCCTCTCAGTGTAGAATAACCTACTTCACATCTTCTTATATTATTAGATCCATAAGAGATGCTTGTAGTCAGGGTATAAATCGAATTAACGTTCATGCTGGCAATGCTTAACACCTCAGCCGAACCGCTGCTTCGCTAGAGCCTGCAGCCAACCGATCGTTTCATCCTCCTTCTGTCGATAATTCCGGACTCGTTCCTCGCGTTCTGCAGCGCGGGCCCGAAGAATCTCCTCTCGCCGGATCTCGCGCTCATTCTTTTTGCGCTGATCCCGCTCCTTCTCCTTCTTGAACGCCGATAGGTCATCCCCTGCACCCATCAACTCTTCTTCGGGGGCCGCGTCAGTAGGCGAGCCACCCCGTCGGGACTCCGCAAAGCTGCGATTCGCAGCAGCCGCCTCCCGGCGCTTTTCGAGCTGTCTCTCCCGCGTGCCCGGTTCGGCGCGCGGCGAGATTTCGTCTTCCAGGTGGCGCATCTCGGCCTTGTGCGAACGGAGTTCGGAGCGGCGCTCCTGCTGCGCGTCCTCGCGTGCAGCAATTGCGTCTTCGATGGCCGATTCTGTAGGAATATAAGCGGTAGGTCGAGGGTGGATAGATTCCAATAGCTTTGACTTACCTCGTTTGAGTTCGAGGTCTTGCAAGTTCGGAATCGTCGGGCCAGAGTGAGGCGCTCCTCTCGTCAAGACTGGATGTGGTAAAGTCGGCCCATACTCGTCGTCCTCATCTTCATCTCCGGGTGGCGATCCCCGTGCGTCCTCGCTGGCGAACTGTCTGCCCTGTGTATAATCCGGCGATTCTCGTCCCCGGATGGGGCCAGCCAGTTGCTCTTGAGCTGCATTGTCACGCGCCTTGTGGAGCGTGGATGGATCGTACCATCCCTCAGCAAGTTCTCCACGGTTCCTGCGATGTCAGAAAGAGATGGCGCGGGAGTAGGAGGTAGGCAATTTCCAAGCTTACCATTTGCGCACAAAGCTCTTCCATCTCCCTTTGACCTCTTCCTCGTTCAAATCTTCAATGAACAGCCCCTTCTGGATATCCAAGTACATCGCAAACATGGGCTCGTATGCCTCCAGATCGCGTCTCGACAGTTCCTGCGCCTGGAAGGGGAGTACAACAGGCTGAGCCGGGAGTTCTCTGCCATGCCGATCCCCGTCCCGGTGCCGGTCGTGCCGACGGTGATGGCGGTCTGATCTGTGTCTGTCGGAGCGGTGCGGAGAGCGCGAACGCGAGCGGTGTCGGTGGCGATGGGAGTGCGAATGGCCATGATGACTTCGACGACTGCGACGGTCTGCGCTGGCAGAGGGCGATGGTGATCGAGGCATTGCTGCGGTGTTCGGTGATGTTAGGTTGCAGCCAGGTTCGGAGTCGGTGGTTGTTAGAGGTTGGAAAAGCCAAGCTTTTGTAATCTTATCGCCGTCGGCAGCTTTCACTCTCCTCAGTTGATTTCTTCCATGCCAATGCGAGCTTTCCAAGTTTTTTAACTACTGCTTTCCATGAAAAACTACTGAATATACGGACGTTTTCAAACAAGGTACTCTCAATACAAAGCGAGGGGCAAATTATCCATTGTGGTAAATACATGGAAGCGAAAAAGTATACAGGGTCGAGTTCAATATGATCGACTCAGCTTGAGCCAGTTGTAGCAGTCTGCTCACTGTGTGTGGCGGCAGCATTTTCAGTGGAAGCCGGAGCCGGGTTCGACTGCGAAGAGTTCTTGGACCGGTTGGCAGCGGCCATCTGCCACGCCGGGATGGAAGCAGACCGACCGAGTTGCGAGAGCGGGCTGTTAGTGCTCTGGCTGATCGCCGGGGCAGCTGCTGTAGGCTCTTGCTCAGCCGAGGTCACGGTCGCAGCCAAGCCATTCGGATTGGGGGAAGGAGCCGAGGGTTCCTCGGGCGCCGGCCGAGATGCGGTAGGCAAAGCCGAGGCACCCACAGTCCTGCCTGTCGCAGGGCTCGCGCCGCTACTCAGTCGGTTGCCCAGAAGAACCTTCAAGCTCTTCAGCTCGCTTCCCAGCTCCTTTAACCGGTTTTCGTTGCCTTCCCGCGCACCTTCCAGGGCCTTCGGGATAGCATCCTTCAATGACTTGACTTCGTCGCTAATCCGTCGAGTCTCATCATCTCTCCGGCGCGATGCAGTCTTCAGATCTCCAACAAGAGTCTCAACATCTCTGAGGGCCACATCCAAGCGCTCGGTGCGGGCTTCTTCGGCAGCCTTCAGCGATGCGGTATCAGTCGAAAGCTGTTCGATAAGATCAAAAGCTCGGGAGAATTGCTCGTCGATGTTTTCCTTGTCTTGCTCTAGCTGAGGAGGGGTCGGCGGGGCAATCAATGGCGTAATATATCGCTGCATCAGTTCATCAGTGTCTGGGTGCTAGAAGGATGTGGAGTTCAGAAATACCTTGGTCACAAAATACAGTCCATATCCAACCCCGCCCACTACCGTTGCCATAATAAACCAGTCGCGCCAGTCTCTCTTTGGCGGTCTTGCATGCAATCATCAGTTTATCTGGCCACCGACAGAACTCGCAAGGCGATACTTACTCCGGGGGAGGTTGCCACTGGCCATATGGGGGATATCCATATCCTTGAGGTGACGCTGATGGTCGGTAAGCAACTTGTTGTGATGAGTATCCTTGCGACGAAGGTGATGACGCTGCGCCGGTGGCCACGGTAGCAGATGGGTCTTCGCCCGCACGCGACAAGGCAAGGTCAATTTCCTCTTGCGTCAGGTTCTTTGATTGGAGAAATGCGACTCTCTTCTCGATGGGTGACGATGCCACTGAAGCATCTTGGAGGACTAATTGAAGTTAGTCGATACTATTCATCCCCCTGGGTCCGCGGTGATTCATACAGGTAACCTGCCAGCCACCAGTTAGCAACAGTCTCCGAAAGCGGAAATGGAAACATCCAGACGAGAGGCAAAGCTTACAGCAGAGGCAATCAGCTCCTCCCGAGGAGCCATGGTGATTGAGGGTCAACTGAATGAGGTGGGAGAAACTGAAAGAGGCAGGGGAGAGAGATGCGCCCTCATCGGCAGTCCCCGTTGGACCTCGGAACTTGCGCCTGCCAAGCTTCCCCAGAGCGAAGTCTCGTGATTGTCGGCGGATCTGTTTGTCCGGATATATACCGCCTTCCTTTTACGGGAGTGGCACGCTCTTGTTTACATTTCGCTTTCCACCCCAACACTCGTGCCTGCCGCTAACAAACCCTCCTCCTCGAAACGCTTGTCGGCGCACGGCGCGACTTGGACTTGCAGTGTTTGGAGTTATTGGTGATTGAATTATTGCGAAAAGAATAAACCGTTGATTGCCGCATTCGCGGCCTTTTTTTTTCACCATGTCGCAAGATACCGGCTTGTTCAGTATTCGACGCCCCCGAGAAGTACATGCCCTTCTCTGTTCGTTGCAAGATGCGATGTAATCTAACAAGCCTTTCTAGACACTTGGGAGTGTGCAAAACTTCTCATCTCTCCCTCAACCATCTTCGGCGCTGAAACGCACGAGCTCCATCGGATTCCAAAATGCGCCGTTTACCTCCCAGCACACCCGTTCTACCTCCCTGCTGAACTCCGCGAGCAGACCCCAGCAGCCCAATTTTGCGCGCGCGTCATCCGGGTCGTTTGCCGCCGATGCTGGTCTCTCGTCGGTCCGTCGATCTGTCTCGAGCAACATGTTCCATGGCGCTAGCGCTGGCCGACAAAGCTTCGCCCCTGGATCGCTGCCTTCCAGTTCTGCTCCGCAAAACCCGCAGCGCCGGAGTAGCGTGTTTTCAAGACCATCGACGGGTGGTCCTATGGGGCACCAATCTTTCTTTACTCAGGTCCCGACTGTAGCGGGTGTTCCCCGGGATCCGCGCCCACTTCGGGACCGCTCGTTTCAAGCGCGCATTGGGCAGGAATTGTTGGAGTATTTGACACATAATAATTTTGAGTTGGAGATGAAGCATTCCTTGGGGCAAAACACCCTTCGCTCGCCGACGCAAAAGGATTTCAACTACATCTTCCAGTGGCTCTACCATCGCATTGATCCAGGATATAAGTTCCAGAAGAGCATGGATGCGGAGGTCCCACCGATCCTGAAGCAGCTGCGATATCCCTATGAGAAGGGCATCACCAAATCTCAGATCGCGGCCGTTGGTGGTCAAAATTGGTACACGTTCCTCGGTATGCTGCATTGGTTGATGCAATTGGCACAGATGATGGACCGCTTTGTCCTAGGAGAGTATGATGAGGCCTGTGCCGAAGCAGGAGTTGATGTCACAGGTGATCGCATCATCTTCCGCTTCCTCACTGGGGCTTATCACGATTGGCTACAAGGTGGAGAGGATGAGGACGACGACACGGCGGAGAAGCGATTGGTTCCGCATATTGAGAGCATGTCCCAAGAGTTTGCCCGAGGCAACGAACGCTATGTGCAAGAGATGGAAGCGCTAGAATCGGAAAACCGGGCTCTTAGGGACCAGATGGAGGAAATGGAGAAGAACGCCCCGGACATGGCCAAACTCGACAAGCACTTCCGGATCTTGGAGGATGATAAGAGAAAATTTGAGGACTACAACCAAAACGTCAAAGGGAAGATCGAGAAGTACGAGACTCGGATCAAGTTCCTGGACACAGAAATCCAAAAGACCGAGTCCGACCTTGAGACGACCGAAGCTGAGCGTGCCGAACTTCAAGCAAGCGTTGATCGCCAGGGCATCACTATCCAAGATATCGACCGCATGAACACCGAGCGAGAGCGGCTTCAAAAGAGCCTGGAAGACACTATGACTCGCTTAGAAGAGACCCATGCTCGCGTCATGGAGAAAGAGGCGGAGGCAAGCCAGAAATTGGAAGATCTGGAGCAGATCGTGAAAGAGTACAACACTCTTGGGTACCAAGCGAGCTTGATCCCCACGTCAGCCGAGAATGCTCGAGGCCAAAACTACGAGCTCGGTCTCAACATCAACGAGAACAACTTCTCCACGAGCCAAATAGGCGGCGGCCCCAACCGGATTTCTTCCGATGGCGACCGCCTGCTGGCGGAGCCTTTTACGGGCTATCACCCAGCACATGTGCTGAATCTGGATCTCCGAGGGTCAATTCGTAATAGCCTGCAGTCGCTGCGCAAGGAGATCAACGAACGGAGGAAGCGCGCTGTTGACGATGATCTTGACCGACGGAATCTGCTCGACAATATCAAAGAAGCCATGGACGAGAAGCGCAGCGAAGTCGAGGCACTGGAACATCGGCGCCGAGCCGCGGAAGAGGAGTTTGAGCGCAGCAAAGAAATCACCACGACGCAAAAGACGGCCTCGGATGCCCAAATTGAAAAGATGGAGAAGGAGTTGGCCAAGATGCGAGCTACCCTTAGTGATAGTGTCCAGTTGATGGAGCAACGCGAGATGAACACCAACATCGAGTACGAGCAGTTGACACTACGAGCCAACTCTCTGCGGGAGGAACTGCACACCAACGTGGAAACGATGCTCAACGATGTCATCCGCTTCAAAGTGCACGTCCAGAAGGGTCTGGAGGACTACGAGAGCTTCGTGGTGGACGAAGTCGAACAAGAGCTGGGTGGCGACGCACAGTTGGAGGCATGAGATTAATTGTTCACGAGTGATGACTATGTTTTGATTGTTCATGTTGATCCCTTATTTTCCCAGGTTCCAGGGTTTTAATGGAGGCGCTTGTGTGATGTACAATACCCCAAAGCAGTAAGGATATACTTCAAGGTTGGACCAGACGAGACTTGCGTAGTTCCCCGGTTCTTTGCAGCAAGGGTTGCCTTCATGCCCTCTCCAGCCTCTCTCTCTCAGAACCAAGTGGAGAGTAATCGACAGGAGATGTACAGACTGTCACTGGCCCTTGAAACAAGCCCGCGCTTCCAGACTCCCCTTGTTTCTTCCTGGGATCTCCCCGGGAGACATTATTGCCAATTCGACCTGGTCGCCTCCACCGATCTACAAGATGCTCGTGTAATAAGACCATTTCCCCTGCAATAATCACCCTGGATTCGACGCGTCTGCCACGGGTGATTACGTCTTGCTGGGTGAAGGCTGGTCATTTGCAGATTCATCATGTCGATCCCTTCTCTATCACTTTCGGAGACAGCCACTCAACACAAACAATGTTTCGGCTGGTGATGGCTTGGGCTCTCAGACCGCACATGAAACAAGCAAAAGAGATCAAATTATTTGCTCGCTTCCTGCCTCCAGAGAGGTATATAAAGGCCTGTTTTCTCTGTCCACCTACCTCGTCTTCCATCTACAATATTATCCACTTCTACTTCTACTCCTTCCTATCGTTCGAGACGCGTTACGTTTACGACTCAAGATCCGATCTTTTTCTGCCTTGATTCTTGTTTCAATCCCTTCCAACTTTCCATCATGAAGTTTACTGTCTTCGGAGGCATCGTTGCCGCTTTGTGCCTCGCCCCCTCTGCGGTCGCAGGACCTCCTGTAAGGACCAGCTTTCTTTCTTTCTTTATTTTTTATTTTATTTTTATTTTTATTTTATTTTTTTTTTTTGCGTATGAAAATCCTTAGCTAACGTTTCTAGGCTATCCCCCAGTCTAGTGGCATCCCTGGCGCCGCACCTACTGGCCCTTCTCCCGCCGGTGGCTCTTCCTTCCCGTCTGCACCGGGGGCTTCTAGTTTCTCGATTCTTCCCAACCCGCGACCGACCCCTTCTACTAGCTCTCTTCTGAGTGAGGAGTCGTCGATGAGAGGGCACTTCCGGCGTACTCATCCTCGCCAGATCAAGCCTGCGCAGGCTTAAAACAAAAGGCATTGTGTTCATGTACAACTATACTATATGTCATGTCAATTAGTTTACATTAGGGGGACTTTCTGGCTGCTGGATCAGTTATAGAGAATTTTTGGATACATATCCGGTACTTTGTCGAGTGGTATAGTAAGAATAATAGTAGAAGTAGAACTGTAGAAAATGTATCGGGTACTTCTTGGGCCTGCTTAAGTCCGTGCATCCCCGAGTACCATCGACCAGGCATTAAATTGACTCTGATTGGCCAGCTGCAGGAGGTGACTCAGCATTATTTTCAGAATTTCGGAGTCGCGTTTCTTCGCAAAGTTCTTCGTCGGAAACCACATTATCGCTTCATACTTGCTTATGACTCCGATGGTTCATCAGAGGCTCCCCGGGATGCGCCTTTCATGACCGATCCGACATGCGCCACACCGACCTTGCGCCTATTGAGATTGTGCCTTTCCAGACGCCTTGTGCGAGATTCGCCTTGTCATGGAAAGACACTTATGCCCCGGCCGTATCCTTCACTCCGGCCGGAGACCAATCTCTTCTAGGCCTTCTCTCCTCCTATGCCGCTCGGCCTCCTGGACCCATCGTCCCGTCACCATAACATGCTATCCAAACGAGAACCAGTTTCTGCTCTCATACAACAGCAGACCGCTGCCTCCTTTCGATCCACGATTCAAAGAAAACCCCGATGATTGGATGCCGGCCTTGCTCAGATGCGTGCCTCCATCGCGGATAAAACCGACAAACAACCCAGGACCAATTGAGCAGCATAAAGATGATTTCGATCGAAGTCATATCTTGATGGAGTTGCAGTCCTTGGCAAGGAAATACCGAAAGGTGGATCTCTTATCATATCTCGGCTTCAAGAGGAAGCAATGGACTACCGTCCATGCGCTGTTGAACAGTCTCATCGACAACTACCAGCTGCTGGTCCCTTTGATGCCACCCCGACAGCCTTTGATGGGATTGGATTGGAACATCGAGGGCGCTTCTCTGAATCACTTGACGTCGAAACATAACAGATTGCAACGATTGAGTCCCAAGCCACTCAAGTCGGATCTCGCTTCCCTTGATGACCTCACATTACGCCCCACTGCCCAGAACCTTGCCCAGAGGCATCTGGCGGAAATCCTGCAGTCCCTCGGATCTATAATCCTCGCGGCAGCAGATCATCCACCAAATGAGTCGAAGATTGCAATGTCCTATGTATTCCGAGTTCTGGCACGATTACACCATGCGGGCATGATTTCTGACCGAGTGTATAAATACCCTCGCGCGGATCCCAGCGAGCTGTCTTTTCGCCCGCCGGGACTGCATTTGCTTTCCACTCACATCATGAGTGTTCTGTCCGACGCGGCCTGGTTGGAACACGAAGCCGCTGTTGCCGCTGCGGCTGCCGAAGCAGGAGAAAAGTCCCCATACCTCCCATTCAAAATGGGGATTCGCGAGCTTGGTCCTGAGATCTGGTTCGAGTTCATTCTTTGGTGCTGTGTGGAACATGGATTTACCAAGCAAGGCGCGTGGCTGGCATGGAAGATGACGAAGCGAGGCAGCAAACGGGCATGGAAGACCGAGAGTTGGGCGCCCCTGGTGCCAGTTCTCGATATTGTGCAACAAACCAATATCAGCAACGAACAATCTTGGCGTCGCCCGGGCAAGAATCCGCCTCGGTTGTCTAACAGCCGTGACAAGCCCCCCTTCAACGGACTCGGAACAAGGACCATTAGCACAGAAGTGGTTGTCTCCTTGCGAGACGGCTTGACCAACAAGGCGTATAATGGAGTTGGAAACCGTGGTTACTCTCCCGCGACTCTTCTCAAAATGTCAGCACCTCTGAACTCGCTCATCAATTCTCCCGTGTCTGATACCGAATTACGGCCAACGCACCGGACGACCAATTGGCATGTCGTTCGGGTCCTTGAATCGGGATGTCTACTACCAAAGAGTGACCCTCACTCCTTGGAACGGGTATTACGATCCCATGAAAACCTAGCACCCCCGTGGGAGGGACGTGAACTTGTCACGGAAGAACAGCTAAGCGAGATGACGAGAGCACAGCTCTATGACGAAACAGCGGCAATGGTGGGCTTGCTGGAATACAATATCAAGTGTCATACCTGGCAACAGCAGTCCGGGCGCGCCTTTCAGGAGTACGCCTGGCTTCAGAGCGTCGTGGATGCGAGTAAAGAGCGCCATATTGAAGCATTCTTCCACCATCTCGGCCGATCTGATTCCCAAAATATTCAATTCTTCGACTCTCAACAGCTTGGTCTGCCCAGTTTAGACCAATCGTCTCTCCCGCAGGTCTCCAACGTTACTTTTGCTGAACTGCTCGACTTGGCCACTACCTCTCACGCGTTTGGATTCGGCAAATCGTTACTGTTTTCCAACGATGTGGATGGCCCTGCGATTCCCCGTAGTGCTTATGGCGACCAGTCTCTGGCCCCATCAATCCTTCGCTTTGCGGCGGCCACACAGAATCCTGAGCTTTGCAACGAGGTTATCAATTCTCTCAGCACGCCTCTGTCCCTCTACACCATGAAAACTTTGGTTAACCTTCACATCGCGATGCGAAACTGGGATCGCGTGATCTTTACGCTCAACTACTTGCGGGACCACCGGATAAAGTCATGGGGGTTCGACAACGTCACCGCGCTTGCAGCCGTAATCATCAAACTGGATGCCTCCGTCCAACACAAAAGGGCCAGCGGCATTTCCACCGACGAGAGCGAAATTCGCGACCTTGAAAGCGCCAAGGACATCTTACTTCGCATTTTCCATGGAGAGTTCAGCACGCCTACTGGCAAACATCGCGGGGTGCGTCTCTTCCAACAAAAAGCGCTCCTCCGTCTACACCGCGTGTTTTTGTCGATCCCAGGCTGCCTCCCCGGCTTGATCAAGCATGTGAAGTTGAATTTCCCAGTTGCCAAGCGCCAGAAGCTCTTCTACGTTCCTCCGGAGTCTTTCTACCTTCTTCTTGCTGCCGTCGTGGACTCATACGGCAGCATTGCCGGCAAGCGACTATGGGAGAAATGGTGTCTGGAGCCACCGTCCCCCCAACGCCTCCGCCAGCAAGACGGCGGCGTGGAGCGCCTTCTACTTGCCATGGAGCGCAACAACAATCAAGGCGACCCGAGCTTTAATCCGGAGTGGTTTGTCAAAATACAGAAAAAGGCTGTGCTCCCCACCCTCAACGCCGTCCGCATCATTGCGCAAGCCGCCAACAAGGGAATTTACCGCCGCACCAGCCAAGGAGCAGAAACAGAAGCAGAAGCAGCAGAAAACCACTCAGGTTTCAAAGAAGCCCGGGTCTTCTTCTTCTTCCTCCCCTCCCACCCCCATCGGCTACACCACCACCGTCCCCAAATCCATTTTCAAATACCAAACTCCTCGCGGCGGCAACCCCCCGCCTCCGAGCTCGAAGCCACCCTCGATTTCTGCGTCGAGATGTTTCTACGGCTGGATCTGCCCCACGACCAACTCGACGTCGAAGTCCCCGGCCATGAGAAGCGCTTGCGCCTCCGTCATGTCTTTACCCACCCCTTAGCTCGCGACTCGAGACGGGCTATACAACGGGTCCGGGAGGATCCCTGGATTACTTCCTCCGGGGGGTGATTAATTGATTTACTTAATGGTTCCTTCGTCCTTCTCCCTCGCTCCCTCTTTCCCTCGCTCCCTCTTTCCCTCGCTCCCTCTCTCTCCTGGCAGCGCATACCCCCACAGCTGCGTCCGTGTGTATGGTTGGTGAGACCACCCACTCTTTATCCCTCCTTCTTCCCCTGGCTGGTCTCATCCGTGTACATAATGTAAATGTCTCTATAGAAGAAGCTTCGTGCAAAATGTGTATAATTATATTTATACCTCACTTCTCCAATTTCCCTCCCTACGACAATCTTCTTTTGCTTGGCTAGCATAGTAAATATTTTCCTTTATAATTGGTACAGGTAAACTAAGACACTCCAAAACTCCCAAGCCACCAGGGACGACTCTGTCCAATTTGTTACAGGAATTCAAACCCTCACCCGCAAATTCCATATCCCATATCCTATACGCCGTTTGTTTTGTGCCCAACCAAGTCCCCCCGTGGGGTCAATGGATGTGCCCGCCATCCAGAGACCGTTTCCCCGTAAATCCATCTATCCAACCCATTCCCATCATAAAAACCCTAGTATTTCCAATCCGTTTCAATCCATGGTGTATAGAAACGATGAAGGTAAACATAAGAATAGCCGAAGACAAGGGAAAATAGAATAAATAGGAAAATATAACAAGATAAAAAGATAAAAAGAAACCAAAAAGCCTTTCCAAGAAGAATACAAGGTATCTTGCAGATCAGTATGAAGATTGCAGGCACAAACGATACATGGTACATATAACGTATAAGACTCGTTAAACAATAAAAGTTCTAGAAGCATTAGAAGGCAAGACGAAAATGAGATTCGTTTTTCTTTGCGTCGTGTATCGTTTCAGTTTTGGTTCCAGGATCCTTCCTCGTTCTGGGCAGGGAAGAAAGACCGGATAAATTCCCCGCTAATAGGGTCATACGGGAAATAAGAGTCCTGGGCCTCAGCTGTCAGAGAGGATATCAGGTCTGAGGTAGGCATATCGACGTAACTCGAGGGGGTGAACTGGTCAATGGCAGTGGTGGGCATTTGCAATCCAGTCACAGATGCCTCATTCAGTAATGGGCCCCAGAAACCCGATGGGGCAGATGGTTCTGCCTGGCCAGGCCGACCTATTCCGGTTGGGGAGTCGGCCAGAGTAGTCTGGGGCGTATGACGGTAAGTATGCGACGGCATATCGCTCACATCGAGGTTCATGCCGGTGGCCAGCCGACGGAGACCACGATCGCAGAGCTGCCATGCGCGGCGTGAGGCAATGCTATGCTCGGACATGGAGTGCAGCCAGCGGATAGATTTCTTTGAGAGCGCGAAGAAGTTTTGTTCTTCTTCCGGCATGTGGACGCAGCCAAATGACAGCTCCAGAAGGAGGACAGTAGCCGCTTGCATGAGATAGTGTAAAATACACCACCACGGGCAGACCTGGTAGAGTTGAATTGCATTCGGCTCGTCCGGGACCAGATCGAGCATGCGCGAAGCAGACTCCAGAGCCACCACAGCCATCTCGTGGCCGAAGCTGGGCTTTTCGTTAGGGCCATTCTGTCGTGCATCGCGCCGGCAAAGACATGGGCGGCCTAGCGTGATCCGCCCGCTGTAGTAATGCAAGGCCAGAGACAGCTTGCAACGAAGCAGATCAGGCCCGTCGTCATTCTGATTGGAGAAGTCGAGCGAGGCCGGGAGACTCGAGTACCACACATCCATGCGAGAGCGCAATTCACCAATCCGGTTCTCGATGTGCGCCCATGGCACAACCACGCAATCCACAGAATATACTTTGTTAACAATTTCTTGCGTGACGACGGCCAAGTCACAGTAGTAGAGATAGCAGAGACCGTAGCTAACAGGTACATTTTTGACCCACGATGTGTCCCGTACTCGAGAATGATGGGTGGCATCCTTGCCGTTCGCTGGGTTGAGGGGCATATGTCGGACCCATGTGCTGGCCATCACGTTGTTTATTCGCTCATCCCGAAGTACCGCGTCGTTGAGAATTTCCGCGGCCGCTGGCTCTTGTAGCTGATTTTCTTCGAAGGGGATTGGCAAGGGCGCGGTGCACACCCCATCCATAATGCAAGTAGCCCGGCCGGTCATGATACCCAGCATATGCTCGAAGGTATATAGACACCACCAGACTCGGTAACGAGCCTCTTTAGAGATAGCAGGAGTGGACGGGCTGCTGCTTTTCATATTGATGCCGAGGGTAATCGCCGATCGAACTGCCAGAGACGAGATCCTCCAAGCCCTGTACAAGCGGTCAGGCCTTGTCCTAGTACAATGCAGAAAATACTCCTAACTTACCGATTGATTTGATCCGACGAAAGTAGATAGAAGGCAATCAAACCCTCTACTTGAACCTGCTGAAGATCTGGGTGACTGAACAAAACGTCGCCGTTCATGCTCAGAATCCTGGCCCGGGTCAAATACACCAGGTGGTCATTGTCATCGCCACGCCATGGGGCGTCGATAAGGTGAGCGTGCTTGGCCGAAATGGCGAAAATCATGTTCAAAATGGCCAGCCATTTGTCACCAGGCCGAGCAGCAGTTTCGAAGAATGTCCGAAACTGTGCGCGAAAAAGAGGTCGATTGATGATAGGAAAGAACGGATGGACAGTAGCCAAATAATCGTCAAAAAGCCGGTCGGCCAGCTGCCGTGAAGGCATTGAATAGAGCTGCACTGGCCCAGGAACGGAGATGTCAAGATCGTCAAGATGATAGTTGACCGCATGAAGGGTGAATTCGTTCTCGGGGTACTGGCTTTTATCAAGCTCCAAAAGCCCAGGCTCACCGCGGGCACGCTGTTCTGCCTCCCTCTGCAGCCGTTGCATCCAAGTGATCTCCGAATTCTTTCCCATAAACCCCGTGGCTCTCGTGTGTTCTGATCGGTTAAGGTCCTCTTCTACCCGATCAATCGCCTCCAGCGACCCAATAGACGAAGGCGAGGACGGTTCATCTATGTCGGGAAGCTCATCCTGAGGAGTAACCGAGTGCGACGGGGCGCTGTTAGACGAGTAATCTGTCTCCGTGCCATACTTTTGATTGAATGTCAGTTATGCCGTAATTTTCTCGGGAAAAGAAAAAGAAAAGAAAACGAACCTTATCCAGTAAATTTTTGATACGGTCCGCGGTGCGGGCTTCAACAGTATTTCCCAAATCCTTCAACAAATTTTCGTAGTCATGGGCCTTCTCAGAAAGCTTGTCGACTTGCCTGGTACGAGAACCATGCGTTAGTTTCCATCCTACGAATTCTGCAGGCGAAAGCGACAGTCGAATGCCAGGGATGTCCCGCTTACCTTTTGGTTCTCTCCTTCCATCCAACAGGATACTGGCAACTGACTCGCAACTCGCGACACTGGCGACAGACCGGGGTATCGCCACTGCATTTTGTCTTGCGCTGTCTGCAGGATTCACAGGCGCGAGGAACCCGACGATTGTAGCGCGGGGCAGTTCCAGACCGCTGGCGGGGGATCGCCACTTTTGCATTCGAGAGGAGTTTCTTGGTCTCTGGCGTAGAATTCGCATTGGCACTCCTTGCTCCCACTGTTGATGTTGTGCCCGCGACCGAAGGCGGATTCGAGAAAGCGAGGGCGCTGTCGGGTTCTAGCAGCGCTGCCCGGGGGTCTCGAGAAACACCCTCCGAGGGAGGAGGAGGGGTTGAGGCGGCTCTTCCTTTGTCATCGTAGCGAGCTAGCGGGGGGATCGAGGCTGCAGTTGAAATGAATGAAGGCAATCCGGGAAATTTCCAATTCGCAGTAATGCGCTTCGGTCCGGGCTGAAACCAAGGACAAAACTGGATTCGCCACGAAGCCGAGATCTGCAATATGGCCCTATGGAATGAGCATCGAATCCATCGAGACGATATATATATCTTTCTTGGCGCCGCAAATAGCCAGATGATGAGAAAAAGGAGATGCGAAACGTTGAAACAAGAGAGGGGCGGGGAGAAAGTATGGCCAGAAGCCACCCGCCTTCCTGATTGGCAGCAAAATGCTTAGATAAGGTACAAAGGCGAGCCGTGGATCGACCGTGAGGAGATTTCATGAAGAAAAACAGTAAATCTTTGGATAGAACCGCTAAGCATACAAAGACATCCTTTTTGAGCCTCCACTTGGGGGGGGGGGGCATGGCCACCGGCCATAACAAGACTCCCATCTACCCATCCAGGGCAAGTTCCCGACCAAACGCATCAATATATATATGTACAAGATGAAAAGAGGCATTAGCAAAAAGAAAAAGGGGATAAAGCGCGGGAAAAGGTGCGGGACGGCCAAAGGGGACATGTACAAAGATCAAGGCCGCCAGGTAGAAAAGGTGATGAAACAACAGCGGTCGCCTTGTGAGGCTGACCGAGAGTGGAGAGAAAAGGAGAGAATGAGTAGGTTAGCGAAGGCAGAGGATGTAGAAAGAGCCCGCAATCAATTTAGATTTCACCAAACATCTCGTCGAGCTCATCCACTTCCACCATCTCCGGATTTTGTAGCTCCCTCCACGAATCCAGAATGGGTTCAAAGCCAATTGCGGAGACGGGACGAGGGGCCAGGCTGAGCTTCTCGTGCGACTCAGTGAGATCAGACATTTTCAAGTCGACGTCAGGGAGGCCGCTGTTCAGCATGTCAAGAGATCGCTTCAGAGTGGAGACAGGCGCAATATCCGGATCCTCGGGCAGGCTAATCTGCGGCGCAGCTGGGGGGCCAGCCGCACGCTCCTGTCCCTCCACGCCAACATCGGTGACGGCGCTCGTGCCAGACGACAACGACGATGCAACCGAGGTGAGCGAAGGCGAAGGCGAAGTGCCAAATAGAGCTGTAGCGGCGGCCTCATCAACGTCCTGGGGCATCGGGTCCGCAGTGGTCATGTGAGAGAAGTAGTCGCTATACTCTTCCTCGGACATACGATCACCGTGCAGGGAGGGAGACAGCGATCCTCCGGAGACGGGGGATTCCGAGGTGCTCTCGGGATCTTCCATCGAGCTGAGGCCTTCCGACAGAACCGATCGGCTCCGGTCCGACTGGTCCATCCGGCTAGCTTTCTCTTCCGACGCACGTTCCCGAACGGCGCTGGCCGTCTGTGTGAACTCCTTCTCATCACCCTCCAGGGGCGGAGAAACCGCGCGGTTCGAGTGCATGAGGCGAGAGTGGTTAATGGGATCAGGGAACTGGTCCGGAGAGTCCCGGGATCCCGTGGGACTGTCGAGATCCACGTCCTCCCCTTCCTCAAAATCAGGAGAAGAGAGATCCACTTCCGGGCTGGGGCTGAGACGAGCGCGTTCCCGTGCCATCGCATCCTCCTCATCCTGGTCTACGCTAGACACACTGGGTGTGATGTGCTTGCCATCGACACTAGACACCAGCTCGTCGGAGCTCTCAGGGATAGGCTGACTGGGGAAAGTCGTCAGGTAGTAATAAACCTTGCGCGGGTGGATCGGGATGAGTTCCTTGGCGATGGGACAAGGCGCCAGGGCTGTCCATGAGCGTTTCATATAAGCAGCCAAACGCGACGAGAGGAGCGCAGCTGGATTTACGGAACTAGTAATGAAATCAGGTTAGCCCGAGGGACAGAAGGACGGCACATGAGTTTCTCAGCGGGGAATTATCACATACTTGGCAACATTCGCATTCAGCGCGACCAGAACCGCTGCCAGTTCTTTTACTAGATGCGGGCGATTCCCCGTCTTCTCCAGCTGATCAATCACTGCGACGACGATGTCATCATTGATACCCTCGGTGTCGATCTTGGGCGCAATCCCGGCATCCAAGGGCGACGGAGGCGGCGTGTGCTGGAAGCGGCCGGCGCGCACTGTGATGGCATCCTTGCGATGACTGGGCTCGGGCGATAGTGAGATGGAGTCATGCGACCTCTTAGCTTTCTTCGAGGGCGGTAGGTCATCAGTCGCGTGCGAGCCTTTGGAGATGGACGGAGAGCGGCGCGAGGAATTAGGCAGGTGAATACCCAAGGACGGAAGGGATAGCGACTTGCGACGAGTGTTATACGGCATAGTTGAGAGAGTGGCGGAAGGGCGGAAAGGAGGGAACAATGAGGACAAAGCCAGAGTAGGGAGAGTCAAGTGAAAGTGCCAAAAGAATCGAATCCAAAAGGAGTCACAAGAGAAGAGAATCAGAAGCAATAAAAAAATACTAAAATAATAATATAAGAATAATAAAAACAATCAAACAATCAAATATTCAGAGGATGAGGCGTTGGAAAGGGGGAAAGAAAACGGGAATTGAGATGCGAGAAGCTGATTCTAAGCTGCCCGGGGCCTGAGGAATCCGTACGATGGCACACTCTTTTTTTTTTCTTTTTTTTTTCAATTTTCGGTCATAAAATACCCATAAAATACCCAAATACCATAAAAATACAGGTTCAATACTGGCGGGTCATGATCCATTCAAATTGGGGTGGATCTGATTGGTCGCCATTTTTTCTGATTTTTCTTCCTGATTTTTCCCTTCTTTTCGAGGCAAACACTCGACTGTTTTTCTTCTATCCCCATCTTCACTCGGAGCATCTCAGACATACGAGATGTCTCGCACACCGCTCTCCTCACAGGAATGAGATCTATGCAGGGATGCGACATGCGACATGCGACATGCGACAGATGCGAAGGTGAAAAAAAAAAAAAAAAACAATCCAAGATTCCCAGAACCCACTTTTCATACCATTCCAAGAGACTCGGGATCTTGCCATTCCATCCTTGGCCATAGTGGCATACCGGTGGAAGGGGGCAAAAGAGAAGTGGAGTTCGCCATGTGCTCTCTGACCCAACTTGGGTCCATCTTCGATTGCTCCCAGGATCCGCCTTTTTTCTTATACCAGGCAGAGACCGACTCAAGGATGGCCCGCGCTGCGTAATAATCCGACCTCTCAATCTCCTGATTGGACTTGACAGCCCCAAAGGTGGTTCCCGGTTCGACACGTCCATTACGTGTGTTCGAGCAGGGATGCCATCTGCACTCAATCTGTCAATGGTTGCTATAGGTGACCAGTCTTTTGCTGACCGCTCCCCGACCCTTTTGACACTACTTACGGTATACATCCTATACACCCATATCCACTCGGTTTTGGTAAGATCATCGAGAAACCCCGCTGATCTTTTTTTTCTTTTTCCTTTCTTATTTCTCTTCCACTGATGGGATCAATCCTTTTCTCTTCCCGGGACGCCCGGCCGAAAAACACCGGTTCCCAAAAAAAGATTCCTAGCGTCGCCGTTTCGCACAATAGCCTGACTCCACTCAAGAAAAGAAGTGGAGCAAATGAACCAACGATCAGAAGTCGGTGTTTTGGTACCAATACATGCGCTAGTAAGGGATGCTCACAGTAGTGTGTCGGGGAGAAAAGGAACCAGAGCCTCGCCACTGCAGCCGTCCGAGACAGCTCTCTCTCCACAGGTGTGATGGCTTCACTTCTGCTGTCTAGCCATCTCATTTTCTCCAGGGCTATATGGCTACAGCTACTAAGTAAGTACAGTAGGTAAGTAGTAACCCATTCCACCTACTACTACTACTTCTATACTTCTAGGTTTTTGCCCTGCGCCAGTTACGTCGGCACCAAAGTGGTGATGCCATCTCTTGAGGGGGAGAGAGATCCTTTGGCCCATCCACCGACGTTGATATGATGCCATCTTCCCCCCTCCCCCTCTCCCCAGCCTCCCCGAAAGGCTGATGAACATCCATGGTTGATGATTCACAATTGATATGATCGTCGAAAATGCATTGTTATTGACATGATCACCCCCCTATACATCATAGCGCCAACCTTCTCTAAAATGTCTTGGCAATCCAGCAAGGGGACTGACTACCCAGTGTAGTCCCCGGCTACGGGCATTGCTGCAATGCACGTCGCGGGCACTTGGAGAGAGGGGGAAGATCATTCCCGGGGCATGCTACATATGTTACCCGGCCAGTGCTGTCTCTACGTTCGATGGATGACATCGTCCATTTGCACCCTGATATCCACCTCAACCATGGAAATACCAAACCTGGGCCCATTGTTGCCGGCCGAAGGGAAGAAAGATATCTGATCAGTCGTATTATGACTTCTATCTGTATCTCCATGGAGCAGATAATAGGGAATAGGGAATAATCGAAGTACACCGTACCTACATAATGGCGCATGCGTAATTCTCCGCATCTCCACACCAAGCAGGGCGTTCGGCGCGGTCGCCTGCACCTGCATTGTGTGCCTTTCCTGATCCAGACTCTGATTAAGTGTGGTGCTTCTAATTGTCGGAAGAAGTTAAGCCGATTTTCGATTTTCGATATTGAGAATCCGACTGTCGCGCTCGGGTGTCCCCCCTTCTGGATATAGATGGCTGTTTCATATAGATCGGGTTTCAAACAAATTCAACCCACTCAACATCTGCCGTTCTTGACTTCTTAGATCCTTGCATGATTCTAGTCCTTCCCCCTTCCCCACTCTATATGTAGTGGTTGTGGGTGGTCCTTGCTGCAATCTTGCAACCAGAATTTCTTCTACCGAGGTAAGTATATCATAGGTCAGAGATCCCGACACAATCACATTCTACTTGTGGGCTTCTCGGAGTCCTACTGGATAGAGACTAGATCGCATGGACTTGTCCTCCTAGTCTCTTCTTACTACTGTATATATCCTCGACACACTACTGCAGCAATTACCTGCTACTGCCTACAGAGACCCTCGTGTATACATAGTCCTATAGAATTCTCCAAGTTTACATCGGCAGTAGAAAATGTATATATACCTCCCGGACTATAATAAAAGCAGGGATTGCCAGGCGAACGCCAAGCGCCATCACACGGAATATCCCTGCCAAAGATCTGCAGCTTGCATGCCCGTTGCCAACTCAGATTGGAGGCTTTTTGCTCCGGTGGTATCTTGGGAGATATCCATGAATCTATAGCTCGAGGGCTTGCGAATTCATCATAATTCATTCGCTTTCCTTTAAGAGGATAGAGGGGGTTTTTTTTTGTTTAGCGAGTTTACTCGTATTTTCCTTTCTTGTGTTTCTTATTGTTTAATGACAACCTGCTTTCAAGGCCATTCCATCGGTATTTCCTTCCGGCCTGAGTGGAGAGGGGGTACATAACTTCCCCGCATAGTCGCACCACTTGCATCTAGTTTTGTGTATAGTTGAAATCGTTCTCTTATAATATAAAGCGCTTAATTGATGGTATCGATACTGAGAATCGTCCCCATAACTCGTAATCATTGGATATATATATATTTCGCCTCGGGTTTATATATTTTGACAAAAGAAAACACCAAACACATGCAGTATCGTACACTCTAGATATATGTACAGTTACAGAAAAGAAAACCCATTTAAGTAAAAAAAGAAAACACAACTACACTGTCTTCTTCGGCCGCAACACATACCGCCAGGTAGTCCCGAAATGCCAGCGCTTCTCCTCAACAACCTCCAACCCACTTTCGCGCACAATGGCCCCGATATCGCGGTTCCACCAGCAACCATGCTTATGTGCATGGGAGGGCGCAAGATTATCCAAGAGACGATTCAACCAAGTATAATGCGAGCGGCCATGCTCCAGCAATAAGATCCGGCCGTGCAGCGGCTCCGTCACAGCGCCGAGATGGCGCAGAGCCGCAACAGGATCCGGGATCGAGCAGAGACCCATAGTCTGGATCACGGTATCATAACAAGGAGCCGGGGACGACGACGACGACCGGGGACGCGGGAAAGAAGGCGGCTCGACAGAGGCGGCATCCTGGACGCGGAAATCGACGCGGGCGAAGCCCGGATGCAATTTTTCGAACTTCTGGCGGGTGATGGCAACCATCTGCGGGCTGAGGTCGACAAACGTGAGCGAGCGACAGCCGCGGACCGCGGCGTGACCCTTGTCGTCGACGCCGCGCCGCTCTCCTAACTCGTAATAGTCGAGGTTGCGGCCCGTGCCGCAGCTGATCTCCAGGACGTCGCCGCGGGCCATGCGGACGAGATCGAGCCGTTTCGCGCCCAGCCGCATTGCTTTCTCGGAGACTTCGACGTCTGCGTCGAACGTGCTGGCTGTCTCGTTGTACCGGGCTGACACGTCTTGTGGCACGTCCAGGGACTGGCCTTGTGTTACTTCGCGTCGGTACGACGCGTACAAGAGGCCGCAGTACGTGCTGATGCCTAGCGCTGTTACGCCGAGGATGGTCAGCACGCGTGGTGAGATGCCATTCTGGCTTGGTGGTGGTCCGACGTCTTCGAAAGGTTGTAGACGTGGATTGATCCGCCTTCGTCCTCTTGGCACGGGTTGGGCACTGTGAGACGGTTTTAGCGATGATCACATAGATGAGTATTCTTTTTTAATAGTGCCCACGTACTCTGGTTTCTGCGGTTGTGGTGTTTTGCTGGCGGCTCCACGGGTGAGGGGGACAGGCCACTTTGCCCGCCAGGCGACCCTGGCCAAGCGCGAAGTGTTCATCGAGATGGCTTATCTGGGTAGACAGCGCTGCCTAAGTCTCTGTGAATAGCACAATATGCGTGGCAGTTTGATGCGTTGATAGCGAGTTTTTCGAGCTGTCGAGATCCTGGCACGCGATGCGAACCCGAGTTTTCCTCAAAGAAACCAGAAGAATACAGAGAGAAGAGATCCCCAGATCAGAAGAAATACCATGTATGGTGTATCCTCATGCCAATGATGGCCGTACTCAGGGAATCCCAGACGGGAAAATCGGACGGGGAGTCGGGAGTCGGAGCCGATCCGATGTGTCTCTCCCCCGTTATCGGGCAAATGACTTGTCGACTTTCTCCAATTCCGCTCCAGTGCACTCGACACCCAGAGCCGCAACAATGGCGCTGCCGCCAAAGATTTTGATCGTGGGAGGAGGGGTCTTTGGATGTGAGTTGAAACTAGCCCAAGAAATATATGCCGAGAAGTTTCCATTATGGCTCAATGGCATTTGCGACTACCCAACACCTACTGCCGTTGATACGGCTATCAACTATGAGCTACTTTCGAGAAATCCTCCAACTAACTACTCACCAGTGTCAACCGCTCTTGCACTGACCAAGCGGCATCCAAACTCCCAAGTCACGCTGCTGGAGGCATCGCCCACCATCCCCAACCCCCACGGCTCGTCCGTCGACAGCTCGCGCATTGTGCGCGCGGACTATGCCAACGGCGCATATGCGAAGCTGGCCGCAGCCGCCATTCAGCGCTGGCGCACGACCGACTGGGGCCGCGAGGGACGGTACACGCAGAACGGACTGCTGCTAGTGTATCCGCACGACAGCGCCAGCGCCCAGGAGTATGCGCGCAAGAGCTACGACAACGTCAAACAGATCGAGAGCGAACAGGTCGAGTTCCTCCCGACCAAGGCCGACGTGCTCAAGGTGGTCCCGGCATACGGAACGGACCTCGACGTCGCGGGCGGGTACGTGAACTGGGGGTCCGGCTGGTCAAACGCAGCAGCGAGCGTGCGCTTCGCCAAGGAGCAGCTCGACCGTGAGGGCAAAGTCACCTTCTGCACCGGCGTCGTCGAGCGCGTGCTCTTCACCGGGACACGAGCGACGGGCGTCGCGCTGGCAGACGGCACAAGCATCACAGCCGACCTAGTCGTGCTGGCCACGGGCGCGTGGACACCGAAGCTGGTCGACCTGCGCGGCAAGGCGGTCGCCACGGGGCAGGCGATCGCATACCTGCGCATCAGCGACGCCGAGCAGCAGCAGCTGGCACACCTGCCGACGATCCTCAACTTCGCCACGGGCATCTTCATCATCCCGCCGCGCAACAACGTGCTCAAGATCGCCCGCCATGCCTACGGCTACCGCAACCCGACCGCTGTCGCTGTCCCCGGCACGGGTGCCGGCTCGTCCGCCGAGACCATGCAGGTCAGTCTCCCGGAGGCAGGGCTGCCGGTTCCGCTCGAGGGCGAGGATGCCTTCCGCACGGCGCTGAAGCAGCTGCTGCCGCGGTTTGCGGACCGGCCGTTCGCCGACACGCGCGTGTGTTGGTACACGGATACGTAAGTCTGCCCCATCCCCAGTCAGAAGGACAAAATCCCAAATCGACGGTGTCACTCACATTGCCGTCATTCTTGCAGTCCCAAAGGCGACTTTATAGTGTCGTACCACCCCGCCCACCAGGGCCTTTTCCTCGCGACCGGCGGCAGCGGACACGCGTACAAGTTCTTCCCCGTGCTGGGTGACAAGGTCGTCGATGCGCTCGAGGGCTCGCTGGAGCCCGAACTGCGTGAGCTATGGACGTGGACAAAGCAGAGCAGGCCGGAGGCAGGGGCCGACACAGAGGATCTGTTTGATGGGGACGGAAGTCGATCTGGGGAGAGGAAGTTGAATTTGAGGGAGGAGTTGGCAAAGACAAGGAGTTCCCTCTAGATGGGAAAAATGTAGATACAGCGTTGCCTAAAAAGCTTAGAAATAGACCCCGCCAGGGCATCCACTACTTCCACTACTTCTACAAAACTAAGAACGAGAGAATTCGCTTCAACTTTTTCATTCGATAATGGTAGCTCCAGCCAACGCCCGTTCCATCAATCTCCCAGCCCTCGCCAGAAGAAACCATGGAAGCTCAGAGCTCAACATTTTTTTTGGCCCATGGGGAACAAGTCCAGCATGAATAAGACCAGTAGACCAGTAAAAAAAAAAAAAAAAGAAAAAAAATTAAGAGGCAGCCATTCGACCAGCGCACAGAACCGCCTCACTGCGGTGTGCAGCAATCTAGTTGTAAACAATCGAAATGGTGAAAAGAAAATCCCCGGGGATCACCGAATCGCTAAAACGCCCAACAATGCTTGCATGAAGAATCGTGAAAAGTGGGGGAAAAAAGGCGAGGTCGAGAGCAGAGGCATAGGAGCAGAGGCACTGTTCGAAGCTTCGCGCAGCAAAAGCAATGTTAATACAAAGGTGTGAATTTCGAAGAACATTTGTCGACGGAATGATCTGTCAGGAGTCATCAGACCTTGCGGAAATCTGTGCGGGTAATTAGCTCAAAAGACCTCTCATAATTGCAGTTCGAGGTCACCTACCAGACAGCACAGGATAGATCAGCTCAAAGGCCTGGTAGATCTCCTCACGCACTTTCGCACCAGTCAGGACAATCTTGCCACTGACGAAGATCAGGAGAACAATCTTGGGCTTCATCATGCGGTAGATCAGACCAGGGAACAGCTCGGGCTCGTAGGAACTGAAGTTGTGGTGGCGACTGGCCAGACCCTCCAGACGGATGGGGAACTTGATGTCACAGGAGCCGACGATGTTCTGGATCTTGAAGTCCGTGAACTTGGCATTGAAGCCAAGCTTCTGGATGATGCGAGCGTACTTGCGCGAGGCCAGCTTGGAGTCATCCTCGGACTTGGCACCGGTGACGACCATCTTGCCCGAGGCGAAGATCAACGCAGTGGTCTTGGGCTCACGGATACGCATGATAACGGCAGCGAAACGCTAAGACAAGGAACAACCAGTTCAGCCACACGGTCCCTTGATGCTCTCAATCTCAGGGAGGTGTGGAATATACCTTGGGGTTGTACTCGGCATTGCGAGCATGCAGCGCGATGGTCTTCAGATCCAGACGGCAGTCCAGATTGACGGTGGCAACGATGTTTCTTAAGAGCTTTGGTTCAGCCATCTGGTCAGACCCAGAAGAACAGCCAGAGTATACTCACTGCAAGGTGGGCACAATGCCACTGCTGCCCGTGGTCGCACCAGGAGTTGCAGCCGGAGTCGCCGGAGTAGCGGGAGTCACCCCATTGCCAGTGACGGCATTCCCTCCAGCAGGCTGACCATTCGCACCAGTCGCACCAGTCGCACCCTGAGCCATGACCTCTTTCTCAGAGTTGGGAGGGGTCAGGTCTCCAGCACCACCCGGGAAGGAAAGCGAGGAAGGAGAGGTGAAGGCACGAGCCTGAGTGGCGTTTGAGGGGTGGGTGGTGAGCGAGTCCATGATATCACAGAATCGCACGTGAAACAGACGTGGAAATCAGAGATCAACTGCAGAGGGAGTCAGAGAAAGCAGAGGGTGAAGACGTCAAGACGTCAAGATGTGGAATGTGACGTGAAGACGGGAGCGGGAGGGAGGAGGGGTAAGAGATAAAATGGGAAGAGGGGTGTGAAGATGGTGAGGCAGCGGAGAGGTGCAAAAAATACAAAATTGGTGGGCGGTGAGGAGGCTGGGGAAGAGGACGAACCAGCTGTGTTGCTGGGAGATGGACAAGTCAATGTCTCCCCCGAAAATATAAGGCTCTGACGTGAAGGTCACGAGTCCGATCGCATTCGATGAAGAAAAGCACACTCAAGTGTTTTCTGAGACCACAATTATGGCAGATGGAAAGGAACAGACAGCTTTTTTTTTTCCTCCTTTGAATTTTTTTTCCCTGTCGAAATTTCCTCAGTTCTTTTTGGGAATGAAATTGTCTATCTGCGCGATCTGAAGAGAGTGGCGAAGCTGGGAGGCAAGCTTCCGTTGTTTAGTTAAGGCCGACGGACCTGTTTTTCCTCTCCAATATGAAAATGAAAAAAAGGAAAGGCTTCTTCCCGGGTCTTTTTTTCTTCTTTTTTTTTTCTTTTTTAAAAAAAAAAAAAAGAAGACCTGATTAGTAGAGAAGTGAAAAGGGAGAGGCAGAGTGATTCTGCCACTTGAGAAGGAAGAAGGGAGGTTCCAGCAGCCGGATGCCAAGACCGAGACAGGAATCCCAGGAGCATCCGGGGGGAGGTTGGGCCTTTATATAGTGCTGAGTCACGGCCCAGGGGAGGGAAAAAGCAGCGACACGCCCTTCCGTCCCATGGATCACTCCCCAGATGGGCCCCGCTAGCGGCTCTGTCACCACCAATCAGCGGGATCTCTCGGTGTGATTCGCTGATAGGGGCATCCACCGCCCCTCCATCCATCCCCCCTGAGTGGCCCATTCGCCCTTGCTTTTATCCTCCACGCCACGGTTGCAGCGACTGGTTTGCCAGTCGCTCCTGCAGCTGCTAGCCCATCCTTCGCGCCCAATCAGCGTCATCGACCCACGCCACTCACTCCCAGCGCGACACGCTATTCTCTCGCCGCTTTAGCGGATGGCAACTGATCAAAAATTTTTCGTTCGCCCTTCTTCTTCTCCTCGACACACCTTTGGGACTATCATGGACACACATGTTTGGTTTCTCGAGGTTTTTTATTTTTTTTTTTAAACTGGAATTTACAGATCTCACCGACTCAACCAACAAAAATAACAAAAAAAAGATCCATACCAGGATTCTTCGCCATCAGGACAGGTGGCCGTTTCCATGTCTTGGACTGGTTTGCCAGTGGCGCCGGGGCCCCAGTCACCTCCCGATCCACTTGGGCTTTGGATGAATCTCTCCCGATCAGTTACGTAGTTCTTGATTTCCTGATTGTGATCTATGTCATTTCTCTTTTATTTTATGTTATATGCAATACCAATATATCTATTGATATTGTATGTTGTGATTGTGACCATGGTATTATGGCATTTTCTACGGAATTCCGGTATGCTTCATACCATACGCAGTGCCGTGGCCGTCACATTCCTGTCCATCCCATAATCCGAAATCGAGTCGAGGGCGTCAGCCCCAAAAGGAGTTTAGCAGTGCTGCGGGCAATTTAAGCTTGATGGCAGATAGCCTGCACCAGTTGGAGATGACTCTCCATGATGTCAAGACCAGATGGCTTCATGTGACCCATGTGATCGCCCTGAACTCCACAGTATATGATGATGATGATATTTAGTATTCGTGATGATATCTGTCAATATCTACTAGGAATAAAGAATAAAATGGGTGATATAATTCTCGAGATTCACCAGTGAACAACAAACTTTGCCACAACCATTTCCATGGGTGAAAGTGCCCTCGGTGAAGCCGCCCGAAGAGAGAGAAGTGATTCCCATCACGCCCGCTCTGATTGGCCTGTTGCATGAGCCGAGGGTCCACGGGTATCTTCGGCGTTTTTGAAAAAAAAAAGTCCGTGGAGCCGATTTCGACACTTCCTCCCGCATCTACCTCCGTGAGAATGTCCATTGCTCGATAGAACCACCCCCTCCGTCTTAAATCGCCCTGCCGTTCATGATGGCATCTAAAGGTGCCGTCTTGCCTCTGCTGAGGCGTGAATTACGGGCCTCTTCATCTCGGTTCTCACGAGCCTCCGTATCCACGATCGCCCGTCCCGCCGCTAGTCCGAGCCCGTTTGCGACCTCCGGGAGGCGGATAGCTCGACGGACAGCTCCCTTCTCCCCGTTCAGCCAGAATCGTGCCTTTTCGCAGTCGGTATCAAGGACGTTTACAGATGAGAATGGTGACTTTGATCCTCGTTCAGTGGAGCGGGAGTCCGACGAGGTGGATGTCTGCATCGTGGGAGGCGGTACGTGCTTTGGAATCTTATACATCTCAGACTGTCTCTCCTAACAAAGTCTTTTTTGCTAGGTCCCGCCGGTCTTGCCGCTGCCATTCGATTGAAGCAACTTGCCAATGAAGCAGGCAACGACGAGTTCCGCGTTCTTCTCCTGGAAAAGGCCGGTGAGCTGGGAGCCCACATTGTTTCTGGCAATGTGCTCCAGCCGACTGCGCTCAACGAGCTGATCCCCGACTGGCTGTCCGAAGACAACCCCAACCGTTTCGAAGGCGCGACCCCCGCCAAGGGTGACAAGATGCGCTTTCTCACCAAAAATTCGTCTTTCCCACTCCCCGCACCACCCCAGATGAACAACCACGGAAACTACATTATTAGTCTCAACGAATTGACCAAATGGCTGGGCGAGCGCGCGGAGGAAGTTGGGGTGGAGGTGTACCCCGGGTTTGCGGCCAGCGAGGTCGTTTACAAGTCGGACGGCTCCGTGAAGGGTGTCGCGACCAACGACCTCGGAATTGGCCGAGATGGGAAACCCAAGGACACCTTTGAGCGGGGCATGGAGTTCCACGCGCGTGTTACGCTTCTCGGCGAGGGCTGCCATGGCAGTTTGTCCAAGCAGGTGATCAAGAAATACGATCTGCGACGAGACAGCGAGCCCCAGACCTATGGGCTGGGGATCAAGGAAATCTGGGAGATCAAGCCGGAGAAGTTCCAGTCCGGTGAGATTGTCCATTCGATGGGCTACCCGTTGCCCAAGGATACCTACGGTGGAGCTTGGATGTACCACTTTGGGGACAACATGGTGAGCATCGGTTTGGTGGTGGGCCTGGATTACCCCAATCCCTGGCTGTCACCATACGGGGAGTTCCAGAAGCTCAAGCACCACCCTCTCTTCAAGGATGTGCTGGAGGGCGGCAAGTGCATTTCCTACGGCGCCCGTGCCTTGAACGAGGGTGGGTTTCAGTCGATTCCCAAATGCGCGTTCCCCGGTGGTGCCCTGATTGGTGACACCGCCGGGTTCTTGAACGTTCCCAAGATCAAGGGTACTCACACCGCAATGAAGTCGGGCATGCTGGCTGCCGAAGCGACATTTGCGGCGCTGCAGGGTGAGGACAACGGCACTGTGTTCCTCTATGACTACGAGAAGGGGCTGCGGGACTCGTCTATCTGGAAGGAGCTGTATGAGGTGCGCAACATTCGACCTTCGTTCAACTCCCCGCTAGGATTCTTTGGCGGGCTCGCCTATTCCGGGCTGGAAGCGTACGTGCTGCGGGGCAAGGTGCCGTGGACCCTGAGCCACCATGGTACAGATTCCGGGGCCACTCGGCCTGCCTCCGAGTACAACAAGATTGAATACCCCAAGCCGGACGGCGAAATCAGCTTCGACATCTTGACTAGTGTGAGCCGGACTGGCACCAACCACGAGGAGGACCAACCTGTGCACTTGCAGGTCGAAGACTGGGACCAGCACAAGGATCTTGCATGGCCCCAATACAAGGGTGTGGAGAACCGCTTCTGTCCTGCCGGTGTCTACGAGTACGTCGAGGACACCAGCAAACAGCACGGCGTCCGGTTCCAGATTAACTCACAGAAGTAAGTGATGCTCCTGCCATCTGAAGAATTCAATACTAACAATGGGTTAGCTGCATCCACTGCAAGACGTGTGATATCAAGGTGCCCACTCAAGATATCAACTGGCAGACACCCCAGGGTGGCGAGGGCCCCAAGTACGTGATGACATAGGAGTTTTGGGGAAAGCCCTGAGATAGAAACCAAATGTGTATATATTATGAAGAATACCACCAAGCGCGACCAGCAATTATTTAGTTCAGCATCTGACAGTGGCGAACCGAGTCCCCATGGGGTGTGGGCTTATTGAACCATGGAAAGCCGGTGGAGATCTTGATCGACCCATCCACGGAGACTGTCAAAATATTGACAGTCTTAGTAGATGTCTCCTGACTAGACTATTCTGTAGATAATTCAATACTTGACTTGGTTCAAGATCTCAGACGACTCTCCATGGATACTAATTGCCTCTTCTCTCCGCACAGTGGGACCACGTGCATCGAAAAGTGAGGCGACAAGGTTTCCCACCGCCAGTTTCTTCTTCCCTTCACTTCTACCCTTCTCCGTCTCTTGTCTGTGCTTTCTTTCCTACACTTCTTTGATTTGATTTGATTTGATTTGATTTTTTTCTTGCTTCTTGCATGCCTGAGCCTACCCTGATTTAGCTGACTCGGTCATCTGGGGGATTAAGCGCCCTGTCGCGGACTCTCACAGGCGCCCGTAGCTGTCCTGGACTCAGGCGCTTGCGGTTCGTGTCCGGGTCTCGCCTTGTCTTTTTGAACCATTCTTTTCTTCTTCTTCTTTTCTCCCTCCCTAATCATTTTCCTTTATTTGTTTCCTTAAGCTGTGGTCTTGACCGTGACCATGACTGAAGTCTCGTCGACCAGACTTTATCTCGGGAACCTTCCCCGCAACGGTATGTTGGTGTCCGACCGCCTCCAACCATCCCCTCACACCTGGATATGGGCCCTCGGTTGCCTGCTTGTTTGATTCTTCTCTTTTTGTTAGGAAAAGACGAAAACAAGAAAAATCAATCATTGGCCTATTACCCTCAAAGCAGCTGTATTTCAAAAGACAGCCGTGGGGCAACCGATACCTTGGATATACCCTGTCATTGCATCACAGCCCCGGGATATTGATGAGCTAACAATATTGGATTATGCCCTCACAGCAACCAAACAGGATATCGAGGAACATTTCGGCAGCCATGGATCTGGCAAAATCACCGAGATCAAGCTGATGAATGGCTTTGGCTTCATTGAATACGAGGATGCACTGGATGCCCGGGATATTGTTCCTGGTAAGCAATACCTCCCTTTTCAGTTATTTAAATGCTCGTTTGCTGATGCTCTGGTTGTGTGACCTAGCTTTCCGTATGTCCTAACCCTACCTTGACAATCAACTTTTCGCTTATCAACCTCGCTCCCCACAGATGGCAGCGACTTCAAAGGCGAGCGGCTTACTGTGCAGTTTGCTCGGGGTCCACGACGCAAGGAGAATTTCACTCCTGGTCCCATGGATCGCTCTCTTGCCCCTCGCCCGCGTCGTACCATGTTCCGGATGCAAATTTCTGGACTTCCTGATACCAGTTGGCAGGTTAGCAGCCCACGCACATCCCCTCCTGGATGCTCTGGATTCTATTGTCCTTGGCCACCACTGTCCTTGAACTATCCATGCCTTCCAACGCGTCTTTTGCAAGATCTTTGGTTTTGATTGTTGGAGCCATTGATCTGCGCTTTACGCTGCCCCTCCCGCTAGTCCGGCAAACCCTTTTGTGGACTTTGCAGAGACTGGGGAGATATAGCAAATGACTGGCCATTTTGGATACAGCCCTTGGACTGGACTTGGACCTCCCCCCCCCTTTGCCCTTGATCTGGAGTTTCTGGATACCTCATTGTTTCCCTGGACCTGGACTCACCACACATTATCTAGGACCTCAAAGATTTTGCCCGTCAGTCTGGACTGGACGTAGTTTACTCTGAAACCGGCCGTGAACTGGGTAAAGGGTAGGTTTCCGTCGGACCTCTGCCACCAGGACTTGCTTTGTGGAATTCAATTGACATCTGAACAAGGTTTGTGGAATTCGAGACCGCCGCCGACCTGAAGTCGGCCGTGGAGAAACTCGACCAGCGGGAGTTCAAAGGCTCGCGGGTGACCTGCATTGCGGATGTAAGGATATAACCTCGCTGTTTGCCGGACCCATTGGAGAATCCCCGTCTCATTATTTTCCAGATCCAGAGCTATGATGACCGTTACCGGGATGCCCACCGGGCCCGTTCCCCGCGTCGGCCCTATCCTCCCATGGACGACTACGACCGCAGGATGCCTCGTGGCTACAGCCCCCGGAATCACTACCGTGAACGGTCTCCCCTTCCCCTGCGCCGGGACTACTATGACCGAGCGGACTATGGACGCCGGACTCCCCCACGGCCTCGTATCGAGGATTATCCCCCCCCCCGCGTCGTCCCTATGACGACCCGTATGATACCCGGCCCCCACCCCCCTCCTCGTCACTACGATGACCCCTACCTCGCGGCCGCCCGGTCGTATGGTCGTCCCCGCTCCCCTCCTCGAGGTGACTACATGGCTTACGACCGTCCTCGCTACTGGTAAACCTGCGACCCGGACATCTTCATTCATGCTTTGTTTCTTCGCCCATTGCACGTTGCAGCAGGCCATTGATTTGATTTCTTTTTCTCTACTCCAAATACCCGCGACGTCTCACTGGTTTTATGGTGCCATGATATCTTTTCATCTGCCGAGGGTTCATTTCAGCATTTCTTCACTGGCCGGGTTTTTCTTTTCTTCTAAAGACTGCACAGCTTGCACAATTTCTTCGATTCTTCGGTTCTTCGGTACTGCTTTTCATCTCTAGGGTTCCCGTTTCGGCGTTAAGTGGAAGAGCACTGAGTTGAGCCCCATGAACAGTTTGCAACCTCGACAGCATGTGTTTCTGCCACTTGAACAGCTTTGCTCGGTTTTCTGACTTATGGCGTTCTTCTTCCTGGCTGTACAGATACCGGATGCAGAGACAAATGGGACATGGTAGCTATTTCTCCGTGGCATTGCGGTAGAATGTAGAATGTAGAACAGTGAACAGTGGTCCACGGATAGCTTGGGTGGGGCTGAGTAGAGCGCATATCTCATGATCTGCCCCGCCAAAAAACTTCCCGAGCTTGTCTTCGCCATTTCCCACCATTGGAAGTCATGATCGTCAATTGGGAGCGCACTTGATTGCCATCGCAGGAAAAGATTGAATATCATTCTTGGCCGAAGATCCGTGTTACATGCTGTACATCGAGAACAGACTCGGTGGTCACTAGTTATCCCCATCTACGTCAGAGCTGCATCGTGGACCTCTTGCAATCAGTGTCAACAACGTACAATTTTTCCGGTGGATTTTTATTCTCTGGTCCACACAGATCACCATGGCCGACAAACTCCTAGACCTCCACATCCCCTCCCGCCCCGCCGTCCTCGACAGCGTCCGCCTTGGCAGCATCGAGCTCCCGCTCCCCGCCGCCCCAGATCCATGGCACCGCCCAGAGAAAAAGCAGCCCTGCACCGCAACCCTCAAGCTCTCGTACTCGTCCGCCGTGGCGGCGGCGGCCGCCGATGACGTGTCGCTCTCGCTGGACTACGGCAAGCTGTTCCGGCGCCTCGAGAGCGACGTCCGCAACATGGCGCTGCAGCAGCAGCACGCGCTCCAGCGCATCATCAGCGTGGAGGGCACGCGGCGCGAGGATATGCGCGCCAGTGCGCTGGGCGAGGATCCGCGCGTGACCGCTGCTATTGTTGCGAATTGTGGGCTGGGGTTGCTGGATGAGACGGCTGCTGGGGTGCGGCGGATGGCTCATACCCACCAGAGTCCGCGGTCTAGCTTCTCTGGTGCTAGTACTGGTGCTGGTGCTGCTTGGGTTAACTCGGCTCCCATTGCTGCGGACTACGGCCAGTGCGAGGTTGAGCTGCACCTGCCCAAGGCGCTACTGCGCGCTGATGGCGGGCTGCTTTATCGCTGTGTCACTGTGTGGGGGTATCACCAGCGGGCTCGCTCTGCGGAAGCGGAGGCGATTGACTCGGCGGTGCGGTGCCCTGTTGTTTTGGAGGAGGAGTTCCGCATCGACGGGATTCGCTGCTACTGCATCCTCGGCGTCAACTCGCATGAGCGCGTTGAGAAGCAGGCTGTGGTTATCTCGCTTGAGTTTAAGGGTCCGGGACAGCTGGCTTGGGGGTCGACTGTGGTTGATACCTATCAGACTATGACGCGGGCTGTGGCAGAGGTTTGTTTCTTCTTTCTTCCCTCGATTAAAGCGCTGTTGTTGCATTTAAGTAGGTTGGTTGCTAACTTGATATAACAGAAAGTCGAGGAGACCTCGTTCCAGACTGTCGAGGCGCTGGCGACGTTTGTGGCTCGCATTGTGACGGTGGACTTTGGTAACGAGCGCGTCACGGTCCTCGTGGAGAAGCCCAGTGCCCTGGCATTTGTTCAGCGATCTGGCGTTGAGATTACTCGATCGCAGGAGTTTTTCAAGAACCATGATGTTCCGCGGCGGTGATAGCAGGCAGCTGAAATTTGCAGGATATGCAGGACAGGACTGCGTGGTGCCTTTTTTCATGCTTCAAGTAGGGTTGGGTTACTGTACAGCTATTCCAATTGAAACTTGAACTACTTTCAAGGCACCTTGAAAATAAACATAGCAGATGCTAGTCGGATGCCGCGTGTGTTACGACGAATTCCGTGGCATCGTTTTTTGTCGGCTGTGGTGGGTAGGGCTGCGCTGGTCGAGAGGAGGGATAGGCTTATGAGGAGGCCGATGATGAGGGCAGAGAAGCGCATCTTTGAACAAGAAAGAAGCTTCCCCATATAATTGCTGTTCTCACTCAAGTATTTTTTCTTTCTAGGCCTCATTATTCAAAATTCTCTACTATACCCAAATGGAGTGCCCGGCCCTGAAGCCCTCTTTAGGTACATCGTTTATCCCGTTTGATCAGATAACGCTCTTAGACCCACCACCCTAGTTTGAGTGGCCTCAAACCCCCAAGAATTAATCCGTCTTGTCCCTCGAAGATAGTCGTTGGCCCCGCATCAGTAATGTCAATGCTTCCACATGAGCGGCACCGCAGCCCCGAACTGGGACCGTGGGAACCGCTCAGGCGGCAGAACCGTATCAACAGCGACATAGCAACAGGAATTGAGACTATGTGGATAAGAGCGAGGATCAGAAATGTCAGGAAAGGAGCCGCTTCGAATTGGTCCCAGAAAAACGTTGTCAAGGGCTGGAAGAAGGTGTCAAGAGAAGCCGATGGCATTTTCAGAGGTTGGGTTGCAACTTGACACTTTGGGCCGTAGACGATGGTGCATAGTGTCAGTGATTAGCTTGAGGGGTGTGGAGGATGGAAAAAGGACAGAGCTGGAATGCTCCAACGCTTTCATTTATCCCGTGGGGGCTTAATGCAAGATAAGCGTGCTTGCCCAGCAGGATCCGCCATTACAAGCATTTTGGTTACAGGCATTTAGAAGGGTCTCTTAGGAAATAACCTACAGAGAATACTTTCTGCCTCGACGGATCTGCAGTATGCAGGCCAATCACATATTGCTTTGCTTACCTATGCCCCTGCAGTTTTTTTGTCTCCAGCTTAAATAGAGTAAAACCCAGCCGACACCTTTAGACCCCTAGATGGAAAATACCTCGGCAAATGCACTTGTTCACTTTCAGAAGCGTGGATCTTTTGCCGCGACTCTGTCTACGTGGATGTAGAACCTCAGGCAGCAATGATTAGTAACCGCGATCTTCTCAACCCTCGAGAGGATCACATGATTACCGAATTGGGATTAGTCGCGCCCCGGATTTGCTAAGTGACGATTTTCTTTGAATTTCCAGCCTTCCTTCATTGCTCTCCCTGTGGGAAACTTCTGGTCATCTCAACTCAACTTAAGTCCACCCTGGACCCTGCTGTTCCTCTATGTGCCTATCTGCGCCCTTATCCCTCGCCTCGACTTCCCTTCCTGGCTTTCAGGCCAACCTCATTCCAACTTTTTCGCACCGCGACCTGGCTCCTCCTGGTACTTCCGACGTGTTTTCCCTTTCTGCGCTCTCCCCCTCCGCCTTGGCGTTCGACTTCGCGCTCGGCGAGGTGACTTGGCTAGGGGTCCTGGGTCCGTCCTGAAGAAGGGCGGACGGTAAACCTGCGCGAGCGATCCAAGGCTGGTCGGATCCGAGACAATACAAATTCGGACTACGACACGCTTAAATTGAATAAAGTACGTCTATTCCATCTTTTTTTTTTTCATTTTCCTCTGATATTATGGGTGGGGCGAAGGGAGGGTCAGACGAAGACTCTGCATTTACCCCTCCAAATAATTTCCCCCGGGAACAATAGGAAACTGAGAGCTAATTGAGAGATGAATGTCAATAGAGTCTATGAATAAAGAGATCAACCCCTCGATTGTTCTTTAAACATTGTCATCCTGGTGGCTGGGATCAATAGACCAGTTGACTTTTTGAGCGCTTACCGTCGGCGCTTCTACTTAAACCTCCCATCCACACACGATCGCTCCTCACAAAGCTACCAGCGATCGCCATGGCTTCATCCGGGACTTGCGATGACCTCTCCATTGAGGATGTGTTCAGTCCACAGGCCGATGGTGCGCAGCCCTCAATTGACATCTCGACCAATCACCATGGCCTCGACATGCACATGGGCGTTCCGGGGATGATCAACACCGGAAATGTTCCGCCGCCGACGCTCAACCCGAATCTGCTGGCCGGCAAGTCGCAGCGGCGAAAGAAGAAGAAGAAGCAAGCCACCCAGGCCGATCCGGCTCGCTCGACCGTGCGCGGCTTCACGCCCCTGGCTTCTGGTGACGAAGACTCGGACTTTTCGACAACCAGCTCCCGCGTGGCCGAATCGCGCCCCACGACTTCGCTTGGCAGCCGGGCCAGTCCCCTGGTGCAGCCCTCCGTGGGCCACGGAGTGAGCGCATTGAAGCTCCAGCTCGATTCACTGAGTCTTAATGGCAGCCAGACCGCTGTGTCCAATGGACATTGCTCTGAAGTAACCAGCAATGCGAGTGTCAACTCCGACAGCGACAATACTGAGGTTTTGACCAGCTACGAAGTGCCCCTGGAGCATGACTTCGTTAGCGCCGATGCGGAGGAAGAGAAATCCGAGACCACTGCTGCAGATGTAGCGGGTCCTGACGCCGACATGCGCAACAAGCTGTGCCGGAAGATGACTGCGGGCGATTTTGAGCCTCTGCTTTGCCTCGGCAAGGGCTCATTTGGAACAGTGTTGCTGGTGCGGCATGTGGTCACGGGAAAGCTGTATGCGCAGAAGCAGTTCCGCAAGGCCTCGCTCATCGTGCACAAGAAGCTGGTGGAGCAGACCAAGACGGAGCGCACGATTCTGGAGAGTGTCAACCGGCACCCGTTTGTCGTTAAGCTGTTTTATGCCTTCCAGGACCACGAGAAGCTGTATTTGATCCTGGAGTACGCGCAGGGCGGCGAACTCTTCACTCATCTGGCCATGGAGCGCATGTTCGACGAAGACGCGGCGGCGTTCTACATGGCCGAGATGGTACTTGCGCTCGAACATCTGCACCAGAATGTCGGAGTGCTGTATCGCGACCTCAAGCCCGAGAACTGCCTGCTGGACCGCAAAGGCCACCTTCTGCTGACCGACTTCGGACTGAGCAAGATCGCAGTGAGCGACGACGACCGCTGCAACTCCTCCCTCGGCACAATCGAGTACATGGCGCCTGAGGTGGTTCAGGGTAAGCCGTACGGCAAGGCTTGCGACTGGTGGTCGCTGGGTGCGCTGGGCATTGATTTGCTCACGGGATCGCCGCCGTTCCGCGCCAACAACACTGCCAAGCTGCAGGAGAAGATCGTGAAGCAGAAACTCGTCTTGCCTTACTTCCTCGGCCCCGACGCCAAAGACCTCCTCATCCGCCTGCTGCGCAAAGACCCCGCCAAACGCCTCGGCTACCACATGCCCAAGGACCTGACCACCATCAAGAAGCACCGCTTCTTCCGCAAGATCGACTGGGCTGCCCTCGAGCGCCGCGACCTCACCCCTCCGATTCAGCCTGTCGTCACCGATCCCGCTCTCGCCGAGAACTTCTCTGCCGACTTCACCCACATGCCTCTCAGCCCAACTATCGCCCCTGCGGACATCGACGGTTATTTCGACCCAATCCACGGCAACAAAGGCCCCTATTGCACCGATTCCGGCTCCCGTGCCTTGTCGACTGGCTTGTCGGGCCAGGCTAGTGGCGAGGCCGACCCCTTTGGGGGCTTCAGCTTTGTGGCTTCGAGCAGTCTGCTGGACCAGGGACTGAGCGTGATGACTGAGGGATATTGAAGGAAGAAAAAAAAGCTGCATTTGAAAAGTGGGATTGTTTACAAGACGGTGTTCAAGAAGGCGTTTGTTATGGACTTTTTTTTTTTTTTTTGTTTCTGGTTCTGATTCTTTTTTCGGGAGTTTCGGTCTTCATCCTGATGTGCTAGAACCTGGCATCATTGCATCCAATTAAGCCCACCCCGTAGAGGGTATCTATATTTCTTCTCTACTTCGCATGTCAATATCTTGGCTCCATACGTAGAAATGGAAAGTAGACATGAGCCCACGGAATCTATACCCCAGCTCTTGCGAGCCCCCACAAACAGACGCACAAGACCCAACACCCTATAACTGGCTAAGCTGGCTGGCTTAGGTGATGTTGAGTAGGTTTTTGTTTAAGAGTGGGCTCGTCTGGTTTCATCTATTAATTTCGAGGCGAGAAGAAAAGCAATGCAATGCGAAAGAAAGGAAAGCTGGGATATATTAAGAGAAGTTGACAGTGTAGCCTTCTCTATGGGGGAGTGTTAAGTGAAGTGGTCATTCTACTCTTCAAGGCATTTCTCTTCTTATATTTTGTTTACTTTCAAAGGCAAGTAGTAAAGGGGGGGATTATCTGAGTATGGAATTTCATTTAAGTTCATTGATGGCCATGTTTGCAAATTCCACAGTAAAATGCTACAATTCCACAGCATCGCGATTCTCTCAGCCTGGGAAAGCATCTTGTTTTTCTTTTTCGTTTTCGTTTTCTTTTCTCTTTCAGACCAGACTCGCCGCTAAATCTCGCCCTCCTCACTACCTGCACCCTCATCCTGATCGTTCTCCGTGCCGGTCTCAGTAAGGGTCTTCCCCTTTTCGGGCTCGGGCTTTCCCTGCTCAACGGTATCGGAAGCCGTGGGGACAGGGGCAGAGGCAGAGACAGAGGCAGTGGTCGAATCGGCGGGAGTTTCCTCAGGGATCTCACCCTCTTCTGCACTTGATTTCTCTTTTTCATTCTCCGAGAGATCTGGTAGCTTCTGGTCCTTGGTGGGCGTAGGTTGCGCGGATGACTCCATAGCCTTCAACGGAATGCGCGGTCGAGACCCCGATGGTTCGGGGGTGGGAACCGTTGCATTGGGGCCGGGCGAAACAGTTCGCTGGCGTTTGGGAGACCGCTCCCCGTTCAACGCCTTGGAAGGAGAGGGTTGTTGCTGCGGCTGGTTTGGGACTTGGGCGGCGGAAGGAGGGAGGTCAGGCTCGCGGGAGCGCTTGCGCCCGTTCGGAGTGACAGACTCGGGTGTGGCGAGAGAGGGTGCATTGGACGCGCTGAGAGTTTGCCTGGCCTCGGGGTTGGAGCCACTAGGAAGGAGGCGTGTCGGGTCTTCTGGAAGGGTGTCTGAGAGGGCGAAGTCGGGATACCCTTTGCTCAGGTTCTGCTGGACACGCTCATAGATCTTGACAATGAATTTGCAGGCGCGGATCAGGTCCTCGAGACGGACATCGATCTGCTCCCACCAGGGCCGACCTTCGTCGTCGTCCGGGAATGCAACGTGACAATGGCGTGCGGCGGCGTACAGAGCTGCGGCGGCGATGACCCGAGAAGGGAACTGCAGACACAGGACGGTGTAGGTGGAGTCGTTGAGAAAGGCGTATGCGGCGTGGCGCAAGGGTCGGTTGTCATGAACGTTCAGGAAAAGAGCGTAGTCCCAGAGGATGCGGTAGGGGGATTCGATTTGCAGGTCGAAGCAAAGGAATTCAAGCATGACACTCTCGTTCTGCAGGATAAGATCGCGCCATTTCCAATAGTCCTTGGACTGCTCGTCGATTATCATGTCCGGTTGCTTCAAGGCGACGCGGCAGCAGGCGATCACAAAGTCCTTCATGCGTCGCACCGTCTCGTCCACCTTGAATGCGACAAACAGGGCCACCGCCGCAATCACCTTGGGGTGCATCAAGCCCGACGCCGCCGGATCCTGGCCGAGGAGCGAGTACCGCATGAGGAACCGGTGCATGTACACTGTAGCCGTCATCGAGGTCTGCGGCGGCATCTTAAGCATCATGCTTGCCTGCCAGATGAACTCAACTGCCCGGTGCCGAATGTAGTCCTCTTTTCCTCGCTCGATCTTATCCATGCGCGACGGGGTACGCTCGAGCTCCTCGTCGGTGAAGAGCCATTTCTGCTGTGCGGCGGCAAGCACAGGATGGGGCAAGCCGGGAATGCGGCGGCGCGAAGCTGGAGAAGCTGAGGGTTCCATGAGGGAGAGTGGTGGCGGAAAAAGTGGGTTGAGGGTCGGAAAGGTGAAAGAAGTCTACTTTAAGTAGAACTTCTTATCAGGTCGACATCGGCCTCCAACAATGCAACAATAGGTGAAGCGCGCCCGCGCGCTCAATAGGTCAATAGGTGTGAATAGGCGAGTAGGTGAATGGGAGGGGATGTATTGTATTCGGCTATTGTCAAGTCCAATCAAGCATTTTTGGAATTCTCATCGCATTATGAGGACAAACCCTAGCCAATCACTGAGAACACAATTCGAAAAGAGAGAAAGGTAGCTCGGGGCTCCCTGGTGAAAGTGCGAAGGTGAAGAAACGCGAAGATGAAGCGACGGGGAGCTTTCGGACCGGAACAACTTGGCTTCCACTGTTGCATGACGATCTTGCAATATTTCCTCGGTCCAGGGCAATCACTTGAAAAACTTCAATTGGTATCTATATCCGAGCGCCTCGCTTGTACATGCAATCAAAAAAAAAGAATATAATAGAAACGCCCATTTACTCTTCCTCACTAACCTCGCTCTCGTCGTCACTAGGGTATTGGCGGGCTGCGGGCTGACTATATTGCTGACTCCGGGCTTCCTCTTCCCGCGCACTCTCTTCAAAAGCAGCCTCCATTTCTGCCGCAAGGGCATCGTCATCCTCCACATTGTCCCCATCAGCGGGTGCAGCAGCAGGCGCTGATGTAGACTGAGCAGTTTTCCCGACAGGAGACGGTAACCGAAACCCTTCCATTTCCTCATCACCATCGTCACCCTCATCGGCCGGAGTGTTATTGGACGAGAAGTATGCTGGGTTCACGCGGAAGGATGGCCGTGATGGGGGCGGGGAGCCCATGTCGATAATTAGATCTCCGTCCACAATGATATTGGAAATGGGAGATTGGTTCGCCTGCTGCGATGCGGTGCCTGTGCCGGCATCCGAGGGCGATGAGCGAGACTCCTCGTGGTCTGGCGGGTGAGAGCGACTGGGAGGCGGTTCGGTGGGCTGAGTCGGAGGAGGTGGATTGTTGACCGGAGGCTTCGCTGGAGGCTTTTTCTTCTGTCGTAGAGGATTCGTCTGAGCCTTAGACTGAGGCGGCGCTTGCAGTTTTGGGGTGGGCTTCGCGGCCGGCACCAAGGGTGTGTTGGCCTTGCTTGTGCTGGTGGGGGGTTCTGGGGTGGTGTGGTTGGACGCAGACTTGTCATTGGCGGCACTCTTGGGGAGGAAGTGCCGGAAGTCATATGGGTTGCTCTCGTCGGCCGGTCCCTCATCCTCGCTGGTGCTGCCTGGATTCCGGTCGTCTCCCGAGGTCGGGTCTTCCTCATGGAAGATGCGCAGCTGCTCGTACTGTTCCAGGACCTGCTTCTCGGTCTTACCCGGTGCTGACTGGAGGTTGAAGTTCAGCTTGGTTGAGACCGGCTCCAACACAAACACTTTTCGGTCGGCGTCGAACACCAGCACGAGGTTTCGCTCCCCCACCGGGTCCTCGCTGCCATGGTATGAATAACTCAAGCTATGATCGGCGTTCGGGGCTTGATCGGTGATTGCGAGGTCGTAGAAGTCGAGCGATTGAGCAGAGCGAGTGATGGTCGAGCGCTGCTGAGGAGTTGCCAACTTGGTCTTGTAATTGTAGTTGATGTTGACCAGATGACTCGGGTTTGCGTTCGCGGCCAGCCGCTCTCCCAGGACAACCGGGTACTCCGCTTGTTTGGTCGGGTCGATCATGGTGGACAACGCGGGTGCGGCCATGGTTCCGCATATGTGTTGAGCAGCACTGGACACTTGGAAGTCGAATTCAGTTCAATGATCAGAACGAACGGAAGATGCACCGTGCAAGGGAGAAACGAGGCCGATACAAAGAGGTCGGGGAAAGGCGGAGTCAGTGGATCGGGGTCTTGGCACTGCGCCGTGATCGTCAATTATCTTGAATATCTTAAATATCATAAATATCTTCAAAGTCTTTGCCTAGGGAATATCTAACATTTGAATATCCGTCTTAGTGCGCTGCCACTCGGCTCGTCAATTGCTCTAGTCGTCCGGCCAACGCCCGGTGCTTGCGCATCACCTCTTCCCACTCATAGCCAATATCCTCCTCATCCCCACTCAGCTCAGTCAAAATCATGCCAAAGTCACCCCCCAGACGACCTAAGCTGGCGGCGCAGTACAGCAGTTGAGTGAGCAGACTTTCTCGTGAGCTTCGATCCCCAACATTGGGCAGATAGGCGCGCATGGTGTCTGTGAGCAGCTGCACAAGATGCATCGGGAATGTCGCCAGAGCCGAAGGCAAACATTGTAGAGGATCATCCGGACGGGATGGGCGTGATTTTGCCTTGGCACTTGCATCTGCTCCCCGTAGTCCAGAAATGGCAAGTTCCGACTCCGATTGCTCGGAGGTAAAGATGTTCTTATATAATGAGACAATGGCAAAGCTTTGCTCGCGGAAAATCTCAATGTACCGCTTCAGATAACGGTCCGTCTGCTGACCATCCGACCATGTGTTGTCGGATTTGCTCTTGCCACCAGTTCTGCGCTGCGTCTCTTGGTCGGCAAGCTCGCGGAGCGGTTCCAATGCCTCCAGGGTTGACACCAGGTGTGCCAATCGGCAGATCAAAAAGATTGCCCCCAATGCTCCTTCGCCTGACCCGGCCGCGCCATCACTCTGCAGAGTTTCCATGTCTGGGGCCACCCGTCGGAGCCAGCCGACGGTTCGCATGCCAGCTGCGAGCCGCAAGTTCTGGGATCGGAGTCCCACGATCAGATTACTTGTCATCTCTTTCATCGCATCTTCCGCTTGTGATGCCACATCCTTGATTAACGGTGAATCGGGGTATAAGGTCTGGAGTCGCTTGATATGTGCATGAAGGTCGAGTGCAGACGAGTAGGTCGTAGAGGTCGTCCCCGTGGTGCCTGAGCTCGCGGAAGCGGCAGACACGGCTGTCGACAGCAGATTCGGGAGTTCCAAAATATCGGACAGTCTGTCAACATTGCGCGCCAGTTGCATGGCTTTCTTTCGCCGCTCCAACGCCGCATTGTCGGTGATCTTGCTGTATTTAGTGGAGAACTCAACCGTCTCCTCGTCGAGCTTAGGGAGAGCATTGCGGAGTTGCTCTGCCTCGCGGGTTACTCCAGGGATGGATGTGCGGAGAGAAGACAAATTATCGGCAGATGTAATAAAGGCCCGGTGCGAGCGGTTGGACAATGCTTGGAGGGAGAGAAGGGTCGAATGGGAGGATTGCGCGAGCGACTGGGGTTCGGTGGATTGGAGGGTCTGGAGGGACAGGGTCGACAGGCGATTGAGGTAGCGAGATGTGGTGGCATCGTGAGTCGGCGTCTCGAGATGCGGAGCTAGCAGCTCCAGTAGAGACTCCATGGTCGTGCTGAACGGCCAACGTTGCGTGGTTGAAGAGGAAGGGAAGCCCGTACGGTGGCCCGTGCGGCAACCATGTGCATCTCCGGGCGTCGACTTGTTTCTTGGTTGTTTCTTCTTTTCGTCTTTTCGCCTTTTCGCCATTCCCTCTGGGTTTCTCTTCAAATGGGATTGCAGCCTCATCGGCCTCAACCACCGCAGACCAGCTGCCTCAGTCCTGGTTGATCGCATTCCGCTGTCGACTGCTGTGCCCCTCCCCCACGTTCCACCATGGGGAAACCACGGGTAAGTCTGTCTAGATATCTGCCCTGGATTTGACGCTAACGCTAATTTATAACTCTCTAGATGATTATTCTCGTCCGCCACGCGCAGTCTGAGGGAAACAAGAACCGCGAAATTCACCAGACTATCCCCGATCATCGGGTCAAGCTCACGGCCGAAGGACACCGTCAAGCACAGGAGGCAGGCAGCCGACTACGGGACCTGCTTCGGCCCGATGATACTCTGCACTTCTTTACTTCTCCTTACCGTCGGACGAGGGAGACCACCGAGGGCATTTTGGAGTCACTAACCTCGGATACTCCCTCTCCTTCGCCATTCCCGCGGCATACTATCAAGGTCTACGAAGAACCACGACTACGAGAACAAGACTTTGGGAACTTTCAGCCATGTTCTTCAGAGATGGAACGCATGTGGATGGAACGAGCCGACTATGGCCACTTCTTTTACCGCATCCCTAATGGCGAGTCTGCTGCGGATGCCTATGACCGAGTGAGCGGGTTCAACGAATCTCTCTGGCGGCTGTTTGGTGAACAGGACTTTGCGAGTGTTTGCATACTTGTCACCCACGGTCTCATGGCGCGAGTTTTTCTAATGAAGTGGTATCATTGGAGCGTGGAGTACTTCGAGGACCTCCGCAACATCAACCACTGCGAGTTTGTGGTCCTGACGCATAACCCAGAAAATGGCAAGTATGCGCTACAGAACCGACTACGCACCTGGTCCGATTTACGCAAGGAGAGGGACCTTGAGCGAAACCGCGAGCGCGCCATGAACGGGCTGGGTCCTACCCCCATCACGCCATCGGAACACGCTCCGATCAGGAGAAAATGGGGAGGCTGTCCTGATGGATGCACGCACGGCATGTCTGCCGATGTAAAACGATCGCTGCGGACAAGCCTGGTAGAATCCATGCGTCATGACAGCGGCCATCCACTCGGCAAGCCATCTGATGGCATGGCGCACCGCAATGGTCATCATCATCTCCCCCATGAGCATGCGCCAGCTGCACCGACTTCTCTTCGTTCCTCTTCGGTTCCGCCCGAATCTAACGAAGAACCCCCTCGCTCAACAAACTGGAACTTTTCCTCCCAGATTACTACTCCCTGTCCCAGTCAACGAGGAAACAACCATCAGTCCGATGCGGTGGACGGGGACGTCAGTCCCCGCACGAAGCCGCGCGATTTCACTGATCCTCGCCCAACCGTCGCTTCATCACATCCGAAACGGCCTCAGCTGCATGGTCTGAACCGAGACAGCGAAGACTATCTCCTCCACCCGCCCACTTCGTCCTCATCTTCTGCGTGTCTGAAATTTGCTCTTCTGCACCTGGGCGGCCGTGACGGAGGCGGCTCTATGAGTGGAGCCAACAGTCTTGCCCCGTCCGATGATGAGGGCGATGACCAAGATCATCATGCTCCGCCACCCACATCTTCCGGTCCTACAACTGGTTCTCGGGCCCTCCCACACCCACGCTCTGAATCAGCGTCCCATTTTCACTCCCCTTTGGTACCGCACCCTCAATCTCAACCACCGCCACCCTCACAGGAGTTTGAAGACGATGGCGACGACGAGATGAGCGCGAATCCCACCGAAACATCTCGGAGATCCCGTTCGCATCATCTCCCTCACCACCATCATTTTCATCATCATCACCATCATCACCACCGCCAGCCGCACCCCCATTCTCAGGCCCTTCCATATCCCAACCATCACCATCACCATCCCTCCTCGGTCGTCCCGCAGTCTGAGTCTCGGATGACCAATATTCTCGGCGACGGGGACGAGTCACAGGAATCACCTTCAAAACAGTGGAGTACCGAGTATCAGTCTCAGCCTGGTTACCACCAGCAGGAAGACTCAAAAGAAAAGTTATCTCTGGAGGCTCAGCAACGAGAAGACCAGAGTATCCGAGGAAGTGTCTACTGATGCTCTCTCTTTTTATCTCTTTTGCTTTACGATGTGACGACTTCTCAATGATTTGATTGCCAACTGCATTACACTTCTACACTTTATATGGCTCGCTTTGATACATACTAGCATTGGTAGTAGATAGCATGGAGCTTCCTTCCATGGTAATAGTAGCATATTTTTACGGTCAATTATTTTAGGGCTGCACTCATCCAGCACCGTTCATCTTCTGGCTGGTCTATGCATGTTTCCCTTCCCGGGAATATACAGTCAGGAGGAGAGGGGTGTCTTCACAGTCAACCTCATTTGAAGACTAGGAAAGAGTATTTATCGCTCATCGGTCAATGGTGGGCAGTTGATCTGTACCTGGATTGAAATTCGAAAATTCTTCAATGTACTGTATGTATATAGCCCCCAATGACTCGAGGAGGCGGTGGTGATCAAAGTGTACAAATTCTGTATATGTACCATGCCGAATACCTAACTCAAGAGCAATTGACTCAAGTTTGATCATTGAAGGCTTTAGCATACTATTATTATAATAGATAAATGACTTTATTTGAGGATACCATCCGAAGTTAGGTGTGATATAAAACTGAACGTTCTACCATGCAGGGCATAGAAGAGAGCCTAAGCCCCTGGCAGCCCCTGAATTAATTATACACACATCGCTAGACATAACATAACAAAAAAAAAAAAAAAAAAAAAAGGAATATCTCTACAGAGAAGGCTATTCCTCCTTCTTTCTCTCCCTCACATCTCTCCCCATATCTTCCTTAACAACCCAACCCACACTATGGCCGGCCGAGGCTGGGTATGGCAGATATTTCGTCTGTTGACAATCCTGCTTGGTATTTGGACAATTGGCATAGAGGGCAACATCATCAGTCGCAGCTGTCGCAATCTCAGAGAGCACGATCTATCAGGGCTCAGAATCTTAGAGAAAGGCAATGTGTACAACAAGGTTTCGGATGCTCTTAGCGAAGCAGCATTAATGGTTTATGTCGCCTACAATTTGATGGCAACTGTCGAGGCCAACAAGGCCAGCTTGTACGACAATTTAAGGAGCAAGCGAGCTTTTTTCGCTCTCCAGGGAGATAATGGCGTGTCAAAGGCTGTGAATCAACCACGTTGGCACACTGTTTACGGTGAGATCCTTCAATACTTTTATTACCCCCAGCCTTTTCTGTACTTGGCTGACCTTGATGCTATTTTAGAAAGAACCGAATCTCTCAAGGAATACCTCGAAGCCCGTGATAGGAAACCAACAACCATTATTTGCGGAAATGCCCATCTTGTGCGACATGACCTCCTCAGCGATGGGAAAAAAAAAAAACCATAAGAGTCAAATCACTGGCCTCTTCTAAATATAGAAAGTACCGCATAGCAGGGTTCCAAGTTTGGGGTATGCTGAACTCTTATATTCCCTTGTCTGTCCTGACATTCTAAGTCAAGGGGTTTCAAGTCATATCATCACGTATGGATCCCAGATCGCTGACTATGTCATAGATCCTTTACTCTATGAGGCCGGACTTGAAGAACATGCATGGTGGGAACCTAACCTTTATGCCTGTGCTGAAAGGTCATTCACTGCTGCAAATGTCAGGAAAACCTACATCATGGTATGCAGTAAAGCCTTTACTGCACATTAAAATGGATGGTCATCGGCCCTGACAACAGAAAGGCCCACTGGGAAGGGGCAAGCTCTAAATTTCGGCATATCTCTTTTTGGAGGGAGTGGCTAAGCTACCACTTGGTTCATGAATTTATCCATTTCCTATTCCATTGTGAGTATTGACCTTGGAGGGTGACACACACAAACAGAGAGAGAGAGAGAGAGAGAGAGAGATAAAAAGCTAAAATCTAACCTGGTTATATTCTTTTTATAGACATAGACCATGAGCTTTGTTCGGGACATATGGTCTATGGTTTTACGGAGGCACGGCAACTCCTCATAGAAAGCCCGAGAGCCGTGGATAACAGTGTTGACAACCAAGGTATGATAATATTAAGTTGAGACCTTCATACCTTGACATGGCACTAAGGATATACAATATTGCCATGAAGCATAGCTAATATTTTCATGAAATTATATAGTGTACTACATGGAGGGTGATGATTGGGCTCATTATGGGTCGGCCACGAGTAAACGGAACTTACTCAGATACTACGGCTACTAGACCTCTCTCATCGCATACATACTTCTCTGAAAGCTAGGTTTAATGAAATGACACTATTGACAGCAATATTCTTGTAGCTGTCTACCTAGAACCAGGGGGGGAGATGACAATCGTATTGCATCGTCGCGGGTAGGTGGTACATCTATGAATTATGAGTATTTAGTACTCCTGCGTCTGATTGTTAGATCCCGCCCCAAGGCGACATCATTAAGTGATGATAAAGGAAAGACTAGATACCGGAACCTAAACCTATTAGGACCACATAACAAAGACATCTGCACAGAGGGGAAAGTAAATGACAAATTGCCAATGTTTTTGTTATTTTATTTGTCTTCAAAGGCTCCCCAACCCTCCCGGACGAGGGCAATCAAGCACTTGCTTGCCGAGGAGTTAGGGACAAAAGAGATCAAATAGACTACATACAGGCCAGTTCCCTCGGGACCATTAATCCCCCAAGCCAGGAGCAGAGCGGCAATGAATCCAGGCGACATAAAACCGCCAGACTCACCGAAGCATGCACCCGCATCCGACTTGAGAAGCACCAGAGAAGAAAAGGTAAATCGAGAACGAACGACTGAGACGTCGACCGGAACAAGAATGAATAAAATGAGGGATGAAGAGGATCAGAAGAATCAATGGGGCAAAAGAATCGATAAGAGAAAGAAAAAAAGAGTCAGGGAAAAAGAGAAGAGAGAAGAGAAGAAGTATTAACGCCGAGGCACGAATGGTAGCGTGGGGAGTGGGAATAATGTACCGACATGAAGAGAAGGCAGAAAGAAAAACGAAACAGCACTCTATGGGTAATCAACCGCCAGACAAAATGCCAAGCCTGAAATAACAAAACAATAAAAATGAGCCGATATGAACCGATGTCATGGGTAATAAACAACGAGGACGGTTTTTGGGGATTCGTGATCGTCGTGACTGCGGCTCCGGCCACCCGGAAGGGTGAAAAAGATCCGACGAGCCAAGAGCATGACATCAGTGTGTGGACGTGGTTGAACTGTGTGCATCGTGGATTGACCGGGGCGTGCCAATGTCGCGGGGTTGGAGCGCTTTTTTTTCCTCTTTTTTTGATTATTTTGAGAATTTTTTTTCGCTTTGCCGACACGAACCAGCAGACGCAGAACAGAAGTACTTTTCGGGTGACACAGGATGCCGATTGCTCATAGGGCTGGCGGGTCAGAAAATGAAGTAAGGCGTGAAAGTCGAATCAAATCGAGAGTATGAAAGAAAACGGTATCATCGAAGAACTCAAACCATGCAAATCGCGCAAATGTCGAAAAAGAAAATCTAAAACACGGCAAAACACGCAAGGACGACTAGGCGGTACAAGCCCCAAGCCCATAAATGTCGTCTGTTTCATTGGAAGTCGTGAGCAAGAAAGAATAGAAAAAGAAAGTCCGAAAGAGACTTTCAACTAGCCTGCAAGAATCGGTTGCAGAGAAGGGAAGGCGGTATTGCACATGTAGTGCTCAAGATGCTTGGCACAATACATGCAGCCACACGAAGAACCGTGACCTGTCCAGACGCTCTGCGCGAAGGGCAAGCCGTACGCGGGAGTGTGATGGTAGGACGGGGGCTGAGACCGCGGCGCCGGCGGCATGTATTGCGGTGGAGGTGCAACCCATGCCCGGGAATACGGCGGCGGCGGGTTCGAGTACGCCCAGGGCCCAACCGAATAGTAATCGGGAGTATTGGGCCCGCTGTGGGGTGCCGACGGAGGCGAGTACTCGGACGCGGTCGGGTTGAGCCACGAGTTTTCGATGTGAGAGCCGCGCTGGTACTGTGGCGGAATGGGGCCCTCGGGAGACATGAGCGGCTTAGAGACGCTGTGGCTGCGAACGATATTGGTGTCAAGGGGCGCCAAAGTCTGACGAGACTCTTGAGCGCGCGCAGTGGCCTTGGCTCGCCAGTTCTTCCAGTGAGCGCGCCACGAGGCAAATCCATCTTGCTGATCATAGATGCGGTCATGGATCCTCCACTCAAAGGCGAACAACCACTCCAGTTCCATGCGGTTCAGCTCGGCGACGGGAATGTTGCTAACCTCGGACCACGACTTGTTCTGGAAGGTGTTGTCATCCAGGAACTTGCTTCCCAGCAAGAGCGCCACCGTCAACATGCGGTAGACCTGGCCACTGCCCGTCTGGAAGACCCGTTGGGCCGACAGCATGCGCATCCGGCTGGACAAATAGAAGAGGCCCAAGAGGATGGTGGAGCTCGGCAGGCGGGTTGAAGACAGGATCTGGTAGACGTATTTCCGAAACTGGGGGGGAACCGAAGATCCTGGGTAGATGCTTCGCGCGAAGTCAATATCTGCAAGGGTGATCTTGGTCGTGTACAAATCATACATTCCCTGGGCCATTTCTGCCACGAAGTCGGACATGCGGTCCATCTCGTAATCTAGATGGGCGGCTACACCTCCGGTCGCCTTCTCTTCCTTGCGCGGCTGCTCCTGCATCGGGGGAATCTCCTGTCGGCGGTACTGGGGCGGGATGGCGCTCTCCATGGGGGAAGCTGGACATTGGTCCGGATCGGAGGAAGAGTGGTCATCGGGCCGTACATGGGCTGGCCCAAGGTGTTAATATCCCTGCCCGAGCGGAGCAGGTGTGCCGACTGGGTGTGCAGGTTCATGGGCGCCGGCTTAGCATAGCACACCGACTGCGAGTACTGTTCGATGAAGTCACAGCCGCTCTGGTGGTAGCGGGGAGGAAATCCCGCATGACCGACCGGGTAGAACGACGGCTCCTCCATGCGACCACCACTGGTGACGTGAGGAGGCGTAGGCAGGCCATGATGGCCTGGGGCGAAGAAAGACGGCATCTCGAAGAAGAGGGTGAGAAAAACCAGTTCAGGACGGGGAGGTAGACGGTCACTGTGTTCCCAGTAACGTGGAATCAGCACACAGGCCTCAGAAGCACCAACCAGATCCACCCAAGAGGGGAGAGAAGAATGTCCTAGAGACAAGGAGACGAACCGTCCACAGCTCCGCCACGCCCTGAGCCTGGGGGGAAGAGAGAGCGCTGCTCAACGAGCGCGTCGCTCTGATATAGTCGTAGGGAACGTCTCTAGTTGAATGACATCGAGGAATGTTCAACCACCCAGTGGATAGAAGACAAGAAAATGAGAGTGAAGGAACGTCAACGAATGGCAAGAAAGCCCTTTGTATGTGGTCACGATCAGGTCTGAGGGTGTAAACCGTTTCTTGAAGAGCTCAAGACCTCTCGGGGAATAGGGAGGCAAAACCACAATAGGAGCAACCCTGCACCGAAATTTGTTGAGAAGACCCAAGACGCGTTAGGCGACCAGATCTAACCCGAAAACTTTTATTTTCTCGCGGACAGGCGAGCCTCACGAGGAATGAGGTTAGCAACGACACTTAGTGAAAAGCTCGTTGAACCGGGAGAAGATGGCAATCAAAAGGGGAGGGGGGGAGGAAGAGAGATGGAGAGAAGAAGAGAAGCACAGGCAATAGGAAAAGGGTTGTGTGGGCAGAGAGTAATGTTACAGGGTAATTAATACCAGGGTCTCGACCGGGGCAGAAATGTTTCATAGACACCGGTAATTATACTTGAGCTATTGTTACATTCTCATTATATTTTGTGAATTATTATTGACTATTGATTGTTGGCAATAGACATATTCTTCTTCTTCTTATTTTACTAGATTATTTATTCTATTCACCCATTCATCCGATTCTCGAGAAGTAGGCAGGTGAATGTGGATTACTCTCCTGCCAAGTCGGCAATACGATGTAATTTTGGCCGGGCCCTTCAGGCGAATCCGGTGATGCAACGCCGTGTCACTGGTTCCCTAAAAAAACCATTGAATTTTTAATTTTTAATTTTTTTTTTAAAAAAAAAAAAAGACCTCGTGGCTCCACCGCCAATTTCCATTACTTGTATACTGACTAATCGTGTCGCTGGAATTGCCCTGGAGTGCCTAAGGTTTGCTATACGTAGAATGATGTTGCCTCCTAAAAATTCCAATAGTATATGACGAAAAGATAGTTATTCCTGAAGACCCTTGGGATCCATGGTGCGCAACTGAAGACCGAGGAATTTTCTTCTCCAATATGAACCAGTGATCGGTCCATGTGCTGACATTCCGCCCGTTGCTCGGCCCACGTTAAGGCCCGACCGGGGGGGTCTTTGCGATTCTCTTATGATTTTATGGTGATAATTTATTAATATAATTAATATAATTACATTATTATTATTATTATCTTGTTGCATATGACTATACTTTTTTTTTCTTGTCTTTCTATTGTAATATCTATTAAATATAGAGTATATAGTCACTATAAATACAGCATTCTCTATGACTGCCTAATGACTTCCGATCACACGCCCCGATTACCCGGTGCGACCACGCAAGGGCTCTGACTTGTCCTCTGGGCAACAAGTGACTCACCTAAGCCCCCCTAAACCCAGTCCGGATCCCTGCATGCATGGCCATGGAGAGAAGGCGGTGTTCATGCAATTGTGACTGGAACGAGAGGCCTTGCGTAGATACCTGGCGCAATGAAGTATAACCTGCTATATTTACTATTATACTATTAGTATTAGTATATGTCATTCCATGATCCTGGATTAGTTCTGGAAATATATTCACGTGGAAATAACGGTTGTTACCCTAGTGAAGCACTATATATAAGTGCGTATGTATACATAGTACCTCACTTTCAGTATCTACGGTTATTCTCTCGAGTTAAGACAATCTCAGCCCCGAGGACTTAAAAACACAGATATCTTCAAGGTTGGCAGCCCAAGAAATAGTAAAGATGTAACAAGAATAAAAACCACGCAGCCCCCATGCCCTGAAACGGCGAACCCTAACCCCAAGTCTCACCGGCTCCCTCCGGCACCTTTTCCTGAACCATACTTATACATATTGTATATCCTAGTTCCCAGTACATTAGTTCACCGAGGATATCCACTGACATGCCCACTCCGTCCAGCTGCAGATGACAGACAGATCAGATCAGACCAAGGAAAAACGAAGTGACTCACTGCACTCCACCGGCTTGTCTGCGTCACCCCCTCTTTGCCTTCCCCTCGCGACCTGTTTTTTTTTCTTCCTCCCCCCCCGGCCTCCTCAACCCCGCGGTAGGAAAAGTCCGGGCTGGTGGATATGCACGCCCCTCTTCTTCTTTTTTTTTTTCCTTCTTCTCTGATTATTTACCTTTTTCTGTTTTCTGTGTAATTCTGGTTGTATTCCACTGGGCGGGGAAGGCAGAAATCATAGATGCACGGTGAGGATACCCTAGGTACTTGGATCTATAGCCGCGGGAAGACCGGTGGTTTACTTACCTATTAGGTAGTAAATATACGGACAAGAGAGTATATATTTTTCCAAATCTATAAATTTAATACGAAAGTCTAATAAACACTCAGTCTACAGACGAACAGAGGAATCATATTCCATCAATGTGGATTGGTATTGTCTATTGTGCAGCGCTTTTCTCCTTTTTTTTTGGTGACTGACACCCATCCCATCGAAAGCAGAGGAGACGCCGGCAAATAAAACAAGACAGAAGGAGGGAGCCTCAAGACCAACCCTCCAAGAGCAGCGGCCATGCGCCGGATCTGCCAACGAAATGGGGGACAAAAAGGGGGGGACAGAAGATCAGGCGCACATGTAGGGCCTGTCAGACAAAACAGAGGGATATCATTAAGATTCACACACAGAGGGGACGAAGTACAAGGCCAAGAAAAGAAGAAAGAGAGAGAGAGAGAGAGAGAGAGAAAAGAAACCAACACAAACATAGACTCGTATACTCGATAAAGTCGTGAGGAAGGGCCATTTCCCTGGCCGGTCAAGCGCCGCGAGGCACCAAGTTGGACGATTCGATGTCCATCACCCTTGAAACCCCCTTTTCTATTGCTATAGACACACCAGGCTTGGAACAAAAACTCCCCGAGCCAAAACGATTCTCCCGTAAAACAAAATTCATAAGCCGTCACACTGAAAAGAAACACATGGCTTTCCAAGCCACTATTCATCTTTCAGGCTTCCAACCAGATTGCCAAGAACGTCCATGATGACGGCCTCATCTTTAGGCTCGCCGCCAGGGAATGAACTTTCCGTGGCAGCCCCCAAAACACGAGCGCGCGCACTTCGGAGCACCTCTCGGATGTAGTTCTTGTCCTCGTAGTCCTCCATCAGAACAGCCTCAAAGTCATCGATGGCCTTGTTCGCTCGTTCAGTAAACGAGGATGACTCTGAGGGTCCAGATGGTGCCGAATTTGGCTGAGCGGGAGGCGGTTGGGGTTGTTGATGAGTTGGAGGCCCTCCGGGGAGAGGGTGTTGTTGCGGTGGCGGATGATGAGACGGTGGGGCCCGTTGTGGAGGCGGGTGAGAAGGCGGCTGCGCCCGGGGCTGCGCGGGTGGCTGGTGCTTGGGTTGGAATGGGGGTCCGGCGGGAGGAGGGAAGGCTTGAGGTTGCGGGTTGATGTGTGGTGGGTGAGACGAAATGGGCTTTTGAGGTGGATATGGTGACTGATGCTGCGGCGGTCCCTGGGGAGGCCTTGGGGTCTGTGATGGTCGGGCCTGAGCACCTTGCGCGGGAGTATCGGAGGCGTAGGGAGAGGTGTATGTTGAGGGAATGGTCTGCGCGAAAGCAGCTGGGAGACTGTTGCGGATGGTACTCGGGATGGGAAAGGAGGCAGGAGCAGGGGTGGGCTTGGGAGCTGCAGCCGGAGTCGCACTCGAGGCCGGATTGGGAGTTGGAGTCGTAGCCGGAGCCTGGGTCGGGGCCGCAGGGGGGGCCGGAGCCACCGTCGGTGCGGGAGCAGGTGCCGTTGAAGGAGGTGGATAAGGACTGGAGTGTTGTGGAGCAGCAGGTGTTGGAAAGGGGGCCGGTGGGATCGAAGGGAACTGGAAGTGCTGGTGCTGGTGCTGGTTGGGCGCTGGGGCTGGTGCCACCGGCGGGGGTGCGTACGAGTGGGACATGGGAGGCATATATTGCTGAGGAACATTGGGCGGAGGCTGCGACACCTGGGGCGGCGCCGGAGGAGGCGACGGGCGCCTCTTCTTTTCCTTCTCGACCGATGCGCCTGGCCGAAGTTGCCATGACCATCCCTTTCCATCTCGCTCGGCATGCATGAATAGATGGCTGTTGCCATTAAGGTTATGCCGCACACTGGATGTCCAACCCTCGGTCTCGCACTTGAAACGGAAGTAAGGATACTTGAGCTTCAGCGCGCGGTAGATCTGCTTGAGCGTCATCGGGGTACCCGCATCTGTTAGGGCGTCGAAGATGAGCACAGCGTAGTTGTAAGGAGGTTTGGCCAGATCCTCTTGCGAATAAGCGGACTCCGGGGGATAGTTGGGAGATGGTGATCGTGACGGCTTGCGTTTCTTGACCGGCGGAGGCTTGATGGATTCCTCGGGCCGTTGCTCTGCAGGAAGCTGGCCGCCTTCCGTCGAAGGAATAGGAACATCCACCGATGTGCCATCGGGCTTCTTCCGCTTGGTGTACTTGCGTTTTTCAGATGGCTTTGGCGTGGGCGACTCAGCGCCAACGGATTCCTTGGTGGTCGTCTTCCCTGCCTTGCCCCGGTTCGGCGGCGGGGTGACACCTCCATTAGCCTCTCGCTTGGCAGCCATCTTCTGTTCCCGGGCGAGTTCTGCTCGCTCGCGCTTGGACATAATCCCATCCTTGGGAGGGCGACCAGGTCCGCGACGGCGAGCCGGCTGTTCTCCAGCTTCGATGGACGGTACTTCGTCGGTCTCTTTGCTTGTTAGGTCAACCTTGGAAGAATCCTTGGGCTCGGCGCTGTCGCTGACAACCTTGTCAGGCTCATCGAGTTCGTGTTCGGCATCAATCGAAGCGGCGTCCTCTTCTTCTGCCAGCTGCGCTTCCATCCGATCGGCTCCTGTCTCACCAATAGGGACATCAGGTAGCAAAAATCTGATGCGCACGCCACCTATCTGGATATAATCCCCGCTGTGTAGCGGGCGAAGTTGGCCCGGAGAGAGCCAGTCAGCCCCGATGAACGCTCCATTGCGGCCCATCACTTCCATCTCGAACAAATTGCGGTCAAAATTGTAGGCAATGCGGACGTGCCTGCGGGAAATGCCTCGATGACCAGCAGCGCTGCCGTCGACTGTCGTCGGGGGGTGGATAGGGATCGTAGGACAGGAGTCAGGAGATGGAAGCAAAGCGAGCGTATCCACAGGCTTCGCGTCACCATTGCCTTCTTGAAGAGACTGCATGGCAAGCGCATTGTAGTCTGTGGTCGACTGTAATTGAGCAGGAGTTGCGTGCAAGGGCACTACAGAGTCGTCATATGAAGATTTTGAGGACCGCCGACTGAGATCGATGTTGGCCGGAAGATGCGGAGGAACATCTGGGTCGAAACCCATGATACCTCCTCGATCACTGACAACGCTTCCCATCATAGCAGCGCTTTCTTCCTGTTTAACCCGGTTCGGCGTGTGCGAGGTGTTGCCTCCACTGGAACTCTTTGCTCGAGAGCTCCGCACGGCCTGCCGGTATTGAATCTCTCGCTGATGGGCAGCGCGCGCGGCCCGAACATCTCGCCCAAGAATGAACGAGTAGGTATTGACATAGAAATGCCCATCATCAAACTCTAATTTGGCAAACGCCTGGATTCGAGGTTCTGAGCCCGCAACCGATGCCGCGCCATCCTGATATCCCAGGGCCGACAGATCGGCGCCCTGTGAGAGATAAGCGGCGGTGAGCAGCTCGTTCTGCTGAAGGGCCTCGAACGCATTTTTCGGGGCGGCGGCGAAATCGAAGGGCGGCAGGAGTGAGGGCTGTTCCGGGTTCGACTTTGAGTTGAGTGGGTCGGAGAGGCCTTCCATTGCATCTGATGTTTTAGGTCCTGCGCTGTCTCCTTGGTGAGCGGCACCGAGCCCGGCAAGTGAATCGCCAAAGGAGTCTCCATTCGACATATCCTGCATCCCTCCTGATACCACGGTCGAAGGCTGTTGTAAATTCGGATCGGCAGTCGTCACATCCGGGCCCATAGTGTCAAGCATTTGAGAATACGCCTCATCCATTTTCACATCTCCAGAAACATCCTGACGCTCATTCGGGAGGCCGGCGAGTGGTGCTGTCGAAGCCGGAGCAGAGTTCGGCGAAGATTGATTTCCGAGGAGCTGGGCTAGAAGCGCGCTGGCGGCGGACTGCGTGTTGGATTCTCTTTGATTACTCGGGGCCGATAGGCTCTGGTCTTCAGTCGGTTCAGTCTTAATTCCGATCGAGTTCGTGGCGGATAGGCCCTGGGGAGGAGTCGACGGGGCAGAATTATTCTGCATGTCGCGCATGGCGGAGTCGCTCCCAGGCTGGGACGGCGAGGCGTCGTTGTGGGAGCCATAGTCATATATAGGACTCTCAGGGCCTGGATCAGGCGGTCGATGGCCCACGGCTGGCGCAGTCATGGTCTGCGACGACATGACAGGTGCTGAGGGAAGAGAGGGAGAAGAGCAAAAGCTGAAGTTCTCTCTTTGACTCGGGCGGTGAGCGATTGCCGGGGTGGCGTCTGCAGGCGGCCGTAATCCAGCTTGCGCATTTCTACACCTCAGCCATTGTCAATGAGATCAATGTTTCTTTGCAAAACGATGAGCAGCGAGAACTTGCAATTTCTCTGGACTTGAAAACTGATTTCTTCGCTATTGCCCGGCCTGAACCCCCCGTGCATCGCGAGGATCAGCACGGGTCAAATTTTCTCTCCCGCCCCGCTCCATCTCTCCGACCAGATCCACCCGTGGACTGGTTTGGGTGCCTGGTTCCTCACCGGTTCTGTTCGAGATCGGCGCCAAAAGATCTTCGTCTTGGAGATGGTTGTCTCAGACTCGATGGAAAGAGAGACTACTGGGAGCAATACCGACGGGCGCTTTTGCTACTTATTTTGGTCAACACATCAGGCTCTCGCAACGACCTCGAGCACTTGACTACGACCATGGATCGCAGCTTTATTATTGTCCAGACACTGTGCTTTCAAGTGGAGTCGACCCCTCTGATATTCGGTGGCTTGCCTCCACTGCAGATTCGGCGCAAGGCGACGGTCCTCCGGGCGCCAATGGTACCCAAGCAGTTAGAGATGAGCTGACAGCAAAAGCCATGGGACAATGCAAGGTCTGGCAGAAGCGTAGATTTTCTGACAAGTCGACTATGAGCTATTAGATCATACATGAATGCACGACACTGTGGGGGGAGAAGCGGAGCAAGTTGCAGCGCCGAGGGGAGATCTTATCGATAGCAGTTGGGCCTAAAATCAATCACCTACATGCCACTTTCTTCGACACACGAATCGTCCCACAGACATTGAAAAAGCAGAATTCAGCAAGAGACACCATGCCAAAACCCAAGAAGACCGACTCCAAACCCCAACGCACAGCGCCTTCCAACCCCACCGCGCCCGACTGGCCTCCTCTCCGCCCCCTTCTCCCCGCACTCGACCTCAGCCTCACGCCGCTGCTCACCGACCAGATCTATTTGATCCGCAATTTTCTGTCGGGCTCGCTGTGCAAAAACTACGTCTCGTTTCTCGCGTCATTACCCCTGACCACGACCCCCGGCAAGCCGAAGAAGGACGAGGCCGTGCGGGTCAACGACCGGTTCCAGATCGAGGATGCGCGGTTTGCCGAGATGCTGTGGAGTGGGACAGCGTTGAAAGAACTGGTGACAGAGCGATTTACCGAGGAAGACTATAACGATGACAGGGAGGAGGATAGTCGCGATCCTGCGATGTCTACTGAACTCGCGCAACGGGCGCGCCAGCTCTGGGGCGGGGAGCCGTTAGGCCTGAACCCGAATATTCGCATCTATCGGTACTCGGCAGGTCAATTCTTCGGGCAGCATTGTAAGTGTTGTTACCAGAACAAAAAAACATAGTCTTGCGATCAATGTGCACATACTAATAAAATATCGACGCGCATCAGACGACGAATCCAACTCAATAACCTTCCCTCCCTCCCCGACAACTCCCAAACCCACACCCGCTCGCACAACCTGGACTCTGCTCATCTACCTCACTTCGTGCAATGGCGGCGAAACCATCTTCTACCCGGACCCAACACGTGCGAACCCCAACCCCACGCCGATATCCGTCCCGCCGGAGACGGGGATGGCGCTATTACACCGACACGGGGATCAATGCATGCTGCACGAGGGGAATGAGGTGACAGGGGGCGAGAAGTGGGTGTTGCGAAGTGATTTGGTAGTTGCGCGGTGATGTAAGGATGTATTCCGGATCGTTTGATACCTGATTTATAGCTAATATATACCCGGGCATATTTCCTATCTTGTAGATGAAATACCTAATCATCATCACATTCTAGTCAATTGGCTCCTCCTACCATTCACCTAGACAGACAGGAAGAGAGCAGCACGCATTGGAACAGATCGAGCGATACAATTCAGAATAGCAAAATAGTATGACAGGGACGATAGTAGGTACCTGTGTCAGGCAAACCGCACCGCACATAGAAGAGACAGGATTGGTAGATACAGTCACGTAGTCATAAAGAGTGTAGAGTCGGCGGAGACGCGGTGGAGCGGCAAGGTGGAGAGAGAGAGAGAGAGAGAGAGAGAGAGAGAGATAAAGAGATAGAGGGATAGAGGGAGGGTATAGGAAAGGGAATAAAAGAAACAAAACAACAAGCAAACTGGCAGAACACGAAGTCCGAGTTGAAGTAGGCAACATTCTAACGCGTTCCTCTGCTCAACCCTCCCCCTCCCCGGGATTCGAATTCGAATTCATTCGTATCATATCACATTTATGCGGAAACAGGGGACTTGGCGGCATCCAGATCATATTCCGCGCGTCTCATGATTTCCTCGACGGGGCCAAGCAGTCGCTTGAACCCGTCCCGGCCCAGCCGCGCCACCTTGACATCCGTCTTGGTGACGATGCTGGCAGCCCGCGGCTTGTCGTCCAGCAGCGCCAACTCGCCAAAGTAATCGCCTCGGCGATAGTCCTTGACAGACCCAGACACCCCGTTCTTGAATGCTTCGGCCTCGCCGGACTCCAGCAGGTAAAAAGCATCGCCGGGGTCGCCCTCGGCGATGATGGTCGAATTGGCAGGGTACTTGATAGTATCCAAGGCATCGGCGATTTTCGAGCGCTCATAGGGCTTGAGGGAGGAGAGTAGCGGAACCTCTTCTAAAAAGGCTTCGTACATGCGACGGCGCTGGAAAGCCGAGTCCATCAGGATGCGGCGGAAGGTGATGCGGTCCAAAGCCCAGAGAGTACTTTTTGCGTCGAGCGACAAGACTGTCGCGGCCCGCGGGGCGTTGTACATCAGGGCCAGCTCACCGAAGGAGCCTCCAGGCCCCGTCGTCGCCACCTTGTTACCCAGGCCATCGGGGCCGGGCTGCACCGAGCCGGACGGGTGGATGTAGATGTCGAAGTGACCGTTTTCCACAATATAGAAGTAATCTCCGGCGTCGCCCTGCGAGATCACCTTGATGTCCTTGGCGGGGATGGGTTTCTCGACGAGGGCATCCAGAACCGTCTTGAACTGGTCGTCGTCGAGGTGGGAGAAGAGGAAATTCCCGCTGACGGCGGTCTTGAGCCGGGCCAGCTGGTCCTCCGTCTTGGGGTGGTGCGGAGGCGTCCAGCTGTCCGTGCCCGCCGAGGTGGGATTTAAGGATTCGGCCGACACCGAGGTTCGACGACCCAACGCATAGTTGTTGGGGAACCCTTGCTGGGCGATTCCTGTCGGGAGCGAACCCTGCCCGTCCTCCTCTGGATGACCCAGCCCCGATCCGGGCCCCGTCTCGAATGGACTCCGACTGAACAACGACGCTCCTTGTGACCCTCCACCAAACGCACTGCCTCCAAAGTTGGTGCTCCCTGATGGCGCACCGGCGTTGGCCTGACGAAATGTCACATTGGTGGGTGACGTCACCTCGAATTCTTCATCCTCCGAGATCTTTTGGATGCCGGGGGATTTCTCTCTGTTGACCCCGCTGAGAAACGGGTTGGTACCGGGGAACGAGCTTTCCGCCATGATTGAAGGGCCGGAGGGGCTGCGACTCCGGCCAGGATAAAGTTGGAGAAAGAGAAGTAAAGAGTCTGTGTCTCTCCGGGCGTTAGGGAGGACAGAGTGTGGGAAGGAAGAAAGTGGGAAACTGAGCAACATAAGAACCAGTGGGAACCCGGGGCTGGGCAAAAGCGAGATGATCCGCGTTTCGCAGAACGGAGGGGCAGACAGTGGAGATTGGGGTCTAATTGGAGAATGTCTTTTAACACCCTTTTTTTTCTTTTCTTTTTCTTCTTCTCTTCTACTTATTTCTTGTCTCGGGAAGAAATGCAAAACATTGGAAAGAAAGAGAGAAGAAGAAGAAAAAGGAAGAAAAAAGTGAAGCTGAGACTGTCTGACTGACCTGTTGCCACTGGAAGCTGTACCCGAACCCTGCACCAAAGATGTTCCTCGCCCTCAAGACCGAGAAAGAGTCAATGGCCGTGAAGAGGGGGCGAGAGAAGGATGCGAGGAGGGGTAGATTGGTCTGAGCTTCACCTTGTCGATCATGGAGAGTCTACTCCGTACTGTACGAGGGATCCACTAGATTACTAGAGGCAGAAGAAAGAAGTACAGAACATAAAAAATGTAAATGTAAAAGAAAGAAAAGAAAAAAGAAAATTCCATGTTCCAGGCGTCTTCTAGAACAGTAGATGATCATTGCATTGGTGGCGATGTATCCTGGCCCCGTTTTCAGCCATGTCTTATACATCCAACGGAACATTGGATTCTTGTTTTACACGACATAGCCAAAAAAAGAGAGAATAGAATATAATTCAAAAGAATGGAGATCTGCCCTGTTCTATGAGTTCAAGACACTCTAATTCTGTTTGATGTAGACTTATCCATGCAGATCACCTTTCTCTCTTTGCTGCAGTCGGGCACGTCATGGTGAGCTGAGACTCGGGAGCCATCCATGGTAGAGACTTGAATAATTTAAATCTTTCAATAATTCAATACTTCAATACTTTAATACGTTAATGCTTCAGTATTTTAATATTCTCAATAATTTAATCAATTCATAATTAAAATTCTATAATTAATTCTCTGTAACTATACTATCAAGCATCACTATCAACTCCATCGAAAGGCCCTGTTGGCCTGTGCCCCACTGAGAGAGCTTGGTCACTTCTCCAAACCCCCGTCTTCTCTACTCCCCAACATTTCCTGTTCCTCTCTCCCTCTCCCTCTCTCTATTATTCTTTACTTGGATTAATCCAGTGATGGGCACGTTCATATTCCAATGGTGAGTGAAATTGGCCCCGTTCCTCGGTTCCTGAGCTCGGCTTCCGAGACCTGCTCTCGAGTACCCTCGAGTCCCTGTGGCACGGGCATTGAATCACTGACTGGTCGGATGTGTGCATTGCATGTAGGCCCTACAACGCGAACGAGGTGTTTGTAACGGGCACTTTCGATGATTGGGGCAAGACAGTGAAATTGGACCGAGTGGGCGACGTCTTTGCAAAGGAGGTCAGCCTGCCAGTGGAGAAGACCCAGTACAAGGTATGCCTTTGTTTTTGAATGATCTCTTTCTGTCTTCTTTTCTCACACACACACCCCCATGCCACCACCCACGCCTTTTTTTTTTTCTCCCTCTCTCTCGTATTTAAAACGTTGCGGTGAGCGATGGCTGCCTGAGGCAGGACTAGGCACCCCTCAGCTCTCTCCATGACGCCTTGAACTGACGTCACCCACCCTGTCCCGCTTTCCCCCCTCTTTAACTATAAAGCAGCCCCATCGCTGACGTGACTCTTGCACAAGTTTGTCGTGGACGGCACCTGGACCACGGATAGTCGGGTACGTGAGGAGAACGACGAACACAACAACATCAACAACGTGCTACTGCCCGAGGAGATCAAGACCCAGACAGACTCTGGTGCTCACGGTCTCGCAACCATGTCTGGCGTGACCCCCGATTCCACCGCCGCCGCCCTGGCGGCCAACGTTCCCAAAGAAGAGGCAAATGGCAGCCTGCCCGGTACCTTCCCCGAGACGCCGGGACAGGAATCCGAACAGACGCTGTCCGTGAATCCGATCCCGGTCTCGGGTGGCTACGGGAATCCGATCAAGCTGAACCCAGGGGAGAAGGTCCCCGATGCCAGCACGATCCATGGCAACACCGTCGAGTCGAGTGTGAAGCTGGACAGGGAGTCGTATGAAAAGGGCGACAGCGTGCCTCTGGGCAGTGCTGGCGTCCAGAACACTCCTGATACCGCCGGCCCCAGCGCTTTCAACCTGCCCCCGGTCTCCAAGAATACCATCCCTGAATCCAGTCTCCCGATCGGCGGGCCCGCGCAACGAGCGGCGGCGACGGACCTCGAGCACAACCAGCACGTCGGTGGCCCGGCACAGCAGGCCGCGATGACGGATCCGGGATACACCATCCAGTCGGCGGCACCCACCTCGACCACGGCTGCGTTGGCTGCCGGAGTACCGCTGGAGTCCCAGAAGGAGAAACAAACAAACGGCGACAAGCCCGTTTCCGAAGTTCCGCAGGTGGTGCAAGAGTCGATCGCCGAGGCCCATAAAGCCCCCGAAGCCACCACCAACAAGGAGGCTGTCGGCGAGAAGAAGGAGGTGGAACAGGAGCTTCAACGGAAGGTGGATGTGAACGAGTCCTTGGGAGCCCCGGCTCCCACCACCACGGCGGCCACCTCAGCCACCGCCCCGAGAGGCACTACCAACCTCGGCGTGGATTCGGTGGACGTGTCGCCGACCTCGACTCCTCCTCCGGGTCGTGCTGCACCCACCTCTGCGCCCACCTCTGCCCCTGCCACTGAGCCCAAGACCGCTGTGTCGGGTGTGGGCAAGGAGCAGATCCAGGCCCCTACCGAGGGCGACTCGTCCGCCGAGGCCACCGGTCCGACCGTGACCACCGGTGTGGCATCTGCACCGACAGCCGAAACCTCGACCGCGACGACCGCCGAACAGTCTGCCAGTACCGAGAATGCTGCCGCCATCGCGCAAAAGTCCGAAGCTCAGGGCAGCGCTAAAGAGGAGAAGAAGAAGAAGCGTCTGAGTGGATTCTTCAGCAAGCTCAAGGAGAAGCTCAAGTAGATAGTTTGGTTGGAGCGAAGCTCAACGTTCATCCTTTTAGACCGTGAGTATAGCAGGTGGAAGATTTTCCTTTTCTTGTTGGGTTTGTTTCTGCTTTTTTTTTTCTTCCATGTTTCTTCTGTTCGACCTGGATACCTCATCTGCAGTCTGTCGCATTGTGTTCCAGCAAGCCTTTTTGTTTTTTTCATTTACTATTCTCGTTTAATGACTCTGAATCTCTAATCCGTCTGCGTTGAGATACTGTTGTGTAGTGTCTTATACCCCGAGTGGCTGTTTCAATATGCTACGGAGTAAGTCGGGGTTATAGGTGATTTGTTGCCTATGACTGTTACTAAGGGAAGAGAAGTTAGTATGAATTAAGATATAAGGGGGAAAAACATTGAAAGGATAAAAAAAAGGTAACTCACCCTTCATATTATTGTATAGATACGCGCCGAGCCCGAGAGAGATACAGATAGCCAATCTAGCGCCCACACACGCAATTGGGGCTTCCTTGGAGCCCCACGATGGGTTATGGTGTGTTATGGCGCAGACTATCCGTAGGTACACCTTGGGTTAGGTCGGGCAAGTCGGGCGAGTCGGGCGCGTAATTGTCTTGTTCAGGGGCCGCGCTAGTCTAATAGGAGTGGCATATCAAGGATCAATTTTTTTACCTGAGATATTACCTAGCCCAATTTTCATTGTATTCCCTATGTCTCGTGTCTTGCTCTTCTCTGACCTCCAATCCGCCTTAAGAGCGTGAAGTCGAAAATGCAATTCAACGGATGGCTGTACTGGTGTATAATCATAGCTATCTGGCTTTTCTGCGTCGAATGTGCTCCGAGTCTTCACCCAGCGAATTCCTTTTCCCCTGTGAGCTTGTCACTCAAGCCCCAGCGTGCCGAACGGGCCTCGTCCGATTTTCAACGCCGGGCTGGACCATCAGACTCGAATGTTCGACCCCAATCAGCTCAACTCATCGTCTCATCACCTTTTCAATTGCGATTTTCACACTACACCGTGACGGAAGACCGCGTGGTTGCAGGCCGCACCGATCCAATCAAAGTTTATCGTGCAAAGCTTCAAGATCTCGAAGATCCCCGTCAGCGTCCGGAGACTGTGGCTATGAAGAACTCACATGAGGAGGATTTAATTCGTGGGGGGTTGATTCAAGCTGAACTCGCAAGACACATCAAATACATCATGCCTGTGAAAGCGATCTTAGTGGTCCAGGGTAGGGATATCAGCAAGCCAAACTGGCTTATGCTACCCTTTCGATCACCTAAGACAGAGTTCCGAAGGATGATTCTTTCAAACCAAATTAACGACAAACTCCGAGTGGTGGCCATAGCACAATTGTCAGAAGGGCTGAAGCTCCTCCATGCAGAGGGCTACTATCATGGCAATATTCGAGCACGAAATGCAATGTTATGGATAGACGAGCTGGGTTATATGACCATGCAGTGGATTGATTTTGATACTGTTGGTACTGCTGCAACAGCAACAGACCGCCTAGGCATATCAGGATATGGCTCACCAGGTACCCATGTTCTCTTGATCCTTAACTATTCAAATTCTAACAAATCTCGAACAGAATGGTTTTATTTGAAGCGCATTGAGCATCAGAATATTCGATATTCTACACATGCTTCAGATGTGTTTTCACTGGCAATGTTAGCCCTACGAGCAATATATCTCTACCAACTCTCCTACGACGACTTTGTGGATGAATGGAAAGACATAATCCAACTTCACGATCCAGAAAGCATCGTGAGATATTTAACCTGGCTGGAAAGGCAGGGAGATCTCCAAAGAGAAATGACCGAAGGAATGCGCAATGTTTTCGCGCGGTCTCTATGTTTAGAGAGGTATCAACGCTTCACTGCTGCTGAATTTAGTGATCACTTTAGTTGGGAAATGAGGTCGGTCATTGGGAACACTATGGAATGCTGAAACCAGGCTCAGTTTGAGATTTAATATATGTAAACATGACTCTAGTTTAGCGAGAGTGGACATTTAGCACGATAGAAAAAAATGCCAGACAGAAACGCCCAAGATCAGATCCCTAATTACTTCCAATGAGTTCCCTCCAACTAGCCATGAATAAAAACAGTAAAAGGAAAAAGGAAAAGTGGAATAAAAAAATGATATACAACAAATTCATAAAATCATGAACCGAAACCAATCAGGTGGCCATAGGATCAAGCCATAAGAATGATGAGTCTTTCACCAGACTCTGCACAGCACCAGTAATATCATAACGTCTGTTGACGTTTCTATAGGATATTCTTACGGAGGAGCTCCCGCAACTCCGGGGAAATCACCTTAGGCTTATCGGACGCTATAGTGTTATTTAGCGACGAAGGTCCGGAAGAGCCTACATTAACACCGCTACTAGATCTAACAGCGTTCCGCTAAGGTAATTTACCCTTATTAGTGTTCGGTGCTGAACCTTAGCTATTATACAAAGTAAATAAAAATAAAATCACTCGATAGATAGGTGACTATATCATAGAAAAAAAACCCCCGAACTGTACAAGGAAAAACCATCGGTGTATTCATTCGCCCAAGGCTCCCCAAAGACCACAACCCGAAAGGAGCGGGATTTCAAGCCAGCCAAGCCATTCATTTATCCATTATCGTCTTCCGTCGCTCAATAATCTCTGCCCGTCAGAAGGGTATGGCATTGCTGACTTGTCCGTTTAGTTTGACGGGGTATCCCAGCATACTATTGAAGTTGTTAGCCAGGTTATCATTATGATGATTATTGTTTTCCGAGGAGAGACAGGGGAGAATGGGCTACGACATACTCCTTCCCGGTCTTGGTGCAGTTGCAGCCACAGAAGATAGAGGCGGGCCAGCAGATGACCTGGAAGAGAGATTAACATCCATGGGTAGCTCTTTTTATAAGTAGGTGGTAGACTTGGGACACTTACTGCAGCCACGATGGTACAACAGAACCCTGATAGCCCCAAGGTATTCGAGTTAGGTCATGTATTCATTTGTTATATATCTTGGTAGGCACCACTTACCCAGCGTCGGCCCGACCACCTTACAGTGACAGGGATTCTGGTCAGTGCCACATTGGAAACAGATCGGGAAGATCGGGAAGAACGGCATGTCGCACATTGTTAGGGTGAAGTTGCAACAAAAATGCAAGAAGTCTGGGAGCTCAATGCCGAGGCTAGAGAGGGGTGTAGGGTGGGTGTGTAGACAGATAAAAGGCAGGAAAAGGAGGAGAGCTTTCCCCAGACCACCCACACCAAGGGAGTTCACCGCCCGAGGAGTTCTCAAGGTTCTCAAGGTTGGATGCTATCATGATGACGCAGTTGAGATCGTCCGCTTACGATCGCCATACTACAGTGCACAGAACTATCAAGCACTAAACACTCGGCAGTCTAGGCATAGAGTGTGAGAAAATTTTGATTGGCAGGATTTTGATCCATACTTTTTTTTTTTTGTTTATCACTGGTTCATCACCCATAAGAAGCATCCATGGATAACCTGGGAAGATCGAGATTCTAAATTATGCCTGAAGAAAGTGGCCCACAACATTTACATAAGCTGTGGCTGAACAAATTGTGGCTGACACAGTTATGGCTCAACCCCGCCTCACCAGCCACACACATAACCAAACCGTCCCAGTCCAATCATCGTCACTGCCGGGCGCCGAACCGTTACATGTCCAAGTCTAGTCCCCTGACCCCTGATTCCTTTCGGAATGTTTCATCCCAATCCCTTTCTCTTCTCTCGGTCTCTCCTTATTCCTGCATATCAGGAGGAAGTACTCATTTAGTTTGCTTGGCACTGGATTCCTCTAGGCAGCAGCCCTGCCCAGACCACCCAAGCCTGCGCACACACGACACAGTCCTTGGCCCTCGACAGTCGTCCCTGTCACACATTCCTTGCGACCATCGGCAAGTGATCTCTTCAAGCGAGGTACTTCTACGTGCACAGCCACCCTTGATTCTTTCTCGACTCCAACTTCCACCAACTCCTCCGCCCCCACTCAACCAACACAAAGCCACCACCGACGCCCTCCCTCTTTCCGCCATGGCCGTCAGCAGCCTCGTCCCCCTCATCATCCTTCTCGTCCTCGTTGGCGTGCTCGCCGCTGTTGGCTACGTCGCCTACTCGATTGTCCAGGGTGTGAGCAAGAGCACGCGCGAGAAGATGGAGCGCAAGAATGTCGTCTTCACCAAGGATGGTATGAAGGTCGAGGTGAAGGAGATTCGAGATGAGGAGTACAAGGATCGGAGCCAGAGGTGAGTCTCACCCCACAATCATCCCAGTATCTGGGTTGAGCTCATGCTAACGTTTGCTGTTTTAGTGTTCTGGTCAACATGTGGAACCATACGTCTTTTCCCGCTTATAAGAGTCGTTTCTGGGATATGGCGGGCTCCTCGAGTCAACAGAGTGGTGCTGAGAAGCGCAAGCCGTAGGTTCTTCCTTTTTGTTGCTGGGATATTCCAGCTTTGGAAAGTTCTTGCCGTGCTGACTTGACCAATGCTCTAGACATTCCCATTAAAGCCGGGAAGGTCCTGCGGACGAAACGAATACCAACCGTGGAACATCTTTTTATAAAATGAGATCTATGGAAACTAGTTGAGAGAGAGGTCGAATATGACCCCTCACTTTTGGCCATGCGATCTATCGAGATTCTTGCATCATACTTTTGATCTGTTTACTTTGTTTCATCTTTTACTATTTGCATGTTTCTGCCATTTTGTTCCCAAATTACCGTGCTTTGGGCGACGTGTTATGAGTGATGGGCCTCGATGTACGATAATGTTCTCTATACCCCGGGATCCCACCGGACGTGATCTGGTGACTTTCATCTCGTTTTGCGACCGGTATGATGGTCCCACTTGACTCTTCAAGGGGCCCGTGCTTGCGATTTAACTTGGTTCCTGCTGCATTAAAGTCCGATGTGCATTGAGCGTGGTTGATCTATACGATCTATACGATCAACGTCGAGTCTCGAAGGTAGTCGAGGTAGTCTATTGCAGACCCGCTTTTCTTTTCTTTTTCTGTTCCTCCTAGATCCTCCTAGACTGCCTTCCCTTGCGTAGCGAGTTTATTCTGTTTCAACTCTGTCTCTATATCCCCTGGCCTGAGTCGTGCGACGTCATGCTTGCATCGGACTTGTTACCCTGAGAAATAGATAGAATAGACTGTATGGTTTATCTACTTCTCCTATATTCATCCTGACCTGGAAGTACGGTCCTTGTTAAAAAATCTCATATAAATAAATACCTCAGAGTGTTTGCTTATCGAAATTGCATATATCAACAGTGTGGACTCGTCCACTGCATGCTAGTCACATTCGAAAACCAACTTGATCCATAAACCAAACCACAAATCAGCAAAGCCAGACCCGCCCAGGTGCTCAAAGCCAGCTACTGTACAAATCCATGGGATCCGTCATTTGCCCCGCTTGAAACCCTTGCTCTCCTTGCCCCGTGCCTCAGGTTTCTCTTTTGTCTATCGAATGGAGGGGAGGGTCTGACAATCCCTTCATTGTGATTGGCTGGAACTGTTAAGCATTATGGTCCACCTGACCAGACCGTCTCGAATCAGCAAGGCACGTGCACCCAGCAAGGGAAGGCCCTTGCAACTACACGTTGTCGGCCTGCTGCTCTCCATAGGCCGCGATCCACAGGATTTTGTGGGGCGACTGCATCTCATCACCATTTCCGATCGAAAAGCTTGCGGGTACAGGCAGGTGGCATTGTGCCCGATGGCTTAAATGCTTGGTCGCCCTTCTGTGGATTTTGTGTACCCTTTGACTTTTTTTCTCCTTTCTGTCGTACAATCGCCCTCCGAGATCTCCCCTCCCATCTCCCTTGAGGTGAACAAAGACTCAGCAACCCAGCTGTCGAGAGCTCTCGTTCGGGAATTCAACTGGTTCAGCCCTCACTTGCATATTCTTCTCTTCGCTGTCCAAAAATCACCATGTCTATCACGTCAATCAGCGGACTTTTGTCCAACTACTCGCGCTTGTCGGACTCCAGTCCCTCGGACGAGAAAGATCCCCATCTGCACATGCGACCAGATATCGAAGCTGGCACGACAACCCAGAAGAATGACGAGCGGAAGACGTGGCGCTTCGTCGATGGCCGAACAGTTTCCGACGCTATTATCGGTCTGTCAGACGGCATGACGGTGCCGTTTGCTCTCACGGCCGGGTTGTCTGCCCTGGGCGACACCAAGGTGGTTGTCTTTGGTGGAATGGCCGAGCTCATCGCGGGGGCCATTTCAATGGGACTGGGTGGATACCTGGGTGCAAAGAGCGAAGAGTAAGAAAGAAAGAGAAATAGCACAGCTATCCACAGATATGAGGCAGACCGCTGACTATCCCCCCAGGGAATCCTACAAAGCCACATTAAGGGAAACCCAGGACCAGATGGTGACCGACCCGGCCTCGGTCACAACTACCATCTCCGATATCTTCGAGCCGTACGATCTGCCCTCGGAGCTGGTCAGCCAGCTCACCACCCACCTGTCGTCGTCGCCCATGCTCCCGTCCTTCCTCATGAACTTCCACCACACGCTCCCCGAACCCTCAGACTCGCGCGCCGTCATCTGTGCCTTGACTATTGCACTGGGTTACTTCATCGGCGGATTCGTGCCCCTGGTGCCGTACTTCTTTGTCGGACCGACCGATGCCTTCCTCGCCCTGCGCTGGTCCATCGCCACCATGGTCGTTGCCTTGTTTCTGTTTGGGTATGGCAAGACCTGTTTCGTGAGCGGCTGGACAGGCCGTCGCAATGTCCGCAAGGGCCTTGTTGGCGGTCTGCAGATGGTGCTGGTGGGAGGTGTGGCGGCCGGGTCTGCGATGGGGTTGGTTAAAGGATTCCAGGTGTTGGCGCAGAGATCGGATGACGGGAAACATGAATAATGTCTCTTTTGATGTATTCTATCCCTTTCGGTTCTTCTTTTCTGGCGTGGTTCATGGCGCACTTTTCGACCACGATGATGACATGCACGGGCTGGCGTTGGTGTTTTTCTTTTTTTTTCTGGATCTCGAACATGTCTGGTGCATGGGATCGAGGGCACATGGTCATAAGCATTTCAGGAGGCTTAACTTGTTTCTACAGGGGAATAAATCGGTGTTTGGTCAGTCTGGGAGTCTATAGATCGCATCGCAGCAGATGGCAGTAGGATGGGTATAGATAAGCCGATGCAGTCCTATCCATGGATGGCATGGCATTCTAGCCCTACCTAGGCAATAACCTAGACAGGAAATAGTATAGAGGATACGCTAAACATTAATCTGGTATCTTGGACCGTAAGCACGATCTAAGAATAACACTGGGATAAGATCCCATAGAGAATTGCGTCATTGCCCTCATGGAATAACCCCCCGAGGGGCCACGCAATGCCTGTTTACCCCGGATCTATTTTCAGCACAAAACCGTTGGTAAGATAAGTGTTTTTTTATTTAATTTTCCAGTATTTTGGTCGTTATCTACATACTTAGTTTTGATGCCATTTCTATGAACTTGAATCGAGCGGTGTACATGCTGTCTCTCTCCCTCTCATTCCCTCCCAACCGGCCCACTGCAAGGACTACATAGATGAGTGCGGGGTACACAAACACAAATTACCCCTGCCTCGAGTAGCACAGCTCATCCCAGATATGCTGTGTATGTGTATGCACCGAGGTGTCAAGTTAAAACCTATCGTAATAGACCAGCAATGCTTTCAAACAGGGCCTGTTTTCTTATGATCGACAACCCGCAGCCCGGAGGTCGATCATACAGTACACCCATGGATAATACTGTACCGTGAATATCATCAAGGGCTCCCATTCCAGGACACTAGGCTGTGTCCATGTCCATGCCAAGGGCGGTGCATATATCCGCAAGGAGTAATATAGACAGTAAGGACATTTGGGGGCTGATCTGGTTTCTTTCTTTCTTTTTTCATTTTGTATTTAAAAGTTCATTATTCGTTCATTACACTACCTAAAATGCGCTGTCTAGTCATATATAAGTAAGACTTGATCGTAAGCCGCAGCTCCAACCCATCGTGGGGAGGCACGGGCGTGTCTCCCCACAGTATTGGATGTTTTCTCGTGTGCATTTATGTAGGCTGACCTCATTGGCATGGAGAATGTGGCGCAGACTACAGTCCATTCATCATGATGTGAATTAATAGAATTGGCATATGTAGCTAGTAACTAGCAGTATATAGTGTGGGTGGTATACTTGCCACGTACCAGGCAACCGAGCCGAGATACGAGTACGATAGCTTCCTTGATAGTCACCAGATATCGGAGAATTAAATTCAATTCAACGTATGACATGCTACATGTATACATACTATACATACTGTATCCTGTATCCTGTATATTCTACAAGAGTATTTACTGGCACAGGGGAACCTTTGGCGCCCTGATTGGCCGTGGTCGCGCGACGTGCGATTCTGAAACTCGGGGGGCCGCGGGTACCAGGGTTAGATATTATGAGAAATTAATATCATATCAATATCAATATCAATATCAATATCAATATCAGTATGAACCTGACAGCTTAACAGCAATAGTTTCTCTTTCCCCGTATTTTGTGGGAGTGTCTGATGGAGGCGAATTCGGTAGCTGGTAACAACCCTCTGAGACACTAGATGCGAGAGCCTGCACATCCTCATCTACGCGCCGGGCCCAACGCCAACCAGGCGCAATAGTGTCCAGTAGTGTCGAGTCTGGCAATCCACCTTTCTCGGCAGTAACATAGGCAGTAATGAAGATGGAAATAACTCACCATTTACATACAAGATTAGGTTGATGCGAGAACAGGCAGTAGATGGGGTGGCTCAGCCGTGTCGTCCGGGCTGTGTTTAACCTTGACATGTCCAACGACACGATCGCATCGAGACATGACTAGGTGACTAGGGTTGTTGATTGAACCTGCTTTCTGAATAGAAACCAATCACCAGGACGACGGAGCGCAGATCAGGAGTTGTAGAGAAGCGATGAACTGGAAGCGAAGCGCAGTAAGGAGGAGGGTGAAGGAATAATACAATACACAAAATTGGGCCTGAAGATCGCAGGGTTTTTGAATACCGCGCCTGAACGCTGGGGCCGAAAGGGGGGAGTCGTGCGGGCCAATCGGCCACAGCGTGGAAAATTGGTGTCCCAACCGATACACACGGTGGGTCCTATTTCCCCCTCGACCCTTTTTTCTAATTTTTAATTAGAAGTTATGTTCGTTATGTATGTATGAAGTCGATGCTAAGAAAGGAAGTGTGTCACGCTCAGCCTTGAGAACAATAACTATCCATGGACAGTAAGTAATGCAGGCTGTGTATTGGAATATTATAAACAGGCATGTATGTAAGTATGTAGGAACCGCATACTGCATGACTCTCGACTTTTATGTACTTACATTGTACAATATAGCATAACATAGGAAGGTCCTGAAGTACAGGTTCATTTTCTTCCGCTGAGCTTGGGTCTCGGAACTGCTCGATTTCTCAGTCGGGGTCGCAACGCCGCAATCTCCGAGTTGTGCTTGGGCGTGCATCAAGTCTTGTCCGATCGGGTTCCGTGGTGTTCCGCCGCATCCGCTTGAGCATCATGCAATTTGGGCTGGTCCACTTCGATCTGTATTTTCGAGGAAAGTCCAGGACCAGGACCAGGACCAGAGTCGATAATAAAGAGAAATAGCAAAGGGCTATACCAAAGATAGACGAGGTTTCATCGGCTCTGACAGGAAAAAAGATCATCTCTAACCCAAGTATAAACGAAGCACAGTGGGATCGAGATGACTCCAGCATCACCCCAAACCGGCTTAGTGACGCTATGGACTCGGTAATATTCGTAATCTTACTGTAATACCAATACTCCACGGCCACCACCCCCGAAATCCTTCTTTTCTTCCCCTTCTCTCCCATGTCCTGCCGTGAATTTTTTTTTCTTTTTCTTTTTCTTATTCTCTCTTCATCTTCTCGTTCCTTGGAAGGCTCTTTCGGTCGCGCCCTTGCTGTCCTAACCTTGCATCAGACCGGAACCCTTGCCAACGTGACCTGGATTCCCGCCCCTCGCTATCCTTCCTCTCTCTCCCCTATCGGTTCTTCATGAGATCGGGTCGACCTTGATACTTTCCCCCCTCTCCCCCCTCCTCTCCCTTTCCGTGTGGTGTGAAATTCCTTCCGTCCCATCCCGCGGCATTCCGCTCCCTCCCTCTTTCCGCCCCGCGCCCTCAACAGAGTCGAGTGTGATCCAGAGTCTCCTGGGAGAAGGAGACTCGCCGCGATGATGACCGCCTCCTTTCCGTCATGGAAGGACCGCACACAGAACCAGTTCGGGAAGCTTCAGATCCAGGTGCCATGGCGATCATTCCAGCTTCTTGTGCCTCATCGCATGCGCCGCAAGATCCGGTCCAAGTTGCGGAGTCGATTATCGCCCACCTCGTCCATCTCGACCCTACAGACCTCGTTCTCGCCCGTCGACACCCTCCGATCCTTACAGGCCCACCGATGGACCTTGTATGACTTCCAGTATCTGTTGCTGTTGATCGTCGGCATCTTCTCTTTGACCGTCATTCAATCCCCCGGTCCGCTTGCGAAGACCGCCATTGCTACCATGCTCCTCTTCTCCCTACTCCTGCCTATCACCCGCCAATTCTTTCTGCCCTTTCTGCCGATTGCTGGCTGGTTAATCTTCTTCTACGCGTGCCAGTACGTACTCTTCCCCTATTTGACCTAGTTTTAGGGGAGGCAGTTGTGACTCGTGACCTTACTAACTCAAACAGGTTCGTTCCCAGCGATTGGCGGCCTTCCATCTGGGTGCGGGTGTTGCCGGCTATGGAAAATATCTTGTACGGTGCCAACATTAGCAACATCTTATCCGCTCACCAAAACGTGGCTCTCGATGTGTTGGCATGGATACCATATGGGCTCTGCCATTATGGGGCTCCCTTTGTCGTCTCTCTTATCCTATTCATCTTCGGGCCGCCAGGCACCACCCCGCTCTATGCGCGGTCCCTTGGATATATCAGCATGATGGCCGTCACCATCCAGTTGGCGTTTCCCTGCTCGCCTCCATGGTATGAGAATCTGTACGGCCTCGCCCCGGCCGACTACTCGATGCCCGGAAATCCCGCCGGTCTGGCTCGCATCGACAAGCTGCTTGGAATCGACCTGTACACTTCGGGCTTCCACCAGTCGCCCGTGGTCTTTGGGGCGTTCCCCTCGCTCCATGCCGCCGATTCTACGCTGGCAGCTCTGTTCATGAGCCATGTCTTCCCGCGTCTCAAGTTCCTCTGGGTTACCTACACCCTATGGATGTGGTGGGCCACCATGTATCTTTCTCACCACTATGCCGTGGACCTGGTCTGCGGTGGTCTGCTGGCCACGGTGGCTTTCTACTTTGCCAAGACCCGATTCCTGCCTCGCATGCAACTCGACAAGCACTTCCGCTGGGACTATGACTACGTCGAGATCGGTGACACCTCGCGCGAGTTTGGTTATGACCTCGCCAGTTTGGATGGCGATTTCAACTTGGACAGCGACGAGTGGACCGTGGGCTCTTCCTCCTCCGTATCTTCGGGCTCACTCAGCCCCGTGGATGACCACTACACGTGGGAGAGCGAGACCTTGACCTCGAACCATTCGGGTCACGACCTCGAGGCTGGACGCTAAACAGTCATGCCTGCGACGTACACATACTACAAACCCCCTGTCCATGGTTGCATCTACCAGTTTTTTGTTCTTTCGGGGAACGGCGTTCTTATACTTGACGACATCTTGGGACTTTTATCTGCATCGAGCCATTTTCGACACCTACGGTTTTTTAATCCGCTGTTTGGAAACATCCGGCTCGCGGGCTTTTCCCCTTGCGCCGAAGGCACTTTTTTCCTTTCTGGCTGTACATGCCCCGTCATCCCGCGTTGGGATGACGTCTCCGTCTATAATATTAATACCGGTGGCGGGGGATTGGAACCCGACCTGCCTGGGATCAATTCCCCGCTCTACCGTTGGAATCCTTCGCTTGTACACTTTCGGACGTCTCCGGGCGATCCTTTTTTTTCGACTTTTCGATTCTGACCTATGTCTTTCGCTACGACCTTTTTAACTGGGCGAGCCAGCTTTTGTTTTCTTTCGCTTCCGGCTCGTCCAGCTGCACAAACTTGTTTATTCGTGTCGATCGCTCATCCTTGGCGTTTTGGACTGGAGGTTCACGGGGAACCAAAAAAATTCGGCGCCAAATCGCTTGCACTACACTCGCTGTGCATTTCCAGAGGGGTTTCTCTGGATACCTGGTGTTTTTTATATTCTTCTCGAGACATTTTTTTTTGCATTGGCACATAGAAAGAGAGGAGGGAAGGACGTTGTCGAGCGACTGTCCATCGGGACCGACCTTCGTTTGGTGTCTTTGCCGCTGGCAGGTGAATCGCGGCGTTGGCATTTGAGAGAAATCGTGTGGGCGTGCTGGACTCTGTATTGAGGGGGATCAGCAACAGCTATCACCGGCGGCCGAGGCGAGCGGACCGGTTGGACGGAGAACCGTCTCTCGCCTTGGGCCACTCGCCGGTCTCTTCGCTTCTGGCTATCGGGGACTGAACAGCATCCGACTCTGCCACAGCACCGAACACTTACCTATGGAAATATCTTGGGGGGTGGTTGTGCTTATCGTTACTTCGGGGACGATGCGGTCGATATTGTTAGTATTCTTAGTCCCTAGCATGAATTATGAAGAATTGTACAGTACATCTCCAATTCTCTACTGTGGTATCGAATAATTCCCAAAGATGTACAGTATCCCACGGACAACATGTATGTATGTATAGTGTTCACATGAGACGGTGAGACTGCCCGGCTCGGAACTTGGACGATCCCGAACTCCTCTTTTTCTTTTCTCCGCTCTCCGACAGCGCAGATCAGTCCACAGCCCGTCCGGCCTGCATCCCTGCGCTATTCTGCGCCGTGTCGATCACGCGGGATCGGTTTTTGGGCGGTGCGTGGGTCTTCTGCCCCTGTTTGGGCGGAGTGGCTGTATCCCTGGGCTGTAGCCGTGCCCTCGAGTCATTCGTACTTTCCGTAGCAATGGCACTAGTGCCCATGGCAACACAGATGGCGACGGCGAGATAGAATTTCATGGTGGATAGACGGATGTGGCTATTGAAGGGGTTGAAAGTTTGTTTGAGTTGATTTGGATTGGAAGACTATAGAGCTGCAAGACAACCAGCTTAAATAGTATATTATATCCTCAAATGGGTAGATCAAAGATGAGTAGAGGGCCGAGATCTTTCTATTTTGTACCTAGTTGCTCGTAGAATGGCTATTGTGGTCCTTTTTTTCATTTGTAGGTCTTTGTAAGGCCATAAATTTGGGACCAAAAAGCATTTAGTAGAATCCGCACGTCTCGTTTTGATATTGTGACGAACACCGGATCTACTCAAAAGTGACTTGGGTTACATCAAAAGCAGTGCACAGAGCCACCGAGGGTACCAGCAATAACTCCATCCCTACCAATACTCGTACAAGCGCCCACCCAAAAAGAAACGAAAGAATATACAAAAATCAGACTTACACAGCACCTCGTCTGTCACAGACACAAGGCAATGGGGAGTATCAAGCGGAAAAGGACAAGTCTAGAACACAGCGAGGAAACGTCTATTCTTCAAAGATCTGTACACGGTCCGCATACTCGCGGATGTTGGAGACAAACGTCTCCTCGATCTGGTCGCCTTTGCCACCGGCGACGCGGAGAATGAGGTCGTTGAGCGAGGCGCGGCCGAGGATGTCGACGTGGTCACCTAGCCAAATCAAGTTAATATCAACCAAAAACACATAATTAGAGAAATAAACGGCACTAGCCAGACTGCCACATACCAGTGTTGGGCCCGCCGCGCGGCGAGAACCGGTCCGGCTCGTGCGGCATCTCAAAGACCTTGATCTTGGCGCCCGCCGGGTTGTAGCGCTTGATATGCCAGCCCTTGGCGCACATGTACCCGGTGCTCAGTAGATTCACCGTGCCGTCACCCTCGCCCATGACCACGCCGTGGTCGACGCCGTCATTGTTGGTGACGGTGGTGTCGATGCTGACATTCAGATTGACCAGCGGGTCGAGTTCCTGTTGGTAGAAATAGCTGCGTTCAGTAGGTTTGCCAACCCCATAGAAACAGTAAATCTTCATGTCCGGGGCGAGCGGCAGGCGCGCCTCCAGCGGGTTGAGCCACTTGCGCGGGTCTTTTTCGTTGGCCTCGACCTCGCGTGCCGTATGTGCCACCCCGTGCGAGTAACTGTTCAGCACCTGCGTGCGGTACCAGTCCTCGCTCTGATTCAGCAGGTACTGCAGGCTTTCAGACGTGGTCAAGTTGCGCCGCGTCCACGAGGAGTTGGTCTCGTGGAAGTTCAATAGGTTCCCAAAGGTCATAGACTGGCCCGGCTGGTCGTCCGGTGCCCAGGTGGAATTGCCCCAGACGGCCTCGCCGCCCTTGGGCAGCATGCTAGAAATTCCGGGCATGGCGCGGAAGATCTCAGCGCGCTCCTCTTTAGAGAGGAACTTCTCCAGCCCATAAACGGCAAACGCGTTCAGCTGCGCCGTGTCGCGCATCTCCCCGGACAAGACGGCCGTCAACCCCTTGACGGCGCCGAGCATGCAGCCACTAATATTAACCCATGAGTCGATGTGCCGATTGACCCAGTCCTTCCCGCCGTTACCATGTTCCTCGCTTTCCACCCATTTGAAGAAGTACAGCACAACCTGCGAGCCCATGCTATGCGAAGCCAGCGTGATTTTCTCGCCTTGTACCTGCACCGCAGTCTCAATATAAGACTTAAGACGACTAAAATACTTGTCTCGAATCTCCAGATTGAGATATGACAGCCGCCAGTCGTACGCGGCAGTGAATGCATTAGTTGGATCATAGCCGATCGTCGCCAGATTCTCCAGAATCTTGTTCCAAATCCAGTAACCTGTGATGAAGAAGTCGGTGGCGTCGAAGCCTTGCGCTGCGCGGAGCTTGATCCCTGGCGGATCCAGGCCAGTCTCGCGGTCAAGCATAACATGGTTCTTCCACTCCGCCTTGTCCATCACCAGCGCACGCATCATGCTCCAACTACCCCATAGCCGCCGCCGGAAGTATTGCCGCGAGCTGGCCCCGGTGCCCCAGCTCTCCAGACCGGTAGAAATCACGCCGGGGATCATCACGACGGGGTGTTTGGCCTCAACGCCCTGGGACTGAAGATGGAGTCCAACGGAGAATGAATCGTAGCTGACGGCATCGCGTTCGTGTTGCTGGCGGTCCCCATGGCAAGTCAGTAGACTGGACGGAAAAAGCAGGAAGAAGAGAACAGCAGGTCACACCCGGGAACCAACATACCGAGAACTCCTTCGCATCTCGTACAATGCCTTGCGGAATAGCGTCAATCAACGAGTCGAGGTTCAAGTCCATGAGCGAGTCCAGGCTGATGACCTCCTGCTGGTTGGCGAAAAACAGGGCGATAAAGATGCCAAACAGGCCGCCCAACGCGAAGATCAACCCATTGCGACGTTTGCTCCGGGGCTTGATGACTAGCTGCTTGACTTTCGCGTCACCAAACTCGGCGCGGAGGCGGTCCTCTTCAGTATGCCGAGACGCACGGTTGTGGGACGAGTCGGAAGGCGGGACGTCCTTGGCCGTGCGGCGGCGGAGCATAACGAATGGCCGCCAGGAAGAGAAAGGGGAGAAGGAGGAGGAGTGAGAAAGGACGAGCACTCAGACTTGAAGGTAGTTGAATTGAGGGGATTGAGAGAGAGGGCTCCGAAGGAGGCAAAACCAGGGCACTCACGGGATCGGCATCACATGGCAATCGCTCTCATCGTTCATCAACTTCGGACAAGGTTCTCCCTCACTTCCCCACTGCTTTATTATTTTCTACTGTATGATTACTGGCCACCACGACTGCCAACCGGGGAGATAACCAATTCTATACCTATCTTCTCCTCCCCCCATGGTCCCGGAATGAGCCACGATGCCCCCTCCCTCCGCTACGAGCGGTACGACAGCGCGCGCGAGAACGAGTACGTCGCCGCAATGCGCCAGCTGATCTCCAAGGATCTGTCCGAGCCATACAGCATCTACGTCTACCGCTATTTCCTGTACCAATGGGGCGACCTGTGCTTCCTGGCCATGGACGACCAGGACGAGATGGTCGGCGTGGTGGTGTCGAAGCTGGAGCCGCACCGCTCCGGCCCACTGAGGGGGTATATCGCCATGCTGGCCGTGCGCGAGGAGTACCGGGGCCGCGGGATCGCCACGAAGCTGGTGCGCATGGCTATCGATGCGATGATCGAGCGCGATGCTGACGAGGTATGTGAATGTTTATGGAGGGGTTGGTGGGTGTGGTTCTGGGACATATATTGATTTTTTTGTCTCTTGCTCTTTTGTGACCAGATCGTCCTCGAAACTGAAATCACCAACACTGCCGCCATGAAGCTGTACGAGCGTCTGGGCTTCCTGCGCAGCAAGCGGCTGCATCGATACTACTTGAATGGCAACTCCGCCTACCGGCTCGTGCTCTACCTCAAAGAGGGTGTCGGCTCAATCCGGTCCTCATTCGATCCCTACGGACCTCCTCCGCCTGTATCCACCGGTCCACTTGGTCTTATGCAGGAGAATGGAGGCCGTTGATATAGAGCTATGAGGAGTGGAAGGAAGGGGAAGACCCCTAATCCATCTTTCCCTTGTTGCGCTGAGGACAAAGTTGCTAGGTTGTTAGCGTGATGTGCCATGATAATTTAATGGGAAATGACCAGAACACAAGATAGATTTGCATGGTCTCATTGGAGTTGGCGTCTGCGTGGCATCCATAGATACATGGAGACGAAAATCGACCGAGTTTTGAGACAGCTGGGTACTAGTGCTGCTTCTAAAGTATTATGATCTACTCGGTTTATACTTGTTCCTTACGGGCAAAAATCAGGTCTTATGCAAGTCGAGTGAGATGGTCTATAGATGTCTATATGATCCGATAGTATACAGATGTACAATGATACAGGGGATGGAAGTAGATACAAAACACCACCAGAGATAAACACCAGTCCCGCTCAGAGATGATACCCCATGCAGCACGCTAGAAGACACACAAGCAGAATGGCAGAAACAACAAAACACCAGAAGGCTAGCGGGGAATGATCGGAACCTGGATCGCATTTTGCATCATCCACGGCAACGGCCACGGTTTCCCATGCCACTCGAGGTCCAGGAGAGCGGCAGCTTCCAGCATGATGGGCAGCGAATGCATGGGCTTATACTGCGAAGCGCCGAGCTCGACATCGCGAAGCACCAGATCCGCCGCGAGACGGAGCTGACGGTCTCTATTCTCACCCTGGGGCATGAATCCAGAGGACAGATAAAGAAGGGGCTTGTCACGGAATTCGGCTGGCAGACCCTCGAGAATGGAGTCTTTGATCGTGTAGGTCTCGTGGTGCAGGTCAAGACCGACAATGACTTTCCCAGCACTGAGGCTCCAGATAGTGGAGATGTCGGAGCCCTTCTTCCGGGGGGTGTTGCGGGTTAGAGAGCTTAGGACGGACTGTTTCATTTTATAGCTCACGGCGTTGCCCATGCACGCATACCGCCACAGCACCCGGCAGATGTTGTAGTGGCGGCCCTTATAGGCGACCAAAAACAGTTTCTCCCAGGTCTCGGGGGCGAGGCGGAACAGAGGCCGGTTCATGAATTGGAAGGTGTATTTCAAAGCCGAGAAGATGTCCGCGCGGAAGAGGCGCAAAATATGGGTGAGGGAAGTGCTATCCACGGCAAGACCGTGCTCCATACAGATTCGCATCAGCCGGTCCGTGGCGGAGAAGTCCTTCAACCGAACGGTCACATTGAACATCTGACTGATCAGCGAGGAGCTGAGCCAATTGGCACCCCAGGTGTTGGTCATCAGATGGATGAATGAGTCAATATCCTGGCCGCTTTCCAAATGCACGAGGAGAGAATCGTGAATCGTTTGCTGAAGCACACTCCGGATCGTGTTGATCTCTGAGATGTAGCCATTGCGCGCCATATGTGTGATGAGTTTGGCTTTGTCACTTGGAGTCACTAGAGCCGAGAGTAACGAAAGCCACGTATGAGCGTTTGGACGAAAATGCGCTCGAGACATCGAATACAGGAGCCCACGAAATCCCTTGATATCTTGGCGTCGCGCCGCACAGCGCAGCAAGATATTATAGGTGTCTGTGGTTGCAAGATGTTCTGCCAGTAGAAACACGGTCCGGGCGGCCTGAAGCAGTTCGTGGTCACAGAGAAAGGCCAGCGCGTGGTTCATCGCCGCGGTGGAGAAGTATTTGTGGTTCACGTCCTGTTTAAACAGTGCCACGAGTTGTCGGGCGATATCTTGATGAGTGTGGGGAGTGGTGTGAGTGCGAGAATTGTTGTCATCCGTTCGATCCCGGGCCTTGAGTTGGTATTTCAATTTCCCTGCGCTCACAAGATCCTCGACGTATTCGTTGAATCCCCTCACGCTGGTGAGGGGCGGGCGAGCAGCGAGGACATTTTCTAACCGCATGGGATTCGCCCAGTCGTCAGACCAGTTCCATACTCCACGGATCACCGGCGCTGGGATGTTTCTGCGTGCCATGGCAGTCAACGAGCCATACACAGGCACGGGCGATTTGCCAATCTCGACCAGAGGATCTCCAACGCTTTGAAGATTCTGCGCACGCATGATGCGGTCCGCGACCACCTCCACGACGCGTTCCGAGCCCGACAGAATCACCTTTCGATTCCGACCATCGCCCTGCTGCGCATCGAGGACGTGCACGCGGCAGCCATTATGAATGGGGACTTGCCAGATATTCTCGTTCATAGTCATGTCCGTCACTCCAGCAAGCAAAGCGACGGTTTCTTCTGGGACGTGCATCTCCTTGTACTTGGAGGGCTTTTTGCTTCCGTTGCGAGGATCCTTCTGCACACTCTCCAGTAGAGACTGCATATCCCTCCATGTTTCATTGCAATTTTGCTTCGACCGTCCTGGACCCCTTTGCGTTTGAAATTCTCGCTTTGCTTGAAACTCTCGATACCGGAGCTTCTTCCGATCCGGAACGGACATCTTTTGGACTGAATTTTTTCGAGAGGGACTCTCATGTTCTGTGTCTTCGGGCCGTCTATTTTCTCTGCGTGCGGTTCTCCTCCTCTCTACCACCGACAATGGATCATCGACAGAAGAGCCCTCCGACTGATTGTGCCCAGTAACAGACGAATCCCCAGCATCGTAGCCCGACGTCTCGATACCCCCCTCGTTGATATCCCCCTCAAATTGAAAACCAACTTTAGCTTCTCGTGGTGAATGTAACTGCGTGATGCTGGGGGAGTGACCCGTAGCACCAGAGGACATCCATCGGTTCGACGAGCGGAACGGCAACGAAGCACAGGGGCGCGCTGCGGCAGGGAAAGGAAGATCAGGGGTCTGACACGTCCCCGAGGGAGCTGTGGTAGACTTCAATGAAGTGATCTGTCGGCGTTGCCGCAGAGCCGGCGCGGCCCAGCGCGGGTAGAGGAACAGTAGAGGTTCATCGGGGCCAGCCGCGACGGTGTCCAGGACGGCAGACAAACGCCTTCTTAGACACGGGCGGCCACACGAGAACATAGAGGATGATGCTGCAACAGCATCCGAGGCATGGATGAGAACGGGAGAAGGGGGAAGAAGCGGTGATGAGGGTGAGAGAGGATGGTATTTTTTTTCGTTGTCGGAGTTGGGGAGGGTTTTTGCACGCTGCGCCGGAACGGCAGGCGGTGGGTCCCTGGGAGCTTCACGGGTTGGATGGAAACGAGGTATACACAATTACACAAGTGAAAAAGATTCAAAAAAAAGAATGGCATTGTAGAAATGATACAAGGAAAAATTGCAGTGACTCGGCTGCGACTAAACTATTATATACAATACATCGGAAAGACATTAATAAATGTGGCCTTCGCGACCAACCTCCGCCGCCTGGGGAATTCCCTTGATCCCTTTCCATTTCTGCATCGACGGTTGCTCAGGGGTGCTACCCGGTCGCCGCGATAGTAATGCATCATGCTGGGACACAGGGGTCAGATCGAGCAGTGCTGTGACCGATTCTCCGTGGGAATCACTGAAGACATCCGGCCCGGTGACATGGCGCCGGGCCGTTTCGACGGCACGGACAAGATTATCTTTCTTGCGCTGCATGGCGTCGGCATTCTTGCCATCTGATTCCGATGCAACTTCTGAGAGCTCATGGATAACTCCAACAAGATAGGTCACAAACTGCCAGCGAGATGCCTGGAAAAGAAACATGGACATGACGTCGGGGATCTAGCACCACAAGCCCAGTTAGTAAAACAAAAAATCAACCAAGAGAGCTAGTTGGCTTACCCTCTCGTCCAGATAGTAAAGCTCGTCACCTCCTTCACGGACAAATTTCCTCAGGGCATCAATCTTCTCGCGATCAATCGAGGTATGCTTCAAGGCAAACATCAAAGCCGGGATATCGCCGATTTCCTCGAGCGGCGCCTCCTCATCGACCTTTTGACTCATGCGATTCAAAAACCCAGATTCGACGCGCGACAAACCCACAGTGCTCTGCTCGCGACTGCGCACGCGCGAAGAATGGATAGTAAAGTAGTCCTTAGTTAGCATATGCGCCTTCTCAAAGCCAGAGCGGCCACGAAGCCGCCGTTCAGGAGCTTTTGTCCGAAGTCGCACCCAGCGTCTGCGACGCACAAACGAATGGAACCACGGATGCGTGCCGTGCCATTCCGACGAGGCAAACGAGAAAGAGTATTGCCAGCCCTGCTCGTCGACGTCACCGGACATGTCCACATACCAGGTGCGCCAGGCCCACTCCCAGCTGGGGTCCGGCACCTGGGCGTTGGTGATATTGACGGGGCTCGCGCGTTTGTCCTGGGTCATCCAGGCGCTCGGGTCGAAGTTGAGTAGCGAGCCGTGCGAGTACAGCGGGACGCCGAAGAAAAACCAGCCACGCTGGTTCTCGTAGAGGATGTCCAGCTCCGTGAGCAGGGTGGTGTCGTCGGAGCCATTGGCCGGGCGCTTTGGGTTGGTCGACCGAGCCGCGGTGTTGCCGTTGTCACTGGCGACGCGAGACAAGCTGGGGTCTGTCGCACCTGTGTCTCTATCTCTTTCCTCGATTCCTTGTTGTGTGGATCGTCCGTCGGAGCTTGTGGCGGATATCGACCCCCGCACGCGCGATGAATCTCTGCTCAGCGAGGTGCTGGGGTCGGCCGGCACGCCGAGTCGGTCGGGCTGCCATTTGGCGTATTTGCGTTTTGCCAGCTGACTCTGCACTGAGGCGCGGCTCAGGTGTTTGGAAAGACTTCCTTGCCGATCGATAGTAGAGACCCGTCGGAATGGCTCCTCGGCGGGCTGTTGTGAGGGAACGGTGTTGTCCACGAGGGAGATACTGGCAGGAGAATCCATGGTCGTTCTGGAAGCATGTAAGGGGTGAGAGGAGGTAGTTTAAACCGGCCGTTCTTTGACGGCTGCTCAGGGCGTAGGTAATCAATGAGAGCGTGGAGTCACTGGCATTATCTCGAGGGGAATCGCATCCTCGCACAGTAGATGAGGTAGTGCAGGAGACTGAGTCGAGGGAGAAGAAAGTAATGAAAAAAAGAGAGGGTATGTGATACTTGCAAGGAGGGAGAAATCTCGGAAGCCAAAATGTAACCCGGCGATGACATCGTTTGCGGGGGTGCCGCCAAGGCCTTCAGAACCTCACCGTCGACGCGTCAAAATCCCACAACAATCTTTCTCCTCCCCACCACCGCCATGGCCGCGCACTACCGCAAGATTGAGCTGCAGTCGCCAGCTGACCTCACCTATCTCTACGCCAACACATTGGCTCGTTCGCGCAGCAAACTCGACCTGCACCTGCCCCCTTCCGCGACGGACAATGAGACGCCGGACCCAATGCGCGAGCGCGTGCGGGAGCTAGTGGACGAGGTATGTTTTATACGAGCAGGGCTTCCGAAATGGAAGATTCCCAACCAAGAGGAGGCAAAAAAGAAAAAATGAAGCTAACAGCAGTCCCACCACAACAGTACATAAACCAAACCTTCACAACCGCCTCCTCCTCAATCAGCATCAACGGCATCGACTCCTCGTCCCCGCAATTCCAGTTTCCAGCCTCCTTCACCGCACCCGAGACAGTCGAGTACGAAGCATACGACACGGAGCTCGCCTCGCGCGTAACAGCGCTCTACGCGCAACTGGAGTCGCTGACCACAACAGTCGCGCAACTACGACGAGACGCGCCACATCGCGCAGCAAAAGAGCACGCGGCACAACTGAACCAGCTGATTAACGAGGAAAATGACGAACAAGAACAAGAGAACGAGGCCGAGCAAGACGCCGACGATGATCACGACCTAAACAACAATGCCAACGAAGCCATGGATGAATCCGAGGACGGAGCTCGCGCGGAGCAGACCGCTCAAAGAAACACCGAAAACACCGACACAGAGAACATGGATGTCGACGAGGGAACACAGCATCAGTCCGAGTCAGCGGCGAAACAGCCCAAACACGCCCCGTCCCGTCGACGCCGCAACCGGCCCGACCCTGCGTGGACGCTGCAAGTGCCGCTCGGCACGGAGCAGGAGACGGAGCGCTGGCGCAGCGGCGATATGGCAGATGCGTACGAAAGTGCGTTGCGGACGTTGCTGCGGCTTCAGGGCGAGGACGATGCTGAGGCCGGCGCCGATGGCTATGCCTTGGCGACGACGGTGGGCAAGGCCGAGCGGGCAGGGCGTGCTGCGGAAGTGGTAGAGAATATGTGATAGTTGGGCTGGGCTGCATTCTTGCCTCTTTCCTTTCATTTTCATTTTGTTTTCTGTTTCTCTTTGGATTTACTGTGGGAGGCGTTTTCGGTGCCCAGGGCTTGCTCGGGTGATCATGATACCATCGTTTTTTTTTGTTTCTTTGTCGGGTCCTTTACGGGCATCTCAGACCACAAGCTGTCATGCTGATTGGAACACCATAATATTTACGATTGGCTACATTGCAAATGCACACAGAGCGACAGAGCGGACTCGATTTGCCCGCGAACAGAACTTAGTGCAACTGTCGAGCTATCGAGATCTGCCCAGTGTATACAACTCCATCTTCTATCGTCAACCACACCCCAAGCTCACTGCTTTTTGCCTTAAATTCTATTCTGTCCTGTTTCTTCTATATCGAGAACGGCACTCGCCGCGTAGGTTCCAACAGGCCAGCGCACGAACAGAAAAGCATGCACTTCATGATATCTAGATCCGAACACAAACACAACAATCAAAAAAGCCAGTGAAAGGGGGGCAAGGAGTCCACAGCTGTGGATAGGAGGGTCGGCGAGGACGTGTTGAAACTCCCAGAGAGCGGTTCTGGTCTGCCAAGGGGAAGAAGAAATGGGAGGCCAAGATGGGGGATAGGGTTCATTCATTGCTGAAGGAACGAGTAGACCAAGAGGGGGTGTATTTTTCAAGTCAACGAGATCGTGCACTGATAAGGATCCCCCAGAACTCCTTATCCGGTTTTCTGTGTCTCCATATGCAAGGGGGATTGTGTGAGATTGGCGAGAGGATGTGCCAGAATTGAAGAGAAAAAAAGGGAAATGAGACGAAAGGGCTCAAGAATGTCTTTATGCGGTGGTCTCGGCACCATCTTGGCCCTCGGTATCCTTCTTCTCGTAACCAGGATCCTCGTTCTGGACCGTGTTGTCGGCCTCCTTGTCTTCCTTGGGGGCGGCCCACTTGGGGGGACGCGCCCACTCGGGCTCCAGCCAGGGGCCCATGTCGGAGAACTCACAGCCACCTTCGCAGTTGCAGCTGCCACCGAACTCGGCGGGGAGGTTCTCAGCGGGGACCTGAGACAACAGCTCCTTCTGGTATCCGCTGCCGAGGACGTGGATCTTGTTGACAGTAACAGGGTCCAGGAAACCCTTGACGACGCTGAACACGCTGCTGAAGCCCCAGGGCGCGTTGATGAGGTACAGCTTGCCCAGACGCTCCGGGTAGTAGTTCTGCGAGATGTCGGAGGCCTGCTTGACGTAGCCATACACGGAGGGAACGCTGGTGATGCCGACACCCTTCAGGTCCATAATCGAGCAGCACGTCTCCAGCAGCTTACCGGCCTTGCGCGAGCACGCGGGCAACCGAGGGTCCGACAGCTTCTCATACTCGGTCACGAGGTTCTGCAGCATCCGCTCACCGGTGGTGATCTTGTACATGGCGTTGAGGTCGATCTTACCCATCTTCTCAATGTAGACGGGGCGTCCATCCTGTTGCGGATTTACGCCGTGATTAGTTTCTCTCCAAGCAAAATACTCTCGTCACACGCCTCCATTACTCACCTTGTCGGTCTTGTGATAGTACTGCGGGTAATATTGGAAGACTTGTTCCTTCTCTTTGTAGTCGAAGGTACGGGCCAAGTCGTTCGTGCCAAACTCCTTGCGCCACTTCTCTGTCGTCGTGAACCTATACAGAAGCAAACAAGAAGGGAATGTTAGACCAGATAGATGATCAATGAAAATGTGTAAACACGAAAGTAAAATCCTCCCCGTGGGGCAAATTGTGCCTCCAAAGGCAAAATACGCATTGGGAGACGCACATAGTCTTGGCCGCCTCGACATCGAACTTGCGAGCCCGCAGGAACCGCAGCAGAGTCAGAGTGTCCAATCGGTCGGTGTAACCGAGCTGCTCCAGCTCGGCGCGGAACTGGTGCACCTTCGCATCCTGCTCCGGTGTCGTGTGGCCCGGGTGGCCAGGCTGCGACTCGGGGGCGGTGGTGGGGAAGTCGTACTGATCGTACTTGGAGTCGGTGGACAACTGCTGCTCGGTCGCCATGATGAAAGGATGCGAAGTCGAGGTTCGGGGAAAGAGAGGGTGGGAAATCTTGCAGGTTGGCAGTTGGGTGAAGAAGGGGAAGGCGGAGGGGAACGAAAGTTGTGGCCACTGCGCAGTCAAAATACTCGGCCGCAAATTATTAATGGGATTTTAAAGGTGAAACAGCCCAGCACTTGAATGATAACAATAACACTCGAGGGCAGATTTATTCTTGCAATTAGGCCAAATTCAGGCCCCCGAAAAGTTCGACAGGCTAAGCGAAGGGTGGCTGTACTGAGACAGGTGCCGCCTCTACTCCTGATCCATCCCAGTAGAGGCCAAGGCAGACGGGTATTCAATTCAACCGCACACAAGCACGCATTATGATACACAGCGCATGGAGGCCTCGAAAGGCTCGTGGAAAAACAAGTGCCAGAGATAGGATTACAGGACGCAGGGTCCAAAACACATGAAGAAAAAAAAAACCAGAAAAAAGCAATGCGCTGGGTATAAGCCTTGCAAAAGAAACCACAACAAAACAAAAGAAACATCCAAAATCAAAAAATCAAAAAATATAAAAAAAATATAAAAAAAAAATATAAAAAAAAATATAAAAAAAACCAGGGATCATTCGGCACTCCCGATCCAGCGGGAGAGGCTCTAACTCATCCTCCAGAGGGTATGTTCATGGGTCAGCAACATTCACACAGCGCACATCGCCCGTCCGTAGCAAATAGATAGATCAAATGATCGAAGCCATTGCGTACGATGTGGCTCGTGGCTTCGGGGATGGCAAGGTAATATGGCAGATATATCGGTGCACATATGGTCATCAAAAGACTACGCGCCTCATCGAATGCCAAACATGGCGGATAGAAAGGCGTGAGCAGGACCACTTCGGCTGGGTCTCGCATCATCATCAAGGGGTTGAAGAGCAATCCACCTTTACCAGCCCTTCTTTCGTGCAAATCGTTTGTTCAGGAGCGCCAGCACCTTGGTGACATTGAACTGGACATACTCCAGGTCCAGGTCTTCGAGGTTATCCTTCTGCATCTCCAGGAGATCATCGAGCTTGAGATCGAGTTCCAACAATCCACGAGCGCGTCCTATGAGAAAAAGGCGTTAGTGATGTGTGTTTACGCTGATTCCATCGTGACACTCACCCTTGTAATGGAGACTGATGACGAAAGTCCCCGGCAACGGGCTCTTGAACATGAAGTAGATGTTGGCCCGTCGGTTCTCGGGCACGTTGCTGCGTCGAATGACGCCTTCCTTCTCCAATTGTTGATGGGTGAACTTGTACGGGCCAAGTTCCTGGTGCTTTTGCTGCTTCCGCGACTTGCCCTCGGATTGACTGCGAACATTGTGAAGATAGGATTTGTAGGTTTCCAGCTGGCCCACCAGATAGGCGTTATGATCACGGATGGTGGAAAAGACCTCCTCCAACTTCCGCGTTTCATCCAACACCTTCTCCTTCAGCGAGCCGAGGTGCACCAACTCTTGCTCCACTTCGTCCCGAAGGAGGCTAAATTCGTCGGAGCGGTCAATCACCCCCAGGTCCTGCAGTTGACTCAGCAGTTCCATCGTCCGGATGCCCTTCCGCACCATGACAGCATCATTCTTCAGAGTGGCGGCAGCTTCGGCGATGCGATCCAGTCGCAGTGGCCGACGAGCGACCGAGGAGTTGGGGGGCAGAGACCGGAGAATCTGGACGAAAGTCGACTTGGCCTCCATGAAGAACACCTCCTCCTGGGTGATGTCCAGCGCGGCCGTCAAGTCATCCAGGGCTGTCTCCCATCGGCTGAACAGGGGCACCGTGATGGTCCGATTCTCTTTCCGAGGCACCTGTGGCGGGGCGCTGCCCAGTTCCTGCAGCAGCATAGAGAGGTGCGAGTACTGATCCTGGGCCAGCGCCGCGGAGTGCTTCTCGAGAAGGGAGTGCGTGGCGTACATCTCATTGAGGGTGATTTGCAGCTCAAGGTCGCGCTTCGACAGAGCCACGTAGTTGTCCATTTCCAGACTCTCATAGAAATCCTGCACTTCGCACAGGTCGAGCAGGAACTTGTTGACCCGCCCTTTGTTCTGCTGTATAAATGGCTGCAGGCTCTCCATGTAAGGCTCCTTGGCGTAGGAGGGCTTGTTGGCCAGGTTCTGCAGCATCTTCGCAATGAGCGTCAGAGTCCGGCGGGGCTTGTCGGTTGGTGTGGCATCGATCAGCATGTAGGATCGCGGGGTGACAATGGCAGGGTTGATGAAGCGCAGGAAAAAGAACCCGCCGATCAGGGTACAGATGGTCTGGTCCTGGGCGTCCGGGTACTTGCGACGCGACAGACTGCGAATCTGCTTGCAGATCCATCGGATACCGTACGGAGCCTCATCCACCGAATCGATGATGGTGGTGATGAATCCATTCGCAATGTCCGTCAGCATTTTGAGGCGCGGAGCGATAATGGCCTGCACCTGCGCATTGTCGGCGGCATCTTCGGCCGTCACCGACCGGGCCAAATAATCCGGCAGCGAGCCAGTTTCCTCCTCGATCTGCTTCACCATGCTCTCATAAACCTTCAGGGGGTTGATCTCGAGATCAACGTCCCGCAATTCAATCAAAGAGTTGATGCGATCGGCCAAGACCTGTTTCAAGTAACTCTGGCCGGGACCACGGCGCGTGTAGGTGGTCATCATTCGAGAGACGGGGGTGTTTTGGCGCAGCAGGGACGAGTATTCGGGGGTATTATCGAACTGGTAGGTGAGGACGGACTGGAACATGGTGAGCAGGAGATGCTCTTCGCGACTTTCGTACTGGTTTCCGTAGATGGTGAACATGACGGTCTGCAGGAGCGAATCGATCTCGGCCATAGACACCAGTCGGCAGAGATGAGCGATGTGGCGAGGTTCCGACTGCAGCAAGAACAGAAGGTTGCCGTATTTCTGGGTTCGCTCGTCATTGGGGAAGAACCCCTCCTGGGGGTCCGCTGTGTCGTCGAGATGGCTGGCCACCTCATTTTGCTAGAGAAAACATGTGAGTTGGATGAAGTGGGGGAGTTGTGGAATCAAGAAAAAGGGAGAGAAAAAAGAGTTCCTTACTTCTTCCAAGGCCATGCGGTTCTGGATAAGCAATGCTATCCGCGAGTCGAGGTATCGCACATCTTTCTCCAGAACGAAATTCTTCTTGGATTGCGAAGAGATCTTCGACTTCAATTCCCGCAGGTGTTTTTGCGCTGGCGGAGGAGTCAGTAGGAGTGACACGAGCGGGAGATACATCCGCACGTACCGCGAGCCAAGTCATCTGAAATCTCCAAATCCCTGTCCTTTGCGGACATGGACAGGTAGAGCGCAGTGACCGACATGCGCTTCGACTGGCGAAGCGACCGAGTATCGTGGGACGACATGGTGTTCTGACGTGCGATGGGCTGAAACGAGGACGAGGAAGACGAAGATGCTCTGGATGCTCTGGATGCAGGTTGGAGCATCGTCGCAACGGACATTGTGTGGGACGCTAATCACGTCAAGGCAAATTATGCCGAGCGCACCGAGGACTCGATGGCGACTAGTCGCGAAAAGAGAATGTGACGGGAATTTTCACAGGAATTCCCGAGAACCCCTGACCGGCGTAGCTTATCGATGGGGAGATAGAGTATTCGAGGGAAGAGGATGCAATTCGGTGGAATGGAGAGAGAGAGAGAGAGAGAGAGAGCGCAAGAACAGAAGAAGACAAATAAGAAAAAGGAATCGAAAGATACAAGTAGACGAGTAGAGTAGAAGAATAAGAGTAAGAGTGAAGGATCGAGGAGGGGGGCAGACTATTAATTGTGTTAGGGCGGAGCATGCAAGGGAGGCAGATTATTTCTCTCTCTCTCTCTCTCTCTCTTCTGCATTATCTTTCTCTTTCTCTATTCTTTATCTTTCTATCTCTCGATGTGTTCCCTCTTCTTTTCTTTTTCTTATTCCATTTCTTCTCTATCCAGGTGCCTGGCTACCCCTGGGATTTGCCACTGTATCTCCCGGATTTCCCAAGGTTCCCTTGTTCACGGTCCCTAGGAAACTAAAGTGGGGAGGACTCGGACTTGGAGATTTTTTTTTTCTCAATTTCTTTTGTTTTTTTCTTTTCTTTCTTGACGTCAGAACGGCGTGTGACACGTACATACCAACCCTCCCTAAAAAGAGTATGTCTTGGTCTCTCTGCAGGGGCATCGGTACTGCATCCGAAGTACACAGGGTTGCCTTGTGGTCCACGAGACGTCCATGTGCCCATCTCAGGGATATATCAGGGATATGGACTCTCCTCACAGAGAGGTGTCAGGTTGATTCGGGGATTCTGCGGGAAACCATCCATGGATGTTTGCTTATCACCTTGTCCCCTCCCCGAATCTCAGCCCTGACCTCATTCCTTTGTGTCTGTCCAGGTGGGTTGCAGTCAATGACATCCACTATCAGAATGTCTCAGACGTGACCTTCCCGACATCTGCAGCATGGGATCGACTCGGAAGATCCCAGAAGTCAAAGGAAATGAAGACGACTCATGATATTCATGATATTCACGATATTCACAAAGTATATCTCTCTCAACAGAGTTCTCTCAAAGTTTGCCTCGATGCGGGGGAAATAATACCCAGGGCAAACTGGTCTCTCTTTGCTTTTTCTTCTTGTTTTTGTCTTGGTTTATGCCCGCAACCTTCTCCATTTCCCTGGTCAGTGCTCACTCAACTCAGGGGTAAAGGCGCACCAGAGTGGAGCCGGTGGGACTCGGGATGGAGACTCGAGAGAGTTCCCTCCACAGGAAATGAGGGAACGCTTAATGCACAGGGACACTTGCATGTCCCTCTGTTAGTGTTCAAACCCCTGATCGCCCCTATGCTGTGCACCCATCAAACCCATGCGGTGGACCCCCCATGCACATTCTCGGGCGTGGCGCAGGATGCAACATCGAGATACCCTTCACGTAAAATAATCATAATAAATTATATTGTTATTACTATTATAAATCAATCAAAAGCCATGATCATCCCACACGGGCCATATGCAACCATAATTCATGAAACGCGCCAAGTGCCGTCGCAGATCAGTTGCACGTCTGTTTTTTTTGCCCCTGTCCCGCGGGGGATTCCCGTATGTACCTGGATGTACGCTTACTAGTCTAAGAGTCTGAGGGATATTCCTCCCGTCGGGTGCCTACAGAAGTGCCACATAGAGAAAAAAAAAAAAAGAGGATCGCCCCTGCCCCCCCAACCCGGTGTTGGTCCGAGCGAGATCGGCTGTGGCCTCTACCTCTTTTGGGTCCTGCAGGTCGAGCAGATCCCGTCGAAGTGGATTTGCCTTTTGAATCAACCTTTGAGATGGTCCATGCGGGAGTCATAATGTCGATTGACATCGCTGGTGGGTTTATAGTACTTTGATACTTCACTGGCTAGCCCTATACCAAGACGAGGATGTCAAGGATATACGGGTGTACTACAATCCACCGACATAGAAGAAGCGTCAACATTATCAGATAATGGCCATAGCTAGTCGTGCTAAAAACCTAACCGAGGGTGTCCACCATGGCATCGCCCAGGTCGATCTCAATTCTTCTCCACACCTGTGCAACCGTTCATAGATCGACATGGCCCTCGCATCCAGTAAATACCTCATGATTTACTACCCGAGTCAGTACAGTGTACTAGGATTAATCACCAAAAATTAGAATAGTTAGTCTACACTCGAGCTGATCGTACAGTATATGCATTCATGAGTCATGCCAATACCATATCATAGATTCACTTGTCTGCTCGCTTCAGCAAACACATCCATCTGCATACATCACAACGTATACTTGAAAAGAGGCGACTCATCCCCCATCTCCAACAACTGCTCATCACTATACCTCTCCCGAACATCAACCTCACTCAACGCATCCTTGCGCCGATTCGCCCACATAAACGAAACCTCCAGCACAACAGCCGCCAGCAGCGCCGAGCCCCCAAAGGCCAGAGACAAGCCGAAGCCCGTCGGATAGGTCGGGTCCTCACGATCAAGGTACATATAGCTCCCGATGATGCCGCCGATATTGCCCACGCAGATATTGAACGCGCTGCCGATGGCGCGCCGGCTCGACGGCGCCAGGTTGTTCATAGTCCATGACGTTGTGGCCGGGTGTGTCGGGTAGATGCCCATGCAGGTGAGGATGATGGCGAAGAAGCCCGGTCCGAGGTTCGCTTCTAGCTCGCCGTGTAGTCCGATGATGATTGCGTAGCCGATCACGACGAGGAGCAGCGGGGCTACTACAAATGGCATGCGCCAGTAGAACCGGTCTGAGAGTTTTGAGAAGAAGATGGCCGAGATGGCGCCCGCTACGTAGGGCGGGACTGTCATTAGCTGGGCGTTTGTGTTTTGGAAGCCCATGCCTCGGGTGATTGTCGGAAGAGTGAATTTGGTTCCTAGAAAATTAGAAAATTAGCATGGAGAAAGACAAAGAGAAAAGAAGGGATTTGGGAAGGGGGGACTACCATAAGAACAGGCAGACTGGCACAGCAGAATATAAGCCAGCAAATACATCCTCCAGTTCAACATCACAGCCCGAACATCCTTCCACGAAGTCTTCTTCTTCTCATCCTTGAACGCACCTCCCTCCTTGATAACATGCTGCAGTTCCAAGTAGCGGATCTCCTCTGGATCCAACCACTTCCCAGAGAACCGGGGCGCATCGATCAAAAGGAAGAAACATAGCACGCCTAGGACAACCGTGGCCAGACCCTCGAGCAAGAAAATCCACCGCCAGCCGTGGTAGCCGCCGATGCCATCCATCTTGGCGATTCCAGCAGCTAGCAGGCCAGAGAATGCTCCCGACAGGGCGCTGGCGCAGTAGAAGACAGCTATGCGGGTGGCCAGGTCTCGGGGCATATACCAAAAGGAGCACAAAAACACGGCACCTGGGAAGAAGCCAGCCCTATATTTCATGGATTAGTATGAGAATAACTTGTTCAAAGGAGTAGAGAGTGAATGGACGCACTCAAAGATTCCCAGCAAAATGCGCACGGCCAGTAGTCCGCCGAAGTTCTGTACTACTCCCGTCAGGGTCATGATGATTCCCCAGCAGATAACAAGAATTCCCAGGTAGACCGACGGCCGGGCGAAGTTCTTGAGCAGCATGTTACTCGGCACCTCTGGTTTGACCGAGTTAGTTGGATGCATCAAAGCAAGTTGAAGCACGCAAGGAACCCACCGAGCAGGACATATGGAATGAAGAAAAGACTCAGTGCGATGTTGTATTGGATTCCACTTAGACCCAAATCATCTGTGAGTCCCGCGATCTTTGCATTCCCGATATTGGCTCGGTCTAGGTGAGAGACGAGGTATAGAATGGATAACATGGGGACAAGTCGTATATCAACCTGAAGGAATGTAAGTTTCTTTCTTGCTCTTCCAACATCAATGCTGAGACCGAGAGTATCTGCTTGTTCCCTTACCTTCCGCAATACCTTCTTCCTTCTCTCCGCCGAGAACTCGCGATAGAAGTTTGCATCATCGGCCGCCAGCCCAAGCACCTGGAAATCATCGATGATAGTCACATTGTTGCAGTCCTCCACATGGTCCGACTTGGTATACTTGTCATCGGCTGGCGGAAGCTGAGACATGATTGGCGAACTGCACACTAGTTTGCAAGTTTGTCTCCTGTGCAGAGCAGAGCAGAGTCGAGAAAAGGAACACGAAAACGACGAAGAAGCAAAGTTGCATGTGCAGGGTGCGTCAGATCATGTCTATATAGTGAACCCTCGCGCAATGCGGAGAAGAGCCCCAACCGAGCAGACATTCGGAAAAAGAGGGCCCTGAGCGACAAGCTCGGCTGTCTACCAGGTTAGCCACAGGTTAATTACAGGCTAGCTCATGGAGAAGATGCTTCTCATTCGATGTCGGTGGTGGAGGGCCAAGACTTTCTCGCAGCCATGAGGTCTTCTTTCCCCGCGATTCGGAGAATGGAGAGAGCGAGAGAGGCGGGGGAGAGCTGATCTGGGGTTACGAGCATGGCACGGCTTCTTTCCTAATTATAAATGCTGGGACTGATTCTTGGCGTTGACGGTTTGCTTCTTGTGTTTTTATAGGAAATCAGTTTAGATATCCGACCCGCCACTTATCCGTATGTCTTTTTTTGTTCTCCGCTTGATATCCGCTCTCTCTCTCTCTCTCTCTCTCTCTCTCTCTCTCTTACGACGTTGCAAGATCATAACTGCCCGCCCGCACTTCGGCTTATGGGGTTATACACTTGGAAATGAAGCTAAGAGTTAGTGATAACTCCCTTATTTGTCTCTTTAATGCTTGACTTTCTCTTCGTCTTTCTTGGCATAGAGGAAAGCCACTAGTTCAGGTCTTGGCTTGTACTCTTAAGTTCATACACATCTGAGCTCTCGATATATCAAGATCAAGTTAGTGGTGATCTAGACTGTAGTGAACATGGCGAAGTAGTCTTTTCTATGATAGCATATTTCCTCAGCCCAGCTGAGAATTAATCCACCTAGCCCTAATGATTCCATTTATGCTGGTATACCCCAGCATACAAATTACTCTAGTAATACTCTAGTGAACGCGAAGAATATAGAAGTGCAGCTGCAATCAAGCTTTTTTAGACTACAGTCGATGTCTACCAAAAGAGGTGGCATATGGTACAACATACATCAAATGAAATCCCAGGGCCTCAGACGCACGGGTATCGCTATGCTTGCAAAGAAACAAGAACCAAATCATCCAATCCCCCAACCAAAAACATGCTTTTTGCAGCGCAAGAACCAAAAGAAGAATCCCAAAGCATCCAAAACTAGCAGTCTCTCCCCTTACTTGCGGAACGTAAGAGACTTGCCCCCGTTTCTCGTTTCGTCTTGCCCAACCCCGAGGGAGCATCCAACGCCTTGGCATACGGGTTGAACGGCCGTTTGCGTGGCTTGGTACTTGAGGTGGCAGAGGGCGCATGGAGTACTGAGTCGGCGGTACCATAGTCGAACGGAGCTGCCTCGGGTTCAGGCTGAGTGCCGGACGGGGCGGCCTTCTTGGTCTTCTTTTCTTTGCGTGCTTTCTTGTGCTGCTTTTCGGCAGCCTCGGAGTTGAAATTGTTACTTGTGTCGTCCACGGCATCGGATGTTGACAGCGCTTGCTCTGATGGGCCTGCTGGGGTGACTTTGCGTTTGCGTGGACCGCCAAGCTCTTTCACAGTGAAAACTTGTTTGGTATCTTTATCTTCCACTGGAGGGGCTGTAGGTGCCGGGGCAGAGATAGGAGCCGGTGCGGGAGCCGGTGCAGGCTTGTTGTTTGCTGCGGTGCCGAGCTTTGCCCGAGCCTCAGAGACGGTTGATGGCATGCGTGGCAAGGGGAGGGAAAGCCGCAAAGCTTCTGCTGATGCAGCCAGCGAGTATGACGGCGGCACAGGCGCTTCCTGTGCTTCGAGGACATCTCCCCAGAATTGGGAGGTCTCGTAGCGCTCGGCGACAGGGAAGTCAACATCCTCCGCGTCGACGGCCAGCGGATCCTTTGCAATGATCTTGGGCGGTGGCGCCACGTCGCGCCATTCGGGGCCGGTAGCACCGGCAATCTTTGCGTTTTTGATGACATCCAAGAGTTCCGGGGCCCGCTCCTTGGTGATGGGGGTCACGGGTGACAGAGTTCGAAAGAGGGTCCCCAGATCAAGAGGCATCGTCTGGGCCAGTCTGTAGAGGACGTGCTTGGGGAATACGCATTGCCAGCCCTCATCTTCGGCTCGTGCAACCTCGTCCCGCCACTGGTGGACAGCCTTGAAAACAGCGAACTGTTCTCGGCTGAGAGTCCCCGAATTCCGTGACAGCAGGTCATACCAGCCTCCCGGGCCATAACCATTTTCGGCGTCATATACAGGACGTTCATGCCGCTGCAGCGCCTCGTTTTTTGAGCGCTCCTGAACGTAATCAATGTGGCTCTCTGTGGGCGTCGATGTTTGAATTAGGTCGTTACGTAGATGATCGTAGATATAAAGGAGATAATGCGTGTCGGATCGTGCGTAGTCGAACATGCCAGATGGAAGCGGACGGACTCGCCAATCGGCCATCTGATACCGCTTGTCGGCTTCAAAGTTGACAAACTTAGCCAGCAGATATTTCAAGCTCCGCTTTGGGTAACCCAGTGCGGAAGCTGCATGAAACGTGTCGAACAGCCCGACCACATACAGGCCCAGATCACGCTGCAACCAAATGATATCCATGGTGGATCCGTGAAGGGCTTTGAGGATCCGCGGATCGGCAAACACCTCGTTCAGCATCTGCAATTCTTCTCGCCACGGCTTCAGTGTATCGACGACCCAGTCCTTGTCGCGAGTGCTGATTTGCATCAACGAGACAAGGCCGTGGTAGGAGTGCACATCGTGATGCTCCAAATCAATCGCGATCTCCTTAGCCAACTTTAGCTCCCCCAACATCTCCTTAACACCATCTAATGTATCCACAAACGTAGCCGTAGTAGAGTCAAAAGGCTTGTAGTCGATCGGCGGTGAGACCTTGTAGACCGATTTCGGGTACCGGGCGGCACGGATCTCGGCTTCATAGGGGTGAGCGTGGCCACCATCCGCCTGTTGCTTCTGCAACGACTCCTCCAGCGGCACAATAGCATGAGGCTTGGTTCTGAGAAGAGGTCGGAAGGAGCTCGTGCCGGTGTTGTCGGGTTTGCGCTCGAACAGCAATTGCGGCTTGGGGATCTTGGAGGGACCATAGTCATAGACGGTGGGAAATTTGGGTGTCTTCTTCACCACGGGTGCCTGCTCCTCCTGCGACGGACTGAGTTTCTTGATCACTCCGGTGAATTCATCCAAGCAAGCATCGGCCTTCTCCAACAGCGAATCAATCACATCCACCACGCCCCGCCAATTATCTTCGATCAATTCCTCATTGCTGATCTCTGGGGCTTTGACATCGGTGCCAGCAGTAGCAGCCTTGAGCACAGCCGTAGTCAAAGCCAGGACCCGTTCGCTCTGCTCATCGAGAGACTCGGAGAACTCGGTGCTGGAGGAACGGTGAAAGTTCAGGTCTTCCGAGGAGAGCTGACCCACGGTGCGTGTCACCTGCACCAGGGTAGACGTCAATTTGTCCTGGAAGGGCGCAAACTCTGCAGATTCCATATTGGCAGAGCTTCGAACAGAAGAAAAAGAATCGCAAGAATCGCGCAGAAAAAAGTGGGTGGAGAACCGGCCAACCGTTCTGACCGCCTACCCCAACGGGCCGGGGGTTTGTATGGCCCGCGGATCTCAGAACCACTTGTCTCGTTTGTTTCACTCTCTGCCAGAAAATCTTCCCTTGGGGTTGGACTAGTCTTTCTCAGAACATACCAGGATTGCATCTAGAACTCTTGAGAGAGAGTCTTTTATTCAAAATGGCTGCTTCAATCGCCCCCGAGTGCAACGAGATCAAAGAGTACGCCCATCGCCTCTCGGATTCTACGCGGCCACAACCACTGACATGGCATGGATATAGGAAATATGACACCTGTTTCCTCAAGTGGTACAGTGAGAGTAAGTCTCTAAGCTTTTCATGACTTGTTACCAGCAGTTGGCGCTGACTCATAGTCCAGAATATCTGCGTGGCAACACCACCTCGAATGACTGCGAGGCACTCTTCACCAAGTACAAGTCGTGTCTAAACGTGAGTTGTATCTATCTTTCTTCTCATATCTGGGACCAACATGACTAACAAGGAGTTATTCTATATGGTGTAGAAAATCCTCAAGGAAAAGGGCATTGACTCGATGCTAGACGATGCCCGCAAGAGCAGCAGTGAGACTGACGCAGAGTTTCTGAGGAAGTCTTGACGGGCTCTAGTATTGAAAATATATCCCGAGATATCTCACCTCTGCGGATGAGTGGCGCCATTTTTTCTTTTTTAGCGCTGGCATGCATTTCCCATGCAGATCGAGATGGGTAGGCGTTTTGGAATTCTTGGGCATTTCAAAAGCGTTGTGTACTTACCATATCTTTATACTAATCTATATTCTCTATCCAAGGAAACAAAAGTGTGGTTCCTCAATCTTCTCTCAAATCATTCTATCCAGGCACTCTAGGTTGATTCCGACCTTTTGATCGGTTACGACACCTATCCTTGAATATTCTTATACATTTTTCATTGCTTCTCAGTTTTGTTTTCATCAATTTATTTTCATGTCTTTAATGGTTTTCTCATTTTCTCATCGAACTTATGCTCTGTAACTCTATAGGGTAAGACAGACCACACGATGTGTCGCTGTCGGTCCTGTACTTGATATATCACTTGGGCCAAGTCAGGAAGATGTAGGTTTACATCTCTTTCAAAGAGAACCCAAAATAACACACCCTCTGTGCTTGTCCAACAGTCGTGATGCCAGTATCAAAGACCTCTTTGAAATTTTTCTTCCCCCCAGACCATCTACCGAGTCTGTAACGGGGACAAGAAAACTATGCTGCTTTGAGATAACTAAGGGCATATGCTTTTTCCTCTTCAGATCGGATCAAGGCTTGTGAGATGAGAGGGAGGCCCATAGGAGATTCAGAAACTGCCTAGCACTAATCGCTCGAGATCGAATCCACAAAAGCGAGTTGGCAAGTGTCCTGTAGTCCCTCTTTTGTTCACGCTCGGAAGTTGACAGACAGCAGCTGGTCATCATTTGACCCTGGCTTAAGCCGGGGTTGCAAGTGATCATTGCTGAACATGGAATGTTGCCCCAAATGTTTGGGTCCATGGCAGCTCCACTCATTTGAAGGTCTCTGCAATGCCCCCCAAGGATTGTAGGCGTGTGCTGTTATCAGGGATCATGCTGCAACTCATGCTGCGAGTATAGACATGCTTTCGAGTCTGGATTTCCGCCTCGTCGGCATATCGGAAAAGTCGGCATTAACCTGCGACTATATGATATAGCTCAGTGCGCTGGAATTTCCGCTGCCCCCTCCATGGTCTTTTGTAGCAGCCATAGTTCACTGCGGTTGGCTAAGCATCCGGCATTTCAGATTGGCTCCGAAGTTCTTGGGGCTGTATAATGAGCGGCTTCGTTGTCTTTGGCTGGTTTGCGGCAAGGGACGGGTCGAAACAGCCTCTGGTTTGCATTGAGCGACGAGAACGCGCCATTTCAGCTATGATCATCCGCGCCCTCGCTACCGCCATAATTTTCCGGACTCTGACGTATATAGTCGATTTCTTGAAAGAAAGAATCCCTTCCAACGCATTCCTTTTTTGCTTTCACCGTTCGGCCGAAGCATCAGAGAAAGCGAGAGAATATATGGTCTCGCCACCTTTTTAAGTGGTTTGCTGCGGCATCGCCGCTTCCTCCGAGCACGGTGTCCAGCTCTTAGACGTGGTATGAATCCCACCTGGCGCACCCCGCCAATGCATTAGAAGCGGAAATGAGTCCTTTCCGTTGCATGGCAGCAGAGAAAGAGACTGGATTTGTCCATCCCGTTTGCTTGTCAGTCTCAAAGGCGTTGCTTCCACAGGGAGGCAGTCGCGATACGCGCTAACCATTTCGCTCCATGTGCCTCATCCCAAAATATCCAATTGTTAATGGTCATTTTTGATGGCAACATACCATGGCAGGACAGTCCGGCGCACAATAGAGAGGGTGGTCGACCCATGTGGCAGGCGAAGACCTGAGACTCTGACATCTCCTCGTCCAGTAGACATTGAAGTTGTAATCGTTTTCCTTGCTGTATTAGATGGGGAGAATATCTCATGTTTTGGGTTTCAACAGGATTCAGTGCTCTTCTGGGTGTTTCCTTCAGAGGATGTACTCTCTTCGAAATAACCCCCAGAGACTGATCTGGTAGAGCTCCATCAGGTCTGATTCAGTGGAGGTTGAGCAAACCCCGATGGTCGTCGTTGACATCGTGCTGACTAGCTTGTTGTGTTCGAGAAACAACTTAATGCAAGGAAGGGTGATTTGTCCCAGATCATTTGTAGGTATCGTCCCGAGACATAGTAGAGTAGGTGTTGATATCGACCAGCTTGTGATTAAGAAGGCGATAATCCTCCAGGTACTCAACTGAGTGACCAGCCGAAGATCTTTTTCCGGGAGAAGAGGTTATCACTTGTAAGATAGATAGCAAAAATCTCGAATCTCCATGGGTTGTGAGTCGAGGTTGTGTTTCAAACTTGTAAGACGTTGAAGAAGGGGCTCTAATAGACTGGAGGAACGCATGGAAGCTGCCAAAAGCACTCGCAGGAGTAAATATGAAGATCCACCGCTTCCCCTGTGAGCTCTGTCACAAGTCCACTGGATTGTGTTTTATCGACAGGATTATCCAAGTTTTGACTTCGGAAATACTGTCCACTTGTAGCTGTAGGGCTAGTTAACACAAACATCTCTTTTCTCTTGTCGCCTGGATACGAACATTCAAGACATGGTGTCCTTGGAAGGACTGTGCTGGGGTCCATTCGACCAAGTACGTTGACGCGTGCGATTGTGACGGATCATTTCAGGTGCCTCAAGGGTGATAGAAAGAAAACAAGGTAGAGAACGATGAGAGGAAGGCATATAGCAGTGTGGATCAAGAAAGTAGAAGATATATCAAAAATACAACGCAAAAAGAAGGAGGATAATCGTAGAAAGGAGGCCCAGGAGAGAACAAGAAGGAAGAAGAGGATGTTTGCCCGGGAGAGCTGGAAACAATGCCTATATACCACAGATCACATGATGCTTTAGCCATCGAAGAAGCAAACAGTGAGGGGATTTCCATGGATATAGTAGAAATCATTAAGAATGGGGGATGCGTGTTTGCTGTCAAAGTAGTAATCCTGGCCGACATAACCAGGTCCACTATTCATTTCAGTTTGGCCGTTCCCTTTCCCAATAAGATAAATGCTATGTGCGAGACTCGATCTACAGGCCAAGAGTGTTCTCATTCCCAAACATTCCTTTAGAAGTACTGGGATATTAGCCAAGCTTATAGGAAGTTACTGAACTGATACCAACAGGCTTCAGGCACTACAACAAAGACAACGATAACAAAGCCTCCAGACAATAAAAATTAGATATAAAGTATATACTCAGGTGCCAGTCCTGGTACCTGGCGTCAGCGATGACCACGTCTTCGAGCATCGCCCTGGCCGAAACTCGGTGGAACCTTCAGCAACGGACCCCCCAAAGTGCCCATGCCTCCCACCATGGAGCTCGCACTGCCACCGCTGCCACCACTCTTTTTGGGCTGGGTCAGCAGCGCCCACACCTCGGCCATGCCGGCCCGGCGAGCTGGCAGCATGCTGTACTGCATGCTATACAAGTTGCGGCGATGGATGGGGGGCACGAAGCGGCCGGTGACAAGACAGAAGATGACCCGCGGAGACAAATAGTGTTTGCGGAGGCGGTGGCCCAGCTGGAAATACTGGTCGAACATTGCCCGTAGCGGGAGAGGGATTGACTGGAGCGATATAAATCAGCATGAATGACTTACGAGTTTGTAAATTTTGCAGAACCAACCTCGAGATGAATGTAGGAGACCCGGGCAATGGAGTCCGTGTGGGCCGAGTACTTGTCAGGGTAATCTCGAAGATCGAACCGGATGCCCCCGGGTAGCCGGCGCGAGTCCTTCACGCGTAGCATGAGTGCAAACAGCGGAAAGTGGTTCAGGAACGCCAGACAGGTGTCAAATGTCGCCTTCATGGAAATGATCAACATCCGGGCTGAGGCAAAGGTCAAGTAGAAGACGACGACAGTGGGGAGGAGAAAGAAGAGGACGGTGAAAAGGATAGTGCCCAGCAATAGCTGGTCGAGGTCGTAATCGCATGAGTCTATTCGGTTGCGGAGGACGTTCCGCTTCTTGCCGCGGAACAGATGAAACAGAGAGATAATTATGGTAAGCTGCCAGTTGAAGATGCGGGCGGAGGCAATGTAGAAGGAGTAAATATGCACGGTCAGGATGGAAAGAAGGTCGGAGAAAAGTGCGATCGGCATGCTGGCTCCTGCGAAGCTCGAACACCCGACGATATAGATGATGTTAGGAAGGTAGGGTTGGAGATTGGCAATGCAGGCTGTATCCCAGTCAGTATCTAGACAACCCCTCCATGGATACAGACAGCTTACCTGCCCAGTTCTCGATGACCCAGAGGAACAGGTCACCTAGGAATGCTGCGAGCTCATTGTTCAGTTTCAGACCAGCGGGCCAGTCCATGAGCCATGAAATCGTGCGCTGCAAGCCTTCCACAGTCCATCCAGTGAGAATCGTGTTGATCTGAGAAGCCACCCAGTGGGCATTGTCAATGATGTAGGATCCAAGAGCAATCCCGATAATAACGTCGTTGGCGACGAGCCACAGACTGTTATAGAATCGAATGTAGTCCGGGTGGCTGGTAGTCACACTCTCCCAGTTATCTTTTCTCTGGCGAAGCTTAACATATTGAATCGGCCAGTAACAAAACTGTTGCAGCCGGATATCAACTTGCTGGGCAGTTGCCGAAATATCCTTGAGAGCAGCCGCGTCGGGTCGAGCGCGCCACTCGAGAAACTGCAAGACGAGCTCAGCGACTGATCGGTGACCCACGAGCCCAATGACAAAGATTCGGGTGACAATCGGCCAAATCCACCCCCAAAAACGTAGGAGACGCAGAGGACAAAAAGACCCCACAAGGTCGTAGCAGATTCCACCACACGTTCCCCGACACTCATACTTCTCTTTGCACGGATACCGATAAGGTGGCTGTTCTTGTGCATGAGCTGTCCCATCTCATAGGCACAGTTGACTTGGTTGACGATCAAGGGGAGAGCTTGTTCTTTCTGCGACGGTATGTGCTTGACCACCGTGTGGAGCTTGAGTTTCTCAACAAGGACTTGGGACCGGGCCTTCTCCCTCTCTTCTTCTGACTCAATCTTGTCTGACATTGGGTCCCATATCTCTGCCGTTGTCGCTTTATCTCCCAACGCAAGGGAAATCGGGTCCAGAGACATATACTCCATGCGTGTCGGGTGCGGCCGCTGAAACATGATTACCTGAACAGACAGATTCGCCTCTGGCGGACAGAATATGCGGGGTGCCTTGGATGGCGGATGCGTAGTCACATGGAGATGAGAGGGATTGAACGATCTTGGAGGTTCCAGAGGATTGGTCGAGCCGAGAACATGCATCTGAGACCGTCCACAGAGGCCGAAGATGCGCACAATCGGGTGCGGGCTGTTTCGAAAGAGAATCCCCGCGCGGAGTGCATTGTCGACATTTCGGGGCTGAAACAAACCAAATTTCACTCAGTTTTTATCCCAGATTATCAGACATGCTAGAACGGAGTCCACCCACCTCGACATCTTCCAGTACCGTGAGCACGAACAGATCAAGCTCCGAGTTCCGCCACCCGACAATCACACCTGGCGCCGAAGACCGCGGGAGATCATATGGCCAAAATACCCGCAACAACCCATCGCTCATGAGCATGTTGTCATCCTCCACCGGGATCTCAGAACGAACCTCGACGACGCAATTGTTCCCGCGCGGAGACGCCCAGATTCACGTGGCGCGGGTGCTAATTATATCCCACAGGTAATCAGCACAGATGTCTGCAGAAAATCTCCAATTCTCAACGTAGGTCTCCTAGTCCGGGGACCGTGTCGGGTTTGGGGGTGGGCTCACCAATTGGCCCTCGCGCGTCGCAAAATGGTTGATGGGCAGCACCAAGAGGAAGAAGAAGACGGACAAGAAAAGGAATCCTTTAGCAGTTCGTGTCTAAGTTACTGGTGTCAGCACAGAAGCGGAGGTGACACGCGTCGAGAGAGCGAGTTGGTGTGGCGGAGGGGTGATGCAAGATCCCAACTCCAAGGAAACATACCACGACGCCGTGATCCCACGCGAAGATAGCCAATTCGTATAGACGCGTGACAAGGTCCCACCTGGCGGTGATATAACCCGCAACGAAGATCCCAAGGGTGAGGATGGAAAAGGGGTGCATGAATCAAGGTGGTTCCAGCGGACCGCGGTTAATTGACGCGCATAGCTGGATGAGGATGAGGGTGTTTCTCGACAGAAATAGGCGGTCGCTAACTTGGAATTCGAAATGTGGAATATTCGACTGCAATCTCAAACGAATGAAGCGAAGAAAAAGTCATCGAAAGCTGGAGCGGTCTGCGGGTGCCTGCTCGCAGCTATCACAAATCCCCATTTAAGGTAGCCCACGTGACTGTGCCTGACCTATGTAAACCATACAAGCACCTGGGTCAAATAGAGATATAATTTCTATACATAGAGAGCTTTTGTACTGAAATAAGATCAATTGTTGTATCATTGATAAGATATTTTGGCTGGAGCACAAAAAATTCGGACATGGTCCCCGAAATCAATCCTGTTCAAACCGTGCCCTCCGTGAACGCCGATCCCATGAATTCCTTATAAAGCCTGAATCCCTTGAAACACTTTGTTGGCCTGCAATTTGCCATCGGCCTGAACCAGTTCACGCATAAGCTGCCGCTTTTGCTCCGATGTCAGGTCCTTGCCTTCGATCTCCGCCTTCCACTTCAGCAGCATCTCCTTGAGGAGCGTACTGCCTTCCTCGACCTCCTCTTGGGAGTACTTGTCCATAGAGGGCGCAGGTGCTTGTTTATCAGCATTCTCAGCAGTCGCCGACGTAAAATCCTCCAGCTCCTCAGCTTTCTGACGGGCCATGTTGACGACCTTGTCGGGGAAGCGCACTAATTCGGCGACGTGAATCCCAAATGACTGGTCGCAAATACCGGGCTCCACGCGGTAGAGAAGGGTGACCTGTCGCTTCTTCTGGAAGTCGGCTTCAGCATCTGGATCGGGCTCGGTCCCGTCACCGATGAATGCCACGACGTGCAGGTTCTGTACGGATTTCGGGTAGCGGTCGGCCAGAGCGGTCAGCTCGTGGAAGTGCGTGGCGAAGAGGCCGAAGCAGCGGATCTCGGTTACAATGTGTTCCGAGATGGCCCAAGCTAGACCGAATCCATCGTAGGTGCTGGTACCACGCCCGAGTTCGTCAATTATGATCAACGACTCCGAGGTGGCGGACTTGAGGATGTTGGCCGTCTCCAGCATCTCCGCCATGAATGTCGACACGCCCTTGAGTTGCGAGTCACTGGCACCCACTCGCGCAAGGATGCAGTCAAAGATGGTCAGCTCGGCCTCGGTGCAGGGCACAAAACAGCCCGTTTGGGCCATGAGCGCGATCACACCGATCTGGCGGATGTAGGTAGACTTGCCGCCCATGTTGGGACCGGTGATGACAAGGAATGACGACTCGTCGCGCACCAAGGAGACATCGTTGGTGATAAACGAGATGTCGTCTTGCATCTCCATGCACGGGTGGCGCGCTTCCTTAAGCACGGTATTTCCGGTTCCTCGGGGATGCATCTTCGGACGGACATACCCCGAGGGAGAATGGACCGATGCATGAGCAAAGCTGACAATCACATCGAGGTGCGCCAGAACGCCGGCGAGCTGTTCCAGAACGGGGCAGTACGAGGCGGCGACGTTGACAACTTCGGTAACAAGCCCGGTCTGGGTGCGGTTATAGTTGGAGGACAGTTGGTCATGCTCTCGGCGGAGAGACTGCATCGTTGACGTGGTAAAGTACACTCCGTTCTTCTGGGTGGAGCATTCTTGATACTCTTTCTTGTTGCGAATACAACCGGCCTCGGTACGGGTCAGGCGGAAGCACCAGCCATGTACTCGGTGGTTTTCCAGAAAGAGCTTCTTCTCCATGTCCTGATTCAAGTCCCGCGCAACCCGGCGGTGTTCCATGTCCATGTCGTACCGTAACTTGTCCAGCTTCTTTCGAATGACCCGAAGGCTATCATCAAACTCGGGCTTGATAATGAACTCGTGGTTTTCCAAGGCGTCGAGATCCACCGTCGTCTCAACCATCTCCTCGAGCTTGGCCAAGCTATCGGAATAGCCACGGAGCTTCGACGTATATTCCGCCTCCAGCGGCGTCTGGTACTGCTCATCCATCACATCCCCGAGCGCACTGACAAATCCAGGCAGACGGATCGCGACCTGGTATACACGAACAACATCCTCCAGGTTGGCCTGTTTCCGCTGGAAACGTTTGGCCAGCCGGTACAGGTCCGGAATGGCGCGCAGATGCTCCTCCTGCATGCTCTGACGCAGCTCCGTGTTGACCACAAATGCCTCGACTAACTGCTGTCGCTGCTCAATGGCGGCCAGATCCATCAGCGGCTGCTTCAGCCATTGCGCCAGCAACCGACTGCCAACGGGTGTTTTGCAGTGATTCAGCAGACCAAACAGGCTCATGCTCTTGGACCCGTCCCGCGGGCCGGGCATAAGGTTCAACGCACGCAGCGCCGAAGAATCCAGCTTCATGTACTGAGACAGGTCATGCTGGTAGAGTTGATACTGACCAAAGTTGGTGGAATCGGTCATCACGCCGAGGTACTTGATCAAGGCCGCCGCCGAGCCCATGGCTAGCTTCAGCTCTGTCTGAGGCAGAGTGCCTGCCGATCGTTCATCCCGCAGTAGTCGGGACAAGTCCTGTTCGATATCACGCACTCCAAAGTCCGCCACAGGCCGCTCGGAGATGGCGATTCCGCAACTGTCGGCAATCGCGCGGATCTTGCCCAGCTCGACATCCTTCCGCGTGGAATCCATCTGCACCAAACACTCCTTGACACCAAGCTGTATAACCAGTGATTCGAAGTTGGAGTAGATGTCGTTGTCGAGGAACTCGCTAACACCCAGCTCGCGCACGCTCGCGTCCGCAAAGCACACCCCGACACTACGCGCCTCCGTCGCCCGAGCAGAGATCTTCACCGACAGGATAATCGGCGCCGAGTCCATGGACAATGCTCCGACGCTGCCCAGCTCCTCTTCCACATCCTGTAGGTTCCCGGGACTGGCCTGCTTGACGAGTTTCCAGTTCCCCTTGCCTGTACCGCCGGACCCCCAGACCTCGACGCGCTTGCTGAGGCGGAAGAGAGCCTCGCGCAGGAAGTTTCGGAATACCGTCACGCTCATGGTGACAGACGGCAGGCCGCCTGTCTCGCTGCGGCCCAGGTTGCGGAGCACCGCAGTCGTCTTGTACACGGTGCGGGCAATGAACTCGGCATCAGAACCGTGGGCCGAGTAGAATTCACCCCGGTCAAACACTCGAACGGTCTCATTGTTGTCGGATGTGGGGAGTGAACGGTAAAAGCGAATGAAACCGACTTCGTCGTCGACCTATTGTCAGAGTCCATTGATTAGTGATTGTTTGGGGGGGGAGATGCAACGCAATTCAGATGATGAGATACCTTCAAATCTGGCCGGGAAGACATGATGCCGGTTGGTCTGCAAAAAAAAAAAAAAAAGAGATGCACAGGGAGCTCGATGAGAACCTTGGGAGTGCGATGCGACGCGGTGTGGCAACGCGGTCACGTGGGACGCGACGCGTTTAAAGGTGATTTCCCGTGGGTCTATATTATCCATGTTGAGTAGTCGACGTTTTGTTTCCATATCAGCTCAGTCTTCCCTAGCATACCTCGAATATTCGACAGAGTTGGAATGCTACATAATACATACACTTCAAGTTCTAGACTTACTCCATAACCTTCTTTGGTGACATTCAAATTTCGAGGGTTCTGATCTATGATCGTCCAAGCTGGTGTTCTAGCTCGACAGCAGCCATGATGTCGAGGTCGCCTTCGAAACCCCCAGTCTCTTATACCCGAGGCTGGGGGCTTACCGTGCTATCCCGTGAGGCACCAGCTCCGACACTAGTGAAAAGCGGTTGTTGCAAATATGCGAAGAATGATTTCGACGAGATAGAATGATTCCGACAGAACGGTGCTTGCAACACCCCCCACTGCCCGGCAAAATGGGCCCAGATACCATCGAGCTCGAGATTACCGATCTACTCAGGGTCGGAGATTGCTGCAATTCGCAGCTGCTCACAGTCCAAGAATTGCGAGAAACATCTCATTCTGGACAGCCTTCCTTATCAAAGACGATATTTCCAAGAAGGTCTTCTCCTGCACTGGATACAAAACTACTAGTGGCCAAGGTTTACGATCCTCTCTATTACGACGACGCCGAGTACTACATAAATCCCTTTCTAGCCATGAACCAAAACTACACACACGAGGTTCGCTCATACCACCATCTCTCCGAGCTCCAAGGTGACCGCATCCCTCGGTATTACGGCTCCTATTCTCTCGATATCCCCATCTCCCACGCTCACCAGTCCAAAGATACTACCCAGCCAGTCCCCGTCCGGAGCGTACGCATGATCCTAGTCGAACAAATCGCAGGAACAGACATGCAAAGCGTCGAATCCGCGCGCCTCTTCTCCTCCTCCTCATTCCAGCAAGTGCGACAGCAGATCATGAAAGACGTGATTGAGCTGGAAAGTCTCATCTACTTCAAGGATATTTTTCTCCGCGACTGCTGTCCCCGCAATATGATTCTCAGCACGCCGAATGAGGACGGGCAGACGCCTCACGTCGTGTTTATCGACTTCTGTCATGCTCTGTTCAATCGCCGACCTGATGACGAGGTGGCGCTCAGTATCAACTTCTTTGTCGGTCAGTAGGTTTCGCCGCTTCTTCGGTGGAGGGACCCGGCTGGGTTTGAGGACTGGGTGGATTGGGAGTGTAAACCGTGGCTCGAGGCTGAGTTTGCACATACGGCTGCAACCATCGTGTCGGAGATGCGAGAAGAATACTCGTATTCCTGAATGTTTGTCTGTGCACCGCTGTGGGGGTGGACTAGATCTGTACCCTTGATGCCTATTGGACTTATATGAGCATTTGTCCCAGGCAAAGCATTGAAAGATGGCATTTAATAAAACAATCAATTCTTGATAATATTATTATTGTATTGTCCAGAGACAGGTAGTGGCTAAGGTACTAGAGCTAAAGGCTAATCAACATGGAAGCTGAGGTACAGGGTATCAAGCGCTGATGCAAAGCCGCGAGCAGACCGGCTCTGCGGGGAGGTATCGAACATGGAAACTCCAAAAACAAAAGAAAGAAAAACTCCAACAATGTCAACAAAATCCAACAAATTCCTGTTTATCCTTCACAGGCTCGTAAACAACGGAGACTGTACACAGGAACCAGACTTGTCCCACTCGGCCTTGAGACCGGCAACTCTGGTCCCGATTTCCTTGGCTGAGACATCCTTGCAAGACTTGAGCACCACGGAGCGCATCTGGTTGACGGTGACGATGTTGATCCAGTGTCCGGCGACGGTGGCTTCAGCCAGGATTTCCAGGCACATCTCGGCTTCTTCCGCGGGAATGGGGCTGCGGACGGAATCGCGGACCAGCTGGACCATGGTCTCGATCTTGAACGGCTTGCGCTGTGCGGCGAGCATCGCCTTGATGCCGGTGCCCACATACCCTGCGGGGCGCAACAGAGCCAGGATACCGGCGACTTCCTCAACACGGTCTGCAGCCGAGCGACGGGTAAGCTCCTTTTTCGACGGTGGAGGAGGCAGCTTGGACTGGCGCAGCTCCTTGTGCTTGATACGGTCCAGGAGTCCTTGGCGGCGGTTGGTCGGGGCAGCGAGGGGCTTGGCCACAGTCTCCTCCATCTCGGAGCGCATTTTCTCAGTTTTGAGACGGATAATGCCACCCCTCAAATCCTGCAGACGCTGCTGGCCCTTCTGGAATGACGAGAACGGAGTGAGCGACTCGTGGATGGAGGCGAGACCCAGCGTCTCCACGAAGAAAGTCGACCGGTCTTCTGCATTAACACCATCGAGCGACTCCTGTGCCTTCTCCCACTGCAAGTCCAGAGACTGCTCAAATGACTCCTGCAACGTGGCGGGCTGTTCTTCAGTTTGCACCGTGCGTTCCAGACAGATCTTGCCGAGTCCGTAATTTGCCAGCCGGTACGACACCTGCCGGGCCATCAGGCTCTGGTCCCAAACCCACACGAGCCGCTGCAAGTCCTTCGCCTGCACCTTGCGCTTCTTCCAGATCCGGGTGATGCTAGTCAAGAACTCTCGGAGATCCGCAGGGGTGTTTGAGCCATTGTGGGTTGCGTGGATGGACAGGGCCTGGACAAAGGAGGAATGCAAATCCAGAAATTCCGTGAAGCATGATGGCCGTTCAAGGATGTTGGGCCCTTCGCGTACGGGAGTGGTTTTGGGGAAATTCAGGGTGCGCTGCTTGGAAGGGGTTGCAGGGGTAGAGGGCGCCTCATCGATTTTCTTGGTGGCGGACACACGGTTCCGGCGACTCGGGGTTCGTTTCGGCGAAGCATAGTGGCCGCTGCGTGGGGAGGACACAGACAATTGGTTCAGACGCAGGGTTTTCGAGGGCGTCTCGGCTTCTTCGAGGGTCGATCGGTTATCCGCGCCTTCCACGTTCTCGATTTCCTGCAGCTTTCTCTTCTTGGACGGGGAAACAGGAAGAGACGCGTTTTTGGAGGGAAGCTGCGATGTGACTCCAGCCTTGGTTGCCCTGGCAAAGCCCTGGATGGCCGGCTGGGCGTGGGCAAGGCCGCTCTGTCTGGTACGCGGCATGGCGGCTGCAGTTTAAGAGGTGGATCGAGGGAGATCGCGAGGAAATGGCGACTGAGGAATTGAGAGGAACCTTGGAAGTATAGTGAAGGTAAGAGATACCGAGATTATCATGGAACAAGTAAATGGAGGAAGGTTCAATGGGTGGATCTCACGAAGGAGAACTTTGGCAGGCGAGTCGCGTTGAGAACGCGTTCGCGTTGAGAAACGTCTAACCCGATTGGGATTAATTGGCGCGTCGAGTTTCAACAGTTGACAGTATCAATATTAATGACCACGGATTTAAAATAAAAAGAAAGAAGATGGGAAGAAAAAGAAAAAGAAAAAGAAAAAAGAGATCTAGCATTGGTTAAGTGCCAGTGGGGTTGGCATGTTCGTCACTGCGGTAATGGACTGGCATTGGAATGCTCGGGATATCGACTTGCTTGTGGTTAGATTGCTGTGGGTGTCACCCAGCCTACTATGTACTATGTTCATAGAATCCCGAGACTGACACTCCAAGAGGCATACTATACTACTCAGAACAACCGAAATGACAATGCCATAATTTCTTTCCGTATCAAGATAAATTATCAGAAAGACCCACAGAACTCGCAAAGCGCCAACATCAAGGAACCAAACGGAAGAATCAAGCCGCTGCCCGGAAGACTAGAGGAAAAGAAAGCCGCCAGGCTTGAATCGCCTATTTCCTGCCTCCAAGCCAGCCAGACACCGTACCCTTAGCATCAGCGGCCTTTTGCTCGACGGTGCGATCAACCTTGTCGACGCCAGCATTGATCTTGTTCCTGGTGTCCTGGCGAAATTCATCGATCTTATTCTTGCCATCCTGGGTGATTTCAGGGATACGCTCATCGAGCTTGGTTTTGGTGCGGGCATTGTTGATCTATAAACAGAGGAGTTAGTTTGCATGGTAGCAGGATCTCATAGAGATGAAAATCCACTTACAGCTTCATCAACAGCAGCACCCGCTTCCTTGCCCACGTCCTCGCCCTTGGTCACAGCCTCGTTGCCATGGGGCAATTTCTCACGGGCTTTTTCGGCGTCGACTACATGCAGGTAGATAGTCAGATGAGATGATCGCCAGAAACAGAAACATCAAGGAAAAGAAAAGAGAGAAGAAGCAAAACATACACTTCATTTCTTTCTTCGCTTTACCGACATTGCCGCCCGCCCGGTACATGTAGTATCCGCCGGCGCCGGCAGCAGCCAGGCCCAGGTAGAGGCCGGTGCGATTCTTCGACATGGTGAAGCACAAGAAGTTGGGTTGTTGAGTTTGATTGAGGTATGCAGTGGCAGTAGCAATATAGAAAGAAGAATAAAACAAATCAAGCAGGGATTGAAAGGGGAGTTTAAGAAAGGTAGTTGGGGAAGAGTAAGTCACCGATGACGTCTTGTGCTCGGACTCGACTCGGCGAGCATGAGAAACCCGTTTTCCTCTTATTCTTTTCCTTCGTTTAATTCTTGCATCTTACAATCTCCTGGCGTTTGGCTGGAATTCTTTCTACATTTATTGAGATTGTACTATGCTCTAACACTCCATCTAGAAGTATACATTAAACCACGACCAGGCCATATCTATACGGTCAAGAAAATACCTATTATATCATCAGCAAGCTCGCCAAGTGCTCTCTTTTCTGTGGGTGTAAGTAAACTTCTATGAGCTCAGAGCAAAGCAGGGCGGGTCCCCATCGACGTCACCTGCAAGTCATCGGTCGGTTTCTTGAACCACGGCCTCACTCGTCTCATGTGATATACATTTTTACGGTATTGTATATTTAGAGAATAAATTGACTTTCAGAATTCTTGAATCTGTCTGATTCTGGACGTTGGAGAATATCCAGGGATGTAGGTAAGTATTCCTCCTAGCAGTTAGCAGTTGGGGGAAACTGTGGGGTAGACGTCATGCGGGGGTGAAAAATTAGAAGTATACCAAGGACCCCCAGATTGAGCTAGCTAGCTTGAATATACGCCAGAATGCATACTACAGAGAGAACAGTTGAGAGGTACCTAGGGATCGAAAGTTCCAACTCAACAAACCAAGTTTATTCGTGTGCTTCGAGGTCAGCCAGATCATGCGATACCATTTAAGCTTCGTACAATTTGTCGTCGAATCCTAAGGATTCCTGAAAGGAGACCTTATATTGGTTCGTGGTGAGAGCCATCCGAACGTGACTTGCGGACCGCTTGGCGCTATCACTTGAAGCAACGTTGAAGGCGATCTTGACGATATTCTTGATTTAATGTTTGTCTATTAACATGATATCCTTGCTAACTAGGCCTACTTGTTTACCTATCGGCTATTTAGCTTGATCTCAGCGAACGTGTTTAGGTCTTTCTCCTTAATATCCGTATTTACCTCTTTAAAGAAGTGATTGAAAATGCTTCTTCGACTAATAGATTAAGGGTTATTATGCCGCAACTTTACTAATATTTTATTATATCAGTTTAAGATTGCTCCTAGATCGTCCCCAGATATACATAAGCTAAACCTTATATGCAAACATTCCGAAAACTATCCCAAAGTGATATTTGTAAGCATTTAGAATGCTCTGAAATCGGTCCTTATAACAGGGTGATACTTCTCTTGGAGTACTACGAGCCTCAAGTATGATCCGCAACTATACCAATGCCGTGCGGGGCCTTATATAGACTCGGGTCTTTAGGGTACTTGCAAGGTGTAATAGTTAGGGCACCGATCAAGTTAGTCACTTAGAGATCAGGAGTACAGTGGAAGAGCAAGAGTCAGTCAATGGCGACCTATATCCGAGGGCAAATCAATATACCATGTACTGTAGCAGTTTGAAAGGAACGCCATCACTTTTCCACAGTATCAACTCTTAGCCGATTTGGTTTATACTGCGGCAAGCCTTATAGGGCAGGCGCGGGTAAAATCCCAATTCGCATAAGGAACTGGGCAGACCTGTGGACAGCCAATTTCAACCGCAAGGACGTGCTACCACGCTTCTCCCGCAGTCGTCCTGCTACTCGCTCATCGTTCTGCAAGCCCTCAATCATGTGTGCCAGTGGCCACAGGGGGTGCTTTTCTCGTGCAGCTTCAATATCAGCACGCACGAGAGCCAGCCACTCGGTCATGTTCTTAGCCTCGAGGTTGTAACCCAGGTTACCGAGAATAGCCCAGAACTCGCTCCATAGCATTCCATCCACAGTGTGCTCCTCGGGCGCTATGTCCGTCTTCGTGCCCAGTGCCGCATCAATTATTGCTGTCGCTGTGGTCGTGGCATCGGATACAGAGAGGCATCCGTCCGCCTCGGCTGCGTTGTACGCCCCTATTCTGATGCATGTCTTCGCCAGACGCCATATATAGTCATCGGCATTGGAGAACCCCTCCGTCGGCGTACCAATAACCCAGCCCGGGTTGAGGATAGCAAAACGGTTCCTTTCGCATGAGCTGCGGCGCGCGGCGCGCTTGACCACGATTTCGGCAACAAGTTTAGTCTGACTGTATGGAATTGCATCGGCCACGGAGAGCTCTTTGACCACATCGAGTTCTTCGTCGGGACCCCACGGTCGCCCGCCTGTTACATAGAGGAACCGCATGCAAGGGGTCTGCAGGGCGAGGAGTAACAGTTGAATGGTCGAGCCAACATTGGCGGCCTCCAGGGTTTTATAGCTTTTTGTCCAGTGCACTGTGGCGCCATTGTGGATGATTATATTGGCCTCTTGACCGCTGGTCAGGGAGCCCCAGCGCACCGGGCTAAGGCCGAGACTAGGGAGTGAGAGGTCGCCTTTCCAGACCTCGAGCTTCTCCGCATGGTAGTCAGTCCACCAGAGCGCTTTCACGGCGCTATCAATGGTGCGACGCCTAGCTGTGTCATCCGTCTCGCCGCGTACAAGGCAAATGACGCGACTGACGCGGCGATGTTCGAGGAGCTGGCGGAGGATCTGGGTGCCGACAAAGCCATTAGCGCCGGTCAAGAGTACATTCAAGGCCTCCTTATCGCTGCCCATTAGCGGGTCACTGCTCGATATATTATCGTAGCTTGCGAATCTCTGATGGGCTGCCAGAACCCTTGCGTCATGTCGGTTAATCTCAGCCATGAGATCGATTTGGGTCAAGGGACGAGTTATGAGGTGTCCGTTAGGATGTATCTCAGTGCCGTTTGCCTTCGAGTCGACTATATGTTGAGCGAGGCCGCGTATACTGGTTGCGTTGTCCATTAGGTACTGCATACCTATTTGAACATGGAAATTCTGTGAGATGAACGACGTGAGTTCCATCATATTCACCGAGTCGAGGCCAAATGAGTGTAATAGCACGTCGTTTAGTTCAGAGCCTCGGCTCTGTGGCCCGTCTTTTCCTTCGGACAGATCTTTCCGAGCCCATGAAAGACGCATGGCATATACTTTCTGAGCCAGTGCGTATGCTGGCTTCTCGGTCTCCGATATTGGTCCACCACAAAAGGTTTCATCCTCAAGAGATTGTTCAGATGCACTAGACAAGAGCAGCTCCCGGCCAATTTCTTGAAGCCGTTTCCGGTTTGTCTTCCCCGTGGCAGTCAGGGGCAGATCTGGCACAGAAAAGTATGCTGTTGGCACCATGTAGCTTGGCAAATGATGTCCCAACTTTCTCTTGATATCAGCAGCCATGGGGTATCTCCCAGCAGCAACACCCACCCTGTCGTTGACCTCCACGCCAACGTCAGCTGCCTGGATGAAGGCAACCAACACCGGTCTATGTGCATTCTCGCCCTCGGGCATGACGACTTCGGCCGCGACCTGGCTCACCTTTACCGATAAGCAATTCAAAAGATGATGCTCAACCTCCGCGAGCTCGAACCGCTGTCCTTTGATCTTGACTTGGCTATCTTGGCGGCCCATAAATGTCAGGGACCCATCTTCATTATACTGCACCAGATCGCCTGTCTTGTATAGGCGGCCATGGCGCCCAGGTTGACCATTCGAGCCTTTCAGGAGCCATTCAGGATCTTGAATGAATGCTTCCGCGGTCCTTTGTGGTTCCTTTATATATCCATTACCGACAAGTGGCCCTTCGAGGAGTAGCTCCCCGGTGCATCCTGGTGGTAACAAGCGATTCGGATCTCCTGCGTTCACAATCCACGTTACCAAGCCCACGCCCTTTCCTATCTGGATGGCCTTCTCGGGGCTGGTATCAGACTGGGCGTTGATTGTGCTAATTGGCGTGCATTCAGCCGGTCCGTAGGTGTTGATGAGGCGAACTTTGTGCGATAGCCATCGCTCAGCGTCTCGGATTGTGACTGGTTCACCAAGTAGAATCAATGTCCTGAGGTCGGGCATCATTTTTGGATCAAGTAGACGTGCGACCGTTGGAGTTAGATTGGCAAGTGTAGGCTTCATGGTAGCCACCATGTTGCCAACATCACCCTTGCGTGCTTGTTCGGAGGGAATGCACAGACATCCCCCCGCAGCGAGCGTGGCGATAGCATTGTGGATGGCAGCATCAAAAGCATATGATGCGAAATCCAAGACCCTCGATTCTCTGGAGAAGCCTAGGAGCTCCAACTGATAGTGTACAGCCGAAGAAAAGTTCTCATGCGACACCAAGACTCCCTTCGGTTCCCCAGTAGTGCCAGAAGTAAACACTGCATACATTGCCCTCGACGACGGGAGTGGCTGGCAGGGTGTCGTGGTTATCGGTTGCCTCGAGAGACTACTCCAGAGATGCAATAGATCTGGACCAATCTGCACTACCATCCCCGATAGCCTGAGGCTTAGATCCATATTGTGCTCAGAAGATAACAACAGCTTGGAGCCGACTTTTTGGAATATTGATTGTAGTCGGGGTTCAGGAAGCGAAGGATCGAGCAACACGAAGCCTGCACCGGCCTTCAGGACGCCAAGAATGGATACTAATGTCCACTTGGACTTCTCAAAGCATAGTGGCACCAGCATGTGCGGTCCTAGGAGGTGCGAACAAATCCCGGATTCGACGAGATGGGCCGCTATCGCCGTCGCAAGTCGGTCGAGCTCGCCATATGTGAGCTCTCCATCCCAGGAACTTATAGCCGTTGCTGTCGGGCAATTCTGCGTCCATCTCTGAATCAGATGATGAATAGGCGCTTTCACCGGTAATGGAACGGTACGATTCCAACCCCATATTCGCTCAAGCATCTGCGGTGTGACCAAATTGATATCGGCTAGGGTCTGCTCTTCGCTTGCGTCGTTGAGTTGCTGCATCACAAATTCAAGCTCTTCTAGCAAAACCTGCACAACCCACGGCTTTATGACGTTCGAGTCGAAGGTAGCGCTCACCCTCCTCATTCCAATTTGCACCTCAACCACAAGTGCGAATGTATTGGCCCACTCCAGTCCATAATTGTCTTTCCATTCTCCGAGCGCGTCTTCGGCTCGAGAACCTTCTTCTGGCTGGATGATGAGAAGTGTCTGAAACTTGCACGCTTGCTGAGCCCCGGGGCATGTTTTGGCGATTCGGTGTAAGCCAAACTGCTCGAAGGGAATCATGTCCGTTGCTTGTTGCTGCATGATTTCCAGGTACTCCGAGACCTTTTGGGGCCGTCTTATCTTCGCGTACAATGGTACTGTTGCGATTGTTGGCCCTACCACCTCGTTGATACCCTCAACAGGTGCAGTGCGCCCTGACGTAGTGATACCAAACATGACATTGTCTGAGTTTGTCATACAGCTTGCAAGCAATGCCCAGGCGGTACGCACAAACGTTGCGGTAGTGACCTCCCGCGACCGTCTGTCGAGCCACGGTATTTGGTGGGTTATTGCGCTGTCTGCTACTGGCTGCAGTACAGACGACGGAAGGGCCGGGAACGGAGTACAGTCACAGTCCGCAAGAGCATTGGCCCAGTATTCAACCATCTTTTGGTTGTCCAGTTCAGTAACATACTTGATGAACAGTTTGAACTCGTGTTTTGCTGGGCTGATTGGAATGCCCTGGTACACTCGATTCACCATATCATTCATGAGCGGCAGGGACCAGCCGTCGTACAGCGAATGATGCAGCGTCCACACGAACCACCGACGCATGCTTGTATTGTCGTTGATAAGTGCATAGCGTGCAAGAGGTTGCCCAGGCTTCATTGGCTTCTGCCTGTCTTCTTCCAGATACCCATTCAAATCTGTTCGCTGAATCCACTGAATTCCCTCCTTCAAGACCAACTGCAAGAGACCAGCAGTGCTTGTTTCCACGATCCTTGTACGCAGAATTGCTGTATCCCGCACCAATGTCTCCCATGCCTGACAGAAGTCGCGTGTTGTAACAAATGAATGCACTTCTTGGACCCGTTGAATCACATAATCACCTGGGTATTTCACTGACAAGGACAGAAGACCTTCTTGCAAGGCAGTACAAGGATATGCATCCTCTATAGCCACAGAGCCCAGCTCATATCGAGTAGCAACGTTGTCAACCAGCGCAGTTAAATCAATTTTGTCTCCGAGAAGAGAAAACGGCGAAATCAATTCCGGAGTTTCGTTCACTGCTGGATAATCCTGGCTAGATAGAGCACCAAGAATCGGGTGTTGAAAGATGTCTGCCACCGTGACTTTGATGCCTGCCTTGTAAGCCTCCGCCACAGCTTGCATTGCTGCGATTGAATCTCCCCCGAGCCGGAAGAAATTATCGTCTGGTCGCATTAGTGCCGGACTAATACCAAGCACTCGGCCCAAGATCTCCTGCAATTCTGTTCCAACGCGCGATTGCTGCGCCGGTGCGGCTTCCGGTCTGTTCATTTCTCTGAAATGCTGGAAACAGGATGTCCCGAGATCGCGTAACCTCCTTCGATCAAGTTTTGCTGCCGCCGTCATAGGCAGATTTGGCACAGAAAAGAACACAGCCGGAATCATGTAACGTGGAAGATATGCCGCCAGGGCCTCTTCAATTCCGATAGGCTTGTCAAATATTTCGATATCAGGTTCTGCATCTGTGGGCCTGGGCGAACTGTGGCCCATCTGGATGAAGGCCGCCAATACTGGGCTTGGGGTTTCTCCTCCCGAGATAATGGTATCGACAACGACTCGAGTCTCCGGCATAAACACTTGTATACGGTGCTCGACCTCTCCAAGCTCGGCTCGCTGTCCGTGAATCTTTACCTGGGTATCTTTGCGCCCGACATATGTCAAGCTTCCATCCTCGTTGTACATGACAAGATCTCCTGTTTTGTAAAGGCGTCGTTCCTGCCGTCCTACCCTATCTGGGTCTCCTCTCCGGAGCCACGATGGCCCTTGAATGAATGCACTCACTGTCTTCTCTTCATCGTTCCAGTAACCTTTGCCAACAAGTGGTCCTTCGAGCAGCAGCTCACCAGTATATCCAATCGGAAGTAAACGATTGTGATCTTCTGGGTCAACAACCCATGTCACCATACCAGCTCCTTTCCCAATCCGGATAGCATCGAGTGGACTAGGTGCGTCGCCGCTGTTGAGGAGGCTGTATGGGGTGCATTCAGATGGCCCGTACACATGGACGAGACGTACTCTACCCCACCAACGTTTAACTTCAGTGAGAGGCAACGTTTCACCACCAAGGATGAGAGTCCGTAATGTAGGTGTATCCTTAGGGTCCAGTAGCTGAGAGACAGAAGGCGTGAGAAAAGTAACGTTGGCTCGTAGAGCTGTTATGCTCTGCGCGAGCCTGTCGATACGATCTTGCTCAGTTGGTACACATAAGCAACCCCCTGCCGCGAGAGTGTTAAAGGTATTGCTGATTGATGCATCAAAGGAGTACGAGGAAAAGTCATAGGTCCTGGATTCCGTGGTAAATTGAAGATGGTGCGCCTGATGATAAAGAGCCGACACGAAGTTGTTATGTGTGATGATTGCTCCTTTCGGTGTTCCTGTACTGCCCGATGTAAAAGCAAGGTACATGATTGACGACGGGTCATCAGATACTGCTGGCAGCCGATCTACCTCGACATCTAGGCCTGTAAAGAACTGGTCGTTTATGGAAACCACTTCCAGGCCCAATCGCGCACTGAGGGAGCGGGTCGAGACGGAAGAAACAATCATTGTTGCTTCGATTTGTCGCACAATAGTCTGGAGACGCTGCTCCGGAAGTGAGGCGTCAAGCATCACGAATCCCGCACCAGACTTGAGCACTCCAAGCATGGCAACAGTCGTCCACATCGATTTCTCAAAGCAGAGAGGGATCACCATGCCGCTGCCAGCTCCCAGCTCGATGAGGCGATGTGCCAACTTTGTGGAGAGCTGATTCAGTTCTTTATAGAATAATTGACCATCCCAGGCACAGATAGCCACAGAGTATGGCTGCTTTTGGGCCCTTTCATAGAAAACATTGTGGAAGCAGCGCTCAATCGGTTCCGGACAGAGTTTGTTCCACGACCAGATTATATCGATATCTTCCTGCGTCGCTGTCATAGCTCCTACTGGTTCGGGAACTCGACGGCCGTGTTGCTCTGACACCTGTGCCATGGCTGCTGGGGATCACAGTTGTAAATTATGTGAGGGCTCTTGTTGGTATTCAATTGTTCTTTTATTCTGACCGAATATAAGAGTTTGTTACCTTTGATGGAGTTTATAAGGTCAGCAAAAAATGAAGCCCTCAATTATACCATCAAGGGTTCACACCACAAGAAATCCAAATACGGTCTTGTGCAGTATGCACAGAGGCCATTCCGTATTGCCATCCTTCAGAGATGTACCCAATGCCCAGTGTGGTAATGTCGATCTCCAAAAGATGGAAGACACCCCAGAAACTAAAGAGGAGGTGACACATGTCATTAAATCCTTACAAGAAGTGAGGTCGCGCTTACGTGGCCTGAGAGACGATACAGTCTACGTAGACGTCTCTCTTGTATATTGGTATTCTTCAGAGATGCCTATATATGACGTCAGTCTCTAATAGAGGGGGAGGGGGGGGTGAAGAAGATGCCTAGAGACTAAACGGTCAACTAATTGTCGATGTAAATAAGCCTCACACCACCAGATATGCAACTATGGTCGAATATAGTACACACATATAACAATCTTGGAGGTCTTAGTTCACCCGGCCAAACTTTATTTTGTGCTTGATGATGCATGATGGTATTATCCTACATTAGTCCATTCACGGAAATGACATCAAGCATGCTCCGTCTGCCATGGGATCTGTTCTATTGCGTAGACTTAGCCAAAGGCATACAAATGTATACTATTGTCCCGCCTACTACTGTCCCGCCTACTACTGTCCCGCCTACTACTGTCCCGCCTACTACTGTCCCGCCTACTATTGTCCCGCCTCGTGCAGAGAGATCCCCAGTGTTGACAAAACAAATTCATTACTGGACTTTATAATCAAGAATTATGTATAGTTTCAACTGTGACGAACTACGGGAGGCTATATCGGAAGGAGAGGTACTAGTTCCAGGCGATGATGGCTACGTCGTTAGTGTGAGAAGATGGAATGTGGCTGTTGAAGTTCAACCCGTCTGTCTGCCCTAAACCCTTGATATCCTCCGGAGGGTAGCCGGGATCGTGCGTTACTAACTAGTCTACCAGGCGGTCGTTGTTAAACCTATTTCTGCTATCGAAGTCTCTGCAGCTGTAAAGTTTGCCGTCTCAAGCAATCTCCCCCTGACCGTCTGTGGCGGAGGCCACTCGACGAGCGGAACGTCGTCGTCGGAAGGCATGGTCATCCACCTTGGCAATATGCGGAAAGTCGAGATCAACGAAAACAGCATGACCGTGTCTTTTGATGGCGGCTGCCTTTGGGGAGACGTGGATAGTGCTCTGGAGGCCCGTGGCCTGGCCACAGTTGGAGGCGCAGTAAACCACACGGGCGTCGGGGGGCTTATTCTCGGGGGCGGACACGGGTGGCTGACCGCAAAACATGGGCTCACTATTGACAACCTCCTATCAGCTCAGATAGTCACGGCCGATGGCTCCATTCTTGAAGCATCTGAAACACAAAATCCAGATCTCTTCTGGGCGATTCGCGGAGCTGGAGCACAATTTGGAGTCGTCACACGCTTCACATCCCGTGTCAATAAGCAAGGGAAGGTCTGGAGTGGCACTCTCATGTTTGAGCACAGCAAGCTACCCAAGCTGGTGGCATTTGCAAATGACTTTCACAATCGGAATGGCCGAGAGGGCCACTGCTTGACTATAGGTGTGGGACACACATTGGATGGGGCGACCCGTATCCTCTCTGCTATTCCCCTTTATCATGGGCCGGAAGAGGAAGCAAAGATATACTTTGCAGAGCTGCTTAGCATCGGACCTATCGTGGACTGCATGGGCATGATGTCTATCGCGCAGGTGAACACTTTACAAAACCCAATGTCCGAATACGGCCTTCGCCGCCTCCAAGGCTCCGCCAATATCACTATGCCCCTTCAAACAGAATCCCTGCAACAGATCGCGGATGCCATATGGACTTTTCACGATCTTTATCCTGACGTAAAGGTCTGCGTGATGGCAATCGAGCTTTTTCCTACGTACAAGTTGCGCGAAATACCCCAAGACGCTACCGCGTACGCGAATCGCGGGGAGTACTACGATGCTGTGCCTTTCTTTGGGTGGGAAGACCCAGGACTCGATAATATAGTTCGACAATTCAACTCGAAACTTTGCACAAACATACGCTATTTGAATGGATACAACCGCTCGGGGCATGATGGGGGAGGTAACTCCAAGCAAGCGCCAGTTGGACGGTATATCAATATGGTGAATGAGCCGCTAAGGCCAGACGAAGCATATGGTATAAATTGGGAGAGACTGAGGGATGTGAAGAAGAAGTTTGATCCAGGCAATGTTTTTCATAAGTGGCATGGTGTGGGGGCTGGAGGAAAGGAAGAACCGACTGGGTGACTGTTTGGCCATTGATGTATAGTTTCTAACGTCCTAGGAGGAGCTCACATCACAGTATTGATTCACTCATGGCTTCATGGATATGATTGATTTTTCGGAATTCACTCAAATGGAATGTTGCTCTCGTAATATTCAGAACCAGAACGAGAGACTGCCATGATTGATGGCTGAACCGAGATTGAGCAATTCAGATGAAGAGAATCTGTTGGCAGGCATGACCCGGCAGGTCGTTCTGCTCTGCCACCGCCTTGGCCCATCCATAGTTATAGATAGCTTTCATAGCTCTCTTCCTCATCCATCTCTCTCTTCCAGTCTTTCCGCGCCGTTTCCTCGGTAGCACCCTCCAAGAGGATCGCTTCTCGGTTTAGATCTCTAATGGAATACTGAGCCTACTAATCTTAGCACATCCTTGTATCATATTTGCCAAGTGAACACCGTTAAGCACAGAGTTGTGAACACTAAAGACGAACAAAGTAGCCTGACTTGGTTGTAGCGATTCCAACATTTTGCTTGTGATATTAGTATCCGATGATCCGTGCTGAGTAGATTTCCCAAGGCTACGATAAGCGGGGATTGATAGTTATTTCGGATCGCTTTCGATATGGGGTAGAGGTGCAGGTACACTTAGGCCTAAATCTCATGTAACATAATGTGCTTCTAGGTCCGAAGGGGCCTAATAGCACTCTTTGCATAGCGGCAATCATGCAAGGCAGGCTGGACTAGGTATACAAATGATCATCTTCCACCCTCAATAGGAAGGTCTGCCACTGCCTTTTATCACATGTTTCGTTATATCCTAGCGAGTATATGTCTACATATTACCATGAATACTCGCTTTTTATATATGTCGATTATTTCCTAGAAAAGATCTATCTGCATCTCATCATTACTGTGATGTTAACTGACACGAAGTTATATCTACCCCGCCTCACAAATGACGTAGCCATCAAGCACAGAGCATCGCATCAAACCATAGGTGGCATATTCGGATTCGTGAGTAGAGCATGTGGCATGTGGCAATGAAATCGATGCACCTAGCAAAGTATCATTTGAGAACAAAAGAGACCAGTAAAGTTTATTTCTATTAGTCCGGTTTTAACCGTGTTCCTTCGGATTTCGCATTTAATTCTCCTTCGAACATACTTCATATACTTCGCCGTACATAATCCAAAACTGATCAGCAGTGGTATTACGGGTACAAGGACAGAGATGTGTCAAACAAAACTTTAGGGTCACACAAGATACCGCAATAGGTGAAGTGGAGGTGACTTTCAAGTATTGCTCACTTGTCCGCTTAGCAAGATAGGATAGCCCCAAGGAGTTAAATAGACCTTCGACTACCTCATCGCTAAATCAATTTCCTGGTGCACTGGCTCATGCAAAAGGCACATATATAAACACAACTGTTCAACATTTCCTTGCTTTTCTTCCGACAACACCTCCAATTTTTATTGTTCATATAATGGCAACCGAGAGCAAAGATGACACTTCACGTCCCGTCGATCTTTCTAGCGCCGCGCGACCAAATAGAATTGAGCAGGTCCCCATCTTGCTGAAAGATATCACAGAAAGCGTCAACAGTCTAACTAAAGGAACTGACGAGGACCGCAAAGATGTACTGGTCAAGTGTCGTGCTTTGGTTCAAGCTGTACAGACCCCACGAGAGACGATGGTTGATCACTGCTGGGGACAAGTGAGTATCCGATAGGCTGGCGAGTTGAACAAAATAAGTTGACATGACAGATGGGTGCGATCGCTGCTGTAGGGTTTGGCGTGGACTCGGGACTATGGGTGTTGATGGCCCAGAACGGCGATAAAACCCAGAAGGTTGTCGACTTGGCCATGAGCCTTGGGGTGGATGCTAGGCTCCTGAGTGAGTATTCAATGGTTCCGTCTCAACACCACAGCTAACAGGATTCCAGGTCGTTTAATGCGACACCTTGGTGCTATGGGGCTCCTCGTCGAGGTCGGCGAGGATGAATACCGACCCACAAATTATACCAGATGCCTGAGCCTTCCTCAGATTGGACATGGATATCTTGGTCTGTAAGTGCACATTAGATCCAACCCTGATTTCCGAAAGGTTATGGAATTGTCACTCATATGTCCCGTCGCAAAATAGCACCGCATGCACCGGCGCAGGTACCTTGAAATTCCACGAATTCTCCCGGAAGCGGGGCTGGGTAAATCCTCTTGACCCAAAGGACACCTCTCTCATGTATGCCTATGGTACCAACAAGCACATATTCAACTGGGTGCAGGATTCGGGATATGGCACACACCTGAATGACTACCTTGGTGGCTACGGTGTGGGTCGTCCGCTTTGGATGGACCCTGCTGTCTACCCCGTGAAGGAGAGACTCATCAATGATGCCAATCCTAGCCCGGATGCGCCTTTCCTTGTGGACATAGGGGGCAATGTCGGTCATGACTTGGCCAGGTTCCATAGCCGTTATCCCGATGCTCCCGGGAAGTTGATCCTCCAAGACTTGCCTATGATGATTCGCCAAATCAAAGATCTTGATCCAGCTATCGTCCGTATGGAATATGACTTCCATAATGAACAGCCTATTAAAGGTAGAGTTGTGCCCCTCTCCTCCTTTTCCCTCCCGCAGTTTCATTTTAACCCAATTTTACTTATTATATCTATAGGTGCTAGAGCCTATTATATACACTCAACTCTGCACAATTGGTCGGACGATGTCTGTGAAACCATACTCACGCGAGTAAAAGAGGCCATGAAGCCTGGGTATAGTAGACTACTAATCAATGAATTCGTCGTGCCGCAGATTGGGGCTCACTGGGAGACTACTGGACTTGATATGTTGATGCTGACCCTATTCTCTTCCGAACAGCGGACCAATAAGGCATGGTACGATTTGGTTGAGAGGAGAGTGGGTCTGAAGATTGTTAAAATCTGGAGCTCCGGCAAGGGAGTGGAAAGCGTGATTGAGTGCGAGCTAGCCTAGGGTGGATGAAAGGCATGATGCAGGTTACTTAAGTGGGGTTTTAAAGGTTTAGATTGAGGGATTTGCTTATGTTATATTCTGGGATTACCTTTATATAGGTTTTCCCTAGCTTATTAGGTTTTCCTATATATCCATGCGAATGCAAAGGTTATATCCTCTAAGGTGACCTTCATCAAGTGCTTAATTTAGTAGTAAGGTTAGCATATTGCCTAGGATTCATATCTGATGGGGTTGATACTATCTGACTTCCATCGCATAGGACCTTTCCGTTTAAGCTAAAGATAAGAACGGTTCTGGTCGACACAATCGTTGCTGGGAGACTCACAGAAGTTCACTAAGTTGCCTAAATGTTACGACCCCTGCAACCACCAACTCACCGATGAGCAACCGAGAGCCAATGAATTCATGATCACTGACCCTGAGCAAAATATCAGAGCATGTGACTGGCAGAACCACTCGACCAAAGGAAATCCGGTACCTAGTTGCACTCCATGTACTCGCACCATGTACACTGCCTCTACCAGATTGGGAACAACCATGTGACCAAAGGTAGACCACAATGCAGTGCCAAAGAACGGTCTACTAATGGAATACAAGTGGGACTACTTTTGGTCTACAGCGAGTATACCAGAAGTAGGACTATAGGATATAGCAAGATAGGAAGAACTGGATATATGAAGACACTCCTTTACACATGTACTTAGTTCTTCGTGATCAATCGCACCATTTTTACTTGTGTATCATTCACAGTCTCGGCCATAAAGCCAAAGCATCAACGATCTTGGGAGCTTACTTAGTGATCTCTGATCCCTAAGTGACTGACTTGATCGGCGCCCTAACTGTTACACCTTGCAAGTACCCTAGAGACCCGAGTCCATCTATGGCCCTAAGCGGCATTGGTACGGTTGCGGACTATACTTGAGGCTCGTAGTATTCCAAGAGAAGTATCACCCTATCACGAGGACCGATTCCAGAGTATTCTGGTGGCTTCCTGATAAGGGGCCTCAGGCTTCTCGGGATATCATTTAGAATATTTACGCGCGGGGATTCAGCTGCTACATAGATAGGACAATCTGGGAGCAATCTTGGGCTAAATTAGAGATAATCCTATGCGACGCCTGTCTAGCCTCAGGATCCTATTTTATCTATCAGATCCCCCCGGCTCCATATATTATATCAGATCGGATGAGTAACAAATCGGTCCCGATCTAGATGCCTCTTTTATATATTGAATCTCTTTTCTCTTGGTTCCTTAGGAGCCAAGCTTTAGTCTTAGTTCAATACTAGATTACCTTCTTTTTATTGCCTTTTCTCTTCGGAATCTCTTCTTATGCCTAGTTAATGGACTTGTCCTCCGACAATAGACTGCTTTAACAATTCTGAAACTTCGGTTTAGCTACCTATGAGAACTAAAGAAATATCTATACGTCGGGTTTACTATAGCGGCTCTGCTTTCAATACCGAATTGTAGATACCTTGTGCCTAAACTAAACGAGTGACCTCTGACCCTGATTCCGATCCGAGAGTGAGTTAAGTAGGAAATAGTCCTAAACTATAATCGGCAATTCAAGATATACTTTATGTACTCCTTGAGTATATCTCCTAGTTAGAGCAAAACGCTATATAATACCTCTATATAAGCAATCCTATACTAATAACAACTAATATTATAGCAAGAAGCAAAAATCTGATTATTCGAAGAGAGACAACCAAAAATCCAACCGAAACAACCATGATAATACCTCGAAGCCTTCCAGTCCCAATTCTAGTACTAGCTGTAACGAGTATTGGAGAAAAGGATGTGGCATAGCGGATTTCTGCAGATATCCGAAGCGGCATAGGTGGGCAGAACCGTCAGCATACATCGCGATGGGGAGCTTCATTCCTTCTTCTTCCTCTTCCTTTCTCTCCTCGTCTGAGTATTCGTTGTCAATGGACAGTTTCTCCCTACAAACTTGACCTCATATCACACTACTACTAGCTTCTTCTAGGGCAAGTCCAAAAATAAGGATATTATCTACTACAAATATTAGCAACCTAGATATATTGCTACCTACTCTAAAAATCCTCGAAAAGAACCTGATTTGGCCCCGAATAACAAGCTAACTAAAGGATCGGCCTAAGTCCAAAAAAATTGTCTAAGATAGATTTGATTCGAAAAATAACTCCGAGTCGAAGTAAAATCCACAACTCTAGCTCTCCTTTAAATAGTGGAGATTGCCTAATATTTATAGTCCTAGTTTAGGTCCGAAATAAGTATATTATTGCTAACCTCGATACTTGTGCATAGGTCGATATTATCGACTATATATTCGCTAAACAATATAAACTGCAGCGATATTCTATAAAATTGCTAGTGCTTCGGTCCTAGATAAAGGAAACTATAAATTGTTTTAGAGTATAGTATATCTCTATTACTACCACTAATTAGCCGAGATATAATATATATCTTTTACTATAATTATTGTAGTGCTAAAGATAAACTAGTACTACCTCTAATTCTAGATAATTCGACCCTAAAGTTAGAACAAATCTTATCGATCTGTATAATTTATTATTAAAGGATATTAATCTAGAACCTGATCTAGAGAGTACTATATTATAGTGTCCGCTAATCTAGCCTTAGCAATAGCTAGCTACTTCATGCTTTGCTATTTCTGTGGACCCTTTTCATTATAATAGCTAATTTATACTAAAAACGCATTAAAATCTAAGATAGCTATAATACTAAGCTTTATCGATTAAAACTTTATTAAAGTATTATTCTTATAGCCTATTAAATCTAACTAGCGTAGCTTTAAACTAATTTATTAAAGGCTACTAGCTAGCGATATATAGCGCTATAATCCTCGCTTAAAAAAATAAGGATTTACGCGTAGCTAATAAAAAATAAAAGTAAAAATGAGCTAGACCTAATAAGTAAATAAGTAGAGAGTAAAGTCTATCGATTTAAGAAGCTCGTAAACTAATATCGACGTCGAACTAAGCCTTTAAAGCTAAATTAACTACTCTAATAGACCTAAGCCAACAAGCTTCGTAAGCCTCTCAGTAAACACTTCCTCGTCATAGTAACTACCGCGAATTGGGGCATCGAAGATTGCAGTACCTAAAACGATATGATTAGGTTTTCTTTTATATATAAAGGCGTTGTAGCGAATATATAGCGATTTGTATTTAAAATATCTATTATAGTGGGCCACTCACTTTTATAGGCCACTCGTTTATGGATTACGTTAAAGTGTTCATATATAACGCTATCGAATCCAGAATTGTTCCAATGATATATAGGTAGTCAAGGAGTGTAGCCACATAGTAAAATCCATGGGAAACCTCCCGAGATCCTCTCCCCCCACTATTTAACTTCCACTCGGTCCGCAGCCACCAAGGTCCGAGTCATCGTCCTTGGTCAAACAAGTCGCGTTATCATCCAGGTGTTGACCGCACAACGCGGGCAGACCGTCTTTATCAGACGATTTCACATAGCACCAGTTCTTCGGGTCCGGGTCGCCGCCAAAGATGGTCCCGCTCTTTCCGCCGTCCTGCGGGTTGCAGCTCGCCCAGTTGTAGTTGCTGCCGTGGGTGGCTCCGCTCGAGAAGCAGCCCGAATTTTTCGGTTGGTCTAATAGATCCGAAAAGAAATTGGGTTAGAATATCTCACCTAGGGACCTTGGAAAAGAAGAGAGAGAGAGAGAGAGAGAGAGAGATAGAAAAGGGTTTTACATACCATCTTCACCTTGGGCGACGGCAAGAATGCCTGCAGAAGCAAGGACCGCGAGGACGAGATTGAACTGCATCCTGAATTAAATGGAACTAAGAGGATGGTTTTTTGTTTTCTTTTTCTTTTCTTTTCGAATGGATATTGAATTATATTCTCCTATGGAACTGGGAACAGAGGGACCCTTTAAATAGTCATTTGCGTGTACACACACTCCTTGGATTCGTATATTTCTGGATTCCTGAACTCCTGAATATAATAATAACGATTGGGGGCGAATTCAGGAGCTGGGGGAACTGATAGTCCTGTGTCTTGGAAGCTGGCCCCCCCGCATCGCCCCGTTCCTGGTTCAATTTGAAAAGGAATCACACTCATATCCACTACCCGCTGGCGTGTATGTCTATGGATTACGGATCATATTGGATGCTTCTCGTTGTTCTGTCCCCACAAAGATGGCCTTAGCGTGGGCTTGGCGTCTCTTTTTCCTAAATCGGTATAGATACCTTATAATGATCATTTCGGAACAATATATCTCCTGTTTTCTTATGGAGGTTGTTGGGCTATTTACCCTATTTACAAGGAATATTGAAAATAATACTTTATCCTAGGGGGTATGATACTAGGAATAGATAAGGGGAGTTTGATTACTTCTAACCCGTACAGTAGACTGTGCATACATACAACCAGACCGCTGAAAAGGGGGTCAGGAATATACTTCTTGGGGTATAAAGCCCGTCGATCAGATAAGGAGAACAAGGTGAGAAGGCAATGGTATGTAAGCCCGGACTGGGAATTAGTTATGTAGAGTGGCCTAGAGAGTGGAGTACAATATTTGGCCTACTGTAGTATACTATATCAAAGAGTATACCAGAGGTGGGTCAAGTAGTGAGATGGTATAGCATTCCAGTTCCAGTCATTTAAATCATGAGTCCAAACCCCATCGCCCGTAATCGACATGACCCCCCAAAGAAAAAAGAAAAGAATATAGTAAAACACAACGGAACTGGATCGACAGTGGAGAGATGGAGAGTACCGAGGTTATGGCAAACACAGAGAGGATCAAAAAGAATGTGTGAGAGGGGGAAGGGAGAGAGAAAGACAGATCTAATCCCAAGGCAAGCGGATGTCCACACACGATTCCAATCCATATACGCGCCTGAACGAACGCCAGGACATGCAAGAACCGAAAACCTTGACCCCAACCGTGAAACAAGAAACAAGAAACAACGAAGAGATAGAAAATTCCAAGACAAGACCAACACATACTCCCGAACACAAAGAGAAGGATGGAGTGGGACGGGCCTCAGTCATGTATCAGTCGTCAGATCATCAATTCATCAAGGGCTGCGCTGCCAAACCAAGACATGCTGATCCCCGAGAGAAACAAAAGCCAGATCATCTCCAAGTGTCATTATCCCACAAACATGGGATGAACACATGGGATAATGAAGCAAGACAGAAAAGAATGTCGAGTTATAACGGGAAGAAAAGAAAAAAAAACCATGGATCCCAGACCATGGCGAGATGAAAAAGAAAGAAAGAAAGAAAGAAAGAAAGAAACCGAGGGAACAAGTTATAGGAAAGGCCCCCAACCTCCCTGGGGCCACATCCAAAACAATCTACAGGAACAACTTGGCTGCCCCCTTATTCTCACTCGTGGCCACAGCCACCAGTGCCTCCAGCCGGCCCATGCCGGAGTTTCGGGCGGAGGAGTCGGGAAAGACACCGGACCGGGGCTCCTGATCGGCGTGAGCTCGGTCGCCGTCCGAGCGAGAAGGGCGACGACCACAGATCTATGACGGCATTAGCAACCGGGCCGATAGCCGTCTGCGCGAGGAGGATTTCCTACCGAGGGAGGGCGGTCGGATGGCAGGGAGGTGTCGTTCGATTCCACATATCCGCTGCTGTGCACGATCGCCGGATGGTACTCGACTGACGCCGTCGAGGGCGTGTTTACGCCCTCGCTACTGCTGGAGTCTTCGGGCGATGTCCGGGCTGGCCGGCTGCCCGAAGAATTGCTGTGAGCATGACCCCGGTGTTGTTGTTCGGGGCTTTTCTCGGCCGTGGGACCGAATGTGGGCTGGTAGGAGGACGACGGCCGCGACGAGACGTTCTGGAGCTCGGCGATGGTCTGCTGGCTCCACTGTGATGCGTCCCGTGAAGACCGCCGGTCCCGGATATCAAGCCCGGTCAGGTTGGTATGCAAAGACATGTCCCAGGACACATGGCCACGGCGATGGCCCGGCCCGGAGACGGGCGGCGGTGGACGCACCGCCGGCTGAGAGTAGATGAAGCCAGACCCAAACCCATGGTTTGGTGGCGGCAGTGGGCGATGATGGTTGTCGATCTGCATCGGGCTTGATTTCCGGGTGGGAGGAGTTAGGGGTCGGGAGACGACTTTGTCGAAACTTTCAATTCCAGGGAGCCGGGGTGGTTGCTCCGTCGAACCGCTTCCACCAAACGATGGCGGGATCGTGTCGGGTGTGTGGTAATGGTTAAGACCGCTGGTTGCCGGTCGAGCAAGCGTGTTGTATGATGAGGGATGCCACGTTCTTCTCCGCATCTCTGCCTCGGCCGCGGTCAGGTTGCCCTCGTCCCGGGACACCGAGTAATGGGTACTCGTAGGACTTGCAAAAACGCCGCTGGTGTTGTGATAGGGTGCGCCTGCGGGAGGGTTTCCATACACCGGAGGGTATGCATGGCCGTGCTGAGCGAGGAAAGGGTTGGTGCTGGTAGGGACGGATAGCCGACGGGCGGCAGTTTTACCCTCCCAGAACCCATGCGATGCCGAGGACATGGGCGAGGCGTATTGAGGACTGCCGCCCGGCCCGGCAGAGAAAACAGTCGATGGTGTATATGGTGAGCCCGCGACCGACGGACCGGGCATTCCACGGATCTGGCCTGGCGGCGTGCTCGGAGGTTCTCCCATCGGATCGATCGGTAGCCGAGCACGAGCAGTGGGATCGTTGGCCATGATCAGCGGGGGCGGTCGGCGTCGAAATTCCTGGGGTTGGCTGAAGGTCGAGGTGGTGGATGCGATACTCGAGGCTGACAAGTTCCTGCTGTGACCACGGCTATGACCACCCTGGCTGCCTCCTGTTCCTGCGCGTGCGCGACCCGGCGGCCGGACGCGATCCGTACGGACCTGGCGTTGGAAGCGCGTGCCCGTCGCCGCCAGCGAATCACCGGGGATATCTTCGTTGACATGCACAGTCTGCGCATGCTGTCGCAAGTTGTCGAGTCGAGAGAAGCGCCGCGAGCAGTGACACTGGAAGGGTCGCTCGCCCGTGTGTTTTCTGATGTGGCGGGCCAGATGTTCGCTCCGGGTGAAACTCAGGTTGCAAGGGGGGAAATCGGTGCAGAAGAAGCGCTGGCCTTTCTTCTTTTTCGATGGCGGTGCGTTGCTTCCCGGCTCCGTGTCATGGTCTGATCCTTCCTGCTCGCCTTCGGAATCGCCGTGCATCGGGTCGTCGGACGCGGACGGGGTCCTGGCACGTGCAGACACCCGGGATGGGCGCTCACTACCGGGTTCCGGGCGGTGCTCCGTTGTGGAAGAGCCTTCCGACGTGACCGGCACCCCGTTGGGATGTGCACGGGGAGTAGCCGCTCCGTCCATGGGGTGGTCCTCTGTGGTGGCCGAGTTGTTTACAGGGAGGAAGGCGGCCATGATGGCGACGTAAGAGGTGGAGGTGATGGTGATGTCAATATCCCTGTGTATGTGTGGGGGGCCCAAATCGGCGGCTTTTCCCCTACCCACCAGCGGTCGCAAAACTGGGCCGATCGGCTGGATGGTTCACGGATCCAGAACTATAGGATTCTCTGTCGATACGTCCAGGAACCGGAGGGCTACGTCGGAGATCTCGAAGGGCAGCGAGACGCGGAGTCTGATGGCAAGACTGACTGTCAACATTTGCGCAGACCCAGCAACTACAGTTGACCGAGGGAAACCAAATACACAGTGAGAAAAAAAAAAAGAAAAAGAAAAAGAAAGGGTGTGGCTGGGTGGTAGCAAAGCAAAGCAAATAAAAAAAAAAGAAGAAACGATCAGTAAAAAAGAGATCTTCGACACGTACGATTCCGATGGACTCGGCACGCACAACTCTCCCAAGGGAGGGAAGAGGGGCCAAGTGGAATGTAGGATTTGGCGCGACGCAAGGGGACGATGTGAGGAAGAAAAGAAAAGGAACTAGCTGATCGCGAGCATCTCTTCCACGCGAACAGGATTCAGTGCGTGGAACAGGATAGAGAGGGAGAGGCAGAGGGAGGAAAAGAAAGAAAGAACAGAAGAAACACCGTTGATAGAGAGAAGAATAGAAAAGAGAAAATGGTGGCGACGAGAGGTCTAGGGGCAAAAGAAAGAGAGGGCTTACGGTCAGGAACCTTGAGAACTGGAGACTTTCCGGGGGGGACCGATGCGAATCATTGAGTGTTTCACGGAGACTCAGGGAGAATGATTCCAAAGGCACCAGGGGAGAGATGATTCATGTTCCATGGACCCAGCGAACTGCTGGAGAGAGTCCTTGACGTTCACCACCTTCGCCAGACCTTGGAACTTGGTGGATCCCCAAAGTCTCGACTTCGTATTGTATGATCTACCTACAGTGTAGGTAAGATAGACTGGGAGACTCCCCTTGCATACGAGAGGCTCCGTCTTATGTACTTTGTATATTTCGTTACGCAGGGTCAGAGAGTTCCCAATGGTCCGAGAAAATCTCCGTATACTCTATACACTTTGTATGTAGTAGTTATGTATAGTGTAGATACAAGATACAATCCAGTCCTCCGAAACTCTGAAACTCTTCCGGCTGGAGCCGAACAGTGCGTCGTGCACTCTTTACTTTTTGCATTCTTTTTTTTCTCTCTCTCTGCAAACGGCCATTGCAAAATCCATCTTTCCCCACGGATGGTACAAAGCATGACTGTACGATGATGCCCCATGGTACTCGAGTACTTTAAATATTTGGACTCGTCTAGAGTTGCTCTTCTCCATGAGATGGTGTGCTTACTTTTGACCCCCACATATACTGAGTATACTCTCCACCTCATCTATGTCCCAGAATCATTCATCGACTGGCTTGATTGGCGGAGTATCGTGATCCATGTCGCAGGGACTTCAGATATTCCCGATTCGAAAAAGAACAAGGGAAAAAAAAAGAGACGGTTGGATCGTTCTCGGTGGATCCGATGAGGTAGAAAGGGCAACACATAGCCGGGACATGATCGACATATCGACAGAAAGAAAAAGAGACAGAGGGAGAGTACCAAATAGACAGATAGACAGATAGACAGATAGACAAGATCGAAGACGGGTACCTGTAGGTACAAACTGCAGGGCGCCACCACGGCGATGGAGAAGGGTAGTGGCCAGGTACCAGAAGGGGCTTATCGATAGTGCCCCTCTCTGACGTCGTCGACTTGTGGTCCGAGCGTGTCTCGAGTACACTACAATACTTACATACTTACGTGTACCTCTTTACACCAAGTATTATGTGTGTGTGTATGCTTTCATGTCAACCCCACCAATCCTGGCCTTGTTCCATGATCCATGTACCTGGCGTGTCGCAAGGAGGTGCGTACCTGGGCCACGTACGACTAGGCTATGTGCTAAAATAAAGAAATAATATATTATCATTATGTCTTTGCCTATGCTATACAGAATTTATTATACACTAGATCAGGGCGCCCTCGATGAAGAGAGTGGATCTATACCTATATAAACAGTAAATAGATCTATTTACCTAGGTATACTATCCATGATGTGAGACTATGAAAGATAAATAATCTACATCCCAACTCTCAAACCAGTCCAACGCCAAGTACCAACCAGCCATGTGATCCCTCACGGCCCAACAACACCCATCCAGCCCCTCATGTCGTGCACCACCAAAGGCCCCAGCGTCCCTAGAATCCCCAGTCCACGATCCACCCGATGCGTCGCACAGTGAGTCATCTGATCTTCCATAGGAATTCTCCGGATCTCGGAGATTTTCTGTGTTTCCTACCGGTGCCTGTTATTTTTATATTATTTTTTATTTATTTAGTGTTATGATTATTTTTGAACGTATCTGACTGTAGTCGAGACTTGCCCGGTAGTTTAGTGTGACACACTCATGTCCCAAGGTTACCAGGTCCCTCCAGCCAGGTACCTCGCTGGAGGGACCTCGGTCTGGTTCTTCCAGAAGTCTCCATGGGAATGGGACATCCCCGGGTACCTGAATAGCAGGGACCGATACCGAAGTAAAAGAGGGGAGATGGACCATGGACGAGGACGGATCCGATAGCGGATCCGATGAGGTGATGATGATGATGCTGATCAGGATGATCATGGAGATAAGAAAGAGGGGGTATTTGCATTGCAAATTACAGGTTCTTCCTTCTAAGAGACCATCTTCAATATATAGAAAGTCGGTGTCTATGTGCCCGTTTACCGCCCCAGTGGACCAACCACCGCGCTCACCATCACCGCAGCTTCCATTTCCCAGGCCCTAGCAGTGCCTGCGTCCGTGGCAGACCCCTGCGAACCACGAAGCACGCAATCCTTGATCTCGGTCCGGAGCCGGTCACGGCTGGATCGCAGCGCGCGGGCCGACATGCCGCCCCGGCTTAGGATCTCCTGGACGCGCGCCTTGAGAGGGGAGGCGAGCGAGCGCCAGTAATAGGACGCTAGCGATGACGTCGTGTCCAGGGCTTGGAGGAGGGGCTGGAGGAGATTCGCCTTGGTCGAGGCTGCTGCCGATGACGCCCCATCGGGAGCAGGCTGGTCCTCGGGGACGGGGGGTGCCAGCAGAGGGTGTGTGGGTGTTCGCAGGTTTCGAAGGATAGCCTCTAACGCAACAATATCCTGGCATCGGCCAGAGACGTCGTCGAGAGTCCGTTCCATGGTTGGTAGCTGGGTCAATGCCCGGGCGAGGGCATTGACCGAGGTCATGATCGCGGTGTGCATGTACCCCTGTAATGTCGAGAGGAGAAGCTCAGGCTTGTACTCGGCCGTGGTCACAGGCCCGGGAGACATGGGCGAGAGTAAATATAAAGTAGTGGCAGCTGTGGCCAGTCGCGCTCGGGCATCCCGAGCTTGCTTATAGCCAGACGACATGGCAGACTGGCCATTTGAAGTAGCGTTGGAAGTGGACGATATGGAGAAGCGATTGATAGTCTGCTGGGCTCGTGCCTTGACCATATTCTCGGCGGGGATCACAAATTCCTGGCGAAGAGTGCGGATGACCTTGACTCGGTCCAAGCCGTAGCCCTCGTCGCCCTCGGCTGACGCCAAGAACATCTGCCGCAGATTCAGAATCGTGTATGCAGCTCGTTCCAGAGCTCGGAACCCGTCCTTGCCCGTTGTGGATACCGTTCCCTCCGGATTTGCCAACGCAGCCTGTCCTGCTGCACCTCGGCCCGTGATTTCGGCGACCTGGCTCTCCAGCTGCCGGCCCAGCGTCAGACAGCGTGCCGTCGCCCGTGCGAGCCGAACTGTTGCGAGTGACTTCTCGGCGGCGATTCGCGCCTCTTCGGCCGCTTCCCATTTGCGCACCACTTCCTTCTCTAACCGTTCATATCCTTGCGTCACGGAGGTGACTTGCGTCCCGGCTTCCTTGAGAATGCGTTCCGCCGACGCAGTCTGATCTTGTGTGTGTGCGAGCAGCGGGAGAGCCGACTTAGTCGTCAACGTATGGATGTGGGTGTCGATTTCCTGGAGATCAAATAGCACTCGTGATAGCGGTGTTGATAAATCCAGCGGTGTGTCTGTGGCATTGTTGGTGCTCAGCACCAGGGAATTGGCGAATGACGCCGGAGAGAACTCCGGGTCTAGGAAGGCCTCATAGTCTATGTAGGATGGCTCACCCTCCGCCATTCTGCAGAATACTTCCAATGCTCAAGTTTGGGTACAGTTCACTCGAGCAGTTCAGAGTATCCAACAAGAAAAGCGCGCCACAGGGTTCTCGGAACTAGCAACCACTTTTGACGTGGACACTTGGAAACATGTGGCCTGTTCGAAAGGCTTGAGAATTCTCCAGCAATTGGCTCAATAGATTTCACACCCAAAGCCCGAAGATATTCATACCGCAAGTGCCCGATAGCTGACTCGAGAAGAGTATGTTCAAGGGCCCGACGGTGGTTGCTGGGAGCTTCTTGGCGATAGGCAAATCCCACATGGCTGATAACTGGTCACGTGTGGTTAGTCATCATCGATGGCCCCCGTAGGATGTATGAGGTCGAACGCTTTATGAGAGTCTGTTTTACAAATATCAATTTCAAATACATAGAAGATAAAAGAGAATCAGCCATACTGTGTCTGCTGATTCAACTGAGTTCTACAAATCAACATCCCTGCTTTACAAAAAGTGGATCTCCATGCGTGGAGTCGATGTCTGGCGGAAGATTGTCCGCATTGAAGACACGCGCCTTCCGACGACACGGCGGGGTTTGGTGGAGATAAGAGGCAAGATAACCGCCCTTGGTTTAGTCCAGTATCAACTGTGGTCATCGACATACATCGACAAAAAAGATCTACTCAATCTATAATCAAAGGATCTTTTCAAATACTCAATATTTGGGCACATACTAAACCCTCTCCACCTTGATTCCCTCCAATATGTCGACCTCCACAACCACAACCACCCAGCAGACCGAACAGTCAGTGCGCCTGGCCGGCGAGCAGCAGATCCCACCCGCAGCCACCGATGAGAAATTCCAGTCCCTCGCGCGGGGCAACAGAAATGGGACACTGAAGCTGCCCGGCATCCCGACATTTTCAGACCCGCACCAGAAGCGACAGTGGATGAAGGAGCACATGGCCGCCGCTTTCCGCTACTTTGGCAAGCTGGGCTATGGCGAGGGTGTTTCGGGGCATATTTCGATGCGAGGTACGCAATGAAGCACCTTCTCTTCTCTCGTCCTTTGGACCTCTTGATTTTCATCTGACAGGACATGTCTAGACCCCGTGCTGAAAGATCACTTCTGGATGAACCCGTTCGCCAGGCATTTCTCGACCATCAAAGCATCCGATCTGGTCCTCGTCGACCACGAGGGATACGTTACGGAAGGCGGGGCCCAGATGCCCGTCAATGAGGCGGGCTTTTTTATTCATTCGGAGATTCATAAGGCTCGTCCGGATGTCATGGCTGCGGCGCACACCCACGGTATCTACGGCAAGACGTGGAGTGCCTTTGGGAAGCCGATTGAGATGATTACCCAAGGTATGACATTACCAAGGTTACCACCCTCTGGAGATCGCTGTGACTTTGCAGGCTGATGAATATCTGGGTGGTTACAGATGCATGCAACTTCCATGGTCGACTGGGTGTCTACGAAGATCACGGCGGCATCGTCCTCTCCGCGGAAGAAGGGAAGCAGATTGCCGCGGCGCTGGGCAAGGACAACATTGCGTGCATTCTCCAGAACCATGGGTAAGCTAGACCATCACTTCCCCCCTCCCCTTTTTTTTTTCTTTTCTGGGAATCTCCTTTATGACTAACATGTATGTTTGTCTAGTCTTCTGACTGTTGGCCACACCGTCGACGAGGCGGCCATACTCTACTCCATGCTGGAGAATGCGTGCCACTCCCAGCTCCTCGCCGAGGCTGCTGCGGCCAATGGTGTGCCTAAGAGGATTATCAGCAACGAGGCCGCGTCCTACACTGCGGCGGCTGCTCAGAACCCTGTGAGTACAGTGCCTGGGTGATATTGTGCTGATATTTGGTGGTTGTACTGACAGGATACAGCATAACTTTTATACCGAGTTCCAGCCCGAGTTTGATCTGGTAGTTGGGGAGACTAATGGAAGAGTTCTCCAGTAGAGTTTGGGGCGAATCAGTTGCTATTTATATGATATTTGACGATCCTGAGTTTTGAAATGGACAGGCCTATATAGTGAACATTGCTAGTTTTAACTGTTACTGCTTATAATTTACGATAACCACAAGCAGTTCTCAGTTCCGGTATTATATGAATGGGCCTGGCGGGTTGAACAGTCGAACTATTGACCAAGGGAGTTGGGGAGTTTCTTCGTAGACCAAGATCAAGATAGTGTCCAAGACAAGTAGAATATACCAATGACCAAGTACATGCGAACCAACAAACGAAAACGGGAATCTCATTCCTCGACAAACAAACGCCATCTATACAGATGCAGCCATGGCAGGGTATACAAAAAAGTAGAAGAGATAAAAGGCCCCACTCAGAGACCCGGGACATCAAGAATGAAATGAAATGATCCCCAAAAAAAGAAATATCCAAGACCCCTCAAATGGAAATGGTGTGTGGAGGGGAACATTTTATACAGCACGCTCGCCCGTCGCCTTCATCGCATCCATCTCGTACTCGCCTCCACTGTAGAGACCGCGTTCCCGGCCTCGGCCACGGCCGAAACCCAAGTCTTGCTCATTGGTACCTGGTTGGGAAGAAGGACCAGCTTGGCTACTACCTCCGCCGAGGCCGCCGAAAGCGATGGGCTTGAGTTCGCGCCACTGGCAGGCCCACATGCCCAGGAAGGTCATTAGGGCGGCACTGGCGAACTGGAGGCCCCACCAGAGCAGGTTCGTGGGCAGTGAGTGAGTATAGAGGACGGTGGCGATGAGGTGGAGGAAGTGGATGGTCAGGGCAAAATCGGGGACGAGTTTCGAGCGGGACACGAAGAGCAGGAGGAAGATCACGCTGGCAGAGGGAATTTACGGTCAGCATCGTCGTTTCATTTTCCTCTCAAGCAATCCTCGTCCTCTTCCCCTTCCTCTTTGTTAAAGACTCCTGGCACAACTCACCTGATGAAGCAATTCAACATCCAGACCAGTCCCAGCATCCACCCAATAGTCGTGTCGCCTCGCAGAGAGTCCCAGCCAAAAATCAGGTCCAGCGAGAAGGGCGCACCATAAACCACGGTCGTGAAAAGGATCAGCACCGTGGCGCAGACATAGTAGACGACCTGGAGCAAGAGGATCTTGCGGATGATTTTCAGCGGCGGGAGGTCGGAGCGCGCCCCCGCTGGAGCACGCCGGCGCGGGGGCATCAACTAGAAGGACGGGGTTTCCCCTCCCTTGCGATCCTAGGAGAGCGGGGGGTGGGTTCGAGCCGCTCAAGTCCAGGCTGAGAAGGCCAGGGTGTGCGCGTGCGTGGGTAACATGCGACGTCGACGGGGTGACAAAGAAAGAGCGAAGAAAGGGAGGTGGTCGAATAGAAGACAGAGAGAAAGTCTGGAGCTTAGGCTGACCGCGAAATCCAAGTCGATACGCCTGGGTGTTGGAGAACGAGAGGAGTAATATGACAAGGGAGGATGAGGCAAACGGGCCAGCGTTGGAGGATCGGTCTTGGCGGGTCCCGCAGCTTTCGCGACTCCGTCAACTGCTCCGAACAACTTTGAAATCCGCCGAATCCACGTCTTGTGTCTGGCGACAACATCTCATAATACAACCTTTCAGCAGTCTCCCCCTCTACTATCAAACCATTCACAATGGGCTGGCTCCCCTGGTCCGGCAGTCCATCCCCCGACAAAGCCTCCGACGGCGGCCGCATCGCCCCGGACCGATCAAGTCGCGCGCGCTGCTGGGAAGGCCGCGATCTGTTTTTCAGCTGTCTCGACCGCAACAACATCGTGGACTCTGTCAAGGACGACAAGGAAGCGCGGCGCAAGTGCGGGAAAGAGGTTGAGGAGTTTGAGGCGGCATGTTCGCAGACTTGGGTAAGTTTCCACCTGCAGTCTGTCTGATGCCCAATATTGTATATTCTTCTGACATCTCCGTTTAGGTGAAATATTTCAAGGAGAAGCGCGTGATGGAATATAACCGGGATAAGACGATTGAGCGGATCAAGAAGGAGGATGCGGCCAAGGTGAGCGAGTTGAAGTCGCAAGGATGGAACTCGAAATAAGAATCATGGCTTGGCCGCTTGTACAATACTTAATGTAGCATATCCACTCTGATCATGTTTGTGATGACCTTTCTACGTCGGAGTCTCTAATTCAACGACGTTTGAGATACTTGGCTGTGCTGTATCGTGCCCTCGAACTGCCCCACTCCAGGCCTGCTTCTTCTGTCCTTCATCAATCTTGCCTTCGCTCAGAAAGTGGCTAGTAATCACCCGAAAACGAAATGGATAGGAGCAGGGCAGTTTATGATATAGAGGCCAAGTAATCGAGTCATCTGTTGTGTATGAGATGATATACTAACAGGCACAGATGCCCATATGCAGTCGGCAACACCCTCACACTCCATCTCAGCACCCCGCATGATGGACAGACAGCAGAGGCCACAATCACCAAAGTATTCAAACCATTCATCCAAGACGGCTATGCACCGCCATTCACCGCCAAATTTGACTCAGGCGATACCGCGGACCTCGAGTTTCGCCAATTGCAAGTTCCGGCGTGAATACCTGGATGATGAAGACTGGAGAAAGTGGCAGGCTCGTCAGGATGAAGAGGGTGCGGTGGGAGATTTACTATGCACCGGAAACTGCACGAGATCTCGCCCGGGTCGTTTACGTACCACCGATCTCACCGATCGAAAAAGCCGGACTAGGATTTTATGAGAGAGAATCTCTGAGAGAAGAGATTCAGTGCGATGTGAGCTATTCTTGAGGCTTAGCCTCTGACGAATATGAGACGAGGGCATCACTATCTTCATGGAGTACTTTCATGGAATGGCTATGTCAATAACCTTGCTTCTCGTATAACCATAGATTCTGGAGAACACTCTGTGCCTCAAGGACAAGGCCTGTTCATATTATCTCCACCCTGCTCACTGATCGAGCAAGAAGACCTCGAACGTACACGATTGAGATGAGTTGAAAAAAGAGACCCCGACCTGAACACCACCTGTTACCACAGAATCTAACATCTTGGTGCCCAAGGAAAGCCCTGAGGAAACACTAAACGCCTGCTGTTGCTGATGCTGGATCGTTGCCAGCACGAAACGGGGAAAAACGAATCAAGCCGTCGAACCCCACAAAGGGGATTGCTATAACGCCGTGCTCCCAAATTCAAAAAATAAAAAATAAAAAAATAAAGGAAAAACAAGATAAGAAAACAATATTCACACTCCGGGAATGAAATGGATGAAGACAATCACAGAGAGAAGAGAGTCGTAGAATCATTGCTTCCACTTGGCCAAGTGGTTCATGATGTTCTGGACCTGAGGACCACCGGGTGCCTGGCCCTGCGGCTGTTGTCCCCCGAGACCCTTGGCGAGAAGCGAAAGCAGGTTGGGGTCCGAGACAACGGGTGCAGCTGGAGGCTGCAGGCTGAACGGTGGAGGGAGGGGTGGCTGGGGGTTTGCCGAGACCGGAGGTGGCCGAGTTGCATTGGTTAGAAGCGTGGCGAGATCAGCGGGTGGAGGTGGGTTGGGAGAAGAAAAGGGGGATTGCGTAGCCGACACAGGCTGCGATTGGGGCTGGGGAGGCCGCTGGAGTGCCGACAGCAGGGATTGAAGACTGGGGCCGTCCAGAGAGCTGATGAGGTTGGCAATGTTGGGAGGGTTGGTGAGCCCGGGGAGCGCGGGCTGAGGAACCGGCAGAGCCGGCACTGAGGCAACCCCGAACGCAGGATTGGGGGCAAAGGTCGCCGGGGGACCACCTCGCTGCATGGCCTGAGCTTGGTGGAACATGACCTCGGCGGCAATACTGGGATCAACCTCGGGGTAATCTGAGGATCGTGGGTTAGCAGGTAATGACCACAAAATACCCTGAATCTAGTACTCACCACTGAAGCGAACGTTTTCCGGGCCCGCAGTTCGATCAAAGATCTGAAGGGGAATCTTCCTGGAAAACTGATTGGGCCGTGAAAGTCGAACAACCGCAAGAACCCCTTCGACGAATTGGCGATGAACTGCCGCACCAAGAGGGATCCGCGGACCAAGCACCAGGACATCTACCCGCAAGCCGCGGTTGCGAAAGGCGTTCTCGACATGGAGGACGAAGTTCCTAGAACGAGTCAGTTCTGCTATCACGGACCAAAAAGTTCCATTATAAAGACCAACCTGTCGATTTCTTCCAGAACGAGAATCTGTACTTCTGGCACTTCTCGTGGGGTACGTCTTGGCACGGGTAACTCTGCCTCCCCTTCGTAAACACCACGGGGTCTGGGACTTGGGCTGCGATACCGACGGTCCCGAGCGTACGGGGAGCGCGGGGAGCGAGGAGAACGAGAACGCCTTCGGTCCCGACGATCAAATCTCTCTGGGGTCCTGTCCCGCGATCGGTACCCATCTCTGCCACGGAAAGGTCGGGGTGAAGGCGATCGCGGAGGTCGATAATCGTCGCGTCGGCGAAGCGAGGGCTCGTCCCGGAAATCACTGAACGGCAGTCGGGGTGGCTCATACGACCGGTCATAACGATCACCCGGTGCTCGAACATTGCTTCGGGCGGGGCCACCACGACTAAACTCCGGCGACCGCGAGCGACGAGGTGGAGGGGCACGAACAGGCTCTGGCGGAGCGGGCCTGGTTGGGCGTTGGGGTTTCGAAATTTCAAGATCTATGAAAAAGTTAGTAGACAGTTTATCAAAATGGTCAACTCGAGCACGCACGTATTTTCCTGCCTCGCACTAAAGCTCCCTGCTCGGCCTGAAGTGCTGCATGACAAGAACCCGCTTCGAGGAATTGTATAAACCCATAGGCCTGCTTGATCGAGATTTGGGCCAGTTTGCCATACTGGTGGAAGATATGGAACATGTCTCTCTTGGTCACTCTTTCGGTGGGGAGGTTGCCTGGGTGAAAGCGAGAGTCAGATAAGAAAATAATAATAATAATAATAATAATAATAATAATAATAGGCATGGGTTGGCAGGGGACCAAGTGTGATACTGACCAACAAACAACCTCGACCCCATTGGGAATCGATCCCAGAGACCCTCGGTCACATATATTCTCTCATTGTGGAGAAACTCATCGTATTTTCTTTGAACTTCAGGGGCCCAGGGTGAATCATCGTCCGTTCCCTTGACCGGACGGGCCTGCTTCTCGACACGGCCTTTGTTGGAGGCTGTCTGGTTGGGCGGTTCTTGGGAAGAGGATTGAGATTCTGCAGTGTGCTGGAAGCTGGCAACAGGGGGCGGGGGCAGACTGCTGGCACCTGTCGCAGTGCCTGGGGCAGCCGAGGGCAAGGAGGGAGCAAAGGATTGGTGGTTACTGGGCGTTGGTGTATAGGTGGAGGGTATAGGGGCAGCAGAGCTGTCGGGAGCAGGGGGAAGCTCATAACCACCATCAAGCGGGGCGTAGGGAGGGAGAGAAGGGTCTTGGGGCAGAGGCCGGTTAGGGAGGCCCTGGGGTTGGAGAGATTCGTCCGGAGGTGCTTGATGGAAAGACGAGTTTTCTGCTAGATTAGGGCCCGCTGCAGTGGCCGACGTCGATGCAGTGGGATGGTGAGAGAGGTTATCCAGAAGAGTCTGGAAATTGACGCCTGTGTTAGAGCCTGGATCATCCTTCTCGATATCTAGGCGACCCGAACCCCCCGACTGTTCGTTGCTGGCATTTTCTATCTCCGTGGCATTCTGAGTAACCGGAGCCACGGGAGGTGCATGGGAGCCATGGGGATTTGGGGGAGCAAGGCGGTTTGCATCACCCGAGCTGTCCCCGGAAGCAGGCCCAGATATAAAGTCCGCAGAAACAGTCATATCATTGTGTGAAGCCCGGTCCATCGGCTGAGAGCCCTGAAAGCTACCTGAGTCCCGGACCTGCTGTCCTGGTTCCTGACCATCCTTGGGAAGCACCCGCGACCATCTATCATCCTCAGTCTGCGGGGCTTGGTACTCCGAGCGTTCATAGGTCGACGTATCGTTGAAAACAGGGTCCATTTGATTCTCCAGAACAGGGATATTGGCTGGCTCCGGGATGTGTAACGGACGAGGGCTTTCCGGAGTCAGGGTCTTTCCGCGGAAGTGAAGAGCTTCATCAGGACTGCGCGTCATGTAGACTGAGAGGAGGAGGGCGATTCATCTACAACGGACAAGAAAAAAGAGAGAAAGCAGTAAATCAGGGGGTAGTGAAGAGGGTAACGGAAGGATAAAAGAGGGCCGGTGTCAGATGAATTTTCGCAATCGCAAGCTAAGGTGGGGCGATCTTGAGAAAAAATAGCACTTGGCCAGCTTTTTGGTTTTTTGGCGGGCGGTGAGCCCTAAGCCAGGGAGGAAAGAGATGAAGAGATGAAGAGATGAAGACCTTTTTTTTTTACACCTAAAGAAAAAGAAGAGTTGGGGGAAAGAAAGAAGGGAGAAGGAAGATAGGGAGGGGGCAAAGGGAACACGTTTGGGAGAAGAAGATTCTGGTTGCATTTGCCTAACCTAGAGTCTGCAGGGTACGGGCGAAGTACATGAGCTGGTGCAGGATTTTGCATAGTAACTAGGGGTACTTGCGCGGTAAACCTTGTCCAGACCACAGTAAAAACCCATAGTTTCCGCCAATGGAGTGCTTGATCCTCAGGCTCCAAATCGGGGCCAGGCCACACCTGCGTGACTCTGCCAATTTAATTAGTCACAGCTCTCTCTCTCCTTAGCTCCACTTCCTTCTCTTTCCTTTACTTGTCCCTGGTTGTATCATAACATACATGAAGATACATAAAGATACATGAGGATCATGTTTCGATCCTGTCTAACCCCATTCAGGCGCTTTGCATCTCGCAGTGATGGCGACATTACAGATGTCCAACGGGCAAGGGATTGGCTTGCAACCCTTAGCTCCAAGACCCTCCCCCGCCATATCTGCGAGGTCTCCTTTAGTCGCTCTAGTGGCCCGGGCGGGCAGAATGTGAACAAGTCAGTGCCCCCTCTCTTGGAGGGTTGTGGGAATGCTGACGGCATGACAGGGTCAACTCCAAAGCCACGTTGAAAGTACCATTGAATTCCCTTCTGCCACTGGTGCCCCGTCTCCTCCACTCTGAGCTGCGAGCTTCGCGCTATATGACCGATCGGTCCCAGAGTCTGATCATCCAGTCTGATGGGGAACGGAAGCAGTCCAACAATGTGGAGGCCTGCTTTGAGAAGTTTTACCAGATCCTGGAAAGCTCGGCAAAACAGGTCATTCCAGGGGAGACGTCCGAGGAGCAGAGAAAGCATGTACAGAACCTGTAAGCTTCCTTACCTTGATATTCCCTGCTACTGCCTGCTATTTGGGGTATCAAATCGGTCTAACAACAACCTAGGAAGCGTGCTTCAAACGAAGCTCGACTCAAGTCCAAGAAACTACACAGCAGTAAGAAAAGCAGTCGGAGGACTAAATACGATGATTGATCAGACACCTTGCCCGTGGGCCCTTAGTCTGGGATTTGAAATTGACCTCCCAACGCCTCTCGCCAGTACACTAATGCTACATTTTTGATTATGCTCGGTCGGCACTGCGAATGGTGGCTGCAATGACCTTCTGCAAGGAAGGATCCAATCCCTCGGTTTGCCCGATGGGTTGCAACCAATCCACAACCTCGCGTGCAAGATCGCTGCTCAGATGGGACTCCTTCAATCGAGCGAGGGAGCTCCCCAACGCCCGTGGGAACTCGGCCGATGTGGTATGGACCCCAGCAGTGGGGAACCTGATATAGCAGATCTGCATCCGGGGGCTGGCCGGCTTGTTTGCCTGCATGGCCTCCACCACATGTCCGAGGATCTTGCGCAGACATGGCACATCCTGGAACTCCCATGCCATCTTGTAGAACTCCAGTCCAAACCGATCGTCGTTGTTGAAGTGTTTCATGGCGGCATCGAAAATGGCCAGCGGAATCGCACCACTCAAGGCCGGCGTGGAGTTGAGGGCCTGCAATGCACCCTGATCCACCTCTCCATCCTCTCCCACACTCGGGTTGACGTCTTCTCCGGTGATTTGTGGCAACGAAATCATGTCGGCGTCGGCATCGAATCCTCCATCCTGAGCCACGTTGGGCTGTTGGGCCTCCGCATCCAAGCCCAGGATCCGTTGGCGACCGACCAACTTCGCAATGTAGATCAGTTCCAACTTCGCATATTGGATCCATAGCGTCCTTGCGCTTTTGCAAAACCGCAGCCCGCGCTGCATATAACTCCGCGCTTGTGTCATATCCGCATGGTCATCCAATACATATTTGGCAGCGTAAACCCATAGCTCCGCACTCGTGGGGTGTAACCGAAGAGCATCGGTAAAGATCATGGTCAACTTTTTGTGCGCTTTCTGTTTTCGAGCATATTCGATATATTGAACCCATAGATTGAGGTCGCCGTGGAATTTGCGGGTGGCTCGGTCGAGGATGAAGAAAATTCGTCGCTGTCCGCTGTACCCTGCAGACCGGATCCCGAGTCGCTTTACTCGCTTCTTCCGCAGAATATCGAGATTCATTTCGTACTCGGCATAGCGCACGAAATCAGCAGGCTGAGCCCCGCGCGCATTGAGTTTGTGCTCAAAATCGGATCGTTTCTTGACAATCGAGGTGATTTCGTCCTAGAGCTCATCAGCATGTTACTCACCGGGCGCAAGATCCCCGGGCGTACCTTGGTAAAAATATTCTTACGCTCATATTCTTTGAGCTCTGGCACCGACTGCTCGAGATAAAATCGAGCTTTGTCTGTTGCGGCGGACATGGTTGCGTGTTGCAAAGAAGAAAAAAAGCGGCATCCCGCAACATCAAAAAAAAAGCACCGATCAGGGCCCGAGGCTAACCACATACGGCTAGTCCAAAGGACACTCTGGAGCACCGGACGATCCGAACGTTGTTTTCCTCAGGGGCCGTTGCTGTCTACATTGTCACACGCTCTTTTCTTTTCTTTTCTATTTCCCCCTTGTTCTCGTCGCTCTTTTCAATTCCTCGGTCTCTATATAACCGCGGGGATTTTGTGTGCCTCTGCGCCATGGCACCCAGGTACAAGGATGGAGATGCCGTGGTCGCCGTAAGTGCCTCTCCACACGCGACATCATTTCTAGATCTGGGGCTGACAGGGCCTTTTTTTTGCAGGTGAGCGGTAAATGGATATCATGGGCCCATACAGCCTTTGCCTATGCGGCGTTCCTCAGCGCGTTGATGGTCGGAGTCGCCCTGCATTACCACAAGATCGTGCAAAATGAACACTACGGCTACCCCGACGAATGGTTCCCCTCCGTGTCCGCTACAATCGGCGATCGATACCCCGAACGATCCTTCTTCCAGGTGTTTATTGCGATCACTTCCGGTCCTCGCTTCGCGCTGGTGTTCCTGTGGTACATTCTCACTGCGCGCCCCAACTCCAGCCTGCCCAAGGTGGTTGCGGGCGTCGGTATCTTTCGGACCTTGACGTGCGGTGGCTGGACATATGTCACCTCGACCGATGACCACGACTGGCATGACATCTTTATGATCTCGTATCTGGTCGCGACTTTGCCCTGGACTCTGGGCTGCCTTGCGCTCAGCCCGAACAACCGCCGTGCCGTCAAGTACCGCAAGATCATGGCCAGCTTGTTTTTTGGAACCTTGGTGCCATTGATCTACTTCTTCATTCAGCACAAGGTGCACAAGGTCGCTGGTGGTAAGTCCTGATACACATTGAGCCATTCTATTTGTCATTCCTAGGTTTCTGACCTGTCGCTTTTTTCCAGCCTACACCAAATACGCCTTCTTCGAGTGGTCCCTGATTTTGTTTGACGTGGGCTTCGATGCCATCACCGCCCTCGACTTTGAGAGCTTCGAACTCGTCATCAGGGATGTCAAGGGCGTCAGCAGAGGGTATGTACAATGGCTTCCGAAATGACACTACCCATCGCAAATGTATAATGCCGAGAACAAACAATTTTATTGGATATGAAAACGAAGCATTGTCTAAAATATCTCCCATCAGGCAGTTGAAGACGACTGCGGACTCTGTCCTCGAAAAAGAGTGTGTACAATCCCATAAAAAGCCACCCATGTCCCCGAGGTTAACCACGTAAGTAGGAAGGGCAAACCTGTGGGCAACACGTTCGGCGAGGGCTTCTTCTGGACTGAGATCATCGATGCCGCTGCTGATGTCTATAATGGGGTAAGCTTTTGATCCTGGTCTCCAATATCTATCTTCATCATGGCTGACGATGGATGGCTAGTTTGTCTTCTGGACTATTGTGACCGCTCTTCCTGTGCTTGTTTGGTGTAAGTGGTCTATCTGTTCCCTACGTCAGCCCTTGTCTAACAGCAACAGACTTCCCTCTGTGGCATATGGGTATCTCTGGTTACGAGGTCGCCATCACGGCTTGCACTTCTCCTTTGCTCTTCGCCATCCCGTCCTTGAGATATGCTGCCGTGAAAAACTTGCGACTGCTTCACCTGCTCTCGGTGGTTGGCTTGCTTGCTTATAGGTTCCAAGACCCTGCCAACCGCCTCTTCGTGACGAGCTTTGCTCTTTTTACCACCTGTGCCGCGTGGACTGCCGGCTTCTTTGCCGAGAGGGCGAACACACCCCGTCTGGAGACTCGTATCATGGCATGGGGAATTGGTTTGATCATGTCCGTTGTTGCCAAGTTTGCATGCAAGACCAACAACCCGCTCTGGCCTATTGTTCACGCTGAGAATGGCGGCTGGAACAAGCTCGGGCTTTTTATCGCGATCTTCGCCGTCTTGAGGTCCCAACGAGGCTCGACTACCAGCGGCGGCGACTATTTGCCCGCGAGCGCCAAGAAGGGCTCGTCGGTCCTGGCTGCCTTTGGGTTCGGGGGTTTGGTCTTCGCGATCGTTTCGCTGTTGACTGATTCCAGCACCATGATTTCATGGGTGTGGGATGGATACCCTGTGCGCGGTCCCATTGCCGTACCCCATGGTGCCGTGACAATCTTCGTCATGGGTGCCGGCCTGGTGTACGGTGTGTTCCACCCTGCGGTGGCCGGAAGCTGGACTGCCTTTGGTATCGGCGCCATTGGAGCTACTCTTCTCACTTGCTACCACCACTGGACCGGATACTATGGCGCCCTTACCTTTGCGTTTTACATCATGGCCGTCGCCCCGGTCTTGGTGACCTCTTGTGTCCGTCATTCGCCTGCGACGACTTTCGGTCTTGGTTTCTTCGTCTATGTTTTCTTCACTCTCTTCCACGTCTGGGTTGTCGCCTATGCGTTTGTGCCGGGCGGACCGCTGGTTCGCGAGCACACGGATTGGGTCATGATCACAACCATGCTTGCCATTGGTGCGGGTGTCTTTTCGGCCGCCACGTCGAACTCGACTCGTTCCCGCAACAAGCCCATTAGCCCCAATAGCAAGAGGCAACGGTCGTACTATGTTTATGTCCTTGCTGCGCTGCAGCTGCTTTCCATCTCGGTGGCCTACCTGCGCTTCCCGACCAACGACTACACGCCCTATCACAAGGATGACAAGGTTGTGACGGCCGGTATCTGGACTGTCCACTTCGGACTGGACAACAACATGTGGTCGTCGGAGCGCCGCATGCGCGATGTCATCGCCGAGCTCGAGCTGGATGTCATCGGCTTCCTCGAATCCGACAACCAACGCATCATCATGGGCAACAAAGATATCACCCAATTCATTGCTGAGGACCTCGGCTACTACGCGGACTTTGGCCCCGGTCCCAACAAGCACACCTGGGGCGCTGGACTGCTGTCCAAGTTCCCCATCGTCAAGTCCACCCACCATCTCCTCCCCTCGCCCGTCGGCGAGCTGGCCCCCGCCATCCATGCCACTCTCGACATGTACGGCGAGTTGGTCGATGTGGTCGTCTTTCACTCCGGCCAGGAAGAAGACCCCGAGGACCGTCGCCTCCAGTCCGAGTATCTGTCGAAATTAATGGGTAATTCCCCGCGGCCCCTGATTCTGCTCAGCTACCTGGTCACCAAGCCTCTCGAAGGCAACTACAACACCTACGTCAGCGACGTGAGTGGAATGAAGGATATCGACCCCACCGACTGGGACCGCTGGTGTGAGTACGTTCTCTACAAGAATGTCAAGCGGACCGGCTATGCCAGAATCAGTCGCGACACCATCACAGATACGGAAATCCAGGTAAGTTTGAGTTTCGTGTGTCGGTTGGCAACACTTGACTTGATTTGCATTGTTCAGCATCTAACCATTCGGTGATCTATAGGTTGGCAAATTCGTCATCGGCGAGCCCGAGCCCGAGAACGAAATGCGCATCCCCGAGGAAATGGTCCCCGCTGGACGCCGGTTCCCTGCTCTGTTCCGTGGCCAGGGAGTGCGTGGTCACCGATACCACGTCTTCGACGAGCCTCGGTACTGGCAATAGGTGCTAGCATAATGGCAGCGAGCCTTACCTTAGCTTTTCTTTTTCTTGTTTTCGCATCTCGCGTCATTGCGGATGAACAAGCAAACAAAATATTCAGCTTTGGGGTCATACACAGACCCAAGGGCGACGGTTCTGTTGCATGGTGGAATAATTCGAAAGAAGAAGGGCGGACACATTCCAGTATTGTTTGTAGCTGAGCCTGTCCAGAATTAGTTCTATGTTGAATCCTGGACACAATTCCTGTTCATCTGTTTTTCCTTTCTCCCTATTCTTAAGATTTGCTCGATGATTTTGTAGAGTTCACCACACGGAGTATAGTGATATCGGTGATCCTCGCGCGGTCTCTTCGAGATCTTCGGGAATGTGGGAGGTCTGTCATCAGGGCACCACGAGCGGCCTGTGCACGTTGTTTCAATCTTTTCTTTGTTTTATTGCATTGACTCTTCCTCTCCCTCTCCCTGGTGGCTTGCTACTATTTCGGGGCCACTAAATCCTGCGTGGGGCTTTGAACTGGACCTCTTTGTTCATAGCAGAACCCTAGCGGCCATCAGCAACCCTAGCCTACCATCGACCAAACCGAATTCATTGTTCAATGTATAAATTCTAGTATTTGTTTTCGAAATAATTCCTCTAGACTTCAGCCTAATTCCTCCATATAAGATCATCACGCCAGTAGAGTCACATGCCCACATTCCAGAGAAGTGAGCTAATTACCCAATTCAACAACTCCTTTGCTACCGACATGGCCGCACAGACAACCCCGGCTTGATTTTCTCCAGCTCGTTTTGTTCTTTTTGGTCTTTTGATCGGGAATCGGTGCCGAGAGCTCGAAGAATCCTCCGGGGAATGCACCCTGTCTTTGTCCATGCTCTTGCGAGACTGGGGGAAGAGGCCCGTGGCCTCTTCCTTGCAGGTGGGAGAGGACTCGTGGTCTTGGTAGATGATGTTGCTCAATGAACCTTGGAATTAGTCTCGATATTAATGGAAAAATGGTCTTTGTTGAATGTTTACAAGCATGGTTCATGGTTCATCGTTGCTTTCACTCGAGGCACGGGTGTCCACTCCCGTAGCCCTAATCGCTCCGCTCGTCCCCCTTAGGCCATTCCCTTTTCATCCGGGGAAATGCGTCGATCCTACTGAATAGAAAGTCATCACGAGTATCTGTGCACTGCTCAAGGGTGCTGAAGGGCTTAGTCACAAAAAAACAAAAACAAAAAAAAAAAAAGCTCCCACGGGTTCGCCAATCCACGCCACAAATTTTCCACTTCCGAGCAGTCATCTGAGCTCGAGGCGCGAAGCGTCTTGTCTCTTGGCTCAATATAGTCATGCTTTCTTGCTGTAATATGCTGCAGCTGACCTTCTCGGAGTATTCGCTCCAAAACGAAGATTTCGTTGCAGTGATACGCTGTCTCTCTGCGAACCCTCCCTTGTTGGTTATGGTTTAGTTTGCGCCTCTTCGTGTCACAATTCCTCTACATTATTTGTGGATGAGACCTGTTTATTCCTTTGTTTCAAGACTCTGTTACTGAAGGCACAAATCTCACGCATCTAGTCTCTTGCAGCGCTGCCGGCTGGGACATTGAGCTGGAAAGCCAAGTGGAATGCGACGCGAAACACTCTTTGTCACCAATCACCAAATCAACAGTCACCTTTTGATTCAAAGGCTCGCCTGCTAAATAAAGAAACCGTGTTTTCTAGGCCTGAGGTCTTTGTTTCGGGTATGTGTCCCCACTTGAAACTGATGTGTTTGGACAGTTGAGTTGATAGCTGGAAATTCTATTAATACAAAGACACATCCTCGCTCTTCCACTACATCTTGAGAACGAGCTATCTCTTGACATACCAGCTTGATACATCCATATCCTAATCCATTGTGAGTAATCCAGGTGGAGAATTTGCTTCATCTTCTTACCTATGGCTGACATATAAAGTGGATGCTCACTAGATATCCAACACATACCACTAGGCACTATGGCGGCACCGCGTCAGAAGCAAATGGGGAGGAAGCGCAATTCTGAAAGTTTGGAGACAGAGCCCTCACTGGCCAAAAAGGCCAAGACGTCGCAGGGCAACCATCCAGGTGCTGTTTCGGGGCAACTGAAACGGCCTTCCAAGGCAGCGGTGCCAAATTTCAGCAAGCCGCAAGAACTCAACCTTCGCAGCTCATCCCGTGATCTTGGATTTCTGAAGCCTCCACTGGAGCTCAAGCCGACTGATGAGGATTTTCGTGCGGGGCATCAGAACCCGAAGGACCATTCTTCATGCGAGCTTGATGTACTTCACTGGCCCAAGATTTCGTTCGGGGACGATACTCCTCAGCCTCGTTGGCTCGTCACGCGAGACAGGATTTCTCCGTCACGGGGGGAGAACCTCTCAGATGAGGTGGACCAATCTCAGGCTGGGCCAGCTATCCCGACAGGCTATGTCCAGGGGGAAACCACCCCAGGCCCTTGACGCAGACACAGGGCTTGGGGGTCTGGTTTGGACATTTGATGCAGGCCCGGCATCAGGCTGGAACCAGCTGGCTCAAGACCAATTGTACGAGTACGCGTTCCGGCATCTCGAAGATGCCCTCAAGGATTTATTCACTCGGGACCAGTTCCGTTCCGCCATCCTTGACAGTCCACTTGCCTCGATCGCGAAGAACATGAAAGATCCACTGCCGCCTCTCCCAGCTGCGCCAACGACATGTTACTTTGGAGAAACGAGAGGCATGCACTGTATTGTGAACGCTCCCACACGCATCGGCCAGGCCATGTACTATCTCAACAACTACAAGCGGCCGTCGATGACCATGCGGCCGGGTCTCCAAACCCGGCCCTCGAACATGCACACCCTCGCCGCGAAGGTATTCCACCACATGAAAGGGACGTTGGGACCCCCGAGCTCCCAGATCACTCCGGAAAATACAGCATACATATGCCGCACACAGTCCGCAGAGCTTCGTCGATTGGAAGAGAGCAGAAAACAACACCGGGTCAACGAATATGACCCGGAAAGAATGCAAGACATTCCCACCTCGGGCCGGCTCTCGCCCCTGCCGCTAGAAGATGGAGGCAAAATCGGCCGCATCGGTGAGTACAAATGTGTCTGGTACAGCGTTATTGTTCTGGTGCTCAGCATGTTCCTGTGCCTCTTCCTGTATTCCTTCAAGGTGATCCGGTGATGTAATTAGGAATGTGTCAATGTCAGCCTCCAAGTCCTCTCTTGCTTCCTTGGAGGATGTCATGCATGGCTTTTGGTTGGTTGTCGAGTCATGGAGAACCTCAGAGTCGGGGGCTCTTGCTGACATTCTTCCCTGTAACCCCTTGCATGTCACATACCAATCCAATCATTCTGGGTGGAATCATATGGGTGTTTGGTCTGTATGGAGAGAGAGTTGTGCTAACTTGAGAACTTTGCATGATAGGCGCCGAGACAACGATTATCGAATCCTTGGAAGATTATGCTTCTTTCGAGAGTCGCCAAGGGACCACCGAAGGTCAGGCTGGAGGGCAGAAGATTGGGGAGAGAGAAGAAAAAAGAGGAACAAGTTCGATCCTACAGTCGAGAAAAAGTACTGGGACGACTGCAAAGCTGCTTGCAACGATGTGGATACTATCCCGGCTTACTTCCCACAACCCAACGCCGTTTGCTAGGTTAGGTCGTGGGCAGGGTCCAAGGTACTGCCAACTGTTGCAGCTCAAGTCAAGGCTCGAATGCTTGGGTTTAGCACTCCAACACGGGTCTTGGGTTGAGGGGTCTGAGACAGAGTGGTTGAGATCAGATATCTCGTGCTGTTTATGCTTGATTCAGACTGGGCTGAGCTGTCTTGGTCTTTGGGGTATGCTCTTGCTTTAATTTTTTTTTTCTCTAGACATTTACCATTATTTTGTGTTTTTAGTATCTGCTATTAAAATGAATTCTGCGTTCTATATTCGGGCATGATTTCTATTAGCATGGGACGAATACTATAGCTGCTGGCTCCACTTAAAACCAACGGTATAGTTACTGAATTAATATAAAGCAGATGCTTATTCTAAAATGAAGAATTTCCTTATTAGACAAAAGAGATCCTGTGCCAATAAGGGGGACTCATTGTTTGAGCCGAGATATGAGGTCCTAGGGCTTTAATTCTTCGAGAGTCCTTCCGGCGGGAAGGAGACCTTTGCTTTGAATTTTGCTTCTCTTACCAAAAAGTTATATATCTGGAAAACTAGAAAAGTATATCTCTTGAGAATGACTATGATCATCATTGTTAACATCGGTTGAGAAAAGAAAGAAAGATAGCTGTATACTTACCGGTCACCTGACAATACAAACATAACAAACACTACCAGCAACGGCAGTTGTATCTCGCGCGACGATCTGCCCTTCTCACGCTCCTTCGGTCACTTGTGTCGGCTTCGGACCGCCGTATATGATAATGCGACAATGAACCCACCTTCTTTCTGAACGACAATCTTAATTTTTGACCGGATTAGGCCTGTCCTTTCTGTTACGCGAACCCCCAATCCTGCTGAACGAGCGGCTCCCAATTTGGCCGCAAGTGACAGCAGACGTTCAAGATGTTTACCTTCACCCCTCTGCTGGGCGCACAGTCCTCTTCATCGAGGGCGTCGCAGTCAATCTTGGAGCTGGATGGAGGGATCAATATTCTGGTGGATGTCGGTTGGGACGATACGTTTGACACCGTCGACTTGGCGGAGTTGGAGAAGTGAGTTTGCAATTGGCGGTTTGCTTAGCGCTCACACAACTTGAGCTAATCTCCTTTCTTACAATAGACATATTCCTACACTCTCCCTCATTCTTTTGACACATGCGACGCCGGCGCATATCGGTGCCTTTGTCCATTGTTGCAAAACATTCCCCCTCTTTACTCAAATCCCTATCTATGCGACGAGTCCCGTTATCGCCCTTGGCCGTACACTTTTGCAGGATCTCTATGGTTCCGCGCCACTTGCTGCGACATTCCTACCTCAAGCGTCGATTTCAGAGCCTGGCGCGTCTTCAACGGCATCTGCGGTAGGCTCGGTTGGCGGACTGCGGGGAGACGCTGAAGCTGCTGGCAGCACGGGACGGATTCTTCTTCAACCGCCGACAACAGAGGAAATAGCTCGCTACTTCTCTATCATCCAGCCGCTCAAATATTCGCAACCACACCAACCGGTGCCCTCTCCGTTTTCGCCACCGCTGAATGACCTGACACTTACCGCCTACAATGCTGGACACACCGTCGGTGGAACAATATGGCACATTCAGCACGGGATGGAGTCTATTGTCTACGCCGTGGATTGGAACCAGGCCCGTGAGAGCGTCGTGGCAGGTGCTTCATGGTTTGGCGGCTCGGGGGCCAGCGGAACAGAGGTTATTGAACAACTGCGGAAACCCACGGCCTTAATCTGCAGTAGCAAAGGCGGCGACAAATTTGCTCCCTCGGGAGGTCGCAAAAAACGAGATGATCTCTTGCTCGACATGATACGGAGTAGTCTCGCGAAAGGCGGTACCGTTCTCATCCCGACGGATACTAGCGCACGCGTCTTGGAGTTAGCATATGCATTAGAGCATGCTTGGCGAGATGCTGCGACTGGTGACAAGGAGGATGTGCTTCAGGGTGCCGGGTTATACCTGGCCGGCAGAAAGGTCAACACGACCATGAGATTGGCTCGAAGTATGCTGGAATGGATGGACGAGAACATTGTTCGCGAATTTGAAGCTGCTGAGGGGGTCGATGCAACGGCTGGTCAAAGACCAGGCGGGCAGGGCCAGGACAAGAACGCGAGCAAGGGCGTTGGACCGTTTACCTTCAAGCATCTCAGGACTATTGAGCGCCAAAAGCGACTTGAGAAGCTTCTGGCAGACCAAGGACCCAAAGTTATTCTTGCTTCCGATACTTCGTTGGCTTGGGGCTTCTCCAAGGAGTCTTTACGCCAGGTGGCCAGTGGGCCCAATAATCTGCTGTTATTGACGGAGTCTTTCCGCAAAGAAAAGACAGAAGCGGCCGTGGAGGAAACACCCGACGAAATGACCCTTGGTGGCATCATCTGGCAGTGGTACGAAGAGCGACAGGACGGTGTGGCCCTCGAGAAGGGGTCAGATGGGGAGTTGATCGAACAAGTCCACAGTGGCGGACGCGACTTGACGTGGTCGGACGTGCACCGAGCACCCCTTGAAGCCGGGGAGCAGCTGCTTTACCAACAGTATCTCGCGACCAAACGTCAACTTGAAGATACGTCTCAGACTCGAGGCCAGGAAAACCTCGAGACTGCAGCGGATGCTCTCGACGACAGGTCCAGTTCAACATCTTCCGAGGATTCAGAATCGGAGCAGCAGGGTCGAGCGTTGAACTTTTCGACATCACTCGCCCACGCTAACCGGAACAAGCTTGCGCTCAGCGACCAGGATCTGGGAATCAACATCCTCCTTCGGCGTAAAAATGTGTACGACTATGATGTTCGTGGAAAGAAAGGCCGCGAGCGCATGTTCCCCTACGTGGCCCCAAGGAAGAAAGGAGACGAATACGGAGAATTCATTCGCCCTGAAGAATATCTGCGAGCAGAGGAGCGCGAAGAGATCGACATGCAGCAACGGCGGTCCGACGCGCAGACTAAGTTGGGTCAAAAGCGGCTTTGGGATGAGACTGTTGGGCCTAGTGGGCGTCGATCATCTGGTGGTGCAGTGGGACGTAAACGTCAGCAGCTGACCCGGGACGGCCAAAGACTGGATTCAAACGCAGCCGATGACCTGAGCATTGCCTCAGATGCTGAAGGTGCCGACGTCGCGGCATCCTCAGACGATGAAGCAAACACCCAAGGGTTCGAAGGACCGGCAAAGGCTGTGTATAACAAGGAGACCATCACGATTAACGCTCGAATTGCGTTCGTCGACTTCACGGGCATGCACGACAAGCGCAGCTTGGAGATGTTGATCCCGCTCATCCAGCCTCAGAAATTGATCCTTGTTGGCGGACTGAAGGAAGAGACATTGGCATTAGCCACCGAATGCAAAAAGCTACTAGCGGCCAAACCCGGAATTGATGCCTCTGCTCCTGCCGCAGACGCGTCTGCGATCGTCTTCACGCCTGCCAATGGCGAGCTTGTCGACGCAAGCGTCGATACCAACGCCTGGATGGTCAAGCTGAGCAACGCCCTCGTCCGACGTCTAAACTGGCAGCATGTCCGCAATTTGGGCGTCGTCGCTTTGACCGCCCAGCTGCGAGGACCAAAGCCTGCTGTCGAGGACGAGGATGGTGAAACAGCAGGCAAGAAGATGAAGCTCCTGAAAGATGAAGCCGCCTCCACCGCCGTCGCACCAACGTCAAATGGCAGTGACATCAAGTCCACTGACAAACCCGACGTTCTCCCCTTAATTGACACCCTCCCTGTCAGTCTAGCGGCAGGCACCCGGTCTATGGCTCGGCCACTTCACGTCGGCGACTTGCGTTTGGCAGATCTTCGCAAGCTGATGCAAGCCGCCGGTCACACTGCAGAATTCCGTGGCGAGGGTACGCTGCTGATTGATAAATGTGTGGCAATCCGCAAGTCGGGCACGGGCAAGATCGAGATTGAGGCCACGGCGCAGTCGGCGACCAACCAGCCCGCATTGGGCCGTGGAGCGGGGAGCTTTCTTGCAGTCAAGAAGAAGATCTACGAAGGTTTGGCCGTGGTGGCAGGTAGTTGAGGGCATTCGCATGGCATGCATGTACTTGTACCTTCTTTTTTTCCCCCTGTGTATAAATTCATGATTCACACACAAGACGACTTCCAAACAATAAACAACATTGGCAAATATTAAAACGAAATCCTCATGTCAACCTATCAATCATGCCCAAAACCAACCCCCAGCTTCTCTCCTCGAGCCACTCGAGCAATTTCAGCATTCACTTCCTCTTCCAGAGCTCCCTCCCACTTCGTGAAAGCGCTTTCCCAGCCCAGTCTCTCACGGATTCTCTCACCATGAATTCTCAAGCTACTCCCAAATATAATCTGCCCAAACGGATGCAAGGCAGTGACCTCATCAGCAGTGAGATGGTCCAAGCCATCCTCCAGCGGAATTCGTTTTTCTCTCAGCCGTGACACAATGGCCCGAACATACGAGACTTTATCCGGAGATACCCATCCAGACGTCAAGAAATAGTACCCCTGGTCATTCCAATCGGCCCTGGAAGGCGCCGCCGTAGCAGCAGCAGGGTTGTAGGCGCGGTCCTGCAACTCGCCATAGGCCGCCTCGACCAAGGCGACGATGGCACCCGCAGTATCCTTCACATGCACCATCTCCCACACGTTCTGGCCTTGTTCAACGACGAACGCCCGTTTCCGTTGCATCGTCATGTTGATGTGGTAGTTCGCTCCCTTCTTGAGCGGCCCGCTTCCCACGCCTACCACGGCTGGCGGGCTGACGATCGCAGTGCGAAGACCGTTGGCTGCGTGTTCGGTACCGGTTGCCACAATGCGCTGCTCGGTGGCAGCGTGGATCTGGGTCGAGGGCAATGAGAGGATCGCCGGCAGGTCCGAGGTGTCGTTCCACGACCTACCCGGCGCAAGGCCCGGCGCGAGCGAGAAGTCAAGCACGGTCGCTGCTCCTGACAGGTGGATGTAGTACTTGCAGGACTCCAGGGTGGCTGCCGAACGCACTGCCGATAGGAGCGCGTTGGTTCCGGCGTCGTGGTCGCCGTTGGCTAGTTGCAGGGTGATCGATGCCTTCGCGGCTTCGGTTGCTAATATGTCAGGTGTGTCGAGGGAGCCGAGGACTGTGGACAGCTTTGTGCTGGGGAATGCCGCCTGGATCTTGGACGCTTGGTCTTCGTTTCGTGCGAGCGCCGTGACATTCCAGGTTGGATGTCTTTCCAGCAGTGTGGCGAGCGTCGAGCCGCCGATATAGCCGGATGCGCCGAGGAGAAGGATGCTGATAGTCATGACTGAGCTAACAAGAAGTGGCCTGTGTATTCTAGATAATCCAAAGAAAGAGAAGATACATTTGGAAGCAATTGTCTTTGCATTTCTGCATATATAAATATGACGACATTGTATAGATGTCTCCATAGCTTCTTATGGCTGTTTAGTAAACATTATCAATCAAAACAAAGGGCAGCCCAAGCGGGTTACAAATGAGCTTAGATAGCTTCATAATCAGGAACGATGGCGCAAACAAGCAAATGGATCACCGGCTTATCAGCGGGGCCCGTGCCATGCTGTGCTCAGAGCTTGGGATCAGCTCGGATATTCTTTTTTTATCATTTTCATTTTCTGGGATAACTGGAGGAAGATCCGAAGTATGCCCAATCCATTACTGCGAATCAACAAAACAATCTATAGTGCTGTGCTGTCTTCCCGGGCCCTGTCTATTTGTCTAGTGTTGTATATCAGGCCCCCAAGTCCAACCCAAAGCCACGAAATACTACTAACCAGTAGTTTTTATTCCCCCGCACAAAATTCCGAGTCCCGTCCGTTCTATAGTAGTCTAACGCGCTCACGGGTCAATCGACAAAGTGGAAGAGCTGACGAGCTGCTCTAAACGGTGACTTCATCGGGCTCTTCGCTATCACGGCTCTCGCTGTCATGGCCGTCGTCTTCCGTGGGAATCTCTCGAATGATATCGTTGGTCTGTGGCCCGGTATATTTTCTAATTCAAAGAGGGAAAACATTGTTAGTATTTTTTGCACACCAGGCTGTAGATGAGAGAGTGTATAGGTGCTGGTCTTACCCTCGAGCCGCGACCCACCACCAGATCAACGCAAACACAGCAATGAAGGCTGCAACGCAGATGGCATAATTCCTAGTGGAGATTTGTCAGAATACCCTCCCACGTCTCAATGAATTATAGAAAAGGGCCGCTTTACATGTTGGCCGCAGTCACAGGAATCTGCGGCGGGAAGAAGAGAATAGTGCTGATGAACAACACCCAAGTCACCGCAATGCAGTTAATGGGCGTGCCCCATCTCCCGAGCGTGAAGGGCCCCTCGATGAACTTGACCTTGGATTTGTAGAGCTGATGCGCCAGGATGACTGAAACATAGGACAAATCGAGTGCCGGGGCGGTGATATTAAAGATGGCTGTAGCTGTCTGGGTGGAGCCGATGGCAATACAGTTTAAACAAATACTAAAAAGAACCACGAACCAGACGGCATTGACCGGGGTATGGGTGTGAGGGTTCACTTTGCACAGAATCCTGCATGCCGATAAAAGCGAGCATTAGCATGATATGGCTATCAAGTCTCACAATGCTGGGATGATGCCTTACCCTGAGAATGGGAGTGCATTGTCTCTGGCAAAAGCATACGCCATTCTTGTGTCAGCCAGCATAGCCGAGCAGCCAGTGAAAAACTGCACTAGAATCGCAAATGCCCACATGGCCGTACCGCCTCGTTTCCCGCCGGCATTGAGGAAGATCTGTGCTGCAGGAAGGCCCGTTGGACTGTTCAAAATCTCATCGAGGTCGGTCAGGCAAAAGCACATCGAGACCGTCAGCATCCACCCAAACACGCCAGAGACCAGGACAGCTGTTTGGATTGCGACAGGGCCCCGTATGGCAGCATCATGGGTCTCTTCGGACATGCTACAAATCATGTTGTGAGACAAACATCAGAAGCGAATAAGCAGGCAAAGAGCTTACTGGGTTGTCCCATCATAATCAGTCATCGTCCATGCAACGGACAAGAATCCCAGGAAGAAGGAGAAGACTTTTGAGCCCCATCCCGAGCCATCTGTGACATTGGTGAAGACCCAAGAAGCAGGCTGCTTGTCCGGAGTGTAGTAAAGGAGCGCAGCACAGATGCAAATGGTAGCCAAAACTGGTTCGACGTTAGAGCACGAAATCATATGAGGAAGCAAGACCGATGCATACTGTTGATAGGAGCAAACCAGAGAATAATTCGATGCAAGGTTTTGGTCGTCAACGAGCAAATGAATCCAATAACACACAGCATGCCAATAGACACGAGCACCGTTTGCAGGGCATTTCTGGTAACGCATGAGCTTCAAATCAAAATAAAAAAAAGGATCTGGGCAAAAGAGCCATACGGTGAATACGAGTACTTGCCATCAACAAGATCTGAATTCATACTGACACAGGCCAGCAGCATCTGGCTGACTGTGTATGCGACACTGGACACGCCGGCTGTCTGGCCTAGGAGGTTGCACCATCCTTGGATCCATGAGAAGATCGGGACCTGGTCGGCGGGCACGACATGCTTGGTGACAAAATACATACCCCCCGCCGTGGGATACGCAGATACTAGCTCTGCCACGGAGCTTCCAATGCACATGGCCATGCACGAGCCGATCAGCCAGCACCAGACGGCCGTGGCCGGGCCACCGGCTGCAAGAGGCGCACCAAATGTCGCCGGGACGGAGCCTAAAACTCCCAGAATGGAGATGGCATATGAAACGGTTGACCATTTCGAGAATTCGCGCCGCAGTTCCTGGTGTTCACCGAGTTAGTTGCTAACTCCATGCCCATGGCCCTTTCTTCAGAAAAGGTAAGTGTATGTACCTGTTTATAACCGATGCGAGCCAGCAGCAGCTCGTCATCGTCGTGGATTGTCGCCATCGGAGGACCTCCGTCTTGGGACCTGCCGTCCTTGGACTTATGATCGGGATCTGGCGGTTTTACAGTCAGGTCCATTGTGATCGAGATGTCACATTAAGTATGGGAGGATGTGAACAAGGGAAGGGGAAAAAAGATAATGTAACAGAAGAAAGAGATCATTTCCCACACTTACTTCTTCTGTACTACTTGAGTTATATCTATTGCGAAGACAGCAGATGGAGGGGCTAAAGGCCCCTAATCCATTTGGAGTCGGGAAAAGAGACGGTGAGATGAACAGCCGGAGCTTCCACCGGGACGACCATCGGCAAGGTTGCGTGATTATTACCGAGTGTCCAATCAGCAACTAGCGTGTTCGACTCGGAGACACTGGCAATATTATCGACCGGGGGCTCATCACTGGTTTCCCAGTGGGAGAAGCGCGGTGCAGGGGGGTGGACAGGTGGAAGGGCCGCATAGGACGCTCTTATCGGAAAAGACCCCAAGCTTGGCTTGAACTAGTCTCGCCTCAACATGGATCCCGTTCTTGGGAACAGGGAATGGCGGTGGGCTTTTTGGATGGTCGGGATATTTATATTTCCATCGAATCGGTCTATGACAAGCCTTTATTTACACTGTCGTTGTGTATCCCACGTAGAGCGACATGGTACTCGGAGGTACCACAACAATAACACTAAACCGCTATGGCAAACAAGTACACTCAGGTACCATGGATTTTCATACGGAACCACGTGAAGCCTCTCGGAGCGACGTAAATCCGAGCGGGCGAGGTGGTCAATCCGGTATATCGTCAACACCGAGGGGTCCAATTCCAGCTCTCTCGTCTCGTGTTCTGTGGCCAATTGCTCCGGCATGAGCTAATTTGGGTGATATCCCTGTCCCTTCTTTCCGCGCCTCTTCCTTCCCCGTTATGATCTTATGATCCACCATGGCCGACCCTTCCATGTATCATGCTATGGGCCAGGGTGCTGAAGACCCGTCGAATCCTCATCGCATAGCCCAGCAGGCTCCTCCTCAACAATATCCGCCTGGATATCCCCCAGGTGCTGCACCACCGCAACCTGGTGCGGCCTATCCCAACCAGTCACCGAATCAGTGGCCCGCCTACGCTTCCCCTCAACAGTCGAACCTCGCGCCGAGCCCCGATGTCGCATACAATGCAGCGCCACAGGCCCCGATGGGCATGCCAGGAGACCCGGGAATGGCAGGGCTAGCTTCTCAGATGAGTGGCCTGGGGATCGCAGCCGATGCGGGGGCCCGGTCCCATCGAAAGAAGCACCGTCATGCCCACCATGACATTGGGGCCGGTGCCGGTGCTGTGCCGCCAGCGCAAGGATTCAACAATGCAGTGGCCCCGGGAGGTGTCCAGCCGAACTCGCAGTTCCTGAACACCGGGTTGAACGAGGCCCCGCGTCCTATCTCTCCGGCGGCGGTCCCCCAGCCGGGGCAACCTGTCCCCGCGATGACATCCCAGCCTGGCATGCCCGGTGGTGCAGGCGCTGTCCCTACCCAAGGCCGGGTTGATCCTGAGCAGATTCCCAGCATCCCGAAATCGCGTGACGTGCCCGCACAATACTATTTCAACCATGTCTACCCAACGATGGACCGACACCTTCCCCCGCCGGCAGCAATCCCATTTGTGGCTCAGGACCAGGGCAACTCATCTCCCAAATACGCCCGCCTGACGCTGAACAATATCCCCACTACCTCTGATTTCCTTACCTCCACCGGTCTGCCCCTGGGCATGGTCTTGCAACCCCTCGCTACATTGGATGCGGGCGAGCAACCGATTCCCGTGCTAGATTTCGGGGATGTGGGGCCCCCACGATGCCGCCGATGTCGAACGTATATCAACCCCTTCATGTCCTTCCGCTCGGGCGGCAGCAAATTTGTTTGTAATATGTGCACCTTCCCCAACGATACGCCGCCCGAATACTTTGCACCATTGGACCCGACTGGGGCGCGTGTGGATCGCATGCAACGGCCGGAGTTGATGATGGGGACGGTCGAGTTTTTGGTTCCCAAGGAATATTGGAACAAGGAGCCGGTAGGACTGCAGACATTGTTTGTGATCGATGTTAGCCGGGAGTCGGTTCATCGAGGGTTCCTTAAAGGTGTCTGTGAGGGTATCGCGGATGCTCTTTACGGAGAGGACCGTGAGGCGTCAGGCGATGTGGAGGGTGATGAAACCACATCACGGAGGCTCCCCGCAGGGTCCAAGGTGGGAATTGTCACATATGACAAGGAGGTGCAATTCTACAACCTTTCCGTACGTGTCCCCATTCTGCTGCGTGATGAGATATCTTTTACTGACAGTAGTGATAGGCAACACTGGACCAGGCTCAGATGATGGTGATGACCGACTTGGACGAACCATTTGTTCCATTGAGCGAGGGTCTGTTTGTAGACCCGTACGAATCGAAGTATGTGATGATCGGCTCTGTGTTTCTCTCCCAAGTTGCTAATCCTGCGTACTAGGTCGATTATCACATCGCTGCTGAGTCAAATACCCAGTATTTTCTCTCATATTAAGAACCCCGAACCGGCGCTGCTGCCCTCGCTGGATGCGGCCCTTTCCGCACTCCAGGCAACCGGTGGGAAGATTGTGGCCGCGGTATCCAGCCTGCCCATCTGGGGCCCTGGACAATTATCGATGCGGGAAGACCCCAAGATTCACGGGACAGACGCCGAGCGAAAGTTATTTACTACGGAAAATGCCGCCTGGAAGAAGACGGCCAGCAAGTTGGCCGAGGCGGGAGTGGGCGTGGATCTCTTCGTTGCCTCCCCGGTGGCGTTTATATGGATGTGGCAACTATCGGTATGTTTGCGCGTGGGGATGTGCTTTTCGCGTTGAGCGGTCCTAATTTCATACCCAGGCCACGTCTCGAGTCTTACTGGTGGTGAAACCTTCTTTTATCCTAACTTCCATGCACCGCGCGATATCCTGAAGGTGCGACGGGAGTTGAGCCATGCTGTCACTCGAGAGACGGGGTACCAGACGTTGATGAAAGTCCGATGCTCCAACGGCCTCCAGGTATCTTCCTACCATGGAAACTTCGTCCAGCATGCGCTTGGCGCCGATCTGGAGATTGGCGGCTTCGACGCGGACAAGGCCATTGGAGTGCTGTTTAGCTACGATGGAAAGCTCGATCCCAAACTGGACGCACATTTCCAGGCTGCTCTGCTGTACACTTCTGCGGACGGCCAACGGCGAGTCCGGTGTATCAACATTGTTGCGGCGGTGAACGAAGGTGCCATGGACACCATGAAGGGCGTGGACCAGGATGCCGTGGTGGCGGTCATCGCCAAAGAGGGTAAGTTGATTTCCCAGGGAAAAGTACTATCACGGTTGCTCATTTCATCACAGCTGCATCTAAGACACTCGACAAGACGCTCAAGGACATCCGTGCCAGCATCTCCGAGAAGACGGTGGACATCTTCAGCGGATACCGTAAGATCTTCTCCGGGTCGCATCCGCCTGGTCAGTTGGTGTTGCCAGAGAACCTGAAGGAATTCTCAATGTACATGCTCGCCTTGGTGAAGTGTAGAGCATTCAAAGGTAAGAGATGGATGTCACTTGCCCTCGCTACAAGTGCCCAGCTCATTATCTCTCACAGGTGGCAACGAAGCATCAGACCGACGAGTATATGAAACGCGCATGATTCGTTCCTTCGGCTGCACCGAGTTGTCTCTCTATCTGTACCCACGCATCATACCTATCCACAACATGCAACCAGAGGATGGGTTCCCCAACGAGCACGGACAGCTCCAAGTTCCGCCGGCACTGCGGGCCAGCTTCTCCAAGGTCGAAGAAGGCGGTGTCTGGTTGATTGACAACGGGCAGACCGTTTTGCTGTGGATCCATTCGCAAGTCTCGCCCAACCTGCTGGAGGACTTATTTGGGCCCGGCCATGACTCACTCCAGGGCCTCAACCCCAACACGTCGTCACTGCCGGTGCTGGACACACACCTGAATGCCCAGGTGCGGAATCTACTACAGTACTTTTCCACGGTGCGTGGGTCCAAGGCTGTGACGATCCAGCTGGCCCGTCAGGGCCTGGACGGTGCTGAGTACGAGTTTGCCCGACTGCTCCTGGAGGACCGGAACAACGAGGCCCAGAGCTATGTGGATTGGCTGGTGCACATCCACCGCCAGATCAACCTGGAACTGGCCGGTCACCGCAAGAAGGATGAGTCTACGAGTGACAGCACCTTGGCTAGTTTGTCGGCCATGCGGGCCCCATATTGGTAATTTAATTGAGCTGGGAGCATGGACCCTTTTTTTTTTCTTCTTCTGTTGAACATATCCACCAGTGTCTCCAATGATCCCTGGTCCCTTACCTGGGTGAAATTTGGGTGAACAGCCTGGGCCTGCAGGTCCAGACTGTTCGTCCGGAAGGAAGAGAATGCGATATCAGTGGCTGTGAGAGATGGGAGGGAGGGAGATGTGGAACCCACAGCGGATCAGCGCAGAGGGAAAAAAAGAAGAGAGAAACAAAAATTCAAACCGAACCAAAGAATAGGGTGTGAGACATCGGAGAATTCTTTCTGTGTATATACCAGGATAGTATGTCATTTGAATCTTGTGTGGCACATCCTCTCTTTTTTCTGTTTGGTCCACATGGCGATATATTGAGTGGAGCTGGGATGCACCAAGTGGACATATCCAGGACGAACAGACCTGAACCAGCGGTCTAGAAGTTCTGGAAGAGTGCGGATTTCATGGATTGTAATATCCACCTATACATACCTGCTAAGGTTAGGTAGGTACATACATCAGCAGTGTTTACAGTAAGGGAAAGAACACCGGTTAGGTACCTACATAGAGGGCGTTCGGTGAGCCCGGGCTCAACTGCACCGTTGGTCGATATCCACTTCATTGTCTGTGCACACCTACATACTAGAGTCATCGGGCACAAGAGGTGCCCCACTCCTGAATTTTAAGCAGCGGTTAGTCGCAATGCAGGCGTCCTATTGCCGGAACGACGCAGGCACCGTCTCAGGCTAAAAGAGGCCTTAAATCGGGGGTGATCGGATGTAGGGCATATCTGCAGGGTTTAATTTGTAGCTTATAATAGGAGATGTGACACGGCTTCCATAGCAAGGGCAAACTGCAGGGTAAATAATAAAATATGTAGAATTTGCTGTACCAATCATGAGTTTTATTATCCAAGAATCACAAAAGTCATACACATGAAAAAAAAAAAAAGTTTGAAAAAAAAAAGAAGAAGAAGAAAGAATTACCGCCACACACTCTTTTTTGCCTTTTTTTCCTTCGATCGTCAGGTACCCAGCGACCCGTCATCGTCAGTGGCACCGAGCTGGCGACTGTGGAGAACAGCAGATTCTGCACAAAGCAATGTATTGGCTCTGAACTTGCGGTGTTTTTTCGTTGCTTTTTCTTTTTTTCTTGCTGATCAGGCACAGAGTTTGCAAGACTGACCTGTCACACGCATGGAATTTCAACTGGTGATGCCTAGAGTGCGCTGGACAAGATCCGACAATCCGACACAATCTGAGGGACGTGTCCACCGGAGGCTTCCAGGCTCTCACCGGGTGACGGCGACATTGTACTCTGTACCCGGGCCGCAGAGGTCACCAGTCAGATTGGCAACCAGAAGAAGAGCGGCGAGAATGATGATGTATCGGCGGAAGGTGTTTTCCTGGGTTGGCGCAAATGACAATCCAATCGGGGCACATATGTAACTTGTCTATTATGCGGTCAATTTGCTACGTAGACTATTGACTGGTCTCGCTAGTGACCATCTCTACCTGTCGGCGTCGCTGTCCATGGTCCCCGGGTGGTGGCTAAGATGAAGATGTCTGTGCAGCCATGTTGTCGGGAATGGTTCCATGGTGAGAGGGGTCTATTAGGGAAATTTAGGGGAAATTTAGGGGGGTTTTTTCTTCTTCTCGGAGAACCGCGGGTCGCAATGGAGAGGATGACGTGGGGACGCGTTAATGCCACATATCTTTTTGGATGGGGAGATGATATTACCACGTCAGTGTAGTATAGATAAATCACCAGGCACACCACAAACCACCAGGCACAGCTGACCCCTTGGAACCCTAATCTGACATGGATTCTTTAGGAAATCAAAATGAGGAATCTCTCGCCAAGGCTATGACGGAATCCTCCATTTGCTCCTGTCAGTCCAGTAGTCAGATCAATCTCCCAAGCCTAGTCGATCGGGTCTCGAACTCACCGAACTGAAACAAGCCCCCAAATGCAACATGGAGCGAGACGCTGGGCAGGGCCCACTGGGATTCTCCTTCTTCCGGTGACCCACCAGGCTGTTTGGGTTTGGCAACGCCCCCCACTGTTCCTGGCACATCCATGGATCGGGGCCTGCATGGCTAAGGTGGCACGTTTTTTTGTGATCGGTTGGTATCCGGGGGGGCTTTGGGGCCATCGGCCCCAAAAAGATATAAAAAGGCCCCTTCCACTAACCCCCAGGTGATCCTTTTGCTTACCAGTCTTTCCCTATTCTTGCTAGTTGTTAGACACAACTACCAACGTTCATTTCCCATTCTCCTTTTTCTGACCTTCCTTTAAATCGAGATCGACTCTCGACTTCTTTCCTTTGTCTGTCGATCAGACTCTCTTTCTCTCTTTCTATAAAAGCCCCATTCTTCTTGAAGTCTTCTTTTTTCTTTTTTTCCCACGCCACCTCTCATTCAAAATGATGTTCTCCAAATCTCTTGGCTTGGCTACTGCCTTGGCCACTATGGCCTCAGCCCTGCCCTCGGGCATGCTGGAGAGACGCACCGCCGCAGCCCCCTCCAACGGCGTCCTCATCATCAACAATCTCAACCAGGACATCTACGCCTGGTCAGTCGACACCACATCAAAAGAACCGGCCAAGATGATCACGCTCTCGGCCCACGGCGGCACCTACGTGGAGAACTATAGGACCCTGGCCTCCGGCGGCGTCTCTATCAAGCTGGCCACCGAGCCCAGCCAGGATGACGTGCTCCAGTTCGAGTACACCCCGACTGCCGAGCAGATCTTCTGGGACCTGTCCTGCATCAACATGAAAACCGGGGGCTCCAAGTTCACCCAGCTCGGCTACAACGTCAAGCCCTCTAGCATTATTCCTGGCTCGTGCCCCGAGGTGAACTGCGCTGCTGGTAACAGCCACTGCGAGGGCGCTTACAATGTCTGGAACGATGACCATGCTACCCACGGCTGCCCGCTCAACACGGGCTTGACTATGACCATTGGCCAGTCCGGTAATGGTAGCCAGACGACCGGACTGCCTGGTGGCCAGCAGACTGCGCAGCCGACTGTGCAGCCGAGTGCTCAACCTTGGATTCAGCCTGCTGGTCAGCCGGCCCAGTAAAGAAAACAAAAAAAAGGTTACACTCGTCTTCACTCTTTTGCAAGGGTGTCGATTTCTTCTATTGCGCGGTTGACCCGTGCCTTCTTTTCTTCTGAACATTTTTGATTCTCTTCACCATTCTTTTCGTCTCACCCGTGTTTTCTTTCTTTTTGAATTCTTCGGGTGATCCTCTTGATTCCATTCTTGTGTTTTACTTCTTTTCACCCTAGTTGGTGACCCTGTTTCCTTTGGAGATGTGACCTGTTTGGTGAATACTTTCTTTCTCTGCATGTTCGGTTGATTTGACATGTCTTTTCTCCCATTGTGAGGCAAGCTGTCATCACGAGTCGTGACTTTTTTGCCTTTTTGAACTTTTTTTGATTTTTTTTTTTTTGGACCTTTTGGAAAATACCCCCAGGATGTATGGATATGGGAGTGGGAAGATAGAACACTCTCGGAGTTTCATGGGGAAGAGTAACTCTGTACAGTGAATGGACAGAGTGAACGAGCACTGAAATTCGAAATACTTGATTCATATCATAATGGTTGATCTATAGATTTGAAGTATAGACCAGCCACGATGGACTGGTCATAACTACATACTGTATCCACATCCACTTCGGCCTCCTGAAGTGCAGAGATCACACTGCAGGGAACCCCCAACACCCCTGAAGCCTGACAGTCTCACCCTCGCAAGTAAGAAAGAAAAAAAATTTAAACAGTGGATTGCCCCTCCCTCCTTCAAGCCTCAGTGGAACCGCGCGCCAGGACTTGAACAAGAAAATAAAAAACCACCGAATGGGCTGCAATCTAGACTAGATTGGCGGTAATTGACCGGAGGAGAAAAATCAGGCTATCGGAACAAGGAATCGATGATTAGCGATTAGCGGTCGCATGTGGGGGCCACCCTCGGGGATATCAGTCGTTCGTTTCATAGTGGTCGATCCTCCACCAGTCGGATGCTTCCTTTTGACGATGAGAGAAAAAGTGAGTGCCTGGTTCCACTGATTTTCTTTCTTCTTTTTCTTTTGTTCGCTCAATCATATTCTTTGGTTTTGGTTTTGGCTTTGTTTTAACCCTCGAGGGATCCACTGCATCTGCCTCGGACTGTGTCGTCTGTGTCTCAGCTGGCGTTACAGGTTTGCGTGTCGAGGCGGGGTGGAGGGCTGAGACATGAATAATATATTTGCCTATTATCATTATAATTTGTTATAGGGGATTAGCTCTTTTACTTGGGCTTCTCTACTATAGAATGTTATACTGCTCCTGTGGGCAGACATACTGTAGATAACATCCCTTGATCCATGGTTATAGGAGTCCTAAATCCAAAGATTTCACACACACCTCCGAACGAGCCAATGATAGTATCCACAAAAACCACAAATTCAAAAGGTCCCTACTTGTTCCTATTAACCGCCCCAGCGAACCAGCCAGGAACATCTGGCTCGTCCAATGAGCGTTGTTCGCGCAACTCGGCTAAATGCCGACTTCTTGTCCCCCTCACTGAAAGTATCCAATTAACGGGAAAAGGCAGTAAGAATTGGATTCCTTCTCTTTTTCTTTCTTGTTTGATCTTGTTTCTCCAACGGCCTCCAACGGTATCCGGGCGCTAATGAGCCTTGGCTTTTTTTTTTTTTTTTCATTGGAATGGTCCACGTTTTGTTCCTTGGTTGGTTGGCTAGTTAGGTATGTTGGGTTGGGTTGGAGGTATAAGTCTACGGATGGATATTCGGCAGATGCGCCTCCATTTGCTTTTATTACCTCGGTACTATAGAGATGATGCCTACTACGTATACATGGAGATAGCTTAGCCTTATCCACCTACTATAAATGGTAGGAGGACAAATGACTCTAGGTGTCAGACACGCAATCAAGCACGAGATATTGCATAGCACCAACAAAGATAGGATATATCCTCGCAGATAAAGAGCAAAAGAAAATATCAAATAGATATCAAAATTCCAGTAAAAGATCCCTCACCAGCTAGAATCCTACTAACCCTTTTGCCTCGCCCGCCGCCACTCCCGCCACCGCTCCATAACCCGATGTGAGCGCATCGCCTTCAGCAACGCATAAGCAACAACCCGATAAACAACCGTGCACACACCGAGCGCCATCACATTCATGGGCCCATCCTTATCCAGATTATACAACTCAAGCACCTGCTCCCCCGAATCCAGCGGACAGCGGCCATCCGCCAGGCGCTGAGCAGGCTCACACCCAAACCGCTGGCCGTGCATCGCAAAGGGGGCCAGGTTGGCAATGGCATACTTGATAGGCGAGAGGTGGTTGATACCCTGCAGCACATCGTTGATATCCAGGCTCATGACGCCGCCCAGGATCGTGGAGATGGACAGCAGCGTCGACGTGATGTTGACGGCGAAGCCGACGTGCGAGAACAGCGTGCAGAACATGATCCCCACTGACTCGCCGCAGCTGATGATGCAGAAGCAGTTGAAGGCGCTAATCAGGAACATCTGGGCGCTGCGCTTGAGGTTGTCTGCGAAGGCGGCTAGCGCTCCGAATATTAGGGCTGAGCCGATCTCGAAGGGGACTTCGATGGTTGTGTAGGCTAGCATGAAGGTTTCGGCGGAGTAGCAGTTGTCTGCTTCTTCGCGGTAGAAGACGTCTCGTTCGCCGGGGTAGATGGCGATGTTTTGGAGCATGCCTAAACCAGTCCCAAGTCAGTTACCTTCTCTAGCAACGAAACAAATAGAAAGTGACGAAACAGTATGGATGAAGAAAGGCTCCCCCACCCCCGATATAGGTAATCACCTACCGACAAAATACAGCGCCGCAAACTCTTGGATAAACCCCATGCGCGATTGCACGGCGGCATAGTCATTCTTCAGCGGTGCAAAGAATAGCGCCATTATAATCCCAATCCCGACAATCTGCATTGACCGCGCCATAACCAGCGGCGGCTGCCGCCAGAAGTTAATCGTCGAGCGGTGCAGCACCAGCGGGAAAGTCACGCGGAACGGCAGCATCTGGCGGCGCAGACTCCCCAGCTCGGCGGGCGTGGCGATCTGCGACGTCGTACGCCCGAGATCCGGCGAGGCCTCCGACCAGCACGATATAAGGTATCGGACACGCTCGCGCGTGACGGCCTCGCGGTCCGCCTGCTGCAGGTCCACGGTGATCAGATCTAGCACGAAATCTGCCGGGTTGGTTGTCTGTGGGCAGTCGTGGCCCTGCGATGCAAAGTGCGGCAGCATCTGCTCACCCTTCCCTGCGTAGACTGGGTAGCCGCCGCGGGCGAGTAGTAGCACCTGGGAGAAATGGCTAAACAGATCCGAGCGCGATTGGTGGATGGTCATGATCAATGTGCGTCCCTCGGCCGCAAGGCCCTGCAGCACTTCGATGATGGACATGGCCGTGAACGCGTCCAGGCCTGATGTCGGCTCATCCAGTAGCAGCACCTTCGGGTCCGTGAGGATCTGGATTGCGATCGTCACACGACGTTTCTCGCCGCCGCTAATCCCCTTGATCAGTTCACTCCCGATTAGGTTGTCCGCACACTCTTTCAGTCCCATCTTATGGAGAATCTCTTCGGCGCGGCGGTTCTTCTCTTCGCGTGACATCCACGTCGGCAGCCGCAGCCCCGCTGCGAATTTCAGGCTCTCGCGCACGGTCAATGAGGGCATCAGCGCGTCGTCATCCTGCGTGACAAAAGAAGTCACGGAGCGGATGACGCTCTCGGACGGCACTGCTCCATTGTATAGCATGTTGCCATGCACCCGGTACTGCGTCCCCATCGACCCGTGCAGTCGTTGCGCAATGGAGTTCAGAAGCGATGTCTTGCCGCTACCGGACGGGCCCATGATAATGTTGAGCTGACCTGGCTGGAACTCCACGGAGATGGGTCGTAGAATCTGGAGGATCTGTGGACTTCGCCAGGGAAGTCGCCGCTTGCGAATCTCCAGTGCATACTGATCCAGCGATATAGCCACCCGGCGCACCTCCTCGGCCGGACGGATTGCGAGCTTGGCCTTGCCCGCAGAAGGGTCCCCGTCTGATTTCCGGGCCTGCGCTATGTCCATGGGAAAGCGATTGTATTGCAGCAACAGGCCCGCCAGTAGATAATGCCCAATAACAAAAGCCACCAGAACCACAATTGGCCGCCAGATCCAGTTAGACGGCATGCCCAAACTGTCCATGATATACCGCCCTGTGTACTGCTTGCAGGCCGGGTCAAGCGGGTCGTCGGAATCGGGGCAAGAATAGAATTGACCCATTTCAGAGCCACGGGGACCTATAAACTCATTGGCACACAGTGAACCAAAGATATAGAACGTGTAGGCACACCATTTCAGCCATCTGACATACACCGGGATCTGATTGGCCTGAACGAAGTAGCCGCACGCAAAGGACTGCAAGGTGAAGGACAGATTGCCAACTAAACTGGCACCTGGGAAACTGCGCGCGATGCCGATGGAGACTGCCGCAAAGGTAACGGCGATATAGTGCGTGAGCAGCGTGAGGGCAAAAAAGATGAAGAACTGGTCCGCATCCAGACGATAGCCCACCATAAAGTAGTAGATGATCGAAAACAACAGCGGAACGGGGAGATCCTCGAGCGGGAGTCGTGCTGCGCGTCGGCTCAGCAGAAACGCGGGCACACTGACGACGCCCTCGTTGCGCTCACGATCGAACAGTTGGATGTCGATGGTTAGTCGGTAAGTCTCAAACAACAAGATCAGATATCCATTCAAACTGCTGGCTGTGTACAGGCTGCCCTGTCGCGAGCGAATCCCTGCGAGGCTCTCGTCGAGCTGCAGAAAGATCCATCCGTTGATCACAGCCATTCCAATGGCTTCGAGCAGGCTCCCGGCCACGCCCATCGGGTCCCGGATGGTGGTCTTGAAGGTGCGCGAGGTCAAGACGCGGAACTGGCGACGAAACGACACCTGTTTAGTCACCACCGTCTCTTCTCTATCCGCCACCGGTCTGGGGTCGGGCTTTTTCTCTTTGCCATCCTCACTGTGCACCGCAGACTGCTTAGAACGCCACGTCTGACGAAGATGGTCCACACGAACGTGAGAGGCAGCCTCCAGCACCTCAGTCCGGTTGTCGATGGCAGCCAAATCAATCAGGAATTCGGCCGGATTAACAAACGGAGGCAGCACATGGCCGCACTCTTCAAAATACGGCAACGATCCACTAACCGGCCCGCTATACAGCGCAGAGCCGCGAGCCAGAAGAATCACATTATCAAAAAGACTCCAGATCTCCGAGCGCGGCGCATGAATCGAGACAATAACCGTCCGGCCATCCTGAGCGAGCCGCTTCAATGTCCGGATAATCTGAAAGGCACTAGTAGCATCCAGGCCCGTAGTAGGTTCGTCGCAAAAGAGGACAGACGGGTTCGCCAGCAGCTGCACGCCAATACTCGTGCGGCGCTTCTCGCCGCCGCTGCAGCCCTTGTGGGCGGTGCTACCGATGCGCGTGTCGGCACACTCCTTCAGGCCGAGCTCGAGAATCACCTGCTCGACGATAGCGTGGCGCTCGGCGCGAGTCGTCGGCGGCGGCAGGCGCAGGTCGGCCGAGTACCGCAAGGTCTCGCGCACGGTCAGGGTGGGGATGAGGACGTCCTCTTGCATGACATATGCGCTCCTGATGCGCTCGATGTTGGGGTCGGCGTTGAAGGTCGTCGCACCGGCCACCCTGGCGCGCGAGAGCCCTATGCGGCCCGCCATTAGGTTCAGCAGTGAGGTTTTGCCCGACCCACTGCTCCCGATGATGGCTGTCAGGCTGCCGCTGGGCATTGCGGCGTCGACGCCATCGAGCACGCTCTTGAGTCGGTTCTCGTGCTGGTGCTTGTGGTGCCTGCTAATGCGCCGCCAGAGCTGCGCCGGCGACGTCTCCCATATCGGGGGGCGTGGTGTCTATCTCCAGAGATAGGTTGCTCACACCGACATCCACGGGATTGACTGCACGAAAAGTGAGGTTGTACGCAGAATCCTGTAGCGCCCCATGCAATCCCTCATCCTTCTGGACGTTTAGCTCGGTGATGATCTCGTCCTTCTCCTCCATGGTCGAGCGGCCGTCATCAACAACTTCTCCACGTCATTTCCCTGAACTGATCCTGCGGCCGGGCAGAAAAGAACGAAAGGTTCCAATCTGAGACTGTGGAATCTCCAACCTCAACAAAGAGCCGAGAACCAAAATTTGCCGCAGATGATGATCACGCTCGGCACGATTGAGGTCACCTAAACCAGCGAACCCCGGGACTCAACAAAGCACTTTAAAAAAAAAAAAAAAAAAAAAAACATGAAAAGTGCAGAGATCGACAGTGATGCAATTGGCATCCTTTTGAATGTAAGGAGAACCGTCAAGGCAAAGCGATCCATGGCGCCCCAGGCCCCAATCTGCCCCAGACTATACTAAGTATCCGTTAGCCGCTGATTGGCTCGGATGGCAGGTATTCCGGGGGGGCCTGAGGCACGTGTTCGCTTACACAACCGAGCCGTTAGTTCCCAATTAGGCAGGAGCCTACCTACGTATCTACGTATTGTATACATCCATGGATGGAGGCATAATGTAGATAATACAATACTATGTAGTCCATAGATCAGATCGAATACTATACAGTTCCACTGGCTTCCACATTCAGATATGCAATAAAAATAAGGGATATATACAACGTCAACACCCCATCCTTCCGCCATGCGAAACACAAAAACACCAGTCATTCCATCCATCAAGAAAACACCAACTCAACCCTTTTTTTTTTAAAGTGGAAAACCACTCCTGACCTTGCAACCCACCATCCTGTACAGTATGCATCAGCCATGGGAGGTGGGGGAGGTATGCGGCAACATACTCCTTGCATGGGCACCAGCAAGAAAACACCGACGCTCGACCCGCTCGCTCCCTCTCTTCTTCAAGTGCACAAGACATAATCAAGCAGAAACAGAAAAAAGAAGAAAAAAAACGCCGCATAGTACAACCCCTGTCGGAGGAATGGTCATTATGCTCCGCATCACACATTCGGGATCAAAGATGAAAACAAGGGAATCACAAAACACCCTTGGAAATAGCGAGAAAAAGAAAAGAGACATTCGCTGGCGAGAACAATAATCATCCAAGAAGATATAGGCATAAGAACAAAAGAAAAGAATAAAAAAAAAAGAATAAAAGGGTATCAAAAGGCGAGTGAGAATGGAAAAGAGAAAAGGGCGAGGACATTCAGACATTCAAGTGATGAGAAAATCCATGTTCATGTCACGGATGATCTTCTCCCAATCCCAACTGTCCTCGATCTTGGTATCCATGATCTCCCAGACCCGCGCAACCACCTGGAAAGCGGGTTCGATGTTGCGCAAGTTGGAATAGGCCTTGAGGGAGTCGAAGCCCTTCTGGATGCGCTCGCGCTGCTCGGGCACAAACGCCGAGCATCCGAGTAGGAAGAGCGGCATGAGGACAATACTATATGCGCCGGCATCCTGCGGCAGCTGGTCCAGGTACGCCAGGCCATCGTCGACGACCTGGGAGATCTTGTCGCTCGGCCGCGACGGCCGGATGGTGCGGTATAAGTACGCCCAGGTTGACTGTCGGTACAGTTGAGCCAGGCACCAGTTGGGGGTGTCGGGCTCGTGCGAGGTTTCCCAGGTGCGGATGGCAGTGTCGATCGAGACGGCCTCGCTCAGGGTCTGGTAATCCACCGCAGGCTCGTAGCCCTCGTTGAACCGCTGGCGGATCCGGTCGCGCAGTTGTGTCACCTCGGAGATATAGTTGAACAGGCCGTCAAACACCCCCAGGAACATCCCTGCCTGTGCGCCCGGCACAAAGTCGGGGAGATGCAGCCCCCGTGGAGGAGAGCGGGGCGGCGGTCGAGTGAAGTGAGCGAGTTCGAGACGTCGTGGTACTGGAAGAATTCGACAATGAACTGGCGGAATTTTTCGTTGCGGGGCTGCTGAGACACCAGCAGATACCGGGCGGCATCCATATGCGGGCGGTATTCGCCGTTGGTCTCGCCCTCGCAGATTGTGTTCAGGCTGAGCGCGATGGTCGATGCGATGATCGGGTCCTCCACCAGTAGCTGTTGCTCCTGCTCTGCACCCTGCGACGACGAGGCGTTGATGTTGTCCTTGAGGTCCTGGATCGCGCGGTGGAAGTGGAAGTATTTGCGTTCCTTCAGCTGAGGCTCTGGATCTAGTCCCGACAAATGCGACCCGGACAAACACATGAGCGAATGCATCAGCCCGCGATGTTGGGTGGCCATGGGGAGAAGGATCTCTTTGAACGGGTTCGAGTCATCGTTGATGAGAGTCAAGACCCGGCTAAAGCCGTACACAAAGTGATCGAGGAAGCGTCGGTCGATGTCGGTTTCGATGCCGTCGATGAGGAGGGGCAGATTGCGCGGCACAGCAGCAAGGGAGTGGCCTCGAACTGCTGGAGCGAGGGTGTCAGCGATGTGGGTCAGGATGCCAACAAAGAAAAAGGAAAAAAAAAAGAAAAGAAAAGAAAAGAAAAATCCTACCATCGGCCAGCTTCTGCCTCCCACTTTTCCAAATTTCCTTGGGCGGGTAGCCTTCGCAGACCACCGCATTCTTCTGACAGTTGAGACACCTGCTGCGGGTTAGACACGCAATCCCCCCTCTCATTCTCTCTGGTCAGTGTCAGAACTTACGCAGGCTTTGTCTCATCGCATTTCTTCTTCCGACGACGACAGGTAATACAACCCGTCTTGGAGCGACCTTTAGTGACCTTGGCCTGCCCCCCTGGAACGGGCAGCGGGTGTTTGCGTGGGCGGCCACGTTTCCGTGGAACGGCGACGGAAGCACCCGCGTCATTGTCGGTCCCCACATATTTGATGCTTTGTAGATCCGGGTCCTCGTCCTCCAACTCCTCGACCTTGTGCGGCACATCGGGCATGGCGTCGCCCATCAACTGGGCGCGGGGGTCGCCGATGAGCGAGGCAGGGTCGGCGGCTTGCGATCGGTGGAAGAGTTTGAGATGGATCTCCAGGTCGGGCGACCTCTCCGACGGCGCGCCATTCCCGTCGGGCGAGTCGGTCGATGTGTCATCGGGGCTGGCGCCGGTGCTGGTACTGGAGGTGCTGGCTCTGGCGAGAGAACCGTCGATCTCGGCCGCGCGGGGGATCTCCGATGGGTTCCCCGTGTGACCTGCCAGACCGGAGTCTCTATATTCTGGACGCGCCGAGGGGGGATTCTGCATGGACAACATTGAACATGGGCCGTCAGAGAGAGGTGGGCACCTGATCTAAAGCCAGGTGCTCGGGCTGACGCTTGAAGATGGGGAAGATGGGGGAAGAGGGGGGAGAAGGACGGGAATGAAGATGGTATATATGGGGCGGGGCGGGCAACGAGGTAATTAGCGTGAAGGTGCTTTGATCCACAGGAGTAATGAAACAGAAGAATAAGCTAACAGACTGAAATAATAGGAATAATAAAAAGAACAAGGGCCCAAGTAGAGCGAGAGAAAGAGAGGGGAAGAGAGAGCCAAGTGGAGAGGATAGGTATTTAATGTCTACCATAATCTCCATAATCCACCAGAAATACGTGAATATACGTGAATAATAGAAACGTGAGGTCATCACTAATGCCATTCTCCGTTTCTCATCCAGCTTACACCTTTTGTATGGGGAAACGCCAAGGAAGGCCCTGATTTGCAGTGAAGAAATGAAGAAATGAAAAAGCAAAGAACAGGACCCGAGGGCAGTGCGAATGAAAGTTAGATTGACGATGTTATTGGTAAAAAATGGGTTTGCCTTGTCTATGGATCGTCGAGAGAAAACCCGCTTCTTCTTGGGCTCCACAGCAAATACGATGTCTTCGCCTGGACATACCGATGATCATTGTCCAAGCTGGTTCAGGTCGATCTGGGTGGTACGGGGCTTGCTCTGATTATGGTTATAATTCTAATTATCAACCATTATAAAAACGAGGGAGTGATTCGTTGCATATCACTTGCAGCGCCGACCACGGAGAAGCATGCATTTCTTCTCCCCCGCACTTTTGGATCAATTTTGGGGGAAAATAACGCGGCAGGTCGGGAGTCGAGTTTGTCCCCTGTCTCTTTTCACTATTTCTCTCTCTCTCTTTCTGGTTCGTCTCGGTCCAGCGCGGGAGAGTCCGTTCTCCACCAGATCTCGCTCCTTTTCCTCCCCGGGGTCCAGGGAAATTGGGATGTGTTTCATTTTTTTTTTGTTTGTTTTCTTTCAATCTGGGGTAAAAAGAAGTGGGCCAAATCTCCTCGGTGCAACCAGCACGGACATCCGCTGCAGGGAATCGACCAGGTTCAGGGCATACGTGGACCGGGAGGAGCCTATGAGGGCCAATGCAGGGGGGGGGGATCAGCATGAGAATGGTCATAGAAATGGATAATAATAACAGTAGTAATAGTCATAATAAATACATAAAATCAAAAGAGAGGGCAATTTCCTGGAGAAGAAGGCTGTCACTCGACCATTTCTGGTCAAAAGTTAGGGCTTGGGCCTTTCTCACTGTTCTCTCTCCCCAAGAATGTGGATCTACCGAACGACCAACAAGGAAAGAGAAAACCTCCCCATCTTTCTCTGAGGGGTTCTAAAGCCCCCCTTTTAGGCTTTTTGCGCCTTTTTTTTGGATCAGCTGAGCCCCCCGGCTGACCAGAGGATGAGAGGTTAGAGTCTGAGCTTTGGTCTCTGGTGTATATGTCGAGGTGTTTTATTGCTTTTTTCGTTCTGGTTTGTTTTTAGGGTTATAAGTTCTCTCCATTCCTATTCCTCCTATTTCTCCTATTTTTCATATTTTTTCATATTGACTTTGACTTACTGAAGGGCTAGAAGGGTGTGGGGCGAGGTTGCATGTCCCGCAGGTTGCCCCATACCGAGTCAGCTTTTTATTCTTTTTCCTTTTATTTCTTTCTGTGCATTGTATTGTGGAATCCTCTTTTCTCTATCTCTCATTTTGCGAAGCATCCATGGATGGAACTCGGCTGGTCCCGAGCCAAGGTTCCTCCCGGTATAGTGGGGAAACCAACACTATAACAATAACAATACAACATAATAACTGGGAACAACAAGAAACAGGGGATGCACAGGCAAATGGCATAACTGGTTCCTGAGTCCGCGGAGAACGAGAATGAGCCGTCAGAGCCATAACGCGTAATCATACAAGCAAAAACGGAACATCCCTGACTCGGTCAGAAGCAACTTAGCCGAGACCCCGTTTCTCCCGATCGTCGCGCTGCGGAGATCGCCCGTGGGAGATTGCCGCGGAGTGTCCGGCCACCTGTATTTATTATTCTATTATAATGATAATAATATTACGAGTAATAATCATAATTATACTAATACGAATAGCCAGCATGGATAGTCATGATAATCATCATCCGACATGGATCATACTCGCTACCCAGGTATGTATATACCCCTGTTGATGCAGGTGAAACAACCCCAACATTTTGTCAGAAACGTCTAGACAAGGCCATGAATACATGGATGATCTCTCTGCCCCCAGAGTAAATAATATCCAATGATTTCATCGCCCAAAATTGCCCATGCACCCCCCATATCACCATATAAACAAACTACTGTACTGTAATAAGCCAAGCAGGCCCACCTGGGCACTGGGGGAGGGTCAACTCTTAATAGCCTGAATAATCCCCGTCACCGACTGAATCAGCCCAAAAACCAGTGCCAGAAACAGCGCAACCACCGCAATCCAGAACGTATACCGCTGGTTGGGCTTCCGTTTATCAATCACCCACTGCCGCACCGTCGTCGGTTCCGTGCGGTCGTACTCGTCGCGCAGCTCGAGTAGCTGCCGGCCCCAATAGGGAAACTGTGAGAGGTCGCGTGAGGTCGCGGGCAGGAACCCCGGGTCGAGGTCGAGGTCCTGTTGCGTGCGGGCTTTGCGGACCCAGCGTTGGCATTTGAGGTTGGAGGTTGGGAAGAGGAGGGAGATGGTACGGGCGGTTTCTTCGAAGAATGCTGGTGGGAGGATTTCGCTATCAATAGATTAGTAGAGGGTGGGAAATTAGTGGGATATCTCATAACTCATGGCACAGTAGCTTTTCTTAAAAAAAGGTACACCGGAAACTATTGACTAGGCAGTCCAGACGTACCGGTCACGGCTATGGCGGTATCCTTGCAAAAAAGACGAGAGATGGAAGATCTTGAGTTGTTTCTGTGTGCCATCTATGGCGAAAGACAGATGATCATGGAGACATTCCGTCCAGGCAATATCAAAGCCGCCGATTTCCTTGAGGCTGAAACCATTAAACCCCAGTGGAAACGATGGCGTATTAGAAGGAAAGTCCTCGGTACTGGGAAAACTAGCACGAAGGTATTGCTCAAGCGTTTGGGTGGGATCCCAGTCGTCAATAGAGATAAACAGCCAGATGCGCAAAACCACCTCAATAGCATGGATGGCAGGCCCCGCCCATCCACAGTGCTCGTCGAGGTGCGCAACCAGCCTGGTTCTAGTCAAATGGGCATTCGACTTGACGCAGTTGGTCAGGTCCATGAGATCTTGGTGGGTCTTGATATTAAGCCCGTGGGCCTCAATCACTATGCGCTGGTTCATGTAGTACTCCAGGAACGCGTCGGAGGCCTCGGCAGGGTTCTTGGGCGGTAGGTTCCATAGTGCTGGGAGCAGTTCGGTTTTGAGGATTCGGTTGTTTTCGTCGCTTGGTGGCTCGTGGATGTTCACTTGCGCCAAATAAGAGAACCCCGGAGCATGCATGCTGTTTCAAGGCGGTAACGAGGGCACCTTGGAGGGAAGGATAATAGAATTATTTTGAAGCACCGCACTCAGCGCTGTCAGTCATCCACCGAGAAATCCCTCAGCCGGGCTGTGATGGGGATCATCGCTCGGGCTTCCTGAGACAGTATAGTCTGAGTCCTGCTTAAGGCTCTTATTCGGCCATTCGATCTGCAGCTCCTGACTAAGTGATGCGTTGTAGGAGCTGACAGCAAGAGAGGGGCTGTGGCTCGGTTGAAAAATCGAGCATCGGATCCGGGGGAGAACAGAGAGAGAGAGAGAGAGAGAGCCACAACTTGGCTCCCGCCACAAACATGGCGCAGATCCAGACCCAGACCCAGCTCAGCAGGTTCACAGACTGGGGATCGCAACCGTCCAGTACCACCTTCTGGGACAAGCTGAGTGCCGACGAACGAACAGCATCCATTGATGCCACGTACAGCCGCAAATTTAATGACCAGCTGGCGTGGGAGCCAGCAGGGCAAGTCCGAGATGTGTGGAACACCACAGTCTATCCGACCATCATCAAGCCGCTGCTCAAGGACAATTCCAAAGCGATTTATCGCAAGGTGAAGAAACAAGCGCTGTACACCGTCGCCTGCTGGATGGTCGGCCGAGAATGGCAGTCAGCGCACCCGGCAGCAGTGATAATCTGCGTGAGCAAAAGAGTCACCAAGCAAGCAGTGAAGTTGATCGAAGAGCAGGACGAGCTCTCTAGATGGGGGTTCCGCGTCTATGGGTATGAGAGCAAGATCTCATTGAACATGGCCACCGCGTTGACCAAAGAACTGGCCGGCACCCCTCATATATGTGGGACCCTGTTTGGAGTTGGAAGCGAGAATCAAAAAGTACCAACCAAATTCGCCTCGATTGGCGGCACCATCATCCTGGATGGGAAATGCTACGGCGTCACCGTGGCTCATCCTTTCCTCCTCGACACCTACCAGGATGAGACCACCGACGAAGACACCAGCAACCTGAGCGACGATGAAAGCGACGGGTCCGATGCCGCCAGTGAGTCTGATTCGGAAGAGAACTTGACTCTGGAGCTGGACACGGCGTTTGTGCCGAATCATTTCGAACCAAGTCGTCTGGGTTCGATTCCACAAGAACATCGTCCGGACTACTACTCAAGCCACGCGGACTGGGCGTTGCTCGAGCTCGAGACGGACAAGCGATTATTAGTCAATCTCGTCGTCCTTGATCAAAAGGTCGTCTTCCCTTCCAAGGTTGCGTCAGACTTCCCAAGGGGGCAGCTCTGGGCAGCCATGGGGACGAAGTCACCAGTGCAAACCAAGGCCTCTGAAACGATATGCGGGTTGTTCGATCCACGCTTCGGGCTTCGAGACGTTTGGGCTGTGCGGATGGAATCAGGTGAGTGGTATCTTTCGATTAGTATCATAACCACCAAGAGAGGATTTGATGTTCTGATCTTTGTTATAATCAGCTCCGGGGGACTGTGGGTCGTGGGTGGTGGACGCCAACAGTGAATCGATCTTTGGCGTAATTGTGGCTGGCATGGACGCTAAAGACATCTCCTACGCCCTGCCGGCCAGCGTCGCCTTCCACGAGATCCGGGAACGCTTCCCCAACGCGCAGTTACCATCACTGGAACACCCCCTGGTGTTCTGGGAGGCCGTCAAATGGAATGCGCCCCAACTTCTCCAGAGAATCATCCATAACATGAGTCCGGATAGTCTGAACGCTCGCAACTCCGAGGGCTGGAGCGCCCTGTCTCTGGCTGCAGACCGTGGATACGAGGAGATAGTGTTGACTCTGTTGCTGAAAGGTGCTGATACCGAGTCTCTCAGTCCCAATGCTGACTGGACGCCGCTGGTCTCATGGCGCTATCCCGACCCGGCTGCCGATAACAATCACAGCTCTCCAGATGCAGAAGAAGTAGAAGCACTGAAAGGGTGGGGGGAACTGTTTAAGCGAGGCAAGCCAACACAAAGACTCAGCCAGTTCTTGCGCGGTGTTGCGCTTCATTTGGTATGGATCTCTCACTCTCTCTTTCTTTCTGGGTATGATTGCGGCTGGATCCAAAAGGACTAATGAAACCTCCCGCTACACAGATCGAGAATTACCTACCAGCAGACAGTTTTGTGGTGACCCCAGACAAACTGCAGAGATTCTACCGCGAGACTCAAGTTCCCGGGGATCCCTATCCATGGCAAGGTGTGTTGTGCTATATAGACTCCGCTTAGAACGGGCTAACTTTCTCTTCTCCTCCCATATAGACATCTTCGATGACCGCACCTCCCAAATCTCCAGACTCTTCCGCAGCATCCAAGCGCAGCACCACCTAGTACAAGACGAGCGACTCGAAGTGCGCCCAGACATCCCCAGCCTCACAGCCAAGGGCTTCGAGCGATGGGCAACAGTAATGATCCAAGCACACCCAAACCGCGAACACAAACGGTTCCAAAAGCTGCTCCAGAAAACATCAATCCTCAACCCGGACAACAAATCAGACCACTTCCCAACCAAGCTGCCACGCCAGCTCTTCCCCCGTGTAGCGGATCTGCGTCTGAGAAATGAGACGACCGAATCGATTTCGCGGTTCTGTGCTCTGGACTTGAGTATAGCCACGCAATATCAGCAATATCAAGAAGAAGGAGAAGAGAACGAGGCAAATTATCTCACGCCACTGGGGCGGGCAGCGCGGAATGGCCACCTGAAGGTTGTCAGCCTGCTATGCGGCCATGGGGCCGATGCCGAGGCCACGACCACACACGCGCCATCACCACTGGAACTGGCCGCAATGAATGGCCACGAGGGGGTTGTCAAACTCCTCCTGGAACAGGGAGCGTCCCCCGACTTGTCCACAGAGTCGGGACTCACGCCCCATCGCTTGGCCACTACCCACGGCCACGAGGCGATTGACAAGGGAATAAGCTCGGCGCCGAGTGCGTTTTCTTCGCGAGGCAAAACTTTAGTGGAAAACATTCAACGGCGGCGGGCCAGAGCCCGGGACTATGAAGGAATGCCCGCGGTGGGCGGGAAAAAGGGGATGAGTGTGTCTGATAACGCCAGGGCCTCGAGTGGCACGAACTGGAGTGAGAATACCATGGTGGAATCGGACTGGAGGAGCTCTGGTTACCATAGATGATGATGTTTACAATTTAGGACTATATCAATATCCAGAGAAGGAGAACTTGATTACATTCAAAAATTATAGTAATCTATTTATGGATAAAGAGTAGAAGGGTTGTAATAAGCATAAGCCTATCAATTGACTATTCAAACCAGAACCGTATCCCATCCGTTGTAGACCCGGTCCCAATGCACAATGTATGTATGAAAAGCATGACGGATCACACATAAGACATGAGAAATAAAATGAAAAAAAAAATGCAGATCGCCCCAATCCATGCAAAGATGCTAAAAATGAGCACATAAAAAGCAGAAGGATATCACGTTGGGAAACGCCTGCCCTCCCTGACCCCTTTCACCATGAACACAAACACCATAGAAATAGAAATGAATCCCACACATAAGAATCTAATCAAACAAGGGAGAAGAAAAAAAAACACACAACACAACACACAAACAGAGCTGAGGTGTATCATATCTCCCATATCTCTCTGTTGTTGTTGTTTTTTTAGATCGAGGCTCTTGAGATCGAAGAAATCACATCTATGCCGTAAAGACACGGTCAAGCTGGCGCAGCGCTCTCATGTCTTCGCCGGCGAACCCAATCTTTTCATTGGGGATATCGCGGGGTCCATCGGGCGAGCCGGCGGGGGCGCCCTTCGGGCTAGAGGCAGGACCAGCAGTGGTGGTGATCGAGGACAGCGGAGCCAACGAAGTCCCGTTCATGAGGGTGCCGATGCTGGGGACAGTGTTGCCCGCAGATGCCGGGTCGGCGAGCTTGGGCGGCGTGCCGATCGGGCCGAGCGACTTAAGGGAGGTTGGGGGAGTTTGCTTCAGCATGTGGGGGCTGGGAGCAAGCCCGTTGTTCTGAGGGGCGCCCGAGGGCGGCACTCGGGGTGAGGCCAGGCGCGGATCTGGGTGAGGTTTGCCGTAACCCGGTGGGCTTCGTTGCTGCTCATGTGGCGGCTCGTGAATCATGCGCGGCGACCGGCCTGGGTAAGCTGGGTGTGCTGACGGTGGGCCTGGGGGTGGGATGGATGATTCGGGAGGGGGAGGTCGTTCATATGCCACCGGTAGCCCATGGGGCGGCGGCGGCAAGCCATGGTGTGGTGGCTGGTGGGGCGGGGTGTGGTGAGGATGTTGAGCATAGTGAGGAGGATGCCTATTGGTCGCAGAGACTGCCGGGAGGTAAGCAGCGCCGTACGGAACGGCCACTGTCGGTGGTGTTGGCAGCGGGGTAGGCGGCCAGGCGTAGGAGGGTGTGTAGGAAGGGGCATGGGTGGCACGCGAGAACCCATTCATGGGGTGGGGCGTGATAGAATAAGTAGCTCCGGCCATAGGGCCGCGAGTCACAACGGGCAAGTTTTGCTGGTCATTGACAGTAGACTCGGGGTAGAGACCCTTCTGAGGCCGGACATGTCGCAGTGCGGGATCGGTAGTAGGTTGCTGCAGATTGGCAGCAGAGGGGTGAGAGCGAGAGTAGTAGCTGATCAGATGCAAGTGCTGACCCGCCGAGGTGGTGATACTGAATGACTGCTTCATCAGGCCATCGGGCTTGTAGCGATACCCATCCGGACCCTCGTCAGTGCCGTCGGCCCGGTCCTCATCGCTCCCACGGCTTTCAGGCGTCTTGCCACCCCGCGAGGCATTTTGGGAGACGTTGCTCCCGCCGCGCTTGCCCTCCATTTCCCGGTAAGTCAGAAAGCTGCCAGAGACACGGCTGGCACTCCATGATTTCCCATCGGTCCATCGTCTCATGCCAGCTTCGCGCTCGTCCCACACGAACACCGACCCAGATCGAATGGACTGACGCTCTTTTTCTGACAGTCGTCGTTGCACTCGTGGGAGCAGACCGATGCGACATGCTTCGAAGAGGATGATAGCGTCCGCCGGCGTGCGGATGTGGCCGTAGTAGGTCTCCATCTCAAATCAACTGATGACCCAGGTGTGGGGGATGGACCTGAGTCAGATAAGATCTGGAGATTATTAATAAGAGGAAGAGAGAGAGAGAGAAGTGGAAGAAGAAAAGAAAAAAAAAGGGCAAGGGCAAAGAGTAAAAGCAAGGAAGAAGTAGATTGAGAGGGAATAGGGTTCCAGGGAAACATATAATCAGCATCCGAGTCAGTGACTATGGGGTACGGCTGGGCCTTGTTTTACGCCGGGGTTAGAAGCCAAAATTCTTTTTTCTTTTTCTCTTCTTTTTTTCGATTTTTCTCTTTTCCCAAAGAAGACAAGACTGAAAGAGAGAGAAAGGCCGTGCAGAGATTTGGGGTGGGGCCACGGTTGGAGAAAAAAGACAGGATGCCGACAGGAGCAACAAGGAAGCGCAGGACCAAAAGGAAGATGAGAGAGGGTGTTGGGTGGGGAGGGGGGCTCACCTTTGGACCCCACAAGGTTGAAAGGAATGGCTCAGGCCCTCTAGGCTTGTCTCGGCGAGATTCCAGGAAGAATCAAAGGGGGAAGGGGGAAGAAGAAAGAGAGAGAGAGAGAGAGAGAGAAAGAAAGGAATCAGTCTGGATCAGCGGGAGAGAGGCGTCTTTTAAGCACAAAAGCGTCGTGTTTCAAAGCTAATGAAGAATCATAAAAAGAAGGTTAAATAAGGGAACCGGAGGCCAAAGGGACGGAGCCAAGCGATCCAAGCGACGATCGGACGCAGCCTGTTTAACGCCGAGCTTCTTGTGGAGAAAATGGGTAAAAAAAAATAAATTATAATAATATGTATTATTTTCAAAATAAAATAATAATATTTTGAACTGTATTAATATGTGGATACCAATAGTAGCATATCATTATTATTACCTCGCATTAAAGAAACAGAGTTACGTGGGGCAAGGTTGAAAGATGCAGATGATCCACTCTCTTACCAAAGAAAGAAAAAAGAAAGTAATGCCGATGAAAGGTTTTTGAAATCCACTGGGTTTTGCATGACTCTTTGTGCATGGGAACCTTGGAACCAGCTGTGGCGCTGGAGCATGGCAGGTGGGAATTTCCTAGGCCAAGTAAGATTCAAGGATTACTTTACAGACCTTATTCGGGTTATAATATCTCGCCGATCGCCCCCTAGGGGGCCATGCTATATATGTACATGTACTAGATAGTCTAAAAACAGACACAACGATCACTAGTTTTCTTTTTTCCAATCTGATTTTAATGTTTATTTTTGTCGGAAATCAGAGTTACGTGATCGTCACAGCTCGCCGTATTATCACTTCAGGTCCATGGCTGAGTTGCTTGGCTGTGCTGGAGTGGTTTTACGCGCGGGCAGTGTACACAGGTAAGGTTATTCGCCAGGGCTTGGCTCATCCCTTGGCAAGGCCCTCAGATATTATTAGTAGTGTCGCATGATAATCCAACACTATTTTAACCAGGGATTATTATTGATTATCGAAGAAAATAAAAATAAAAATAAAAATAAAAATCTCGGGCATTACCAGGATCGCCCCCCATGTTTCGTAAAATCATTCCAAACTGGAAGAAGTAAAAAAAAAGTGCCCCCAAAGCTTAAGCTTAATCCAACACGAGGTGAACTTTATGCTCGCTTAGAGCGCCCGCATCCACCCTGGTCCTTTCGAGATTACTGTATACCCGGGTATTCTGTATACCAGTACATGGATAAGAATCGTTCTATTCTTTATTTTTATTTTTATTTTCATCTTTTAAGTTCTATCTTGATTTATTTCATTCAACGTATACTTATTTGAAATGGTGGGTCGACAACATTACACAGACCCTCGGACGTTGTACAGTCAGAAACGTGTCGGCTCGTCAATGACTAGTCTCCAGTTTATAGAGTCAAAGAAAAAGGAAAGGAAAAAAAATTGGTGTCCACTACATAGGATTTAGTACTCACGATTACAAACCATGGAACCTGACTCTTCGTATCCACACCCAACGGAGGATTATTAACTCCGTAGTGGCCTTGTGCGAGCGACTTGCCTAGGAGAGGAAAGTGGTGCGAGGATAGTCAATAAGGCTGCCAACCACACACTTCCAAGGCTGAACGTCAATAGAGAGAGAGGGGGGGGGGGGGGGGGGGAGGCCGAAAACGCCGAAAAAGCCACAGTGGCCTCTCGTGACTCGTAATCGTATCTAGTGACGCGGCAGTTTCGATTTAGCCTGCGCTGACCGCAAAGCTTGACGGATCTTCGGGGAGGAGACAATAAGAAATTAAGAAATAGAAATAGAAATACGGAATTATAGAATAGAGTGAGAGTAAGCATAAAAGACTGGCAAGATCCACATCAAGTATCCCTGATGCACAAAAGCTAAATAACAAAAACCCCAAACACCCGTAAGATTGATTGGTACAACCAACATATGCTATTCGGATATGATATACACAGTAAGTTTATTGGTGAGACTCGGTTTCTCCGCATGCGACTCAAGAATCAATAGTATTGATTATAGCTTGGGACCATTGGGGCTGCCAGCTTGACTCGGGCGATAAGGTTAGTTTGCCCGAGTGTGCACGGTGACTCGTGCAGTAAGCCTCGGTCAAAATACATATACTTTGTACATATGTTGACATCAAGAGCCAATAGCTGGACTTTGACCAGGCTTGCGTGGAAGGCCTGTCAGTTGGTGATTTACTTCGCCCATGATTCATGATTCATGGTCCAGTCAACCGCGCTTGCGAGCCCGCTTCTTTTGATTGTCACTGTTAGTGTTAGTGTTAGTGTTAGTGTTAGTGTTGTGTTTTTGACTCGATGATCTTGCGCACGGAGGACTGACGATCCGTTCAAGCGCATCGCCGTTGCATCAGGCTGTGAAAGAAGAATACCGAGAATCATAACAATACTGTAGTAAGCAAATTAATATATTAGGTTCGGGGGGCTGGTTGATCTTGGCTTATTTTCTTGGTTTTCCTTTTCCGACCGGATTCGGTGCTGCGGATAGCAAGATTGCATGCTACTGCCCCAGACGAGTAGTGATATTCCCCGCTGATCCTGGGTCAAAAGTATATATCCCATCGTCCTATAATTTATCTTTTGTCTGTGTGACAGTCGCATGGTGATTCGGTTTTTTTCCCATCTACCAGGTCGACGGGGTGTGCAAGGTCGTACGTACTGTGTCGTGGATTTATTCAAGGAAATCCATGTAAAAAGAAAGAAAAGAAAAAGAAAAGGACCGGGCGCATAGCGATGATCATTCGACTCATGTATGCATTCCCCTCCCACATACATCAGAAGCAAGCTAGTGCCTTGTGCCTAAGAGCTAATGGGAGGCCGAGGAGAATAAGGCTACTGGTCAGGCGAACCACCAGGTTGCTGATCATGGTAAACATTCTTGGCGATCCTATTACCTCTGTACAGTTAGTGTACCAAAATCAAAGAATAAGCATAAGATCAATCACCCCAAATTGCACCATGTGCCAAATCCATCGTCAGCCCGGCCCCAGTTCTGTTGGTGAGATTCTTGCAGGATTTTTGCGAAGTTATTACTCGATTGGAATGCAGAATAATCCCATTGCCTTGTACTGTGTTATTCTTTCTTTCTTTCGTATCTTTTATTTTATTCTCATTTTCTGCTCGGTATATCCGGAAAGGCCGATCAAGGGACAAGGCTCCAAGGGCCTCGGGAGGAACAAGGATCTCACATATTTCCACGGTTCGCCAGGTCGACTACATCCAAATTCCCAATCAGTTTGCCTTCCGATCATCCGAAGGACTTCCTTTGCATCCTGCCGAGTGGGTCTGGACTGAGTCGCGGCTCCACCGGCTAACTGTACTATATTATATATTACCCGCTTTGCAAGAGTCATTGCCCTTGCGGGCCAAACCGACGCGGGTTAGCCGTTTTATGATTCTGCACGGTGATTTCTCGACGTATTGATGCTATAATTATGGGTACACTATCGATAGTGGTGGTAGTAGAAGTAGTAGTAGTGTAGTAATAAGAGGAAGAAGGGAAAAGGAAATGAAGGAAAGAAAGAAAAAGAAAAAACTACACCTGATCAACGCATAATCTCCGACTCGTAATAGTCCCTGTAGCCTTACTCCTGACTCGATTGGAGACGTTAATCAGATTATTGGCCTTATGCGCCCTGGAAGAAGCCGATGGGGTCTTGGTTCTTGCCACACTTGCTACCCCTCTAGGTATGTACTTGCGCGTACAATAGATATTATTTATGTATACATACTATGTAACCATGTACATACATAATCCACGAATGCGCATGCTGACAGCCCCGGGGCCCTTGGGGCCGATGACGTGCCCTTGCATCGGCCCCAGGCATTTGCGATCAACTTAACTTCCGATATGGTTGCCAGACGTTCTGTATTGTCATGCATAACAGGAGAATTACCCTTTATAGTTTAATCTATTACCAAAAAAGAATAATAAAAGAAAGGTTGCCAAGCCTGAATTCTGTGAAACGTCGCACGAGCTTATCTCCATTAGCATAATTAAGCAGTCCTTACGGAGTATACTTGCCGCTTGGATGAATAGGGAATGTGCTCGGATCGTGGGTCTTGAATAATCTTTAAAACTGGTTCTTATAGCGTTTGGCTTTAATGATTCTTTTCTTTTTCCTTTTTTTTGCTTTGTCTTGTTGCATCCCTTTTTTGGGGTTAGAAGATCGTCAGGGTGTGTGTGATCCCCCCACCCCTTTTTTTTTTAAAAAACTAATACTTTCCACACCTTAAGTTGTATTCATGTACTATACATACTAGGTTCCATGGCTGTTAGTCATAGAGTCTATGCATCCAAGGAAACTAGAGTTATCTTGCTGCCTGTCGCCCTACTTGCCCCTCAAATCTTGGCTCGGCCAAGACTAGAGGGGCCAACACTGGCCCCCCAGCCCCAGTTGGGTTGGGCTTAAGCTCTTGCGAAGTGGCAAATGTCAGGGCGCCTAAGGCTCCCTCGGTTTGCCCTTGGGAGCCGTAGAATGAGAGTGCCATGTGGAGTTTTTTTTTCTCTTTTTTTCTGTTTCTATTCTTTTACGTAGTGGATGCCAGTAAATATCGAAATTGTCGGTGATCGGGTTTTATATGAATCAGAGCTTAAAAAAAAAAGGTTCCGCGTCGGCAATAATTCGCTTGAATTCAAGTCCCTTCCCCCCGGTTCCTCTTCCTTTGATGGATCGCGTTGGAAATAGTCGAAGGCGAAAAGAATGAGACATGAGACATGGACATATAATAATCAATCATAAGTCATAAATTCCCAATGTGACTAGCTATATTATTGACTATCCATGTCCACCATGTACATATTTCATCCAATGTGACACCTCAGACAGGAATATTCCCGCCTGTGACTCGCACCTCGGACGCTGGCCGAACAATCTTTTTTGGGCTTATGCTTAACCCCGGTAAGGTTGGGGCCTCTTGGCCTGTTGATCCGAGTGTTGTGGTTGGCCCCTGAGGATTTAGCGCCTGTCTGTGCGCGAGCCTATCGTGAGGCTGTCTTCATAGTCAAAACCCGAAGGGCCCCCCCGGAGCCCTTACGAAAAGTAATTTGCCTTCATCTAGCGCCAACAATGTCATCCCGACCGATTCCCGAGGAATCCTTCTTCTGGTTGAGTGCCTTTTACTTTCATTATAGTCTTCGGGCATTGCCGATCCGAGCACACGCTAGGCTTTTTCTTTCTTTCTTTCTTTCTCCCTGACTCTCGGTAGAAGCCCACGAATCAATCGCCAAGAAAGATGTGGATCCTACGAAACCCACTCACTTCCTTTTTAGCACCCCCTGCCACACTACTGCGGATATGTAATGACTGTACACATATTGTATATTGTATATTGCATGTACAGTAGGAGTGTATACACATTACATACACTCTACAACCCTCTACATTCATTATGATTAGCGCTCGGGATCTGTGAGCGAGCTCCGCAATCCAAATTTAAAGTATCGAAAGAGCCAGTCAAGACCCATGCACCACGTTTTTTCTTGTCATTTTTTTTTGCTTGCCGCGGTCATTCTGTAGCCTGGTAATTAATTTTCAACTCTTTCTTTTTCCCGGTATTCTTGTTTACCCCCAGGAGCATTAATGTGCCTTTTAGGCTGACTCGCGCCCCGGTTTTCTTTTTTTTTTTTTTTTTTTTTTTTTTTAATATGATTGTGGACGCCTACATAGTGGGCACTCGAATGCTTGGCCTTGCGTGGGATCCTGTAGCGTGCTTATTCTCGAATTACCCATAGCGACGACTGAGGTATATTATTATAGATATTATCTTATGGGCAAAGTATATTAGTGTGTATGTTGTGGGATATCCACCGATCTCATGCCATATAGAGACAAAAGAAAAAAAGATCGACGCCGGCGAATATTCACGGCCCCGGGGGCAGCCCTTAACACTAAACCACCAAGTCGCAGGGCTGTTCTATTAACGAGAGGCTAACAAGAGCTTCCCCCTCCTCTTTCTCACTCATCCTTAATCCTTTCGCCCCTGCGGTTTTCTTAGCTTATTCGGTCCGCTGGTCAATTCCTACCCCTCTCCTCCTCCCCTTCTTGCGCCCTTGTTCTTTATTGCCTAATTATGTAGATAGATCCAATAATCCCTCAAAGCTGACTGAGTTCGGGGCGGTCCCTCTTCCCTCTTGATCCTGTTCCCGCCCCAATCCTTGATTGATTCCCTGGTCACGCCATGCATCTGCATTGCTTGGATGAGCAGTTTACCCTGCCTCAGATAGGAAGCTTGAAGATTCATTGTTGATCTTCTCTTCGCTCAAATCCGAAGACGGGTAGAGATACTTCCTACAACATAAGCATAGAAGGGGTGTGACAGCCCGTCCCCAACACCAACAATGGCAGCTTGGAAATAACAACGCCAACAACAACAGCAATATGATATACATAAACAATGATAACAATAATAATAATAATAAACTAGTGCTACGACATGACCTCCCCCGCCCCGCCCCGTTCCTTCTTTTTACCTTAAATAATATACGAGGGATGATCATTGCAGATTATATTCCTTTTGTATATCTGCCGTAATCATCATTATCATTCCTTCTTTTTTTACTGTCCTGACATGCATATACGCTACTACATAAGCAGGTACATCTCCACTGGATACTCATTCCTGTAATCCATGGACTTACTTCTCCATCCAGAGATAATGCTCAACCCTAGTAGGCAGGTAGCCTTCCCCAAAGGATGATGATTGCCCGGTCTTTGCAAAGGGGGCGCTGGAGGAGCCCAGTGCCCTGGGGCCGCGGGGGGCTTGGGACTTGGGGCTTGGATTAGTTCCAAATAATCGTGGAATAGAATACATTCAAACTTGGCATGTTTGTGTGTATGTGTGTATAGCCCAACTGCAATTGAGACGGGGCAGAGAGAGATAGAGAGGGTGATCTTTCTTGTTTGGGGCAATATTTACGCAGGGAGGCTTACTCTTTCTATGCCGGCGGCCTTATACGCAGGTTTCTATTCTGGTGCTCTGCATGGTCTCTTTTATCCAAGGTTGGAATCGCGTGATATGTTTAAGATAATGGTTGGATAGTAGATTAATTAGTTAGGCGAGCAGCTAAGAGCTGTAGATGTACGTGCACTATTAATAGCTAGTTTCTAATTAGGTATGGAATCTTTCTCATTTGAGATCTGATCCTCTGGTGGAGGGCCTGGCATTCTGAGGTCTAGGACACACCTGCCTTAAGGAAAGGAAGGGAAAGAAAAAAAAAACAGAGCCATTGTCAATAATGAATATCATTGACCTAGGTATCATACACTTCACTATCATCTTGTATATATACATCGTCCACGCAGACACAAGACTCGAACTCACCCGCCATTCTTAGCAGTCCGCCCGACCGAAATATCTCGGGAACGAAACCACATCTCGCACACTCGATACGCCGGCCAAGTACCCCAGAAACCGGTCGAACCCAAGCCCAAAGCCGCCGTGCGGTGCCGAGCCCCAGCGTCGCAGGTCTGCGTACCACTGCAGATGGCTGAGATCCTCTGTCGGGGAGAGATGGGGGTATAAGGGCTCACTCGGGGCTGCAGCCTCGGAGTCAGAGAGCACGCGGGGCTTGATCAGGCCGTGGTCGCGCATGTTTTGGATAATCTCGGGCAGACGGTGCTCGCGCAGGGAGCCGCCCGCGACTTCGCTGATCTCTGGGAGAAGCAGGTCGAAGCAGGCCACTGTCTCGCCGAATTTATCACTGCCTTCTGTAGTGCCGGAGCTGCCAGACGGGGCCATGTAGAACGGCTTGATGAATTTCGGGTAGTCTGTCACAAAGACTGGGCGGCCCTGGTGTAGTACCTCCACGATGTACTTTTCGTGCTCGAGCTGTAGCCCCCCGGTCCAGGTGGGAGCGTGCTCGAAGGAGGCGCCATCCTCGGCGACTGCTCGCTGGAGCATTTCCACTGCTTGGGTGTAGGTAACCCGGTGCCATTTGGGCCCATCCATCAGGTCAGACCACCTCTGCTGCAGAGAGAGGCCTGACTCTTCTACACCGTCCTCTTTCCCGGACTCTCCGGACCGCTTTGCAGACAAGATCTCCTGCCCAACAGTAGTATGGTACAATCGACGCGTCAGGTCGCGCAGCATGTGTTCCACTAAACCCGTGAGGGCGTCGAGGTCAGACATGAAATTGACCTCGGCCTCGAGCATGTAGAACTCGCTGAGATGGCGGGGAGTGTCGCTCTTCTCTGCGCGAAACACGGGTGCCAGGGTCCACACATTTCCTAGCTCAGCCGCATACGCTTCGAGGTGAAGCTGCGACGATACAGTAAGATATTTGGGCGCCCGGAAGAAATGCTCGGTGTCGGCACTGGATCCAGCCGCGTCGCCGCGTGGTACCAAGGTGAACGTTTCGCCAGCCCCTTCACAATCGGAAGATGTGATAATCGGGGGCTGCACCTGCGTAAATGCGCCATCAGGGAGCGAGTGAAAGACGATGCCCAGCTGGAATAGGCACTCGGACCGGAACCGCGAGAGAAGCGAGTTGAAGGGTGTGCGGATGCGGAGATGGGGGATCTGACGCAGGAAATCGGGACTATGGTATTTCTTCTGAATCGGAAACGTCTGTAGTCATGGTTTGCCGGTTAGATGGACTGTTTTATTTTGCATTGGCGGACGAGATCGCGAAACCCACCTCTGAGTCCGATGCGCCGACAACGGTCACGTCGGTCGTTTGGAGCTCGTGGCTCTGCTCTTTTCCCGGCGGACAAGCTTTCCATATCCCCGATACCTGCACGGCAGTTCCTGTGGACAGACTGGAAGAAAAGCGCTCGAGTTAGGCTCAATTGACTTTCATGCAGAATCCGGTGTGTCGCATAGCTTGCAATGGAAACGTACTCGGAAGCCTGCGCTGGCTTCAAAATTGCTTGCAAGGGCTCTACAGTGGAGCCATCAGAGATTTCCGCAAAAGCAAACCGCTTCTGTTTCCGGACCGAGCGAATGAAGCCATTCACCTTGATCTCTTGCTCTTCCAAACTGCAAGGACCATCCTTTCTGCTGGCCTGGAGGATCTGCGCGCACCGTAGAATAGATGGACGAGATCTTGTAATTGAGCTATGGTTGAGTCTGGCGACCGACGTGGCAAAGCCTCGTCGCCATGTCTGCATTGCGGGAGTGGTTGGAAAGAGGTCCGCAAGTTGTGTCGGGACTGGAAAAACCTCGGCGTGGCCGATCAACCACCCGCCCGATGTATACGCCCTTTTCTGTCGGTCTATCATTATGATTTCAATATTTTATTTTATTTTATTTTTACTTGTTTTCTCTCGTTCGCTTTTTTTCGTTTGATACGTGTTCATCTCGAGTTTAAAAATTTACTGCTGGTCCATGGATGGAGTTTTACCTTATAAGCTCTAGCTACAAGCTGTTCGACATATATATTCTGCGAGACATCGTAGACGAACCAATTAAGGACATTATCTCTTGAGTGAAGATTATTTAGCTTAGAAAAGGGACCCTTGGAAAGAGTGTTCATATAAAAACAACCGAAGAACGCCAAATCCTTAAGCTTAGGGGAATTGAAAGAATGACTGGGAACTGCAAAAACCCGAAAACAAGCAGGCCAAGCGTAATGTCTCACTGCCGACCATGTCTCGCATACACCTTTCTTTCATCTTCAATCATCTCAATAGCATCCGGGAGACTTCCATCCGCTGCGGCCGCATACACTGCCATCCTGGAGTGCCCACCGTCCCGTTCGGTTCCGTATCCCATGCCAACCAGGGCAGAGACACAACTATCCATCTTATCCTCTTGCTTCTTACTGTTGCAGACACCATGCGAGATAGGAGCCTGATTTTGGGAGGTTTCCCCACCCGGGAAACTCCCGGGAATTCTCTCAGGATGTAAATTGCGAGTGCGCTCTCTTCGGTCTAGTCGCGCCCAAGTATCCGTTTCCGAAGCGTGATGTGGCCGAAGGCAGTGACGTTCACTTGCTCGGCGCCTCAACCTCGTCCCGTGAGAATCCTCCGAAGGCAGACGGTCAAAGGAGCCGGGCTGATTGACTCCTGGGCGCGCAAACACCATGGTATTTGCACGACGAAGACCATGTCCGGCGTCGCCTTTAGAATGTTGCCTGCCGTAGTTGATCGATCGCGAAACACCCGGGCGATGCTCTAGATCATGCACTCCATGCGCACCGGAGACAGTTCGAGATCTTTGAGGGAAAGCTTGCGGGGCTGGATGCGAAGGAATACTGTGGATGGAAGATCTTTCGTGATATTGCTCTTGCTCATTTGCTGCCTCAGGTCCAGTTGCACGGCCCTGTCGTTGGGCAAGGAGCTGGGCTTCCAATTGAGACACGGGCGGAAATCGAGCCATCTCTAATTCTGGACTCAGACCCGCAGGCTTTTCTTGTCCGGAACCAGTGGCATGGCGCTGCGGGCTGTCGCTGGGCAGGAGGGAGGGAAAGCGCGCGGCAAATGCAGGATCATCCGTGATCGAGTCAAGCAATGCAGTTGAACCAGTCTGTGCATTGCCAGGCTTAACGCTCGCATCCCTACCTTCAACCTTCGTAGTAGTTGCGGTCGAATTGGGCTCCTGGAAAGTAACGGACTTTCTACGTCCATTGGAACTACTGTGCTCTTGTTGAGAGATGTGCCCATTCGAGGAAGGTTGTTCCGCCCCAGCCGAGATGGAGGAGCTTTGGTTCCCTGGTGTAGGTCCCTGGCGAGTGGTGGCAATACCGGTCTTGTCGGACCCGTTGAGTGAAATGCTCTGCTGGGTTCCGCCAACGCTCGAGCTGCCATTATTTTGTGAGCTTTGCGAGGTTTGTATGCTTTCAATCGGGGAATGGTCACTGAATTCGATGTTGATCGAATGACCATCAATGTGAGCACCCTGCAGTGCTTCCATTGCTGCCATAGCTGGATGAATCGAAGGGAAATGAAGATAACCAAAGCCTGCATGCTTGCCTGATGCAGCGTCCAAGGGGAGATCCACCTTGACAATGAACCCCTTGGAAGCAAAGACTTCCTGAATCATCTTCTCAGTAACATTGAACCCGACATTTCCAATAAACAAAGTCTTATTTGCAGATGAACCAGTTTGAGTGTTGGTGTTCCTTGACGGAGCATTGGCTGTTGGTGCTGCAGAGGCTTCATTGGTATTCCGTGAGCTGGGGTTCGTAGGATGCCGCGAAGCATGGAAGCGCCGACCTGGAGCTAGATGAGGCCACCCAAAAAGCGCTGATGGATCAAAAGATGGTGGTGGAGGCGGAGGTGGGGGTCGGTAAGCTTGGAAAGTATTGGGGTAAGATGGCGGTGGATAGGGCTGGAATGGTGTCCAGGATGGGGGAGGAGCCCAGCGAGGCATTGGCTGTGGGCATGCAGATGCAAAGGGAGGCTGAGATGGATGTGAATGGATATAGTGAGGACGATGATAAGGGAAGTTATAAGGGAATCCAGAATGACCCGAAGCACCCAAGTTGTTGCTGGGATGTGTTTGACTTTGAGCACTTTGGCCAGCATTCTCAGAACTCGATGACATAGGGTGCTGAGTGCTGGGTTCAGGATTTGGCAGCTTCAATTGATCTGAAGCCTTGGGTTCGTTCTCCCTTGCCGGCACGGCCACAGTGGGTGCTTCTCCCATGCCTGATGCTGCAGGACCATTATTACTTGTCGTAACCTCGGGAGCCGGCCCAGGAGGACTTGTGTTAGGTCCTGATGAGGCCGTAGCGGATCCACTTGACGCAGATCGCCCAAACTCGCTTTCGAATGCAGCAAATAACGTTCGGCCTACTTCGTTTAACTCAGATGCCATCACGCGAAAATTGTCCGCAGCGTTCTCAGCAACGGGCCTTCCTGCATTTATCGCCTCTTCCGCAAATTGTCTTCCATTATCGGGAAGATTGTGAAGAGCGGTTCTTATATGAGCCTCGAGAGTGGCAAGCAATGTTTGCAGAGACATACCCACATTCTCAGGGACGGATCGTTGGACATGGTGCAGTTGGCGCTGCAATTCTGGCAGCCTCGAGCTCAACTCAGATTGGACCAAGCTGGCCCCATTGACCAGATGGTGCAGGACCTGGGCAGCAAGAGCCTCAATGGGGTGGGGGGTTCTCATTGATGGTTCGACCACTGGTGGCGATTCCGGCCGTGGTGCTCTGTGTTCCGAAGGCTCAGCAGCATCTAAGATACCGGCTAACTCGGCCTCAAATGCTGCTAGAAGGGGCTGAGAGTCATCTCCGGGAGCGGCAGTAGCAGATACATTAGCCGGTGCGGGGCCATCTTCTTCCTTAGTATCAACCGCAAACTTCGTCGCAGCCCCGGGGTCACTGTTTTTCAGGTCATCGAGATGCGGTGTCTTCTCCCCATACTCGAATCGTTTCCACAGCTCGGTCACCGAGTTTGATCGACGAATGTCAAAGATGTGCATCGGAGCCGGTTCATCCAGAGATAAATCAATGGATCCAAGCCGGGTGCCAGCATCTACAGGCTCGTCAAGGCGCTGAGAAAGCTCGAGAGACGAACCGACCTAACGAGATCTGTTAGAAAAGAATGAAAATGGACACTTTCGTCTGTAGTTATGATCTCACGGTGATGGTGTCGCCCTCATCATCCTCTTCATCCACATCCACATAAGTGAGTCTCGCCCGAGGATGGTTTACTGCTAGATCATCATAATCGGCGGCAGATATCTGCACCAACCCCCGGCGAGGAACAGGACGAGATGCCGAGGGTTTCTCGGGCCCGTGTAGGTCTCTAATCTCGAAGGGCTGCAGCATCGCGACCGTGAAGCTTAACCACAGCGTCCTTACTGACCCAAGCAAGCCGAGCGTTACACGGATGAAACTCGTAATTCGAAGATCACAGCGTCTTGAGATTGGGGTGCCTTCCGTATGGGATCAGCCGGATATAAAAGAAATGGGACTTATATGTTGCTGCCTGTCACAATCAGAGCCCGGATATCCCTTTGAAAAGCAAGGATGCATCCAGGATGAGCAGGACTATCAGGAAAAGCAGGAAGAGGAAGATGACGTCCCAGGCAACAGGATACTCCGCGCCTCCGAAGCTCTCCCCGCTCGATCAGGTGAGAGGGCTGACTCAGATGGCAGAATCTTGGGATTCTTCAATCGATGCTTTAATGCTTGAATGGGATCGATGCGATTCAACAATCACCATTGATTCTTTCAATGGATGGATAGCGGGTTTCAAAACCCCCACCTTATTTTTAACATAAATTCCCTTCCTAATGACGGCGCGACCATTCCTCCTTCGCTTCAACTACCTCGACTTACGACAGCTCTCGTTTGCACCGTCATGCCAATGGCCGGTTCACTGGCAGATACACATTACAACAGCACACTCGAAACCTAGCGAATAAGACCCTCACATCTATGGCGAACAAAGCCTCGTCTCGCCTGCAGACCCCAGTAGATCGCAACGTCAAGAATGTCGTACTAGGAGATTTGCTATTCAAGCCTTGGTACCAGTCTATTTACCCGGAAGACCTCGTCGCCAAGGACACGGAATGTCTATACGTTTGCCGCTGGTGCTTTCGGTATTCCTGTGACGGAGCTGCCTTCGCGGCGCACACCCGCGCCTGCGAGCATCGCACGACGCCGCCCGGTACCAAGGTTTACGACAATGGCGGATATGCGGTATGGGAGGTCGACGGCCAGGGGCACAAACTTTTCGGACAGAACCTCTCTCTCTTTGCCAAGCTCTTCCTCGACCACAAAACGGTCTTCTTCGATGTCGCAACCTTCCTCTACTACATTCTCACCTTTACCGATCCCGACAACCCGGACAACTACCATGTGCTCGGATTCTTCTCCAAAGAAAAGCTGTCCTGGGATGCGAACAATCTCGCCTGCATTCTAGTCTTCCCACCATACCAGCACAAACAACTGGGGAAGTTGCTGATGGGTGTCAGCTACAAGCTCAGCGGCTGGGACGTCGAAGGTGGATACATCGGTGGACCGGAGAAGCCCCTCAGTGATCTAGGCCAGAAGAGTTATAACCGATTCTGGGCGGAGCGTATCGCGCGATACTTGCTGCGCGACAAGTATGGTGATAACCTCGCTGAACCTGGTCTACTGAAACCCGCGACTCTCTCGAAAGCCTCGCGCAAAAGACCGGCACGCGAACACATGACGGTCGAGGAAATTGGCCGGGGGACGGGAATGTTGACCGAAGACGTGATTACTGCTATCAAGAGCATGGGCGTTGTTGCACCGGAAACCTCCCCGAAGAAACGCAAATTGAGCCGCCTTTCTGGGGATCACCATCTCAACCAGGGTCCAACGATGATCATTCGCAAGTCGGATGTGTGGGAATGGGCTAAATCCCACAATCTGTCGCTGGATGACCCGGTAAGGGAAGAGGGCTTTGTGGGCGACTGGTCTCTTAGGGCTCTCTCGGAGGGCCAGAGCACCGCATCGTCGGAGGACTGATCTTTTGATTTTCTTTGATGTACGATAGTTTACTTGAACCCTAACGATGGCAATGACAATAAAAGTTTACAAGATTCTACTTTATTATTATTGGAAATCGTCAAACAATAGCTTTGTGCTGCGTGAATTTTCTTTTTTGGATTGATAGGGCTTCGGCATCTAAAAAATGCCCCAGTCCGTGATCCTTCTAAGCCTTTCCATGATATGCCTGACTTCATAAACGAACAGCGCATTACTCGTCCATACCAGCAGGGCCACCCTGCTTACCCATCTGCCGGGCCTTCAGCAGCTCGTCACACAGAAGGAGGTTTGCTGCGATACCCGTGCTGGAGGCAATGCAGTTGCGCAGGACACGGTAAGAGTCGAAAACACCCTCCTGCACCGGGTCCATAGGCTCGCCCGTAACCAGGTCCAGACCGGCACTGTTACCATTGTCGTGCTCATCCTGGATAGTAGCCAGGGAATCTTGGATGTCGTGGCCCGAGTTGGCGGCGAGGGTCTTGGGAATGACCAGAAGCGCGTCAGCGAAAGCGTCAACGCCCCACTTGGCCTTGCCCTTGACAGTTTTGCGGAAGTTTTCAGACTTCAGGTGGGTAGCACAAGCCATTTGGAATGCTCCAGCACCAGGGATGACGCAGCCATCGACAATGGTGTTGTAGACAGAGCGCAGGCCATCACGGACAGCCTCCTTGACCTGGGCGATAGTGTGCTGGTTGGGTCCCTTGATAAGGATAGTGACGGACTTCGGATCCTTGACCTCTTCAACAAAAGTGAACTTCTCTTCACCCAGCTGGTGTTCGTAGACCAGACCGGCCCACCCGAGCACGTCAGGCGTCATGTCGTCCACGCTGTTCTGCGCGATACCGCCGCACACCAGCTGGAGACGCTCCATGTTTCTCCGCTTGGCTCTCCGAAGAGCAAAGATGCCATTCTTAACAAGAACGTCCAAGCTGAGGGGATCGATACCCTTCTGGTTGATGACAACAAATCCCTTTTTCGGGTCATTGCCACAAACCTGCTTCTTCAGATCCACAATCTTCTGCAGCTTCGCATCGACAAACTTGCGCTCGCTCTCCACCAGCTTGTCTCTCTGCTCAGCACTGGAGTAGTAGAAGCCGGAGTTGATCTCGGACTTCTCGTATTCCAGACTAACATTCAATGTCAAAATGAAAGCGTTCTCCACCCGTTTCGGCATGTCGGGGTGCCTGGCGCCGTGATCCAAGGCCAGACCCCGGATCAACTGCGTGTCCGATGATGTCCGGTGCTGCATCGTCATGATCTCGACCATGTGCAAATCCGGCTTCTCAGGGGCCCGGTGGATGGCGAGCACGGCATCGACAATGTCAGGGGTGAGCTTCTCAGCGAGAGCATTGTTCAGCTTCGTGGAGAGGGATGTGCGGGCAACAGAGAGCAGCAGCTCGCGGTCAATGGTGCGTTCGAGCTTGAACTGGTCGAGGAACTTTACGATGCGTTAGATTCCAGTCGATCTTTGACTCTTTAACTTTGCAATCCATAAATACCTTCAGTGCTTCAGTTTTCCCAATCTCATACCCATCGGTGATCACCCGGGGGTGCAACCCCTCCGAAATGTGTCGATCCGCCTGCTTCAGGAGCTCTCCCACCAACAGCACCACCGACGTTGTCCCATCACCGGTGATGTCGTCTTGTGCCGTGGCCGCGCGGGCAATCATGACCTTGTCTTGAGATCAGCAAGATATGGGGGATTCTCGAGGCGAATATCGTCTTACAGCCGTGGGGTTTTGAATTTGCTGCCAAATGTTAGCTTTTGCTGGATTTTTTTGAAGCTCTGGGGACCGGACATACCATCTCTCGCAGCAAAACATTTCCATCCTTCGTCAATTTGATCTGTTGTAGTTCCTCCGCATTAGAAATCGTGGTCTGAATTATTGGCGAGGATAAGGGGCCTGTTGCATACTCCGCCTGAGCCGTCCACGAGCCTAAGTTCTGTTAGGACCATGTCGATTGCATATGGGTACATAATCATGGACTCACATCTTCAGGGTTCCCGAAGGACCCAGGTTTGACTTGAGAACATCCTGGAGACCTTCTCCGGCACTGATGTTCACCTTCAAGGCCTCTCCCCGACGCTGCATGAAATGTCAGTTGTGCGGGCATACCACTGAGGGGCCATCGGGGTGATAAGTGCATACCCTCGACTCGGCCTTCGGGTTAAGCAGTTGGGTTGCAGACATCTCTGCGATAATGAATGACCAAGATCAAAACCCAAAGAGAAAATGTAATTTAAATGGGTATGAGAGAGGGGTCAACCAAGAGAGAGATGAGGCCCGCGTTGGCTCGAATGCGGTGAGCGAGATTTTGGCAAAAAGCCCACATTGACCGATTCGCACTAGCGGCGAAAAAAAAAGAGCTACCGATTTCTCGACTTTTGCCAATCTCCAGCCCATTCCCACCCACCCGCAATCCACTGAACTGCACTTTCGAGTGTACTGAGTTGGTGTTGCAAGTCCTCGTTTGGCCGATTTTGCAATTTTTTGGCCCCAGACTCTGCGCAATGGCCGACTTCCTTCTCTTCGAGGGCCCCATGGGCTACTCGCTTTTCAAAGTCGCCCACCAGGGAGACTCTGTGGGCAATCGTTTGAAAGAAGTCCAGGATGGTGTCAATGATCTTGCTAAGTTTGGCAAGATGGTCGAACTCTCGAGTTTCTTGCCCTTTGAGTATGTTTCACACTCCGATGAAGTTTCTTCCTGGCTCTCCATCTACCTTTGATCATTCGCTGACGGAGACACAGAAACAACAAGCAGGCCCTCGGTGAAATCAACGACGTCTCGGAAGGTGTTGCATCCGAAACCCTGGTTTCTTTCCTGGATCTCAACCTTCCCAAACCGAGCAAGAAGAAGAAGGTGGTTCTGGGTCTCGCCGACAAGGCTTTGGCGGGAAGCATCAAGTCAGCCTTCCCCTTCGTGGATTGCGAGACCGGCGACACCAGCGAAGTCGTCCAGGACCTGCTCCGTGGTATCCGCCTGCATGCCGGCAAGCTGCTGAAGCAACTGCGCGAGGGAGATATGGACACGGCGCAGCTCGGTCTTGGTCACGCTTACTCTCGCGCCAAGGTCAAGTTCTCGGTCCAGCGCGATGACAATCACATCATCCAGGCGATCGCTATCTTGGATCAGCTTGACAAGGCCATCAACACCTTCTCCATGCGTGTGCGCGAATGGTACTCGTGGCACTTCCCTGAGTTGGTCAAGATTGTGTCCGACAACCAGCGCTATGCCCAGATTGCACTCTTTGTGAAGGATAAGAAGTCACTGACCGACGAGAGCCTGCACGATGTCGCTGCGCTCGTCGAGGATGACGAGGGCGTCGCTCAAAGCATCATCGATGCCGCCAAGCACAGCATGGGTCAGGAGATCTCTGAGGCAGATATGGAGAACGTCATCTCTTTTGCTGAGCGAGTAGTCAGCTTGTCCAAGTACCGCAAGTCGCTCTACTCCTACTTGGTGGCCAAGATGAGCGTCGTCGCACCCAATCTTGCCGCTCTGATCGGAGAAGTTGTTGGAGCTCGCCTGATCTCCCACGCTGGCAGTCTGACCAACTTGTCCAAGTACCCTGCGTCTACGGTCCAGATTCTCGGCGCTGAGAAGGCTCTCTTCCGTGCCCTGAAGACCAAGGGAAACACCCCCAAGTACGGTCTGCTGTACCACTCGTCTTTCATCGGGCGGGCTGGCCCTAAGAACAAGGGAAGAATCTCGCGTTTCCTTGCCAACAAGTGCTCCATTGCCTCTCGCATTGACAACTTCTCTGAGGCCCCGTCGACCAAGTTCGGAGAGGCTTTGAAGAACCAGGTTGAGGAGCGCCTGGAGTTCTACGTTTCTGGTGCCGCCCCTACCAAGAACGAGACCGCTATGGTAAGTTGCAAACCAATGCCCAGAGGCTTTTGACACCGAGGAATCGTCGCTAATCAATGAACTACAGAAATCTGCCATGGATGCCGTGCTGGCCGATTTGGATGTTGATGCTGACCAAAGCGACGAGGAAATGGCGGACGCCGATGCTAAGGTGGAAAAGAAGGAGAAGAAGGAGAAGAAGGACAAAAAGGACAAGAAAGAAAAGAAGGAGAAGGCCGACAAGAGCGACAAGAGCGAGAAGAAGAAGAAGAGAAAGTCGGACGCCGGCGAGGGCGAGTCGGACAAGAAGAAGAAGCGCAAGCATGACACGGATGCGGAGCCTTCGAAGAAGAAGCAGAAGGCATAGACGCCTTGTTTCTTGGGACTGGGAGTCTTGTCATGGCGTTGGGTTTATCTCTTTTTCTATGCTGTTCTTCACGACTCAGTGGGCTTGGGGATTTGTAAATTATTCAATCCAGACCATATTTGCTAAAACTGGCTGTAGCTCATTGCTTCGCGTGCCTTTCTTTTCTGTAAATATTGGAGTATATCAAGTAAATGACTGAGGTCGCCTGTGGTGCCTGTAGTATAGTGACGAGTCTGCTACAGGAACTTACTTCCCTTACCCCACAATCCGATGCTGCAAGGCCGAAGTCCGATGAGAACACCCCCTCCCTACGATGATCTCCGCTCGATGCGGACTACAGAACCATGAAGGCCTCCATGTCTTCGGTGAGCGGTGCTAACCCCATTTTCTGAATGAGATACGGAGGGTTGGTCCGTTGTGACGCCCACACTACGTCCGCTTTCAGCGCGATGAACCCGAGTCGACCGCCATATTTCTCGCCCAAGCGCAAGCGAGAGTCTTCCGAATCAGACTGCTACAGCTCATCAGCATCGCCAACATCCACAGTCTCGATCGTTAGCTTCCAGGAAGCTCGACTTCGCGAGGACGAAGTGGGGCGACATAGTCCTCGCGCGGCGGTGGCTGGGCGTTTTGGAGAATTAGCCATTCGTGGAGAGCTTCTCTCCGACTCAGGTCTCTCGACCAGCGATTTCCAGCGTCAACGAGTGGCCCTGCCCTCACAAAAGCGATGTGTCGCTGACCCTTGCCGCGACTCCGAGATCATGGCTGAGGGTGCACCGACCCTCAGTACCGAGTCCAATAATGAAAGTCACGCCCTGTCCTCTGAGCCGCCCGCGAAAGGCCCTAATGACCATACGACTGCCTTGAATACGTCTCCTTCAAAGAGAAAGGCCGCACCGCCCTCTCGCAAGCAGCAGACTCTCACATCACCGTCCAAGATACGCAAGACACGACCTTCACCACCTCTTACAGACACCCCGTCAGAGGATCCTCTTACTTGGCATGATTCTGAGATAACGGGTCACAACCCCACAGACCCAACTGATGACGGCTACGGAATTAACGGGGTTGGATTTAAACCTACCGCGACGATTGCTTGGGCGAGGTCTCAAAAACGACAGAAGCAAGTCGCCGAGTGGAAGACCCGCGAAGCTCGGGAGGCCCGTGAGAAGCGAAGAGAAAAGAGGGGGAAGGTGTCGGCTTGGACAATACGCGCAGCATTGACAAGGGCGCGCTTCAAAAACGAGTCAAATTTGACGTATAAGCCAGACACATACACGTTACGATTCCCAGAACAGCAGTCTTATTCGGTGTTTTTCCTGTGATGACAATTTGGGTGTCTAGGAGCAGGACTTGTGGTATTTTGGTAATATGCTTGATGATATATGGACTCTGGGGAGAGAGCTATAATACAGAGACGACTTTATGATATGATGTCGATCCTTGGATCGCAATATACAGTTTTGGATACACACCCATCAACTCCAAGACTCCCGAATTGAGGAATGAAAGCTACCAGAACTTGTAGTTGGAGAGCTTCGTCCAACTCTTCTTTTCTTCCGCCACGCGTGCCCGCATGGCCTCCTCCGCAACCTTCTCTTTCTCCTGCTGTTTCTTGAATTTAAGCGCTTGCATTAATTCGACTGCTTGCTTCATGCCGTCCAGCTCTTCGATTCGGCGTCTGCGGCAGAATTCGTACGCGGCCAAAGATGTGATGGCGAAGACACCCACGGCCCAGTTGCCTGCAGACCATAATGACGGTAGCCCTAAGTGCACATATTAGTCTCCAATGCTCAATATTTCGCTGCTTCTTCTTCTTCAACCACAAGGGAACTTTATACCTCCGAATATGCCTCGAATTCCACCAATTCCGAACCCCACACCGATGCCAGTCATCAGCGACTCGCGCGCACATGGTGCTTTGTAAAATGACGACACCTCTGAGAGAGACATCGATCCAACAACCTCAGAGTATGACACATCCTTTGAACTTTTGCCTGGGGGCTTGTATGTCGCATTCGCCAGCACATTCACAGGCTCTTCGGGGTTTCCGAAGGCATCCCATAGCTTCCCAACTTGCGATTGAGAGAGTTGATGTTTGGACTGGTTTGGGGCGGTTGATGGGGTGTTGGCTGTGGAATTACCAGCCTCCTGGGGAGACATGGGGTCTTGTGAATCGTCTGCCATTTTGGTTGAGGATATACTGGCGTTAATCTCTCACGACCAAAGACGATCATTGAACTCGGAAAAGCTAATCATCCGCGCGGTCCTAAAAAAGATAGTTATTCCGAAAGGGCTGACTAACCCCGTCGACGCGCCGACGCGAACGCGTCGGAAATCCGATTGACTCGATTAGAGAGATGCTGCAGGCCATTGCTGGTCCCTCTAAGCAACGCTATCCCCAGAGCCAGGATCAAATATCCCGTTCATTCTCAGAGCCTGGTTGACCCAATTACTCTCTTTCTTTCCTTCCACACATTGCGCATTTCATGGTCTACCCAGTGCCCGCCCTTTCAGCTGAAGTACCTTGAAAACGCTTCGGCGACATTGTCGCAATGCCTTCCCGCAAACCCAGCAAGTACGGGAACAAGTTCCGATCCAACACTTCCTCCGCAAAGCCACGACGAACAAAAACGGTCGAATTCGCCTCCCTACGGTCCACCGAAGCAACCTCCCAAGATGAGAAATTCGAGGCCATTCGATTGACCAACAGCATCGATGAAAACCTCGGTTTCCCGCGGTTTGAGTCCGGCGAGACGAGGACTGGGTGGCTCATCAACATGCATAGCACGAGCATAGAGGACCCCAATGTACCCGGTGGTCGTGCCGGTGTCGACTACTACTTTCTCCAAGATGACGGAGGGAGCTTCAAGGCGACGGTGGAATATGACCCATACTTCCTCATTGCGGTCAAGAAAAACAACGAAATTGAGGTGGAAGAATGGTGTCGGCGGTCGTTCGAGGGCTCTATCAAGAAATTTACGCGACTAGAGAAGGAAGACCTGAATCTTCCGAACCACCTTCTCGGTCACCGGAGGACTTTTATCAAACTGAGTTTCGCCAACGTGAGCGACCTCCTTGAGGTCCGAAGGACACTTCTGCCTTTAGCAGAGAAGAACAAGAAGAATGCGAATCTGATGGACACCTACGCCGAGGTTACCAGGTTGGTGCTCAAAAGCTTTGGTTTGAACAGAGATAAATCGTGGCTAATCCGGTCCCCGAACAGTACGACTGCTGGCTTCGATCTTTTTGATGACGAAATAATTAATGAGCAACGACCTAATGGCAACATGCAAGCGAGTGATTTTATTGTTGATATTAGAGAATACGACGTCCCATACCATGTTCGAGTGTCAATTGATAAGGGTCTGTGGTTCTACTCTTGCGGGCGAGAATTTCAGGCTGACACCTCACAGACATTCGCATTGGGAAGTGGTACGACGTCAAGGCAAAGCATGGCGTGATATCTTTGACCTGCCTTGAAGAACGACTTCAGCGAGCCGATCCTGTCGTTCTTGCGTTTGATATTGAGACCACGAAACTACCTCTCAAGTTTCCAGATGCTGTGATTGATCAGATCATGATGATCTCGTATATGATTGATGGGCAAGGGTTTCTGATCACCAACCGAGAGATTGTGTCTGAGGACATCAGCGATTTCGAGTACACCCCCAAACCGGAGTACAATGGTCCTTTTGTGATCTTCAACGAACCTGATGAGAGAGCAGTGCTGGAACGGTTCTTTGAACACATCAAGATCGCCAAACCCACCGTCATTGCCACATACAACGGTGACTTCTTCGATTGGCCGTTTGTCGAGGCAAGAGCCAGTGTTCAGGGAATCGACATGTACTTGGAGATCGGCTTTAGGAAGAACAGCGAGGACATCTACCAAAGCGGCAATTGTGTCCACATGGATTGTTTCGCATGGGTCAACCGTGACAGTTATCTTCCTCAAGGAAGTCGTGGTTTGAAAGCCGTGACTGTTGCAAAGCTTGGCTACGACCCAGATGAGCTTGACCCCGAGCTGATGACACCATACGCGAGCGAGCGGCCCCAGACTCTGGCTGAGTACTCTGTTTCTGACGCCGTCGCCACATATTACCTGTACATGAAATATGTCCATCCCTTCATCTTCTCGCTTTGTACGATCATTCCCCTCAACCCAGACGACACATTGCGAAAGGGAACCGGAACCTTGTGTGAGATGCTGCTCATGGTGCAAGCGTATGAGCACGACATAATTCTGCCCAACAAACACAAGGATCCAACGGAGGCGTTTTACGAAGGTCATCTCCTTGAGTCAGAAACCTACGTGGGTGGACACGTGGAAAGTATTGAGGCTGGTGTCTTTCGAAGCGACATCCCTGTCCCTTTCTCTGTTGATCCCACTGCGATCGATGAGCTTCTCAGAGACTTGGACCACGCTCTCAAGTTCAGCATTGAGGTCGAAGAAAAGAAATCCCTCGACGACGTTGCGAACTACGAAGAGGTCAAAGGGCAGATTGCAAAACTTCTGCTTGATCTGAGGAACAACCCGAACCGGGATGAGGTGCCATTCATCTACCACTTGGATGTCGCTTCCATGTATCCCAACATCATGATCACCAATCGATTGCAGCCAGACTCGATGATTGAAGAGTCGAACTGTGCCGCCTGCGACTTCAATCGACCCGGCAAAACTTGTGACAGGCGGATGCCCTGGGCCTGGCGAGGTGAATTCCTGCCAGCAAAGCGCGATGAGTACAACATGATCCGACGTGCAACGACCAACGAACGCTTTCCAAGCCGAACCAAGACTGGTCCGATGCGGTCATTTGGTGATTTGAGCATTGAAGAACAGGCCGGAGTGGTGAAGAAGCGGCTGCAAGATTACAGCAAAAAGATCTACCACAAGATTCACGACAGCAAGACGATGGAGCGAGAGGCTATCATCTGCCAACGAGAGAATCCCTTCTATGTCGATACTGTCCGCAGTTTTCGTGATCGAAGATATGATTTCAAGGGCAAGCAGAAGGTCTGGAAAAACAAGACTGATTCGCTGCAATCATCCGGCGCTTCGGCGGCTGAGATCGACGAGGCAAAGAAGATGATCGTCCTTTTCGATTCCCTGCAACTTGCACACAAGGTCATTCTCAACAGTTTCTATGGTTACGTGATGCGAAAGGGCTCTCGTTGGTATTCGATGGAAATGGCTGGCGTCACCTGTCTGACAGGCGCCCACATTATCCAAATGGCAAGAGAGCTTGTTGATCGTATTGGCCGTCCCCTGGAACTGGACACTGATGGTATCTGGTGTATGCTTCCCGGCACATTTCCCGAAAACTTCTCTTTCACCTTGAAGAATGGAAAGAAGCTGGGGATCTCGTACCCTTGTGTCATGCTCAACCACCTCGTCCACGGAAAGTACACAAATCACCAGTACCAGGCACTTGTCGACCAGTCCACCTTCAAGTATGAGACACACAGCGAGAACTCTATTTTCTTTGAAGTCGACGGGCCCTACAGGGCAATGATTCTCCCAACGTCCAAGGAAGAAGACAAGAACCTCAAGAAACGATATGCGGTTTTTAACCACGACGGATCTCTGGCTGAACTCAAGGGATTTGAAGTCAAGCGAAGAGGAGAGCTGAAATTGATCAAAATCTTCCAGACTCAAATCTTCAAGTTCTTCTTGGAAGGCACCAATTTGGCCGAGACATATGCCGCCGTGGCTCGAGTGGCAGACCGGTGGCTGGATGTGCTTTATGAGCATGGCGCCACCCTAGCCGACGAGGAGCTGATCGATCTCATTTCGGAGAATCGGAGTATGACGAAGACCCTTGAGGAATATGGAAACCAAAAGTCAACCTCCATTACCACTGCCAGGCGCCTGGCAGAGTTCTTGGGCGAGCAGATGGTCAAGGACAAGGGTCTCAACTGCAAATACATCATCTCATCCAGACCGAGAAACACTCCTGTCACCGAAAGAGCCATTCCAGTGACTATTTTCTCAGCGGAAGAAAATGTCAAGCGGTTCTTTTTGCGCAAATGGTTGAAGGATGACCCGGCTGACATGGATCCTCGGACTGTCATCGATTGGGACTACTACCTGGAGCGTCTAGGGTCGGTAGTGCAGAAGCTGATCACCATTCCAGCTGCACTTCAGAAACTTCGCAACCCCGTGCCCCGGGTTGCGCACCCAGATTGGTTACAGCGACGCATCAACTCGAAGGATGATAAGTTCCGGCAGAAGAAGATGACGGACATGTTTGGAAAATGGGACAAGGCGCCGCTATCTTCAATATCCACCAACATCTTGGACCACCGTGTCCAGCATGCTGGCGACATGGATGAAGTCATTGCGAGCTCGACTCAGAAGCTCAAATCATCCCCCAACAACAAGGTGTCTCAAAAGAGAAAGCACCCCGAGAGTGCACCGAAAACAGCACTTGACCCGTTTGCCAGTCTCCCCGCGATCATGCCATCCATTTCAAAAGACTATCAAGGTTTCCTGAAGTACCAGAAGCAAAAGTGGAAGATCCAGAAACAAGCACGGGTTCGCCGCCGCCAGCTGTTCGGCGAACGACCAAACGCTGCGTCAGACTCCTTGAGTAACTTCTTCCGCAACCAAGCACAGATGTTGTACATCAGTACTTGGCAGGTTCTGCAGCTTTGTGAAACAGGTCGGCCAGGGATTGTGCGAGCTTTTGTATTAATTGACCAGAAGATCCACGCTCTGAATGTCAAGGTTCCGAGGCAGTTCTTTGTGAATATGAAGCGAGATTCACTTCCTGATATTGAGGTGCCGGACTGCGAAGTCGAGAAGGTCAACCACACTCTGCCCAATGGCCACCCCTCGGTTCACCTCTTCAAGATGTCTTTGTCTGAGGACAAGTTTCTAGAAGAGACCGACAAGATGGATGTCCTCTTTCAGCATCCTAGCGTCGAGGGTGTTTACGAGCGACATATCCCTTTAAGTGTTCGCGCCGTGCTCAAGCTTGGAAGCCACTGTACCTTTGACGAAGAGCAGCGTGGTGTTCTCGGAGAAGGGTTGGAACGAGGGTTTGACCTCTCATCGTTGCTCCATACTTCGTCTGACAAGCCATATCTGATGGATTCGTCTCTGGCATACCACTACCTGTACCATGTTGTCTCTGGTGATCGACAGGTCTTTGCCCTCTTCTCAACAACAAAGAGTGAGGCACATATCGTCATTCTCAACCGTACGAGGGATGTTCAGGGTCTTCCGAACGTTGACAAGGTCTACTCTGAGCTCCTTACACGAAAGCTGCAGGCCACGGCTGGCGACGAGTCGCAGAATGCATTCGAATACCAAGAAAAGATCCATTTCAAGACTACCCAGGTGATGACTCGAAGAAAGGCTCACCTCGAAGTGGGTGATTTGGCCCGGAAGCTTCGCAGCGATGAAAGTCAGCCTGCCATTCTCGTCATCCAATCCCAACAAAAAGACCGCCTGTGCCACGACATCCCGATCTTGAAAGAGTATCCGATTTTGTCCGTGAAGCCCGAAGTATCAGATATGGATCTCCCCCCTCTTGGTTGGCAGTCGTTCATCGCAAAGCGCCTCGTTACACACTACCTGTATTTGGCTGCATGGATCCAACACTTGACTCTGCTTGCACGGTATGGCGACGTCCCTCTTTGCAACTTGGAGAACGACGACCCGCGTTATCTCATCGATATGTCGTATGCAAGACGGCTCCAACAAAGCAATGTGGTTTTGTGGTGGTCCGGGGGACCTCGGCCAGACCACGCGGGATACGAAAAGGATGACATTGTCGGTCCGTTAGAGAAGGTCAACATGCCATCAGTGAATGCGCCGAGTGCATATTCGACGGTGTGCATCGAGTTGGATGTTCGCAACCTCGCCATCAACACAATTCTCACTTCATCCATCATCAACGAAATGGAGGGGAGCGATACGCTTCTAGCACCCTCCGGAGATGGAGCGGAAGATACGGGTGTTCTCTACTCCGAGAAAGCATTTGCATCCGCCGGTGCCGTCGTTTTGAGAGAGATGGTCAAACACTGGTGGACGGAGGCATGTGCCGGCAACAGCATGGCCGATATCATGGTCCAGCACTTGATTCGATGGGTGGAGAGCCCCGTGTCGTGTCTCTATGACCGTTCTCTTCACAATTATGTGCGATTACTGTCACGGAAGTCCTTCCAAAGGCTTATGGCGGAGTTTAGACGTGTTGGGTCGAATGTCATATTTGCCAGCTCGACGCGGCTCCTGCTTCAGACGACAAAGACGGAGGTTGGGAACGCTTATGCCTACAGCCAATATGTCCTGAAGTCGATCCGGGCCAACCCATCCTTCCATTTCATCGACCTGGAGATCAAAGAGTATTGGGACTACCTTGTGTGGTATGACGAATATAATTACGGTGGCAGGGGCTGCCGGGAAGTCATCGAGGCCGACCACCAAGAGCTTGAAACCGTCATGCATTGGCAGCTGAGTCGGTTCCTACCGATGCCAATGCAAACGATCTTCCACGACTGGGTGGTCGAGTACATTGAGCTGATGCACAGCTTGAAACGGCCCGATCTTCCAGACAGAGATCTTTCGTTGACGCCCCGTCTCACGCAGATTCCCCTGCGTGGCGGCGAAGGCGACAATGATGAGATCACTGCGGTGCTCGCAGACCGGTTCTCCAAGCCATTAAAGAAGCAGATCTCAGGTCTGATCCGACGGCAGCGAGATGAGATGCTCCACCCGGAGCTCGTCTCTGACTACACCTTCCCCGTTTTGCCGGGGGTGCTGGTTAATCCCAAGGACGATAAACGCAACCCAGCGCTGGAGCTGGTGAAGCTTCTCATGCAAGTGCTGAGTCTTTCCAAGACCACGACACTGGAATCACGATTACTGCGCCGAGAACTGCTAGCCCTGTTCGAGGTGCGCGAATTCAGCAAGGAGGGCCGATTCGAGAACCCCAGTGCCAGTCTGAAACTGCCTGAACTGACCTGCAATGCCTGCTGCCTGATCCGAGACCTTGATCTCTGCCGAGACGAAGACGTGCTCCCAGATCCCGGCTCAGACACTAGCAAAACACCCAAGCCGTGGCGCTGCCCCTTCTGCGAGACTGAATACGATCGTTTGGCGCAGGAGGAGTTCCTTATTGGTCAAGTGCATGGCCTGGTGGTTGAATGGCAGACGCAGGATCTGAAATGTTCCAAGTGCGGTGGCCTTAAGGTCAGTGACTTCATGGAGCATTGCTCGTGCAGCGGCACCTGGGTTGCGACCGTCGATCTCAAGGAGGCGGAGAAGAAACTACGAGTGCTGGAGAGTGCAGCCAAGTTCCATGGCCTACAGCTGCTCGAGAATATCGTCGGGGATGTGCTGGCCCGAATTTAAGAATTTTTCTTGTTGCAATTACCTGCATTGCGTGTCTTTTATGCATTGTTGTGTCTAGGGGAGTGTTTTCTGGGGTGTTTTCTGGGAGTCTGGCGCCAACCGGCGGGTTTGCGTGTAAATAGCATGTCGACGACGATCCCTCGTCGATCCCCGCGATAACACCAGCGCTGAGCCTAAATTCCACGTATTTCCTTCTCTTCTTCTTTTCCATGTGATCTGTGCTGGTTACACCCCAAGTGTTGTTCCCTTCCACTCCTCTCGCTTTGCCCGCAAATCCCCCTCGTAGCGCCCCGCAGTTGCGGTCAGACTCAGTCCACACCAAACAACCACATCACCCACCAACTGGGAGAACATCGACCCCCCGCAGTTGGATACCAAGCAAGTTCCACCTTGCCGCCCGGCTATCAGTTTTGCCTTGTCGTACCTGGGCGGGGCCGAGATGGGCTATGCTCGAATGAGGCTGACTCTTTCTTTCTGTCTTCGGCATGGCCACAGGTACATATTTAACGCCGTATATACCGATCGCTTGATCCTTTGATATTGCACTCAGCCCTACTGCGAGTGATCCCTCGTGCACCGTTCGTCCCACTCGATCCCACACCGCACACCGCATTATACACTTCGCGCACTTGCCTTGGATCCAAACATGGCGTCGCAATCTACGAGCAGTCAGAGACCGGTGGAGCCGTGCCGATACAAGACAGGAAAAACGCTGGGAGCGGGCTCGTACTCGGTCGTGAAGGAGTGCGTGCACATCGACACCGCTCGCTACTATGCGGCCAAGGTGATCAACAAGCGCCTGATGGCCGGGCGCGAGCACATGGTATGCCCTTGTTCTTAGGGGGATTGTAAAGGCCATGGCGATAGCCGCGAACGAGGACGCTAACGGCCATCTCCCGGTGTGTTTTTACAGGTCCGCAACGAGATAGCAGTGCTGAGACGGGTGTCCGTAGGCCACCAGAACATCCTCACGCTGGTCGATTACTTTGAAACTCAGAACAACCGTGCGTTTTGCTCCATGACCGCCAGACGGACTTGCCACTGACCCCGCCGCGTACAGTGTATCTGGTTACTGATCTCGCCTTGGGTGGGGAGCTCTTTGACCGTATCTGCCGAAAAGGCAGTTACTTCGAGTCCGATGCCGCGGATCTCGTTCGGGCGGTACTCTCTGCCGTGGCTTATCTCCATGACCATGATATTGTACACCGTGACTTGAAGCCTGAGAACCTGCTGTTCCGCACCCCGGAGGACAATGCGGATCTTCTGATTGCCGATTTCGGTCTGTCAAGGATTATGGACGAGGAGCAGTTTCATGTCCTTACCACGACATGCGGAACTCCGGGGTACATGGCGCCGGAGATCTTTAAGAAGAGCGGGCACGGCAAGCCAGTGTATGTCGACTGCCTATTTATGTGGATTGGAATATAATCCCCTTGTTGTGATAGCTGACCCTCTGCTTCCAGTGATATCTGGGCGATCGGCGTCATCACTTACTTCCTTCTGTGCGGGTACACACCATTCGACCGCGACTCGAACCTGGAAGAGATGCAGGCGATCCTGGCGGCGGACTATTCATTCACGCCGCTGGAGTACTGGCGCGGCGTATCACAAGAGGCGCGCAACTTCATCAACCGCTGCCTCGCCACCGACCCGCAAGTCCGCATGACCGCGCACCAGGCCCTGCAACACCCATGGGTCAACCCGCCGCACGACACGACGCAGACCCGCACCAACGAGGACCTGCTGCCCACCGTCAGGAAGAACTTCAACGCTCGCCGCGTCCTGCACCGCGCCATCGACACCGTGCGCGCCATCAACAAGCTGCGCGAGGGCGGCGGCTTCATGATGGACGGCGCTTTGAGCATTGATCCCAAGCCGGAGCGCGTCAATGGCGACGAGGTCGTCGAGGAGGAACACCATGCTCCTCCTGCCCCTGCGGAAGCCGCCGCACAGGAAAACAATCCCCCTCCGGCTGCAGCTGCCCCTGCTCGTCCCATACAGATGGATAGTCGTGGAAATGCCCGCGGCCAGACCGAGGAGCAGATCCGTGAGCAGGAGCGCAAAGTTAAGGAGATGGTGACTGGGCTGTGGAGCCGCGGCCGTCATGCGAAATAATCTCTTGCCATGTAAGCCCTTTTTTTTCTTTAGCTTTCTGGTTTCCATGTTGGATATCAAGTGTGGTCTCGTTGTTATAGCTGGTTATATCCCAATCGGGGTCGCTCCTTTTGGCTACTTTGGGCTTTTTGCCTATTTTACTCTCATGAGAGATGAATGCTTGGTTTTTCAGAGAGGACTGATTTCTTTCACTGAGGTTGGATTGTCTTTGTTATAGTTGAATTGTAGTTCAACCCTCAAGTAATGGTGCGCCATAGCCAGCCACCCAGAAACGGTATTAATCCCCGGTTCCGAAAAGAGAATAGCCGATAAAAGAAGAAGAATAAAAGAATAAAAACAGAGCATCAGTCGTCATAATCATGGCCAGGAAGGACACGATCAGGCCGCACCCATGATCTCCCGACCATCGTCTAAAGAGAGGACCCAGGCCCGCCATTCTTGCCATTGCGCAAAGTCGGCACTCGCCTTGAGGCCCTGGTACTTGACAGTGCGGAATTCAGAGACCTGATCCCAGGGCTTGGTGGCGCTGGAGCTCCTGCCGGTTGTACCACGCAGCAGTCTCCGCGCAACGCTGCCAGCGCCGCCATCCCACCCGGCTTTACGCATGAGGCTCTCGACCGTTTCTTCTTTCGTCCAGCCCTGTTCGACGGGGACGTCGGGCAGGTAGGTGGCCCCGTAGCGGCGGCCGTTGTGGATGAAGGAAATGCGGAGTCCGTGGGTTCCGAGAACCCAGTCCATGGCATTGGTGCAGGGCTCAAAAGAGCCTAGAAGAGTTAGGGAGCATGAAAGCGAGGGAAGAAGGGATTTAGGGATTGGGGAGAAGCGGGTGTCGTCAAAGGCCCTGTATTCAACAACGAAATTAGCTTGGCCCTGAACTGGAAAGGGAAAGAAACATACGAGGTCAGGGCATAGGATTTCAACCCGCCTGAGAGCTCCTGCCCATCGAACGTGCCGATGCACCCACGCAGAGACTTGCTTCCGCCCTGGGACACCGTATTCCACGTCACAAACAGCGGATACCGCTGTTCCGCTTTTTGCTCCCGCAAACCAGGCGTCTCCGGTTGTGTGGCCGGCGTGGTGACGATAGAAGAACCCGAATGCAGCGAGTTGGTCGATGTATTAGATATGGCAGACGGCGTAGTGGCTGCGCTGGACGAATTGGACGAGCACTGGCCTTGAAGACGACTGAAACTCGGCAGTTTCAAGCCCTTGGGTCGACTACTCGATGTCTGGGACGACTGCTGGACAGGAGTTTCCTCGTCCTCGTCGTCATTTACAGACTCCCTGCAAGCATCTCCGGCTCTCCCTCCCTGCGTAGGTACAGTCTCATTCCTCTTCTGGTCCTCCAGGCTCACAAGCTTCTTAGTTTGCTCATGCTGTTCCCACAGCGCTTCTACGGCTGCCAAGCTGGCGGGCTCGCGGCCCTCAAAGGAGGCGGACAGGCACTCGAAGCAATAATAGCACTGGGCTGCACTCGCCATGTCGGCGAGGGTATATCTTCTGCTCGCTGCTCACCGTTCTTCCCGTTGTCTTTCAGGTCTGCACTGCTGCACCACTTTCAGATCCTTGGGAACAACCACGAGTCTGGGGTTCACAAGGCGATCTCCGCAAGGGTCCGGGGGCGATAAGATAGGATCCTCCCTTATCACGACTGAAACAGATCCAAGAATAACGCTGTCAGGGGAGAGGCTCGGGGTAGTGCTGGAAAGACCTGAGGACAAACCGGGGGCAGCAGCGGACGAAACGAGCAAAACACAGGGAGAGCGAGCGAGCGAGAAGCAAGTGCCCGCGCGGAGGAGGGGAGACCGGTGGCATCACGTGGCTCTGAGATAAGAACTGGGTTATGTAAGTCCTACCTACCTAAATGGGAAGGCGCCGGGTACCTTGTGTGGGCACTGTGGATACGCTTCCTAGTAAGTATTGGGTGCCCCCTATACCCTGAAGCAGACAGCTATACTGTTGGAAGAAACTCGGTCATGGAGAAGATTCATAATATGGACAAACAAATATGGACAGAAAAGGACGCCAGTTGTTGAACTTTTCCCCTTGAACAAACAAAATCCCCCGTCGCTGTTGAAGAAGCGCGTGAGGTTTCAAAGCCAAAAAAAAAATCAGTGCTCGATGCAACAAAATTCCCGTGTCCCAGATGACTCGCGTCAGGTTGAAAAAGCAGTCCGGTATATAACCCCGTGAAACGCACCGTGTGATATTTTCTTTTCGTACGCAATGATGTTGAACTCGATCCGAATTAGATCTTTCTCTCCCTCTTCGTCTTAGCCTGTAGGCGGCATTTAGACGGGCAGAGGGAAGGTGCTGGCCCATTCGGCAATCTCCTTGCGGAGGGCAAGGATCTCAGGGACAGACTCGGAGGCAACCTTAGCCTTGAAGTCCTTGAGACGGTTGGCCTCCTTGGGCAGCTCGGCCTGCACGCTCTTGCAGATGTTGATGCTCTGGTCGATGTAGCGAGCGATGCGCTTGAACTCCTCCTCACCCATGCCACGGGTGGTCATAGCCGGCGCACCAATGCGGATACCGCAGGGAGTGAGGGCGGACTTGTCACCGGGGATGGAGTTCTTGTTGCAGGCAATGTTGATCTGCTCCAGAACAGCCTCAACACGAGCACCGTCCAGACTCTTGGGGCGGAGGTCCAGGAGGACCATGTGGCTGTCCGTGCCGTCCGAGACGAGCTTGTGGCCCAGAGCCTTGAACTCGTTCTCCAGCGCCTTGGCGTTCTTGATGACCAACTCCTGGTACTGCTTGAACTCGGGCGAGGCGGCCTGCTTGAGAGCGACGGCCAAAGCAGTGATGGTGTGGTTGTGGGGGCCACCCTGGTGACCGGGGAAGACCGAGAAGTTGATGGGACCCTCCAGGTCATACAGGATCTCCTTGCCGGTCTTGTCGGTGCTGCGCACACCCTTGCGGAAGAAGATCATGGCACCACGGGGGCCACGGAGAGACTTGTGAGTGGTGGTGGTCACCACATCGGCGTACTCGAACGGAGAGGGAATGACACCAGAGGCAATCAGACCCGAGATGTGGGCCATGTCAACAATGAGGTAGGCACCGACCTTGTCAGCGATCTGGCGCATGCGCTTGTAGTCGATCAGACGGCAGTAAGCGGAGGTACCGGCAACAAGGCACTTGGGGCGGTAGAGCTCAGCGTTGGCCTCGAGGGTGTCGTAGTCAATGATGCCGGTCTCCAGGTTGACACGGTAAGGGAAGGTCTCGAAGTAGGTCGAGACTGCAGAGATCCTGGAGAGTTCGTCAGCAAAAATTGAAACTGAAGTTTCAACCAAGCTAAGCTTACTTCTTGGAGGGGGTCTGGTAGCCGTGGCTCAAGTGACCACCGTGGGGAAGGTCCAAGCCCATCAGACGGTCATGGGGGCGCATGAGGGCCTGATAGACCTGCAAGTTGGCTGGGCTACCACTCAGGCACTGAACGTTGACACCCCACTTGGCAGGGTCCAGGTTGAAGGCCTTGAGGGCACGCTGCTGGCAGGTGATCTCAATGGTGTCGATGTGCTGGTTGCCACCGTAGTAACGGGCACCGGGGTAACCCTCAGAGTACTTGTTGGACATGGGAGAACCAAGGGCATCGAAGACAGCGTGGGAGGTGAAGTTCTCCGAGGCGATCAGGACGACCGATTCACGCTGGCGCTGGATCTCTTGTTCCTGCATGACAGCAAGAGTCAGTACTGTCGTGTTCGATTACATTTTGCAACACATTGGATGCAATTGGATCAATTCCAAAGAGAATCAACATACCATGACCTGCGCGATCTCGGGGTCAGTCTCCTTGAGAGACTTGTGCATTTGCTGCGAGGCATGAGTCAACGATCTAGATCCCAATAGCAGATTGGGATACTCACGTCCCGGTGGGCGTCGGAGAGAGCGTAAGCCATGATGACGGATAAGTTCTGTCTCCTGAAGAGATATTTCGAAGAGCAGAAATAATATGGGGAGGATTGAGGATGGGAAATTAGAGTGAAAAAAAAAGCGAAAGAAATGAGGGGGGGGGGGGAGGGGCGGAGAGGGATCTTCGGCTGCCTCAGGCACTACTTTTTTTTCTTCGGAGAGACGATATCGGAGACCCAAAAACGGACGGTGGGTAAGGCTCTGCCGGGCTCACTGGATTTGCTTCAATGCTAAGCTCAAGTACAATTGAATGCACAGTGTATATTCTACTACTGAAAAAATAGATTGTCCATGCAGTCCTGCAATGCTTCGTATCAAGGATGCGCCCCTAAAATGGAAAAAAAATTCGCTGAAATAATAAGAGATCCGGGTATTTCCTGTCGCAAACACCAAAAAGAAAAGAAGTCCAGAGGAATTGCTGGACTGATTAGTCCCAGAATAGGTACGAGCCACGGGGCATACAGCCTCAGTATTCCACCATCTTCGTGCTATCCTCGTGGTTCATCCCTGCCCGCGCCCCAAAGTCCGAGATGACGGAGTGCAGACGGGCCACACGGTCCTCAAGCCCATCGATCTCCTTCTGTTGCTCCGCCACAGATCGATGCACATCGGGTAGCCCTTCCACTACGGTACGGGCTTTTGAAATCCGAATCTTGACGGAGCTGGTTTCTGTCGGGAGATCTTTGACATCGAGCGGCGGATGGGCAGTGGAGTCGAGGACAGCTACCTCTGGCACAGCCTGTGATGATGGGGCATTGCCGTTGTTCTCACCCCCTGGGACAGCTGTTGATGGCTGCTGAGTTTGTGATTGCGCAGGCGCGCCAGACGTGTCTGGGGCTCCTGTGACCCCAGGGGGACCACCTGCCCCATCTGAGGTTCTTTTTTGAGAGAGAAGGCGAACAAGAATTCCATGTAATGGTGGAATGATCTCAAAGGTCTGGGGTGGAGGGAAGGGCACTGTTTGTGATGATGCGGTGGTCGCGTCTTTCGAGGGCGACTCGGGCGCGGCCGAAGATTTGAATGGAGTGACAGCTGCTGGAGACCGAGAAGCCATGGTAGACCCAGATAAATCACGATGCCGAGGGAGAGAGGGCTCGACAATTGCAGATGCCGAGGAGGAGAAATGTTTAGGGAAGAGTCGGAACGCCCGGTGACGTCGGGGCAACAGAACCAAAAGCGACACCGGGCTGCCCCTCCTCCACGTTCACCGGGCCCTTTTTCGCCCTTCTGGTCTTCTCCCTCCTCTTCTCTTTTCCTCCTCTCACCATCTGTCCATAGGTAAGCAGACTGTCCCATACAAGGAATCCACTCTTTGGATCAGTAATTGATCCATGTTATGATGTTACAGGTGTGATTACGGCACTCATACCCCCACCATGGCCACGGTCGACCAGAAAGTCGCTTTGAGTATGATCGGCTGCCACCCAGGTCCCCGAACCACCCAGGCTAACGCCATTCTGCAGTTGTCATCGATGGCTGGGGTATTCCAGGCCCCCAGTCCCCGCCCCAGGGTGATGCCATCGCCGCGGCCTCGACCCCGTACATGTCCGACTTCGCCGACCCTAACTCCAAGACTGCTCAGGGCTTCTCTGAATTGGATGCCTCGTCTCTCGCTGTGGGCCTTCCCGAAGGTCTCATGGGCAACAGTGAGGTCGGTCACCTGAACATTGGCGCCGGCCGTGTGGTCTGGCAGGACAGCGTCCGCATTGACCAGACCCTCAAGAAGGGCGAGCTGAACAAGGTTGAAAACATCGCCAAGGCTTTCACGCGGGCCAAGGAAGGCAATGGCCGACTTCACCTGCTGGGTCTGGTGTCTGATGGCGGTGTTCACTCCAACATCGTCCACCTGTTCGCGCTGCTCCAGGTCGCCAAGGAAATGCAGGTCCCCGAGGTCTTCATCCACTTCTTCGGTGATGGCCGTGACACTGATCCCAAGAGTGCTGTCACGTACATGGAGAAGCTGCTCGAAAAGACTAAGGAGCTCGGTGTGGGTAAGATTGCTACGGTCGTGGGTCGCTACTACATCATGGACCGTGACAAACGCTGGGAGCGTGTCGAGGTTGGCCTCAAGGGTCTGGTTACTGGCGAGGGCGAGGACAGCTCGGACCCCGTCCAGACCATCAAGGAACGCTACGAGAAGAAGGAGAACGATGAATTCCTGAAGCCCATCATCGTTGGCGGCAAGGACCGCCGGGTGCAGGGTAGGTCAACCTGCTGAACCACGAAAGCTTCCCCGCTAATACTTTTTTCTTGCAGATGGCGATACCCTCTTCTTTTTCAACTACCGTTCGGACCGTGTCCGTGAGATCACCCAGCTTTTAGGTGACTACGACCGCTCCCCGAGACCGGACTTCCCCTACCCCAAGGACATCTCTATCACCACGATGACCCAGTATAAGACCGACTACACCTTCCCTGTTGCCTTCCCGCCGCAGCACATGGGTAACGTACTGGCCGAGTGGCTGGGCAAGAAGAGCCTCCAGCAGTGCCACATCGCGGAGACCGAGAAGTACGCACACGTTACTTTCTTCTTCAACGGTGGCATTGAGAAGCAGTTCCCTGGCGAAGTCCGCGACATGATCCCTTCGCCTCGGGTGGCTACTTACGACCTTGACCCTAAGATGAGCGCTGCTGCTGTGGGTGTCAAGATGGCCGAGCGCCTTGGCGAAGGCAAGTTCGACTTTGTCATGAACAACTTCGCCCCGCCCGACATGGTTGGCCACACTGGTGTGTACGAGGCTGCCATCCAGGGCGTGGCTGCCACCGATAAGGCCATTGGCGAAATCTATGAGGCCTGCAAGAAGAACAACTACACTCTGTTCATCACGGCCGACCATGGGTAAGTTTATTTGAGGTTCAATGTCTCACGTCCTGGGCCTGCCGCTGACCAACCTTGACAGAAACGCCGAAGAGATGATCAACGAGAAGGGCACTCCCAAAACCTCGCACACCACCAACAAGGTTCCCCTCGTCATGGCCAATGCCCCTGCGGGCTGGAGCCTCAAGAAGGATGGTATCCTGGGTGACGTTGCGCCCACCATTCTCGCTGCCATGGGCATTGAGCAGCCCGAAGAGATGTCTGGCGCTAGTCTGCTGGTAAAGGCGTAGATAAGAATTTGCTGAGAAATTTGCACATATGCGCTTGGTTATGAATCAATGAACGGGCCCTGAACGATACATTCGGTGTTGCAGTGTTGAGAGAAATATAGAGGTGTCGGGGACCAGCAATGAAACTTTATGGATGATAGAAATAGTCACGATCAATTGGCCACTTTCACTAGTACTCCATCTAGGAATATCAAGGGTATAATGTCATCCGAGATTTTGCCAGATCCATGTGCCGTGTGATGTCTGGGATCCGCACATATCGTTTTATCTGCTCAGATCCCGAGGGTGAGCCAGCGCTCGATAGTGTCTTCTTTGATTCTTTTCGGACTCTTGCGCAAATGACAAGCTCGTTAATGACCCGTCACACATAGTGGCCACTCATTCCAAATCATTTCCCACAGGCATCTGGGCGCATCCCAGCCGTGATCTCATCGGCTGAAACCTAATACGGTCATTTCTTTTCATGCACAGATTGCTGATTCCTCTTATGCCGAGGCGGAAGCCGCTGCTACTTGCTGTTGAGCCTGGGTTTGGAATTGGATCATCTAAGCGGGAGAAAGATTAGAATAGGGTCATGGTGGGGAGGACTGCATCGGTCATTACCTCGGCGCGCTTCTTCTCGCTCTTGTCCTGGCCAGCCTGGATCTCGCCTTCAATTCGCTTGCTGCAGACTATGTTTTAGTAGGGATTTCCGTGAGGACACGGCGGGGGCAACGAACATTTCCTTCTCAATGAACTCCAATCGACCGTTGACGGCCATGACGGCCTCGGACTTGTCTTGCTTCAATAGAACCGGACCCACAAGCTTGTAGACAGGGGCAGAATCCTCCAGCTGGGCAAATTCGCTTTGCACGCCTTGGTTTTCCTGCTGCTGCGATTCGAGTTTCTGGCGGGCGTCAACGAGGCCCTCGAGCTCTACATGCAAATAACCACAGGTTAGCGATTTTCGCCCACGAACAAAAAAAAAACATCTGTAGTGTAGACAAACCAGTCTGTAGCTGCTGAAACTCGTCCGAAAGGGCTTGGAGCTGCTTCTGGGCGTCCATGGCGAAGGCTGAAGGTGAGGTGGGAGAAGGGAAAATCAACTTCCGTCACCTCGCTCCCTTTCCCCTCCAATTCCACCCTCCCACCCAACTCTGGTTGTGTTTTTGTTTAGCTGCACGCCTGTATCTTTCTTGGTCTCTCGCATCTTCATTCCTCATCTTTCTCTCTAATTGCTGTCCCTTTTACTTGACCCGCATCGCCCGCATCCCGCGAGTCCCTTTGCTCCCCCCTCTCTCCCCGCTTTATCTCGCCCTCCGCGCTCGACTTGCCACTCCCTCACCACCACCCGACTTCCCCTAGCAACTACCGCGGCCCATTGCCAGCATGAGTAATACCGACTTCCTGGGGCGGGCGATTGACACCGTCAAGAAGGCGATCGAGAACGACAATGAGGGCGAGTACGAGAAGGCTTATCAGATGTACTACTCCGCATTGGAGTTGTTCATGCTGGCCCTGAAATGGGAGAAGAACCCTCGATCGAAAGAGATGATCCGCGCAAAGACCGGCGAGTATATGGACCGCGCGGAAAAGCTCAAGAACCACCTGGCCTCGGCGGATAATCGACAAAAACCAAGCGCCCTGGGCGCGAACGGCAAGTTGGCGCAGGGCAGTGGGAAAGGAGGGTATGCTTTGTTCCCCTTCGGTCACATTTTCCGTCTCGCTTTATCTGTGTAAACCCAAGAGGGGTTTCTCTGGGTTAGCAAGTGGGAATGTTTGGCAAATCACGAAGTGCTAACAACGCGTCGGCGGAACAGGAAAGAGGACGACGACAACAATGGCGAAGATGCGGACTCGAAGAAACTCCGGTCAGCGCTACAGGGAGCCATCTTGTCGGACAAGCCAAACGTTCAATGGGAAGATGTTGCAGGCTTAGAGAGCGCGAAGGAGGCATTGAAGGAGGCCGTCATTCTCCCCATCAAGTTCCCGCATCTTTTTACCGGCAAGCGGCAACCTTGGAAGGGGATTTTGCTCTACGGGCCCCCGGGTACAGGAAAGTCTTATCTTGCCAAGGCCGTGGCTACAGAAGCGAACAGCACATTCTTCAGCGTCAGCAGCAGTGACCTGGTGTCCAAGTGGATGGGTGAGAGTGAAAGGTGGGAGAAAACATAAATCTCAAGTGTTTTTGGTGATTTACTAACATGCACCCCCAGACTCGTTAAGCAGCTCTTCAATATGGCTCGTGAAAACAAGCCAGCAATCATCTTCATTGACGAGGTTGACGCGCTATGCGGGCCTCGTGGCGAGGGCGAATCCGAGGCATCACGGCGAATCAAAACCGAATTGCTTGTTCAGATGGATGGTGTAGGTAAAGACTCAAAAGGTGTCTTAATTCTGGGAGCAACCAATATTCCTTGGCAACTCGATGCTGCCATTCGGCGACGGTTCCAGCGAAGAGTTCACATCAGTCTACCCGACCCCAACGCACGCATGAAGATGTTCATGCTGGCCGTTGGCTCAACACCATGCCAGATGACCCAAGCGGACTACCGCACCCTGGCCGATATGAGCGAGGGCTACTCTGGTAGCGATATCAGCATCGCCGTTCAAGATGCATTGATGCAGCCAATCCGCAAGATCCAAACAGCAACACACTATAAGAAGGTTTGTCGAGTTCCCTTTACTTGGTTATACCTTTGAGGGTGAGCAGTGTATCAGTTCACTAACTCGATTTCGTTTTAGTTGGTGGTTGATGGTGCAGAGAAACTCACCCCGTGTTCACCAGGGGATGCCGGTGCAATGGAGATGACCTGGCTCAGCGTCGAAGCAGAACAGCTCCTCGAGCCGCCGCTCGTCCTCAAGGACTTCATCAAGGCCGTTCGGAACTCCAGGCCTACGGTCAGTCAGGAAGACCTCAAGAGGAATTCCGAGTGGACCGCCGAGTTTGGCAGCGAAGGAGCATGATCCTCTCCCGCAGTCGATCTGTTTCTTGTACGTCTAGACCCCCGCAACCCGGAGTCGTTTCCTACCCACCGTGGGACGGTTTTTGCTTTACCATCCCTTCTTCATGCTGGATCAATAAGGGCAGTGGGGCACTCGAATTGGAATGTCTTCTTTTCTGTAGATCCTATATCGCATACTGTCTTGTCCGCCTCCCTCCTGCGTTCTGGTCACTCATTATTGGCTCATCATTTCCGGGGTTTCTGTGAGTTTTTGGTTCGGGGGTTGGTTGTCTTGTGAAGAGTTGTTTTTTTTTTTTTTTTCAGAGCGTTTTACAGCTACCTGTTTTGGCAAATGGCGAGGCGTTGATTGAGCAAAGAATCTCTTTTTTTTCTGTGTCTACCTACTCTCGTGGTTTATTTCTTTTCTTGATAAAAAAGAGAGGGCTCAGTGGTGCATATGTCTCCCGCATTTCTACTATCGATGGTTTTCTTCCATTCCAGTTCGGGTCTTTTTGGTCAATATATGTCACAATTATGATCCTTTAGACTCCGAGTTTCTTTATCATTTATACTCTGAATCCAGTAGAAAACCAAAATATTCCTGAAATAGATTCAGTCTAGTGCTTCGAATCGATATCTATCATCGGGGGTTTCGGAGTATAAAGTTCTGACTTTGAGTCTTGCTTTTCGTCGACAACTTGTCTCATGCTGAGAGTATATACGTTCCGTTTGAACAAGATATTGAAACCCAGCCTAAGGAGTGAGGCGATAGGGGCAAGGCACAAAAATAGGAAACTATTCGGATCGTTGAATTCGGCACCAGAATGACTATCTACCTGTGCATGCTCAAATGGCTCCAACCCCGTTTCATCATGACAAAAGACAAAGGACAAACCCAGAAATTCAACGCCCAAGGAATGACAGGGCATCAACAAAAGAGCACCAGTATACTAGCAAGACATAGAGGGGAATCTCGTGACAAGAGGAGTCGACGCTGGAAGAGAGAACAGGAGAAGAAAGAAGAAGCAAGAAACATAGACATGTAGACATAGACAGGCATCATAAAAAGAAAGGGAGAGAGAAGAGCCACGGACGAAGAAGAACCTTGGAAACGAACGAAGTTTACTGACCAAGCAGGCCCTTGCTCGAGCTGTCGCGGCGCTTCAGCATTTCGCTCTTAGCCCGTTTCAGGCCCTCGCCCAGCTTCTTGGTCCGTTTCCAGTCCTGGCCCATCCTCTGCATGCGGACAGCCGCGATCACCATCGAGACAGCAGATCTCAGTTTCCGGCGCGGAGTGCGGGCTGGCGTGCGGTCGCGGGCCTGGACACTCATCTCGGTGATCATGCGGAGATCGGCCTCGTTGCTGTAGATCGAGTCATGTTAGCCGAAAAAGCTGAATGGAAGGACAGAGGACTTGAAACAGAAAAAAAATACGAACCATGCCACCCGGACGCGTTCGCCCAGTTCCATCAGGCCCTTGCTCCATGCCAGATCGCGACGGAACTTCTCCTCCCGGTGGAGGCGCGCACGGAGCCAGATGATTTCCTTGCCGAGCCCGCGCATCTCTTTCTCGTGCTTGGTCTTGCTAGATGATTTGCCCTGGGAGACCTTTTCAAGGGATTCGTCGTAGCGCTGCTGAAGTGCCTCGAGCTCCTTGGTGGCTGTTTCGGCTTTACGGACGCAGAAAGCCCGTTCTTCACGGATTCGGCGTACTTGAGTCTTCATTTCGTTCAGCCTTGCATCACGTTCTGAGACCTTGAGGGCCAGTGCTTCCGCTTCGATGGTTGACGACTTGAGCAGCTCGTGGAGGTCTCTCTGGTCTTCCTCCCGCATCGCAGCGCGTTCCAGGTCGCGGTTTTTGGATTTGACCTCCTTGAGGGAGCGGTGTGCGTCCGAGAGTTGCTTCCGCAAGCTTCGTAGCTCCTCATGAAGCTTGTCAGAGGGGGAGTTCTGAGGTGACTTCGAATCGAATTTGTTCATCAAGGCGTCATGGAGGTCCCTCTCCAGCTCTGCGACTCGTGACTTGAAGTTGCGCGCAGAACTTTTTTGTTCGGCTTCGCGTTGAACGAGAGTTCTCTCACGTTTGCGGGCCTCGTCTAAGCTGTGTCGAAGCAAAGAAAGGTCTGCATGTGCGCTCGAGTGCTCCGTGTCTCCTGGAGGCTGCTGCTCAAGGAGAGCTTCTAGCTCTTGAACACGTCGTTCCAGACGCTGCACTTTGCTCTTTGCCGTGGTCAGTTCTCGATCTCGGCCACCAGAGCCCGCGAGCACCTTGTCCTGAAGACGGTCAATTTCAGAGGAAAGTCGGCCCTCCTCTGCTGTGGCACGCTCAATTTCAGAGCCAAGCTGCTTTTCGAGGGTCTCCTTAGCCTCCATGAGGGCAGACTTGTCGTCTCGTAGGCGCTTCAGTTCATTTTCGAGTCTCGTGGTTGTCTTGCGGAGCTCGAGTTTCTCGTGGTCAAACCGAGTGGTGTTGTCTGCGTTGGGGGCCCGATCGAGCTGAGCCTGAAGCTCATCGCGCTCGGACTCAATCTCGGCTGCCGAGGTTCGCAGGTCATGTAGCTCAACATGGGCATTAGCAAGCTGATCACGGAGCGTTTGCCGGTCCGCAATCGCTTTGTGCAGTTGGTTCTCCAAATCAGGCGAACCTTTTTGTTGCCGGCCCTTGGCATATTCTTGCTCATCCGCCAAGCTTGATTGCAAAACAACCACCTCGTCTTCGAGGGCTTGCGTCCTCTCTCTGAGGGCATCTTCTCCACGTCGAGACATTCTAAGCTCCTCTTTTGCCGTAAGTAGTTCGCTGCGCTGCTCGTTGAGAGTAACTCTCTGGTTTGCAAGATCATCGTTTAACTCTTTGATCTGGCGGTTTAAGATTGCTTCCTCATGCGAATAACGTTGCTTTTCGCTTTCAATGGCCTCTTGAAGCTTAAATTCTTTCCCAGAAAGGCTATGTTCTGCTTGGTGAAGCCTGTCGATGGTTCGCTTGAAGCCCGCGGCTTGCTCTTCTGCTCGTTCTTTTTGTGACTGCAGGGTTCGCTTGGTACTCTCCCACATATCTTGCTCGAGTGCAAAGTGGCCTTCCTTGTCCTCGATCTCGTGCTGAAGGGATTCCATTTCTTCTTGGAGACGGTCAAGTTCGGCCCGGTGCTTCCAGTGGGTGGTTTGAGCATCGTCCTGTGCGCGATGCGTGGCCTCTTCAACCGCCTGCTGGAGTTCGCGAATCCTGGACTGCGCTCGGTCGAGTTCATTTTGCAACCCTCCCGATTCGCCTGTCAGTGCGCTGTGTCGAGTCTGGAGGAGCTGTTTTTCTTCGGTTCTCCGCTGGATTTCGTCAAGGGCTTCCTGTAATTGAGCAGAAACCCTCTCACGTTCCTCTTGGGCTTGGTCTCGTTCACGCCTGGTGTGTTCAAGGTCTTCAACCAATTTGCGGGCATCGCCATTCAAATCTTGCTCGATGCTCTGACAACGGTCTTCCAAGCGAGCCACGTATTCGGATTTACTCTCGACTTCTGCCGTGAGCGCATCGTTTTCTTGTCGTAGTTCGCGCAGCTCATCCTCGAGTTTATCGGACTTCTCCTCCAGTTGTCGGCTGAGCCCCTTCGTAGTAAAGGACTTATTCGACATCTCGTCCTGTAGTTCTCTCAGGTCTTCGTCGGCACGGCTCTTCTCCTCAATGGCTTGGTGTGCGGCATCGGCTGCTTCCCTGGCGTCTGACTTGGCCTGGTCGAGGCTGTCTTGAAGCTCTTGCATCTGCTCCTTGGCACGTTCTAGTTCGCCTTGGAGCTCCGAAACCGCATCGTTGTCTTTGCCGCCATGTTCTCGCAAGTCCTCGAGCTCCTCGTCGCGTTCCTCGATGGTCCGGTCCTTCTCTCTGACCGTCGCTTCCAAGTCCTCGACATCATCCCGAAGTTTATCCATCTCCTGAGATTGTTGGTCTTTGGTTTGTCTCAATTCCTCGCGAAGTTCCCTGAGTTGGATGTCTCTCGATTCGATTTCCTCGCGCATCAGCTCCATCTCTCGTTGCACCGTCTCATCCGTTTGCCGCTTTCGGATCTTGTCTCGCATATCCATGAGCTGTTGACGGTAATCTTCGAGGTCGCGTTCGGCTTGCAGGAGACTTTTCTTGTACCGGGAGATATCGCGTTGCATCGTCAATCGCAGGACTTTGAGCTCTGTGTTCTCTTTGAGCGCTGCGTTGTTGTATTCTGGGCCCGCTTTGTCTAACTGCTCCTCCAGATAATGGATTTTGAGTTTCAAGTTCCAGTTATCTTTATCAAGCCTGTCGATGATCTTTGTAAAGTCAGTACGATCCATGAACGACCCCCAGTAAATAGAATCTCAAAATGAATGAATGGTAAACATACCCGCTCTTGCTCTTTTAGCGTCATAATATTCTGTCCGTCGCCTAATATCCCTCCATCGCGTCCTGGAAGAGCCGGGAGTGGTGTACTTTGTGCACTGCTACTGGCCACTTGCGGCACTGGAGTCGCTTGGTCCGCCGTCGCATCTGCCTCGTATATATCGGACATATCCATGGCAGGGAGACCAGGCGTATGGGCGCTGCTCCGGTGGCCCTCCCTCAAATAGCCTGGGGTCTTGGGGTCGCTTGTCCCACGAGCCGCGGACATGTTCTTCAGATAATTGTTCTTCGTCGCGCTCTTCATCATGGGAGTAAACTCTCCCTTGGCAGGGCCAGCGGCCGGAAGATGCCTCAACGCGCTCCTCGTTGACTTGGGCCCCGAAGCTGCGCGTGGGGTGCCGAGCTTGAAGCTCCCCGACGCGCGTTTCCGCCCATCATCGAAACCCTTGATCACATCGTTATCCTTGGATGGAGTATGGAACGAGTTTTCCACGGAATCGAGGGCAGACAGGTGTGTTCGCCCCACGCTGCGAAAGCCGTTGGTCAGGTAGGTCGCGTTCCCGTCGATTTCAGTTCGCGGCGTGTCGATGTAGGGGAACGCCATTGTGCCAGGGAAGCCAAGCAATGCAAACCAAAACCATTCAACACGCGACCATCGCCGTCAGCAACCAAACACGAGTGTAAAGGACTGGCAATCTGAAGTGTCCGCGAGTGTTTTGGGTGCGCATCAACCGTATTATGTCAGCGACTGTTGATATCTAGCTTGATTGGGCTTAGTGCCTAAGTCACGGGTGGGTCGCGACTCGCTTTTTTTTGCGGCGAAGAATGCATGAAGTCATTTCTCTGCTCGACTTCCGACCTGCAATCATGGCTACCGAGGAGGATATCGCTTGGTTTAGGTCCACCTTTCATCCTATCCCGAAACCACAGCTCCCAGATGACTCGGTTGAGTACTCCGTTTATCACATTCCTTCCCCCGCCCCCGCCGTTATCGATGAAGCTGCCGAAACACGGGCGCGATTGCTCGAGGTTCAACGCACGGCAGCAGATCTGACTAAAGACCTGCTTAAAGACTACATTTGGCAGCGGGAGGCCTTTCGCTTGGAGATTAGCAAGGAAGATGGTATGGTCATTCGATTTTTCCAGCTGTCTATTATCTCCCGCTAATACTGATTGCGTCGGACTTCTAGGTATCACTTCGCTACAGGGACACACGAACTACGGCGACTCGATCGAAGACGAATGGTTGATTGTGTACATCCTCCGTGAATTGACCAAGCGACATGAAGACATTTGGGTGAAAGTGGGGGACAGCGATGGCGAGTTTCTTCTCATTGAAGCTGCGGGGACACTCCCAGCATGGTTGGAACCAGATGTCGCAGAAAACAGGGTAAGCAATGATTAGTGGATTGTCTTTTGGTTGTGATGAAATCGTCATGCTGAATCCAGCTCTAATTACTAGGTGTGGATTCATCAAGGAGAGCTCCGAATCATCAAGCCCAAGCAGGAGACGAAGAGAACGGTCACCGAGAAAATAACTCTCCAGGAAGCACGAAAGGTCATCCAAGAAGAGCCAGGCCGGCTCCTGCACTCCTCAATCATCCAGGAAGAGGCCTTCTACCGACTGCGCAACTACCCTCGGCAGATCAACGAGAATCTGCACTCCGCCATCGTGACAATTCCCCGTAAGGTGGCTTTTCTTCTTCACCAAAAGCCAGCTTATATTTCTCCCTCTGTAGAGGCATTCTACATCCGTGATCCGATTGCCCTACGACCACTCCGTGCAAAGGACGCTTCCGGGCTCGTGTTTCAGCCAGATGACTTGGTCACCGTCAGTGTTCGCTTTACTAGGGTCGGATATGCACAACTGAAAAGCCAAGATTTCCCTGTTCCAAGCACTTGGATTGGTAATTTGCCATCAACCGATGACCAAGAAGCATATACCCGCGCGGAAACGGGTATGAAGCTGGCATGTGGGTTCGAAATGCTGCTCTACGATCCTCAAAACCAAGACAAAGCCTCGGTCCGGGAAATGAAACTGTTGCTCGAGGATGTGGACACTGGGGATGAGAAGCTCCCCACGAACGAGGAGATCGACAAGACGTGGGACAAGCGAGAAGACGACGAGAAGTGGCTCGACATCAACTTTGAAGATCTCGACCGAGAACTCAAAGGGAAAGGCCAGGCGAGGGGAACCGAGGCCGGCAGCTTTGGCGACGCTGGCGCCCAAGCAAATCTGCAGCGGATTGTGGCTCGATTTGAAGAGTTCTTGAACGATAATTCCGCTGGTGTCGACGGAGCCGACTTTATCGATGACTTTGGATCAGACTCCGACGTCGATGAGGAGGATGACGAGGAGGTTAGTAGCGACGGGGAAGATAAAGATGCATCTTTCGACGAGGAAGAATTTTCTCGGATGATGAAGGAGATGATGGGCATGCCATCTGCATCTGGCCAGGATTCGTCCCGCACAGCGCCTATTCGCAATCGCGTAGAAGAACTGGACTCGAAACTGGAAGAGGACGACACGGAACAGATTCAGGATCTGACCCGACAAATGGAGGCCGAACTACGGGGCACCGGTGTTCTCGATCTGCACCGGCGCCAGCAACAGTTGTCCGAAAAAGAAGGCACCTCTAAAGAAAAGACGGCTGAGACCTCTGGTCTGGTTGACGACCTGGAGAATGAGGATGAGAACGTGAATATCAACCTCGCCAAGAATCTGCTGGAGAGTCTCCAGGGCCAGGCGGGTACCTCGGGGCCGGCAGGGAATATGCTGTCGATGTTGAATTTGCCTATCCCCAAAGACGACCGTCGATGAGAAACGGCGAGACACCGCAGGAGCCTGCTGACTGTATCGACTACAATGCGAGGCAACACAAGTGACCTCGGTTACGTTGCAAGCATCTCAGGCTGCTCGTTCATGGATCGCCACTGCCATTCAAGAGAAATTCTCCGCGATATACAGATGACGCCTATGACCAGTGGGCCGAATCCATGGGAACTACACCAGGGAGAATATGTTCTCTTGTGAGATCAAAAAACTACGGGAGTTTGCTGATTCTAGCCCGGGGCCATTTGTACAGCCTCCCCATACCCGCCTGGTTTGAAATTTGAAGCGAACACCGGTCTTGACATTGGGGCCGGGTGCAAGTCCGTTCCAGACGAGCTGATGACTTGGACCAAGCATCTCAACGCCCGGCGGAAACTCCACGGAATCTACCTCGAGTCCACTATTATTAATGCGGGACCTCCACCGGTGTGCCGAGACAGTATACAGAGTTCGCAACGGTCTCCACCGCATGGAAGCACGAGAAAGAAGCGGGTCGATTTCCACGCGTTCGAATGGATTTGGGTACAGGGTGGCTCCGCCCGAGCGAAGGATCGTCGAGGGGGTTTGCCTTAGTCGAGATTGACTGTCGAACCCTGGCCGTTCGACGATGGGACGCGGTGTGAGACAGTCTCCACGTGGGAATACGATATGATCTCGCTCCGGGCATGAATTGTACTGCAGTAGATTGAGTATTCTGTGGGTGAAAGGACAAAAATCCAAGTACAACTTCGGACTTAGGAGTAAGCAAATATAGAAAGTCGGCACAAGATCGTTCTCCCGTGGCGAAAAATCTCATCGGGGACCCGCTCGGATGTTTGCCGCGTCTCTCTGCCAATGTGGCTGGCGAGATCCATGGATGGCAGATTCTTCATACCCGATGGAGAGAATGACAAAGTAAAATGCCTCATGCTATTCTATCCCCAGCCGGAGATTCACCGGATGGCCACATTGGCCACTGTTGGGGATCCGGGAATAGGGGAAGCAGGGATCCAGGATCGCTGCCGTGTGCACCGGGTGAATGGAGAGAAAAAGCGCAAAGAGTCATCGTTAAAATCATGAAACAAAAAACCCTGAAGGATCGAACCAGGCGACTGGATAGATGACGCTGGTGAGATGCGATCCCTCCGATGATCGGGGCAAATCCCTTAGCCCCGAAGATGGGACAAGCATATATCCCGGTGGGTGGAGGCAGATACAGTCATAATTATATTATTGTTATTGATAGTAATCATATTCTTCTTTTCTTCCAGATCCAGCCCCGCGCCCCCAGGGCCCTTTTTCTCCAACAATTCCTGGAGGAAGCTCGGGATTTTGGGGCCAAAAGGAACTCCAATTGAGAAAGGGGCCGGAAGTGGAGGAGTTTCTAAAATAATCCCTTTTTGCCTATGTATATACTGCTACAATACAGGGCTGGATCTAGGGAAGAGGCCGCAAATCGGAGGGCGAGGATTACCCGTTCCCAATTACCTTTCCCTCGATTAGCTGTCGTAGCCTGGTAAGAATAAAGAATAAAAAAACCCCAATGATTGGGCGCCGGTTTGCAGCCGATGAGAACGGGAGAATCCCTTTCACATGTAAGGGCCCAGGAATGTGAGTTACGATTTCCTGATATCTATACCTCTACCTAGGTATACGGAGGTAGTATAAGAATGAGTATAAGAATGAGAATGAGAATAAAAGAGTATATCTAGTATCGCTAGAAGAATAACAGCCTACGATTGCAGAGTAAATCAAATGAAAATAACCCGGTGGAGCATTGCCAACCTTCGATTGTTCCATGAGAGAAGGTTGTCGCGCGAGAGACTCCACTGTGGGCAATCAATGTAACTTGGTGGCGCCCCCTTCTCTCTCTCTCTCTCTCTCTCTATCACATCGGCTCCACATCTCTCCGGCTTTATATGCCTTGCCCTCCCTTTCTTTTCTCTCTCCATCTCCGTGGACCTGGAACATACCAGTCTACATCCCTGCGTCATTGTCTTTTACTCTCTCGACTCATGATGCATCGCAACCATGCGCTGAGGGATATGTCGAGACATTAAATTCCCCGAGTCCTGCCATGGATTTCATTGTGAGTCCTCATCGCTCTTTTTTTTTTTTTTTTCATTTCCATGACTGACTTCTTCCAGCTCTCCTTGACGCACTTCTGCGAAGTGCATGGTCCCACCTCGATCATCTGCTCGCAGGTTCTCCCATTCTCCTGCACCCAGTGCCACCCGGACTTGGAACCCTCTCCCGGACTCTCCTCTCATGCAACCTCCCCCGGATCCGATCACGAAAACCCCACCGAGCGTACCTCCCCCAAGATCGAAGATCACCCGTATTTCCTCAAGGGCCAACCGGCTTCGCCCGATGACAAGTCGCCTCGGGTGACCGTTCCCGAGGGTGACACGTGCGCCAGCTGTAGTCTGTCTCTGCCTGAAGGTGTGAGCAAGCAGCTGCCATCGGGCGCCTCGGGCAATCGCGACGGCAAGGGCAACAATGGCAGCCCCGTGCTCCGATCGCGCGAAGTGGTCTATTCGTGCGGGAATAGCCACTCGGAGATGGATGACGACACTCCCGATCCTCACCCCCACGCCTCTCCGCCGGATTCGCTTTCCTCCTCGGTCGCATCTGATGCGTCCTGCCACACCCATATCCTGACCTACCTTTCTCTCCGCGGGCCTCCCAACCCCGCCGATTACGCCCTCCTTCGCCGCTCCTCCATTCGCACCCTGAGCTGCGAGCTCCTGCCCCGAGGCCTGTCGTCCGGCCCGCTGTGCTTCGGCGACTCGGTCGCGGGCTACACGATCGCATACATTTTCCGTCTCCCGGACCCTATGGCACGCGGCAAGCGTCGCAGCTATGCCCTGGTGGCCCTGGCTGGCAAGGATGCCGGTCGAGCGTTCCGAGCCTGCCCCATCATCTGGCGCGCATTCGGTCGCATCGCATCGGGCATTGTCGCTGCGGCTGAGCGTTTCCAGGAAGATGAAAAGCGACGTGAGGAACAGAACAACACCTCCGTGAACAAGCCTGGACGCCAATACACTCCAGTTTCGTCGTTCCTCACGGGCCGTGCTATGGACCCCGATGGCCAGCCGCGCCGGCTCGGACAGATCCGCGCGCGCAACCTGGCCGAGATCGTGGGCAACGAATACATCTTTACCGAAATCCACGCCCACTTCGTCGCGCTCCTGCAGCAGCTCGGCTCAATGTTTGGCGGGATCCCGATCTCCGAGGAACGCTTCGTCTGCAGCACAGTGGGCGACGAGGCAAACTCCAGTGCTGCGCAGCCGGTGCTCGTGTCCACCGCGACGGACCAGTCCAAGCGTCGCCCGTCCAAGTTGGACGAGAACGACCTCGACATGTCGAAGCTCGACATCTCCAGCCCCAAGGCCATCCCCATTGCCCCGCGCCGCTCGGCCGTGGCATAATTCTTCCTTCGCCTCCCTCCTATTATCTTCGATACCCGCCTCCCTTCTGTCACAGGCACCTGTTTCTTTCCTCTTTTAATTTCCGCGTTCCTCGACCTTCGAGCTGTTTTCTCTGGCTTTGTCTGCTTTCTTGTTTTTGCATATCAAGCCGACTTTTTCTGCGAGATGGGTAACTGGGCATAGGCTTATGGCGTCATACAGACACGGACCGGCGTTTTCTTCTTTGGTCTATGGTCGCATTTTCGTTGAGACACCTGGTTCTCGGTGATGTGATTTTCTTTCTTCTCGTGGATGCCCGGCTGGATTTCTCTGCTCGGAGCCCCGTGATCCACGGTCAATCTGTGACAGCTTCTGATTGACCTTGATTCTCTCGAGATGGCGCTGGGTTGTGATTTCTATAACGATCCCAATGAGGCATCAAGAGACATGTATTCTATGTATTATTTGCAACCGAACACGCTCCGTGTTTTCACTTGTGACTTTGATTTAACTAGATATAGTAGAGTAAAAAGAAGGAACTGATCCAGTAATTATCAAGAATCAACTATGGCCATAATGAGGCATCGAAGAAAGTTCCTGAAAGTATGTAGCACGGCCGGAGAAACTACCCCCTCGGGTTAATCCGCCGGGCCACAATCAAAAATCCCCAAAAAGTCCCTCCAAGAGAACAAAGCCCCCCTCCATCTCCCCAAATCCTCCAAGATGGTCGCCTTCGACAAGTGTGAGACCCGGCCAGCCCACATTGATGCCATTCTCAATGGCCTCGACCGGTACAATCCCGAGACCACCACGGTGTTCCAGGACTACGTGGTCCAGCAGTGCGAGGACCGCACCTTTGACTGTTATGCCAACCTGGCACTGCTGAAGCTGTAAGTCGCAGTCTGTTTAATTTTTAATGCGACTTTGCTCTTTCTTGGTTCAGGTGTCTTTTATATGATGAACAACCTTTTTTTATACACGTTTCCTATTACCTGACAACCCATTTCTATGGGGATGTTGAGAACTTTGAACTTTCTGAAAAGGAACAATGCCTGGCTGGCATTGTAGGACCTAGAACCTTCCTTCCCAAATACGAAAACCGAGTCGCTCTATATGATTTGACACTGACTCTCCCTCAAGCTACCAGTTCAACCCGCACCTCCTCCAAGCCGAGACGGTGACCAACGTCCTGGCCAAGGCTCTAACCGTGTTCCCCTCCCCGGCCTTCTCGCTGTGCCTCGCCTTGCTCCCCGCCCACACGCAGCCCTTCCCCACCACAAGCGAGGCCCAGGCTGCATCGCAGACCTCGGACTTCGTCGAGTCCGTGCAGAAGCTCGCCCGACTGTCGACCTTGCTCGAGTCCGCCCAGTACGCGCAGTTCTGGTCGACGCTCAACTCTGACGACCTGTACGCCGACCTGACGGCCGACGTCGCGGGCTTCGAGGAGCTCGTCCGCATCCGCATCGCCGTGGAGGTCGGCAAGGCCTACCGCTCTATCTCGGCCGACTCCCTCGAGCAGTGGCTTGATCTGCGCGGCCGTGAGGCACTTGACAAGTTTGTCTCGGATGTCTGTGGCTGGAAGGTTGATGGTGCTGTTGTCCGTGTCCCCACCAACAAGGAGAATGAGGCTCGCAGCGAGGTGAAGAGTGAGCATGTGGGCGTTGAGATGTTCGGTCGCGTTATTCGTCGCGGCTTCGAGCAACCTGCATGAGTTCCTTCGTTTTTGTCCCCTTCTTTTCTCTTCTCAAGAAAACAAAACATACCCACCCCCTTTCTTTGCTCATGGCATGAGTTCATGAATCCCCGATCTGTAACGAACGGTGATAGATTTCGCATGGAGGAGGCTCGCTGATGAGTCGGAATCTGGCGCATCTGGCGTTTTCTTTTTTCGAGTTTCATTCTACCTGTTTGTATTGGATTGAGATTTTTGTCTTTATTCTTTTTCCTTTTTCCTTTTCTATTCCTTTCTCCGTCGCAGAAGCCGGATGAGAAAACAAAGGATGCGCCAGAGATGCCGTGTTCATATCAATTGAAACCAATGCCAGGCTACTCGGTCTGACCGAGGGTCGGCCTGCTGCAATAGAAAAGAGAAATATCCAATGGCCAATTGGACCATATTCCATATTCGATATTCTAATATATACCGACTGTCATCGAACCACGACCATCTCTACACCTTTTTGTCCAAGAACTGTCTAGCTACAAGATCAATGCATATCTATGAAGAAACCCCAAACAAGACACAGCATCTACCGCGTCTCTTCCCACTGCACACCTGCCCATTCCTCACGCCAGCCCGTCTGCCCCAGCTCCTGCGGCGCACAGTCGCGGGCACAAACGCCCAAGATAATCGTGCCCCATTCCATACCAGCATCATCCTTGCCAAGACCGACGCCCTCGCGACCATCCTCAAGGACACTGATAGCATGCGGCGCAAGCTGCATTTCAAAGACACGCTCGCTGCCACAGTACTCGCAGCGCGGGATACTGCCCGCAGAAGCTGTAATTGTGACATGAGCACCGCCAGCAGCATGGTCCACATGCAGACGCTTGCCGACAACATCGGTATGAGAGTACAGGAGCGGAGCACCCCGGAACTCGTACCGCAGGACTTGCTCCGGGTTGTGGGCGAGGCGCGTGGAGAACTTCATAAAGGCCTTGTCTAGCTCAGACTCGAAGGTGTCTTTGAGTTCGGCGCCACTGCCGCTCTCGTCCATGGGCTCCATTTGCACGTTCTCGGGGACTGTGGGTGTCGATGGCCGTGACAGGGTCTCATATTCGGCGTCGAGGTAGAAATGCTGGTACGGGGTCGGGAACTCGGACTGCGCTGGCCACGGCGTTGGCGCGGAGTCCACGGACTCGGGGGCGGGCTTGGTGCCGCGGGTGTTTGTTGGTGGTTGTGCCGAGGACGGCGGGGACGACACGCGAACTTTGTCGGCAAAGGTTTCGGCGAGCGCGTTGGCTGATGTGGTTGTGGAGGGCTGCTGAGTGGAGGGTGTGGCCGGTGCAGGTGTCGCGAATGGGTTGTTTGCAGTCGAGCTGGTGCTCGATGAGGAGAACGGGTTCGGGTTCGAGGATACATTGCTTGTCAAGGATGTGGCTCCGAACAGGCTGGCGCCTAGGTCCTGCTTGGGGGCTGTGGTGCGCTTGATTGAGGTTGTTCCGCGGCTGCTTCGTTTTTCTCGGCTTGCTTCTGCTGCGAACCGCTTTCCACGTTGACCTTGCGGGTTGCACGATACGCCCGCACACTGCCGGGCTTGCGGTTGCAGGGCTTGCGCGGGCATCCGAAGAGGTACAGCCGTCGTTCGTCGGCGGGGAAGTGTTCAGGAAGGTCACCGTGCAGTTCTAGGAGGAGGAGCATTGGGCTGTTGCAGACTTTGCAGTTGGCGAAGTCGCCGGGGGGAGGACTTGCGTCGTCGAGCCATTTCTAGTAGCCATTGTCAGCATCACTGCTTTACTCTTTCTCGAGTACTGTATTGTAGAACCTACCGGCCAGCCTCCCAGATGGCTGATTGTGTCTTCGATAACTTCTTCGGCGGCATAGCCCAAGAGAACTCCGGTCTCGGTGAAATCCCCGTCTTCTATACTGGAGTCACTGTCGTAGGGGTCCATGACGGGCACTCGTTCCTCGCAGAACAAGTGTAATTGAGATTTGTTGCGCAACAGTCAAGAGCGACGAGCCCCTCCGTTCGAACAAAAAAATGGCGATAAGCGATACGGTAACACACTAGCCAGAAATGGATGTAGTGGTAATATATATGGTATTAGAGATGTAATGTGACCTGGCATGTGACATGGCATCATCACCGCTGCCTCTTCACTTGTTCTCGTATCTGGCGTGCTCTGCCGATATTTTGTATTTTCTCTCAATATTCCGTGGCTTATGCTACTATATTCGGCGGCTAAACTACCTAGCAACACCTGGATTTGGCTGATACCGGCCTAGTCCCAACAATGTCGGTGTTTATATCAAGAAGCCCGCTCTGGCTTTTGTACTCGATAGCGACATTGCTTCTCGTTTCGATTGCCGATGGGATAGAGCAGCACCCATTGCAATCGGCTACAGATGTTGCTCCTAAACGTGTGGCAGTGATAGGTACGAACCAAAGAAGACAGTTCAAATACAAGCCATGGGTAAGCTAATCTATAATGTAGGAGCCGGCGCCGGAGGCTCGTTTACAGCATACCAGCTGCGCAAGCACGCAGATGAGTCCGGCATTCCAGTCAATATCACTGTATACGAGCGGGCTTCATATATTGGGGGTCGCTCGACCACCGTGAATGCATTCGACGACCCAGCCCTCCCCGTTGAGCTAGGCGCTTCCATCTTTGTCCAGGTCAACGTCAACCTGGTTAACGCCTCGCGCGACCTCGGCCTTACAGTCCGTGCAGCAGATCACACGCGACCCAAGGAAGCCGCCGAGAGCATTGGGATCTGGGATGGATCCCAGTTCGTATTCTCATTGAAAAACACCTATAACTGGTGGAACATCGCTCGGCTCTTCTGGCGGTATGGGCTGGCGCCTCTGCGCACCCAGAACCTGGTGAAGAGCGTCGTAGGGCGGTTTCTACGGCTTTATAACGCGCCTTTTTTCCCCTTCCGTTCGCTGTCTGAGGCGGCCGCTGCGGCGGATCTGCTGAATACTACCGCATCCTCGGGTGATGATTTTCTCCAGGGTAACCAGATCTCGTCGTTGTTCGCTAGGGAAATAATCCAAGCGAGTACCAGAGTCAACTATGGACAGAATTTACCGCTGATCCATGGTCTGGAGTCGATGGTGTGTATGGCCACGGATGGGGCTGTCTCCATAGAGGGCGGCAACTGGCAGATCTTTGATGGCGCTCTCCGAGCCTCGAGGGCAGATATCAGACTAAACACCAGCGTCACAGCGATCCAGCGTAATGAGGACGGCACTGTGCGCATCACAACGGAACCCAGTAGGAAGATCAACTTCGCACAGCCATCGGAGCAAGCCGTCTTCGACGAAGTGGTTGTTGCCGGTCCTCTGCAGTACTCGGACATCTCTATCTCCCCTCCACTTCCGCAAACGCCAGATGAGATCCCATATGTCAAGCTGCACGTCACGCTCCTCGCTTCTCCACACCGAATATCATCACGATTCTTCGGTCTAAACGACTCTAATGCCCACGTCCCTGAAACCATCCTAACAACACTCCCGGAGGGTCTGGATCTGGGCTCAAACCCAGCAGGCGTGGGCCCTGCCCGTTTCTGGAGCATCAGCACCCTCCGCACCGTGAGCCGACCCGTCACCAAAGACAACGAGGAACAAGGGCAGCAGCAATACGTGTACAAGATCTTCTCTCCCGAACGGCCATCGGCCGAGTTCATTGCCCAGATTCTCGGGCTGGACTCCTACGATGGTACGATAAACCCTAATGCCACTATCGGGGATCTTCCTAAGAGCGACGTCACCTGGTTCCACGAGAAGATTTGGAACCCTTATCCTCTGTTGTATCCGCGGGTGACGTTCGAAGACACCGTCTTGGCTCCGGGTATTTGGTATACCAGTGGGATCGAAAGCTTTATCTCGACTATGGAGACTAGTGCGCTGATGGGCCGTAATGTGGCGACGCTTATGTTCCAGGCGTGGCAGAAGGAAGGCGAGCAGATGCATGCTGGCTCTTCGTCCAATTGGGGAAAGACCGAGCTTTGATTGGATTTTTTTTTATGATATTTCCTGCCTGTTAAAAGCACGTTTGGGATAGATCCCAGGCAGTGCTTTGCGTTGGGTTGGTCTTGATGGTTGGGGGATCTCGGTCAATATTCTATTTTGATTATAAAGAAACCATGCATGGATATATTCAGTCGAGCATTGATAGTATCGGAAGCTAACAATCCGTCTCGCTCTCGCTGCCGGGGTAGGCCTTCTTCCTGAGCTTCCACAGCGACTTCTCGCGCCGCGCCGCAGCCTCACGCTGTCGACGACTGTTGTCTTCGACGACCGTCATCCACGGCACGCTACTCGCCCGCCGGACTCTCTCCCGCAGGAGTGCAAGAGTCTGGTTGTGCTGTTCAAGATCGCCGCCTTTCTTTTCGCTACCCGCATCTCCGCCCTTCCTCGTCTGGGTTACAGACTGCTGATAGCGCCTCTCCGCAGCGCGGGCGGCGTGATATTCTTCACTGATGGCCCAGTTCGGGTTATCCAACTGGCCGCGGACCAGCACGATACCATAACCGCTCTTGAGAGACTCGCTCAGCTGCGAATGGGGAATAGGCGTGGAGAGTTCAAGCTGGTGCGAGCTGGGGTTCACTGAGCGAATGAGAGCTAGACCAAGACAGTGGGATGCTTTGGGGTCCAGTGGCGTGCAGCTCCCGGATCCGATGAAGAGGTAGGGCAGATCTTCGTGTGGTGTCCGGGTAACGCTGTCGGCAATAGACATGGTGCTAGATCCAGCTATTGCTCGCTCATCCAAGTTCATGTCAACGTCCACGCCTGAGACAGGCTCATTTTCTTCGTCATCGCCTCCGGAGGCCCCATTTGATACTGCGCCTGCAATCACATGAGGTGACTCTACAGCGACTACTCCAACAATAGCCCCCTCGAGAACTTCTCGTAGGAGGTCGAGATTGATCTGGGAACCCATCACCATGATCCCCAAAATGCCCTGTCGCGCACCGGCATAGTCCACCGTAATTGGTCTTGAAAGAGACAGAGGCGTCTCCAGCCAGAGAGGGGTGCTGAGACCTGTCGGACGCGACATGTGGAAATACGACTGTATTTGCATCGAACGCAATTGAGCACTCGACCGGCTCACAAAATCGGTGGGCTGTGACGGCAGGATTGTCATGGTGACTCCAGCTTCATGGGCTGCGAGGCCTAGCGGTTCCACGACCTCTGCAGGGCCCTTCTCGCTCATATAAACCACATCGGATAGACCGAGGCATTTCACCAGCCACGTAGCCACCTCTAACCCCTGCCCGAAGATCCAGCCTGGATAATTGACAATCAACGGGCACTGAGGATACCTCGCCAGCAGCGCGCGATATTGGTCCATTAGGTCCATAGTGGCTAGGGCATAGTGATCAGGGTCTTCCTTTGGCGAGGTCGCACCAATATGGTGGGCTCGCACCATTTCGCCATCGGGCGAATCATCCAGGGATGGATGCGTGAATGGTGGCCCGAAAAAGGGAGAGCGTAGATGGGCCAGGTATACCTGGCCCATAGGAGCAAACTCTGGTTGCCCTGGATCCAGGTCCAGGAAAGCGACGCCGTCGGCGTTAGTGTACCCATTTTCCGTCTCGGGAGCCGGACTGAGAACATGGTTGAGCAGATAGCGACTGAACGTAGATTTCCCAGAGGCTTTGGGGCCGCAGACCAGAGCTCGAAGTCGTCCTTGCCGCATTGATAGGGCTTTCATCGAGGAACTCCATTTCTTGTCGAGATGGAGCGGCCGAAGGTGTCTCTTCAAGGTGTCATCTGCCGATGTATAGAGCTGCCAAAATAGTCAGCTTTGGATTTCGAGTTTCCGCCCAAAAGAGTATGATTCCATACCACCGAGAACGTCCGCCGAGAGTTCTTGAGAGCCCCCTTCAGAGAGATTTTATCGGCAGCGGTGTTTCCACCATTCCAAACCTTCTGATACAACAGGTTGAGGTCTCGAAGACGTGAAATACCACTGCTGCAGGACTTCAACTCGATTTCTGCCTCGCCATCCACACCAGAGACGCATTTGATAACCGGCAGAGAGTGGGTCGATGGCGCATACACCCTAAACAACCGGGACGATGGGTGCAATTTGGCTCCCATCAAACTAACAAGGCCCTTTTTGACCCAGAGATCGTATTGGCCCAGCACCGCGAGGTTCTGAAGCTAGTTAGCGTGGCTCTCGAGACTAGAAGCGGCAATTGCATACCGTCTTTTCTTTGATGCGGATGCAAAGAGTACTATCATCACTGTAGACAATATTACTCTTGCTCAGCCGGATTTTAGACAGAGGAAAGTTCTGAAGCTCTATCGCTGGCTCCGCGGGTGATTCATAGCCATCCGCATCTCCAGCAATTGATGCGACATCATCCTCGTTCATCTCACCCACGCCTTCAGCAGTGTACACTTCCGACTCTTCGTCCTCGGGGTTTTCGCAGATATCCTGTACTCGAGATTGCGTCTCAGGTTTACTGGACCGTGCGGTTCTCGTTTGTCGCTTCGTCGCTGTCCCCGCCAGCAATGGCTCATTATTTTGCTTCTTTGCTGCCGGGGTTTGCGGGACACGGCGGCCTTCGCCGTTCGTTTCGGCCGTCTCGTATCCCTCTAGAGACCGTCGCGGCTTTTTCGACGGCGGTTCGCCGGCCGGCTCAACTGCCGGAGCATTTTTCGGCGCGGTCACCGTCTGCGCTTGTTGTTGCCGAGCTTTGCGCGCCGCGACAGCGCTGACAGGGGCTGGAGATAATGGTAAGAATCACACAAAGAATAAGTGTCGAAGACATTGAGCATACCAGCAGCTTGCTTTTCAGCCTTTCGCTTCATCATTCCCATTGAGGTCTCATGGAAGCTCGGGTTGATGCGATAAGAAAAAAGTTGGCTGTTGGTCCGTGCTCCCGCGGAGCAAAAAAAAAAAAGATCGGCTCTTCCTCCAACACCCCAGCACAGCACCTCGCCCTTCTATTTTATCTTGCGCAGTCCCTCTCTGCGAAGATAGTCTGCAACAATTGTGCCGAAGAAATAGTCAAGATCCTCCGGCCCATTTAGACCCGCGCAGTGTGGGTGTAACCGAACCCTCGGCATCACTGTGAAGAAGCACCCGTTGAATCGCCAGTGAGAGAGACTGGCCTTACACAATCATGGCCCCGACACCTCCCTTGGAGAGCGACAGCAGCTCCGGCCGGTCGGCCTCGCCGGAACCCGCGACCAAGCAGAAACAGCTGGCGAAGGCAAAATCGAAAGCGCAGGTCGAAAGTGACGATGGAACTAGCTCAGGGTCGGACAGTGGATCGGACAGCTCTAGCGACGGGGAATCAAGCGAGGAGACCAGCTTAAAGGAAAATCCGCCAGCTAAAAAGTAAGAGTGTGCCACTCCGTCCTTACGTCGGCCCCGCGACGAAATACTAACGTCGTGCGCCTCGTTTACAGAGTCTCGATCCCCGGCCCACAACCATATAAGCCACCGTCGGGCTTCAAGTCCGCAAAGAAACAGCCCGCGCCATCCTCGGGCTCTTCTTCTCTTATTTCCAATCTCCGCGGCAAGCAAGTCTTCCACATCACGGCCCCGTCTTTCCTCCCGTTGTCAAAGGTCAAAGAGGTGTCGATGGCCAAGATCATGCAAGGCCAGCCGATCCTCACACACGAAGGAGTGAGCTACGGAATCCCGGCAGAGACGCTCACCGAGGGCGAAACCCAAGAAAAAGCGTTGCTCGTGTATGACGAGTCTACACAGACATATCGCAGCGCGGCCGACCATATCCCTAGTTATCATGTCCAGGAGCTGATTGGGTTCCCGGGGACATCTGAAAACGTGGACGCCGCAGTAGCAGCCCTCCGCGACGAGGTCAAGCCACACAGAGCTCAGCCAAAGAACTTGAAGATGCGCTTCCGGCCTGTCGGAAGTCTACCCGATGCACCGGAGACGATCGGTTCCAGCTCAGAATCTGAAACCGAGGAGCCCTCGTTCAAGGTCCCCAAGGGAGATCGCGAGGAGCGAAAGCGAAAATATCACCACACCGAGGGGGACGCTGCTCAGGGGACTGCGCTGCCCCGGAAGAAGTCGAAGAAGCACTCGTCACAGGAGAATGAAGATGCACCAGACGAGAAGACACACAAAAAGTCCAAAAAGTCCCACAAGGACCCTGAAGAAAAGAAGCGGAAAAAGTCCGCAAAGGCATGAGTTGGCGTTTGGATTTTTTCTTTTTTTTCTTTTCTTATATTATCACCTCTACGACATTCGGAATACATGCCATGTACATTGTGCCATCATCGGTGTCCTTGGAGCTTTTGCCCCCAGTAAATAAACCTCAATTCCCGTCAACACTAGGCTTTGGGGTGTTGATCCATCGTGGGATTCCAATGACCAAGACAAGTAAATCTTGACTAATGTACGATTATCTCCTACTAGACCACAAAGCACGCGATCTGGTGAGGTAGAAAAGGTGATTGGGTTACCTTTGCATATCAAAGGCAGGTATCTCCTCGAAAGACACATTGAAGTATTTAAGACTCAACAAAGCCCATGGGGCAATTCATTCGTGCAATCATAAGAAGAGAAAACACTAGAAACTCAAAAGAATGCAAAAAGTCGTGATTCATGAATCCCTCGCAGTCAGGTATAGAACGAAAAGCAGACAAATTAAGCACGAAAGCCAAAACCAAAAAAGACAATTATTCTATGAGAGAGCGTTGGCCCACAGAGGCACTGGATCATGAGAACATGTTCATGGCGAGCTGGTCAGCATCAGAGGCAGCTCGATCGCGCATCCGTTTCGAGATGTCGATGTCCGTCTCGTCACCTATAAAGGTCCATTCCTCGATATCGTCTAGATCTTCGTCACCCTCATCCGGCGAGACCTTGGCCGAAGGGGTCGGCGAGAACGGCGTGGACGAGGCGATTGAGCGTTGTCGGGCAAGCGTCTTGGCGTATTCGAGGTCGCGGTAAAGAGCTTGGATTGCGGTAGCCACGCCGTCTTCCTATTAAGGAGAATTGATATATCAGTACAAATGAACATATTCCATGGGAGAGGTCCGGATCACTCACATTCCGGATCTGCACACCCAGGTTGCGGGCCTTGATGATCATCCGCTCGCTGTGCGTGGCCTCCCAGAGTGCGCGCGAGAACACACTGACATTCAGTTTCTTCATGCAGATGCCCACGCCCAAATCCTCGACCCGGCCACCGAAGAAAAACTGGTCACCAAAGAATGGCTTGACAATAGTGGGCACACCGGCACGCAAGCTGGCACCGGTGGTTCCCGCCCCACCATGATGGGCGGCAGCGTCAATTTGGGAGAACAGCCAATCGTGGGGTGCGGCTTGAATCTGGTAGATCTCTGGTGGCAGAGGGATTTCAGACTTGGTACTGGCAGGGTCACCGAGCCTGTCGGACCATCCCTTTGAGAGGATGCAGCGCACGTCGGCTTTCCGGACAGATTCAATGACGGTCCGCGTGAGGGCTGACGGGTCCGAAACCACGATTGATCCAAACCCAATATACACAATCTTTTTGCCATCTTTTCGGGCTCGTTCAATGAAGTCTGACAGCTCAGCCGGTGGGGTCCAATCCGAACCCTCGCTCAAAAACCAGTAGCCGGTGATGCGGATCCAATCCGGGTAGTCGAGAGGAGGGGGCACCACGGAGGGCGAGTAATTATATAAGAATGGGACCTTGTTCTGTTGCATTTTGTCCAAAGCAGTAGCCTTCAATCCCAGCTCGTTGTTGCGCCATCGGTTGACCTGTCCGGCAATCGCTTTCCAAAAAACGTTGTCGAACATGACGTACGTGATATAGTTGTACGCCCCGCCCATTCGATGTTCTGGGACTGCAAATGCATGCGGATATGCCCGCGTCCTCGTCCAGGGCATGGTGAAGCCGCGGAAGTAAGGAATCCGAAGCGCCTCCGCAATATGGATGCCGGCCATAGCACTGGGCGATTCGATGAGCAGATCACTGTCCTGACAACTGGTCCATGCCGAGGATAAAAGTTCATCAATCCAACCTCTGAACTTCAATGATGCTTCTTTCAAGAAGGAAAAGGTAAACATGCCATTCTCAACGCAAATACGCATCAGCTCTGCAGGGTCTCCTTCCACAGGTGCAAAGTCGATCCCATGCTTTCGGATCCACGGCTCAAATTCGGCGTGCGTGGCAATCTTTGGTTTGTGGCCCTCCGCAAGTAGCCCCTTGCACAGAGCAATATACGGCTGTACATCGCCCCGGGAGCCGATGGTCAGACAAGCAATCCTCAAAGGTTCAGCAGGTTTGAAGTTGATGATCGAAGCACGAGGATCATCAAAAAACGGATGAATCTCGGAAGAGTCCTCGTTGAGCGTTGGGCGAGAATCATACTCTTCGGGCTGGTCCATTCTAGCTTCTTGCAGCATGCGATGCTCGGCCTTGGCCGCCTCGACTTCCTCTCGCTCCTCTTCCGCCAACAATCCAGATCCCACCAAAAACTTGACCGATTCAAGGTTCTGATGCAACGTCACAGCACAGTCGTCCCGGGAATCCGACGTATTGAACTCGAAGAAAAGCTCTTCATGGCCGCGGATGATCACCACAAGTCCATGGTAGCCAAACCGAAAGCCTTTCTCCTTCTCAACATTCTCCATATCTTTCAGCGGAAGAATCATCTTGGTGCGCGTGCCAGGAATGAGACTGCGAAAACAGAGCTTCCTTTGGCTGATGTAAATCTTGCCGTAGAGGGGCAACACGCGGTGTAAATAGGCGTAATATGTCGCTTGCAGCCTCTCCCTTGACGGAAGGGCGAAATGGGCGCGGAAGCGATCACCATAATTAAAGCCGCCTTCCTTGTCCTCGGGATCCACGTTTTGGCCTTCAGCCAACACGCCCTCGGCCTCCCCGTAGTGCTTCTGACCCCCAGTCCACATGCCAGACACCTTCTCTATATAACCCATTGATTCGGTTGCCAACAAGCTGCTCATCTGTTTTGATCGACTTCTCAGGTAGTCTGCAAATCCTGCAGCGCGCTGGAGGGGATATGATCCTGCCTTGACAAGTTCATTCAGCGAGGCAGCCGAATGGAACTTCGACGGGTCCGGCGTTATCTGGTCAGACTGACCGGAAGCAAAGCATATGTTCTCTGCGTTCCCATCCATGCCACCTACAGCCATATCCAACTGGCTCGGACCAGCAGAAGTATCCAGTCGCGCGGATGCAGAACGGGCTGTATCATCAGAGCGTCGACGGCTGACCTGCCCTTCGTCGGATGAATGTCTACGCCAGGTGTGTATCGTAGGAGACTGAAAGACATCACTTCGGTTCAGTATTTGACTTGCGGATTCAGTCGTGTCTGTCATGGAATGCACAACGGGCGAAGACTCGGTTCCTTGCTCCTCAAATGAATCGGATGAACCTTGATGCCCATTGCCAACACCTGCGCCCGGCCTGCGAGGCAGATGTTCCTCCCTCTTCCCGAAGGGTAGTCCACTGCTGACCGTCAGTCTCGTTCGATCAGTCTGGTCTGGCTTAGCTTGAACTTGCGAATCGCGCTGGTCCGATGTCTCTTTTGACACATTCTTTGAATATGTAGTATTCACCAAGTCTTTCAGATAGTCGAAGGCGTCTTTTCCCGAATTGAAAAATGAAAAGAAATACTGTGGCATCCGTCAGCAAAAGCCCCATGACTCTGGGAGTGTAAACGTTACCTCATCAACAGCAAAGGTTTCGCCACTATCGACAACTCGAATCTTAAATGTCTCGGCGAAGTCGACCATGGGGCTCTCCTCCAAGTCAATGACGTTTTTAATGGGGAAAGACACCTTGACGCTGTCGCCTTCGTTGTGTGTCCGGAAGATGACTTTCTGAAGAGCCTTCACCCATTCCTTGGCGCTTGTGGCACTTTCCGCTCGAAAGAAGTAAGTCCGTTGGTCGGTGGTGACTTGGAAATCCTTGGCTTCGCCTTTGCCTTTCGGGTCCGCGAGCGTTGCGGAGATGCCGTATCGAAGATCGACGTGGCCGCTAGGAAAGTACAGATTGGAAGAGTCTGCATAATACGAAAGGACATCGCCTTTCAACGCAAACCAATAGCGAGTATATTTAGGGTTTTGGCGACCGCGCTTGGAGAGGTAGCCCGACTTGATCGCTATATTCGACTTCTTTGGAAGGTAGGCGTAGAAGCAGATATGCCCTTCGGTCACGTACATATAGCCCTGGAGGAGCATGCTCTGCAGTAATGAGCAAGCGTACTCGACCAAGACCTTCTCAGGTGTCTCGAACCCGAACATCTCCATCAGCCGTGTGGAGAGCGCGGATGCTGAAGATTGTGGCCGGTCTTCGATCGGTTCCTGAGATTTAGACGGCGATCGCTCCGGGGCAGATATATCGAAGTGGGTCTGTGCCTCCACCATGCGACTCAGGACAGGAGCTGCCCGCGGCGTCGCGCTGCGGGTGCGCCTTAGAGGGGGAATCGCGAGAGTCGACTCGCTCTGTGCGGAAGGGTCATCAGTTCTGTTCTGGGAGCTCGGTCGGGATGGTTTCCGCAGAATTTTATTGTCTGATATCGTCCTTCGGTGGTGACGGCCTCTGTCTTCGGTATCACCCTGCGGTTTCGTTGCTGATTTCTCGCTCGGTTGTGGTCGATCGGATGATGGGGAACGGGTCGGAGATGATACTGCTGCTGAGGAAGGCTCTTTCCGCGGATGGGCCTCAGTCTCTCCATCACTATCACTCGATTCATCAAATCGGGCCCGGAAATCCGACTTGGAGCCGACGGCGGCAATCATGGAGAAGAGGGACTGCTGCATGTAGTGCACATTGCCATCCCGAGAGCCCATACCCCGTGGGGGTGCGGTGAAATCCATCTGAGAATCGTCCCCATCCTTGAAGCGATCTGGCACCCGATCTGAGAAACGGTGGGCTGAAGTGGCTTTCATGCTGGAGCTCAGCCTCCGGTCCCCTCGGCGTTTGGAATCATCTCGCAACGGTCTCATCCTTGGAGAAAATATAATCAATGAACTGTTGTAGGTCCAGGATGCCGATGAGCAAGTTGCTGAGATGTGGGGGGATAAACCGGTCGCGAAGTTAAATGGCTCGAGCCAGGTGACAGCTCGGAGCTGGTAGGACTATGACGACCCGGAAGGGCCACTCTGGAATGTCGTTAAGACAGATGAACACTGCACTACAAATGACCAGGTCATGTCAATATGCAGACTATCAGAAGACCACCGGGGATGATAGCCCACGGACGGTTGTGCTCTTGCAGAGTCTAGGCCGATAAGGCGTTGGAGCTTGGACGCCGGGTTTATCGATAGATCTACCAGGCAGTTGTCACATCACACCGCCATCCATGCACTTTATGGATAGATCAAAGGGAGCAAAGACAAGGCAAAGGGGGCAAAAGACAACACACTTAAGAATGAAACAACTCACAGCACGCGCGATACCAAAGTGAGGCACATGTGATGCGCCATCAGGTGATGCCATTACCTAATCCTTCCAAGGTACCTGGGGCTACCCACCCCCCATGCTGCATATCTCGGGGACTGTAAGTACCAGAATGTACCGTGGGGGTACTGATGGTGCCCATAGAATATCAAGCATCAGGGTTCCCATGACTGACTGGTAGGTTGTGCTACCCAGGATGACTTGGAAATCTTCATCTGGTCGACTTGATTGCGGCTCTGCAGGAACCGCGAGACACAAGATCGGCAATGCTCCGCATTGATCGACTGCATCCGACACTACTTTGAAGAATTCGAATCTTAGGCTCTTACCACACCGACTGTTCTGTTGAAAATTTGTGATTCAACCACATATACTGGTTTGGGGAGATATCTAGACAGTGGGGAAACAATCAAGGAAAAAATATTTTGATGAGAAGCAGAGTGTAGGCAACAGATAGCTTCTCTTCTCTCCTCCAGACAATTTGATTCTCTCTTCTGCGCTCTTTTCTCCCAGCAGTTCTGCTTTCTCCAGCTTCCCCTAGTGCTCTCTGAGAGAAGCCAAGTAATACTGAGACGTCATTGCATCTGACCAGCTTCCACAACTGGCCCGCATCGAGATCATATTGAAGATTGACCACACCCAACCCCTAGAAATGGACGCCCATGCCTACGCCATTTGAATACCACCATTGTCCGTTGGATGGTCCATGGTATGGTCAAACTAAGGATGCGGAAGAATAGCACAATCGATGAGCATGAAGGCGTGCTTATCCACGGAAATCCTCAACCTTGGCTGGTGCCATCCTCTACACACAAAGATATTCTTGCGACGGCTCATCATGACATGGCGATGCATCTTGAAGGTGTAATTGGGGTAGGTTGCTCCTGATGTTGGATGATCTGTTGTTTTGCTGAGATATGATTATTCAATTGATTCTAGCCCTAGCTAGGGGCTACTAACGAAATTGCTTTACTGGGTATTGACCATGTTTGCAGCAACGGATATAAGCTCTAGAGCCGCTTGAACCAGTCGGGCCCTTATGGGTATAGAAAGATAGATTGGAAGTTAAAGAGTATGCCACCCTCTCTGATAATGTTTGTTGAAAACATCAAGCCACAACGAGGCATTCAAGGCGACAACAAGAAGTGAAAAGAAAAGAAGAAAAAAAGCCGAGTTGACCAGCACTACCCTCATCCACATTCCGCCTGAGCCAAGAATCACTAAGATGTTTTGTCTTTCTTAGAAGCCCTCGAAGCTAGAGCCTGCACCATCGCAACATCACCGCAGCCGCAATAACTGGCATGACACTGACCTATCTTGCATGAAACAAAACACAGTATAGCCCTGAGACCCCAATGAGAATTCCCGGCTCGCAAGGTTTGACTGGTTCCTTCGGATTCTATGCCTCGGCCGGTCAGCGTTTTAATGTCAGCCACAGTGGTAGCCACGATGCCCTTGTTTTTCAAGTGATTGCTCACTGCTAGGGACACCGGATGACGACTGTCGCCAATCAAGCCTAGGAGAAGAGGCATTGCAGTATCGGTATCCACAAGCCAGTGCTCAGCGACCACACTCATCCTGCCCTGAGTAAGGGTATCCGTCTTATCAAAGACCACATGAGATGTCCTATGAGCAACTTCAAGGGCATTGGCGGACTTGAATATAAAGAGTCATGTACCCGACATGATGCACATGCTTGCTTCCAGCTGCGAGGGCAGGATCCTCACAGGGTAGAGCGAGTCTTGCAGATTGGCTCCAATGCTTCTCCAGAAGATCTCGAGCGCCAATTACCTCCGGATCCAAAATGACCCGAACAGTATCTTGATTTATTAGAGACATGTCAAGGACTCCTTCAGCCCAAGTTCGATTCACGAGCGCAGAAGCATCCCCAGAAACGACGATGTCAAGGATAGATCCGCTTGTGATCTTTTCACACTTGAATTCGATGGTACGCTCCAGGTGTTTCATGACATGGTCAACGATGGTCAAGTTGAGATCAACGTCCAGCTCGGCCCGTGATAAGATCAAGTTCGTCTTCAACCCCCGAACACCTGTCAGAGATCATGCCAGAAATAGATAGAACAACATGCTCCAAGCCGTAGGCTTGATTCTCCAGGTCGCACCCTTCCGCAGCAAACCTTGCTTCTTCCCCGTAAATGGAGCCGGCTTCCTGGAGCAACAACCGCCTCCAGTTTCGGCGATTGTAGACCAAGATGGATTCTCAGAGGTACAGGAGGCCTTGTTGGACGAGTCAATAGAGACAACCCCTGTGGGTCTGCAGCAGGAGCTACTGAGGCAATCCTTCCCAGTAGTGCCCTTTGCGTTAGAAGGGCTGCTAGGTCTCGGAGACCGCACTCTTTTCCGTGCAGGCGACTTCCTCGTAGAGATTCCGCTGGCGCAGCAAGAGTCAACAGATGCACGCGAGAGAGACATCTGCGATGGCCTTCGAGAACACTTTCTTTGATCCCCTGAGTTGCGATTCCGGGGTTCACAGCAGATTCCTTCCCAAGCGCAAGAAGAGCACGACAAATAAACCCAAGGGCCTGTAGCTTGGCACTATACTCCTCCCGAATAGAGCGCCGATGGCTATCGCATGCATGGCCTCTCGACCCTGTCGTGTCTGGGGAGATTGACGAAGAGCAGCAACTGGAAGCATCTGGGTTTCGGATATCAGAAAACGCGAATAATTAAGTCGTAGCCGAGCCACTTACTCTTTGTAGTCTTGTCGATACAGGCTGGCCTTGATGCCGCTGCACATTCACGGAGAGCCAGACGGTCGAGACAAGACTCATCGCAGCAGGGTGAAGGCTTGCCTCGACAGCAGTCAGTGACGGCAGGATCGTTGTTGGTTGCAACAGGGGGCTCTGACCGCTGAGAATTGCAGCAGGTACCTATCGAAGAAAAGACATTGTTGAAGCTTTCAGCACCAGCAAAGTTGTCGTCGCAGCACTTGTCTTCGCAGGGGTATTTAGTGGGCCCAGTTTCTGCGATACAAACATAGGACTCAGTATCACCGCTGCGGCAGCAATCCCCAAAATGTGGTTCTCTCTCGTGGGCTTTGGTGGGGATGTTTGTTTCCTGGATGTGGACGGCACCCAGGGCATCATCCAGCCTCGAGAAACTGACGCTTGCCACGTCAACCTGCTCCGCCATTCCAAGTTGGACAGTCCCTCGCTGACCTGGGGCGCTGTTTCTGCACAGCAAGTACACGCCAAAGGGACAAGGGCAGCTCAACTTTGTGGGAGGCGCGTCTCCCGCGAATGACAAGAGATGAGTACGTTGTCACGAACAGTCACGTGGGATACATACAGTCTTGAAATGCTCGCTTGGTGACAATATTCGAGGAATTGATTTGCGGTGGGCCGAGATACTAACGGCACAGGCAATGGCGGGGACGCGAGCTGGTATGTAGGGCTTTCTATATCACCCATGCCCGCGTGTCCGTAGGGAGAACGATATAGCCGGTTGATGCTCGAACAGACTGAAGGGGTAATCACTTTCTATTTTGCTTCATGAAATCGAATCGTAAATCTCATCCACGCCCATCCCCTTAGCCTCCCGACCCCTTCTTGTCCTCATCGTCGTCACCTTTCCCCTCGGCCTTTTCTTTTCGTCTCTGCACAACATCCCAGTTATACACCCGTGCCGTAGCGACCTCCAGTGTCTATAATGATAAAAAGTTGTCAGCAACGGTCCGGCATTCCTTATGAGCCCTTGGAAATAATCCACAAAGGGTGATTTGAAATGGAAATAAAGCAAGGATATACCGTAATCTGCTCGCGCAAGAATTCCAAGTCTTCCTCGCAGTTTTTCAAGCTCGACTGGGCCGCGCTCAACTTGTCATCGAGCATCGTCTCCGCCTCGGTCAGCGGGTATGCCAGCATGACATTGGCGCCGAGCCAGAGGTACACCTCCTCGGTGTCAGCGGGGGAGATAGACGCCCGGGCGTAGAGGGTATCATTAAGCTCGAAGTTTGTTTCGAGCTCGGAGTCTGGGTTGGACTGGAGAGAACACACGAGTTGAGTTAGCATTGATGTGTTGTGATCGTAGCGATGGTGACAATAATAGGACGAAAGGCGATATAGTCGGCAATGACGACAGAATGCGTACCCCCTTGCGTAATTTCAAGAATCGAACCATCTCCAACGTCTTCTCAATATCGGGGATCTTCTCGCGCAGTCCTTGGCCGCGGCGCTGGGTGTTAACCTCCATGAACTGGTACTTGGAGATCATCTCCTGGAAGGAGCGCAGCGTCGGTTCGACCTCGGCGCGGGACGACACATAGTCCTTGACATCGTCGATGAAGGGGGCAACGGGGATCCCGCGCGGGTTGGTTTGTGTCGTTACTGTGCTGGTGGAGGGGTTAGTTGAGAAGAAACACGGTGGGGGGGGGTTGAAGAGATCGATGAAAAAAGAGGAATTGGGAAGACAAGCAGATCAACAGAAAATAGCCGAAGGAATCAATGCCTTCCAGCAAGAGTAACGTACCTCTTGGAATTTGAGTCGGCCATGGCTGCGCAGGACGAGGGAGAGAGAGTCGAAAGAAAAGATGACGATGTGGGGAGAGGACGCTGGGAGAGTGGACCCCCCGGTCACCTCCGACCACCGTCAACGAAGGTGTGCATTCCTAGACATTCCTCACTACCAGGAGAGACTGGAAGTTGGGATGGATATGATGCGACGGGAAGCGTAACGATATTTCCACCCATTTCAATTACATTTGCAATGGTCCTCCTCGTCACCACCGACGGCATCCTCGCCGCCCTTGAGGCTGTCCCGGCCTCGCGCCGTGATGAGCTCGAGCTCCCGGCGTCGCTGGAGCTGCATGGACCGATCACCCATGAATCCCTGTTGCGACTCTCAAGGCACCTCCAAAACAACACAGAATACACCGACACAAACCTCACACCCGGCAGTCCTACCGTCCTAGCCTCCCTCCTCCGCGGCACGACAGTGTATGTGCCGCCGCCGCCCAAGAAACCCGAACCGGTACGTGAATGCGATTTTTCCACTACTTCTATAACCTCTATCGCTGGAAGCCCCAGTTATCCCCAATACTGATAGACATCCACCAGAGCCCCGAATATCTCGCTTCCAAAGCGCGTCTCCTCGCCCTATCCGAACAAGCCGCCTACCAGCGCCTCCTCAACCCAACCTACACGCCGACCCCAGACCACGCCGACCCCCACACGTTCTCATCTACAGAAGGAGAAATTGTCAGCGAAGAAACACTGACCCCATCGCTGGTGCTGAACATCTTTCTGTCGGTAATCATCACCGGGTTCAGCGTGTACTGGGCGCTGACGACATTCGCAACGCCCGGGATCATCGCCGAAACGTTCGCCGCGTGGACGGGGCTGCAGACAGAAGAGTCGCGGGCTCGTGCCTCGGCCGGGCAGCAGGGACAGGGTGCGTCGGAGGCGGTGCGCGTGCTGTTGTCGCTGTTTGCAGCGCTGGCCGTCGCTATTGCTGAGGCGTTCTTGTATGGCGCGTACTTGGGGAAAGTGGAGAAGGCCCGAGTGAAGGAACGGAAGATTCAGGAGCGGAAGACAGTTGTTGGGACAGTTGAGTCTGAGGGGCAGGTGGAGCTTGCGGATCAGAAAGAAGAAATTTGGGGGAAGGGGGTTAATGGGGGGATGCGAAGGCGGGTGAGGGAGAAGTGGGAGAAGTCTATTACGGAAGATTCTTGATATGATGGAGAAGATCTATTTCAATATACAGTCTTTGGCCAGGAAAGCGAAAGAAGCTGGAAATGACTGTAAAATATAAAATATGCTTTTCATATTCTATAGCTAAACTACAACACGCTGTCATTAATCTAACGGGTATGGATGCTGTGCGGGTTCATCATTAGTGCTCGTCAATCGGGGCTCGTGGCCTCACGTCACGGGCTGAAAGAAGATGTTGAAGAAAGGGAGTGGCCGGCTGCCATGGTCAACTTGTCCCAAGACGGAGACAAAGGAAAAAGGAGGAAGGAAAAAAGAAGAGGAAGAGGAATGGGGTATCAAACCCGTTTCTCGAGGAGCAATTTGCCGGCGGGGTTTTTATCGGCGAAGCCCTGGTCACGGTTGTAGATGCGTTCACCGCGCAGCCAGGTCTCACGGACCATGCCGCGCAGAGTGCGGCCCTGGTAGGGGGAACACTTGTTGCGGAAGAGCATGGTGCTAGGCTCGACGACCCACTCGGCGGTGTCGTCGAAGACGCAGATGTCGGCATCGAAGCCCACGACCAAGTCGCCCTTGTGCGACTGCAGGCCGACCTGGGCGGCGGTGTTGGCACAGCAGAGACGAACGACGTCTTGCAGTGCCGTCTTGGTGTTCTGGTCGTCCGGCGCAGGCGTCAGGCCCTTGCGGCGGCTGAGTTCGGTCCAAAGGATGGGCAACCCTAAGCCGACGGAAGAAATGCCGCCCCATGCGGAGAAGAAGTTGCCGCTTTCTTCCTCACCCTCCCCGCCGCTGCAGTGGCCTGGCACGTGGGACGGGAGCTGCTTGAGGTCTGGGGTGCAGGGGGAGTGGTCCGATACAACGGTCTTGATGACGCCGTTGCCGGTGTGTTTCTCCAGCTCCTCCCACAACCCATCTTGGTTCAGCTGGGACCGGATGGGCGGACAGCACTTGTGACGAGTGTCGCCGTCACGCACCTCCTCGGCCGCCAGCGACAGGTAGTGGAAGCAGGTCTCGGCGGTGACCTTGACTCCATGTGCACGCGCCTCCCGCAGCAGGGGAATGGCCTCCATGGCGGAGAGGTGGACAATATGCAGGGGAAGGTTGGGGGCCAAATGGGCCATGGACAGGATCCGTTCGATGGCACAGGTCTCAAACGACGAGGGCCTCGACGCCAGGAAGGTCGAGTACGCCTCAAGAGGGCCAGTGGGTGCGGCTGGGGGGTCAGACTTTTGGATCTCATCTCCCACCGAGGCGGTGATCGGGGGCACCATCTCAGCATGGAACATGAGTGTGGTGGGCTCATCTGCCAGTTCAGCCATAGCCTTTTGGATATCGTCAGAGCTAACAGCAGGGAACTCCTCCACCTGTAAAGCTCGGTGTTAGTATGATGAGAGAATGAGCACAAATGATGTGATCACTTACGCCACTGTCAATTAAGAACCCTTTGAAGCCTCGGACACCTTCGTGGACGAGGTTCTTGAGTTCGTGGGCATTGCCGGGAATGATACCGCCATAGAAGCCGACATCTACCCAGCACTTGCCCTGGGCAGCCTGGACTTTTTCTTTCAGTCCTGCTACCGTGGTGGTGGGTGGAATGGCATTGAGGGGCATGTCGATCACGGTGGTAACGCCACCGAAGGCAGCGGCCTGGGTGCCGGTGTAAAAGCCTTCCCATTCGGTACGGCCGGGCTCATTCAGGTGAACGTGAGCATCGACCAAGCCGGGCAGCAGGACGTGGGGCGAGTAGTCGGTATAGGGTGTGCCGGTGGGGAATTCCGATGCGGGAATCACCGAGTCGAAGACGGCAGTGATCTTGCCCGTAGTCCGAGAGATCACCACCGTAGCAGAGGTCAAACGGCCGGAGATGACGGCTCGTGATGAAGCCACCACGGCAATCGCGGGGATGTTAGCTGTGGCCATGGTAGCTACTCTGGGGGGCTTGCTCTTCTTTGTTTGCAAGCCTCTTCTTCCGGATCTCCCAGTAGACTTGGGATAACTCAATCAGACCAGACGGCAACAGCGGGTTGTGAAAATGGGGAGTGAAGTGCTGAAGGGAAAAAAAAAGTGGAAGAATATAAGGGAATATAGCAGATAAGGCAACCAATAGATTGGATCAATGGAGATAAGAGAGGGGCAAAAAAGGGCTTATCTGGTGGAGTGAAAAAAAAGAAAAGGGCAAAGATAAGGGCTGGGACTGGGGGGGATATAAATAAACAGCCACCCGGGGAAAATTTTTTGGGGGGATGGACCACCAGCGGAGAAAGAAAACGGGACCAGACAACTGAGGGTATACCCACTGTCCCACTCAATACCCGCGCCGAGAGAGGAGGCATGTCCTTGCGGTCACAGTTTTCACGCCTCGGAGTTGCGATTACTCGATGATTGGCAAATGGGTGGCTAAGCAGTCGGCAGAGAGCCAGTCACAGGCGTGCAGATGCGAGTTCTCATGACCACGAGCGAATACCTTCACCCTTGCCCTATCGGGGACAACTGAGCGGGGGCGTCTCTCTGATCAGCCTCTCCGATTCCTTCTGCACGTTGCAGATTCCCAGTGACATGTGCCCTCCCAAGGCTACTTACTCCCAGGGCCTCTTGTCAAAGGCGTTGTCAAAATGGTAATTTTCTTGCGGGAATGAACCATGGTTCACGCGCAAATTCTGTCCAGAGGCCAAAAGGGAGCGGGCACAGCGCCAGGCGGGTAGCTGGTCGGACAAAGTGGGATCCAGGCCCATCGGGCACCTCCGATGCTGCGGGTTCTGCAGTGTCTCGGGCATCTCCCTGCGCTTATCAATTGGAGGGACTGTTTCTTTATCAGCACGTTTACTCGATCAAAACTGTCCATCCCCCCGAAATCTGCTTTTTTTTTTTACTCGATCGAAACGACGCCTTTTCGCCGGGGTTTTTTTTCCGACTTTGCCGGCAATCGCTTGTGGCCACGCCCCCTCGGCCCCTCGCATATTTTCTTTTCCCTGTGATCGGCGGATTCCGACATCGAAGGGGAGCATTTCATCGAGTAAGGACTGGTTTGATCGAGTAATATTGATCGAGTAAATCGAACTCGGGAGGATGAAGATGAGGGATGATGAGGGATGAAAGATGAACATTGAAAGTGACGAGGTGAAGGGTGCTTGCGGGGTCAGTCTGGTCTGGCAACACAAGCCCATCGTAGGTCTGATTGCGCCATCCCTGGACGATCAGCATCCCGCAGATGCTTAATGTGACGTTCTACGATGGCGAGTGTTTCTTGATGCTCACGCTTCATCTAGGAAGGGAGATCCCCCGTCTCATGTGGGAGACCCCAAAACAACGGACTCCCGCACTCTAGAGCGCAACCCAGCGATTGTTAACTACTCTACCTTGAAATTGACTGACATGGAACAGCAAATGGGATCATATCGTATTTACCACAAAAAAGAAGCTCGATGGGCCCTGCTATGAGACGCGAGGAGTTCTGCTTCCTGTTCAATCACATCCTTTGAAAGCCTGCCAAAGCTACCCGTCGCCTTGAAATACCCATGGAAACAAAAGTCAAATGAAATAAAACAACATATAAGTTAGAGAGGACTGTCCTTCCCTTCTGCATAAGAGAAGAAGCCAAGACAAAAATTGGACGGATAGCATGCCGAGAATGAGGCACCCGTGAAGACTATACTCACCTTAAAAAACAGTTTTGTCCAGAAGGTCCAGTATTGTGCCAGATGTAATGTCTAAGAATAGAAATAACCAAAGAACTTCCTCTCTCTTTGGAGTGCTCGAGGAGAGTTGATTTCCAGTTGAAATGCCATGGAAGTACATTCATGGAATACAAGACAGAATTCAGGGCTACGAGATGTGCAGCCCCTGCCTGGCCCCTTTGGAGTCTAAAGGCAGAAAGTAACTAAATAGAGAATAAAGGATTAAGGATAAAACCATGAAAGCCATTATAAAAAGCCATGAAGAGAATGATATAGATACGCCAGTCGTGGCACACTGCCACTATAAACCCCCGTTATCGTTTTGCTGCACAGCCCGAGGTGGTATGTTCTACAGTGCTGGGACGGGATATGGCAGTGAAAAAAATATAAAGGAAAGAAAGATGAATATCAAATAGATACTGCAGCCAGAAAGATAAAGGGAGTTCGGCAATCTAAGATAGAGTGACTGAATGTGTATGCTCGTTCGATGTAGGGTTGAGGCCTAGATGATAGTATCCTATGGGCTCCAAAGCAAGCTGTCTTTTTCATAATTTCACTATAGCTTCCCGAATTGACAACGGTGAAGGAGTGGTGGCAGACCTTTAAGAGACAAAAACAACTTTCACATAAAACAGTTCTTATATATCAGCAGGCAGCATCACTGCGGTCTGTTTTTTCTATTGCTGAACTTGACGTGTTCAAGCACATCCTGGTTCAAAACATGGGAATTAGTCCAGCCACGTCAGAGAGACCTTCAATAGCCTAGACTATGTCTTCATCTCTTGCCCAATTCTACCCTGAACTGGCCCCCATCGACAAGGATACTAGTGAAAACCATCAGGGTCTGAAGATTAAGATCTTCAAAATGACGAGATAAAGAGACTCATGTTTAATTTGCAAAAGACCCCCCAGCAATATTCTGCTGGGGCCGTATGCCACAGTCTGAAGTACCCACGGCTTGATTAGTTCCTCGGGAGCCTCAGCTTTAGTTCTTTAGTATGCCAAGTTTCACCTTTGAACAATCCTTTCATTTCCTAGTGCCGCCTTTCCGATCGTCGCCGTGATCCCGAAGCCAATAAGAACTGAAGATTCTATAGCTGAACACCGAATCTAACCCCCCTGCAGCGCCATTCTGCACTAGTATAAGAGGATCAGCGTACGGTCCGGGGTATGAAACACCCGGCACCATGTGAGCGCGTTAAGCCCGGCTGGGATCTTCGCTTGCTGAGGGGCCATGCAGGGGAAAGTGAACATGCTCCAGGTATTCTTCTTTTGAAAACTGTCTAGTAGGTTGCAATATGACCACAAGACTCATTGCGCTTTCAATACCTCATAACCAAAATATGGCATTGATGGAACTTTTCGATGTCAAAACAGTACAACAATTTAACTTGTTTAATTGATAACTTGAGTCAATTCGTTATTTGGGACTCGATCACGAACAAAAGGGACATGGGACTAATGCACTCGAACCGCGCCGTACAGGGATGTTGATATGGGGGCCAGAATGGATGCCTCGTGAAGTACTTGCCATGAACATCCCTTTTTGATCCTTAGATACGTATGCTCTGTGTATCTATTCCCAAGCTATAAAAGATTTCTCCTTTCTATGTTTCTCTCCGTGCCTCTTACCAATTCTCTGAATCCTATTCAATCCTATTTGCTTCAATCACCGGAACAAGTATACAACCATGTCACCACCATCACTGGATGAAAATGCCATGAATCAGCTGCAATCCCAGCAGTCTGAGCTACTCGACAAGATTGATGAGCTGCGCGCCATTGGCGTTGGAGGCCTCGTGGAGCTGCCTCAGATCATTGTCTGCGGCAATCAGTCCAGTGGAAAAAGCTCCGTACTGGAAGCTATTTCCCGAGTGCGCTTTCCGACCAAGAGCAACATCTGCACTCGTTTTGCAACCGAAGTTGCTCTTCGTCGAAGCCCTCAGACCAGGATCAAAGTCTCTATTGAGCCGGGGGATTCACGAACCGACGAGCAAGAGCGACAGAAGCTCCGGGGCTTCACCTCTGAGTCCTTTTCCTCCAGCGGAGATCTTCCCACGCTGATCGACCAAGCCAACGAATGCATGGGACTTTCCAGCTCGACTCCCTCCAACTTCGGCTTCAGTGACGATGTGCTCAAAGTCGAGATCTCGGGCCCTGAAAAGCCAGAGCTCACCCTGGTCGACCTCCCGGGCTTGTACTACTCCAGCAGCAACGAGCAAAGCGCGCAGGGGATGAAGATGGTGCAGAGCCTAACCGAGAAGTACATGAGGAGTTCGCGGAGTATCATTCTGGCTGTCATCAGTGCCAGAATGGACTATCATATCCAGAAGGTCGTGAACCTCGCGGACTCTTTTGATCCAAAGTATGAGAGGGTCTTGGGTGTTGTCACGCAGCCTGATATCCTCGAGGCTGGGTCGGAGGAGCAAGAGAATTACCTGCAATACCTCAAAAACGAAAAGGTCAAGCTGCAACTCGGCTGGCATGGGCTGCGCAACCGATCCTTTGAGACGCGCAACGTTTCTGATAGTGTGCGAGATGCTCAAGAGAAAGAATTTTTTGAACAGGGACGATGGGCTTCTCTGCCCCGAGAACAAGTTGGAATTGAAAGTCTGAGGCGCCGCCTCAGCACCATCCTACTCGGTCATGTCCGTCGCAATCTCCCCGGGCTTACTGCGGACATCCATGAAAAGATTCTTCGTGCGGAGCAGGCCCTGGCAAAAATGGGCCCGCCGCGAGAAGCCCTCAAGGACCAACGTCAATTTCTTCTCGATATCAGCATCGACTTCGAGGGTATCACATACCAGGCCCTCAATGGTTGGTATGACGAAAAAAGTCCTTTCTTGGGACTCAACGACCAAGAAAAAAGTGAAAGGGTATTTCCTTTTGGTCGGCTGCGCGCAGACATTCGTGACATGAATGATTGTTTCACTGGAGCGATGTGTATTCGCGGAAGCCGGAGAACCATCCATGAAGGTCAATCCCCGCCTACCGAAGATGTCAAGCAGGAGAGATACAACCCGTACATGGATGATTGGACACCCCAGTACATCTCCCTGCAGTCCCTCGAGGAGGAAATGAAAGTGTGCGCTCGCGACCATCGAGGGGTTGAACTACCAGGTAACGCAAACCAGCTGGCAGTGAAGATCCTGTTCCAGGACCAGAGTGAGCCTTGGGAAAAAATTGCTCGGGCTCATTTGTCCAAGGCGTGGGATATGGTTGCGCGCTTTGTCCAACAACTTCTGCACTATCTGACGGATGACCACACCTACCGCTTGCTCATGGCGCGCCTCGTGTCCCCGGAATTAAATAAGATGAAGGTATCTTTGGAGGAAAAGCTAAGCGAATTGACTTCTTACTTCAAAAGAGGTCCTCCACTGACCGGGGGGAAGGCATTTTTCTCCAGGCTCCAGGAATTCAGGAAGAACAGACAACTTGCAATCTTGAAGAAAAATCTCGGCTTTTCTGAAATTTTCCTGGCAACGAAAAAGACCTTCGATATCCACGATCTGGAACGAGTGGTCTCTGGGTTACACCCATCTAGCGATGAATTTGCAGCAGCGGACATTGTTTTTCAGATGCAAGCGTACTACGAGGTAGAGACACATTATTCTCAACAGACCACCTGGTTCAGGCAGCTCTAACCGGTCATCTTGCTTTTTAGACCGCAATTGAGACTTACATGGATAATGTCGCTATCCTCGCAGTAGAGAACTGTCTTCTCTGCCCCCTGGAGAAAATATTCACCAGGCAGACTGTTCGTGATATGGATGATGAGCAGGTTCGAAAGCTCGCAGCAGAGCCCTTGGATTTTCAGAAAAATCGGAAACGCCTCAGCGATGAACTCGAAAAGCTCCAAAAAGCAAGACAAACCCTGAATGGCTGCAGCACAAAGGGCCCATCGTTGCAGAATCCTCCAAATTCGGGTAAGAAACTCCCCACTCTAAGGTGAACAATCGATCAAAACAAGGCCCTGACAAGTATATCGCTCAGGAGCATACCCCAGCTTCCCATCCCAGGCCCCCAGTTCTGCACGCAAGACAGAAGATGGTCCACCTAAAGGTAAGTGCTGAGGTTTCTAATATTATGGAAAGTGTCTGCTGATGTATTCATAGATGCACCCCAAACTCCAGCAAATGGAACAAAACAGCCCTGTTCAATCTCTAGCGAGGCTCCGAAAACTCAGCTAACACCAAACTTGTCTACTCCTACAGCTCCTTCCAACAACCCATTTCCGGGGTTATTTGGCCAGAACTCTACAATCTTTTCTGGTCAAGGGAACACGGAGAATGACAAGCCCCAAAAGCCTAACAATAGAGCTCCCAGATCCAATTTTTTTAATTGATCTGCAAATGGCGAATATGCCTTGGGTACTTGAGCATTTGGCTCCCGAGTCATTACCAGGTTGATTCAGCCGTTCGGATACCTTGTTTGTTTGTTTCACCTGCTTCTATGTGTCTTGTCTCGTTTTATCTGTGTATTTTCTTCTTCTTTTCTTGTTAGCTCTGCTTATATGGGATATGCACTGGGATATTTAAGGTGGCTTTGGAAGGGATTTCTCTCTTAACAGCTACTAGCTCTTTCATGCTCTTTGTGTGTTTTCACTATGTTTAATTTTCTTGTCTGATTAATATCTTCTGTCTGGCCATTATATATCTATCTATTGTCTACTCATTAGCTCATATTCTCATTTTCCTTAGCCTTCTAGCTAGCGACGCGTAGCTTGAAATAAAAGCACCAGTTGAGAGTTGACTTTAATGGTCTTTATCATATTTCTTGAGCACTGCTTTCGGCGACTCAAAAACTTCGGCAATGCCGAAATCAGTATGGAAGATAGCTCATAATTGATTGTTTTTCGTTATATTCTTCCCAGCTTAGAACATGGGAACGAGCATTGAAAGCAACGCCAACCCAGCCTGCTTCTCGTCTCCCAAATAGCGAAAACACAATCGAAAATGGAGAAAATGAATCAGAGACACCAAAGGAAAAAAAAAAAAAAAAAACTAGTCATAAATTAGCTAATCAAGCATGCCCCCCAGTTGCTGAATTTCAATCTATGTTAAGAACTGCGGTCTCCTTCCTCGATACGGGCCATGCTCTGAACTGCCTCCTTCTTTCTCTCCTTCGGCATTCTAATTTTCCTTGTCCTCCTCCGCGAGACCCTGTGCCCATTCCAGGACCTTGTCGTTGTAATCTCGCTTCTTCTGGATATCCCGAGAACCGCTCATAGCCTCAGTGACAACGATATCACCACCAAGTTCACTTGGATCGGTATTCCGCAAGACCTCCTCATCAATGTCAGTCTCGGCGTTGCTCATGGACACCATCCGCTCAAGAGGCTGTTGGATACCTGCATCCATATCGCCCAGAAGAAGTCTTGGCTGTTCCTGGTAGGACGGATCGACCTGAAGCTTGTCCAGCCAAGACAGCATGTGGCGCCAGGCCTTGGGCATGATGCATTCAGTAAAGGAATCCTCACCAGAAGCATAGCAGTTGCAGCCGTGCTCGACATAGCCAGCTTCGGGGGTTCCAAGCACGTTGGGGCCCACGAGGTACCCACGGCAGCGCCGGGAGACGAATGCAGTGAAGGAATCGGGGTTGGAAAGTTCGGTCTTGTCGAGGTCGAAGAGTACAGTCTGGATCGGGCTACCCACACACATGCCGGAGATGTGGTTGCGCCAGAGAGACCCTGGAGATATGGGGTTAGGGCTAATCGAATAAACGAGGAACTTGGTCAAGCACTTACAATGCTTCTTCAGGTAATGCATGGCAGACAAACCACCTTCAGACATGGCGATCACATCAACGGTGGTGCCCTGGCGGAGGCGTGGAGACAGGATCCATTCGAAGATGTATTGGACGTGCTGGAACGCATTGAGGTTGCCCAAGATCTTGTTCCGGTTGGTTTGGGACGGCAGGCTGTCCACGGCCGAAGAAAGATTCAGCGCAAGCCAGCTCTCCTGTGTCATAGCCTTGCCCCCGGCGCAGTACCAGACCAACTGACCCGAGTTTGCCAGGATGAGGGCGGTGCCAGTGGGATGTCTGTCCTCGCCAAGCACAGCCTGCGCGAACTCGACCATGCACCCGACCTGGATGCCATCGGACCCGATTGCACGGTTGCTCCAGATCCCCAGATCTTGGTTGGGTTCACCAAAGTACACGACGAAACGAGAAGCCTTGTGCAGATTGTCGGACACGAGGATGGGCACATGGGCGTCGTTCTGCATGGCACCGAGTGGCAGGCGCAGGACACCAAGGCCCGCAGCAGTGATGCGTTCAAACACGATCTTGCGAATACATTCTGCCATAAATTCCGTTAGTTAGGTTCAATGGTATTCCTCAAGAAGACAAGCCATTTTACCGTTGAATGCTTCGCGCTGCTTCACGTTGAAACGATCGTTTCGGTTGATCTTGTACTGGAAGCCCAGCTCGGGGTCGGAGATCATGCGAATCTGATCATTGTCGTTGATGAAGTACCTGTTTTCATTCCGTAAGGGACATGCTCTGTAGCATAGAGTCATAGATATCTCACCCGAGCTTCGTCAGATCAGTTGGAAACACAGGGTCATCGGGCAGATCACATTCGCGATAGGTGAACATTGTGGTAGCTCGAAATGATAAAGGTAAACTCTTGCTCTTCGGCGATAGACGGTTCAGTGACGTGAAAGGAAGGAAATAGTGAGAGTGAGATGCGAGTAAACCAAGTGAAAGAAGTACTGTTGATAACGAAGACTAGGCAGCTTTCGTGGGCTGGTTGGTGCATTGAGAGAGAGAGAGAGCAGACAGAGCAGGCAGGCTGTAGGTAGCGATGAGATCAAGAAGGTATTCTCTTTGCCAAACCAAACGAGCCAGGTGCATAACAATTTGGGCGGCAATCTGAAGCAATCGCGGTGAAAGAGTCGTAGAATAGGGGAAACGTTCAATGAAATTGGGCATACTATACAAGGCTTCATATCCATAGAAAAAAAAAAAAAAAAAAAAAAAAAAGCACTCAACGCCGGGATTCCCCAATATCTGATCGGACCTTGTCTATCTCCTTCCACTTTGAATCTTTACCAGCTTGCCTTCTGCACACCCGGGAGTTCTCCAGCAATAGCCTGCATACGGAATTGGAACTAAAAGACAGAGCACGGCTATGTTAGCGATATCTGATCTGCACCAAGACCGCGAGAACGAGGCCATAGTCAAAGGCCGACCACTTACTCGGTTGAGTCTGAATGCCCGGACAATACTACGACCATGGCCCGAGGCCACACATCGGTTCTTGACTTGGGTTGGGCGAGTGTAGGGGTGCATTTGCGACAGCTGGAGCTGAGCCTGGGCGCGGACTCGCTGGGGGAGACTGGTATTGCGGATCATGTAGCGGAGCGCTTGGCTGGAACACACGAAAAGGATATGGTCAGTGACGATGAACCCAAGGAGCTCATTCTCTTGAGCCATTATGGCATTCCCTGCCTAGAGGAATAATTCTCTCGGCAAGCCAGTCCTGGCGTGGTAGGGGTTTTTCGTACCGTTCGGGTTCGGTCTGCTCGATGGCCATGCGCTTGTTGTGATCCCGAATAACTCGGGTGTTGATGAATCCAGAAAGGTCAAGCCGCCTGGGCCGAAACATCCCTGCCATTTTGACCATCTTGACGGGTTTCGCAGTAGAAGCGGTGGAATTGGGGGGGAAGATGGCTGTTCGGTGGAAAAATGATGTCGAGGCGGAGAGAAAAGGGGTCCCAATCGGGTTTAGCGTGCACCGTGAGATTTCACTTGATGCTTCTCGTGGATACGCCATTCTAAAATGATTTTCGAAGTATTCCTTCGAATTTTGAGAATTTAACTGCATGAATGACCGTTTCAAGGTATCTGAGGGTTTATGCGTGCACATTCGACTCAATATCGAGGGTCTTGCGCAACACGGCCGCAGTCGGTGCCGGCGGTACAGTATCTATTCTTAAAGCTCCAAGTTCAAAATAGCTCAAGGCAGTGGGTCATTTAGTCTGTGCAATAATTAGACAGCCACCGTGCAAGAGAAATAGCACTACGCAAGATCCGAGTGTTGATGGTAGTGGTACAGCTTGTGAAATTGATCCAAGTTACCCTGACAGGGTATAATCTATATGCTTGGACAGGGGCAAACTGCCCGCAGACGTCAACACAAAATGCGCAAATTTCAAGGCCCTAGGCCGTATCCCCATGCACACATAGACATTGCGACGGCCTCGATCCGCTTGGCGCCTCACACCATCCGAAGTGGCATCTTCAAATCCTCATGCATCAATTGAATTTAGTGGCCGGCGTTACCAGACTTGGCGTTGGGGTTGCGAGGGTCGTTCTTGTACTCGGCGGCTATAACGAGAGCGAAAAACGTTAGTCAACGTTACCGGAAGTCGGCGATTATTGCGGTCATTGCACGGGTTCCCGATGTGGCCGATCCGAAAATCGGTTGGGATGATCGATGAATAAAGGATGAGAAGTAACTCACTGTTCGACAGAGCGTTCTGGGCCGAGTTGACGCCGTACAGCACGATGAGACCTGAAAAGGGAGAGTTGTCAGAGGATAGTTCCACCACGTGCCCCGGACATGCGATGACCGGGAATTGGGGGTCATATGTTGTCTTGATCGACATATCGGATCATGGGCGAAAAATTGAAATCGAGGGTGTGCATACCGGCAGCGAAGAAGGGAGTCAACGGCTTGGCTGTAGATAGGTGAATGCGTCAGTCTCGCGCACTGTTAAGCCCCGACCTGGGGCCTCGGGAACGGGGCCCCAAAAAAAAGAGCGACATACCCAGAGAGCCGGGAAACTTCTTTCCGAGGAGCGACATTGTGAAGAGAGAGCGAAAGCGAGGTGGATTCGTTGAGGGGGGAGGAGGTGGTGCAGGAGGACGGAAGAGGAGACGGGAGGTTTGGAGGTTTGCCGGGCCTCGCCGCTTTAGATATTCCATGCCGCTTTTATCGCCCGACCCGTTCCGATACCTTCTGTAGCTCTACGAGTCATATTGCAGTGTTCTTCTACCCACGCTGTCTTGTTTCACACATCATGGCGGCCTCACTCTCCTCATCCGTATCCTCGCTGCAGTCATCGCTGCAGCTGCTCGATAACTCCATCAACACCCTCGACTCGGGCGTCAACGACTTCCCCCGCCTATGCAAAGTCCTCCAAACAACACGGGTACGGATACCGGCCCATCTCAGTGTCGCCTACGACTTCTGAAGATTTTGAATGCTAACACACCAATTATCACAACAGCACTTTGAGCTCCTCCCTGAACCAACCCTTCGCGAAGCGCAGCAATCCCTTCTCGATGAAATCACACCCAGCATCGCTCATCTCCTGTCTCTCGCCTCGAACCACGTCGAGAAACTCGCCCGTCGCGAACAGGGCCTAAAGGCTAAATGTGACCTCCAAGAAGGCCGACTGTCATCCAACTCGGACGCCCGGTCCTCGGCGACCCGCGCTCAAAGCCAGAGCAACGCGTTGCGGGGCCGTCTGGCGGGGTCGGGTGGTGGCTCGTCGGCCAACGCCGCGGAGCTCAGACGACTAGTCCAGAAGAAAGAGCGGTTGAAGTATGCTGTTGAGCGTCTGGAACTGCAGAGCACGCAGAGAGAGAGACAGTTGAGGAAGAGCATGGCGGCGCAGTGAGCGGTCATGAGGTCGTATTCAAGTGCGTTGAACGGCCTTGATCTCATCCCATGAAATGGATTGGATTGATCTGCGGTTTTCATGGATCCGCAATTCGTGTGATTCCTTCATCGGCGTCTATTTCAACAACTTCCACCCGAGATCTCACGACACATCCGGTGTTTAGCCCTCAGACTACGCAACGCCAGGGAAAGGGCTACCAGACATACCTAGTTGGGTCGTTCTCTGGGGGCCCCTTGGGCAAGCACCATTACGTTTCTCGAGGCATTTGCCCGGACCTTACACCAAATCAGTCGGGAAGCACCGTGTCTCATGGTGCGAAATAAGCCACACACGCCGGGTCGTCATATACCACCTGGCAATCCCCAACCCGTCTTAATATGCCGCACAGCTGCAAGATTTAGGGGCATTCTCGGAGGCAGTCACTGTGACCAGTTCGTGCAAGACTCCGACGTGTCGAGCTACTTGAACAACTGAACACAAGTGAAGAGTGAAAAGCCTGTATTTACAGCTGTAGTGGAGTGCAAAAATGATACAATATTATACAAGACATCCTGGTCCAGCCAATCCCAATGCCAGATGTCAAGGATATGTGATAGTACAGATTTTAACCACGAGAGCCCGAAAACCCCAAACAGATACGCCAATGAATGCCTGGACAAAAGCCAAAAAAGCAATAGTCCAACTCAAAAAGCCCCAACAGCCGACTCTCTCTTCATAGCCTGCCGAGCCCGCTTCTTATCGAGCTGCTTCTTCCAGCTGGGGACATTCAGACCCTTCTTGCAGGCAGCGGCGCCGGGGTTCTGCGAACGCTCAGGCTGATCGTCCTCGAAATCCTGCTCCAACTCATCCTCTTTCTCGAGGTCCATCTCGTCGAATTCACCGTCCGCATTGGCTTCGCGCGTTGCAGCCTGCTGGGCTGCGCGCCGGGCCAGACGCTCCTTTTTGCCCTCGCCGTGCTTGTCGCCTAGGTTCAGGTTGCGCGGGATGCGCGTCTTTGCGCCGAGGGCCCACAGGTCGCCCCAATTGGCTTTGCGGGCGTCGCGGTAGGCCTGGCGGCTGAAAGAGCGCGGGACGGTCCAGCGCTCGATTTTGCCGGCTGGGGTGCACAAGTCGAAGATGACGTGGCCGCGGCGCTTCATGGGTGCGTAGACGGCGCGCGGCAGGGCGAGCGGGTGGAAAGCTGGGGCAGAGGATGATGAGGAAGAGGGGTCCGCTGGGGTGGATTCGGCTGAATGCTCGAAGCCCTCAAATGCAGCGTCTGTTGCGGTGGTATCCTGGCGAACGCCACGTTCCTGGCGCAGGTCTACGCCGCGCTGCACGGCGAGGTAGCTGAATTTAAGGTCTTCGTGATTGCGGTCCTTGGCGCCCATGATGCGCTGCAGGAAGGGCGGGCGGATGTACCGCTGCTCGAAGTGGCAGTAATCACGACGGCCCTTGGTCGGTCCGGCGGGGTTGTGCATCGGACAAGTCGAGTGGTTGGTGCAAGGAGCAATGATCATGCCAGGCTCCTTCTCCACAGTCTCTTGCATGTCGGGCGACTCGAGGAAGTTGTCGTATTCGGTGGAGCCGGGGCTTGCGATATGACGCTTCAGCAGCATCTCGCGGGCACCAGAAATGGCCTCAAACCCCTTTTGGCGGCCTTTCTCAAGCAAAATTAAAACGCCCCCGTTGGGGTTGAGAAGTGACCACAGATTCTGGACGTACTCCTTACGTTCGTACTCCTCGCTGAACCCTAGCAGAGAGTGCGGTGCGATGATGACATCGTACTGTTTGCGCTTCGCTGGGGTTCGCGAATCGTCCAAAGTTGGTTTCTCGCGCACATGAACGTAATCTGGTAAGCGCGGGAGAAAACTGGTATTATCCAGCATGGCACTGGTGCGCAGTCGCAGAGCCTCCGACCCAGTCAACACCGTCGATCGTCCCATGGGAATAGGTGCCCCCTTGGGGTGATCGGGGACCATGAGCTCCCACTCCGCACGAAGCACCTCTCGCCAGGCCAGAATGCCGGCACCACCGCCACCGGCGTCGAGAACATTCGGCCCGCCCTCTTGCGAGATAAGACGGCGAATCCAGTCTGTCCCCAAGCGCTTACGAATTTCGACCAGAACGCTGAGGACCGATGCATAGATTCCGGGGTACAAGGCCGCAATGTAAGCGTTGGCCTCCATTTCGCCCATGTGGTGCTGCGACACATGAAGGGGAATGGGGAGCTGACGCAATTGCGCACGCGGTGGCGCTGTCGTGGTAGAATGGGGTAGCCCGGGTCCACCGAACACACGGTGAGCCGTCTCAGAGATATGCCGATTGGAAAACTCGGACAAAATAATCGAGATGGGACCAGTCACGGTGTTCTTCGGCAGGTGGATCGTGCTAGGGTCTGTCCGAAACTTGCTCTCGAGAGTCAATGGATGGAAACGCGGAGCAGACTCCGGAACTGCCTCGTTCTGAAACTGCTCCAGCATGATATCGCCGCCCAACTGCTCGGCCACCTCTCTGGTGCGCTGCATTGCAATCGTTTCCTTCTCCTGCGGGCCATTTTCCATATCGTAGACGACCGGGATGTCATCTTCGGCTTCGGCCTCAGGATCCTGTTGATACTCCACCTCCTCCCATCCTCCATCCCCGTCCTCGCGAAGTAACTGATCAGAAAAATCCTCTTCCTCTTCCTCAAGCTCGGTAGGTTCAAATTCTTCCTCTTGGATGATAGGTTCACCGTATAGTCGAGTATACAGTTGAATCTCCTCCCCATTCAACAACCCTTCAGGCACCTTGTCCCCGAATCGCTGTCGTATGAGATTCACCCACGACTGCGGGCCGTGTTCGTCTCGCTGGGCGACCAGATCCATGATTTCCATATCCTCTTCTGGAACCTCAATCATATCCAAATCATAGAGCAGCTCAATAATTTCCGCCTCATTATTGCTGATTCGATCGACGATAGCGCGGAGAGTATCAATCTCAATGGGTTGAGGCGAGTTAGGAGGTTCCGGCGAGTCGGGAGCCGCTGCGGTGGACGAGGCTCTGTGTCCGGGGTGCCGTTGCGGTGACACATGTTTGAGGATGCTGGTTTCGCGAGATAGGCTGTTTGAGGCAACTGGAGGGGATGGGCGTCGCGCAATGCTGCGGCTTTGGTTTAATCGTCCCCAATTCGCAGCTCCGCAGAGCTGTCGCGATCCTGAACGAGCGGCAAAGGTGCGTAGCAAATCGCGCGAGGATGGGCAAGTGGCCCTAGATGCCGAGGGTCTAGATAACATCCTCGGCGTTTGAAGGAGCCTTGAAGAATGAGAGAAGGGGAAAGAAAAGAAAGAAAACTGCCACTGCAAAAAGCCGCGGAAACCAGAAAATCACCGCCAAGACGTCCCTGTGCCTATCACAAACTGCGTGGCTCTCATTGGCTGGCGCCCCGTTCCAGCGATGCTTGCGATTCTTTGATTTTGATATATTTTTTTTTTCTTGAATATGACATTGTTTACTATTTACTACTCACTGATATACAGTAAATTTGTACAATTTAACTATCGAGACTCTCTGGGAGGGTTTCTTGAGCGCACAATTTATCGCACCAAGAGGTATCCATGCATATATTAGAGAACTATAAATGTTTAGGCATTCTCCGTCGAGATAATAGGACATATGGGTAACAGCAACACATACCCAGACCTCTAGGACTCACTCTCTGTATCATCGCTGCCCATGAGGACCCGGAGCGCTGCCACCCAGCGCATCACTTCGTGTTCCAGAGCTGTCAGCTTCGCCATGACAGCCATCAGACTAGGATCCTGGCTTTCTACTCGGACCTTCTCCTTGACATGGACCTCTTCCCCATACCATTTAAACACATCGTTGGTCTCATCATGCGCACGGGTCCGGGTACCAAACAGGCGATCTCGCAGGGAGAACCCGGTCAAGGAGATGTCAGTAGCGAAGGCAGTCGGCGTGGCAGTCTGGTTGTTACTCTCCAGGGTACGCAACAGAAGAACCAGCGCCGAGTCTGCAATGGACAGATGGAATGAGAGATGAGGTGGTAGCGGAGGATCAAACATCTGTGGAGCATCAAGGTCAGGATTTTATACTTCCCACGACTCATGTCAATACGCACATTTTCGGTAGCACTGGTCTCCCACCAGTTGCCGCGCACATCATCCGATTCCCCCTTGAGCATCTGCCGTGCCTCGCGGATGGTCTCATGCAGGAGATGCAGCTGGCTAAAGATAAAGGTGGCATTGAGGGGATCGCCCGTCCAGGCGCTCACGTCCACAATGTCCAGGCTTTGATTCACCAAGTTGCGAACCGAGACCAGCTGCGGTAGCACTAGGCTGGGGGCGTCGGGGGATTGGGACAAGCTGAGCCGGGTGCTGGGGGCACCCCGTGGCGGCGGGAGTGAGCTCAGACGAAGCTGAATATCCTAGACATCATGAAGAAAGACAAATTGAGCCACTTAGACCACACACACGCACGCATACATCGCGTCCAGTTTGCAGGGTGTCTCGGAAGGATACGTACCCCCTTGACTACTTGGGTGCCGACTCGGGTGACGAACCCCTTCACATTTTCCGATCGTAGTGACGATAGGACCAAGGTTGACCCAGGTTCCTGAGGCGCCAGGAGGGCAGCACACTCTTGCAGGCCCTCCTTCAGGGACACCAATGACTCTTGGAGTGAGTGCAAGAGCCACTCTAATTCTCGGGCCTAAGGCAAAAAGGAATTGGTATCGGTGTGTATATCATTGCAGATCACCCATCCCGATCCTGGCACATAGCCAACGAGAGACTGCGGGGGATCACCAGTAAGGGGACCCTTATTTTCCCTCTTTTTTTTTTTTTTTTTTTTCTCAACGTACCAGCGCGATGTCGGCCTCACGGGTCGACTGGTCTCGCAGTGGGGGATAGGCCCACGTCGCCATGGTGGGACAAATGAGACGAGCAAGGAAGCCGAAAAAAATGAAGCACAGAAGAACAGGCAGAAAGCGAGTTGAACGTGCACGTCACGGCCCACAGGCACCGCAACGTCTTGAAGTTCGCTTCGTCATGGACCTCGGGGCGACTAACGCCGTTGGGTTTAGCGCGCAGTTAGAGTGTGCGCTAACCGAGAACAGGTGGACAATGACGTGATGCCGCGATCTATGTGAGTCTCCCTCACCATGAGCTCACGCCGCGGATACGCCGGCAACTTTGCAGCTTGCAAGTTTTTTTTTTTTCTTTTTTTTTGCTCTCTCTCTTCTCTTCCAGGTTTATCAATTGGTTCCCCCCGCTGCCCCGGACATCCCACCTTCAACCTCTGTCAGAAACACCACTCGGCGTGAAGATATACCCCGAATCCCCTCAACAACACACCAAGTCCACCTACCCCGACTTCTCTCCAGGGACTATTCACTATGGGCTTCAGCAGTAAGGATTCCTTATCCACTATGTAGATCATGTCTCCATGCTAACGCAACTCCCTCTCCAGGAGCGACATTGGGCTTCTTGGGCCTGTTTTTCATGGCCGCCTCGATTCTCTTGATCTTTCTCACCCTCCTGGGTGGTGCGCGAAACTCCACCCCGCTGAACATCATCTACTTCCTGCAAGCCGACACCGGCAATATTCCAGGAGCCCCTGCAGTTTCTCGTTGGACCTTCTGGCAGCTCTGTAGCGTGACGGCCAACGGCAAGAATGACTGCGGCAGCTCGCACCCCGACTTCCCGTTCGACCCGCCGAGCCACCGCACCTTTGACACGACTACGAACGTGCCGCCCGAGTTTATTGGGTAGGTTGGCTTCTTTGACATGGCTATCGTGGTCAATGATTCCTCTAACACTGTGTCTACAGAACTAAGCACTATTTCCTGACCTCGCGGTTCATGTTCCCGTTCATCATCATCGGCCTGTTTTTCGCCGTGATCTCGCTCTTCACGGGTCTGCTGGCTATGTGCACGCGTATTGGCGGCTACATCTCTGGGTTCTTGTCTTGGCTCGCCTTGACCTTCCAGGTTATCACCACTTGTCTCATGACGTACGTTCTCTTATATGTACCCGAGAAAGAACGAAAAGAACAACAGGTGACAAATGCTAACATTGTCTTTAGTGCTGTCTATGTCCAGGGCCGCGACGCTTTCAACCGCAACGGTCAGTCCGCTCACCTGGGTGTCAAGGCCTTTGCCTTCATGTGGACTGCTTCGGCATGCCTGTTCCTCTCGTGTCTCATGTACTGCCTCGGAGGAGCCGTCGGACGGAAAGATGGCGGCTACAGTGGACGCGAGCAGCGCCGCCGTGGATTCTTCTCCTCGCAGCGCTCAAACAGCGTGAGAAGCCAGAAGAAGGAATACGCCTAAGTGGGAGCATGCTTAGGCAGCTTGAACCACAAACAAAAGCCAACTTGCCGACAATGAAGAAACTTGTGGACTATGCTCGCCATCAGCAAGCAAAATTCACGGGTTCGGTGCCGTACACGACTTCTTCCCTTGCGTTGATCGTCGATATCCGTGAAAGTTGTTTTTCTTTTTCTTTTTTGGTTGAGTCTGTTCACGATAATCTTTCTTTTGCTTTGGTCTTGGTCTTGCTCGATCTACGCCCGGGTCATGCTGACCTCGAGCGCGAAACAATTATCCCTCACCCCCGTTCGCTACATGTTGTTACGAACTGTCCACGATCGCTATCTCCAGAGTCCTGTCGAGACAACGTTAGGCCCTCCGCGGCGCTAATATGGTGTCCGGCACTGGACTATCCCTGATGTTAAGATGCAAGTTTTGATGTATTAGTTGACGAATTCATGTTTTGATTAATCTTGGTCTGGTGCCATTTGGATCCGGTGTTTTGTGCTGCAGTTTTTTTTTTCTTGTTTTTTTACCTAATGAGTTGTATATTTAATCTAATTCTTATTGTTGTCTTGAATCTTCAACCACACTCTGTAGAGTAATATTATCTATCGGACTATCAGGCACGAGAACCAGAGCCAGGCCACAAGTTGAAGAATACCACAGGCAACACAACAAGGGAACCAGTCGTCATTGGCAAATCCCCATGGACAGAGTCTATCGAGAGTGGAAGAAAAGAACAGAACGGACTCCAACGAGATGTATATGTAAAGAAAATGGAATGAGATAAAGAAAAAAAAAGCAGTCTCTATGTATCATATATGCATCATCACACCATCACGAGGATCAGGTTCTTGTATTTTTTTCGGAATTGCCTCTTTTTTTGGGATTTTGGTTTCGGGGTTGGTTTACGCAGAGCCGTTGATGGCACCACGGACGGCATTCTGGCCACCAACCTCGCGCACGGCAATCTGCAGACCCAGGTCTTGGTTGACATGAACCATAACCTCGACCTTGCCGACAGGCTTGGTGCCCTTGACAGCAAGCTCGGCGACAGGCTTCTCGGTATGCCAGACAACCTCGCGGATGTCCTCTTCCTCGTCCTCGTCAGAATCGAAATCGGAGTCCTCGTTCTCCTCGGTCTTGGCGGGCTTCTCCTTGGGCTCGGGCTTGGTGACCTTGATCTCGCGGGTACCCTCGCACACGCGGACCAGGACATCGCCGCCCTCTTTGGGGGCGAAGTATTGCGCGATGCGGCGCGCGGGTAGGGCGGTCTCGGCACCGAGGAGGGGCTGAAAGGAGACATCGGCGCCGGCAGAGAACTGCACACCGATGGCCTTGCTCAGGTGAGGGGTGACTGTCACCATGGGGTGGATGGACTGCTCGATGTCCTCGCGGTCGAACTCTTGCACCAGGGACGCCTGGAAGGCGGCACCACGGGACGACAGCTCCGAGGGGTTGATGGCCGAGGTCGAGGTGCCGGGGGCCAGAATGTTGGTCTTCTCAGGGAAGATGTTGCGGGCCAGTTGGGCGATCTTGGGGGTGTGCGAGGTACCGCCAGAGAAGATAACCTAAAGGAAGATATTAGAACTGAGATAAAATAACAGACATGACGCAAAAAAAAAAAAAAGGGTCATATCATACTTCGTCAATGTCCAGGACATCCAGGTCAGCCTTCTTCACCACCTGCTCGATCAGGCCGGTAAACTGGCCAAACACCTTGCCCGACAGCAGCTCGAACCGCGTGCGGTTGACGGTGGAGCCAAAGTCGACGCCATCCGCCAGACTCTCAATGCTCAGCTGAGCGTTCGTTCCCAGGCTTAGGGCCTTGCGGGTAGCCTCACCCTCCAGCTTGAGCTTGGCCAGGCCGCGCGCGTTCTCACGGGGGTCGGTCTTGTGCTTCTTGATGAACTCCTTGGCAAAGTGATCAATAATGATCTGGTCCAGGGTGGCACCACCAAGCTCGTAGTCATGAGCAGTAGCCAGAATCGTGTACATGCCGCCGCGGCTGGCAACCACGGCCACATCCGACCGGGTACCACCCAGGTCAGCCACCACGACCAGCTTGTCCGTCACAGTCGCCTCCGGGCGAGCGTCGTAGGCCATGACAGCGGCGACGGGCTCGTGGATGAGCTGGAGCACTTCGATGCCGGCCTCCTTGGCCGAGGCGACGAGGGCTTCACGCTGGGCGTCGGTGAAGTCGGTGGGGACGGTGATGACGGCGGCGTTGACATTCTTGCCAAGGAATTCCTCGGCGGACTTCTTCAGACGACGAAGGTGGCGGGTGGTGATCTCAGAGACAGTAACGGAGTTGGGGGTCTCGCTGGTGGTGTCACGGATGGAGAAGGCCACGGTCGAATCGCTCTGCTGGGGGTGGGCGGATTGGTGGCATGGGGTCGGGTCGATGGACTTGAAGTTCTTGCCCAGGTAGTCTCGGAAGTATGCGACAGTGTTGTTGGAGTTCCGGATAAGCTGGGCCTTGGCCTGCGTGCCGTGGTACTCTTCGCCTTCGATATACGAAAGAACGCTGGGGATTTGACGGTCTGGAAGATCTAATTAATACTTGGGTTTATCTGCCACATGTTGAGACATGGCGTACCTCCTTCCTCGTTGGCGATGACCTCTGCTTTACCCTCCTGCAAGTATATCAGTCACTGGCCTATCATTGAGGATTGCTTCTCAGGCATACCGGCGAAATGCGAGCAATCGAGCTGGACGAGTTGCCAAACGAGATACCGATAGCAAATCGCTCCGCCTCAGCGGTCACACCGTTGGCCGCGTCACCCATTTCGAGCTTGAAAGAGGATTTCTGGAATCAAAAAAAGAATGGCGAGTCTCACGTCACAGAACGTGAAGAGAGAGTCAGGGGAGCCAAGGAATTGGGAAATAGATTAAACGCTTGGAGGGGGAAATCGAAAAATCTTTTGGATTTTCATTGTGGCTGGTGGCTTATCGATAATCGATGTGGCGGTGCAAAATTTCACAGCCTTGGTGCCTGAGGCTTGAGGGTGCCGCTTCTATGAGGCCAATCTAGTCGATCACCTCCTGTGGACCATCCTGTTTCTGATGTGTACTAAACAACCCAGTGAGACGTTTCCGGGAATCACCGTTTTATCACCAGAAGCACATTTCGACTTCGAGTCATAATCATGCTCGAATTCTCAACATCCACGGGGATAAAAACCACAACTATGGGCCAACACCCAACTGATGCAGCCATTGTGTTTTGGTGACAATACCTTCTGTGGCTGGCACAGCAGAGGCAGCAGCCACGAATTCTTCCCTCGATATTTCCCCGCTATCCATTTGTGCTTTGAGCTGCTCCACCTTTTCGACGTCCTCATCATAGAGCTCCAACTCGCGCACCTTCTGAGCCACAAATGTTTTCACTTCTTCCGTCTCTCCCATTTCATCAACACGGTCTCTCCACTGCTGAAAGCCAAACTGTTCCTCTAACTTTCTACAGGGAGCAGTGAACGTGTCAAAAAACCCACCAGACGCAAGCATGTGGAACCACATAGCCCCCGAGGTCTCCGACCACTGCACAAGCTCGGAGAGCCCGCTTGGGTGTCCGAGTAATTTCGACTCCTCCTCTGCCAGAACACGTTTGAAAATCTGCAGACACTTGGCATAGCGTTCGATGGGTTCGGGAAATTGACCACCTTGAACATCCCAGTCTTCGTTCAGGGGCCGATCGTAGAGAAGCCACCACGGCGCTGAGCCAAATAGCTGAGCGGGCCCGGCGTAGACCCACTCGAGGTCTATCACTCCAACAATCGTGAGATCATCTGGGCTTCTCACTATGATATTGGCTAGACCAAAATCATCGCAAATAAGTTTAGAGGGGCCTTGGTCGTATTGAGGGTTGACGAATTGCGGGATCAAAGACTTTAAGATCTCCAAGGAAGCATATCTATTTTCTGCATTCAAATCACCGGTAACAGAGTTCGGTTGGTGTCGAAGTTGCTGCCGGTCTTGTTCAATGGTATTCTGAAAGTATTCACTAGTAGTCGAAAATCCTTGGGTTCGATCACCTGAACATATAATTAGCAGATATAAACTAAGTGAAGAGTTTCTTTATCTTAGGAGCCACTATACCGAAAGTATTAGGTCCGCCGGTCTGCAGAATCTCGTGAGCTTTCCAGGTGAGTGGGCGTATAGGCGCGGGATATTGCGTCTTCGGGGTAGGTAAGCTGCCAATGTGCTCAAAGTCGATCTTCCAAAGCTGAAGCAAAATATTGACCATCTGCCTGTATGTAGTCTCTATAACGGTTTCGGGTACATCCTTTTTGAGCAGCCCTCCCTCGTCGGTCAACATGTCGCGGAGACGCACTCCCTCGATAAAGTCCATTATTATAAATGGACCCAGGCCAAAAGGGTTCTCGTCAGCGAGACCCCATTCCTTGACCTCTGGAACAGGGATGGTTGTCTGCTCTCGAATAAGCTTCAGAGCCTCCACTTCCATAGCTACCTTCTCGTCGGCATAGTCATAGCGCACATTCACGGGCCGAGGAAATCGAAGTATCCATGAAGTGCCGTCTTCGAATAGAAACTTTTGGCAGAGATTATATGAGCCGTTCATGAAGCCTCCATCTAAGCAACAGAGGAGTTTCTTGGGATGTAAGCTGGTGATCCACTCGCAAAAACGCCCGTTGACTTGGTATGTGTTGATACAATCAACCCAGATGTTTTCTTCAGCCTGGTGAATATGGTCGAGACATTTGTTGTATTCCATGATGCTGAAAGACTTCTAAATAGAGAGCAACAATCAATGAAACAAGACCCGAGAAAAATAGATGGCGTAGAACGAAAGGCAACGAGGAAGAGTGGTTTGAGGGGGTGAAACTAACTTGGAGAAAAGGGAAATGCGGCTCTTTTGTCTTTATATTACAGTAATATGTTTTGAATACTTACTGACCGCCAAACTCCCACCTACAGTGGCTGGCACTTTATGTGTATAATGGTATGATGCAGTACAGTACAGAACAAATTTCGAATTGAGTGTAAACCATATTCGAACGTAAACAATAACTACATAACCCAACAATCCTTACCAACTCTCCATCAAAGCAAATCGCACGATATTCTCGAAACAACCACATCCGACCCAAGTTGGAGTAGTCATGTAAATGAGATTTCAGGACGCCGAGCATCAACGCTTGCCGCCGTGTTTATCGTTAGCAAATCATTGCTTCCGTGGGGTATTGAGGTCCACCAACCGTGGTTTGATTAGACGCCTTGTTCGTGCTGCTCCCCGTTTTCGTGGTTGATTCCGCCGCATTTGTTGCGGTCCGAGTTCCCAGGCGCCTCCTTTTAGAGGACTCGCCGGCCGCAACCACCCGATTCATCGTGTTGGAACCAGTGGACGCGATTTTCTTGGTCACGGCCTGCCGAGCTTCCGCGGTGTTGTCAGGCATATCGATAAATTTGATGGACGAGCTTTCTAGGTGGAATATTTGAATGAATGGAGGATATCTGAACTCTGGAGGAAGTTGGATGCTATGAGCCTTCGATTCGAGCATCCATGAGATTATATATGTTTAGGAGAACTTTCTAAATACTGTAGTACATTGCATCTGGTGTCAAATGTACTTTGAGGCTCTTCTTTCTCTACCTCTTTCTCTTCGCCAGTAGTTTTGACAGGAACCGTGGTGGTGATCAACCCTAGTCAGAGCAGGCAGCATCGGCTCAGCGGCTCTCGATGGCCAATCGATTGTAAGTCACTACTCGCCTATTGCCGCAGCAAACGGTCATATCTAGGCAGAAGTGAGGGGAATAAGAAGCTAGAAAGACCAACGCGATACTTGGCCTCAAGGGTGACCAAGCATAACCGAATCTGAACTATCAAAAACACTACGCCGCCAATCTAGATGTCATGCAGCAGGGATGGGGATACACGAGACCAGACACGTATATTCCATCCTTGAAGCATCAGCACCCATAGCCACGCGGTCCAAGTGTTGCCGTTTCCTTTCGCGCAGCGTACATGATGCACACGTCTCATTTCAACCGGGACGCTGAACAAGGGACGAAGGAATCGAGGTAGAAGGATCAAATTTCGTTGGTTCCCGTCAGGCTAAAGGAAGGGCCAAGCCTCGAATACCTGAAGTTCAACCAACTGACACAAGAGCCGAGATAAAATAGATATCGATTGAGTTAAAACTCGACAAGTGAGGACCGGAGCACGGTGCAGGACCCAGAAGTCAGATGTCTTCTGAACATTCCAAGCCCCCCGAGAGGCGATTATCGAAGCCAAAGTCTTATTCTTGCTTCGCCACTCCATTCTTGCTGTGTTTCTCCCGTTTTCTACCGTCATTGTCAGGAACTCAGAAACAAAAATCTGTATTGGAATTTGAAATGTTGAACATTATTTAAAATCGAGCCAGCCACGAGGACTAGTAGTGCTAAATAGATCTAATATTACCCCCAAGCATCAGGCTTAAAGCATACCTCGACATTTTCCAGATTTGGACGGTCTACAGGGGACGGCAGAGGTTCTACTGAACGTGGAAAGGCAGGGGCTCGCTGACCTCCATGAATCCTCAGAGATTCCAACCCTTCCCATCCATCAAATAAGAATTCAAAAAGAGCGTGTTGAAGTTGAAGGGGAGGAATCGGAAGCAGGCGGCACTGCGGTCTCCAGTAGAGAGACTTGAACTCCTGATGTCGCGTGGGAGACAATCGAGAGTAGACAATCTCGACTTTTCTAGATGTATCCTCTTTAGAAAGTTGAGAAGATCTTCATGGGTAGCCAAATTGCGAAGACGCCAGTCAGGAGGGAGCATACCCCGTGCGGATTCCTGTGAGGAGCTGGTGAGAGCATGGTCTTGAGGGGGATTTTTTGTGAAACAACCTAAATGTAACTATATTCAGATTCAATTACGTTGCTATCAAGGGGAAAAAATAAAAATTAAATTGAAGCTATTTTCTAGCAGTGAAATAATTCTAAGCCGGGTCCATCTGAGCAGCAGTGCTGTATATTGAGGGTTTAATTGTCACGTGTCGATATGATAAGAACGTTTTCTTCGCATTTTCCCCGGCCAAAAACTACACTCACCTCACCATCCAGAAATCATGGCAACGCCCCTCATTCTGCTTCCTGGTGACGAGGTCCCAGAGGGCCAGTTACCAGCTACCAGCTCCAACCCTCTTAAGCTAGGACCCGGCCTCCGACTGCTATCACAGTCATCATCAACACCCGCATCCAACCATGTCCTGACGGCCACTCAAGCCGGTCTACTGGCAACCGATGCCAAGCGCAATACAGTATCGCTGATGCCCTCAGCAAACCGCCGATATATTCCCACCAACAACGACCTCATCATTGCTCAGATTCACCACTCCAGTGCTGATTATTTCCACTGCGTTGTCACCCCGCATACAGCACAAGCACTACTGGGCCAGCTATCATTTGAGGGTGCGACGAAGAAGACAAGGCCAATGTTGAAACAGGGCGAGCTGGTTTATGCACGAGTCCTGTCCGTTGGTGTCGGTGCCGGCGCCGAGGTTGAGCTCACCTGTGTCAACCCGGCGACAGGCAAGGCAGAACCAGGCGGGCTGGGCCCGCTGGTCGGGGGTATGGTCTATGATGTCTCCACGGGCATGGCAGCTCGGTTGATCCGCGCAAGCTCGTCTTCTGCGGAGGAGAACGATGCCGTCGAAGGACTGGTGGTGCTCGCGGAGCTGGGGAAGAAACTGGAGAGCATTGGAGGGTTTGAGATTGCGGTTGGACGAAATGGAAAGGTCTGGTTGGACTGCTCCAATGCCGGCGATAGCGCAGTCAAGGCGACCGTCGCCATTGGGCGTTGTTTGCAGGGCACCGATGAGCGTAACCTGAACACGACCGACCAGAGGAAGCTGGTGTCGAAGGTTCTACGAGAGATGAACCTGGGGTGATTACAAGAGGGCTAATGCTCAATTTGGAGCAATTCCCTTACAATGTACCATAATGAACACTGTAATGAACGCGAACTTTTCATCGTCAAATCGTGTACTGGTTGATTTTGTGGCCTGTAGAGGGAGGCGGTGACAATAGCGGTAGCTTGTTCTGCCGGACCGTGCATATCGACGCAAACAATTTCGTCGCATGGCTCTTCATTCTTACACTCGTCCCCGCGGTCCCCATGGGTCAAAATTCGTCCCAGCCAACCGGCCTAGACGATATGTCTGATGATATGCGTGAGTTTTCTTGTATTTCGTCGTCCTGGCATGCGATTCGATATTGACCTTTTCAAGTTCCTGAGATACCTTATCATCAACCCGCCAAGGACGGAAAAAAGAAAAAGTCGCGATCGTCCAAACCCAAAGCAGTGGCGTCTGCAACTGATGCGGGAAATGGCGAAGCGACTCCGTCTCAGCATGTCGATCTGCCATCGTCTGGGAAGCGCAAAAGGCCGTCGGAACCAGAGCACAAGAAGAAAAGGAAGAAGCATCAAGCGTCCGAGAACCATGTGGAAGAAGACGCGGGGCCTATAAATGTTAAGGGTTCTTTGCAAATTTCGAAAAATGAAGTCACCGAAGTTTCGCCCAATGGATGGGAACAGCCCGCTGCGTCGCAACCAAAGGAAACTTCATCTGAGAAGCCTTCCAAGTCACCCACCGAAGTAGATGAGAAAGCTGTACCTACTACTCCTCCCGCTTCCCAACCAGTCGATGCAGGACCAACACCCGACTCCCAACCCAAAGGTGCGCCGGCCCGTGGCGGTAAGGAGAAGAAGATCAGAGGATCAAGACCCGGCGGAAAGAACAATCTGAAGGTGGGATTTTTCGTCCCAGAAGAAGTTGCTAAGCTGGAGGACTTCAAACTTCGATTTTGCACCGTCAATAAAGTCCCCGGGGCGATTTTCGACGAGATGGTCCAGCACTCTGAACGTGCCAACGTAGGCGAATTCCCAGGTCCTGCCGACGTCATCACCAAGACGGAGTTCTGGAACAGGATCTATGCCATTCTGCCTGATCGTGACCGGCGCTCTGTTTACCGGTTCATGCGGCGGCACTTCCAGGAATCGGGACAGAAGCCGCACGAGTGGACGGAAGAGCAAGACAAGGAGCTCATCGCGCTGTTTGAGAAGCACGGGCCGAAGTGGGCGCTTGTTGCCAAAATGATTGGGCGCAGCGATGACGATGTGACCCAGCGGTGGAAGAACCGGCTCGAGCACCGGGACACAATGAGACGCGGGGCGTGGTCCGAAGCAGAGCTGCGAGAACTCCTGGAGTTCATGCAGGCAACGTGGGTGAGCCATAGCACGCTCAATATCCCGGATGCTGGCAAAGACCTTTATGCGATGGATGAAAAGCTTATTCCATGGGGCGCCGCGAGCACTGCCATGAATCACGTCCGGTCTCGGCAGCAATGCGCCGATAAATGGCGCAAGATCCGGAGAAATGTTATGAAGGATCGAGCCTCGGGAAACCCCGATGCGGTCTTTGACCCGGCCGCGGCTGCGAAGAAGAATGCACGGTGGAACGTGCGGTATGCGTCCAACGGCAAAAGCAATGAATTCGTTGAAGACGATGACAGTGATGACAGCGATGAGGGCGGATCGAATATCCCCGTAACCCCGCCGTCAGCCCCCAGGCACGGCCCTGTAGCCGAGCAGCAGTCCATGACGCATTCGCCCGCCGAGGGAGAGAATGACCCTGAGGAAGAACCCTCGCCCGTGTCTCAGAACGGCGTGGCACAGGACCATGAATCGGACGACGCAGCTGAGAGCGAGTCTGAGGTGGCCGAGCCTACGGCCGCCGGTGAAAGCCCGACATCTTTCCCGGCCCCCTCTACGCCGCAGGCGACGAGCGATGTTGTCACGCCACGCAGTGAGAAGCGCAAGAAAGACGAAGAGCGGACATCTCCCGTAGAAAACGAGAAAACCAAGACCGCCACCAAGTCCAAGAAGCGCAAGCACTCTGAGACCGAACCCGAAGTCGAGCCCGATGACCCATCTTCTTTGGCCCGAAAGCAGAAAAGGGAGAAGAAGCGAAAGAAGAAGGAGGCGAAACAAAGAGCGCGAGCCGAAGCGGAGCAAAGAGAAAATGAAGGCCAAGCGCAGGACACACCAGAGATGAAAACAAAGAAATCGAAGGAAAAGTGCAAGTCCACACAGGAGTCCCAAATCACTCAAGAAGCTTCCGACAACGACCTTGCCAGTGTCGCCGTCGAGACCGAGATCCCTAGGAAGGACAAGAAGGAAAGGAAGAAGCAGAAGAAGAAGGACAAGGAGAATAAGCGCCGCAAAAGCGAACAAGCGGAGCCTGAAGCCGCGCAGTCTCCCAAGAAGAAGAAACGCAAGTCCAAGAAGGCTGCGCGGCAATCGACTGGCGATGTATAGTCGAGATTGTTTAACCTGGGTGCGTAGGCCTGTTGTAACTACGATGGTGAGGCTTTTGGCTCGGAGGTGTGGTTGTGCATAGACTATCAGGATACCCGCTAGCACCCTTGACTGGGGCTGTAGTAAGATGTTAATATAATTGTACCTTCTTGTAGGCTTTTCAGTTTGGATGAATTGAAGGTGGGAGGGAACCGAGCCTCATTAGTCTTTTCTACTGGAAGGTAGTTCTAGCAGCCAATTGAAGTAAGATGCATTACATCCATTAATCAACAGATGGACTGTGGGGTTAGTTTATTTGAGCCGCACTGCACCTGTCGATCCCTTTCCTGTTCCTCGTATACCAAAGACAAAACAAGACTCAATCAATTCTATATATAAAGATATAAAAATAAAAATAAAAATAAAACAAGTTAAACACCTAAGAGAGGACACTATAGCTCATCTTTGCGGTCATGCTCCGTCTCCTGCGTCTCTTCCTTCTCTTCCGTCTCCGTAACAGGTTCCTGAACCTCTTCACCCTGACCCTCAGGATCCTCCCCAGACTGCACAAAGCGCACCTCCTGCTCACGAGCCACACGCTTCGCCAAAGCCGCAATCTCATCATCATAAACAGTCCATTCGGGGACCTGGCGACGAGCCCGAGCGAGCTTCGGCTCCTTCGTCTGCGGGTTATTACAGAGATCGATAGTGCGCGCGGAGGCAAGATCCGCATCAGCACACCAGGTCTCGCACCACAGCCACTCCTGCGGCAGACTGTGGATGGGGATGTTGTGCTGCATATGGTTGGGCAGATCCTGATCGAGGTTGCTGAGGCTGTGGGGGTCGGCAGAGAGCATCTGGTACTGGCCCCGGAGGCGGTCACCCGCAGCGAGGGCGCGGAAGCGCGTGAGGTCGACGACATATAGCGCGGAGATGTGGTAGGGGTGGCCGCGCAGGAAGTCTTTCCAGTAGCCCTGTTTCCAGAAGCGGAAGCCCTCCATTTCGACGCGCGAGTCGCCCATGGGTGTGAAGCCGTAGGGCGCGCCTTCGAGGTCGTGCGTGACCAGGTCGTACAGGTCTGTGCGGACGATCTGGTCGGCGTCGACGAAGATCACCTTGTCCAGGGAGAGTGGGAAGAGCACGTCCAGGAAGAGGATCTTGTATCCCCAGATCTCGCGCTGCTTCTCGCGCTGGGAGCGCAGCCAGTGCGGCCACTTGTAGGTGACCATCTCGTATGAGAAGCCGTATTCGGCAGCGAGTTGGGGCAAGAAGGCGCGGAAGGATGGCGAGAGGAATTGCTCGATGAACCAGAACTTGACGGTGTGCTTTGTGTGCCGCATCACGGACACCATCATGATGTTCAGCATGCGCTCGTAGAGGTGCCCACTGGCGACGGAGAAGATGTTGATGTCTGCGTGCTGCTCGCCTCCTGCCTTGGTGTTGAGTCCCACGCTGGAGAGCACACCCGAGGCAAAGTTCAGTCCCTTTGAAACGTAGTCCATGGTTGTACCACGTTCCGGTCCTTCCTCAAGCACATCATCCTCCTCGTGGCCGGGTTTCCGGGAGAGACGCGGGAAAAGAGTGCGGCCCTGGAACGACAGCAGAGCGACCTCTGCATTGTCGTCGCCAGGCTGCGGCTGATACCCAAGACCGCCAACACTGTCGATATTGAAAACCTTCTCGCTACTGCCAGGCTTGAGGTTGATCTGCCACAGACCCGGCTGCGCCTTAAACTGGAAGTAGCCGATGTTGGCCATGATGATGGTATCCGCGTATTCGGGGTGGTTCTCGGTACCCAGGACCAGCTGCACGCCTCGCGGGGGCCCTTTAGTTGTCACATCACGCGAGTGACCCTCAATCAGAATGTGCTCGAGCGCGTAGATGGCGTCAACATTGGATTCCGTCTTCAGAGAGTTTAGCTTGATATTGTCGAGATCATGGACCGACTCCTTCGGCGCTACGAGCCATGGCGAGGGCACGTCCATGCCCAGAGTGAGGAGTGCCTCAACGGGGACGCCGGAGAACGAGGCCTGGGGCCGTGACAGGGACCCATCGCCATTGAACGATGGCTCTGATTCAAGCACATAGCGGTAGAATCTCTTGATGGGCAGTTCCTTGATTGCCTCCTTGGGGTTCAAGAGAATCTTCAGCTGCACGCCTGCCAGTTCAGACATAACCTTGAGAACTGGCAGCCACTTCTGGGCGATTTCGGACGCCGGGTCGAGAATGGCAACGACGTTAATTGCTGGGTCCTCGGAGTTGGAGACGGTAATCACGGAGTGCTTTGTGTGCCACCTTTCAGACACATCGATTCTGTAGTCGGGGGTATTGTCAAAAATACCCTCGGGGACGTCGGAAATCATCGAAAGCGCAACAAGCGAACTGAGCTTCGCGAGATCCAGAGGCTTGGAGAGCTTGGACTCTAGTCCGAGGTTCTTGACAACCAGGGCAGCAACATCGATGCGTTTGATGCGTTCGTAAGCGACAAGCTGATTCAGATCCTCCACGCTCAAGGTAGAGTCCTTTTCAATAGGGCCGACGGCTCTGCCGTTCGCAACAAGACCTTCGACACCAGGCCCAAATCCAAGCTGTGCAGCGAGTCGCTGTTGCAGCTCCTGAATTGTTGAGAGCTCTTGAATCTCCTCTTCTGAGACCTGGTCCCCGTTGTTATCGGCGGCGCCGATATGAGCCAAAATCTGATCAATATCCTCGCCCTTCAGGAGTGAACGATGGATCCCAACAAGATGCTCCGAGGGACGTCTGCCATCATCTGAGGCAGAAGGATTATGCAGGAAAAGAAGATCGACCTCGCCGTGCTCCTTGCGCAAGGCGAGAGCATCGGAGAGCAATTTGAGTCCCTCCTCTGTCTCAAAGTCGCCCACCACTATCACATGGGCGCTATCCAAAACGCTCTGGTCCGATGCAACCCGAGGAATATTGTTCAGGATGTCATCAGACCCAAAGACACTAGCGAGATCGACTATGCGGACGTTCGAGGGGTCTTCGGGCATGATGAGGGTGTTGTGCCTCTCGAAAGCACCAGCCAGGAAGAATTCGGGAAGCCAGGCATCCTCCTCGAAGAGATTTTCTGCGATGCCGTGCTGAACCAATTTCAAGTCGCTGCCGATTTGCATGCTCAGATCTTGGATCCAGGAGTCCCCACGGGCAACGGGAACGCCATTGACCAAGGAATGGGGTGTTTCGCCGGTGAGACTTAACCGGCGTTGGTAAGCAGTTGTAGTGGGAACCCGCGCATGGTATTTTTCACTCTTCAGCACTTCTTCCAGAGGAATGGCTTCCTTATCGGTAAGGGGCTCCCGCTCGTTTGTCGCAGAGAGGAAACCAGATTTATCGGGGAGTGAAGACTTGGAACTTGAAGCAGCCTGTAGAGAGCACACGTTAGCCGATGGAAATAAAAACAGCTCATAATTTCCCTTACCTCTTGCAAATATTGCACAAGCGATGCTAGTCCATAGGTCTCATGGAGATAGTGCGCAACTTTGAGTTGTGCAATGGACTCGGGCGATGAGGTGGTGGGTACCAAGCCGAATCTCACAGGGATCATTCGCTGGATGATAGTATAGATCTGTCGAGACACCACCATCATATCCTCGGGTTTGGACAAATCAACAGGCACGATGACATTATGCAGATCCCGTTTCACTGGAGGCAACTGTCCCGGAAAGGCGAAGGAAAACTAGAAGAAAAGAAATTAGCAAATGCCCAATAAGACAACCCCAAGAGAACCGTGGAAAACACATACCCTCTCAAGGTCACTAGACCACGACTCATACACAGGGTCATTCTCTATATCATTCAGCCAGATAATGACCTGGCCACCTTCCAGGTGATCGCGGTAGTCAAAGCGCTGCGAGTCCTCCTGGATCCGAGCCTCGCCAATGATCTGGTGCGATAGAATCTTCACAGCTTCCTGGGCAGAGATACCCAGGCCCCGGAACTTTTCGATAAGCTTTCTCTCCCGACGCAAGAGGTCCAAGAGAGAGAAAGCATCGGTCTCCCGAGAATCGATCTGGAGACCGTTGACCCACATCCCATTGTAACCCGGGGGAAGCTTCCTCCCACGATTGGCGCGAATTTCCGCCTGCAACTCCTCCGATGCATTGTGCGCGGCCACCATTGAGGAATACTTGGGGAAATTCTGCGTCAGCTTGACCAGAGTGTCCAGCGGGTCCGCGTTATCCATGACATAACCCGCAGAGCTCAAGCCCAGCTTAGTGACTTCGGAAGCAGCAAGAGGGCGCAGGTCATCGGGAGCTTCCTCTTTCAGCTCCTCTGGGTCGGTGGGAGCGCGGTCCTTGGCATTCTTGTCTTCGCGTTGCTCCGCATCTCGGTCATCAATGACGATATAATCGGTGCGTTTGAGTGCGAGCTCGACCCCATATCCGGACACGAACAAAGGACGAGACGTCCAGTGCTGAGGGGGGCGGTAGCGCACACGGTACGAGATCTGGCCCTGCTTTGCCAAGTAGCTCAATGTCTCGTGGAAATCCTTGAACATGGGCGAAGAAACATCGGCGTAGAGGAAGGCTGGTGGGAGCGATGTATCACCCAGCACTTGATCAAACGGCAATTCCCTTGGTTCCCTGTGTCAAAGAAAAGCCTCAAAGTCAGTCATCAACCTAGATATCTAACGGTCAGAGGCTCTACCCACATTTCACCCAGGACGTCCTGCTGTGGGCGCTCCATGGCTGCAGAGCAATACTGCTTGCCGTCAAAATGAACCCAGACCGGACATGCTGCATCCTGAGCAGCCATCAGCGACTGCTGGACAGAAGTATTATAGAACTGATAGTGGGCTTCGATCCGAGGAGCCGACGACCGAACAGCAAGCGACAGCTTAAAGGACGACAGGGCTTCGGGGGTGCGAAGATGGCCATCATCAGAGACAACCTGCAAGAAGCGGTCATAGAGCTCTTTTTCAGTTCCAGCATCCTCGAATGCACCGTCAGCAATGCGGTCAAGTAAAGGAAAGTAGGAGGTGGAGTTTTCTTCGGCGGCGGATTCCCTGGAAATATTTATCAGCATTGATCAACACATACAACTCTGCAAAGTCAAATACAATTCAAATCCATGCAGCTATAGAGCAATGCTGGGCTAGCAATCAACGTACAGAAGCTCCACGAGGTACGGGGCCGAGTCAAAGGAGGCTTGAAGGGCCACGTTAACAGCCGGGCTAGCCGTTACCAACCAGCCGGGGAGCAGGACCCCAAGGGCAGCGTATTGCCACCATGAGATGGCAGATCCTACAGCAGGTCTCATGCTGCTGCAATAGATTGTCAGAGTCGGGGACGTGTATAGGGTACAGGTGTATATAGGGGGTCAGCCCCCGGGCGGAGTGGGCGCAGATCTATGTACGGCGGTGGTGTCGCTATTGTGCAAAAGGCCAGATTGAAGATAGAGCAACAAGCATCACGGGCCAAAGGAGCCAACGCTCTGTAGCAAGAAGTGGGATTGCGGATTGATCGCGTTCTGGACACTTGGATGGTTCACTATCTTATCGCTTTCTACGGCGGGCGGTGCGGCAACTTGCGCAGCCTCCGAGGATTGTGTTTACATCGATGGATATACTGCAGATGGCAGGATGAGTAGATGGCTTTGCTACAGTCTACAAAATAGCACTTTGGATAAAACCCTGTTAAATTGAACCCCTGGCTAATGTGAAATCGTAAACCCGTAAATCGTTAAAAAAAGGAAAGGCGACCCCCGCGCCATAAAAAAACTTTTGCCTCTCCCCGTTCAGATGCAGCTTTTGATCCTTGCGCCGCATGCGCCGAGAAGACAAGATAATCAAACCATGTGCAACCCGGATAGACTTTTCAGTAATAGACGCCAGGGAAATGGAGCAATGAAACAATGAAACGAAACCCATGTGAGCAGCCGCTCAAGAAGACAGTGCAAGATAAAAGGAGTGTTTGCAGGGGGACAAGAAAAAGAAAAGTGAGGCACTCATTTGCTGCCCGCCCCTGGCATTGGGTAAGGAACGAGCCAGTCAGTCGAGATGGCAATGGAGTCAAAGAGACTCAGGACGTAGGAGACCAGAGTCTACTGGGAACCAGCGGTGGAACCCTGAGACTGCGAGTTCTTGCGGCTGGTAGCCTCTCCGATCAAGCGGCGGCGCTTCTGCTCATCAATTTCAAAGAACGAGCTCTCAGTGTAGCTGTGGTGGCTACCCGGTCGCTGCAGAACAGGAGTGGACTTCATCTTCTTGAGGTTCTTGGATTTGGCGCCATCACCCAGCTTGCGGATCTCACGGGCCAGACGTTCCAGGGCCGAACCACCCTTGGCCCAACCACTCTTGGGGGCGGGGAACTGGGGCAGGGGCTTTTCAGCCACATCCTCAGAGCTAGTTCGGTCGGTGCCGGTCGAACCAAAGCTAATGCCCGAGTCCACCTTGCGGCCCTTGTGGCTGTGGTGCGAGGCATCCTTCTCCTGAGGGATGGGTTCATTGACCAGCACACACTCGTCGATGATGTCGTTGGCCAAGGCCAGGTACCGGCTCATTACATCATGAATCAACGGCCACGAAGACATGTCACCCTCGGGCGCACCCTGGCGGAGGATGGGGAACAGAACATCCTTGCCCCGGGTCTCCACTGCCGTGATGTAGCTGAAGAAACCATCGCGCTGTGCCCGGAGAAGGCGAGGAGTCAATTGAGGAGTCGGAGCGACAGTGGCTTCAGTGATGGGCGGGAACAAGGTGTTGAGCAGGGCAATGCAGTTGGCCTTGTTGTAGGGATCCAACATCATTTCGTTGATGAGGCACTGTGAGAAGAGCATTGTTAGTCTCAGTCACACGGCGTATTTGGATTTCGCATAACTTACGAATCGGCGCAAGCCAATATAGACCTGGGTGTACAGGACCTCCAGACGACGCCCCTTGAGGTGGATCATATCGATCCACTTCATCACACCGGGATATTTGCGTGCCAGTTCCTTTTGGTTGGCATCCTCCGGTCGGATGTTCAATCGCTGCAGAGCGGCAGCCATTTCCTTCTTCCAGCGGGTCTCCAGATCCTTCAGGTAATCCAGCGCGGTCAGAGCCTGGGGGAAATCAACCTTCTCGAGCTCCAGAGTGAAGCAGCGGCGCAGGAAAGAAGTGATGAAAGAGGGAGGAAGCGAGCATGGCTGCGAGGGCAGGCGAGAGATTTGGTGGGTCAATTGCGCTCGCAGGTCGGTGGCTGAGTCGAATGAATCATCCTGCGACGAGCGAGATGACTTGGTGGAAGTGGAATTGCGGATGAACATATCGGGTGCACGGTTGCCAGTCACGGGTTTTGCGGGGTTGCTGTTGATGGCATACATAGTTCGGAGAGGAATTTCATACGATCCGGGGTAGCGAGCGCAGTGGTCGAGGATCCAGGTCAAGGCAGAACCATCGGGGGCCTCGAGCGACTCATGGAGAGACATGATGAGAAGTCGGGGCCTGCAATTACCGAAGCCTGAAGTTGCCGAAGCCTGGAATAGCCGGGGCCTGGGAAAATGTAGGGTTTGGAGAAGAAAAAAGAGTGGGAGCGTAAACAGAGATGGTTATCAAAACGATAAGCGCGTGATCGAGCTTCGCTGGAAATCAAACCACGCTACGGAAGGGCGTGTGTGACGTTCCAGGCAAAAATAAGAAAAGAGGGAAATAGGCACAGAATATGAGGAGATCAGATGTATGTAACCCTAGCCATTCACTTGAGGGATCAGACAAGAAAAAAAAAGAAAAGAAAGTGGCGTAGGTGGAAGGGATTGTGAGATATTCCTGTAGATCTCGCACACGATCTGTATGCAAGGCAAGAGAGACAGGTCTAAAAAAACAAAAGGCTAATAGAGAAAGAGTGTGCAGTCTACTTTGGAATAGACACAGTAGACACAGTAGACACAGCGAAGGAATGTAGAGAGAGTAATGAAGAGATAGAACGATAGAAAGATAGAAAGGTAGAGGGAGAGAGGGGGATAGAAAAAGACACTCAGAGCCGAGTGTCTGGACCAGCACCGACTGGCCGGCTCGCAGTTTCGCCTGTTTATTAGGGCTCCACTCAGGCACCCCTCAGGCACAGGAAAAGACAGCCGTTGGTTTCCCGCCCTTCCGGGTGTCCCACTTGGCCCCCGTGTAATTACTGCCCTAGTCGGTGATGATTGGACTTTATTCCGAGATGTTGTACAGGAATCGCACAAATATCTGCTTAGGAAATTATAGACTCCAAGATTAAACCCTCATTTCTAGGGTTTGTTCTTCCTATGTTTGCCTAATTGGGGATGTAAACAAACATCCCCCTTGAGAGATATCCATAGATGCCCCTCGGGATCTTCACCGAAGAGTTACAAAAGTTATCTATGGATAAGTAAATGTCAACCTTGGCGTTTCTGTGGGAGCATGACATCAACACACCAGCGAATAAAAATGCCACTGTGCCTGTGTTCGATCTGTGGAGCCTCTTAGAACGCGCAAGCGGCCCCTGGGGCGAACAGCCAAATCACAGCCATCGCCCGGCTCCTCCATGGACACACTAATACCGCTATGTCGGGTCGGAAGACAACCGTTGGATAAGTCTTTTTTTTTTCTTTTTCTGACTGAAAATTGATGTGAATCCTTGATAATAATAATAATAGTACTACTACTACTACTACTACTACTATTATAGAATAGAAAATAGACACACCTCATGTCCTAACCAAATAAACAAGTAAACAAGTACCCATCTCCGAAGCTGTCAAGGCATCCCTTGGCAAGACCCACGCTCAACTTGGGGTTTCTTTGCCTCATCCACGCGGAATGATCTATCGTGTGTTTGCTTTTTCTTTTTTTTTCCCCATGTAAAACATCCATAAGCAAATCAGATCCCCCCATCCCGATTCCCACTCTGACTCGAATCCTCGACTCCTCGCTAAACAATTTTTTTTTCTCTGGGGCTCTCGTGTGTGGAGTGGAACACCTCCATCGTGGGTCGAGTTCAGCTCGAGCCCAGCGACGATCACGAGTTCCAGACACTTGGGATCTTCCGTTCTGACAAGAGGATGCGGCCGATCCTTGGCTCGTGGACTCCAGTGGACCCCGTCACAGTCTTTCAGGAGGAATGTCAACTGAAAAGAATCAAAAAAAAAGGTGATCCAGCGCCCAGAGTCCGCGGGCGATCATGGCATCATCCGCGAGTCCGGCAACCAGCCTCTTGGGAGGGTTTAATTTGCTTGGTGAAACGAGGGGGGAACTGGGGAAATCCTGGGTTTATCCTGGTTTTGTCCCTTTTGGATCTGGTGATTTCACTATCTTTGCTATGACTATGTCATATCGATCCTTGTTTATCCCTGAAATGGCATATTCTCTCCTGAAGTATCGTCTTGAACTACATATCTTCGGAGCCAATTTAGGAATATCGTGGCTGAACTTAGGCTAGAATGCATCCCTTAATGTCCATCATAAATATCCCCCTCAACCTTCGAGTGGATCGACAGGAGGCTATAATTCGGTGGACATACCTCGGCAAAACCATCGACAGAAGCGAGTTCAGAAAAAAAAAAAAAGGGGGGGGGAGGTCGACAAACATCGAAAAAATAAGATACCTCACACATCACCATTCTGATCAATCGATTAAACTAATTCAGCAACCACCGTGTTCGCCCGAATACTTCCACAGGTAGAAAACAAGCCACTGCGGATCTCATCGCCATTCAAGCAACTCGCCCGTTCAGGAGTTCGTGACCCGCTTCTCCTTGATCCGAGAGAGGCCCGTAAGGGTGCTAGACAAAGAAAAAGCAGCGCTCGTGATCTCGTCCTCGCCCCAATGTTTGACAACCGGCTTCGGCGGCATCTGCGCCGTCGGCAGCTAGCTCGCCGAGAAGCTTGGTCGCGTCTGGGCGTCGAAGTCGACCTGCGATACGGAGCTCAGGGGCCCCTGGTGCTTGGAGATGGGATTTCTGGCGGGATCGAGCGTGTCGATGCCAGGAGGGGCATCATGCTGATTGCCTGCTAGGAGCCGTACGTAGTCCACAGATGATGCGTCGCGCGTCGTATTCGTCTTGTTGCTGCTCTGAGATGAGCAGGGCCTGGTTTCCAGTGGCAGGATTTTGGCTAGTCGTTGAGGTAGACTTCGAGGGTGATCAAGTCCAACGAGGGCGCAAACTGCTACTGGACAAGCATATTTCTTAACCCTACTAGACATAATCAAGAGCTCTCTTGTCCTACTATCTACGTTGAGCGCTGCTAGGTAGACTGTAGCTCTATCTAGCTGTGGTTGTTTAAAAGCCTCAGATAGTAAGTTACTGTAAAAACTTATCAATGACAATACTTATATGCCTCTGGCATTATTGTTCTAGGGCACTAATACTAGGTAGATGTCTTTCACTTGTGAGTTTCTCAAGTGGCTTCTACCCAATTTTTACTTAGATACACAAAATCTGAGTATTAGGGAAATATGATTTCACCAGTTACCTATTATATCAGTGGCTGGGTATCATAAGTAGTAGAGCTTAATAAGATAATGTTGAACTTTAACTGAATTTCCATTTCACAGGGTTATACATCATCGCCTTGTACTATACCTACATATCCTCTCTTCTACAATACAACTCTTTCCAGGAACAGCAGTGGACAGACACAGACTGTTCTGAATATTTTATCTGCATTGAAAAATTCATGGGATTCCACAGCACAGGGCTTCGTCAGAAGGGCTGGGAGGAGCAAAAAGTCCGGGACTGGAATGAAGTATGCCGGGTGTTTTATTCTGTGTCGAGTTTGAAAGAGAAAAAGTGAAAAGGATCGCCATTTGCAAATTGCACTTGCGGTTCAACGATGCATCGCGCCACGCGTGGTACTTTTCGGGGAGATGAACGCGAGAACAGAAGGAAAAGAGAGTCAGGAGGCTTCGGCAGATAGCAACCCCTGAGCTGCATCAAAGTATCTAACTCAGCAGTCGGATAAGTTGAATGCTACAAGGGCTGTCCGCGGGTTTTTCTTTCATTAATATCCATTTAGTGATTTATCAAAATAGACGAAGCTTGACCACTTTGGTACGCCAGATGTACAGATATGGTGACTCAATTGCCACTCGTGAAAACTAAAGGTAAGACAGAGGTGAACAGAAAAGAGGGTCAGGGGTAGCTGTTCTGGCTTGATAGATTTATAAATCAGCATTATTTCACCATACTAGTCTCCTATAATTATGCAAACTAAAGCTCGTCCGTTTCCCTCCGGCCTAAGCTTTAGGGTTGCAGAGTTGCGCTGAAACAAGAATTGATCCAATCCGAAGTAAAAAGCGGGCGAAATAAATAACCCTATAGACTAATTCTGTCTTCAAGAATTAGTGCCTTTATAAATTAAAGACTATATCCGTGACCTACTCTCGCGTAACTAATAGGACGTTTTAGGTCGCATATAGTGGCCGATGAACAGAAGATAGTGTTCACACTTAACCAGAAAAGAAAAGAAAAATGAGAAAAAAGAAAAAGAGGATGAGAGGCATTTGCGCATACAAAAATATCAATAACCGGATTATTTTCGACTTTCGAGTCAGTTAGCGTATTGGCCGATCTTTACTCTACAAAGGGGCCTTGAGCATCCTTCGCTTCGAACCCTGAAGAAGCTTATAGTCGGAACAAGATGGGTATAAACACACATAGTGTAGTGTTGACTGTGGCTGTTTTCTTTTTCTTGTCTCAATCTGTCCCTAACATCTCTACATTGGCCCTTTTATTCTGTGGCATAGCCACGTCCATGGTTTGGCCCCCACACAGAAAGTGTTAAGTACGATCGAGGGCCGAAGTGTAAATTGGAAAAATTTCAGTCCGCTATCCTCAACCCGGTATAGGACTGCTACCAAACAATACAGAGAGCCTCTAGTTTCATTTTACGCGGTACTAGGATATTCTTGTACCGCTGACTAGCCGAATCTCTTGCAATTCGCACCGAGCCGCGTGGATTTGAAAGAGATAGACTCCGATCCAAGCTTTCACGTTCTCAAGCACCCCAGTGAGCTTGAAATACTGTTTGGTGCCAGACAGCCTTCAAAACAAAGACGAGGGAGAGTCAAGCATAATTAAGCTAAACTACAGAATTATGAGCCGGCGAGCAGTACTGTAATTCCCCTGACAGGGACTATTGGCCCCCAACAATGTAGTCCAGTATAATATTGCGGAACAGTCCCATTTGATCGAGAAAGGGCTTGTTCCGAGCGACTGTTGCTTGTACCACGGCATTCTATTCTGAGCTGTCCTCACGCCGCAGACTTCATCATGCGAGTTCTTTTCTTCTTGGAGGCATTGCTGGTCCCTCTCGTGACATCCCGAGTGCTATATACCAAGTGAGTATTTCCTTGGGACAACATTGCATATGCGCTCCCCATACTAAACAATACTACAGTGAGCCTACGAACGAAATTGTGGCCCGAGCCTCCCCCTCCCCTCAAAATGATCCTCCCCCGGTCCCCTCGAAATACACCAAAGGCGAGGTCTTCTACTACGACGGCTACCAAAAGACTTCATCCAAGTTCAAGCAGTTCGAGGATATGTGGAAGCAGCTGGTCGATCTACTGAATCTGGTCGACAAGCCAGATCCCAACGACATCTTCGAGCTATGGTTCAACCCACAATATCTGCTCGAGGTGCAGCACGTCTTCGGGTTCATGTGGCAGGCAGTTGACCCGAACGCTTCGCCTCCCGCGCCCAAAGACTCCCCCAAGATCTGGATAATGAGCAACGATTACGCCAAGCAATGCTCGGGGCTGCAGGGCACGCTGGCATACACGCAACCCTTTAGCAAGCTCAGTGAATCGGAACTGTCGAGCGTTGTCAGTCGTTCGGCCATGGGCAAGGATGATTGTATCATTCACTTCTGCGAAGAGTTGATGGATTACTATCTCCAGCACCAATGGACCGAGTGCTCTCAGATCCAGCCTCGGCAAGTGACTGAGAGACTGGCGGCTAATCTGCTCGAAACCTTGCTGCATGAGCTCATGTGAGATGTGCCCCCGACTGCAAGAGGCCTATGGGTATACGCTAACTAACTATTCCTCTGGCCCCATTAGACACTGTCCTCACATTGGAGATAAAGCGATGAAACAATCCAAGTAAGAGCAGACTCTCACTAAGTGCATCCTTTTCTCAATGTGTACTTGGACTGACATTAACATCTTAGCCTGGGATCCATTTACCTGGAGGATGACGAGGTCTACGATCCATACGAATGCCATATGCTTGGACAGAAATGTTCAGAAACCAGCGTTCGCAACCCAGAGAACTACGGACTATACGCCATAGTAAGGATCTCTTAAAGCGTTTTTTAATTATGAACGATTGAAAATCTGACCACAAGTCTTTGACAGAACCGGCATTGGAATGACAAGTGCGATTTCAAGCTGAAGGGTCCATCGCAGCCTACGACTTCCACGAGTAAAAATGAAATGGATGAAAGTCATCCAAAATGATGAGTGCAGTGGAATTCGGGGTTCCATCATTATAACGGCAATTGACACAGCTGGGCCGAGTTGGGACGTGCTGTTTACTTGAAGCTTGATGTTTTAGATGAAAGTAATATCTATATCATTTCTTCCAAGTCAAAATCAACGTATCTTCATTTCTATACATCGTCAACGACGCCAGATATTAAATGGATATTATCAAATAAAGCCAGCAGACTGTACACAGCAGAGAATAGCGACTAAGAGCTATAAAAAGACGGGCAAAAAGACAAGAGAGCTCCCTCTAGATATGCAAAATCCAAGACTCAGATGCGCCAACGCATATGAATCCCAATGGAACACAGACATCCATGACAGAGATCAAGATCAGTCAGTTTTCGTGGGCGCCTCGGGTTGCGCACTCGTGGGCAGCTCCGCAATAAAGGGCATCGAGTCACCAGCCATCTCGCGAGGCTTTGAGTCACCAATCTCACGGGGTCCTCCTTGTCCGACTTCACGGCCGAAGGGCTGCACTTTGGCATACGCATCAGGGCCACTTCGAATGCTGGCTCCGTCAACTTCGGAGGGCTGGGCGGCCGAGCCTCCCCAGTTAGACGAAGGACCGTACGACGGAGACATGGGCGAGGTGACAGACTCCGGGCCCGGGGGAAGGCTTCCATGGCCCGGCTGTGGCTGAGCAGCCTGGGCGTCGGCAGCGGCCTGAGCCTTCTTCTGCTTCTTGCGGTGCAGCAGCCAGAACACGAAGACGGCGGCGGCAATGGCGGCGAGACCGACGATGCCGCCGACAACACCTCCAACAATGGCGCCCACGTTCGTGCCTCCCCCGGATTTAGAGTCATCGCCGCCGCCATTCTTGTTTTTGGCGTAGCCGGTTCCTCCTGCCGCAAGGGTGGAAATCAGATCATCGGCGGCGAAAGACACGGGTGCTGCGGTGTAGTAGGTTGCCGATTGTCCGCTCCTGGTGGTCGACTGGAGGAACTGGGTAGCGGCGGAGATGGTGTATGGTTTGAGGTCACAGGCATAGCCCGTTACGTCGGCGTTGGGGAAGCTCCATGACATGCAGCGCGTGGTGGGTCCATCCGTGCAGGTCAGAGCCAGAGGATCACTCGTTGCGGTGATCGACGGAGTGGCCTTGATCTCAGGGGCATCGTGGCAGGCCGAGTAGAAGTCACACTTAGTTTTGTCCGAGTTGGTGCAACAGCCCAGCATGCCGGGCCAATTTTCGTTGGGGGCGTGGAAGAAGCAGGCATCGTTGTCCTTGCATGGCACAGGGCGGCCTAACCTGACATTAGAATTCCTGATTTCTCACGTTGAGGTTTTCATTGATGATATGTGAATGATTACCGTAGTATGAGTTATTATGTTGATGGTCGCTGATCCAGCCACAGAGACTGGCCGGCGCTAGGAGCGTGGTGTATGAGGTAAAACTACTTTGGTTTCCAGCAGCGGAAGAGTCACGACGGACGATATCATGGAATGTATTATCGTCAAATGATGCCGTGGGTTGAGGAGCTTGGGATGTCTCCGGGGCGATGCCAGCGAAGCCGGTAGGTGTCAACGAGGAGAAGGTGAGAGCCTGCGCCAGTGGCAACAGCGAAATCGCGAGGGCATACCGCCCCATCGATGTGATGCCTTCGCCCATCTTTGATGTTGACAGGCAAACCTCGCGATATACGCGTGGGGGGAGGGGGAGGAGTTGAGCACGAGGAGACACAGGAACGATGCAGGCAAGACCTTCTGGCGTGGGATGAGACCCTCTTTTTAGGGATGCGAAATCTCCTCATTTTCCTCTTCCCATTTCCCATTTTTTTTCTTTTTCTCTTTGCCGTGTCGATCCTTTCTGCCTTACAAAAACGTACCTACTATACTCCATCCGAGTTAGATTCCCCCACTGATAGCCCAACATTTAACCCTAACTGGCAATTGAAGGGCCCCAATCGCATTGACCAACATTAGTGCAGCGCCATGTGAAATAACCTTCTCTAAAAATCAGCTGAAGGATCGTGCTCCAAAAGTCCCAGTCAATGCGTCGGCTTGAGCCCACTCCACTGCAGCCCCGACCCGATACTCGAGGGATATTACTTCCCGCCTTGATTATTCTTGGAATTCTCTTTCCTAGCTGCTTTTCCATGAGTGTTCAAAGTATCGAGCAGCTTAATCCAGGAAAAGAACCCGGGATATAAGTTGAGTGTGTGCCCCGATGACCCACAGGAGCCGGCGAACGGTAAATTATTGGTGGGCCTCGGCAACCCAAGTTCCCAAGATCAACAAACCGTGTGAATGAACGGGATGATTGCGCGAGCAAAGTGGATCCGGGCCAGCTGTCCCGCGTAGGGGCCGCATTAGAGCCTCCAGTTCCACCCACGTTCTGAGTAAGACGGAGGCTTGTGCGAGGCCGAAAACTGTCGTTTGTTGGTTTAATCGTATAAGAGGAGAAAAAAAAAACTCAATTCGTGTTAAAAGCACAGGCACTGGTGAATGCCGACTGTCACCAGGAGCCTCATCGCGTGTCTACATATGTCCTATTTAGGGCAAGAGAACAAACATCCCGTGCGATTTGCGGTAGAATAAACTGTCTGGCTGAGTGCATTACTGACTCGAAAACTAAAGACATGATTACTCGGCCCGGTTTTTTTTTTTTTTTTCTTCGCTAGCAGCCTAGATTTTTGAAACCGAGCTGAGCCGAAAGAAAGAAGCTGGTGATTTGAAATGAAGTATGTATTTCAGAGCAGTTTGTACCTACCGCAAAAGCCCATATTGGTACGAACTGGGGTATACAGCAGGATCACAATCCCTGCACATTCACTGTAAACGGTGCATTGTTTAATTCGTATGGTGAAAAGAGCTGATACAATGGGCTCTGGATGATTTAAATAGAACATACGAAGCTTGGATACTTGATATCTATCCAACTTGAATATTCAACAAGCGTACGGATAGAAGAAAGATTGAATATATCGCTCTGAAGTTTCTACCCTATATCTTCTTTCTAAGACATCAGACCAACCACTCTCCCCCATTCGTAGCCACAATCGACCCCGTCGCAAAGTAATCCTTCATCAAATACAAATACGCCTCAGCCGTATCCTCGGGACTACCAACATCCTTTGTCAACAACCTCTCCTTGGAGCTCTCAACCTTCCCATCAAACAACCCCTTGGGTATCTTGTCCAGTATTTCAGTCAACACAAAGCCCGGCGAAACAACATTCACCCGCATCGGCGACAACGTAACCGCCAACCCCTTCATCAACCCTTCTACAGCACCACCAGCCGCGGGCGGCATCCAAAACAGCGGCTTTTTGGTCTGCGAACCCGTAGTCAAGGTAATAGACGAGCATTTTCCTGGTGCCATATACTTGGGCGCATACTTTCCCAACGCCATAGCGCCGAAGAGGCGCACAGTCAGGAAGGCTTCGAAGTCGTCGAAGGACGCCTCAGCTAGAGGGACCAACGGCGGCACGTCCCCGGCTGTGAAGACGACGTGGTCGATCGGTGAGGGCTCCGCTGCGAATTTGAGTAGGTTCTCGATCGTCTCCTCGAGCTTGTCTCTGTTCGAGAGATCTGCGACGTAGCTGCGTACTGCGGATGCGCGCGCTGCGTTGTCGGTGCTTAGCCGGGCGACGGCGTTGGATACTCGCTCTGCTGAGGACGAGCTGATGACGATGTTTGCGCCTTCTGCCAGGGCTTGTTTGGCGACGGCAAAGCCGATGCCCGAGGTCCCCCCGATGAGCAGGATGTTTTGGTTTGCGAGCTTGCTTGTGGCGGCCATTATCGAGACTTGCTTGCGTCTTGAAAGTGAAAGCTAAAATAAATTTCGCCTTTGAGCTGAACAAAACGGATGAGATATTTGGAGACTATTTTGAATCCCTTATTGACCTCGAAATTTGTTATATACTCTATAGATTTCACCCGTCCGGACACTATTCGCCCGTCCGAAATCTCGTCCGCGCAACATCATTTCTAAGAGCTTGGTAATTGTAATTGATCAGCCTTAATCAGTCAACATTGCATGACCACCAACCCATAATAGTCCACATACAGCTATGGCCGAATTGGCAATTGAGCCGAAAGTTGCAGCTCTACTGCCGCTGGTATCATAATATATAATATTAAAAAAGTTCTCGTAAAATTGTCTATAGTTCACAGTAAATATACGTCTCTCGTGAAAGTTCTCCCAATTCATTCCATCATGTCTCCAGCGGATATTTGGGAAAATTCTGTTGATGACGGGTCCAACCATGACCCTGTCCACAGACCCGTTAGGTCCGTGTCGGGTGCATACAAGGGGGAGATGTCCAGAGGCATCCCGAGTGGGAACATCGAATCCCCGGCGCCAAGCACCACCGAAGACTGGCCACCCAGGATAGAATCGTATTGAATTGTCTAAGAGAGATTAGAATGGTGGGTGGACACGGGAATGAAGGGATATGGCATACCGTTGGTTCCATTTCCAAAGGCTCGGGAGTTGGCGCCGACGTAACCTGCTGGCTGTCTTGATGAGACAAAGATTGCAAAATTCTGTGAATCCTGGTTAGTATCTTATAAGGTGGATCGTCGACTTCTACATACCCTGATACCTCGGATGGATCACTGGACACGATCCTGTTCAACACATGACGCACTTTCGAAGTGGGGTGGATTTCGGACCCATGGTCATTGCGGACAAAAAGATTGGATACATCCTCGAAGAGCTGAAGAAACGGTGCAACCGAAGGCAAGACTCGCGTGTAGACGGCTAATGCACTCAAGCATGCGCTGATTGCTTGGTGGGAGCGTCTCGGGCTTAACGCCGTCGGCTTGATTGTCAAACATTGCAAGAGTGCAATGCCGCAATAGAAACAATGGTACACGCTGATACGTTCTGGGAGTGTTTGTGGATTTAGGCTCACGGCTTTTGCACTCTGGGACAGTGTCAGTATAATTTCTGTCCAGAGAAAAAACGTAAGTCACACTTACTTCACATGCCTCGGCCGCGAACTCAACACACAGCCGGATTACATCGGGATCCACTGCATTGCCCGTCAAAATGGGCCGAATCAAGAGGGAAGCCGCCTGGAGGTATGTTGTTTGGACTCGGTCGGGGTTTTGGAGGGGGAAGGTTCTCGAATCTTGTTTTTGGGGTGCTTGTTGTCTCCATTGTCCCAGTTCAGAGAGAAGCTCTTCCACCTCGGTCAACGAAGGGACTTGAGCATGCGGCCCAGTGAAATTTGTTCTAGAGCTCGTCAGTCATTTATACAAGACGACATTCAATGGTATTTCTCACAATATCCTCGATCTGATCCTGTATGATTGTAAATGATGTAAAGCCGCAGTCATCTAGTCTTAGAAGTTAATTTTGCTCCTTCATTATTAGGCAAAGGGGAAAAAAGGTTGAAAGAAATACCGTTGTAATCGTCCCCTTTCCATAAATCGTATCTCCAGCAGCCTGCCTCATTTGAAGGTCAAGAATCTTCTCCTGATCTGTACAAGTATCGTCGATATCAACGGGTATCTTCAAGATAGTTAGCAGGCAAAAAGGCAGTCTTGAAAGATGACAAAATACCTCCACGTCGATGTCTGAATCGCTAATTCCGAAAGGGAGTTTGGTTAAAATCGCGAGACATCTATAAATTCAAGGTTAAAAATGCATCATGTAAGGGAGACCAAATAGGAATGAAAATTGGAGGCACGAACCGATCAAAACAATATGCACACCAGAAAAACCGTTTCTGAAGCTCAATTGTGTATGGATCTAGGCCTTTGGCATTGGGAGAGCTCGTAGTCTTGCGATGGTATCTCCGCCTGACACACAGCCGCAAGGCAGCTCCTACGATATCCCATATTGGAGATTCGGTTGGCGCTCGGAAGTAATACTGTACAAGACTAAGAAGAGCCTGCACTGTAGTCAAGTTTTGTAACCCCATCACAGCAGGGAGGTAAAGTCGAGCGCGAGCGAAATATGCCTGTGACAGTTAGGTACATTTTCCCACGGGAGGACCAGATATTGATTACTTACCTCTGATGAATTCTCGGGGGTCTGAACCAAACGGGCCCCAATGCCGTAGATTATCCAAATGAAAAAGGCCCCTGGCTGAGAATCAGCTGTGTTCGATCGCTCCGGTTGCATAAAGTAAAATTTACCTGTTTGTGATTCGACTGGGCCTTGGGTAGATGTGTATGCAATGGCCTCGCGATCTCGGTGCCATTCACGTAGCTGAACCCAGTCGGTTATACAATAACGTGCTTGGGTGTAGAAGTAAGCTGTATCCACAAGCTGCCTCGCTTGGTTGCTAGGCGGAAGGGTAGGGAGATCGTCTCCTTCGATGTCAGAGATAAATGGCCTGCCCTGGAGCATTTCCAAGGCTGTAATTTCAGAGCTCAATGCTTTCCTCCCATGTGTGGGCCCCATAAGGGCCCCTGTTAATTGTCGTTGTGGTGTTGAACCATGACAAGATGCAGTTTCTCGGGAATTCTAAGACTGCGTGTTAGTAGCCTGTTAAGTGGTAAAAAAAATCAACCATAGGGCAGTAGAGATGTTACATTTTCCTGATGCAAATTTGCCTGTGATAATAGTGGTTCATCCTGACGGGCTCCGTTGATGGATTCTTCAGTCCCCTGGTTAAAGAAACTCAGAGCAGGCGCGTCTCCCTCATGATCATTGGGGTCTGAACAAGTTGTGCCTGGGGTCAAAGTCGATTGAACCGAGTTCTTTGCGCGTAATTGCCTTTCTAGACTCTGGATTCGTGCTTCAAGAGTTGCAACATATCTGGGCAAAATAGTTAACGATGGTTCTAAAGGCGACATGTGCAGGAACGTACGCATGGCCCCTGAGCACACCATCAGGAGGAACATCAAACTGGCACTCTGCAGTATACATTAGCAGCGATATCAGCTGGGTTAGCGACCCAGTGCCCTACCAGAGCAAGACTTCGAACATGCAACACATTTACTAGATCTATTTTAGCAACGCTCGATAGAGAATGGATGCCGCTTACCTGTGACTATTTTCGCTATTATAAAAACACTTGATCTTCCTTCGTTTGCAACGTCGGCCTTAATTCATCAGATTAGATTCGAAGATGCTCCACGTTCCAGGGGATAGATACCCACAAGCATTGGTGCTTCGTCGGTGGATACCAACATGGGCCTGCCGATTCTGGGGTTGATCAGGCAGGCTCGGTTCCTTGGCCGGTGTTATGGGCCCCATCGACGGTGGCCCCTCCATCTTTTCTGCTCGCGTTCTTGCAGTGACGAGATGAAAGGGTTGAGACGGAAATGGTTGACTTTGAGAGAAAGTGTGGTTCAAGTCAGGTGAGCGGGGGAAGCTTGGACCACTTAATTCGTTTATCTACGGTTATCCGATGCTGATATCACGAATGATTGTGGCAAATAGACCATTGATCGGTAGGAGAACCCACCTGCACTTGAGGCTTGCCCCTGGAGTGTTGATATTCCCCAGAAATGTCCACCCAGAATCCCTGAAGACTTTGAAAATTGACGAAAATGGCCGATTTAGGGTTAGAGACGGCCTTTCTACGACTCCAAGCCGCTTGACCGCCCACCGCTCGGTAGACCCGTCGACGATTCCAGCACGGTTAGTCATCCTCCCAGTGAAGATCTCGAGAGGACCTTAAAAGGGAGATTTACCTTAGATAGGGAGCTATATGCTCAAAGGATACTTCTCCCGTAGTCTTGCCCCGAGTTTTCTTGCTACTAGAATTATTCGGTGCTTTCGGCAATTAAGCCAGCAGAATCGACATCTACATCCATTAGTTATATGAAGGGTTTACCACATACAATAAATTCTGGCATGTATCCTCAAATGCCGAAAGCTTCCATGCCCACCTATCACCAATAGGAAATCGTTCAATTGAGCCGAGTAGCCTTTCTGGCCCTAGCCAACGCCTCCAGCTGCTGGTCGTGTGCTGATGTCCACTCTGGGATAGGTGTCTGATCTTCACGGTAGTCGAAGTTCGGACCTCCGTCTTTCCTTGAATCTTGATGCTTCAATCCTGGCTTGTTCAAATCTTCCCAATCCTTTGCCGGTCAGGTTACCCAGATCTCCCTCTTTCTCCAGTCGGAAAAACACTTGTTCACAAAGTCGGCCGTTTCGTTCAAGAACTTTTGTAGAGCCAGCGTATCAGGTTAAGGGTCTGCATCTCGCCTCTCTGAGTAGGAAAAAGGTCAAGCTTGCTCAACCTATAATTTCCGTCATATATATCGTTGTACCGACCAACAAGTTCCCGTAGAATTTGTTGCATGTTGGTGGGATCGAAATACGATGTTTTGAGTGCTTTGTGAAGGAGAATATATTCGCCTTCGGGTGCGACTGCGGACATCATTGCAGAACATACGTCTTTAGGGGCGAGTTGATTGGGATCGTGTGAAGGCAATTGGAAAAGTATGAATATCAATAAAACTGGTAGGTTCACTGACAAGAATCCAAGATAGGGTAGACCAAAAGCCTCTATTTATGTTTGAGCAAGTTCTATCATCCACCTCATCGGCTTTAATATCAGCGGGGATACTCCAAGGGTCATTGTATTGAGTAAATCATCACTTCCAGGTATGACGCTATAGATCTTCACAACCATAGCATACTAATTCTGCCGGAACTCGGAGAAGGAAACCGTACCCAGTAGGCGAAACCTTAAGGTTTATTATGGTATATAGTTTAAAGCAAGATTACTGGATCGATGATCTTGAATAGCGGCGTGATTGTGTGGCTTGGTTGCATAAGGTGGCTAGATCCTTCGTAATAAGGGAAGATCATTTAGACACACCGTGCATAGAACACATAAAAGATAAGAATCTCTTCTTCATCTTCAATCAGCAACCTAAACTATTCAAACAAGCAAGAAAACATCGTATTTAATAAAAGATATTAGAGACTAACTATTCGGATAATCACGAGGATGAAGCTAAGATTGACTTGAGCAGAAAACCTAAACGTGATACATATCTTTGAGTATAGAGTGATCTCATCACTTCTCCACATATGAATATAGAGTAACCTATATGGTAGTCGAATCAATAGTCTAGGACCAGGTGGTCTGCCAGTGAGAAGTGGAATTATAGCAAGAGAAGATCAATGGAGCTATCACTAGCGAAAACCACGCTCTTATTTGTTAGAAAACTTCTCAGAAGCATGGTGGAAAACTGAACAATAAACCACAGCCAGCTGAGTTGAGAGTAGAACTGTGGGGGCGGGATCTGTCGATCGATGCACGTCTACCACGTCGGAGAGCCAGGCAGCATGTGAACACCACGGAAAGTCTCGTCTTGGCCGCTATCAGACCCACTAGGATCGAATATACAGATTCTAGCGTCACGGGGCATCCGATATAGGGCCAAACCCCACTGATCAGCATGGTTAGAGACAATCGTAGCTCATGGGTAAATAGCTCATAGCTTCCCTCGGTAGAAACCTGTGATTGCGACTGGCTTCATCATCAACCTTAGGCAACGTGACGACGTATACGGAGGTTTGTGGCCAGTCAACGACTGTCAGCAAAGAGCGGCCGTTTTTGATAGATTCTCTTGCCCATAGACTAGCGAGGTATAGACTATAGAGCAAAAGGGTTCTTGGTTACAGAATTAACCAATGATTAGATCACCCAAATGTTTCAATAGAGCTCGCAGAATCAGGCGAAGCGCTGCTGGTAAACACAAAAGATACATTTCCTACCGTTGCGATTCTGTGTTGTCGCCTTTAACCCTGGTTAGTGGTCCTATTCGATCATTCCTGTCTTTGAATATGAGCGGGTTAATTAGAAAGGTGGTATTGATCAAGAGCACTCTACTCCTCAAAATCAACTAGGTGGCACTTGAATACTACGCGATCAGTATAATGGCATATTCCCAAAAACTGCCATGCTCCCCAACATGTGAGATACTTTCTATATCCAGTCTAGACTTGACGCATTTAGTTTATCTCCCTATTTTTGAGGTCCATATCAAATGGATTGCAGGTATGTAGCTAGGCTAGGAAGCTTGACACTTAAAGAGCTTTTTGCTTTCTAAGAAGAACACACACTATCCATGGATATCGTCTATAACCGGGTGGGGGAAGTTACCCTCTTTGGAAGTGTCCTTGGGTATGGTATATGTCAAGAATTCATTAGGCGGGCCTTCATGTTCGTAGATTTGATTTTGGGAAGTACAGCGATGAACGCTTGGGGCAAACTGCAAATCTATAAATGAGAAATGCTACTTCGATTAAGAACCAAGTTTGATCACGGTAATCTTGGTACCTTCGTTCGCCTTGATCTTGTAGATAGGAAATCGAGATACTATTGTAGGCATTTGAACATGCGTTGATAGATCTAATCGTTTCACAAGCGAACCAGTATTATATAAATTATAATGGGCGACGCTATCGAAAGATCGCCCGAAACCCTGTTGTAACAAAACCCTAAAAAACCAAATCTTGCAGGATCTTTGTATGAGGCAAATATGAACAATTTATTATCAGAATCAACCCCCTTGAAAATTAAAGATAGAAAACAAAGACATTATTAGATAAGAGGCAAAGGCTTACGAGTAAGAGATCTAAACGACAATGACTCAATTTCTGGCTAGAAGGGGGACCGAGAGGCGCTGCGCGGAATTGCCGCTCCCCGCGTTTTGTCCGTTTATAGTATATGGCAAATCCTGCAGGATCGATCGACGCCTGCTAATACGAGGGCCTCCACGTGTGATATGGGGGAATATGGGGAACGTCGGTCATAAGTGCCGGACGATCGAAATTGGAGCCTCGCGGGGTTCGGAGTAAAAAAAGTCGGAATGAGGCAATTGCTCTGCGGCATTTCCATTATACTATCTCTATAGAGCGAGTTCATTTTTAACAATTTCGATGAATAATGAATTCCAAGATCCAAAACACTAAATCAGACATTTCCTCGCTAAATATATGTTGAATGACTATGTCGCTTCCCTATTCAAGGTTCATTGCAATACATAAATGATGTGTGGTTGTATTCAAAACACCTAATCAATCGTCACTGTTCCTCCCTTGGCACCTTTCTTCGGAGGGGACTCCGGGGTCTCAAGGGATTTGGCGTTGGTCTCTTCCCTAGCATTACGAGTCAGCTTAAATGTGCACACATGTATTGAAATCTCGAAGATCATCTTACGGATTTTGCGTCAGGTTCTGGCCCTCGAGAAGGGAATCATCTTCTCGAGACCTGAATCGCCGACCGACGACAATCCATGGCCCCTTGAAAATGCCATCGATCTCTTCCACACTGAGCCCGGCAATTTCGGGTACCAGGAGGTATATATAGAGAAGACCGCCGGCACACCAAGCAGCGAAGAAAACAAATGCGCCCCAGTCGTCAGCTCGTTTTAGAAGCGAGGGCAGGGCAAAAGACATGGCGTAGTGAAAGAGCCAGTGAAACGTCTGGGACAATGCGGCGCCAAAGGACCGGATGCGGTTCGGCCACAACTCCCCACCGAAAACATATGGCAGAGTGAGAAGTCCTGTATATCAATGTTAGACAGAGCACTACCCCCGCGACTTCGGTTCAATGTAGACTTACCAACGGTATAACCAAGAGCGTGAACAAACAAGGCTGCCAATCCTGCTTTCCCTGCAGACGGGGGCACACCACTATCGTGTTCAACTTTGATATATGCTGCAAGATAAATGTCGGAAAGCATTTGCAGGGTAACGCCAACGAAAAGCGAGTTTCGACGCCCCAGGGCATCGATGAAGAGAAACGACGTAAACAAACTGAAGAAGAATTTGGCTAGGTTGTACATGCCATTGATAAAGAGATTGTGAGTGGAACTCCCGGAAATGCCAGCGACCTGCAAAATGGGAATGAAGTAATTGGTGACGGAGTTGCCGCCAGAAAACTGTGGCAGGGCGTACATGACAATAGCCTGCTGGACGCGGCGGAGGTTGGACGGTTCTGTGAAGGTCTCCTTTGCAATGCTGACGATTTGGAAAGGTGACTTGTCATTGACATCACGGCCTTCAGTCTCTGCCTTGATTGATTCTTGGATGCTCTGCATTTCCTCTTGAATCCGGGGATGATCGGCTGGCAGGCGTCGCAGCGCGACGAGAGTGTCTACGGCCCTTTGGTCTCGGCCCGTCAGAATCAGCCAGCGGGGAGATTCACAGAGGAAAAAGCTGGCGACAATCCATAGAAACATGAAAATGCACGGGGCGAACCATACCACCTGGTATTGCAGGTGGCTGGCTCCCATGTGAAGCTCGACCCCGTACACGCAGAAGGTAGACGCCATCAGCGCGATGGTCATGCACACCGTGTACCAAGATGCCAGCAGCCCACGGATTTCGGCGGGGGCAATTTCCACAATGGAGACGGTGCCCGTCACACTCAGGGCTCCGATTCCCAAGCCCGAGATGATTCGAGCGCCATACAGCCCCGATGATCCGGGACTACATATGGCCACGATTTGCCCGATGATCCACACAAAGACGTAGATGCGGTAAGACCACAGACGGCCGACCTTGTCATTGATGAAAAATGACAAAGCAGCTCCTATTGCCTCGCCAATATAGACGAGAGAGACAAAATTCCTCGTTGAGCCGGCACCGGATTTAGAGCTGATGCCGAAATGTTCCACAAAACTCGGTAGAGCGGAGATGGTGGATGTCGAGCCTTGGTCCCATGCTGTGGACGACGGGGTCAATAGGGGGTTGGGATGAGCGGCGGCTGTGGGTATTGAACTTACTCAAAGGAACAGCGGCAGTCGCGTACATCAAAGCTGTCAAAAGTAAACGGCGACTGAAAATCACCTCACGCGGGGCAGCTTTGATCTTTCTGTTCCAGTCCGCCAGGGTAGTCCTGGCGAGCAGGTCTCCGACGCCCATTTTGACGCACAGTCCAGCAGAGTTTGCTTGAGTAGAAATCGAATCGAGTCCAAAGGAAAAAACACCAGAGGCAGTTGCCAAACAAAAACAATACGCACGAGCGGCTACCACGGCCCCTGGATTGGGTTCTTATAACTCGTTTCGGGCTGGCGGCAACCCCGGGGCTTCGTGAGGGTGCGGAGATAGATATCAAAGCTACCTTCCATGATTAAGGCCAAGCTATCGGGTATTATTGGTGGAACTGGCGTATCGTCAAATTGTGGGGATGAAACTCCACAGACTTGGGTCACCGAGAAGCGAAAGACGAAGATACGAAGATACCGGAAGTGCCGCTGCGATAAGATAGCCTGACGGAAGTCCCGCGCTCTCCTCCCCCACATCCGACGACGGCAATCCCGTCGACTCTCACCAAATTTAAAAAGACATAGAATGCATCGGTATAGGGTACAGTTCGATTTCTCGCAGACGTGTTGAGACAAGCTACTTTTTGCACACAAAATGTCTACTCCTGATTCTCGCGTGATCATCGTCGGCGGCGGCGTGTTTGGGCTGAGTACCGCTCTGTGGCTCGCCCGTGGTGGTTACAAGAATGTAACCATCTTCGACCGCTGTCCCTTTGAAAAGAATCACTATAATCCCGCTGATGGATGCGATGGTGCATCTGCGGACATCAACAAGATCTTTCGCGCAACCTATGGAACACGGGAGCAGTAAGTTATACTATCTCGAAACCTTATTATATAGTTCTTTGAACCAAGCATTGACCACATCTTTAGCTCTCAAGACCTGGCCCAAGAGGCCAGAGATATCTGGATGGAATGGAACAAAGCCATCAAAGAGAGCCGACCATCGGATCTCCCTCAGCCTCTGACTCCTGAGGATGAATTGCTTAAGATGTGCGGTGTGTACCACATGGCCGATGGCCCGGAGATGGTCGACCGCTATGTTGAAACCCTGCGTGTCATGGAGGAGACGGCACCTAAATTCCGCGATCTGCAGTTCATCAAGGTGCGGCTCAGCAGAAATAGCCCCCAAAATGATATAAGCTTGGCATGGATTAACACTCGTCTTAGGGCAGCGCAAAGGATGAACAGCGCGCCAAGGCGCTTGGTCCCGAGTGGGAGAAGAAATACCACCTCTTTGACAAGTTCAGGGGTGGTCGCACGAACGGATTCCTCGATGCAGGCTCCGGAGTCAATCTCGCAGACAAGGTAAGATCAGTAAACTATCGTCTTCACAATGGCTGCTGACTTTTCACCCAGGCCTGTGTATATGCCCGGCATTTGTGCGAAAAGGCCGGTGTCAAGTTCGTCTTGGGGCAGCCCCAGGGTGAACTGGATCAGTTGATTGTCAGCAAGTCTGGCTCGAGCAAGCGGGTGGCGGGCATCCGAACCCGCGATGGTCTCAGTCACTTGGCGGACCTTGTCGTTGTCGCCTGTGAGTACACTTATTCTCGAATTAAGTTGAAAAATGCTGACCTTGTATTTGCAGGTGGGCCTTGGACATCATCAGTGATTCCGGAGGCCAGTCGCTCCGTTGAGGCCACAATGGGAACCGTGATGTTTGTCGACATCCCAGAGGACCGGCAAGACCTCCGCAAAAGATTCCACCCAGACAACTTCCCCATCTGGCGATTCTTGGAAGGCGAGGGTGAAGCGTAAGTTGTTGATTCCTCATCATTGTCGGACACCAAATAACCATTTTATCATAGTGCCTACGAAGGAGGTGGCTTTCCGATTACCAAGGAGGGGAGGTTGAAGTTTGGATTCCGTGCGCGAAAGGTAGGAATGATGTCTCTCTTGTCTAGTTTTATACTAACCTTTTCTCTTGCAACAGTTCACCAACTTCCAAGATCACCCGAGACAAGATAACATGTACGTTGTACCAAATAGGATATTTGAAGCGCCTATTGACGATTGTGTTAACTTTCCAGGCGCATTTCAACTCCTCGCACAAAATACAGCGCAGAGCCCATTAACACGGTACCTCTGTACGGACTCCAGCTCATGAAGCGTGTGATCGGCGGATTGTTCCCTGAGTTGACTGAAATCGGGTTCACCGACAGCCGGGTTGGTTTATCCATATCACAACGCATGCTTTGATAGAGAACGTTTGATTGACATACCATTCAAGCTGTGCTGGTACACGGACAGTATCGACAACGAGGTAAGTGCAAATGGCAGCATACATCCACACTCGTTCTTCACAATGCTAACTCGGAGTAGTTCGTCATCGACTATGTACCTGGGTACTCGGACTCCCTATTCATCTGCAGCGGTGGCTCGTAAGTGCTTGATCTGGATTTTCGTGGATTTTATACTGATCCCAGCACTTTAGTGGCCATGGGTTCAAATTCCTTCCAATTCTTGGAAAGGTTTGGTCTTCAACTATATTCCCGACTTGGAAATTAAACACGCTAATTACTGTGCTTTTGCAGTATGTCAAGAACCAACTCGAACGAGTTCCGGACCGGTTCACTCCCATCTGGAAATGGCGAGGCGTCGAAAAAGGCAAAGACTGCAATGGACTCGAGGAGGGAGAGTCAGGCCCTCGCGAGATGTCCAAGCTGCAATTGGCTAAGCGTAAGGTTCCTAAAATTCCTTTTTAGGGAGTTTGAGTATTAACAACAAGAAACAGCCCAAGACTTCAAATTCCCTATCAAGAGCTCCCTTTGAGAGCATCCTCAGCAACTCTCCTCGAGGACATCATATCTGTAACTTTAAAATCCATGTGGGCGTCATGTTTAACATCGCAGCACTGAGACTATTGTATCTCCTGCTTTTTGTGCATCTATTCGGTTTCCTTTTGTTGGTTTAGATCAATTAAACCGGTTCAAGATCAAAAGACATTGAGATTCTAGACCGTTTTTTATTCCACAATCAACTGCTTCTTGATTCAAATTCTATCTTACAGAACCGTAAGCCTAGCGATTCTATACTACAGCTCGGCTGGGCAGGTTGAGATTGGCTTGACATCAACAAGCTACAAGCAGAGAAAGAATATACTAGCGTCTCATAATGAAATAGGCTAAAGACCTATTCTGTGGGTCCAAAAGCCAGGTCCTCTAGAAAGTTGATCGTAATGGTCGTCTTCAAAACAAATAAAAACAAGAACAAGAACAAGAAGAGATAGAAAAGAAGAAAAAAAATACAACCAATGCCAGGACTTGAACCTGGATCCACGCTGCCCTCAATGAGCATGAGGCTCGAACCTGGGGAAGACGAGGGACCGACAACCACACCGTGTTTTCACTACACCACCTTGGCTAATTTGCAATCTCTTCCAAACTTGATTAACAGGTCAGTTGAACGAAGTAGGTTTTGCAAATGGCACAGCCATTGTCTCATACATAGGCGAACTGGTTGGGACAGGGAAGGGGTGAGAATGGCGAGGAAAGCAGTTTCAAACCCTTGAAAGGTTCCTTATATACTTCCCCACTGCTTGATTGGAGCCACATATATTTAAGGTGCCCCCACTTGACGTGGCCTCCACACTTGAAGCCAATCATGTCTCTACTACTTACTCGTGGGCTCAAAGCAATGATGCTAGCAAATTGTATATTGCATTACGTTTACATCTATGCCAGTAGGTGTTGTGGTCCTCTCATGGCCTATGCGATACAGGATTTGGTACTGCCAGATAATCAATCCATCCCGTGCATTAGTGGGTACCCTCAGTAGCCCTGCACTGCCTTTTCGCTTTCGGGGCTGATACACGAGATCATCGACGTCCTGATTTATTCAAAGTAGAATAGCATCGCTAAAGATGATAGCTCAAAATAAATGTTGGGACAAGATATGCTTGAAGAGCCTGCCACTCCATTGTTCACCGTCTTTCCCCTTTCCCTATAATATACACAGCGTCATAGCATTATCTTCTACCATCATAAAACAACTATTTGCTTCCATTTCTTTTTATCCCAATCTAGTGCTCGACTTCTCTTCTCTTCTCCGCTGTCAATGTTTCTCCCATATCCCCAAAACAGCCGTCGCATTGTAAAGCAGTAGTAACAAAAGGAATACATGCTAGTAAGTGCCACGAGACCAAAAGGGTTCTTCATGCTCTGGATAGATGCATAATATAAGTACCACAGTCTAAACTGACCACAATTTCCACGAGGGTCTATCAGCAGCTTCATCTTGGCACTGCGGGGTGATGCTTATTTCAAAATAGGATTAGTCTTATGGTTAATTGGCTATAGGAGTGCAACGTTGACCCTTGGTTAATGGGTCATCGACCAAACACACAGATCGACAATAATCTATCTTGAATAATTGAACTTAGAGTCATGGATAATTATAATTAAAAGTTTTAAGCAGCAGTGGGCTTAGGAGTAAGTGTCTGCATCTTAGGGTTTTGCTCGTCGAGCCACTTTACAAATCTGGTTAAGCGCCAGTTGCTGCCTTCAATTCCCCTCTCGACCCTGTTACTATTTTCCCTCAAGTCAAAATGCAAACAGAACATTTACCCTATGTGTTTTCAAACCATGAAGCGATTTGCTTTGGACTCGACACAGAAAGTGAGCGAAACAAGGAGATGCTGGACAAGGCTAATTGCTTTTTTAAAATTCGAACACATATCGAGCAAGACTATCTGAAATTGAAGTCATTATCCCCTGCAACGTTCCACCGAACTACCAAGAAAGAACTATTCAAGAAAAACATCAGGCGTCTCACACAAGAGGACCCTGGAAGTAAAGTGCTATTGCCGCTCTTACGCATACAGGAGAATGAAAACGACCAAAGTAACATTTCTCTCTCTCTCTCCGACGTCCATTTTCGAGAGATTGAAGCGTATGGAATGTGTCAGATGTTCCCTCATATGCTCCGACGGGTAATCAGAAAAGTGACATCCCCTCTATTATCATGAACAAACGGGTGCACCAGTTATTGTCAAAAGTGGTCGACATTTCCGCATAAATAATGAGCGAGACGTCCTTCAAAGGTTCCAGGATCACACTCCATTTTTACGTCCTCTGCTTGATGAGATCGTTGAACCAAACGATACACCCGCCATTGTCTTGAAATACCTCGAAGACCACCTTCTACACGCGTCTGTGTCTGAAAGGCTCAGCAAAGATGAAATCAAATATGTCTCCAAGGGAGTCCTTCAGGCGTTGAATGTGTTGCACCAAGAAGGATTCGTACACACCGGTTAGTCTTCTTGTTGTGCAATAGCATACATACAGACAGTCTAGTCTGACTCGAGGAAACAGACGTCAAGCCAGACAACGTTCTCGTGAACTATGGGCCCGAAAACAATGGGGTCCGTTTCACAGACGTACAGCTTGCAGATTGCGGGAGTACTGTCCCAGCAGCATCCGAGTATGCAAAAGACGGGTATATGATTGGAGCCCCAATTTGGCGCAGTCCCGAGGCTCAGCTTGGAATCGGCTGGCGCACCTCGACTGATATATGGTCATTTGGAACAATGGTATCTATATTTAACTCCACACTTGTATCAGCATCGCTAACTACTATTGCAGCTTATCACTCTGCTTTACGGGGGTGATTTCTTCCTTTTCAAGCCTGATGTCCCAGCCGGCCTTCAGGACTATGAAATGAAAATTGTCGAAAAGCAAAGTCAATACTTTGGTCCCTTCCCTATCGCTTACCAAGTTATCGCACCTTCCGCCACTTTGAATGTGTTGATGGGTATTATGAGAGGGCTCAAGGGAAAGCAACGACCATTTACACACATTTCTGAGAAGGAGTTGTCAAAAAAGGACAAAGAGTTCATTCTTAGGATCATGAAGCTAGATCCTAGGGAAACACCCTCGGCTCAAGACCTGAAGAATGACGAATGGTTTTCTACATGGATGCTGACAGTTTGTCCCGCAGCATCTTCTGTCATTCGTTCCGAGGCATTTCTACAAGAGCGCTCCATTAGCTTAAAAGGCTTCCATGAATATATCTCCACTCTTCCCAGCTTTCAAAGATGAGTAATTTCACCTCTCGGTCAAGCAGTAACTATAATCAAGTCTCCCCACAATTTTGCCATAGTTTGCACAGTTATCGAATCCCGACCAAGTCAACTGTTGAGAAGAGCCCTTATGGAATGATTCTGAAACAGGGCAATTAATCATGAAAAGAAGAACTCTAAATAGATTGATGGGAGGTTGAATCATACAAAAACCGTCCTTGATGTTGAATAACTTGCTGAAGATTATATTTACATGGCTCTAGGCATAGTCAGCGAAAATTCCCAGGGGGACAAATCAACAAATTCCAATCCATATTTCTACCTCAGCAGATATTCATTATATACTGAAATGTCTGCAGCCACACACTACACAAGACAAGCACATAACCAGTTCGCTTGCAAACCTCCATCGCACGCCGCCCGGCAGAAAAAGAAGATGATCACCGAGCATCGCATCCTCAGCCGAACTCCAAATACCATCGCAGCGACGGGTGATTATTTCAAAATGGGCAAAGGGCCGCTGGAGCGAAAGCTCCAGTTTGAAAAGAAGAACCAGGGTCTTGTCAAGCTTCCGAAATGTACGCAGCTCCTCTCCTCACACCTGGACAAGCAGATTCGGCCAACGCGGGAATGCAACATGGCCGCAGCAAAAACAAGAAGCACTAACCAATCGCGGGTCTACAGACGCCAAGGTCGAGAAGCGGCCAATCTCTCATGCGCCCGTTGCATCGCCCTACGCCGGAGCCTCGGCACCGAAGATCGTCTACGTCTCGAGCAACACGCCGTTCATGAGCGCCGTGAAGCGCGTCCAAAAGCTACTTCGCCGAGCTGAGAAGCGCGCCACCGCGGGGATCAGTCTCGAGGACACGCGCTTGACCGACAAGCAGAAGCTTGCGGAGCTGGCGAGTGTCTCCGAGAAGCGCGAGGAGGTGTTTGTGAAGGCGACTGGGCGCGCGATCGAGAAGGCGTTGAATGTGGGCAAATGGTTCGAAGAGAAGGGCGCCGAGTATGTGGTGCGGGTGACGACGGGGAGTGTGCTTGTTGTGGATGACGTGGTTGAAGACGAGGGCAAGAAACAGCACGAGATGCAGGTGCGTCAGCGACAAGAGAACCAGCCTCAGAAGGATTCTGGCTCTACATCCCAGCCTGCTGAGGTAAATGAGACTGGGTCTGCGTCAACACAGCCTCCAGGTTCCAAGTCGGCCTCGAAGAAGAGGAAGCGTCAGGCTGCTGTGTCGCCAGATGAGGTCGAATTGCCCGAGACGCGGACGCGCTGGATCAAAATGGTCGAAGTAGCCGTGAGCCTCAAGTGAATTGCCTCGAGAAGGTAAAGGAAACATCGGAACACGAATCCACGAGTCACCGGAACAACCTCGATTTTTATCGACAGGCAGACAGTTCACCAAACCCGCCCCTCAGTTATGGGAAGGAGGCGCGAAGATCAGCATAGCCTAACCACCCCCAACTCCATGCTTACTTGCATACGTCGGGCCCAGGATCGCCAGCGAACATGCAAGAATAATCGCATTGCAGCTGTGAGTGACGAGAGAGCGAGGGTTATTGCAACCGGGCAAGCAACATTTCGGTCCACTGTCCCTGGTCATGTTCTCTCGGAGATCGAACTCCCCGCCTCTGCCCTGGTATAGTTCCCCGAGAACACTTTGTCGGCCACAGACACTCCCCAGAAAATGCTTGATACCCCATCGCCCTTGACTGGGGATCTTATATGTGGGGGAACAGAACGATTCACTGCCCCGTCTTATCAAATTAAGACATCCTGAGTAGACGAGGGAATATCAATATCTGTCGTCAGCAAATCTACATAAACCAAGGATGCTTAACTCAACGGAATAGAGGACGCTGTGTAGATTTGTAGCATGAGCAACTGCATGGAAAAATACAGTAGTTTGAAAGCCAAGCTGTCTTCGTACTGTATAATCTTGGGGCAGGACGGTAACTCCCGAAGCTCCCATGCCATTACAGAGAGGGCAATGAGTTACAACAATATTCGTCAATAGAACAAAAGTCAAGGGTAAAACATAGTCAAAATAGCTTGAATACGTCCAGGGAAACCAGCGCTAACATGATCATGCTGAGGCTGAAAGATGATATTTGAAAACTCCCCATCGAACCGCAATGTGTATCAACGAGAGGCTGCGAGTCATGAACATTCCCTTATTTCCCCCATCATGTACAAACAAAAGAGAGAAAACGACGCCAAGTCCCAAATGGAGACAAGAAACGGCGGGTAAAAAAGCAAAACACTGGGAAGAAAAAGAAAAAGAAACAAAATGAGAAAAGAGAAAAGACTGTGAGAACTAGGCCGATAAGGCTCGGGATACAGAGACAAATTTCGCAGCGTGTGAAACAATAGATAAACGAGGCAGTGGCCCAAAGAGAAAAATAAAAAGACCAAAATGGTCGCCAGGAAGTCGTAACTGGCGCAAGCTGGAATCGAAGGAAAAGAAAATAAAATCTGGTGGCACAAAGACAAGAGAGAAGGTCAAGTCATGCAAAGAGGATGCAATGGAATGGCCATGAAAACACCAAAACCCAAAGGACTCGAGTGACTGGCTGTACGCCCAAGCCCAGGATACAAGAAATCGAATCGTCAGAAAGAAAGAGGAGTGTGGGTATCCATATAAAGAAATTATGATGGGCCTAATGGGTCACGGGCTTTGGGGGATCATCAATGCCCAAGGTCAGAGACAGAACACGCGAAGCCAAACTTCGTTTATTTGTCCAGCTTTTGCCACCCGTTGAGGTAGGCCATTAAGCCAACCCCTAGAAGCACCACACCAAACATGGATGCATAGGGGCTTGCCTCTTCCAGAAGCCTGTGTCGGTGACGTTGTGCGGCAAATGCCGTAGCTGCAGGATCCAAGTCCTTACTTTGAGATGAGGATACAGGATCAAGGCACTGTATCCGGGGGCTCTGTTTCTTGAATTGTACCGTTCGATCATCGCTTGACACCGAATTTCCAGGAGAGATTTTCGTCGCTTCATGGCTCTGTGTCTCGGACTTGGTGCTTGCGATTGCTACCGATGCCTTCTCGGCACGCTCCTGGCGCAGGGTTTCAATCATTTCTGCCAACGAAGTTCGAGACCGTGCGGACTCGTCCTCAGCCTTGACTGCTCGCTCTTTGAATGAGGCCATTTGCTGTCTCATCTCCTCCATTTCCTCCATCATGCTTTCCAAACGGCGTTGGAGTTGCGTGGTCTTGATCTCTGCCGAGGAATCCTGACTGGCGTCGACAGGTTTGGAAGCCTCGGATGGCAAGATAGAGCCGTTCGGTTTCGCGGCTGTCTCCGAGTCGCGGTGCTCCAGCTTTATCTCCGGTTCGGGCTCTGAGGGTACATCGACCGTCTCATCGGTCTTGATGTCGCCATTTTCCAAGGCAGAGCCCATCTCTAATTTCTGGGCCTTTTGTTCTGCCCATTCACGAGCCGCGCGTTCCTGGCGCAAAAGAGTTTCCAGCTCCTGAACACGGGCTCCTTGGGTATCAATCTCTCGCTTCGCAGACGATAGTGCCTCGATCAGGGATAGGATCTGACTTGAGTCGCGCGAGACAGGTGATCCTGTCGCTGTCGACTTTGACTTTTCGGTTTCAATACGCTTCAAAGGAGAAAAGGCATCTGAGCCACTTCGCGGCGGAGCATCTGGTTTCTCTGGGAGAGGTTGCTGAGGAGGCGGGGCGGGAGGATCAGAGAATCTAGAAAAGGAGTCGACGCGGGGCATTTTTGGACGGCCGTTCATTTGACGATGAGCGCTGTTGTCTAGGGGAGACGGTTTGATGGGCTTCTCTTTTTCAGCGTAACCCGGCTTCATAATCGTTGTCAAAAATTCATCGGTCTGGCGAAGGTCTTGGGATTGTTGTTTTGCCTGCTTCAATTCGCCCTGTTGACCAGTTAGTTCACCAGGACATCAAGCACGACACGGAGTATTCATACCGTGAGCCTCTTCACCACCTGCTCAATCGAAATGGGAGAATTCCAATAGTTCATTTGTCGTTGCTGGTGCATGGCGTTGAGTTGGTTGCTGGCAGCACTCTGTGCGCTCCGGTTGCTGGCATTGCTGCCTGCTCGTCCACGTAAATGGGACAGGGGCTGGCTTAAAGGCGAAGGCAGCAGGCCGCCCCCGGAGGCAGGGTCAAGATCACCGAAGTTGAGATCGAGGATGCTGGGAGTAGTCCCGTAAATGCCAGCATGCTCCACCTTCGCCGACACCTTATGGTGGACGATAGTATTCTGATCCTCGCTGACAATATCGATTCCAAGTTCTAAAGTGTCATTTTCGCGTAACTCGTTCGGCTCTGACTCGCGATTTTCAGGAGACAATCGATGGCCATTCACAAATGTACCATTAGACGACTTGACATCCCGAATCCAAATCTTTCCACTCTTATCAGCCCACACCTCGGCATGCTGCCGGGAGAGAACCTTGGAGTCAAAAAACCCATTGACGGGCGTGGGGACTGTTTTGGCATTTGTCTGACGGCCAATCCGTAAGAGCTCGGGGTAAAATGGCACGTTTATTTGTTTTTTCTCAAAAGTGCCATTGACTGGGACAAGGGATAGAATTGCAGGTGGATCTGCAGACTGCCCGTTCGGCGCACGGGCGCCATTTTGCTGGGAGGGTTGAATCATGTGTTGTGACGGGACGATGGACGAAGGCTGATGGATAGCAGACATGGTTGACGACGCCGTTGGCCCCGGTGAAAATGCAGGCACGGCCTGGGACCGTGTATTCGTTACCCCAGAGACCGGTTCGGACTTCGAGCTAGGCCAGAGATTCCTCGAAGGCTTCTTCTTTGATGACCAAGTGCCTGAATCGCTGGAACTCTGACCAACATGAGTATCCTGTGGGGTGGCAGTCACGCTCGGAACGGAGGGCGACGTCAGGGAGGAAGAAGAGTTGGATCTTTGAACGTGCTTCCGGGGCATAAACATCCGGGACACCTCGTCCGCGTTTACTGAAGACAGGGCTCCTTGTCCTCCGTCACCAGAATCATACCATCCCAAGCGAGACCCCGATTGTACGCTAGGTGGAGATGCCACAGCAGTCATGGAGAAGGATGCCGGAGGAAACTCGACGTAGCGATGTGTTTAGATGCTGCCCGTTCGACGGTCGCGAATTGATGAAATAGGTTCCACCAGGGAATGGACGCTAGAAATATAATGAATCGTCTTTATTGGTGGTTGATTGTTGGATTGATCGTGTAGAGTGTTCAAACAAGACTCGATGCGCGCAGGGTGGTTGTTATGTTTGATCGGCTAACTAACTCAGAACGGGCGCGTTAGCGTTATTCGGTCGCTGCCAAATAATCTAGTGGCTCGTGAGGTCGAGTTCAACTCGAGTCGCCCCTAAAACCACCACAGAACCCATAAAATTTCCAACTCACCTCTAGACCAGACCAGGATATTAACCGTTTCGTTGGTGGCGTAGTCGTAAGTGCCCTTGGCCAAGGAGGCGTGTGAGGTGTTGCCGAACAGTGACCAGCGACCAATCTCCTACCGTCCAAGGACAATGAAGGAAGCACAAGACGGGACTACCGCCTTGGCACAGGCTTGAGACCGCCCAAACAGCGATGATTCAAGAAGAGGGTCAAAGGTCGTAGATGGTCGCCATGGGGAAATCGCCAAAGGAGAGGAGGATCGGCCAGTCCTCTCCCTTGACGCCCCAGGCCAATGGTCACGTGCTCTGGTTGCACGTGTGGTTGTGTCATCACGTGATCAAAAGCGGAGACGGGTCGGAAAAAGCGCCGTGTTTCTCTCGCCATTGCACGCCTTGCTGAGCTTCCCCAAGTTGTGAGCTGTTAGCCACTACCTCCTGTTCTCTCGCAATCCATTGCTCAATCTTCTATTCAATATGCCCGTTGTTGCTGGTCCAGCCCCAGGTGGTGGCCCCAGTGGCCCCTCGACCTTTGACAAGAGTATGTTCTGCTTCCTAGTCACTTCCGCGATCAGTTGTACCATGCAGCTGGGGTTTTTAGCTTCGTTTTCAATTTCGATGGGAGATGCGCTGACAAAATACAGTGAAAATGGGAGCTATGATGGGGTCTAGTATGTGATCACCAGGCAGCACTTACCTTGAGCTTCTACTGATACGATACCCTTTCTTCTAGCTGTGGGTGGAATCATGGGCTTCATCATTGGTATGTGGAATATCCGAGTCTTGGGTCTGCCCATAGATTACAAGCTGATCAGATGTAAAGGAACGGTGACTATCTTCCAATACGGCGCTGGCCCCAATGGTGTCATGCGGACTCTGGGCAAGTACATGGTGGGATCCGGCGCAACTTTCGGGTATGCAATATTCCCTGTATTTTGAGGTTCTTAGAACACCTCCCTCAATCACCCGCAATTGGTCTTTGATTGTATATAGGCTAACGAGGAGCTCTTTTCTGCTTTTGCAACAGACTGTTCATGTCCATCGGTAGTGTTATTCGCACTGAAGGACCTCACAACGACGCCTGGCTCCGGGCCCGCGGACCCCCGTTGATGCTGCCCCGACAGAGCCCTCTACGACCGATGCGCCAATAAACCTTCCTGACTGTTTTCAGGCGCAATGTTCGAGGGACATGCGACATGACCAATCTAGGGGACGGCCTTTGTACGATATAATCTCACTCTCTATATTTTGAGTAGCGTTTGCTTTGGTCTCTACAGGCCAGGACTGGTAAGCCATCTCGGGATGGTTGGAGCGGACAGGGTGGAGAGGCACTGGCTACCTCGGTGCGATGTAAATATGCTCCCAGTACCTGAAGTGGGTTTAGGGCCAATGTCTCTCCTGGCCGTGCCAGCAATTCTAGGCGTTATTGTGGTCCCTCTTTTTTTCTGAAGTTAACTTACCATAGTGAAGGTCGAAACCATTATCCTCTTTGGGTGGCTACCTGTATATGGAAGCTGTAATACAAAGGCCATGTGCTATGAGACTGAAAGCATATATATGTGGATAGGCGTAAAGCGCATCTATATTAGACTCCGTTTCTGGTATTTCTCCCCGCTCATATATTAAATAAGATCTAGCCTATTAATTCATTAGAATTGGCTCTGCCAGAGTCTCCTATGAAGTTCATATATACCAGAAAACTTTTGCATACACAAGCATATAGCTTCGTAATATCATAGCCAGTAGGAGTCTATTTATGTAAGAAGGGACGGAGTATCAGTCGGTCCCAAATAACTACAATCCTTATACGATACGCAATCACATATGGCGGGCTTACAATGATCAATAAAGGCTCAATCGTATGCATCTTTCGAAGTGGTTTTGTATCTCTTGTTTCACGTCCCTATATTCCACCTTCGGACTATCGGTTATTCATGTATCTAATAAGTAGTCAGTATTGCCTCAAGAAGTATCTAGTGAAGACCCAAATTTAGTGCGTGATCTATTAGGTACAAGTGCTGCAGATAGGCGGAGCTTTCAAGTGGATCTGGAAGAGACCCACTGAGTATATATATACAAGCAATTCACCCCTTCAAAAAGAACGTAACTTGATTTTCTCATTCTCAAAGTACCGTCTGGGACCATTTTGGTATTTTGTTTGGGGCAATCTCAAGGGAAAAAAAAAAAAAAAAAAAAAAAAAAAAAAAACTAAATAAAAAGTAAATCAGAGCTTGTTTTACATATTGTTTTCAGGAATACTGAATAATCAATGGATGTCTCTTGTAATAATATTTTTATTGACTATGCCAAAGACGCCACTCATCCTCACACTATCATATAGTTATAGAGAGCTCCACAGTGTCCTTGATAGCCTGGACACCATTTTGATTATGCCCAATCTCAAATGACCTAAAGATGAACTGGCTAGTTTGAAATTATTATATTCTTTCTTCGGTACACTTTCACTGGATAAACTTGATCGTTCCATTGTCCGGTTGTAAATGTATATATGGACCGTATATCTTTTTTTCGTAAATAGTTATAGGCAAGGCAAGGCAGAGAGTGAGTTATAGAAATTGTTGATCATAAGGAAGACTCTGTGTTTCAGTTCTCCTTTAAAGATATAACCAAGAAGCTACTGCTGATTGCGAACCTAGCAAATATTAGCATGTCGTGTCATCCTGTTCACGATATACATTAGAACACACTAAAGAACTTATGGCAAAGTCCTGTTTTCATTAATGCAAAAAGCTAATTATGTTACATACTCAACCACAGATAGGCTTTTGTCATGGGACCTAATGTGCCGTCAGATGGAGGTCGACCCAGGATCTAAAGCAGTACATAGCTCATCTAGCGGACAAGTTGACACTATAGTCGCATATATGTGAATGGAGCGAGCCCATCGACTATTGCTTTGGACTATACGGATACCTAGGTATGCCAATACTCATATATCACATGACCATCAAGCCTCCTTGTGGACCCATTCAATCATCCCGATCTTAACGGTGTGCCTCGGCTGGACGACACAGTCTGTAGAGACTCATCCTTGCTCGGTGGGAGCGACCCCACAAAAACAAAAGCACAACGTCTTTGCAGAAACGTCGCAAGTTCAAAACCGCGTCAACTCGAGCTCGGTTCTGCAAGGGGAGAGACGGTGAAGGAGATCAATCATGTGTTCTCGAACCTCTCATACCCCCGAGGCCAATGCGCTAGCCTCCCTCCAAGTAAGCGAAGGGGCCGATCCTCATCACAAGTGGATCCATGGTTCTCGTCAGGCACAGGGGCAAGAGCCCCAGTCGGCAGTGGAAAAGCCCCCCCCCATAATTTCGCATGACCCGCTCATAACGGGGGAAAATCCGAGTTTGGTGGGTTCGGGCAGCAACCGAGCGAGGCAAAATGAGACAAATCCTCCCAGCGAGATTACCTCGGGCTTACGCCCCCGTCCCTTTGTCCATGTGTCTGGTATGCCCTACGAGATCCCGCTTACTCCCAGCCCCACTGCAAATACACCACGCAGCGCCCGACGGACCCGGAAGAACCGTTTGGTCATCAGGCTGAGGCCCTGGAGGAATCGAAGGGCCAAAGGGTCGAGTCATACCAATTCACGCCAGGGCATCCGAGCTGTCCATTCCTGCATCCTGGGACGCCAGGGGGGTTTGCACAGGTGAGTTGAGTGAAAGGGGATCGAGTTGGCCTCGGGTGAACTCTGTACTCGCAGTATCAGTACAGGTGCGTTGATTCGCATGTATGCCCAGCGACAATCTTCATCTTGGGACCTCAGGCGCTTTCGGAGACCTGAAGTGTTTCAGCTGCCGGGTGGCATCTATACATAGAGAAAACAAGGAACTAATAATAACCACGCTAATATAGGATGGGGGCGAGATTCTTCTTGTATGCCCAGGGCCCCCGAATTCCGAATTGCTCATGTGAAGGAGAATTGTCCATTTTACTGTTTATTGTTCCAGACCTGGATATTGGTCAATGCATGGGAGATCGTCATTGATAGACCCGTCCACCGTCGAAGCGCATCACTACCCGAGACATAGGTCAGGATCTTGCACCTAAGTGTCCCTGGCGTACCCGGAGTCTGTGCGAGAAAAAAAAGAAAAGAAAAAAAAAAGGGACCCTGTTCGTGTTCCTGCTCCTGAGCGCCCCCAGAATCCCTTGGCAAGCCTTTAGTTAGGGCTGTTTAATTGCGCGAACTCCATAGTTTGGCCCTGGATTGGGCCCATTCCGAATAGTACCAAATTCGCGTGTTCCCCACGTCCAATAAGAGAGCCAGTGAGGCACCCAAAAATTAATGAAATAAGTAATAATAATAACAATAAAAAAACAAATAAAAATATTTTTTCAGGCCACAAGGCTCCAGGACTTCCCCAGGTTGCCAGGCACACAACTCGTGCCTGGCTATTTAGAACTGGCCGCTCCCTGCCAACCCTCTTTTCCTCCCTTCTATCGGCGCCTTGAAGACTCTCATTTTCACCCCAAGTCATTCGTTCCAGTCATTCATTATCTTGCCCTGAGCAGTGCTCTCCCACGCTCTTTACCTTTCCATTCTTTGACGCTCTATATTCTCTTTGCGCTCAAAGCCTACCTCTTGTCTCGTCAGTAGAATCTGTGCGAAACAACCAACGCGATCGCATCGTGTCTTTTTATTCTTCCGCGCCGGATCCAATTCAAGACCGCATTGGCCCTGTTTCATTGCCGGACTCTGATACCCCAATTCGATTCCATCGCAGTTCACTTTGAGTGACCTGGTTGCGCGCGACTTCAATCTTATTCTTTCTCTGCACCAGAAAACAACTTTACCACTTCCGGTAAAATGAAGTTCAGCGCCATTGTTACCTCCATCGCCTGCCTGGCGGCTTCCCAGCTGGCCGCGGCCGTGGAAGACACCACCACGTCGACTTCGACCACCACCCTCACCATGACGCTGGTGCGCGTCAACTCGGTGACCCCGACCCCCAGCTCGAGCATGGCCACCGTGCCGGCATCCTCGACTCCTCTGGTCCGGATCACTCCCACTGCCTCCGCCTCGACGTCCTCGACGACTCAGGCGGCGGCCCCTACCCACAACGGCGCAGCCAACGTTGGTGCTGGCCTGCCGGTGGCCATTGTCGCGGGGTCCTTCGCGCTGATTATGGGAGCAGCCCTTTAATCGCAATCGCGGACGCGATTCACCGAGGAGCATCGGCGGCAGACCCCAGCTTGTCCGTGGACTGCAAAGCATCGCCAACAATTCTCCGCTTGGACATGCTGTGGCTGCCACCTCTCTTCTCTTCTGCCGTTCATCTCCAGCAGAGCCGGGGTTGGTAATGTCTTTTTTTTGAGTGATCACACTCTACTTCTTTTCTTTTTTTTCCCACCTTTTTTATCTTCATATTCCTCTTGGTTAGCTGGAGAACCCCATTCGGAGAGGAAACGGCTTTACGTACTTCGAATACCCCCTTTTTATTTCACGATCATGTGGATTGACATGAGTTGATGTTGTCTTTTTTCTTCTTCCATCCCATTTTTTACCTTCTTCTGTTCATATCTATTTCGTGGGTGGTTGCCTGGCTCTCAGGACGAATGTCCTGCTTTTCGGGGAGAACGGACAAATTCCTCGACTCAACCTGCTAAGGGCAATCGCCTGCTGGAGATGAATCCATTGATTCCTTTTTTTTCGGATGTGAGAACAAAATGTGTAGTGAGTAGCATTAACGTAGTGAAGATCGCGCCGATCCAGCATTCAGGTGGATCAGACACGCCGAGGTCTCCGGGGTCGACTGACGGCCGTGCACGCTCGCGTGCTCCGAAGCATTCCATCTTATCTTTGCACTTGAATGTGTTCATCTCCGGTGAATTCGACGAATTGCACCAGCAACCGCAATTATCTATCTGGAGACTTCCTCGCAAGGATTTATTGGCCTGAATTCGCGCGCTTGTTGACACCCGGGTAGGTCTCCATCGCGGGTCTCCACAACGCGTCGCAAGTGCGCTCGCAACAACGCCCCCCGCTCTCCCCTTTTCCACTTCTTGCCTCGAATGAAACAGGCGAAAGCGCAGAAGTGAATGGTTCTGAGCTGTGCGACAGAGACCCGCAATATATTCATCCGGCTACCCAATCCTCCCCAATTACGCGCGCGCAATGGACGGCGAGATCCCACTCCCTCCGCCGCGGCGGATCCGCCACCGGTCCCCAGCGCATGCAACAAGCCACGCGGGCACAGGCTCTGGGTCCGTAGCTTCATCATTCCACAAATCACGCCGCCTGTCGCGCTTCGATGACCGGTCCAGCCAGCCGTCCAGTGAACCCCCGCTCTTTTCCAGCGATGACATCCCAGCCTCGGGAGTAGAAAACTACCACGCACCGGTGTCGACGGGTGCGGGCAGAAAGCGGCGGTATCGCGGTACCTGGTGGGGGGAGCAAGTCATTGATCCGAAGCGCAAGCGTGCCGATTTCAAGGAGAAGCGCCATGTCGATAGCGGCGTGTGGATGGGTAGTGACGAGTCCGCGGCCGAATCGTTTCTGTCATCTGAGGATGGCTCGGCCTGGGGCGAGGATCTGTTGAAGACTGCGCTGAATCTGCGCGCTACTGCCAAGTCGGCGGCTGCTCCTGCGTCTCTGCCGGCGCAATCGAAGACGGCGTTTAAACGGCCCGAGGAGCCGGCTGAGCACCGGCTCGCACGAACTGTAGTTGCCGATTGTCTGGAGAAGGGTCAGGATAGCATCGATCTGGGGTATGTGTCTTGTCTCTCTGGGAGTATCTGGGGTGCATTGGAATGTGGAGCTGTGCTGACCACTCAAACCCGCACAGGAACTTGCATCTGAGGACCATCCCCTCTGGCCTGCTGCAACCCTTGCAGCATCTGACCAAGCTTCCCACCGTGGGCGAGGCCCCGGTATCAGAAAATGTGTTTACGTCTCTGCAGCCTTTCCTTCGCATCTTCCTCCCCAACAACTCCCTCTCGCTGCTGCACCACGAACTCTTTGAGCTGGCCGACCTCAAGGTCCTGAGTGTGCGCAACAACAAGCTCACCGAGATTTCGCCGACTATCCGTAGACTGACGGCGTTGCAAGTTTTGAATGTCTCCGTCAACCGGCTGAGCTATCTTCCATGGGAACTGTTGTGGCTCGTGCAGCAGGGGGAACTCAAGCATCTGACCGCGCGTCCCAACTCATTTCTGGCGATTGAAGAAGCCCAGATCGCAGCGTGGAGCCATCGCTCCGAGTCGAAGAGCGACAAACCATCACAAGACCCGCTCCAGTTCCGCGAGTACGAGGGATCTCCGCCCGCCGAGGCCTGGGCTCCCATCCACATTGCCACGGGGCCGACAAAATGGCTGAATATGGAAGGTAATCCGACAAGCGACAACCTGTCCCCGAGCACGATAAAGACACCCGCAGAATCCTCCGGTGCAACAAGCGCCCCATCATTTCGCGAGATCGCCCTTCGTGCCGTGAGCAAGCTGCCCTACCTCGAGCACGTCTCCGACGCCGAGCTGGCCGAGTATCCAGCCATGGTGGTTCCGTTGCTGCGACAGGCGAGAGAGGTGCGCATCGCCGGCGGCCAGCCCTGCTCGGTGTGCGGTCAGGAGTATGTGATCCCGCGTACGGAATGGCTGGAGTGGTGGGACTGCTCTCCATGCGAGAACGGGATGAAGGGGCCTCGTTCCTCGGGCGAGAAACTGCGGCCTTTGCCGTTCCGTCGCTTTGGGTGTAGTGTGCACTGTGTGCTGGGGTCTTAGGATCCGTGGATGGGAGATTGAGATTGAGATTGATATTGATTAGGTGGATGGCCTGGCTGTCTGTATTGTATAGAATTGTATGTTTATAGGGAGAAGTGAATACTTAGCTACACATATGACATATGGGTCGAGGCATGGGATTTGCGATTTGCGATTTGTTTGTTCGATATGAGTAGGCATGACAACATACACTGGGGATGCAATACTCCAACGGAGTTAAAAGCAAAAAAAAAAAGACACGCAGAACTCCAACTATAATCAAATAAAATTGAGACCATGCAGAACTCCAACTGAAATGCCGGAGTTAATTCATCTCGTGGATCTCTCATATCAACACTGACCCCAACCCACCAGCCCGCGCCCGCGCCCCACATTAACTCCGTAGCCCTAAGTCCAGCTTCTCCAACGGAGACAAGAGTATAGCGACGGTAATGCAAATATATAAAGCACCACTGCTATTCCCATGAATAGAGAATATACAAACACAGAAGAATTCAACAAATCAACAGCGATATCATTTCCAATTCCAATCAACCTCAAATCCAATCCCAACAATGTCGACACCAACCTTCAAACCCCCAAACCGCCCCCTAACCTGGCTGATAACCGGCAGCTCCTCCGGCCTCGGCCTAGCCATAACACGCCAAATCCAAGCAGATGGCCACAAAGTGATCGCGACCTCACGCCAACCCTCCCGCACGCCCGAGCTAGTCCGCGAAATCGAGGAGCATGGCGGCGAATGGCACGCGCTGGACGTCGACAACACGACATCGGGGCCCGCGCTGATCCACAAACTCGAGGCAGCGGGTGAGAACATCGACGTGCTGGTTAACAACGCGGGCGCGATCCTGTTCGGGGCCATGGAGCAGTTCACGGATGAGGAGCTACGGGCACCGATGGAGACGATGTATTTCGGGCCGAGTCGGCTGATTCGTGCAGTCTTGCCTGCGATGCGGGAAAGGCGGTTTGGTCTTGTTGTTAATATTAGTTCGGGGGCTGCGTTGGATGGGAAGGAGAGTATGGGAGCTTATGCGGGGGCTAAGGCTGCGCTGGATGGTAAGTTTTCCCATATCATCACTTCTTTTCTGGCGACGTGATTACAGGAATGCTCGCTGACATCATCGATTATGGCTTCAGGCTCCTCGCGCGTCCTCGCGAAAGAAGTCGCCCCCTTCAATATCCGCGTCCTGACGGTCTGGCTCGGCACCTTCAACACCAATATCGGGAATGCCTCGGCGCTGGCGCGTAACCCTCTGCCAGACGTGTATCAGGGGTCCATGGCGGCGCGCATGATGGATGCTATTAGCAGTGGCAATTTCCCAGCTAATGGTGACAGACTCAAGGCGGCCAAGGCGATCTATGAGGTGGCCGTGGGCGAAGGTGGTGGCGCGGGACGGGAGACGGAGCTGTTTCTGCCCATGGGTGGTGATATGATCTCGCGGGTCGAAGTGGTGCGGGACCAGTGTGTGCGGGCGCTGGAGGTGTTTGGAGATGTTGCGGCGAGTGTTGGTATTGATGCAAAGGCGTGATAGGACTGTGTTGCTGAGAGACTCTGGTTGAGGAGATAGTTGAATGAAGATAGATCTTTTTAGGTGGAAAGCCCGTTACTATCAGACGGGACTGGCAGTCCCTTAGCAATGGTATTTATTCGAATGTCCCAACAAAGGACAATTAACCCGCGGTATATCCCAGCCGCTTCGCAACGCAGATGCGTTCGGCCTAGCACTCCGGTGTGTACTCCACCCAATCCACCCAACGCCCTGAAAGGTCAAAGAAAATTCAAGTCAAACGATCGCTAATACGACATGCTTTAAAGAGTGATTCCTCTCGGCAGAGAAGAAAAATGGAAATCAAGTGAAGTTATTGAGGTCAGCGGTTCCGATCTGCACGTGCCTGATGCCAAATGGTGTCGCCACTCAGAGCCGAGAAGCTGAGAGAAGACAGGTTTCTCCAGGTCGACTGTGGCGCCGAAGTCGCGTGGTCATCAAGAAGGCCTGCTTGTTGCTCCGTGTCACCTTCATCATCGCCCACACCCGTAATGAGAACTGGCGCTGAAGATGCGCCGGCTCGTGACCCAGGTGAATGAGCACGATCAATTACTTGCTCGTCTTGAGTGTGAGAGTCATCAGCATGGTAATGGGCCATCGACCGGACTACATCGCCTTTGCAGATTGGACACGTTCGTCGCCGGGTTGTCAGCCAAGGGGTGCTGGCATAAAAGTTAGTAAATTAGAGCATCGATGGCTGTTTTGTATGGCGCCACTTACATGCATTCCGCATGGAACTCGTGACCACATGGCAAGCTCATCACCCGGCTTTGTCCATCAACATATTCTTCGAGGCAGACGACACATTCCACTTGTCGACTGGTGTACTTGCGTCGCCACAAAGTAGAGCCTGATTGCACACTAGTTGACTTTTCCTCCTTGGGCGGCCCAGACGAGTCCAGCATAGTTCCAAAGATTGTCTGTGATCGTCTGCGATTTGACCGGGAGGCGCTGGGGTGAGGTTCGCTGCCAAGAAGTGGAGAGGTCGGCGACAGCGCGCCGCGGCTGGAGGGCCGTGTTGAATTCGAAGAGGACGAGGATGTGCTTGAGATCGTGTGGTATGTCCGGACAGGAAGACGCTCCACAACTGATTTCGGGGCACGCCACCGACGACGTCGGATTCGAGACCGAAGCAACAAAAGAGCATAGACCACCGACAGTGTCAGCAACGGACTGACAACGAGTACCAGAAGAGTATCAAAAAAGGGACTCGTAGACATGCTGGTAGGCGTCAGCGTGACCCAGAGCCCCTCGTGCTCAGTCGCTTCGGCGTTTGCTCGACTGGACGAGTGAAGAGCATCCGGGGTTTTGTGGCTTGTGGCTGTGTTGCTTGGAGAAGGCGAGGAAGAAGGCTGAGCTTCCTGTTTTGTGTCATGCCCCCAGCCAAAGTGGCTTGAAAACCAACCCTTGCTAGAGGATTTGGACCCTCCGTTGGATGTCGAAGACTCCTTTTCGGACATTTTCCCACTTGCGTCATGGACCTTGCCGCTAGATTTGTCGATGCTTTGATACTCGCCGCTTCCAGGAGTGATGCTGCCACCCTGTAACATGTTGGATTTAGGGTTGGCATCTCGATATGAGCCAGATGTCTTGGAGTCATCCTTGCCAGTCGTCGTGGTACCGGTTGTGGAAGTTGTGCTGCTTTTAGGCGAAATGAAATCTGGGTCTCTCCAGTCATGGACCCCGATAACGAACCCATCACCGTCGACGGGGTCGGGGGAGACACCGGATGAGTGGCCGTCCGATGTGTCGCCCGGGTTCCGACGACTATCTACGGACCCTTTCAATGTCTGCGCAGACGGTTTATTATCCTGTGAATCCAAGGGCATCCAATCAATTTTGCCACTGCTGGGTGGACGTCGACTGTCTTCAAAGCGCCCCAAATTCTTTTCCCGGCTGCATAGCCCGAAGAGCGAACCAAGTGCGCGGAAGAATCCACCCCTGACTTCTCAAAGGCTGTAGGCCGTTTCGTGGTCGAATGGCGATTGGAGGATAATGTCGAGGTTGAGTCCTTCGTCGCCACCCGTTGTGTTTCGAAATTACTCTGGCTCGCGAGCTTCGCTTGGGAGGATTTCAAGACATCGCCCAAGTCAGCCGTATCCCCGGTATGCCCCGGCACCAACGACGAAAGAAGATGGGCAGTTGTGAGAGATGTAAACAGAGCCGGGATGGTCACATTTGATGTATCGCCCCGCGCATACATAGTGACCAGATTCCCGCCGCGAGTGTCGTCGCCGACGATCAATGCAACACCCCCTCGGCGCTGGGCCCACTTGACTTTCTCCAGAAACCCACAGCCACCTCGACTCAGTAGTACCACTTTACCCCGAATTTCCGCGGCTTCTTGCAACGACTGGATGTCGGCATGTGCGGAGGGTTTCTTCTGAGTATAGTCTCCGTGCTTCTGAGTTGATTCGGTATCAGCAACAGCAGACTCGGGGAGCGGGTGGTGCAAGTGATCGTCGGTGCCGTCGTTCAACGACGGAGTCGTCGCACCATCTTTGTCGTTCTGCAGGACGGCGTCAACCTGCGACGCCGACCGGGAACGGGATTGCGGGCTCGCCGGCTCGTTCGCTGTGCTACTCCCGGATTTGCCGGAACTTTGCTCGGCACCCCTGGATGCCTTATCCCGTTTCCTGTGACTGATGCCCTCACCCCAGCCGGGGATATCTGAGCAACCTAGTTCCCCTTCCACACCAGTAGTCAAAATTCCCTCGCTGAAACCGCTGCCGATCCACAAAGGACCACTCAAGCCTTTTGATGGTAACAATGGACCAAACGCCGCAGGACGAGCCAGGAAGAAGGTCGAGTTATCATCGGTCAGACTGATAATAGCTGAGGGCGGAAAAAGCGAGGAAGGTATATTGAACGAGAAAAGGGCATGCAGCCCAGAGGTCCGACTATCCAGCGCACTTGGAGCTGCCACTCGCGGTGAAGAAAGTGCGGAGAAGAAGGTAAGGCAAATAGGAAAGAAGACGAGACAGAAGAGGACGAGTATCAGGCGTGGGGTGCGCATTTTTTTTGGCAGAGTATTCGCGCGAAAACAAACCAGATTGTTGAAATGGGAGATCCAAGTGAGGGGGATCAAGCTGGGCGAAGGGAACGAGGGACGATGTCAGCCGATCCCGTCGTCGCACAGTGACAGATGGGGGGGTTATCTCTATGACCAATCTAACGGTCGGCGGCAAGCAAGCAGGTGACCACTCATCGAGAAAAATTAGCAGCACTGCGGCTGGTCGGGCGAGAAAAGCCGAAGACAACCACCCACGCGCAGACCTAGCCCAAAGAGACGGATAAGGGAGGATGAGAGGGGGAGAGACTTGAGAAGTTACCTTGAAAGTGGAGAAGGGTGAGCTCATGAAGGATTACGTAAACCACTATCGGCGTCATGATATTCTTATGCCTGAGGCATAAGGCCTGCGCCGTGGCCTTGGCGCCTGAGATCACCTGATCTTCCTAGTGAATTATCTCGTCCCCAGGGCTTTCCCAGGCCGGTACTTTCCTTCATATGTGCCTGGTGGTATCTACGGAAGTACCCTGGTTCCTGTCTACCACAGAGATTGAAGGCCTCTCGCCCGGAGTGACGTCCAGCCAAAACATCGAATTTTGCGGCGTCTAACATGGCCTTGGCTGCCGACCATGGCATCATGCCACTAGGCAGCCGCGTAACCGACTCTTGTGTATGTGCAGCCCTAAACGCATCAAGCCGGCTAGATCCAGCATGCAATCTGACCAGGGTGGCCATGATAATCAGATTCTTGATTTTTCTTTTTCTGACGGTGCACTTCCGGGGAGGATCGAGGATCGGCGATCAAGCAAGATCCACCCAGCGGGGCTGACATGACGTATAGAGTTGATCGACGTGGGACCCTCTCGCACAACCAGTTCGAGAAATTCCTTGCAGCCAGCTAGGGTTCCCAGCCAATTCTGCCGATATCTCGATCAGCACATCAAGCCATTGGATTGCGTGGTCCAAGGGTGGAAGTATGTATTTGCCAGGCCGGACGGGGATTGGCAACACAACTTGGTAAAACAAGACAAGATGATGAAACCATGAAATCCACACGACGCTCTCTAGCCTCTCAGCGTGGCAGATTTATATTGTCCAGTGGCGTTCTGGCTGGGCGATGACATGTGTGGTCTTCGTACTTCTCGCTCAGGGGATATCTCATCTCCTTGTTCCACTGGTACGTCATGTCGACCCGTGGGAAATGACAGCCCTGGGCTGCTAATCCAAATAGGTGGATGCTTGTTGTCTGGAGATCCCCACGTTATGACGTCACTCAGGCCTTTCAGCGCCATCTGGCAAACATATCATGGCAAACAATGGGCTGGAGACCATATATAAACCCCTTAAGCAACACTTGAACTTCTTCTTTACCCAAGAACCTCATATTTCTCAGCCACCTTCTCCACCTAACATTTTTCTATTTTGTATCCATCATGTCGAACATTGCACACAAAGTCAAGGACGCCATTACAGGCCATCATTCCGAGACAAAGCCTTCTTCCCACGAATCCACCGTTCCCGCCGACAACTATGGCTCTGGCACCTACCACGATTCCAAGAAGGGCCCGATTGATGTTGGCTCTGGACCTGTGCCTGTAACTCACGGTGCTAGCCACAACACCTATGGATCTGGTGTCGCTGGCGGCTCGACCAACATCAACGCTGGTCCCCATGACTCGAAGCTGGCCAACAAGCTAGACCCTCGCGTTGACAGCGACTTTGGTAAGCATCGGACACTCCATCAATTTCTAACCAATGTAGACTAACGGGTCTGACCTCGATATAGACAACCGCGGAACCCACGGCGCAAGCACCGGCGACGCGCAGTACGGTGCTGGCTCCAACACTTACGGATCCGGTACTACTGGTCACGGCTCGAGCAACATCCCTGGCAGTGGCCTTGGTGAGTGGTTTACTGTTGATTGAAAGATATCACGCAGCATCTAACCCAAATCTATAGATACTCGTGGCACTTATGGCTCCAGCACTGGCACTGGAACCTACGGTGCCGGCTCGAACACCTATGGATCTGACACAACTGGCTACGGTTCCGGCAACATCAATGCCGGCCCGCATGACTCCAAGCTCGCAAACAAGGCGGATCCTCGCATCGATAGTGACCTTGGTAAGTCAACAAACTCTCCATGAATAAATTATGACACATGCTGACCCAGGGCCCAGACAACCGTGGAACCCACGGCGGACTGACCGGTTCTCACCACACCGGTGGCGGCGCCGACAATACTGTTTCAAGCCACACTGCTCCCACCGGAGCGACCGGCAGCTATGGTTCGACCTACGGTACTCCTGGCGGTACTACTGGTGGCATGGCCTATGGTGGTGGTACACAGGGATACAACACGCGCTCGACCAACACTGGCCCTCAGGACACTGGACTCCACAGCAATGCTCAGCAGCCGGGCTTTGGGGGGAATGCAGCAGGTAGCAGCAGCTACAATCAGCCTGCCGGAACTGGCAACACCAAGACCTCTGGACCCCACAAGTCTGACATTCTGAACAAGCTGGACCCTCGCGTCGACAGCTCTGACACCAAAAACACTGCCAGCCACCAGCGACAGTACTAAGTTGTTGGAAAATTGAATGACATTGTATCCATTCGAAATGTATCTTTAACGCTCGGGTGACGACTTTTCTTTTGTGTCTTTATCTTTTCCCCTAGGAATTACGAATGACATGAATCTTTGGTATTAAACTTTTGGCTCTATTGATGTATTTCCCTTATGTCTGTGCTGAGATTTCGGCTTTCTGGGGGATCCGGTTTCTATATTTCCCATGCCCCGAACCTGGTCGGCATATCGAGTTACTGACTAATCTCGCCGAACAACTACAGACCTCAAGAAAAATCCCTTTGCCAGAAAAATAGTCAGGTTCTCTTATGAGATGGGCCAATTTGTCAAGTTTTCATATGACATTCTCCGGTTGTGGGTTTTATCATGCATGTTCCATGCCAGCCTTTGGCTTCAATCTAAGTGCTCCCCTAGATCAATGGATATGTAGTATTGGTATGCACATCTTACTCTTCATTGGCTTTCTATGTACAAGGGAAGTTGGTAAACACTGTATAAGGTGTCTTATTCAAGGTCTTCTGAAATATTTGCCTTGTTGCCCTTGTCCTCTTCACGGTCTCTCCTAAATCGCATAGCCCTAACTTCTTACAACCTCTTTTTATTAGGCTTAACACACTTGTCTGGCCCTCTCATCTCTGCCTAAGAATGTTTAACAAATAAATGAGTATTCTGCTGTGTAGTGCAAGAAATGAGTAACCAAAAAGCCTCACTACGCCAATACCACGTGAGATTTAATCGTCGGCCTTGGTCTTGGTCTCGCATTTGTTTTCGTCCCAGAAGCGATTTGTATATTGTTCGCGTCTTATCGATAGAACAATTGGTTTATCTTGTGGTGTGAGCTTAATGTGATCTTAGCTGGTCATCTCTTCTGCTAACAAAGGGCTTTGATATTGATATCAGTAGCCTTGTTCAAGTGACTCTCTTTATATTCAAGGGCTAGGGAACATTCTCCTAAGTACAACTTTGCCCTAGCTGCTGGCCATGTCTAGAAGGGGCGTGAACAGTAGACAAAGAAGGCGTCAGAGGCGGCGGCATCTTCAGTGTCCTCGGCGCTGGGCGATCCAGGAGCAGATATTGTCGAATCTGTCTGTTCTTAATCATTCGGCTCGTGATCTGGCTCTCCCTGCCTTTGCCGCTAGGATGCATCTGGAGATGAATCAATCAACCAAGGCAGAAAACCTCGCTATTCCGTATCTGGTAACTGTTGATCCCACGCACTGAGGCACGACCGTTTCACCCCGATCATGAAATCTCGCTTATTCTCTCCTGCCTATTGTTGATCTACTGGATTTCGAAGAGAACGCACAGATCACTACTTGAAGCTTTTCAACTTCTTCTTTTTCTGATCCCCTTCCATCCGATTTTCTGTTATTTGTCCTACCTTGTCACTTCTTCATCGCCTCACCTTACCTTTATTCACTTCTATCTTTCTGTCACAGTTGTATGAAAGCTCTGTGACCATGACGGGAAACTCAGTCTTGTCGACTACCGCCGCGCAGTTCGCGTCCGGTTGGGTCTCTCCCAACCCAATGGGTGGAGGCCGCGGGGCTCCTGCGATGGCCGGGCCTGGGCAGCAGGTGCCGCCGAGCATGCCGGTGGGCATGGCCCCGTACCAGGGCTATTACCCCGGCATGTGGCAGTCGGCATACCCTCACCCGCCCGCCTACCCTAACCCTCACCTTTACCCGCCCGCGCCAGGTCCCGTCTTTCAGCCCTACCAGTCTCACCCAGGGCCGTTCTACCCTAACAATGGGTATGGTGGGTATGGTGGCTACGGTGCCTATGGGGGTTACGGGGGCTATGGCAGCTACGGTAGCTACGGTGGTTACGGTGGTTACCCCGGATATCCTGCGATGTCGCAGCAGCACAGCATGGGCGTCCCTCCCAATGGAAGTATGTCACCGATGAGATACTTCTCAGCCAACCCTCTTCACGGGCCTCCGACCCAGCCTGTTCATGGGCCACAAGGCATGGTGCAGACCAACCAGCTTGCCCAGACTATGACTTCCACGGGACAAGCCAACCAGGCTATCAACCAAGCCCAGGTCATCTCGCCCATCCAGCCAGCTGAGACCTCTGGCACGGTGAACCCTACCGCACCATCATTCGAGCCTCGTGTCTCTCTTCCTTCAATTCCCACTGGTCCGAGAAACCAACAAACAGACAAGACGACTGCTCCAATATTCAACCCTTTTCTTCAGGGTGTGGCTGGGCCTGTGCAGCATCGGACACTGAGGTCTGGCGTCAAACCCCGTCCTCGTCCTCGCAAGTCTGGGGTATCCCGTTATGCCAGAGTGACGAAGCCTACCACGGCTCCTCCTCTTTCCACCCCCCTACCACCTCCTCCTACTTCAACCCGACACAGAGCACCCAAACCTCCAAATGGGACTTTGGGGCTAGCAGTAACAGTGGTAATCTTACCACCCAGGCACAGCCTACGTCGACCCGACAAATCGGCACCGCAAACACTGAGAACCAATGGGCTATAACTACAGCCATTGCTACCACTTTCATGCCTGCACAAGCATCGATGATTACAGCCACGGCGCCCCCATTCGTGCCGACCCAAGTCTCGATCAGCATGGCCATGGCCCGCCCTTTTGTGCCGGCAGAAGTGCCCATCAGCACGCAGACGACCCCCTCATCCTTGTCGATGGTTCAGTACAGGGCAAGCCCCGCGGAACAAGAGACCCAGGCACAAAGGGAACGGGATGAGATGGTGCATTATCTGCGGGACCTCTTGAGAGTATCTCCCAGATCCGACAACAACAACAACCAAACCACCGCCGCACAGAACGTGTACGCGAATACACTTCCGGCAGTCGAGGCTCTGAGCTTGAATGAAGCCAGAGAGACCAGAATGCAGCAGCAGATCACAAGCCCGCAGGAGTTCAGCCACCTCTACCCGACCAACCCGACCAACACTTCCTCCTCGACCTCAGCCCCCGTTCAAACCTATCCCAAGGAGCCCAGACAACCCGGATCGCAGCACTCGGCGGGTGGATCCACAGACTCGATCCTCCTGTCCGGTATCAGCACCGTGGTGAATCGCGAACTGTGGCAGGATGCGTCTCCCGACCAGACTAGTCGGTCATACTACTCCGCGGACGAGCAGCAAACTCCGATGATCTGGAATCCGTTCCGCCACAATATCTGGACGTGCGACACGCTTAGCCTTTCGTACGGATACACCGTGTGATTGATGGCCACGGCTGCTGCGGCGTTCAGTCTTCTGCTTTCCTTTTTCTTTTAGTCTAGTACATACCAGAGGACCTGAACATGCTGGAGTTTCATTTCGGAGGAAGAGAGAGAAGGGAAGGAGGGGGGGGGGAGGGGGTAACCCTATGAGTGTATGAGTGTACAACAACTAATGATAAATGATTTGAATGAACATGAATGACTGAACTGATGTCAAAGTCATTGACAAGAAGTAAAGGCATTAGAAACAAAGGCATTAAGCCTATGACCACAATGATAGGAAGCAAATTACATCCCAGTCCCATCGTAGTTCCCTATATCACTCTGCCTGGCGAACACCGAAGATGGATCTCTTCCCCCCAACGCAGAAAATAGCAAAGGAAATCAGCAAGAGATCACAGAAAGGGAGAATCAGACAGTCAAAGGGGTGACAGCAACAGAAAAAGAAAAGAAAGAAAGCCATGGATGATTGGCCAAGTCATTCGCCAAGACGCCATATGGAATTGCCCGTTGTGCAAAGATGCAAATCACAGAAAGGATGGAAACAAAGATGCTCCCCACAGGAGACTGAAAAGAAAAAGGGGGTATTGAAGAAGAAACCATTACCAGCATTCCGAGTTCACACCCAGTCTAGCAGTGCACAATATTGACATGGTGGTCATTCAATGCAGCGCAAGCAAGCATAGTGCGGTGCGGGTGGAAGGTAGTGCTGGCAATAGGGGAAGAACGGTTGTGATGAAGGAAGCTCGAGTAGGGCTCAAAGGTGGAAAGGTAGCTACCATCGACGTTGAAGGTCTTGACCTCGTGGCGGTTGGTGCCCCTGCATTTCAGGTTAGCTGCAAGCCCAACAAGAACAAAAATGAGTGAAAATGAGACTTACATGCTGAAAACAGGAGCATGTTCGTGCATGCTCAATGTCCGCAGGGTATCTTTGGTGGCATAAATTGTGGAAATCGGGTCATCCATGCGAAGATCCCACAGTCGGACCTCGCCATTGCGACTGCCCGAGACTAGTTCTCGCAGGCCACCGCGCTGCATATGGACATTGGTGATCCACTGCTTGTGCTCACGCCAGACCTTAACCATGGACGTGGTGGGTTTCAGGCGCTGGTCAAACACTCGGACCGCTCCATCGCCAAAACCTGCGACAAAGATGTTACCAGCGACCTGATCCGAGGTCAACGACGTGATGCAGGAGCCAGATCGGGCGGGGATATCCTATATAAGGATGTCATGGTAAGCAACGAGCAAAACCACAAAGCTTATCAGATTTTGGCGATATAACTCACGTTGGTGCAGACTTCAGTGGCCGCGTTCCAGACTCGGATCACCTTCACATCACCTGCAACTAATGCTTTGCCTTGACCCTGCTGCCAGTCAAACACAAGGCCCGCATTCCGATTGCTCGGGATAAGTTCAGGCAATGCGCGGAAAGCTGTGACAACCTCAATATCCTGGACAGACTCGTAATGACGGAAGAGCTTGAGAACACCGTCGGAGGATCCAGTCATCAGCAGTGCCTGATCATCTTCATTGATGTACCGAACTTCATTGATTTTCGACCCGGCTGGATTGCCATTCGAGAATTGGTTGAGACGTTTATGAGCCTGCCAATCCCAAATCCTGGAGGAAAAAAACAAAGTCAGGAGACATGTCATATATCTAGAATTTATTTCACTTACCTGATGGTATCCCGATCATCCGCAACGGCAATATGATCCTCAAATTGATGGAAGCACATTTTGAGGGGTTGACTATTATTCGACAGCAGTGTTGCTGAATTGTCCCAGCGACTTGTGCCCGCCTTTCCTTTCAGTGGCTGGGTTTCCGTGATGATCTTCTCATTGCGACCGCGTCTCCAGAGACGTTCGTTGTAGTCCGAGCTTCCAGGCTCATCGGGCTCGTTCGGTTTCATCTGCGGTTCTCGGAAATACTTTCCAGGGGTGAGCAAATGTCCCAATATGTCGTCGCATGACTTTGTCATTTTGGAAAGGGGAACCGAGATTACCTCTGTGGACCAGTCCAGGAACCTGCTCTTCAAGGGAATGATCGGTGCCACGTCAGGGTCCCTAGGTTGAAAATTGCGGGAGGTAGGAGTTGGAGCTTGGTGATATGAGGTTGCAGGAGCAACATGGTCGTTCACTTCAGGTGGTCGTGTCCATTCTGGAGGAGCACGGCCGCGTGGGGTAATGGGCATTCGACTCTTCGAAGGCGAGGGGGGGTTCGAGCTTTCTAACCACTGGTCACCGGATGCCGAGTTGCCAAATGCAAGGTTCTTGAGGGAGGCCGCCACACTGGCAGTGCGCCGGAAACCAAGCGACAGATATCCTTCTGACTTGGGGGGTGCAGCTGCTGAGGACGGGGGTGTTGGCGGTGCTGATTTCTTCGGTTCAGCCCGCTCGTATACTTGCAATGTTTGTGACGTGTGGCCTGTGAGTTCGAGGATTTCATTTCTGATCTTGTCAGTAAGAGGAGCCATGGGGGATTCCAAGAGAGCGAGGTGGATGTAGTCGACGATGACACCGGCATCTTGAGCGATGTCTGGGTGGGGATCAACGGAAAGAATCAAAAGCTGCTTCCAGATGGTCCCGAAGGTGGTGTTGCGAGACAACTGATGCGATTTCGAGTCCTCCTGTCCCTCTGGATGACTTGTCTGTGACGTTTCGCTCTCGAAGCGATGAAGGAGAGATCGCTTTTCTTCCTGAAGTTCTTCATACGCAGCGACCAAAAACTTGTTCTGGTGGCGTTTGACAAAGGTTGAGAAGAAAACAAGGAGCTCCTTTCTTACGATGATACTTCCATCCGCCGACATGGGCAAGACTGCCAGAGCCAACGACTCCTCGATCTGTGCGACTTGATCCGTCAGGTCCGGAATACCCAAAAACGTGGTCACGGCATGCAACATCGCGGTACGAACTTCGGGGACGGGATCAAAGTTCAATTCGCAGAGTCTCGCAGGGGCGGCGCATCGGATTCCCATCCATTTGGCCTCCGGGAAATCAGACCACAGCATGCTGAGGCATAGGCAGGACCACTGTCGCAGCAGGGGATTCTCCACATCACCCAGATGCCTCAGACACGAATCGAAGAGCTCCCCGGACAGACACACATTTTGGCCCTGGGGATAGTTTTTGCAGAATATGGAAACAATAAAGGCACACATGGCTCGGTGTTCGCTGGCATTTCCCACGGGAATTGGTGATGAAGGGTTGAGGATTGAAATGAAATAGTGAATGCCGTTGTCTTTCAACAAGTCGTTTTGAACGGTGTGATCAACTGCCATGATTCTTGCCCAGATGAAGACCATGACGGGTTTCAACTCCTGGGCAGCTGACTGCAGTAGTTTCACAACGTAGGGGAAGATTCCAATGCTCAGAGCAAGATGGACAGCCCACGGCCCCAGGTCGAGGAATTTGCTCAGCAGAATCAACGCCCGCAATCGGTGTGCCTGACTGAGAAGAACCTGCAGGACAATGGGTAGTTGATCTGGAGGGTTCTTCTCGGTGGGACCAGATGACAGGTAAACCTCAAAGGCAGTAAGCTGTTCAGCGAAGAAAGTAGAGTGCTGGTACTCATACTGACGACGACCTTCCTCGTGGTCAATGAGAGCAGGGAGCTGCGACAGTACCATCTCCACTGCAAGATCCCAACTCTTCCACAGTGGGTGATGGTGAGTCTCCGGAAGCTTGGGCGAAGAAATTGGGTGGCATTTGTACGTGCGCATGATGCGCTCGCTGAGGAGGAAGTTGCGAAACAAGGCGGCCACCATTAAATCCTGTCGGAAGAGCTTCTTGAACAATGCCCGAGGCAAGGTATTCCAGGCAATGGTATCGGTGATGGCAGTGAAGATCCAGTTCAACTCTCCCAGAGGACTGCGTCGATCCTGCAAGCGACCAGGTACTCGGAAATCATCCACGGAGATGTCTGTCCGTAGCGGATTCTGCAGGATAAAGAACCGCAGCGCAATATCAATGGGAGTAGTCAAACAGCAGGTGAAGAGATCGGCGGGAAGATCAGGATTGGTCGGAAGGGACTCGGTTTTTTGGCACGCTGCCAGAAGGATACAGTCACCATAGTTCTGCACAATGGCGTTTGGATCTCGCTTCTTCACTTCGAGGTTTTCTTTCTCATGTTTTTCCACGAACGTATGGAAATTCTGAACAATATTCCCTGCGTGTGAGACGTCGAAGACAAAAAGACTTGGCCCCGCGAGCCAGGACTGCAGATCGTAGAGCGGCACCGGGATATACTGCGTGTAGTTCTTGTTGAAGACCCAAATCTCACCCGACTGAGTGGGCAATGGAACCCCGTGACCGTTGTAGTGAAGCAACACGCGCTCGTCTTTGGCATTCCGGCGCAATGAGATGCAGAATTTCTTGGTTTCATCTACAGACGGATCTAGGTACTGCTTGTACCTTGTCCGTAGACTCAGGGTCTCATACTGTTCTTGCAGCTTCTTCCCGATTTGCTCCATGATCTTGTTCTGGCCGCCGCCCGTAGTGGAAGTTGGATCAACCCAGCATTCAAGCTTCGAGGTCGGGTTGGTCTTGACCACATCGGGGGGTCAACCCCAATGTTCAAACAGATAGCCAAGGCTGCGGACACAGTCTTCAATCGGTCCTTCATGCGCCAGTCCTGGCTAGGCCAGCTCCCCACTGGGTCTCTAGGGACACCGTTTGTTTCATGACGTTTCTCTGTGAAGTACATGTAAAAGTTCTAAGTTCAAGATCTGTAAGCTCCCAGGCACGCAACTCAGACAGCCAAAGGTGTTCTCACCGAGTGGAGAATCTTGAGATACTCGCTGGAAGTGTATTCCTCCTGCCATCCGTGTCGCATGGCAAAGTCTTCCTCTTCGTCAGCGGCGAAAGGCTTATCGAAGGTCACTCGGCTCGGGCCATAGTCACTTTTGGCTCTCTTGAGCATCGCTGGTCGGCTGCTCTCTGATCGGCGCGGGGATGGTCGACGCGGCGGAGACTCCGCGATAGCTGCATTATTATCTCCACCAGAAGAGCTTGTCGGACGTCCGGATGGCGCAAGCGATGGCTGTTTTTGCTCGACCGTTGTGAATGAACGGTGATGGCCAGTCATGGGAACCGGCGATCGATCGCGGGTGGGAATGGCGGTTTCCAGATCAGGGCCAAACGCGACTCGAACTGATTTGTTCGCGTTTCGGCGGGGTTCAGTTGACCCATTGGCCGTTGGTTGCTGGGGATTTTGTTCCATATCTGCGGCAGGATCCCTCATGTTGTATATTCGCTCATTGTATTACGCAAGAAGGGGAATTTCGATGGTCACCGAAGGTGGAGAGGCGATCCCGAAGCTGGCAAGCATTCGTTATGGGCTGGTGATGTCGCAGGTGCTCAGATCCCGAGATGGTCGACTGGAGAGCAGAGAGAGAGATTAAAATGATGAAATGGACTGGGACAAGATCCGGAGGAGTGGAGACCTCGTGCAGCGTGCTGTTGACAGTATCTCACCGCCGAAAAGTTTCTGACAGCACTTTCGAGGGGAGCTTTTGGAGCAGATGAACTTGCCGTCGCAAAAGTGAGGCTCCCGTTGCGTCCAGGCGGATTATCGGTGCGCCCGACCGTTTCCCCCATTTGCTGACTCACCCAGCCCGACCTGGGCAGAACTTGGACCAGGAGAAGGTCTATAGCGATATTTCTATATAACATAAATATTCAAATATTCAAATACTAGGTCATAGTCTGTGAATAATCCTTTACTCTTTATCTTCACGTACTTCAGCATGAACAAAATAGGTGGTTTACTTTAGGTTGCGAGCTCACTACTACCTCGGTGCTACAAACAGTACGAAGTACACAGCTTCGGGGTACGCCACCCCAGTACTCCGATTTCACAAGTATATTGGCATCTTAATACAAACTAATATATCCATCTAAAATTTTATATACTTCTCATTTATGCATATATATATATATATATATATATATATACCTATATATAGTCATGTTTCCAACAGGATTTTATTATCGAATTTAGATATACCCTCTAAACCCTATAGGTATAAGAGAGCCCCCAGTCTTGGACAAGACCAAGTGCTATAAGAGACAACAAGACATCCAGTGTGCTGAGATAGAGCTACCAAAGACAGTGTCTAAGACACGGCATCTGGAAATCATGATGGACATGATACATCCAAAGTCTCACTGGGTAAAGACACCAAGCCCATTGATACATAACAAGAAATCAGATTGTGCAGAAACATCTCATTATATCACAACACAAGTTCCGACAGATCCACTTCTCTATGTACAATTCATGCATCATAGCGCAGGAGCAATAACAGTCAGAGCGTTGAAAGGGCATCCCTAGCCCGGGCATGCCGTAACCGAGAACCGGACTGGCGGACGCTCAGGGACTCAGTGATCATCCCCGAATTCTTCTGATAGGCAGGATGTCCCAGCCCCTTTCTTGAGGATCCATCATGCCTCCAGTGGACGGGTGAAGATATGTATGTGATGGGTTGAACACCACATTCCCCCCCTTTCTTTTTCTTTTTTTATTTCCTCAGTGGAGCCAGAAATCACGGCAGAGAAGTGTCACCGCCACAAGGTCGATAAGTTCCCTGCACGTTGTGGGGTGTGGATCGTGTGGACATCGGGGGGAATGCACCATTGGAGCAAAAATAAAAAAGACCGCGAAGGACTGGATAGCCCGGCATTAATCCATAATTATAGCATTCTAGCATTCTAGCATTTGTTAGTTTTGTTAGTCTTCAATCTTAGGGTTTCTGGAAGACCGTTGGGGCTCCATAGCCCTAATTATGGGTGTGATATTGAATATCCCTGGGAGAGGATAGGGTAGTATACCCGCTGTGGTCCGAGTTTGTAGGAAGAAAATAAACAGAGAATTGAAGAAAAGAAAAGACCAATGCCAGTATTCAGATGCCAATTGTATGGAATCCGCCCCAGGATTGGGGGCTGGGAATTGGGGAATGAAAGCACGAAAGATTCCCGTCAACCCCCTGATCTCTTCGAGTTTAGTTGGGCCTTCGCTTTCTTGTTTTTTTTTTCTTCCCCTTCACATCATTTCTTTGGCTTCATCTTTTCTCTTTGGCCAATTCACTCATGCTCAACCTCGCTCAGGTGGGAGTTGCTTAGGAACCCTCACTCTCACCCCCCTGGCCACTTTTTTTTTTTTTTTTCGGGCACACTCGTGTGTGGATGGGACATTCGATGGTTCCCAGTGGTTCCTGGTTCCGACTCCACATCTTCTGAAAAACACCTCCCCCCCTTATTATCTCTCTCTATCCACATCTCACTCCCCCCCTCGAGATCGCTCCTTTAATACTCGTGCGGGTGTCGGAGGAAGACTGCTTCGGCCAGCGCAGTCCGACTCCGCCAAATTTTTGATTGTTGATTTTTTGACTCTTTCTGCGCCGGGAACGACCGATTACGACTACATAATAACGATGGCCTTCTTTTTTAAATCGAAGAAAAACCAACAGGGCAATGCGCTCCCTCCGGCGACCAGAAATGTTCATACCTCGGAAGGTGCCCCATCCACGGGGGCCACCGTAAATGGTGTCAAGGGCGATGGTCCGATTTCGCAGACACCCACGCCCAGCGGTAGCTACAACAATTCTCTGCACTCAGCCACGAGCCCGACAAGCCCGGATCCTGTGCGGATGCGACAGAGGGCCGAATCAGAATCTCAGGTGGGTTGCTTTTTCTCTTTCTTTGTGGTCGCTATCGGATATGGGGAAATGATCGGGCCGCTGACACTGATCGTACTTACAGATCCAACGACCCCAGCAGCCTCCAAATGGTGCCCCTCCCTCGAGCCCGAATTCGTCGCTTTACCCGTGGTCGCAACGTCGTATGAATTTCTCGTCACCCCAAACGAACCCTTTCCCCCGATATGGAGCCGCCATTAATTCGGTGGCCTCAAAGGAGGGTGATATTTACATGATGGGTGGCCTCATTGACGGGTCAACGGTCAAGGGAGACCTGTGGATGATTGAGAGTAGTGGAGGTAGCTTGTCTTGCTTCCAGGTTGCGACGGTTTCCGAAGGCCCCGGCCCCCGAGTCGGCCATGCCAGCTTGCTGGTGGGGAATGCATTCATTGTCTTCGGCGGTGACACCAAAATCGACGAGAACGATGCTCTGGACGACACTCTGTATCTTCTGAACACCTGTGCGTGACCATTTCCATCTCTTCTGGGTCTTCTTTTTTGGTTTCTAATCATTTTCATCCTTTCAGCCTCCCGCCAATGGTCTCGCGCCATCCCCCCGGATCTCGCCCGGCCGGACGCTACGGCCATACATTGAACATCTTGGGATCGAAGCTTTATGTGTTTGGGGGTCAGGTGGAGGGTTTTTTCTTCAATGACCTCGTGGCATTTGACTTGAACCAGCTGCAGAACCCTGCTAACAAGTGGGAGCATCTTATCAAAAACAGCCACGATGGTGGCCCTCCGGCAGGCCAAATTCCTCCGGCGAGAACCAACCACACCATCGTCAGCTTCAGTGACAAATTATTCCTGTAATGACCCTGCCTCGACGCTTATACTATGGAATGGCAGCCGCTGACAATTACCTTAGTTTCGGTGGAACGAACGGGGTTCAATGGTTCAACGATGTCTGGTCGTACGATCCCCGAGCCAACGCCTGGACCGAAATGGATTGCGTGGGGTTCATTCCGACACCACGGGAGGGCCATGCCGCCGCTCTGGTCAACGACGTGATGTATGTGTTCGGTGGCCGGACCGATGAAGGGGTGGATTTGGGAGATCTGTCGGCCTTCCGGATCTCCTCGCGTCGCTGGTATTCGTTCCAGAACATGGGTCCGGCGCCATCTCCGCGATCGGGACACAGCATGACTGCCTTTGGGAAGCAGATCATCGTCATGGCGGGTGAACCCAGCTCAGCGCCCAGGGACCCGCCAGAGTTGAGCATGGCATACATTCTCGACACAGGCAAGATTCGGTACCCGAATGATTCTCAACCGAGCGAGCGAGGCCCTACTCCAGCTGGCAGAAAAGTCAGCCTTGAGAAGCAAGGCCCTGCGTCTGGAAGGACATCCCGAGAGGCGCAAACCCCTACAGAGCAACAAACGCGACGCGGACCGTCTCGGGAAAGCATGAGCCAAGTGGCTGGAACAAGACCCGGAGAATATGGCCCTAACCCAAACCTGGGACCTGGCTCTCGACTCCCACGAGCGTCGATTGCACAAGCGCCCTCTGGTCCGCCTCCTCCGGGCCAAGCCCCGTCCCCTGGTCCTCGAGGCAACGGCCCTCAGCCTGCCATGAACCCCCGCAGCAAGACCCCTACCAAGACTGATCGTGGATTCGTGCCGACAGTAGATGTTCGCGCCGCAAATGTCGACCGGGGTGCCGAATCACCCGTTGCCAAAGAACCTTCACAGGAAGTCCAGGGGCCGGGATCAGCTGGCCGTCGAACTCCGACTCAGCAACAGCCACAGAAGATGTCGGCTAAGGCAATGGAAACCGGCGAGGCTGCTCCGCTCATCAGTACCCCCGGCCGGCAACGATCATTGCGTCAACACCGGCAGCGTGGCTCCATGGATAGCGCCGAAGAATCGGTTCTGGGTCGACAAGCCAGTATCGACGGGTCAATTGAGTCTCGAAGTTTCCGCAATTCCAAGAATGTCGGTGACGAGCCCCGTTCTCCGCGGTTGACACCTCACCAAGAGGCTTTGATCAAGGAGCTGGAAGCCGCCAAGGCCCGAAACGCTTGGTATGCGTCAGAGCTAGCTTTGGCAAAAAAGGGTGGCTACGTTCCGAATCCGTCAAGTAGTCCCGCCTTGGATGACCGCACCAATGATTCGTTGAATGATGAGGATCGACCTTTGATCGAAGCATTCCTTTCCATGAGGGCAGAATTGGCCAAAATGCAGGCCACCGTGGATCGACAGGCATCTATTGCATCGAAGCGGGTCGCAGAAGTGGAACATCAACGCGATGTCGCAGTGAACGAAGCCGCTTATTCGCGGGCTAAGCTTGCTGCCCACGGCGGTAGCCAGCGGGGCACTCCACAGCCCGAAAGTGCCCGGGACGGTGACGATAGTGCTACCGAGCGCCCCACTGACATGGGCCGTCGCCTTGCGCTCGCTCTCGCCTCCCAGTCTGAGCTCAAGGCCAAGCTTGATGTCCTGTCTGCTGAGCTCTCCCAAGAGAAACAAGCTAAGGAATTGGCTGAGGAGACCAATGAAGCCACCCGTAAACGCCTAGCTGAGCTTGAGATGCAAAACAACACGCTGGAGGCGGAGAGCTTACGAACCGATCTCCACAATGCTCAAGCTTCCGCTAGAGAAGAGGCATTGTTGCGTGCGGAGGCCGAGGCTTCCCTGGAGCAGCTTACTCTTGACAAGGAGGAGCTGGTCAACCAAGTTGAAAGCTCGTCGACTCGGTTGAAGGACTTTGGTTCCAACTTTGGCAATCTGAAGGAGGCGGTTGCTGCTTCAGCCGCGAAGGCAGCCCTTGTCGAAAAGCAGTTGGACGAGGAGCGAGAACGTCGTGAGGGATTGGAGAGAAAGCTTTTGCAACTGCGCTCTGAACACGAAGAAAGAACTACAGAGTTGGAGAATGTCAGCCGTCGTCTGCGCGATGCGGAGGAGTTGTCGGAGACTCATGCCAAGGAGGCCGAGACTCACAAATTGGCCTTTGTAGCCGGGCTTGAACGCGCATCGTCTGCAGACTTGGACACCTCAATCCGGTCCCGCGCTGACCAGCGTGTTGCGGCCTTGGAGTCCCAGATCGAACGTTCCAGCACCCTCGCCAAGGCAAATCAGGCGGCTGCCGACGCAGCTGCAGACAAACTCCGGCGCGCCGAGGAGCGAATTGCTGGTTTGGAGGCGTACCAGGAGCAGGCTAGTCGAGAAGGGTTGCAATTGCGGCGACAGCTCCAGACTGCCATGAAGGAGACCCAGTCCGCTGTCGCCGAGAACCGGGACCTGAAGACCCAGATTGAGGGCCACCAGCGGGAGGCGGGTGCTCTGGCTATCCAGCATGCTGCCCTGAAGGATCTTCTTGGCGAGCGCGGTATCAACACGGACAGTCGACGATCACCCCACCTTGAATCCCCTGGATCACGGTTCGGCACTCCAGAGCAGGGCCGGTTGCGCGAGTTGGAGCAGCAACTGTCGGCCAGTATGAAGGCGCACGACGATCTGAAGACTATGTTCGAAACCCGTGAGCAGGAAGCTGATCGGGCGTTCCGAGAGAAACTAGAGCAGCTCGAGAACGATTACCAGTCGGCAGTGCATTACGTGAAAGGTACCGAGAAGATGCTGAAGCGAATGAAGGATGAGTTGAGTCGCTACAAGACCCAAAATGCCAAGGTACAGTCCGAGTTGGATGCGGCTCAGAAGAGCCTGGAGCGTTCTACCAGCCAAGAGTCTGAAGTTCCGGCTGAGTGGGAGACTGAGCGTTCTCAGCTGCAACAGTCCATGTCGGACCTCCAACAAGCAACCTCGTCCTCGATTACCCAGCTTGAGGGGCAGCTCACGCAGCTCAAGGAGGAGCTCGTTGCCGCCCAAGCTGAGAAGGAACATCTGCGAACCGAGCATGAGAGTGTCAAGCAGGACCTTCTCACTGCTGCAGAGCAGAACCGTTCCGAATTGGAGTCGCTCAAGCAAGAAAACACCCTGCTCGAGAGTCGCTCTTCGGACGCCGAGCAGAAAGTCAACATGCTTCTGGAGCAGGTTGAGGCATCTGTCGGCCACTATCGCCGCCAATCTCAACATGGCAACGGTCTCAATGGCATCACGCGCACACACAGCAACGCTTCAAGCAATACGATTGGCGGTGGCAGTGGCGGCGGCAGTGGTCGTGCCCGCGCCGACAGCAATATCTCCCAGGACTCCTCTTTCCCTGATAATCGTGGCTCCATGGCCTTGGACTCGCTTGCCAACGAGTTGGAGGCCCTGCGTAGCCACTGGGAAAGCACCAACCGCAATTATCGCCTCAGCAGCCAGCTGGATCTAGAACGAACTCCGACCAAAGACACTAGCGATGGGCCTGCTCTCATGAGCGACAGCCTGGCAGAGTGGCGGCGCAGACTGGATGAGGAAGAACGCGCTGGAGCGGCTGGAAAGACTAAGCCATTGGAGAATTCCGCGAATGTCATCTGAGAAGCCTGCGTCTTGAAATCTTCACGACCATGTTGCCCCGAGCTATGTCTATTTTTCCCACCTGAGCGCTTCTGCCCATTTATTCTGCACCACCTCATTCTTTTTGCCATTCTGTTTTATTTTTCTTTTTTGTCTTTTGTATCTTTTTTTGAAGCATGATCTTTGTATGATGGCCTCTGCTGTTTTACAGATCTATGAGGGGCCGGTTTCCCTTTTGTTGATCTCGAACCTCATTTCTGTTGCTGGTTGTGTCTTGCCCGTTTCTTTTTTCGCTTGTCTCGGCTCTTTGTTTCTCTGTCCTGTTCATTGCACTTTTATACCCCGGTTTCCCGATGTTCATTGGACTCTGGTTGTACCATTAGCACATTCCGCTTGGATTTCCCATCTACCTATAGCCAGAAATCATCGTTGTTTTCTGAAAGTGTTTGCTTTGACCTGCGCCTTGATGCTGGATCTGCAAGCCAAGGTGTGTGTAGAAAGTTTGCTTTTCCAGTCCTAAAATGTGATAGATACTAAAATTACGCTCGCTGCCTGCTGTCCAGAAGATATTCAATTCTATCCTTCAAAGAAAACCAGAAAATAATTCAAATCACATCCAAAGATTTCATCTTTCACTTTTTGGCCCGAATTGGGGGCGAAGAGGCATGGGCATTTTGCATGAGAAAATCCCGCATGTCTTGGATCTTCCGCATCAGCCCTAAGAAGGCGGTTGGCATTTGCCTCTTCCGTGGCAGTCCGATACCATCCATGCGCCTTCAACCCAGCATTTCTAGCAAAACTACCTAGCAAAGTCCATAGAAACTCCCAAATTTATTATCTCAATCAATTTGTAACTCCTTTCAAATTGCAATCAAAGAACGTAGAGTTGCAGCCCAACATTACCATTCTTACCATACCGAGCCCAATCACGCGGTGACCAGCCAGGTACCTCGGGCGTCACTGTGTTTCTGAGCGGTGCCCGGTACCCTGCAGGTAACAGCCACTTCGCTAGCAGAATAATACACCTCACCGACTCCTGCCCCCTCGCTCTTCTCTCCTTTCTCTCCCTCACCCTCTCGCCGTTATCAAGGCTTTTGCCCTTGACGTTCTCTCTCTCTCTTTTTCAGCTCTCTGATTTCCTGAATTCGAGCCTTTTGCTTCGGATTCTCGGACTTGTCTTGTCCGGACCTCCCTCCATCCCCCTTTCGAGCTTCTCCGATCGGGCCTTGAACTACGGTCGGTAATCCACATCACCATTTTGATCTATCCCAGGTAGGCTCTCCTTTCCTGAAGCACCACTCAACATCTCTCGATTTTCGTTTTTCTGTTCCTGTCTTGGTTGCCTATTGCTTTCTTTCACTGAGGAATTTCCTGTTGCCTGTGTGGCCAACTGAATGGGGTGTTCAGCCTGAACCAGCCTCGTCATTTGCCTGGGGCTGAGACTCAGCGGTGACACCCCCTCTTCCATCCTCTTCCACTTCTCTTCTTTCTTCTTTCACGCGTTCCTCTTTGTCTCTCCTCGTCTTTTGCTTTTTTTATCGGATTTGAGCTTCTCGTTTCTTATCCAACATAAATCGTGAAATCATCCTGACAAGTTCGGTTCCATAGTTTTCCGAGCTCTTTTGCACGGCTAATCGCTGTGCCACTCTACCCGATCCAAGATGACGACCATGGTCAGTGTTAGTTTTCTTCACTTGCCCCTCGATACGAAATGCCTCTACCCACACGCCCAACGCCGACACCCAAGCTGGATTACAAGGTCGCGTTTTGCTGACATCATGGAACAGGATCTGCGCGTCGGCAATAAGTACCGCATCGGCCGCAAAATCGGAAGTGGTAGCTTCGGTGACATCTATCTCGGTTCGTACTGTCGTGTCTCTATCACGTGTGATCCCTGTGCTCATTCATCTCCTAGGCACCAACATCATCTCCGGTGAAGAGATTGCTATTAAGCTCGAGAGTGTCAAGGCCAAGCACCCCCAGCTGGAATATGAAGCCCGTGTTTACAAGTCCCTCGCCGGTGGTGTCGGTATTCCGTTCGTGCGCTGGTTCGGTACTGAATGTGACTACAATGCCATGGTTATCGACCTCCTGGGTCCCAGCTTGGAGGACCTCTTCAACTTCTGCAACCGCAAGTTCTCACTCAAGACCGTTCTCTTGCTGGCCGACCAGCTCATTTCGCGGATTGAGTACATCCACGCCAAGTCGTTCATCCACCGTGACATCAAGCCCGACAACTTCCTGATGGGTATTGGCAAGCGTGGCAACCAGGTCAACGTGATCGATTTCGGTCTGGCAAAGAAATACCGTGACCCCAAGACCCACTTCCACATCCCTTACCGTGAGAACAAAAACCTCACGGGAACTGCTCGGTATGCCAGTATCAACACTCACCTTGGTGTTGAGCAATCTCGCCGTGATGACATGGAGTCTCTCGGATATGTTATGCTCTACTTCTGCCGCGGCTCTCTACCCTGGCAGGGTTTGAAGGCTGCTACGAAAAAGCAGAAGTACGACCGTATCATGGAAAAGAAGATGACCACCCCCACTGAAGTTCTGTGCCGTGGTTTCCCCAATGAGTTCGCCATATATCTCAACTACACCCGTTCGCTGCGCTTTGATGACAAGCCCGACTACTCCTACCTGCGCAAGATTTTCCGTGACCTCTTTGTCCGCGAATCCTTCCAGTACGACTACGTCTTCGATTGGACCGTCTACAAGTACCAGAAGAACGCTGCCATGATTGTGGATGCCAACAAGAAAGACAAGGATGTGGATGACCAGCAGCGCCGTCAAGGAGTGGCCGCTGGTGCCATGGGCCCCAGCGGAGCTGCCAAGCCTGGCGCTATCTCTGGCCAGCGTCGTAAGGTCATCGACCGCGGCACCCTCGACAACACTCCGGACACCAACCGTGCCGTGGGAGGGAGTGACAGGATGTGAGTACATGAAAACCTGGTTCCGTGTAGGGAACCCCTTTTATTTTCCTTCTGCGTTTAATGTGTTCTTTTGTGACGCTGGCGTGGAGGAGGACCCTTTGGTTCTGAATCTGACTAATCGCATAGTCTTCGGCGTTAGGCTGCGTTCTGCCTCGAAGGGTGCTGCTTTGGGTTCTTATGGACCTTCTGGTGGCCGTTCGAAGCGGGACGATGGGACGGGGGCTCAGTGGTACTAATTGTGTAGCACGTCTGGGAGGCTTTGGACTGACGATTCGGTTCTTGGCCCCTGGTGTGTTAACACCCTAGTCGACCTCTTAGAAATCCCGTTGATGTTCTCGCTGTGAACGCAACCTGCGCTCTCAACAGTCTCGGATTTCTTTTTTCTCCTTGGATCTCTCTCGTTCTGCAATCTCTGTCAGCCCTTCTATCCCGTTTTCGATTTTATTTCGACTTCAGCCGTTTCGATCCGTCATTGCTCATCGTCTGCCCGCTTGTCAAACTTGCGAGGATTCTCTAGGAGTTTCTTCGCATTGAGCATATGATGACTTTGCCGACTGTTTTCTTGTTTTTCGGTTTTCCTTGTACCCGGTTTTTTCGGGGCAGCCGATCACTCAGTCTCGAAACGCTCTTGATGTTGTGGCTATTCTTATGTCTTTCCCCTCCGGTTTTTATTGCGGCCTGGTACCTACTCCACTCAACGAGCATCGCAAGTGACCAGAAGAGAAGACTGAAGGAGATGCAAATGACTGGCCTCGGCCTAGAACCAGAACTTCATCGTCTCTGATTGTTCAATTGCCGAGGCCGGAGATCCTCGAACGCATAATCAGATGCGCTGCCCATCATTTACATTGCCCCTTCTCTCACCTCAAATTGTTTTTTTCTTTTTTTCGTTTTGCTTTTTGCCCTGCCCCCTTGCCCCCATGTTTTTTTCTGTCTTGATCGATTCACAAGTCTTACTGCACTTCTACACGTTCCGGGGACGAGGAGAGATCGACAGACGGGGTCGCGCAATGGAAGTATGGGGACGGAGGTGCGGGGGATGATTTTCTTCGGGGGATATTACGCGCAGGCTATTTGGGTTCTTGCCCCGGCGGGAACTCTGTTTGGTATTTCCTGCGGTGGTTGACGCTCGGGAACAGCCCTCATTTGTGGTGGTTGGCGACGGACAATGGTTAGGGTCGCTTCCGGGGTGGTTTTGCGTCGATCTGCGTCGTTTATTTTCTGTGTTTAGTTCTCTTTCCCCGAACATGCTCAACCTGCTTGACTTTTCTTTTCCCAATGGCAGACTCGAAAGAGAGTCTTATCCCGGGGCTTCGAAGGTACTATGGAAGCCTATCTAATCCGGCAGTCCCGACCAGCGGACTCACCGCTGTCTTCTAGCTTCTTTTCTTTTCTTAATATCAAGTCTCATTTTTCCCATTGCTTTTTTTTTTTGACCCCGTCCGCAACGCTGTGGATGAGATCATTGACGTTCTGGCCGTTCCATACACGGACCAGATGCTGCTCCACCTGGAAATTCTAGTGCCTTGGATTTCCTTTTCGAGTAGGCTTGTGGAAGAGTTAGCGTTGATCTGTGAGCGGGAGTATCAATATGGCTACCACTTCCGACATCAAGCTCGAGTTCTTCTTTCTGTCAAGTGTGTACATGTAGGCTCCTGAGAATGCAATCAGAGAGGGTAATCATTATCTCGAGCTCCATCCACATTGGAGAGTAAGAAATAAATGAAATAATCGAAATATCTATACATCTATGCATATTATTATCTAATATTTCCCTTCTCACGGACTCCACCTTCTATTCTATTCCCCAACCCGTCCTCTAATCATGCAAGGAAAGCCAACCGACGACTCTCTAGCAGATGAATAAAATAAAGAAAGAAACAGCAATCTACTCCTGTTTCTTCCCCGCACTCTGCGAAAACTTCCAATGCAACGCCCCCTCCGAATCCGCATTCGACACAACCTTGCAGGTTGTAAACGTGTCAACCAGCGACTTCAGATACATCCCCTCGTCGAGACGGTACTGGTCGCCCAGGTAAGGCACAATGGCGGCGGTGGCCTCTTCGGCGTGGTAGAAGGGGATCCGCGGAAAGAGGTGGTGCACGACGTGGTAGTCGATGATTTCGTGGAAGAAGTGGCGGCCGATGAACCCGAATCTACGGTCGACTGTGCACAGCGCGCCTTTGACGAAGGTCCAGGCTTTTTCGTTGTAGTGGGGTACTGAGGGGTGTGTGTGGTGGAGGTAGGTGATGGCGACTTTTGGATGTTAGAATTTATTCAATGGAAAGAAGAAGACAAGACAAGAAGAGAAGAAGAGAAGAGAAGATCTTACCTAGCCAGTGGTGGACCCAGAAATAGGGCACGGCATACAGCAGTGCAACCTTCCAGGCGCCTATCTGGGTAGCCAGGTAGTAGAGTGCACTTCCAACGAGCAAAAGACCCATATCAGAAATTGCCACGAGGTGGGCTTGCGAGTTGTTGAACAATGAGCCCAAGGGATCAAGATGGCTGTTCCTAAACTTCTGGATGCCAGTCCCCTTGGGCGGCAGGCTTTTATTCCCGGCGCTGACATTGGTCAACATATATAGTTGCCAACCAAAAAGCTGATGCGAGAGTAAAGTGACCGCATGATAGAGAGGCGTCTCTTCAACCAGCTCGACAACCTTCCCAAGGAGACCAGGTTTCTGGTCCTGAACTTCCTGTTCCGTCGGAGGAACAAAGACCACATCTTTATCGATGTGGCCATGGTAGCGATGATGGCGGGCATGGGTGATCTTCCACGAAAAGAACGGCACCATCAGAATCGAGTGCACCGCCCAGCCAACGACATCGTTGAGAACAGGGAATTCAGAGAAGGCGCCGTGGCCGCATTCGTGGCCGATGATCCACATCCCGGTGCCGACGCAGCCTTGGACAAAGCCATAGAGGATCCAGGCACCGGCGCGCAGCCATGAGGTGGGCAGGAGGTCAATCTTGAGGGCCAGCCACACGAGTGCAGAGGCGTAGACACAATCACGGAGCAGGTATGCAAAGGAGGTGATTGAGGATCGCTCAAAGCAGTGCGCTGGGATTTTTTGTCTCAAGAATCCATAGGAGACATTTTGGGGCTTGGGTCAGGTTAGCATCCGCAGAGATTGAGATTTTTTTTTTTTTTTCTTAAGGGTAATAATGGAGAAATACCTCGACTTTGCCTTCCAATTGGCATGTCACGGGTTCTTCTACTATCTGAGTTGTTGATGCCATATCTGCAATGCAATGGTTTATACTTGCAACCAACAAAAATAATCCAAAATAGAACAACAGACAAGAAAAAGAAAAAGAAAAAAAACAAGGCAGGGACTCGTAGAAATTTTATTTCTTATGAGTCGCATGCCCGAGTGATTGGTTCCTGGAGGATCCTAATTATGGACAATTATGGAGCCCTAGAGACCGAGAGAGTACACGGTAACGGCCCCCATTCCGTGGACAGACTTAGCCATGGGCCAATATAACAGCCTGGCTGATTCCTTTCGAAGGTCTCGGATTCCTGGGACCCGCTTGGTTGTCCAACAGAACCGTTGAAAAGAAGCCGTTTGGGATCCACAAGAGAAAAAAAAATAATACAATCAGGGGGAATTGTTGAGATAACCCCCGAATATGGGGGAACTAGCCCGGAAGGAGATTGTGGGCCAAGCGAAAGGACTCAACAAATAAAAGTCAAGAAAAAAAGGAGTAAGTGTAGTAAGTGTCGGAATTTATAGCTCAAGAAAACACTGTGAACAAAGCCACGGTGTTTATTGGGATTTCTATAGTCCTGGAGACATACTTCTCGTTTACCCTGAACGGCGTTTACAGTAGCCTCGTGCCCCTTTAACGACCGGGCTATAGGCAAACCATTCTTTCGAACCAATCTAGTCCTGTTCTTTCATAGCTTACTCGCATCCTCGACTAGCGAGATATCCACAATCTACCGTGCAGTAGCCAGGCCCTTTTTTTTTTTTTTCTTTCAGGAGATGACAGCTGTTTTGTTTCTGGCCACATAAACAGTTTCAATTATTGAGATACAGCCCTAGAGATGCTAGATTTGTTGCCTCGCAGAAGTGTAGCCTAACGTTTGTAGAGGCCCTGCATTTAGCGTGCATATGTCTCTTGCAGATCCTCTAGCTTCGTGGAGTCGCCTAATTTTCCTCGGTACTTGTGGCCTTTTGGATAGACTTGGACATTATTCTGGAAGATTATTCGAAGGGTATTTCCAGCTAAAATGCTATGGAGAAATAGGCTGATATATTCCAACGTTCTATCCATGGATGTGTCTTGTCTATACCCAAACAGCAAATGCCCTCATAATTTCCATAATTCTGCATCGGCTGACAATTCTATGCGGGAGCCATGATAAAATGAGAGTGATAATAATGATAGGAATAAATAGATAAAATATAAAAAATTGAATTATGAGAGAGATGTATAATAAAAATGGAAAATCCTTGGGTAGAAGAGCTTAGCATATGACCATTCTATACAATATTTCCCCACCAATTGTCATATCGCCGATTCTTGGCCTGGCAGAATTCTACTGACTCGGATATGGGCGTATGTAGAGAAAGTGGAGGTGAAGCAAAGCTGCAAAACCTGGGGAACCACGTAAAATCGTGTTGTGGCGGAAGTACGCCCCGACCAGTTTCCATGCAGAACCCTTGGGGAACCCCCCCAACTCTGCCGCTGTCATCTCCTAACTCCCTCGACTCTTCTGCGCGTCTGAGAAACCGAAATGGACTACTCCTACTACAATGCTCCCCAGTCACAGCCCTTCTCGCTCTACGGGCTGCCTACCCCAGACCAACAATCGCAGGCGCAAGCCGACGCCCTCCCCGACTCTTTTCCTCTGGTGCGCTTCCACCATTCCCTCCCCGGATTTCTTTCGTAGTTTGGGGGGGAAATTGTCACGATCGCTGGAACCAAAGTCATCTAATCGCTCGTCACAGAACAACTACGATCAGAACTTTCCGGCCTTCGATCCGTCGTTTCGTCTCAACCCCTCCTCGTCCTTGGTCCCGCCACCGCATTCACCGCCTGACTCGTACACCAAACGTTCCGCGTCTAGCAGCGAGGCTGCCCATAACCTGTCGACAGATCCAACGTCGCTTGATGGCGATGGAACTCAGATCGCTGATCCCGGCGTGGGACGAAGTAGCAGCGAAGAGAAGGACTCGGGGACGCCGTCGCACACCAAGCGAAAGGCGCAAAATCGAGCCGCGTATGTGCATCTTCTTCAGTTTCTTATTTGCCGAAGCCTCCTCACTGACACTGACCTCATTTTTATAGTCAGCGAGCATTCCGAGAGCGCAAAGAGCGCCATATGCGCGACCTAGAAGACAAAGTCGCCAACCTCGAAACACAGTCCAGCACCCTGCAAGCCGACAACGAACGGCTGAAACGCGAGCTCGCCCGATATGCCACAGAAAACGAAGTCCTGCGCGCCACATCACAAACCCTCAACCAGAACAATAAGAACGGCAGCGCCCCTGAGCGCACTGAACCCGCCATCACCGGCCCGATGGAGTACTCCCCGACAGACTTTACCTCCAAACTTGCGCCTGAGGGGTCGAATGCCTCGGCGAGTCCGCACCATCGCGTCACAGTGTGCCAGGTCACCGGCGAGAAGCTCTTGGATTCTGGCGCAACGTGGGATTTGATCCAGGGTCATGATTTGTTCAAGCAAGGCCGCGTCGATATCGGCGATGTGACCGAGCGGCTCAAGGGCATGGCGCAGTGCAATGGGCAGGGCCCTGCATTTAAGGAGAACCAGGTGCGCCAGGCCATTGAGGCGAGTGCTGCGGCGGGGCGTGATGAATTGATCTGAGATCTGGGACTGATTGCTGTCTCTTTCTCTCGCCTCCCTCTCATTATCTCTTTTTGTGTCGTGTTTTCTAAGCTTGTTACGATGATGATCTGGAGTACTTGGGCGCTGGCATTTTGGGATGGACTGGCTATTGTTGATTCGGCTGCCGTTCGTTGGGATATCTGTGAATACGGTTTGGTTGATACATATTCCTTGGCCTTGAGCTCTGTGTTGGATTCAGCGGGCCATTTGAATTGAATTCTTGAACACGGGAGCTTAAGCAATAATAGCAGTGCCTATTTAAATACTTCTACAAGGGTGCCTATGAATGCCTGATGGGAATGCTTGTATATCAACTGAGACACTGGCGTTGCGATGTACAAGTCAATATCTCCTCTTCACCAGGAGTCCCATTCAAAACGAGACCAACGCGCAATTCCTTTTCTGTTCCATTTTTATTGGCCGGTAATTCCATAATGTACATGCACGCCGTGATCATTATGTGTCGCATTATTTTCAAGAGGCAAAGAATCAATCCCAGTCGTCATCATAGTCTTCAACCTTGAGCTCGTCGTCACCGGTCGTCCGGTAATCTACCGAGTCGGCGCGCTTCTTGAGTCGCACGTCGCTCTCCTTCAAGGCCCCGAGGTCTATAAGCAGTCGTTCGATATCTATTCACCAGATCAGTGCTTGCGTCCCTTGTGATGTCACTGTTTACTGCACAACTTACCTTCAACCTTGGTCCGCGGGCCATTCAACTCGCGCAGGGTGACCAATTGCCTCCGAATCTCGGTGTCCTTGTACACTAGAATCGTGGGTGTGTTCTTCTCCGGATATCCCTCAATGCACATGTCGGCGCGGATCTCGCAGAACTTGATGTCTCCGAATTTCGCCGCTAATTGGCGCCAGAGCTCTGTCAGGACTCGTGACTCGACATTGGCGCCCTGCGAGGTCAGGTTGACCAGCACAAAGGCGTTGTTCGACGCATCTGTCACCTCTCGAGCATAATCGACTTTCTGAAGCGGGTACACTTGGTTGAAGAGGCTGGTTTGCTGGAGTGTCGAGAGCTCTGCCATGCGCTTTTTTCTGTTCAGCCGCAACATCAGCATGTCTGTATTACACACCACAGAGCGACCGTCCCCCCTGCTTGACTTTGTGCAAAGCTCACCGGTATTGCTGCAAGAACTCCTCGTCCTCCTCGTCCTCTAGTGCGTCCAGCTCGTCCAGGTCCTTGTCTTCGAGTCGGTTCTCATGGGCCTTGAGCTCTGCTTCGACTAGAGCTTCTTGGATAATGGGTTCCATGTCTTTGGGCTTCTCCGGGATGATGCCATGTTGGCGAAGAATGTCGTTCCTGTACAATCACTCGAAATAACAAGGTCAGAGTGCGTTCCCAGGCAGATGGGTTACCTTGTAACCCCGAGGTTTGGATGCGCGCAGGCTGTAGACCTACCATTCGGTGTCCTCATTTTCATTGACTTGGACCTCCATGATGAACTAAGAGAATCAGATCAGAGTATGAAGAGACGTCACAACTCATGAACTTCGTGGCGAGGCCACACTCTGCCCCCCCATACTGCCACCTGTTTGCAGTGTTTGGTGGGGGCGCCACTGTGGCTGCTCACACGGAAGGCCACCTTCAACTTAACTCCATAAACATCGAGCTTGAGGGTTCCCCATCTTCTCTCGAATCATTCTCGTCCCCCGTTCTACCCGCTTCGCTTCTCCTTGGTGGGTGAGCTACGCCAATGCAGTAATTGCCTTCTTCGCCCCCCCCCCCCCCCCTGTGTGCAACTGTGTCCCAATTGAACCCACCCATATTCCACCCCGAGATTGCGAACACGCTCTGCTGGTGTAATCCCAGCAGCTGGGCAATATGAGCTACATGAAAAAAGACGAAGATGCGGATCAGGTCATGATCAAGCTTGATCGGACCTCCGTGTTCCAAGATGGTGTGCAATCCATTCTCCCCCCTGGGGCCTCAGTGTGGATTACCCCCCGGATCAATTGTCCATACTGACCGAGTGTTTCCCTCCTAGCCCGACTGTTCAATTCCTCTCCCATCTCGCCGCGAACATGCCGCACATTATTGACCAAGATCGCGGTCCTCGTTTTCACCGGAGAGCAGTTCCCCACAAACGAAGCCACCACTCTCTTCTTCGGCATCTCTAAGTTGTTCCAGAACAAGGACCCCTCGTTGCGACAGATGGTCTACCTCATCTTGAAGGAGCTGGCTGGTACTGCTGAGGATGTGATCATGTCGACTAGCATTATCATGAAGGATACCGCGGTCGGGAGCGATGTTTTGTACCGGGCCAATGCTATCCGAGCACTCTGTCGGATTATTGATGTATGTGCTGGGTTTGCTGGGTGATTGCGCTATAAGGCGATCAGAAATATGCTGACACGATGAAAAGGCCTCTACGGTGCAGGGTATCGAGCGACTCATCAAGACCGCCATTGTCGACAAGACCCCCTCGGTGTCCTCCGCAGCCTTGGTCTCTTCGTACCACCTCCTTCCCATTGCGCGCGACGTGGTCCGGAGATGGCAGAGCGAAACCCAGGAGGCTGCCTCGTCTGCGAAACAATCGACCGGATTCCTTGGCTTCTCGTCTAGCTCGCAGACCCACGCCATCTCCCAGTCGAACTACATGACCCAATACCACGCGATTGGTCTTTTGTATCAGATGCGCTCGCACGACCGCATGGCGTTGGTCAAGATGGTGCAGCAGTACGGAGCGGCGGGAGTGGTCAAGAGTCCGGCAGCGCTTATTCTCTTGGTGCGACTGGCGGCCAAGTTGGCCGAGGAAGACCCCGGTCTCCGCAAACCCATGGTGCAGATGCTGGATGGCTGGCTCCGTCACAAGCACGAGATGGTCAATTTCGAGGCTGCCAAGGCCATTTGCGACCTGCGCGATGTCACCGATGCCGAGGCTTCGCAGGCCGTCCATGTCTTGCAGCTGTTCCTGTCCTCTCCGCGGTCCATCACCAAGTTCGCGGCCATCCGAATCCTCCACAATTTCGCCTCGTTCAAACCGCATGTCGTCAACGTGTGCAACCCCGATATCGAGTCGCTCATCTCCAACTCCAACCGCTCCATCGCTACGTTTGCCATCACCACGCTGCTCAAGACCGGCAATGAAGCTAGCGTTGACCGTCTGATGAAGCAGATCTCGGGCTTCATGGCCGATATTACCGACGAGTTCAAGGTTACTATTGTCGAGGCTATCCGCACTTTGTGCCTGAAATTCCCCAGCAAGCAGGCTGGCATGCTCACGTTCCTGAGCGGCATCCTGCGGGACGAGGGTGGCTACGAGTTCAAGCGCACTGTTGTGGAGAGCATGTTTGATCTGATCAAGTTTGTTCCTGAAAGCAAGGAAGACGGTAGGTGTTGTCTTGCTTTTGGTTGTGTTGTATGAACCTGGGACTGACCCTCATATTTTACAGCTCTTGCCCATCTCTGTGAGTTTATCGAGGACTGCGAGTTCACCAAGCTCTCCGTCCGGGTCTTGTACTTGCTCGGTGCCGAGGGCCCCAAGACATCCCACCCCACCAAGTACATCCGCTATATTTACAATCGTGTCGTTTTGGAGAACGCCATTGTCCGTGCCGCTGCTGTTACTGCATTGGCCAAGTTTGGTGTTGGCCAGAAGGACCCCGAGGTCAAGTCGAGTGTCCAGGTGCTCCTCAGCCGCTGTCTTGATGACACCGACGATGAGGTGCGGGATCGTGCCGCTCTTAATTTGCGGCTGATGGGCGAGGAGGATGAAGCCGCAGGCGCTTTCATCAAGAACGGTAAGTTTGCATACATCCTGATGACTGATGGATTTGATTACTGACTGGCGTAGACTCCATGTACTCTCTTTCAACCTTTGAACACCAGCTCGTCATGTACGTGACGTCGAATGACAAACAGACTTTTGCGGCCGCCTTCGACGTTTCTACTGTTCCCGTGGTTACCCAAGAGCAGGCTCTGGCCGAAGAGAGGACCAAGAAGCTCACCACGGCCACCCCCACCCTCAAGGCTCCGTCGACCGCCCCCTCCAAGGGCAAAGCGAATGGCGTGGCCGAAGCGGCTACGGCTGCCGCCACCCAGAAATACGCCGAGCAGCTTATGCAGCACCCCGATCTCAAGGAATACGGTACTTTGCTCAAGTCCTCGGTGCCGGTCGAGCTCTCCGAGAGCGAGACCGAGTATGTCGTTACGGCCGTCAAGCACATCTTCAAGGAACACATCGTTGTGCAATATGATATTAAGAACACGCTCCCGGATACTGTCTTGGAGAATGTCACCGTGGTGGCAACGCCGGCAGAGGATGATTTGCTGGAGGATGACTTCATCATCCCGGCCCCCAAGCTCTCGCCTAACGAGCCGGGTGCCGTGTATGTTGCGTTCAAGAAGCTTGGCGGCGAGAACAGCGTCCCGGTCACCTCGTTTACCAACAACCTCAAGTTCACCAGCAAAGAGATCGACCCTACGACAGGCGAGCCCGAAGAGAGCGGCTACGAGGACGAGTACCAGGTTGAGGACCTCGAGCTCACAGGCAGTGACTATGTCATCCCCACGTTTGCCGGCAGCTTCGACCATATCTGGGAACAGACTGGGGCCAACGGCGACGAAGAGAGCGAGACCCTGCAGCTCGGCAACGCAAAGGGCATTTCCGGTATGTACAAAATGATCCCTTGTCTACTTCCTTTCCCTGCTCTTTTTCTCATATACTAATTCTGGTCCAGATGCCACGGAGCAACTCATCTCCGCATTGTCCCTGCAACCCCTCGAGGGCACCGACGTCGCCCTCAGCACCAGCACGCACACGCTCAAGCTGTTCGGCAAGACCGTGTTCGGCGGCCGTGTCGCGTCTCTTGTCAAAATGGCGTACTCGAGCCGGAATGGCGTTGCTATCAAACTCACCGTCAGGGCCGAGGAGGAAGGCGTTGCTGCTGCTGTGATTGCTTCTGTTTCTTGATTTTTTTGGTCTTTCGATATCAAATTGTAGCACTTGTAGACATGAGCTCCTTACCCTGTCGTTTCTTTCCTTCCTCTCTCTCTTCCGATTTTTCCATGGCACTTTTTCATTGGTTAATAGATGCGACGATTCACATTAAAATTTCCCTTTTTCTGTCTTGTCTTGTCTTGGATTTATTGAGGTTGATGTTATGTCGTTCGGATTTAGCCCTAACGTATCCACGTGACTACTACATTCTGTACTGTTGCTTCAACTACGAAAGTAACACTTGAACTCAAAATCAATGAAGAAAACATTAGAAAAGAGGCCAAGAAAGGTAATTATGTCAGTTATGTGTAAATGCTACTAGCTGCAAGCTGGTAAGATTTACAGGGTAAAAAATCGATGAATTGACGCTATCGTCGGGTACCTTTTTTTTTTCTTTTTTTCCTCTCTGTTTTCTCTTCTTCTCTTCTTGCTTTTTGAATTTCTTATGTTTATTTTATTATTTATTCAACTCATTTTGTTCTGACTTGATGTATTCAATGCTGCCATTTATATCTTGAATCCATCCCTTGATCCCAAGTGCCATCTAGTCCGGTTCTCAGAAATGAAGACTAGGGAAAAAGGACAAGAGCAACTTGTTTCTTTATTTAAGACTTTCAGTATTAACGTTGGAGGATGCTTTTGTCATGGCAGGTATCATTCGTAATTGACTCTCCTCGATATGAAAACAACGCTAACATACAGATTGAAAAGAAAAACCATGGCATCTCGTTCAGTCCACCTCCTCGGACAACTATATCGGCTCCCTATGGAGCATGTAGATACCCAGATCCTCCAGATCATCCAAGGCCTCATCGGGACACTTATCGGCATGCTTCCATACGAGCTCATCGATCTTGTCGTGGTGATCTTGGAACAGTGGGAAGGATTCAGAAGACAACCCAAGCGCACAGAGCCTAGGAAGGTTATGCGACAGAGCGTGCAGCAATGCTTCTGAAATGTTGATTTCGATTGGGCCCCCATAATATTGAGCTGTGAGCTCCAGTTCCATGAGAGGCAAAGGCGGGAGGAAATCCGGAGGTGGGAGAATCAGAAGGTATTCCAGCAAGTCCACCGGAATTTTCAGAGAAATCAAATTCGGTAGCCGGTAAATGATGTCGGTTTCAAAGTCTTTGAGAATAAATCTATTTGCGCGGTGGATGATGAGATGCTTGAGACTGGCAGCTAGCTGAGGGTTTTGAAGGATAGCCTCCAAAACTGGGGTGTTCAGATCGTGACACCCCTGGAAATGAATCGACATAAGGGCTGGCGGCCAGGAGAATGATGGCATCGCATCAAGGTCAAATGTGCCGCCGACCTCAAGACGTGACAGAGTATTTGGCCACTCTGAAGCTACATCCGGGTTGGTCAAATGAGTTGACACCGGAAGACGTAGGCACTCCAGCTTATCAAGATGGCTGATAGCTTTCTTGATCTTTGAAAACTCAATTGGAGTCATCACGAGCGACAGGTCGAGAACAACAAGATTTCGGCATTTAGATAGCGCGGACAGGCTATTAACACTGAAATATAGTCAATAACGAGACTTTCCGCATTGATCTCAACGAACTAGATCAACTTACGCAAATGAGATCTTTGGCGCGGTGAAAATAGCCAAGTTCATCCGTACGCGATTGAGTAAGCGCGCCGTGAGACTCTTCGAAGAGTGATAAGTCAAGAGATGGAGATGTAGCACATGCACTAGGGACCCTAAATCGTTTTTGCTCTTGGTTTTGACAGGTGGGCACACTGTGTTGGTGAATTTGGCGAAGCTATCGCCGGCATGGAGATGAGGGAAGCGGTATAGGAATGCTATACCTGCCGAGTACCATTGTCGAGAAACCAAGCAAAAATTGTAGAGATTTCCCTGCTGTTCTAGGTAGTGCTCTGTATCTTGGTCGATAGCTTGTGCTATGAAGATAAGGACCTCCGTGGGAATATATATCTCACGTGCTGATGGCATGGTGGGCAAAATGGCCCACGGCCATAATCTGGTGGGAAACCGTGAAATCCGATGTGAAGCGGAAGAAAAGTGTTGGAGGACGAACTTTGCGGAGTTGAAGGCGAGATGCTGAAGGCGAGGCTAAAGATGTTGATGAGTGCCTAAGGTGTCAGCTCCCCGTCATAACCGCCGAGGCCATCCTCGACCCCTCGCAAATCAACCACTCCCCTTCACCTACTTCTGTCGCGATGAGGTCGCCAAATTTATGGCAGTCGCTTAGACTGCTGCAGCGCACATCATATTATCGCGACATTCCCCGCCACTCCATCCATACAGCCACTTCTCGGATCCCGAACTTCGCATTTGCCTTCGAGTGAGTGACGTTGATGTATGACTTCAACGCAAAGCTGTTAGCTCTAATCTAACCGATTTAGTATTGACGGTGTCCTCCTGCGATCTTCCAAACCAATACCCGGTGCCGCTGACTCCCTAGCCCTCCTGAAAGACCACGGCATTCCATTCATCCTGCTCACCAATGGAGGCGGGAAACACGAAACCGAGCGCGTCGCAGAGATCAGCAACAAATTGCAGGTGCCATTGGATCCATCTGTCATTGTCCAGAGCCATTCGCCTTTCGCGGAGCTAGTCAAAGGCGCCGATGAGGCGAGTTCGCTAGAAAACAAGTGCATTATGGTGGTCGGGGGCGATGGGGATAATTGCCGACGTGTCGCGGAACAGTATGTTGGCACAGCTTGCCAGGGTTCCCCTTCTGGCATTCGTTGCTAAAGAAAACTACAGGTACGGGTTCAAGAACGTCATTACCCCCGGCGATGTCTTCATGGCCAATCCGTCAATCTGGCCGTTCTCGAAAAACTTCAACAACTACTATGAGACCTTTGCCAGGCCTCTGCCCAAACCTGTTGACCCGACCGACCCAACAAAAGGCCTCAAGGTCGACGCGGTCTTCGTATTCAATGATCCTCGGGACTGGGCCTTGGATACCCAGGTCGTCATGGATCTCCTGCTGTCCTCCCAAGGACACATGGGGACACTATCAGAGAAGAATGGGCGGACTGACCTTCCTAATCACGGGTACCAGCAGGATGGACAGCCCCCTCTGTACTTCTCCAACCCGGATCTGTGGTGGGCCGCCGCCTATCCCTTGCCCCGGCTTGGCCAGGGCGGGTTCCGCGAGGGATTGGAGGGTGTCTGGGCGGCGACGACAGGCGGTCCCAGCAAAGGCATTGAATTGAAGAAAACCGTGATTGGGAAACCCTACCAAGGAACTTACGAGTTTGCAGAGCGACAGCTGCTTCGCAACCGTGCAACCACTTTTGGCGATGCTACAGATCTCCCGCCGTTGCAGAGGGTATATATGGTCGGGGACAACCCAGAGTCAGATATCCGGGGCGCAAATTCCTACCGTAGCGAGGTTGGCAGCAACTGGCACTCAATTTTGGTGCGGACTGGAGTTTATAGCGGCGGGGAGCCAGCTTGGATGCCTCAAACAGTTGCAGATAATGTGCAAAAGGCAGTGGAGTGGGCGTTGAAGTCTTCGAAGTGGCCGGCATAATTACCGCATGTTGGAAAACATACATAAACATGGCGATGGGTGGATGATCTCAGGATGTGCATAGGTACAAGTGATACACCCTCAAATGGCGATTCAATTATGCCTCGGCCCTTTTTGGTTGGTCAAATCTTGAGCATTTTTGATCGGCGAGGCATGAGCCGGAATGCCTGAAATCTGGGGGGTTCAGGGTTCGAATCCAAGTCTGGTCAACTTTCTTTTTCTTTTTATTTTTGTCATGTGACATCCCCTCTTAGGGCTTAGGGCAGCGTCGGCGGGGATGGCTCATCGATTGACTCACTGGCCAAGGGTAGGTTTCCTCATCGCTTTGTTTTGGTCGCGCATATCAAATACAAGAGTGTCTTGAAGGTAGAATTGTGTTCCTTACGGTTTGCTACCTATTTTCTGCTAATAGAATCCACGACAGCACCATGGCGGACTCTGAATTGCCCCACCGGCCCAAGCCCGAGGAAACGAAAGACGCCGCACCCGCGGAGGGCGGAGACAGCAAGAGCGCAAGCAAGAATGCGCTGAAGAAGGCGGCCAAGGATAAGGCCAAAGCAGAGAAGGCGGCGGCGCGGGCGGCACAGGAAAAGGCCCAGGCCGCCGCACAGGATGCCAATGACACGGCCAAGGATCTGTACGGTCCAATCCCCGAATCCGAGGACGTTATTGCCTCGACGCATTTCAAAGAGCTGTCGGACAACCACTACGAGAAGGAGGTGACAGTTGTCGCCCGTGTGGACAATGCGCGCGTGCAGAGCGCCAAGCTGGCGTTCTTGATGCTGCGCCAGCAGGGACAAAAGGTGCAGGCGGTCATTGCGGCTGCTGAGCCCATCTCGCGACAGATGATCAAGTATACTGGTGGGCTCAACGTCAACTCCATCATCCAAGTCACCGGTATCGTCAAGAAGCCCGAAATCCCCATCTCGTCTGCGACACTCAGCCACCTCGAAATCCACATCCGCAAGGTGTATATGATCTCCGAGGCTGCCCAGCAGCTGCCCATGCAGGTCAAGGATGCCGAGCGTCCGCCTCCCGAGACCACGGAGGAGGGTCCTCAGGTCGACGCCGAGGGTGCGCCCATCGTCACGCTGAAGACTCGTCTCGACAATCGGGTCCTCGATCTGCAGACGGAGACCAGCCAGGCTATCACGTGGATCTCCAGCGGTGTCTCGGAGCTGTTTGCCGAATACATGCTGAAGAGTGGCTCGCGGTGGATCTTCACTCCCAAGCTGGTGGGCGCAGCCACCGAAGGCGGCAGCAACGTCTTCGAGGTCAAGTACTTCAAGCGCAACGCCTTCTTGGCCCAGAGCCCGCAGCTCTACAAGCAGATGTGTATCGCTGGTGATATGGACAACGTGTTCGAGATTGCACCCGTGTTCCGCGCCGAGGACAGCAACACCCACCGCCACTTGACCGAGGTATGATGCGCGAGTTGGTTCTTCATATGAATGGGGAACATACTAACCTGCTCGATAGTTCGCCGGTCTCGATTTCGAAAAGACCTTCCGCAGCCACTACCACGAGGTGCTGGAGTTCGCCGAGGACCTTTTGGTATTCATCCTGTCGCAGCTCAAGGAGCGATACGCCCCGCAGATCGCCACGATCCAGAAATCCTACCCCAAGGCCGGCGACTTCAAGCTGCCCAAGGACGGCAAAGCCCTGCGCCTGAACTACATGGACGGAGTGGCGCTGCTGAAGGAGGCGGGCGTGGATGTGTCGGAGCAGGAGCGATTCGAGAACGACTTCTCGACGGCGATGGAGAAGCAGCTGGGCCAGATCATCCGCGACAAGTACGACACCGACTTCTACGTACTGGACAAGTTCCCCATGGCGGTGCGCCCCTTCTACACCAAGGCGGACCCCAAGGACCCGCGATTCTCCAACTCGTATGACTTCTTCATGCGCGGCGAGGAGATTATGTCGGGTGCCCAGCGTATCCACGACATCGCTGAGCTGCAGGCCTCGATGCGGACTAAGGGCCTGAACCCGGACCAGGAAGGCTTCGAAGACTACCTGAACGCTTTCCGTCAGGGCTGTCCGCCGCATGCCGGTGGTGGCTTGGGCTTGAACCGTATCGTCATGTTCTTCCTGGGTCTGCCCAATGTGCGTTTGACGTCGCTCTTCCCCCGAGACCCACAGCGGCTGCGTCCGTGAGCTTGTATTTAGCTTGACTAGAAAAAAAAAGTATACATGCATTGAACGATTGATTGAGCTATAAACGTCCAGAGGTGGCAGCGCACCATAGGACTTGTACTTATTATGTATTGCATCTGGGCAGAAGAGTTATAATGGCCCAGGAGGAAAAATATGATAGGAATTAAGGTGGTATCAGGATTCGAACTCGTGTCATCTAGATCAAACACAGGAGAGCCATGCATTGAACCGAACTTGGAATAGCATCAAAGAAAATAAAATGATTTAAAACAATATCATTTTCTAAAAAATAAGATATAAGATAAAATAAGATAAAATAAGATAAAATAAAAAGAATCAAAATAACAAAAAGTTCACCAGAGGCTTATGAAATAGACCTTTACCAGTAGACCCGTCATTAGGGTAGGACTAATTTCGACCCAGACGGCCAGCCTATTTCGGTCACCCCAGGCACAATCTTTGGCAGGTGACCCGGGCTGACTTCTAGCTAGACTATTCGTCTGGTGTTGATGATAGTGACGCCGTTTGTCCCTCATCTGTTCACTTTGCTAAGAAATCACTTTTTTTTTTGACTCGGTATACTTCGAGATGTCTTGGCATTTAATCTCTTGGTCTGTGCGAGACCCACTAAGCATCTTGTTTATTTTGAAGCGATTCCTGGCTCTGTAGAATGGGTGGGCAAGAGGCATGATTTGTGTGTATGTTAGTATGGGATTGGCCATATATTAGTGAAAAAACCTGATGCTCAAGATTCTCCCTTAGAAGAATTAGGTAGCACCTACAAGCTTGCGCCATACTTCCACTTTTTCAACTCTTATGGCAATGCCTGCTACTATCCATGTAGAAGCCTATTGTCGATACACTTTCTGACTATTTCCTAGAATATTATCCAGAGGGCTAAAAGAAATTTGTACAATATACAGGAATTTCATGACAATTCACTGATCCTGTCCTGCCCATAGTTCTGTCGCGTTCATCGAGCGGAGCTGATAAGATAGCACCCCCAAGCTCCGTCATTTTTTCCCTTTCTGCATCTCCCCCAATCCTCGCCATGGCTGAAAAGAGGCCATCATCCATGCCTGGCTCAGCTGCAAAACGGCCGCGAATCTCCTACGATGACAGCGATGACCAGTCGGAGGTGACATCCTACGAGCGACCTCGCAACGACCCCCTTTACGGGCAGAAGAGCGCATTCCCAGGTCTGGACGATGCAAGCGACGAGCTGTTTTACGGGCCCGCAGAGGATGGGCTGGAGTACCTGCGCATGGTCCGGTAAGTTGAATTGCAGCTTTCGGTCGCACTCTTCTCCTTTTCCCCTTTTGCTAAATGTCGCCGACTTCTCCCCAGCCCTGCTCGCGCGTGTGTGTCGTGACTTCGGCCTGGACCTGACCTTTTGCTGGATTGAAACCATAGATCCGAAGCCAACGCGCTACCTTCACTGTTCGCCGCACCGGTCCCTACCAAGGAGATCGCGACCCCGACCACCGATCCACAGGTAGAGCCGAGTGCAGCTGGCCCGCGCCGGAAACCCTTGACGACGGGGTTCTTCGCAGACGAAGCGTACATCGCCCCGACAGACAAGACCAGCGATTCCGCGACCGCGCATGCCCGCGACGCAACGAAACAACTCTACCCAGATGCACAGTCCTCATACTACAATCTCCTCCACCATCGATTCCTACTCCTCCGCTCTACCCTGCGATGCTCTCCCCCCGCATCCGCCATCGCCGCCCTCGACGACGCCCATCCAATAAGTCTCCCCCGAAACCACGCCGGCGCCCGCAAGGAGTGGCGCCACCTTCTGCTCACCGAGGACCCGCAGATGGTCCAGCTGGCGTGCATGGACCTGGACAGCGTCTTGGGGGTGCTGAAGATCCTGGCGCGGACAATATCGGATAACGTGCGCAGTGGGAGTGCAGCGCGTGTGCGTCGGACGGGCGCCTGGGCGTGGGGCTTGCTGGGCAAGTGCCGCGATGTCGGCGAACTGGCTACCGAGGAGGTTGGCGACATTCGAGATCTGGGGAAACGCGCCCTGACGATCTCGCAGAAGATGCGCGAGGCGGAATCTACTCGTGCGGCGGAGATGGAGGCGGAATTGTCTGATTCGGATCCAGGAGAAAGTACCCAAGCGGCTGGTGTTGGCCAGGCAGAGGGGGATATTGAGTCGGTAGAACCCCTGCAACCTGAGGAACCGGGCTCGGAGATGCCCGATGCGGCGCTGAATCAGCCTGCTGAGCTTGAGGCTGCGAAGGCACGATTGCAGGCGCAGCTGCAGGACAGCGCTGATCCGGATGTGGCCGATCCCGGGGATGGGCATGAAGACGAGGACGAGAGTGAGGACACGGCGCAGCAGAGTCGGGCCATGCTGGATATGATTGTCACAGTGGCGGGCGAGTTCTATGGGCAGCGGGATCTGCTGGATGCGCGCGAGGCATGGCTGTAGAATATCTATTGCTAATCATGAAATCCCACTCCCATCTAAGATGCATACCTGCAACCTTGGTTTTCTATACCTTGTCTCGACATGGATCTATTGTACCTTGGTAGACTCCCAAAGGCGGGTAGCGCATGTCTGGAGTAGCTAGAATCAAGAGAAAAAGGCGATTAAAATTGGCCCATGGTGTTCCTGGATAATCGTTACACTACAAACTGAGGATACCACGGATCCTCAACCTCACCCTTCTCAAAAGCATAGTTAACAATAAAACAGCCAATGCCCGCTACGCTCGCCGATAGTCGTAGGCGGTTATCGTAGGGATTGCCGAACTCGATGTCCAGACTAAATGGTTTGAACGTAAACTCCTTCAGGGATGGAAGCCCCAGGAGGTAGTCGATCATTTTTTCTGTCATCTCGGGGATAGTCCAGACATAGTCTTCGAAGGCGGCCATGTCGTCTCGGATACACAGCGTCTCGAGCGTATTGGGGACAACTGTTTGGATAGGGGGTGCTTGGTCGGGGAACCAGCCCTGTAGAAGGACGAATGGGAATTCCAGGTTTCTGTTTAATAGAAAAACAACTGGAGTTAGTAAAGAGCCATCAGATGGGATGGTATATAGGATGAGTTTTCAAGAGGGTGGGTATATCTCACTTGAGGTTAAACTCTTTCAATGACTTGACTCGTCCGATGATGCCATAGTCTCCTCCCTGGTATGCCTCAATAGCCATATTCCCCGAGATCCAGAACTCAATAGCGATTCTCAGGTTCTCGAGCGATGGCTTAACCTTCTCCAGAGCAGACTGCAGCCTTGCACAGTCGCAGGATTCCCTTGTGTTAGCATCGTAGGCTAAGCGACAGTCGAGAGTCTTGAGATTTGGCGTTGCTGCCAGGATATGGAAGAGATGGGAATCTGTCACAAAGCCCTCGTCAAGAACCAGGGTAGTCAATGTGAGTGCAACGGGCTGGGTTCCTGGCCAAACGTTCGGGGCGGTTGTTTGGACGCAGGTGATCTTGAGAAACTGGATGACAGGGATCTCAAAGAGATGTGCCACATCATCAGAGAAAGAGAGACTGCATGTCTCTTCCCATGCTTCATTGGCTCCCACAGACACCCGCTTCAATGTAGCTGGCCGTTGTGTTGAGCGCAGTATGGCTCGGACGAAGGTCCGGTCCTGGCGAGTAAGACGGAGGTCCAACTCACTGCAGTGATGGAAGCAAGATAGAAGAAGGGCGACAATGGCATCGACTGAGCCCCGTTTTAATTTTTGGTGTAGGTCTTCTTTGGGGGCGACATTGGCGGTTTGGATCCAGTTGTCTATCAAACCGATTTCATGGCTCGTGAATCTTTGTTGGAATGAATCTTCATCCCACAAGGGCTGGCCATTGGAAGGTTGTCTCTTGTGTTGGTGGAATTGGAAGTATTTGATAGCGCCTGCACGCTCCGGACGACTGGCAATACTGCGGAGAAACAAATACAGGCGTGAGATCTGGTCTGGGATTCCCCCATCTTTCCGTTCGACGAAGCTGATCTTCTCGTAAAGATGGGGCTCTGCCAATATGGAGAATCGCCTGCAAGTCCCACGAAGCGAGGCTAGGGAGGCCGACGGAAGATGCTGGACGATGCGGTCCCACAACTCGTCTGGCAGGTAGACGGGCATAGTCCAAAGATAGAATAGAAATGTAACAGTAAAAAAAGAAAAGAAAAAAAGAAAGGGTGAAAACGGAAGACCGAGATCAGGGTCTGATCCGGGACTTGGTGATGGGAGACCTAACTTGGACTTGGCATCGCCAAACGAGATCGAAGTGGTTCTCTTGCGAGGTCCAAGGGGTGTATTTAACCCAAAGTAGTCATTCCCTGCGCTGAGATCGGCGGCTTGGCCGCTAATCTCGCTTGGCCCCGAGGAACTCGCATGGACCGTGCTATTCTTAGATTCCTAGATTGCACATAGTACGCCTGATCTCTTGGTATAGGCGATTTGTCTCCCACACAACCCCCAGGATCATTTCGCGGCATCCAATGGATTCGCGGTCAAAGCGCCCATGCCGTGATTTACGGCGAGATCCAAGGCCAATTCTATTTTGAAGATCTCGAATATCTGGAGTCTGGGCATGGAGTATATATAGTTGCTGGTGGAACTGGGAAAAGGATGGTCTCTTTTTTTCTGAATAGAGCTCTCCTTTCCTTCCAATCCAGCAGGCTCATTGAGCCGATCCGATTCTTCCTATTTTCAGTATGTTCCCAGACCAGATGGGTATGAACCCTAACTGACTCGTTAGTAGCAACTGGCCAAGTCTTTCTTCCAACCTATACGGACCTCTATCTTGTCCTAGGTCGCAGCCATGGTCCCCAATCTCAAGTCATTTGCCTCGCTATTCCTGTTGCTATGCATCTGCATCCAGGTATTGGCAATTGAGAGCCTCGGTCTGACCCGAGACAAGCTCGACGAAGAGAACAAGGGCATCAGCTACAGCTCCATCATCGAATTCGAAGAGGACACCAAAAGTTTCGAAAACAAGACAATCAATGGCATTTGCAAGGACGCCTACGACCAAATGTTCGAAAAGGCCAATAGTGACGGAATCGGCAAAGACAAGCGGCCCGGCGTGATGACTGCCCTGGCCATTGGAAAGAGGATCTACCTTGCTTCGTCGATCAAGAAGGACAAGGGGTATTGGTACAAGTATGATGATACATGGGCGAATGCACCGCAGCCGTTGATCGACGGCCTCGAGGAGTGCCAGCGGGAGGAGGGCGGCCAGCGACACCGAACGGAGGCTTCTTGTGGAGAGCCGAATACTATCGGACTCTTCTATGACTATAACAAGGACACCGCAGACGTGACCAAGGAGGGCGGAAGGATCACCACCTGGGGCCGAAAGCCGCCGGGATGGGATAACATCTATCGAGACCCATGCACGGAGGAGAATAAATGGGGGTGTAGGAAATTGACAACCCACTTCAATCTCGAGGTGGTGTCTAAGACCGACCCCGAGGACGTGAAGAAGAAGTTCAGTGTCCTTGCAAACCCCCGGCGAAAGTGTTGATGTATATAATGTTGGATCTGGGATGGGACTTGGGTCATGTTTAGAGCAAATCATCTCCATGTTGATGACTCACGATCAAACACGGATAGAGGAAATAAGTCCTGACTATCGGAATTCGTGGATATTCGTGGATTGTATGTCATGGGAAGTCCCAAGGGCACGCGGGTAGACCCACCGTCCCCTGGAGCTGTCTGCCTGCGGATCTTGCGTCATGCCCATCTTGACTCTCATCTTCACCGTCACTTTCGCCTTGACCTTGTAGTCTTCGATGCGGGAATCATGGCACCGACCGTTGAAATCGCCATTCCATCTACCTCACTCTCACCTACCTCACCCCCACACACCGTCTACCACATTACCCTCCGGCTGCCGCTGCGCTCCTTCACCGTCTCCAAGCGCTACTCTGACTTCTCCGCCTTCCACACGACACTGACCAGCCAAACCAACGCACCCCCACCGGTCCCCCTTCCACCAAAATCCTGGTTCGCCAAAACCGTTTCCAACGAGCGATTCCGCGAAGAGCGGCGCCGCGGTCTAGAGCAGTACCTGCGCGCGATCAACGACGCCAGCGACGGCCGCTGGCGCACCTCGTCCGCCTGGCGCGCATTCCTGAACCTCCCGACGGCAGCGGTCTCAGGCTCGGCTTCCTCCAACGGCACAGCCAACACCAACACCACCTCCGCCCGCCTCCACGCCGCCATCACCGACCCAGGCAACGCCTCCAACGCGCCCATCTCCGACCCCACGCTATGGCTCGACCACTACCGCGACATGAAGGCGCACCTCCACGACGCGCGCCTGCAGCTCTCGCGTCGCGACCAAGAAACAACGCCACAGAAACAGCATGAGAGCTCCGCGCAGGCAAAGAGCTGTCTCGTGCGCGCGGGGACCATGATCGCCGCCCTGGACGACGGCCTGAAGAATCTCGGGCGCGGGGACTCAAATTCTGCGTCTGCGCAATCCTTGTCGACGCTGGGCGATGGCGAGCTCCGTCGCCGGAAGGATCTGCTCATCAATGCCCGCAAGGAAAAGGATGGTCTGGAGGACCTGTTGCATGCTATGGCTGCCAAGACCCGGCTTGACCATGCCGTGGCCTCTATCCAGGATAAAGAGGCTCTGCTTCGGCCTGGGCTTGGGAATGGGAATGGCGATGCTGCTAGTGGTGGACGGAGAACCCCTGCGCGCTCTGGTAGAGTCCTCGGCAAGGAAACGGAACGCACGCGCGAGCTTGATAATGAGGGCGTGCTTCAGCTGCAGCGCCAGACTATGCAGGATCAGGATATGAGCGTTGACGAACTTATGAAGATTATTACTCGCCAGAAGGAATTGGGTACGGCCATCAACGAGGAGTTGGAGGTGCAGAATGAGTTGCTGAAGCTGGCCGATGAAGATACGGATCGGTATGTATTCTATATTTTTCTTCTGCCCCTTCACTCTATTTTCTTATTATATCCGTCTTGGTCGGCTGCTAACTTTCCATTTAGGTTGAAAGCAAAGCTCGATGTTGGGAAGAAGAGGGTCAATAAGATCTCTTGATTTGTTTATGCGTCGCATATTTCTTTCCCTCTTTTGCCTACGAGGCTGCTTTATAGACCGGGCTTTTGTTCTATTCCCATTTTCATTTCAGCAGTTGAGTTGGCATGCAATTTTGGAGTTATGGGTTTATTGCACATCAGCGATAGTCAGAAGAGTCAGAGACTCGTGCTCTCAATCAACAATGATCTCGTTCCAGATCGACAAAGCCACTCATATCGTGAACCACAAAGCAACTTTCCTCATCCGAATCGATTCCTAATAAGGCCGAAGCACACAGTGACGGCGTACCTCCAGCCATTCAGTGAGCAGCCAAGAACTTTAAAGATCCAGAAGTTAGCACCAAACCCACAATTCAAAAACCCCAAACTAATAAAACATAACCAACGCACCTCTTTCGCTTCATCCTCCGGAACCTCAGACTGCTCCGACACCCCCCGATCAATAAGACCGAGCCGATTTTTCCGCACAAGCCACCACAACTCGCGCCGATCGCCGCCGAACTCCTCACGCAAGATCTTATCTTTCAAGCGCCGCAGCAAATCATTATACGACGCAGGCTCCTCATAATCAACGAGCTCCTCGCGTATCGTGCCCAGCGCCTCAATGACGCGGTCGTAGTTGGCGTCGCCGAGACTATGCCGGATCTGCGACTCGACAATCCCCGCCATCTGCTGCACGGCGTCGTGGATCGTGTCGACGCTCTCGGCGTGCGAGAGCATCTGCTTGAATTCGGGGATGGCGTTTTCGGCGGAGATCTTGGCGCGCTTGGGTTCTTGGGTGAGGAGGGCGTCGACGTCCAGACCTGAGAGTGGTTTTTCGGGTTCGCGTTGGCGTTTGCGGCCTTTGGCCTTTGGGGGGACTGGAATCCGAGTAAGATGTTAGTTAGTTGGTCTGGGAGGCTTTAAGGGTTGTTCCAACATAGAATTGGTTTACCTTTCTTGACCTCGGCTGTGGAGATCAGTGCATCCAAGTGTTGCTGAGCTTTTTTGACTACCTCCGCTGAGGGATGGGCGAATTTTGTGAGTCGTTCTGATGGCTCGAGAACTGGTTCGTTGGGATAAACGGCGCGGTAACGCACGGCTGACTCGATCCGGTGCAGCAGTGGAGAGAAAGACTCCTCAATTGGAAGCCCAGAAACGAGCTCTCTGGTTTGTTAAATCAGCCTTGATCCCCGTATAAATAGTCAACGTGTTCCCTTACCCGTCCTCGTCCTTGTATTCCAGCTCCATGCTGTCAACGTATTTATTCATTGAGTCCTGCAAGCTGTCACTTGGGAGATTGCGGTGTTCAGTAACCACCTTGCCGGAGATTGTTACCACCTTGTCCAAGGGCGGGAACCGATATGACCGTACATCCTCGGCATAAGGAAGTTGAACTTCGACCAGACATTCGTAGTCGGGCTCAATGGAAGGAGCCAGCAGCACGATTAGCGGGGGCTTGGCTTCTTTAATCACTAATCGAGCGACCGCATAGGACTCCAATTCAAATAAAGCGTGGATGAAAGAGGACAAGGCCAGCGAGGCCTTGTCGTTGGCGCGTTGTGGGATAATCAGATTGGTGTTGGACATGTGCAGGTATCGATCATACTGGTCAACAGGATTAGCGGTGCTATCAACAGACGGCCAGACTGGGTATCCAACGCACTTTGTCACTCCGCACAAACCCAACGAGTTCTAGACCCGCAAATGTCTCCAGGGTGGTGATGTTTTCATCAGTCTGACTGATGTGCACTGCTGTCCGTCCGTACTCATACCCTTTCGCGAGGTCATCTCGTTCAACATCTACCTTGCCTCCTGGTGCAGACTCGTCCTTGACCTGATAAGTTCGCGATGTTCGTACGACGGTAAGAGTGTCGCCTTCGCCAGGTGCTTGAGACTCTCCCGGTGCCGTCACCGTCGCTGAAGTCCCAGAATCTTCTTGTCCCGGTGCAGTGTCGGAGCGCAGGACGAACGAGCTTGCTGACGGCGGCTTGGCAACGTAGGTTCGGAAGTATCGTTCGACCGGTATGCGGAGGGCTGTTTCATACTCATTTGGATTACCGAGTTGAAGAAATCCTTTGAAAGATGGCTGGCTCTTGGTCATTTTGATACGAGGAATATTCAGCTCTGCAACGGCTTGCTCCAGGGTTCCGTAGACACCATCGCACCCCTCAACAAAGTCACGGAGAAGGGTTTCGTTGCTAGCCTGTAGTCGCAGCATCAATATTGTGACGAGCAAAACAGCATGGCATTTGAATCACCTTGATGGGATCTTTGTCCTCCTCTTTCACTCCGTACTCGGGGTCGTCGAAATCAGCTCCGCTGTAGACAATCAGCATATTCCCGGGGAATGGATGCGCCCACGAGGGACGTACATAACCACCAGCTCAATGTTGTCTTCCTTGAGCTTTTCCTGGATCTGGTCGAGGCCTTCGTTGTTCGCCAGCCCAGTGCCATTAGTCACCAATATGATCTTGCGCTTGTATTTGAGTTTCTTGCAGTAGGTGATGATCATCTGAATAGCAATGACAATAGACGAGATGACTAGTTCACCGTTAGAGTTAAAGTCATGGTAAGGGAATATGTCTCATACCGTCGCCTCTATTCGTCTGGCTGGGTTTGATTGATTCTCGCAACTTTCGAATATCCGGCATGAGCATCCTGGACTAGTATCAGACCGGCAATCCACTCCCAATAATGGATGTAGATGTAGCGCATACTGTCCAATCTCAAAAAGAACCGAGATGTTCGAAAAGTTGAGGTCACTCTCGAGCTCATTCGATGTACCTGGCATGTCTCCACGTCAGACTACACGCGTAGTACGCGACCATTGCGGTTCCTACCATCGGTGCGGAGTCCCACCACGCCCACAGTGGCAGTTTTCCGTCCCGTTGCAACCTGATTCTCATCATTATTAGCTCTCGCGAATAGCTCGTCGCTTGCAAGGCCACATACTGTTGTGGTGATTCGGTCCCAGACATACTGCATGGCCCACTGAAGATCCGTGATTGAGCGGCCATTCCGGCACTCACCCATGGATCTTGCCACATCCACAATGTAAACAGTCGCCTCCTTTTCAGCCATAGCGAGGTTTCCGTGGGGTTTGAACAAGACGAGGTCGAAGTTGGCACCGTCCGACAGGCAGACGCGTGATATTGCCATTTTTGGTTAGTGCCCAAACGCGCCGGCACATGACATCATGGGTGACTTAACGGGAAGGTGCGTGTGCATACATGCTGGAGTGGAAGGAGCAACTGGCAATAGTACCATTGTATATGACATAGACCGTGGCAATACCACCCTCTCCACTCCATTTCAGGCCAACTTGGGCTCGATCACACAACTCCACCTCCACACTATTTTTTTAAGAGGGTAGCCACCATGACCGATCCTCGCCCCTATCATATCCTGAGGTGTGTTGCCAATTATACCTGCATCCGGCCTTATGGTCTTATACCACCGGGATCACTAACCCTTCGGTAGCTATGGCACCCTGCTGGGTACGCAGGTCTTTCAAGTAAGTGTTAAGTCTCCTTCTAGCCCAGGTTTGCCGGGAATAATATCGGAATCAATGGTGTCTGACTCAACTGTAGTCCTTTGTCGGGGGCATAATCGCTTTCCGCGCCCTGCCGCGGCCCCAGTTTGCCAGTCTGCAGACCGCCATCTTCCCCATCTACTTCTCGATGCAGACCGCGCTACCCGTGGTAGTCGGACTGACCGCCAGCAGAGGCGGACAGGCACTGGGGCTGTCGGGTTTAACAGCACCTGAGAACTGCTGCAGCACCTTGTTGCCCATGGCCACGGTGGCGGTGACCGGGCTGGTCAACTTGTTTGTGCTGCGTCCCTTGACGACTAACGTCATGCGCGAGCGCAAGCATCAAGGTATGTTTCTGTTCTTCTTAGTCCTCTCTTGATAAGCATAAATATCCTGCTTCATTATCATCGGGTTCGATGTGTACAAGACAAGTGCCAGAGCCTGACTGCTACAGAAACCCGCGATGGGAAGAAGAGCTATGATGCTGGGCCGCACTCGAAGGAGATGCTGGCTCTGAACAAGAAGTTCGGGCGCGTGCATGGCATCTCCAGTCTGGTCAACATGGTCAGCCTGATCGCTACGGTCTACTATGGGGCCGTTCTGAGCAAGAGACTCCAGTGAACAGTACCCAGAGGGTGGGTATTGGCACGAATTTGGGTATCTAGGGGTATTGGCAGTTAGCATACGTACATCTTGTTCTCCCTCACAAATTGAAATATTTGGTGTATTCTGCGTTGGCTTTGACTATAGCAAGTCCGATGATATAAGAGATATTGCATTCGTTGGTACAGCTACTTGGTAGATATATCTAACTAATATCGGTTGAAGATTATATCAGAAGATCTTGCTATGCAAAATCGCAGTGTCATCAACGATTCTTCCCGCCACTCAAACCAGAGCCACTAGAAGATCCAACAATAACAAAAGGCAGTGGGGTATACCCGGCCCTTCAGCCCGTACTAAGCAACTAAATCCACTTCTTTGGAAAGGAAAGGCATGAAAAAGATCAAGGGATCAAAACAAGACTAGGGAAAACAATACTATCAGGACATAGCCAGTAGCTACCGGGAAGAAATATAGAAAGGGAGTCTACTTCTCCGCTGCATCGCCAACTTCAGCAAGACGTTCTGCGCCTTTGTAAAAGTTTGGAAGAGGCTCCAGTTTCTGGCGAAGAATCCAGACGCGGAAGTGCCAGATGGCGTTTCTGATCTGATACGCAGCATGCTTCCGTGTGGACACGGAAAAGACTTGGTCGAGTTCCTCCAGAGTCAGGGCTATAGAAAGTGGAGTTACTATATTAGCAATGACAGACTAGGATAGCGAGGTTTTCGTAAAGGGCAAAGATTTACCTTTCGTCTCCGGCACGAACAAAAGTACCATAATCCAACCCATCAGACACCAAGCTGCATACCAACTAAAAGCACCCTGCGGCTTAAACGCACGGACGAGGTGGGTCCAAGTAAACGACAAGAGGAAATTAAAGCACCAGCATGTCGCAGTAGCCCAGGACATGCCGACCTCCCGCACGTGCAGTGGAAAGGCTTCGGCGGAGTATGTAAAGGGGACGGGGCCTTCACCAGGTGAGTAGAACACCTCGAACAAATACATGCCCGTGGTGACCATGGCGACTCGCTTTTTGGTATCGTCTATCCAGAAGGAGAAGCCGGCCCAGAACAGCGTGAGGGACAGTAGCGGGAACGTCGACAGTAACAGGTTGCGCCGCCCCCAGGTGTCGATTGTGAAAAATGCAGGCAGTGCGAACACCCAGTTGAGAATACCTGTTCCCATCGAGGCCAAAAGTGCATTCTTCAGCCCGTATCCGGACTGCTCGAAGATGGTGGTTGAGTAATATGCAATGACATTCACGCCACAGAACTGCTGCATGAACATTACGATCCAGGTTGCCAGAGTAGCACGACGGTTGCGAGGAACTGTAAAGAGTTCGAGGAGCATGGTGAAGAAGTTCTTGCCGGTGTTGACCTTGCGCTCCAGTTCCACGCCCACGTAGGCGTAGTACAGGTCTCTGGCAGCTTGGAGCTCGGTAGGCCGCAGGATCTTGAAGTTGGTATAGGCCTTTTTGATCTTATTGTGCTGGATCAGCCATCGTGGAGACTCGGGACAGATATACACCTGTGCACAGACGACCAGAGGGAGGACGACGGTAGAGCCCAGCATGAGGCGCCAGCTCAGGTTCGGGGGCAGGTCCATGAAGGCCACTCCCATGATGTTGCCCAGCATAATACCAAAGGCGGTCCATGTCTGCCACATCATCACGAGGGCACCCCGGATTGGTGCAGGAGAGCATTCGGCGGCATATACGGGGACTGTGGAGGATTTGGTTCCAATTCCTAGTCCGAGCACGAAGCGCGCGATGAAGAGGTTGACCCATGAGTTGCAAACACCTTCCCACACCGAGGCAACTGCTGCAATAAAACAGGAAATGAAAATTGTGCCGCGGCGGGCAAAGTATCGGTTCAAAGGCTCGGTCAGCCAGCAGCCGATTAAGGCACAGCACAAGTATGGCGCACCGACAACAAGGCCAATGATGTTGTCCGAGGTGATATTGAGTTGCTAGTAATTGGAATTTTAGTATCATTGATATAACGTCCCAGGAGAAAAAGAACTCACTTTTAGATAAATAGCCTGGGCCCCGTTGTTGACGGTTTCATCCATGCCCTGGACGGCGGCGGCAAGAGAGCACATTGCTATGTCGATGTGAGACGTTACGATAAGCCACCAACACATTTGTTCCATACTTACCCGCCAAAAAATACAACTGCCAGGGCTGTGACCATCGATGGGTATGCTCGCGCATCACAGCCTCCCGTTCATCCTCAGTCAACTCGGGAAGACTCGTTGCAGAGGCAGGATCCTGCGAGATTAGAGCACCCTTCTTGAAGATCTCAACATCGTCCATCAGACCAAACTTGGTACAGAACTCTTCGACATCAGCAAAAAGCTGCGCGCGAGGAATTCCAGCCAGAGGGTTTTCAAAGATCGCACTCAAGTTGCCTGCTTCACGGCCCTCGGGGTCAGGAAGATCGGTCGGCTTCTTCTCGGTATGGGCGTAGCTGGGTGGGCTCTCCTCTTTGCCCACCATGTTCTCCATTCCCGGATCCATGATCTCTGCCTCCTTCATATTGGACTCGAATTTCGATTTTAATGCAGTGGGTGAGGATGAGGACAGCAAAGATGAGATAGAACCAGGCGATGATTCCCGCGTTGAATCTATTTCCCTCGAAATGAGCTGATTCGCAAAACTGCTTACACCAGTCTCAGAAGAATTGCGGAGTGGGGGAGGACAACCAGTGGGATGTCTGAGTCCTTTTATGTGTGCGAAGCCATTTTTTTGTCTTTGTTTCCCCGGACTCGACAACCACTCCCCAGCCTGCCATCTTACGTGGTATGAAGCTAACTTTGACCCAGGCAATGGCCATGTCATATAGGCCGCCCATGTAACATGGAGAACGACCATACTCTATTCAGACATCAAGGGCGTCTCCTCGCCATCGGAGTCACGAGGCAGCTATCGAGCCACTGGGAGACAGCCGAACGAGCCGGAGTGACATAGCAGAGCCGTGGACAGGCCGGATGGGGGGCGTGCTGCCCTGTCATCGGGCATTTGCCCAACGCGGAGATGCACCCCACGGGGGTGGGTCAAGTCTGGAGAGAGAGGGGTGGAGTCCATCGCAAGGGTGGACCACCACGCGAGATGAACACCAATGACATCGAGAGTCTCGATGGAAAACAGGACCCGGATCACCGGTGGCCAGGGAGTCTTGCAGTTCTGTCCAGTTGAGCTAAGCAAACCCAAGAAATACGGAGCATCCAGGAAATGATCGACCTTGGATCGGCCCATCACGCGTGGGGAAGAAGGTCCGGTTACATCACCCTTTTTTTTTTTCAAGCGGCTTTTATGGCGGACTCGCCTTTCATCCATGGGCTGAGGGGATTAGGTTCCTTTTTGCATGACACTCGTGGACTTGCGCCGCTGACGAAGGATGCTGAAACTTGTCTAAGCGTACGTCCAGGGGCCGGCTGAGAACGGATCCAGCGAGGAGCCAGCAGCGTCAAGTGGCTTGCGGGATGCCCCGCCAAACTGACGCCTCCCGATTTCCCGAAAGGAATTATTCAGGTTTATTTGAACTGCTCTATGTGAGATTGTCTGCGATATTGAGGCTGCAAATCGGTTGAGTCGACCTTTCAGATGCATTTGTACATGACTTGTCTACACACTTCACGAATAGAACACCGGAATACAGGAAACCCTAGCAGATTTCAGGGAATTCCCCGTTCCATATCGACGGTACATTGCCTTTTTCCCGCACTTATGACGTTTCATCATACAGCCAGTTTGCCACGTTCTCAGCCACCCAACCTTGACGAATTTTTGGGTCTTGACCGATATTGACGGCTGCAATGCTAGCAGCAACTGCGGTTGAGATCGAAGTGCCCGAGGCCTTTTGGAATTGGTGAGATCCACCCTTGCCTGCACAGCGCATGGATCCGGCTTGTTCGACTCGTCCCGGGGCATACAATTTCACCAGCGGCCTTCCTTGCGACGACTTCTATTTTTGTCCTTGAATATTCACGGAACCCACGGGGATCACACTCTTGAATTCTTTGGCGAAGGAGCTGGATACTCATCGACTTCGGCGCGTCCTTCAGTCTCCCCATCGTTCCCAGCTGCCGCGAACATAGTCGCGTCGAGCTCGTCGAGCTGGCGAATTAGTTCGCGCCATTTCGCCAGAAACACTTTTTCTTTCTTTTCATCAACCATTTGGCCGTACTCATAACGACCACCGGCGGGAGGGAATTTTTATGCTGCTGTCGTTTTTTGATGCGCTCAATTATTGCTGTCAAGCCCCCGAGACACATCGACATGGCCTCCCTCCTTCCGAATATTTCAGAACTCTCCCTAATGCTTACTTCCCACGGTACCATGATGAGGTTGGCACTTTTCGCGCTCCCATACAGGGTGCCGATGACCTTGTCCGCCATACAAGTTCCATGTCCAATCTTGTCTTCAGAGGGCCCTATGCAATTGAAGACCTTCCCGTACCGGCTGGCCTGGGGATACAGTGTCTCGATATTGCCCTTACGGGGAAACTCCTTGCATTCGTTTGGGTCGGGGTTGGAGAATTCGACGTGGCCTTGATTGATCCCAGAATCGTGCACATATACATCCACGCCTTTGCCAGCCGTACTTTCGAAAGATGGAACCCTTACATTCGGTGAGACTCACCCCTTCCGGTTGTGAGAGAAACACCATCTCGGGAAAATGGGCCGGTTTTGGGTCTTTGCCAAATCCATCGTAGTATTGATCGCGCGCCTGAATCGTCGAGTTATCGGGGGTATAGTCGTCGAGGTCAAGTTCGCCTTCATCCAACTCGATAGAGTCGATCTAGAAAGAAATCAAAACCCTCGATATTAGTACTCGGTTGCTCTTTGAAAGAGAAATCAGTAAACTAAGAGTAGCTAACCACTTCTGTGTTCCACTTGCTCACTTGAGACTTGGTGAGGATTGCCGAGAGAGCAAAGATTTCCTTGTTCAACACCACTGCCTCCGTGGAATTCTCGGGGAGATTCTTGTTTTCAAGTCATTGGCGTAATCGGCTTTCTGAGAAGACTTGACATTATCATTATAAAAAGATCATGTACAAGTCTCCGACCGAGGCGGGAGCAGGGCTGCCGGCGGCCAGACACGCGCCATACAATGCAAGAAAAAAGGGCAAGAAGCAGACGATGCATAATTTTTGAGACGATTATTAGGACCAGCCACTGCACCCATGAAAGCGACGAGACAGTTCTCCTTTCATTTTATACCATCCATTGCTATTTAGCTATTTACTAGACGGCTCAAGAGCAGGCCAAACGAGTCATTCTCTAGTATCCTTACTATATTACCCTTCCAAAGAACTGCAGCCCTCAGCGGGACATGAAGGGTCCAATACTACGGAAAGGAGTGAGAGAGATCCTGGCTCAATCCTGGGAATACATGGGCCCCCACCTCCTCTGACTGTCTTGAATATGAGATAGCTCGATGTAGTGTGAAATACAAAAAGCAGATTTCTGACCAAAGAACCACGAACTATAGATTGGATAGTAACGATTCTGGAAAGAATTGCAAAGCATAGCCTGAATTCTGAAGAAAGAGAGTATATAGAGTTTTGATAAATTAGCAGCAGAAATCAAAGTAGGATAACCTTATTATTAGGGTTCATTTATTTATGACACATTTTGCTGATCTTGCTGACCATGCAGCAGCACCTTTATTGACTCAAAGGATGTGTTTATATCGACTTGAGGAATCAGTAGTTATGCGCGCAAGATTATAAGTTAATAACCAGTTGCATAAACCCATTATCCAGAGTATCTACATCAGCCGCTAAATTAACCCTTCCGGAGACTTCGACCGTCGATAGAAAACCTGAATGATTGGCGCGTAAGCTGCTGTGATAGGCGTAGTGGTAGTATTGGCCAGACAATCTCCATGACTCGGGGAGTGAATCCTTTAGGGCTGACTCGCAGTGTAACGATGCATGGTGAATGGACGAGGGAGGAATGGCTTTAAAGGCTGATAGAAGTCTAATTTCTAAATTAACCAGCGAGTGAGTTTTATATTGGGATATTATATTGCGTGTTGGGAAGGAAACAGCCCAAAAGAAACCCCTTCGATGGCGCAGGACATGCCACTAAAATAGAAGTTAGGAGGATCAAATATGAATTGTCTAAGAAAAAAGAAAGGAAGTACCTATACTACGTGCCCCAAATTCGACGAGCCGTGGTTTTCACCAACTCTCATGTGCGATGCCTGCCCAGGGACCAGATTAAATTATGCTTCTAGCCAAAACCCACGGGTCCTGGAGCAACCTCCAAGCAAAGCTGGTCTTGTTTTCTTCCAGATACTCCCGCCAGCTGGTGCTTTGGAATCCCGCCTCCGCCAGCAGATCATGACTCTCCTTCAGACTCTGGCCATTATAGTACCCAGGGTCTGCAATGAAGAGACGGTTCTCGAGCATTTCCATCCCCATAGCGCCCGGAATGAAGCTCTTAAGGTGTCAGAATCGGGCCGCACAAATCTAGCTTGTTTCCCAGTGACCTCAAATCCCGCAAGAATCCGCTGCGGAGTATCATAATCAGCTGGAGCTAGGATCCGGCCCCCCAGAACTCTCGACCGGAGCTTGACGCTGCAACGTATTTTTCCTGTGGCCCACCCAAACCCATGGATCCATTCCAATAACCCAGGCACTGTCTCCTTACCCATATCAAGCGATATATCTACAAGGGGAAATTCGGTGTCATCGCCCACTGGATACGCCAGTGTGTAAATACCGCCGTCGCCCTTGCGCAAAAGTCCAACCGCAGCATAGTTGGTCATGAAATACCCCGGCAACACAAATGTGACCGGCGCCCCCAGATCTCGGATATATAGCTCGACCTTGGCTTTCTGGTCGAAGTGCGAAACAGTGATTAGCTTGGACATTTCGAAATTCAATTGGTATTCAATGGTTAGATCTTAATTCCAACAAAAGGAATGATCGAAATAACAAGGGACCCTATACTTATATTGATTCTAGGACCAGCTGCGTGGCACATGGAATTATGAATGCACCTCGGTATTGTCTCTCGCATTCCGAAATCCTCCTTCTGACAAACCCCTGCCTCTTCATTTTCGACAAGAGATTCTATCGAAATCGACTGAAATAGAGGCAATATCTAGGGTTCAGACCCACAGTGGATACACCGACCCACCCGCTGATTAACGTTAGTCGGTTTCGGCTTCTATTTCAAGCCCGAGAAGAGAGCATGTCACTTCGACTACTTAAACATCGGCATGATTTTAGCCCCGGAGAGTTACGACTAGGACTGTTCGAGAGCCGATTATATTGTGGAGCAGCAGCTCAATCGACATGGACCAACCGGCAGGCCCAGGGAGAGAGCCCGGCCCCAGTGCACGCAGCTGTCATACATGCAACCGGAAGAAAATCCGGTGTAGCAAAACCCAGCCGTGCGAGGCTTGCCTCAAGCTGGGAGTGGAGTGCGTCTTCCCCGGCCCGGGTCGTGCCCCAAGACGAAGGAAGCGCCCGCTGAAGGCCGAGCTAGTGAGCCGATTGAAACATCTCGAGGAAGAAATCCAAGACCTCGGTGACCGATCTCACGCTACTGAATTACCGAGTCGAGAGACCGGAGAACCCGTTGCTTCCCATGTACCGGAAAATGACGAGGTCGCCAACCTTGACCTTCCTCCGGTCCCAGAGAGGCATACACACAGCGGGCGTGGGAGGTTGATTATCGGTCGAAGGTCCAGTCGATATGTCACGCACGAGGCCCTGGTCAGCCTCGGCGATCAAGTCAAAGAACTCCAGGATCTGTTAGACACAGAACATCCAGGAGAACGCGCACAAGAGGAGTCGGAGCCTGAGTATTTGGAGAGCGGCAATTTCTTTCTTTTTGGATACTCGTCAGGTCTGCACTCCCTGGAAGATTATCATCCCAGCCGAATCAATAGCGAGCTGTTGTGGACCGCCTACGAAGAGAATGTGGCGCCCATGGCCATGCTCTTCCACAAACCCACACTACGCAAGCTGATCTGCAAAGCCTCGACCAACGCCGGGCATCTCGATAAGAAATCCGAGGCGCTCGTCTTTGCAGTGTACTTAGCAGCTGTCACCAGCATGAAACCACAGCAGTGCCAGGACCACTTCGGAGAAGATCATTCGACCATCGTCCAGCGCTTTCGCTTCGCTACCCAGCAAGCTTTGACGCGCGCAGGCTTCCTGCAAACCCGAGACTTTACCGTTCTCCAAGCTGCAGTTCTTTTCTTGATCGTTCTCCGCTCACCAGGAGACTTGGAGTTTGTCTGGACGATGACCGCTGCTGTGCACCGGCTAGCCCAGGGCCTGGGACTGCATCGCGACGGGACAAATTTCGGGCTCAGTCCCTTCGACACTGAAATGCGCCGGCGGTTGTGGTGGTATATTGTCATTCTCGATTTTCAAACATCCGAATACCAAGCTATCAACAGCCAGATCCAGGAGAAAAGCTATGACGTCAGATTCCCGTTGAACATCAACGACGCGGATATCGCACCCGATACTGCCGAAACGCCTACCGAGTATAACGACTTTACGGAAATGACCTTTTGCTTGATCCGATGTGAGATTTCAGTGGCTCACCGTCGTATTCTCAGCAACAAATCTGGCGTAGGTCCCGAGGCGTGCCCTCTGCAAGAAAATTTGCATCTTCTTGGCCAGCTTTGCCGCCGGCTGCAGGAACAGCATCTCAAGTTTTGCGATGTATCAGTGCCACTCCAGTGGGTGGCTGCAACAGTTGCACGTTTAGCCCACGCCAGATCATGGTTGGTGGCTCACCTCCCCTGGCTGAACACGGAGGAGCTGGCTCCAGGATCGCCCAAGCGAGACCAGTTGTTCCAGACGGCCACTGAAGTGGTCGAATTTGCGTATCTGCTGGAGACCAACGACAAAACAACGAAATGGGGGTGGCTGTTCGAGGCATACATGCAATGGCACGCGGCTGTGTTCGTTTTGTCGGAGCTCTGCATTCGTCCGAGGTCTGTGGATACTGACAAAGCTTGGATAGTCATGGACCAGGCTTATGCCCTGTGGAAGAAGAAGGAATTTCAGAAGGGTGGAATGATGCTGAGACCTATCTCGTCTCTTATGGAGCGAGCTGCCATCACACAAGGACGCCAACAGCCTGCACCAGAGGGTCTTTTCAGCCATCCTGAGGACCACGGATTATCCTCGGATGCTTTAGCTGGTTCTATGTTGGACCCTATGTCTTTGGAGGCGGATTCCTCCCTACCGACGAACTTTTTGGCGTAGTTTGATATGCTCGAGAGATCCATGGCATGAACGGTGGTGCTGGGTGATATACGCCGCCAGAAACAAGTACGCCACAAAAAGACCACTTGAAATGTCTCCGAGCAAATAGACACAATCACCAGTCGCGCTGCAACCGTGCCTTCAAGTTCTTATCGTGCCACACGCCCCCCCCCCCTCTCCCGACAATCCACAGCTCATTACGACCAAAGGCCACACTAGCCGCCACATTCTCGCCTCCTCCAACGCCGATGGATCCCAAAATAAGCCCGGTCTCGGGGTCAATGACATCGACGGCATTTCCGGATCCCGCAAACAACCATTCCTCTCGTGATGCGCGGATTCCATCGTAAAAGTACGAAATGGGGCTCCCCAGTATCCGCTGGTTTGGGAGTACCGAGCCGGACTTCGAGACCGTGAAGGCCCTTAGCTGACGGTTCCCGTATGGATTCTTCTTTGAGGGTCGGAATTTCGATACTCCTGTGTCGGGGACATAGATGGTACGGCTATCTGGGACGACGGCGACACCGTTGGCATTGCCAGTCGTGGTCCATACGACTTTGGCGCGCATAGTGTGAGCTTCGACGAAATAAATCGAGGGATTGGTAGGCGGGACAAGGTCGACAACCTCTCGTCCCTAAATCATGATAATCGTCATCGTCAACCAAAACCGCTTCATGACAACATAAGCTGTCTCGAATCCATCTGCAGCCGACCTGGAGTCCGTGAGCCAGAAGTTGCCTGCGCGATCCATCTCCTGGTCATTGAAGCCCGCAAAGGGCTGGACGAAGAAATTATTGAGCAAGACCTTCTTCTTGAGGGAGTGTGGATCAATCTGCACCAACGCTCCCGTCTCGTTGTCTCGGCTACCATCCGTGACGACGTGCAGCTTCCCGTCGTAGTGCACACAGCCATGCGCGTTGACGGTGGGCGGGTCCGGGACAATCTTCTTCAGCTTGTTGGAATCGACATCCAAAAGATACTGCCAGCGATGCGTGCCATTATCCCCGCCAGGTGGTCCTCACTCCACGAAGAAGAGCTGCCGGGTCGAGGGATGAAGTAGGGAGCCTCATGGTACTGGTGGGCTAATTTCTGTACATGCTCGATTGTGGCGCTAGGTCCAATGATGTTGAAGAATTTGGGGTCATAGGCGACAAAGTCGGTTGTGTTGACTCGGGATAACCTATCACCATGTTTCAATTAGCATGGGTCTGTCTGATCTATTGAAGGGGGCGACTGTAAAGCCATACGTCTTTGCCAGGGCAGCATTTGACACATCACTTTCCCAGGGAGCCGTGAACATTATTCTGTTGAAGTGTCCGGAGAGAGCTGCCAATGCTGTCACCGAAACCCACGCCCATTCTGCGAGACTGTGGTCCAGCCATAAGGGAAGGGACTTGAGATAGACAGAATGGTTGGACATGCTAATCACTGGAAGTGAGGATTCTGAAGCAGAAAATAGATTAGTAAACTCCTTAGTTGATACAGATTAGCATCTCACTGGACACTCCTTCAATACACTTTTTTTATAGTTCCTATTCATCCACGATGGTGAAATCCGGGGTACTCCACAGCTCGGAGCCATCCAGAGTGTGAGGAAAGCAGCAGTGGAGCCAGTGGGCTAGGAAACACTTCTGTTAGTTTCTTCGACATTTAAGCAGCGGAATAGACCGAGGGGATCCACTGGGGGACTGACAGGACTTTTTCATACGGCTCGCTCTCGGAGCGCTCCGGTCCTGCTAAAGGCCTGGGAATACAACCAACTTTGATCTGCACGCCTACTTAGACCAAACTGAGAGAGTCAGGCCATGTATATCCTGAGTCAAAATAGCTGCCAAAGGATCAAATTCTATATGGTGTCACTTTCTCCTTGTTTGGGAATCGGGACACAGCAGCACTCAAGACATCAAAGCTCTTAGTATACAAACAGGTAACACTGAACATTCGTATTTCATTCTTGCCTACTTCTTAATTCCTTCTAGGTTAATTCTGGGCTAATTATGACTAGGGTGCATGCAGCACTGTATCGGCAAACTATATTATCCGCTATGTTTGCTGCTGCAAAGAGAAAACGACATACATTGATCTATCATGTTTGATTCTATGCATAGCTAGGAAAGGCATTGTTTCACGCACTAAATAATTCAGTATACTACTTAACAAACTATTTAATAGAGGATTTACTATCCTATTCATCATCTGCTTTATTGACGCAGTCAATAGCTATTCACAGCCTCAATACAGCATTCACCAAGTATGGCATATATATCACCCTCCCTAAGCGGATGATCCCATCATCCACCTTTCATCTCTTTTTCAACTATTCCACTATGGAGTTCGCCGCCCTCGTCCTCCTTTTTGTCACCACCAACCTCTGGGGCCTCTACGGAGAGGTCCCATTCACCGCGATTCAGCCATCGCGACCGTTTTGGGACCGCGCCATCGGGTCCTTCCAGTTGGCGAGCACCATCCACACACTCGACCAGATCTACCCTTATGTCCTGGGCAAGGCTCCTGTTGAGTTGGCCTCACAGGAATCAACCCCCGACAACGCCCGCGAGCAAGCAATGGCGGCCTACATCGCTAGCCGCAACGTCAGCTTCATCTTCACGCCAGAAACAGCAACCTGCCCAGACCAGCCAACAACAGTCATGCCCCCCGTTCTGCCGACTGCGCCGCTGAGCGATTACCGTCCGGTCAGAAAGCCCCGCGCCGAGGGGAAGAAGTCCGAAGACGCGGTCTTCGAAAACGCGGTGCTAGTCCTCCTGGTCGCCATCCTGGCCGTGCTGGTCAAGGATGTCACGGGACGGTCTGACAGGACGCAAGATACTCGCCTGTTGCGGAGGGAGCTTTTGGACTTCATTGTCAGACAAGATGCGTTCAATGACGCTATCTTCCGCCGTCTGGAGCACCTGCACGACTGTGCTTTCCAGCTTGCCCAGGCTGGGAATGGCTTGTTCGAGCTGCAGCAACGGCTCGTGACCGACGTCACGTCCGTCATCTTGTCTCACGTCTCTTCTGAACTTGGCAATTTCGACTCGCGCTTGGTCCAGCATTTCGACCAGATCCGCGACAATCTTCACCAGAATCTTCAGGTGTGGATAGACCTTGCGGCTGTCCTCAGGGACTTCCCTGCGGCTGTGACCAACGCCCTTGCGACGGCTATCGCCACCGAGATCGTTGAGTCGAGGACCAGGGCTGACAGGGATACCCCACGGCCCGGTCTTGACGGGAGCAAGTGGGCGGGGCGGGAGTAGGGAGGGCTTGGAAAGGGCTTGTTGGGAGAGAGTTTGTGAGTTTGTGAGGGCGTTGAGATTGGGCTGAAAGGATGCCTTCACTGTATTTTAGTTTTCTTTTTCTTTTTTTTTTCGAATTTTTCCGTCTTTTCCAGGGTCTTGTTAAGACCCCTAGAATAGATAATGGGCCTGATTGAACATATGGGGCATGTCTCTGGTCTGTTTCCACTCAAGCACTTTGTAGAACAAAGAGCATGTTCCTGAGTAGACACAGAATGGGTGATCATGATGCGGCTTCTTCAATCAGGTATTTTCGACAGGCGGCCTTCAACATCTCGATGCGTCTCTGTGTATGGATAAAGACGTCTCGATACATGTCCAAACTCTCCTGTACAACATCCTGTCGGGTTTTTGTACCCGAACAAATCTCCATCATCCGCAACTCCATCTCTTTGCGCAGGAACGGCTTGCTAAGGGAGACACTGTTGGGGAGACCCGAGACCACATTGTCGTAGCCCTCCACGAGTGCAACACCCAGCCGGGTCGGGATGAGTTCCTGCACTGCGCTGCGGCCGCTGCCTCGTGCGCGTGTTGCGACATACTCACGTTCCTTGATTTTGGCAATGTGCTCTGCCATGGTAGCATCTGTGCCAATCCCATTAGCATCCATGAGCCCAATGAGCTCGGGTTCCGTCAGATAGTTCGGTGCAGCCGTCTTGCCCTCGCTGATATTGGCCTCGGTGGGCTCAAAGAGTTCGCCTCGTTCGAATTTCGGGAGCTGCTGGCTACTTTCCCACTTGTCGTAGACATACACATCCAGATAGTTTCGTTCCAGCACAATCAGGCCGTTGGCGTGGAACATCTCCTCGCCATACTGGATTTCAATCTCGGTGCTCTGGCCTTTCGCATCGTCGGAGCAGCAGGCGAGGAACCGACGAACCACGAATTCATATACTTTTCTCTCGTTTGCTGCTAGGGAATTTGGAGACACCCAGCACACGGGATGAATGGGCGGATGTGCTTTATCATTGTGACGGCCAGCTCGAGGTGTCCTGAAGTTACCGTCGAGAAGACTGGTATGGTTAGCCGCAGAAATGGATGTGGCTTGTTCTGCTAATAACTTACCCTTGCGCGTACTGCCCCCAGGAGTTGTCTGGGAGTTGCTTCTCTACCAACTTCTTGAGGTCAATTGCTTTATCAAACTGATCTGTCTCTGTTCGCGGGTAACTGATGTAACCCTTTGTATAGAGCGCCTCCGCCACCTTTTCATGGTTAGCGAACAGATCATGCGGGAGCAGAAAATCTCCCTACCTTCATGATTGTCTGACTGTCTAAGCGGAGGAATCGACTGCCCATCATTTGCAGATCCACAGTAGTCAAAGGCAGAGGCCGCCATTTGCTTGTTGGCTTCTGGTTGACTTTGGTGACTTTGGTCTGTTTGGCAAGCAGGCATCGCTCGAGCATCATTGTAACTGCTGCCCGATCAAATAGGTGGACTCGCTTCCATAGAAAGTTGACTTTCTTCCCTTCGCGATTCAACATGACCTTGATGCTCCAGAAAGTCTCTGGCTTGAAGTTCTGCACCCTCAGGTATCGGTCGACCACAAAGCCCAAAGTCGGGAACTGACAGGATCCTGCAATTGAATGAGGTTTGTGGCGTTTATACGAAACAACTTGTGGGAGCTTACCATAACTGATGACTCGTTCTTTCAGCGCCGCTACCACGGCCTGCAGCTGGAGAGTCTGCAGGCGCGTGAATGCGGCTCCGATTCGAAGATCCAGTTCAATCCGGGCAGCTACAGCATTGGCCTGGTATTCATCGAGTTCAATCGGCTCTCGCGCCGCACGGAGAACGTGACTGTTTAGGTGAGCGTTCAGTATACTCGAAACCATTGCCGAGGCCTACTTACGCTCTTTCTGTGTTGCTGAACTTGGCCCGCTTGACCTCAATGCGAGAATTCCCTGATCTTGCCTGGTGACGAACCTCGGAGCCGATGTGCTCTCCTTCTCGATCACAGTCTGTCCAGATAAACAAAGCCTTGCTGTAGCGGGCTTGGTTCTTGATATTCTCTGCAATCGGGAGCTTGTCCTGATAAAGAAATTAGCAACTGCGAAGTCAATAAAGACGTGGGATCACCCGCACATTATCGACAGACTCATGAACAGGTGCTTCAAACAGGGATCCGGGAGGACAAGAGAGCCAGCCTTTATACTGGCGTTCAAAGTCCAAGCCAGTGAGGTGACCAACCACGCTCGTCATGGTCACGGAGCAGCTGCCCCAAATCCCACCAAAGTTGAAGTCAAACTCGTAGTTCTTCACAAATTGGTTGCCACGGATCGAGTGCTACTCATCCAGGTTAGCGCGGTTCCATCTAGATCTCGGGCAGCACTCACTGTCTGCATCGAACCGCCCGACAGGTGCGTTGCCACAGCGCGGGCAATGGCGGGCTTCTCGGCCACGCAGAGGATCTTGCGAGCCATGACGAGCTCATCGATATTCACCCAGCATCCATGAGAAGGAAATTGTGTCGATCACACACCCGTTGCGGCAATTCAGACGCGACAGGTGGATCCGACAAGACGCGCTGAGTGCCTGAGGCACCATACCCGATGAGGTAATCCAAACACAACTCCCAACTCCTTCGCCTTCGCTTTCGCCTTCGCGCTTTGAGCCTCTCCTTTGCGACTAGTTGCGCTTCTGCGAATATGGCGTCCCTCCCTTTGCCTCGTGTTGAGTCCCTGGTGGACTGTACCTCCTTCAAGTTGACTGTTCTGCCCTACCTGGCCCAGCTGCAATGGCTCCCCGCCAGTTTGCGCGAAGCTGGTAGGGACGTGGCGAGCTTGAAGGCCGTCTACATCGCCACCAACCCGCTCGTGTCGGCGCTTGCGCTTGGCGCATGTTTCGCTGTGCTGTTCTTTTTGGCGGCCGAGATCAACCGCAACTATTCGCAAGTGGACCGCTTCTGGAGCATTTTGCCCGCTGTGTACAACGTGCATTTCGCTGCTTGGGCGCGCCTGGTCGGACTGCGGACCCAGACACTGGACAGTATCGCTGTTGTCACCGTTCTGTGGAGCGTAAGAGCGCCCATATCACCCGAATGCGCCTGTGTTTCCATGCGCTAATCAGAATAACTGAAACAGGTTCGCTTGACTTTCAACTATTGGCGCAAAGGGGGCTACCAGATTGGCTCGGAGGACTACCGCTGGCAGATAGTGCGCTCGAAGGTCAACAGCACCTTCCTCTTTACAATCTTCAACTTTTCCTTCATTGCCGCTGCCCAGTCGCTGCTACTGCTCCTCATCACCGCGCCGACCTATGTTTTTGTCGTTGTCGCCTACAACCAGGGGGCCGAGACCTTTGGTCTTCCCGACTTGGCCTTTTCCCGCGCCGTATTCTTCTTTCTCATCATCGAATACCTTGCCGACCAGCAGCAGTGGAACTTCCAGGCTGCTAAACGCGAGTACCTGGACCAAGCGCGCATCTCCGAACAGTACAAGGACCAGTTTTCTTTCGAGGATCTTGAGCGCGGCTTTGTGGTCAGCGGTCTCTGGGCGTGGTCCCGCCACCCCAACTTTGTCGCCGAGCAGGCCGTATGGCTGACCCTATATCTGTGGACCTGCTACCGCACCGAGACCTACGTCCAGTGGGCCGGTCTGGGTGTCGTGGGCTACCTCCTGATCTTCCAGGGAAGCACGCGTCTTACTGAGTCGATCACCGCCGGCAAATACTCCGAGTACAGCGAGTACCAGGCTCGTGTGGGAAGATTCCTTCCCCGCCTGTCGGCCGAAGCCAAGGTCACCAAGGGTGCTGGCAAGAAGAAGGCTGCCCTGCCGACTGAGCAGCCCGATGCCGAGGGAAAGAAGAGCAAATAAGATGAGAGTGGAGGATAATATCTAAGAGAAGAGGGGTTTATATAATTGCTATATCAAATGGGCGGGTTTTGGGACGCGTCTTCCGCAACATCTACCACATCTTGAAAGACCATGTCGCTGTCTTCTCTGTTTATATGTACAATGCTATTGCTATTTTAACTCAACAACAGAATGCCGCCAATTCGCTCCGAGATTGGAAACAAGCTGTCTTCTCAGAATCAAGTCACTGTAGGTCTGCGCTCGAAAGCAAGATACTGACACAGACAATGTCTGACTTCTCGCATACAGCTTTCTCAGTCGCAATCCCATGCCAGAAAACGAGAAGCTCGCAAGCGGCGCGCCTCTTCCGCCCTGAGAAGAGGAAACAGCCGAGCAAATTCGCTGATCACAGCATCATTACCTTTGTCTTCCTCAATCCTGCGCACCCCGTCCGCAACCCACGAGTCCCATCCCGTACCTAGGCCAGCGAGAATAAACTGGCACCACAGCCACTCGTTATCTTCTCGCCTGCGACGATTGCACTCAATTGCCCGAATACACCGCGCCATTTCGTCGATATACTCCTCCAGCGACTCGCACTCCTCATACTGGATTCGCCCACGCCCTTGAGAGACCGCCGCATCAGCGCCCTGGGACTCCCACACATCTGCTGTAGATGGTACCAGGCGCCGTGCACATTCCACGGCCACGACGCACACAGCTCGCGCCGGATTCTGCGTGACACGTTCGCGATGATCAGCATCCACCCCTTGCGGTTGAGCTGCACCCATCGCGTGTGAAAGTCGCTATGCGCTGGTACGGGGGGCAGGTCGGCGACTATGATCTGCCAGGCATCGCAGTGCGAGAGTTTGTCGCACATGTCGTCTGTCCACGCGTGGTAGTTCTCAGGCCCGATCAGCACCTCCGGGACCGATTCCGCCCTATAGAACCGCTGCACTTTATCCGGCGGCAGTTGTCGAAGATACGCTTCTGTCATGCGGTATGATGGATCTGTTGTCCTGCGCGAGCCGCCTCCTCCTTCACCATCGTCATCATATCCGAGAAGCGGTCGTTGTCGCGACTGATCTCGATTGCATGACCCCCTACTATACCACGGTGGTGGCACAATCTGAAGACTCCGAGGAAGAACTCTATCGACTGGCTCCCAGTACCGCGGATCAAACGCCCGCAGCGCAGGAACCACCCATTCCCTCTGCTTTGGGGCGATTGTATCCAGCGCTCTCGGGTGCTCGTCCATCACCCCCAAACCCCGTTCATTTGGATATTCGTCGAGGTCTACCCACTCGCGGGGCACCTTCACCAGTGAATCGCAATAGTATTCGAAGATATCGCTAGATGGGCTGGTGTTGTTTGACATTGGAGCCAGGAGAAGAAATTGGTTCCTGGGAAGTAGTAGTGGTAGTAGCAGGAGTCTTGCTTTGATCTCTTTTGATGACATTGCATCCTTTATCTAATGCCTGGCGGGTCTTGGTCTTGGCCATGTCGTGAACTTGGGGGTCCTTTTGAAATCAGAGAGAAAGATGATTGATGGGTAAAAGGGATGGCCAGGGCTTTGATGATGGGGTATATATATAACTCCGCTTCGCGGATGGTATTGTTTTTTCTATATTCTGTGTGCATACTCGCATGCAGCCGGATAGTTGGGCAGACAAAGCGCAAGACATCGAGATATATCAATGAGAGAGGAGGGGGATTACCGAGAAGCAAGTCCTAGGACGACCACTTTACTCGCTACGAAAGGAACAGAGCCAACTACTGTAACCAGGAACCGTGGCTTTCAAAAAACATTGCCTATTATACACTCTGGACTCAAGTAGTACATGGACATCCAAACGGAGGCCGACGGGGAGGGGAGAACACAAAAGAAAAAGAAATCGAAAATCAAGATCTTCATATTTAGCACGACAGATAGGAGGGGAAAGAAGAAAGGTGTGAGTTTTGTAGTAGAGGAGAAAGGGGATAGAGGATGATGAGAGGGGAGAAAAAAGAGACATAAAGAGAAAAGGTGATGCAATCCATAAATACAAAAAAAAGAGATGAAAAAGAAAATAAAAATAAAAATAAAACACCACAGGTGATATCATCTTCAACCAAACGAACCCCACGCAGCATCCTTACAACAAGGGCATGTGAGTCACCCCGATATTTATGACGGGAACGGTGTCTCATCACGTCCATCCTTGCCGGAGGTCTCCTCAGAGTTCTGCTGAGGCTCGGGAGGAGCGACAGTCTGACCGGCCCTGCCGTCGAAGTACTTGGCGAACTCGCCAGACTCAGGCCAAGGGCGGGGGCCGAGCAGACGAACCAGGTCGTCACGGCCGAGAACCTCCTTGGACAGGAGCTCTTCGGCGACGACGCCGATTTCCTTCCGCTTCTCGGTCAGGAGGTCGCGGCACTGCTTATTGGCTTCTTGGACAATGCGGCGCACCTCGACGTCGATGTCGCGGGCAGTGTCCTCGGAGAAGGGCTTGTGGAGCTGCTGCTGCGAGTCCTCCTCGTAGTAGATGTATCCCAGCTTGGGCGACATACCGAACTTGGTCACCATGGCGGTGGCCATGCGCGTGACCTTGTTAAAGTCATCGCTAGCTCCGCTGGTCACCGTGTCGAAGTGCAGCTCCTCGCTGACCCGACCACCCAGTGTCATTGCCATGCGGTCCATCAGCTGGTTGACGTTCATGAGGTACGTGTCGCCGCCGGCGGGCAGGTATTGAGCATAGCCCAGCGCACCCTGTCCACGCGGGATGATCGAGACCTTAAGCAACGGATCCGCCCACCGGAAGTACCAGCCACAGATAGCATGGCCAGCCTCGTGGTAGGCGACGGTTCGCTTCTCTTCGGGGGACAGCACAAGGGACTTCTTCTCCAGACCGCCAATCACACGCTCAATGGCCTGCTCGAAGTGCCTCATGACAACCTTGTCCGCATTGTCACGAGCAGCTGTTTGGACGTGTTAGCAGAACCGCAAAACAAAACCGCAGGGGTTGATTAACAACTTACCAACAAGTGCCGCCTCGTTCACACAATTCGCAATGTCTGCACCAGCAAAACCAGGGGTCAGGGCAGCAAGTCGGCCTTCCAGGTACTCCAGGTCCTCGTCGGTGACAATCTTCTTCAAGTGAACGCGGAAGATCTGCTTGCGACCGTCCATAGTGGGCCGGTCGATGGCGATATGCCGGTCGAATCGCCCGGGACGCATGAGGGCCTTGTCGAGCACATCTGCTCGGTTGGTACCGGCCAGAACGACCACTTGTTCCGACGTGTTGAAACCGTCCATCTCGGTAAGGATTTGGTTGAGAGTACTTTCGCGCTCATCATTTCCACCACCGAAGCCCTGCTTTGCTCGGGACTTGCCAATGGCATCGATTTCGTCAATGAAGATAATACAGGGGGTATTCTTCCGGGCGTTGCTGAACAGATCACGGACACGGGAGGGGCCGACACCGACGAACATCTCTACGAACTCGGAACCGCTGACACTGAAGAAAGGCACACCAGATTCACCGGCAGTGGCCTTGGCGAGTAGCGTCTTACCAGTGCCGGGGGGACCGGAGAGAATGGCACCGCGCGGGATTTTTGCACCGAGCTTCTGGAACCGTTCGGGCTGCTGGAGGAAGCTGACGAATTCCATAATCTCTACCTTGGCCTCATCCATGCCTGCGACGTCAGAGAACTTGGTCTTGATATCGGTCTCATGGTTAAAGCGCTTGGCACGACTCTTGCCGATGCCAAAAATACCGCTCTGGCCACCTCCCCCGCCACCGGCACGTCGCGTGAGCCAGAAGGCACCGGCCATCAAGATCAGCGTGGGGGCAAAGGACATGATCGCACTTCCCCAGGGCACTTCGTCGGTGTAGGTAACCGGGATCCGTTCCGCCGTCGGAATTTCCAATTCGTCTTGGGCTTGCTCGAGCTTGCTCTCGAAAACCTTGACAGATCCAATGTTGAAATATACGTAAGAGATGGGCTGTCCCATCGAGTCGGTCTGGGCGGCTTCCTCGCGATTAATGTCGACACGGACACGGGTGCGGTTGGAGACAGTCAACTTCTCCACGAGGCCCTTGTCGAGGTAATTCGCCCGGAACTCCTGCCAGGTTATTTCCCTGCCACTGCCCTCTCGGGGGAAAAGCTGCGGTAGATGTAATATGTAACAAACGCGGTGACCAGGAATGAGCCGGGGTCGAATCGGAACTCAAGGACGCGGGGGCCGGGCGACGGAGGCTTTTGCTTCTGCTTCTGGTTCTTGTCTTTCGGTCGATTTTGTTCTTCTTCCCCACGTTGTTTCTTCTGTTCTTGATCTTGCTCCACTTTCGACTCCTCCCTGGATTTCTTCATGAAGCGAGCCAGGTCATTCTCGGCTTCTTTGTTGGCTTGCATGTTGGTGTACTTCAACATAAACCGCGCCATGCGGAGGTAGTCCATCAAAGATATGTTGCCATTTCTCTCGACAAAGGGCTTGACTTCGGGCGGGAGTCCGTCCCTCATCATTGACCGCCGCAATTCATGGAGACTCGGGTGCGAGGTCGGCGGCAGGGTCTCCTCCAAGTGTTTGATGAACGCATCCAGCTGCTTCTGCTCCGTCTCGGTCAGGACAGATTCGGGCTCCTTGGGTTCTTCCTTATTGGGCCCGCCCTTGCCAGAGTCGTTGCCATTGCCATTCCCGCCGGGTTGGGGCTTGTGATTGTTGTTCGGGGGTTTCGGGTCGCCGGGACCGTGGGTGGCATAGGTTCTGAGGCGATGCGAAGCGAAAAGGGATGAGATTCTCGATGGCTGTGGACGCACCGGTGTCGGTGCTGTGCGGCCAATACATTCTGTGGCTCTCCTCGAGTATCGAGCAAGATTGCCTGGCCGTCGGAGCAAGGTGGCCATGGTCGAGGATGGGGAGCCCCAGAGGGCTGGGAGGATGGAGAGGGGAAAGGTAATCAATCGATTTCAGTGGGGATGGACGACACAATCCATCGAGATTGTAGAGAGGGGTGGGATGGAGCGGATGGAAGCTCTGGAGGAGCTGCAGCTGGGAGTGTTGCCTGCGGTGAGTTCGCATCGGTTCCAATTTTTCGCCGATCCGTGGCTGAGTCAGCAGAACAACAACGAAGGCGATGGATTCCATGCAATGAATACACTTCTATAGCTACTAAAAAATTGCTTCAAGGACATTGTAATTATGGTAATTTGACTCTACTTGATTGGGGTGTGGAGACTATCGTATTCAAACAAATACCCTTGCGCCCATCGCTGCATCAGATCAAAATCCATTCTCCTGGTCGGATCTTTACCGAGGCAGGAAGAAGGATAACAAATAGGAGAAGAGTGCTTCAATATACATGAAGTGGAGAGATGTTCGGGGAGAGCAGAAAATGTGTCGCCCCAACCTTTTTTGAAAAGTAATAACAATAAATCCGCGCCAGTCCCATTTCCGGTAACTCCTCGTAACAGTCTTCGCCCACGATCACTGCTCAGGAGGACCACCGGAGCCGGCACCAGCCTCGAAGACAGGAAAATTGGTTGACATATCTGCCCAGTCCCACTCAATTGTCATGGGCATTTGCCACAGATCCTGGGGAACAAATGGTTGCTGGAACGAGGCCATGCTTGGACTCGCAGCCCCATAAGAAGCTTGATCGGGGAATCCGGCATTTGTCAGCTGGTCGGGACTCAGCATCTCCTGGAAATCCTGTCCCAAGCCAGACATGGCGGGTATGTTGCTCGGAAGATCGTTCGGGATACCACTGGTTGGCGGAATTGTGGGATCTGCGCCAAAAGCCTTGGGCGTAACAAGCGACGGTGCAGTAGTAGGATTATTGGGAAACATGGAAGGCGAGAAAGATCCAGAGATAGGTGGTGCTTGTGATTGTTTGGTAGATTTTGAAACATCGGGTTTCTCCCTGGTTGCTGCTTGCGCTTGGGGGTCTTCCGGTGCATTCTTGCGCTTTTTCCGCGAATGTGACTCTTTCTCGGCCTTGTCCAAGACGACCTTAGCGATTCTTTCGAACTCGCCGCATAGACCAAGCATTCGTTTGATGCTCCCATTGGACTCGTCTGAGACCAGGGTGGAGAGGAAGTTGACCACCACATTCATCAGCTTCACATCTGAACGAGCCCGAGCATCGTTCGGGTTCTGAAGAATGTTGGCAAAGAGGGTGACCAATGCCGAGACTGGATAGTAGAGAATCAACCTGTTGGGTTGTAGTTAGAAGTCTGTACGAAAGAATTGGATATTCGAGCCACTTACCAGACGCAGGCAAAGTCTCCCTGGGGGATGTATTTAATCAAGTTGATCGACGCCCTTGCAGCAGTAACACAAAGCACAGCCGACAAGAAAACCCGGGGGTTCAATGGCCGTGCATTCAGGCCTTGTATGGCGTAATTTGACAGACGGCTGGTCCAGTATCCATGATGTACGGACATTCGGTGAATTGTGGTCAAACAGTTATAGTATGCGAAGTGGAGGACGACGACGTGAATAATGAGTGGGGTATGGGAGGCTTGGATTTCGTACTCGGGCCGAAAATCGCTGGGAATGCTGTCTTTCCAATCTTCCAGGTCCTTGTCGAGTTCACCGATGGTGTTGAGCAATTCCCCATCAGATTGTTTCGAGGCTTTGGCGGAGTAGAGTCGCTTGTACACTCTGCTCTCGATGGTGGCGAATTCACATAGGGACCGGAACAGATTGAACTTGCTTTTTCCATCCGAAAGCGGTACGTTTCCAACGTTGTCGGGCGGGTCTTCACTGGGCAGCTCGACATTCATATCGTCGTCGTCCTGGACTGGTGGACGGCCAGATCGAAGACAGATGCTACACAAGAGTTAGCAGTGACCAACCACCCGAAGTATAAATATGTCACCACATACTCTTTGTCAAGACAATAGGCAATCCAAAAGACTCTTTTCCGTTGTTCAACTTCGACTGGGTTGAGACCAAACCCGGAACCGCGCTTGTGCAGGCCGATGCTATGGGAGAGTCGAATGGCCGCGGCGACCAGGAAAAAAGCAGGCTGGGGGTTCGGCGTGCCCTGAAGGAAGAGGGACTAGAGACTCATTAGAACGAAAAAGCTTCAAGCAACATGCAGTAGACTCACCATGCCCAGCAATGCCTGAACACTTAGCAGATCCGTGTTTCGCATTGTAAGCTCAGTCAACACCCCCATGGCGTTTTTCAAATACAGCCATGCCTTCTTGTCCTCTTCATGAGGTACCAGGTTACTCATCACGCGGAGCCGGTGAGATATGGCCAGGACGACGTTGATACTCGCCCACCAGCCAGAGCCTTCGTATGGATCGCGCGAGTACTGGCGCTCGACCAAGTGCATGAAGGTTGCCTCGTGAAACAGCGGGAACATGCAATTGAAGTTTTCAAAGAAGTCCTTGAAGAGGGAAAGCGCTTCCTCCTTGGGAGGAAGTGGTTTGAAGACGCGCCGCGCGAAGATGTCGCTAAATATCTCCGGCTTCCAGTACATCCATTTGTTATCGTCCACGTATGACGATGAGATCATGTCCTGGAAGGAGGTGTCGCCTGTTTTTTCGTTGACCCACTGGATGCCCTTGGGGGAGAAGATGGAGAAACCGGACGAAGAACCTGGCTGATGTTAACATATTCCCAGGAATGTGTCACAATGATCGCCACGCGGAAAGGACCTACCAATATACCGTGTCTCGCCACAATTGTTCGTCACCAAGGAGCACATCATATCTGACAATGCCTCCACCTCGCCCTCAGACTCCTTTTGTGACTCGGGCGATGCGGCGGCCGTCCGGGGACTCGAGTAGGAATCCATGCGGGGGGTGGTATGGTGGGATGTCGGGGTCTGCTGGGTCTGCTGGGCTTTCTGGGACAATTTATTTGCATTCTGGGCCGCCTGAAGAGTGTTCGTTCGATCCGCCAGTCGTTTCTCTAGTGTCCTCAGGTCTGTCTTCCCGCCATCATCTTCCGACAAAAGACCGGACAGTCGCAAGAGCGACTCCATGCGCCCGAGTCGGTTTTCCAATCCCTCGATATATTTCGCTCTGCAAGGCTCCAGTCAGAGAGTCGGATTCGCCGGTGATCGCAGATCGCGGGGTTGCTACTTACCCTTTGGGAGGATTTCGTTTCTTCTCGACTTGCGTGAAGACACAATCCGTCTTGTAGTTGATGCAGTGCGAACACTTGGGCATTTTGCCGTCGCACTTGATTTTCTTCTTCCGACACATATCGCAGGCCTGGACCAGAAATACTCTATCAGCTACCTTGATCGCTAGAATGTTTGCGGCATCCCTTACGCGAGCAATTCTCCGCCTTTTCGCATCGTTGGCATCCTCCCCCGCGGCCAATGAGTCGTCGGGGTACAGAGACTCCGTTGACATGCCCATCTGCGCACTGTCTTGGGGATAGGCGCCGAACAGCTGTGGTTGCTGGTTCATCATCATGGGCTGCATGTCGAAGCCCATGCCGTCACCGTCCCCCAAGCCGTCCATTTTGTTCCAGATGTGTGCTTTCGTCTGCTTCTTTTTTGTTCCTTTTCTCTTCTAACCACCTAAGGTGGCGTCAAATAATCGACTGCGGGGTGTCGGACTGGGGAATTTTCCGTAGCTCCCCCTGAGGCTGATCGGAGGGGAAGGCTCAAGAAGGCGGGAAAGTGGATGACGCATCCGGGATCAGTTCAAATCTGACTCGAAGTTTAGTAAGACGCCCCAACTATACCTGTGGATCTTGGAGGCTTGTTTTTGGAGAAGTTCAGGAATCTTCGAGTAGACCATAAATCTGCTGCCTTGAGAGTCAGGGTTTGACATCAACGGGATCGTCCAACTCCGACCACCGGGCCAAGCATCGGTCGAGTTCGTCCGCGGAACCCGAATCCCTTCATCTTCCGCTGAATAACTGTATGGCCTGTGGACTTGGTGGATTTGACTTTTGCTCCACTCATGATGGGGTCAAAGTTGACGCACTTGCTTTTGCAGTGCCAGGCGGAGAGAACGGCAGTCCACGCTCTACTCTAGTGCCTTCACGACTACGACAGGGGAGAGAGAGGTAATAGTACTTAGTACATTCAATGAAGAGCGGCGATCTCGTCAGGATATACAAGGAATAGTGCATCAAATACACCCAAGCGTCGAAGAACACACAGTATTTCAGTGTGTTGGTCGACGCTTGTAAATAACAACCAACGCCACGCTATGCACCCAAATTATGGCCAATCTTACACGAGAGCCCGAAAGAAAGAAAGAATCTCCCGGGCTCACATCCGCATTCGGCTCGCCATCGCAGATTATAATCGAGAAATAGTCGGATCCGATGGAGGGAGGCCTAGGTATGTTTGTCGAGGAACTCCTTCGCTTCGTTGATCTTGGTGGCCAAGTACGGGCTGCCGCCACGATCGGGGTGGTTGAGCAGCATGAGCTGGCGGTGCTTCTTGCGCACCTTGTCCTTGTTCAACGTTCGTTCACTGTTTCCCGTCAGTGTTGCTCGAGTGTACGCAACGGTTCCCATCAAAACACATACGGAAGTTCCAGGATTAGGGAGGCTTCGCGGCGGTTCATGCGCGGTTCAAATCCACTGAGCATCTGGTCAGCCAATACCCCACAGAAACATCAATCTCGACTTGATTCCCACGAACCCCTTGTAGAATGCTTTTCCGGCAGCGTTGACGCCACCCTTGGAGCGGCGATAGGCGACTAGACCAGCGCGACCCTGAACCAAATTAGTCGTTGGAAAACAAATATGAATTTTCATCGACTTACCAAGAAGGCCGCAGTAGCCACACCAAGACCAGCAACAAGAGTCGTCACCATATTGATAGAGAAGACTGGGGGAGGATGAGGTGTCGAGAGGAAGAGGAGGGTGTTCGGGATAAAAAGTCAGCGCCGCCCCGATCGAGTTTAGCGTGGGCCGCTCCACGTCCCTCGCCGAAGCTTCAAAAAAAAAGTTTCTTGCACCAAACATCACCAACCACACAGCAACCATGCGGTAAGTATTCCAAAGCCTTTACTAGATAAACCTGAGAGTGATTTCGGCCAGGCTGATATTTTCATCTCTCACAGTGTGGAAACTTGCCACTTTTGTTCGCGCCCGGCCTTTCCTGGGAAGGGCATCACGTTTGTCCGCAATGACTCGCGGCAATTCAGATTCTGCCGGTCCAAGTGCCACAAGAACTTCAAGATGAAGCGCCAGCCCCGCAAGCTGAAGTGGACCAAGAGCCACCGCGCCGCCCGCGGCAAGGAGATGATCGTGGACTCGTCGCTGGTGCTGTCCCAGTTCGCCAAGAAGCGCAACGTCCCCGTCAAGTACGACCGCAACCTGGTGGCCGCCACCGTCAATGCCATGGAGAGAGTGGAGGAGATCCGACAGCGCCGCGAGCGGGTGTTCACGAAGCGCCGGCTGGCGGGCAAGCTGGCCCGCGACCGCCAGCGCGAGGAGGACCGCAAGGTGGTCGCCGAGGGCGAGCATCTTATCCGCAAGGAGCTGCGGGAACGGGAGGAGGGTCGCCCGATGGTCGCCGAGCAGAGCAAGACGGCCAACAGAGTCCATGGCGAGGAGCGACTCCGCCAGAAGAAGAAGGCCAAGGTTTTGGTCGATGGCGGCACCCAGGAGGAAATGGATATCGACTAAATGTCTTCTTCATTGGCTTCTCGGGTGTTTTCTCTTCTTTTCTTCGTTCCATATTTCCACAGATACGATACACTTCCTGCAGTTATGGAGTTGGGTCTATTTTCTGGTGTTTCAAAAGCAACCAATGTGTTTCATCGGCCTGATGTCTGATATCCAGCGAGCCGTCGACGTGTTCCATTTGTCAGGTTAGATTGGTCAAAAATATTTCGAATGATATCCACGCTACATATTCTGATGTTTCATCGACTTGGCAACTTTGATGGGTTGACTGCTTAAGAATGTGTCTTTGCAGGACTGATCTAGAAGCATACATCATGCGAAGATGATCTAGTAGGCCAGAGAAGACCGTCCATATAACTTCTTTCTCTCTCTCTCTCTCTCTCTCTCTTTCTGCCTCTCTCTTTTTCGGAGTATGTGGATGCCATAAAACAACAGGCCCACTCGCTCCTCTCGCTGGAGCTAGATCTGTATCTCTGTGATCCACACAAAGATGGACCGCTGGACTTCCGTGAGTTTTCGGTATTGGAGAAATTCATTATCGATCCGCATAACGTTGCAAGGAGTTAAGGGGCCTGATCCCCTCCTTCCATCGAGTATCAAGCATCTAGTCTTCTACAGCTACAGAGAAGGGCCACAGCCTGATTTGGGTCCTCTTTCGTTGGTCCATAGAGCAGTTTTGCGCAGGGACCTGCCCAATCTGGAGAGAGTCACTGTTCAGACAGTGCAATTTGTGGAGCCATATATACTTCACGCCACCTTCAAAGATCGGGAGACATTTAAGGACGTCTTTCGGGCTCAGCCAGTGAATCTGACAGTTGAGCGAGTACCTCCACGCACCGAGCCTCGATATTTCCCGGTTGGCTGCGAGTGCTGCCATTTCCAATATCGCTATGACAACCCGATAGTACATTAACGCCCGCGGCCACTATTCCCATGAGACTTTGGCTCTATACCGAAGAATAGGTCTTACTTCTCAGGCGTGATTGGCGTTATGCGGATGTCCATGTTTGCTAGGTACAAAATCATGCTTCTCACCCACGATAGAATTACCAGGATGGCGCCGATCGCTTTCAGCATCATCCATGGATTTCCTCTCAATTAGCCTAAAACCCTGGTCATGCACCAATCTACCGTCCATGGGGCGAGGTTGCACGATTTCCCAAAACCATCGCCTTAGTCGAGAGATTCCGCCAGATGCGAATAGAATCAATGATTTTAAACTCAGCCCGTACCACCTCAACTCCCAAGGCCATGTCGAGCAATTCCGTTGAAAAGCTCTGTTTGAGCTTATGGTTGTACTAGGCCAGTCCCAGACACAATATAGACCGTTTGTATCCAATGAAACAGCCTGGGGAATTGCGGAGCATCGTCTGTTGCACCAGGTGGGACCAGAGCAAGGTATCAAGCTGCCAACAAACTCCAGCGCCGTTTGGAAAGGAACACTGATTTCTTTGCCTGGCGAAGAACTTGGGCATTGGATAAATAGCAAGCCAATTCTCAGAGATCAGCATTAAGTACTCCGATCCTTTTCTTTTATAAGATATTCGAGGCCACACCCCTACTACTGCCAGTATGCACATATTCCAGGTTATGACTCATTTTCTGTTTCTTCTCTGGGCCCTCTTTTCAGTTCCTGCGCTGGCTCAATCTTGCAACCGGCCCTCGGAATGCCCACTCGGCTTGATGTGTGATATGAATCCATCTTCGTCGACCTTCCACCAATGCCGAAGATAATAGCAACAGCAAAGTTGCTTGTCGGGGTATGTTAGTTCCACGATGAAGTGTGATATACTTGGCTAACCGTAGCAGAGGCCCACTGGTACTAAGTGGTTTCCTGGAAATTGCTAGGCTATATCTACTCGCTTTGATCCGGAAATTTGATCCTCTGTGCTTTTGTATGAAGACCTTGACAAGAGGAAGTGGAAAGGTGGGATTATATTACGAAATTAAACACAATCAAACTAGGTCATTCAGAAGCCAGGTTACACGCAGTATGTTCCTTGGATAAGATCTGTAGGAGACATACAGCTGGAACCTCAGCCTCGACAAGACTGATAAACAACAGCTTGGTCTGATAATCTCAATTGAACATAGATCATCTGTTCAATGAAAACTAACACCTACCTCGTACCTCACTATATTTATCGACTACGCCGCCACACGAACATAGTAATCCTTCCACAGAGTCGTGCAATCGCCACCCGCATGCGGATTCCACTTCTCAAAGCTGGCCTTTGAGATGCCATTCAATGCATGTGCAGACAGAACCCGGCTGGGTGGGTGTCGGAGCCCATCTGCAGATCTCTGTCCCGGTAGGCTTGGTCGGGGCCTCGGAGACGCCTATTAGATATTAGGAGATGAACAGAAGCGCAGGACATTCCATCCACTATGAGGAGGGACAATGATGGAAGGAAAAGAAAAAGAAGACCCATACCAACACAGTAATAATATTCCCGTCACATCCTGGCCAATCCCTTCCAACGGCAGGATTAGATGATCCACGAGTTTCACCACGCAAACAATCAGAAAGCTGTTGGAGATACTACTCCAAAAGGGTGACTTTCATACAATGTCCGATTCCTCGTCAACGAGTGGTGTCATCCGTGCTCTCTTATCAGACCCTTTCTCCGCAATCCCTAGATGGTTTACCGTTTAGTTGTAGATACACGAGGATAAAGAGCCTATAGATGAATACCAAGGCATATAGTGGCACACGGAGGTCCGGGATTGAGTATCACAAGAACCATCCTTAACAATACCGCAAATATGGCTTGAAGAATGGGTGCGCTATATTCTAACTTGCCACTGCCAAGGTGAGAGAGACGATACAGCTGCGACATACCTTTCCTAGGTTGCACATCTCCAATCATTAACAGAAACTATATTGGCTGGCACCTTGGAGATGATGCTATTATGTGAACTTTTGCTAGAATCCCTAGGAATCAAATCATCAACTATAGCGAGGAAATGAAATCTGTTAGTTTGTTCTGAAGCCCACTGTACACAGGTGCTAAAAGTTATCAATACAAGTAGTATTCAAATAAAAACGGACACACGGGCTATGAATACAAGATATACAAAAGATCGACCGAACCTATTCCTCCCAACCAAACTCCCAGAAAAGCACCAATCCCAAGGCCCAGTCTGATCAGCGCAGCTGACCAACATTAACCGCAATCTGCGAAGAGAAAACATAAGGTTTGTCAAAGCAAGCATCCCAGCGCGTCTCACCAGACGCCCAGAATCTCTCCAGGACATCCTTCGCCGTCAGCGGGACACACGTAGCCATGTGGCGACCGAGGTCCTCGAGCTGCTTCCGCACAAAATTCCGCATTGGCACGCCGCCATTCACGGCCTCGACGCCGAGCACTACCAGTGGCCATATCATAAACCGCTTGACACTTAGCATCGGCAATGCCTGGCAGAGCAGCTTCTGCAGCAGCTGGCCATGGCTGAGCCGGCTGCCTCTCAGCACGGAATTCGAGGGGAGAATCGACAGACTCTGCAGGGACGAGATGCAGTATACTACGACGGCAGCCTGGTGTAGGTTTCCTAGCATTATCCAGGTTTCCCTTGTTGATGGTGGCTCGAACGCGGCCCATTGCTCTGATGAGAAGGTGAAGACCCGGTTCAGGATGTCGTATGCCTCCGGGGCGAAGTCTTCTGCGGCGTTGGGACCGAGTTTTGAAGCTTGTGCGCGGAGGAGGTTGATCTTCATGATCTCGGCGAATAGGGGTGCCGGGAACGTTAAGAAGGCAAAGCCTTCGCCGCCAAATCTTTCTACCATAAATTCCAGTTCTTCCATGTGTAGAGTGGACATGGCTAGGTTGTATGCTGGTGATGAAGTATCCCCGATGACGGCAATGCTGTGAGCAGTGGTCAGTTCTTATCTTGAATGCTTTGCTGGAATCAGCAATATTTTTAAATCATCACATACAGCACGAAGCAACGCAGCAGTGGCGCTACGCCTGTGGATTCGACCAGCGAACGCATGCCACCGCGCAGCATGATTAATTTCTGGGCGCCCTCGAGATGGTATCGCCAATGTGGTGAGACTCCTTGATGTGCCTAGCAAAAATAGATAGTTTAGTATGGCTGGATAATTGACATGAATATATATCGGGGAGAGAACAAGGATCCACTCACATCTGCCAGCAGAAGGTTCAACATGCCCGCGATGACTAGTGGGCTCGTGCGCTTGTGTTCCACATTAATATCGTCGCAGAGAGAACGGATAATCAGACCGCGATAGCGATAAAAGGTCTTGGTCAGGGCAGTGGACTGTGAGTCACCGCCCCTCGATCGATTGATGCAATGGCTGAGGGTCGTGCAGACCATTCCTAACCGGACATGATCAGGAAAGCCAACCATCGCGGAAAAGACCTCTGGTGACATTGAGTAGACGTTCTCATTTCGACCTAGATCCAGCGCCGGCACTAGATCTGGAAACATGCTGGAGTTATCTGGTCCCAAAGTCAAAGAGAGAAAAAACCACGAGTCAAGGTGAAGACAACTGCTTGATGGGGCTTGACTTACAGTATTGGGCCGACTGAATCAGTGCCTCGTAGTCATTCTTCATTTCGAAGCGTGGGACTTTCGTGGGAACTCCCTTGGCAGCGATTAAGTCCTTTGTGTCGTTCGGGGTTTCTTTGCTTTTGTTCGGCCTTCGATTGCGAGATTTGACTCTCCCCGGCTCGAGCCATTTCAACCGAACTTGGTGTGTTTGCTTGTATCCTGGACAATCTATGCCGGCCGTTGAACAACGCTGGCAGCCGGGATGAGTGAAGTCACAAACCAAGGAGCGCCGAAGACACTCCCAACAATGGCGCTTTCGACCTTCCATGATTGTCTTGAGTTGATTGTGTGATAGATGTACAGTATATGCAAAGGGGATCGAAGGCAAAAATAAGGTCTCACGGCTGATCCGCAGCCTCGGTGCCCAGGAGGATTCCCGGCCCCCACACGGCTGACAAAGGGTGTCCCCAAAGTCGCAATAGTTATCTGTGGTCGTCGATGAAGCTTAACCCTATTTTTGTCGTATAGACTTCCTATTTCGTCCCTAGGTCACTGCTGAAGGATTTTATTTTAAAGTACGAGCATGTCTATGGTTCGCTGCGGCGTATATATCAAGACCCACATCACTCCCAATTGTCTAAAATAAACCCTGAAGAAATGGAAATCAACTAAAAAAGCATATCGTAGTTTGCCATCAGACCCGGTCTCCTGAATCCTCCTTGCCTAGCTCCGCGTTCGCCCTCGTTTGGGGCCCGAAAAACTGCCCCCACAGCCCAAAGGTCAACCACTGCATGACCATGTATCCGACCTGGGCCAAACCCGCCTGTTTTTTCGATGGGTCTGCCCACTCAGTCTGGCCATCAGTTCCCAAAAAGACAGTCGAGTCCTGTGGGAGAAAGCGGCCCGGATGCCACACATTCCACAGCCACGAGTTCAAGAGCATGAGCGCGGCCTCGAAGACATAGAAGTACCACTCATACAGATAAATGGGGCTCAGGCTCTGCAGTTCCTTCGGGCTGTCCAGATTCACGGTGGAGTTGCCTGCATGCTCCACCATACGATAGATGCAGCGGATCAGGATCAGAACCATGCTGATGTACAACGTGAACATCAAAGTTGGGACGCCCCGCTGGCGAGGGATCGGCGCCTTGGAGCACCGTCGGTGGAAGATCGTTGCCATCGTTAGGAAGCTAAGGATCACGCAGAGCTGGATCGACAGTGCAACCAGGGTCAACGCTTTCCCTAATGTTTGTTCATTGCCTTTCGGGTTACTGGAGAAAGCTACCCCGAGGGAATTCAGGGCTTCAACCAGACCCATCAACGCGCCGAAGATGCCCAGGACTCGGCTGGGAGGGATGGGGGCGAGGTGCGGCAAGTAAGAAAACATCCGACCGAGGACGTGGTAGTTGGAGAGTTCCAGAAGCGGACTATTTCAAATCACATTGGGTTAGTATCACCAATCCATCAATGTTTTGAGCACATAGAACCCACGGGCAGATGTTGATGAACACTTGGCTCATGATATAGATGATCAAGGCATTTCCTTGGTCGAGGTAGTGGTAGGAACTGTACTCCCGCAGTGCGAAGCCGACTGTAAACATTACCGCACAGAGCGAGTGCAGTCCGATCATTTTCCACGCTTTGTGTTGGCTGTCAAGAATTATCAGATGAGTTATTAAATTTATCATATATATTCAAAAAGTTCGCTAATTGACTCACAAGCATTGCCAAATATGACCGACTGCTGAGACCGCAAATGCAGCTATGAAGAAAATGGGGACCCCCTTATTGGGGGGCATAGACATAGAGACTCCCCGGAACTAATGCAGATTAGTATGACCCTCCCGTAAGTAAGGAATTGGAAACCCCACCAACTTGACCCTCTGACATCTTGCAAGTTCAGGGCTGGATTCTTATTGTGAAGCGGTGGTGTCTTGGAGAAATGATGCTGAAAGATGAAGAAAAAAAAAAACCACTCGCGTTCTTGAGCGGACTTTTATAGGCAATTGAAGCCACAAACGGTTAAAAGGTTTTAAAACTCACGTAATGGTCAACCCGTTATTCATGTCAACCGTGAGAACTATACTTATCGAGTACGCTATACCGAACATGGAAAGTATAAATGCCAAGTCTACGATATAGAAAAGGACAGTCTAAACCCAATAGGGTTATAAACACTGGATCGCCCTGTTGCTTGGCCCCCATTCTTAAAATTCACCCACAGCCACTATTCCCCATGTGCCGGTCAACATAGATTAAAATTGAGGAATGCGGCGGTGACCAGTGGAACGTGGCTGACAGTTGAGGGGTATGAAGCTTTTTTTTGCCCCTATACAGCTAGTGCAGCCTCACTGGGCTGGGGCCTAACGAGATCGGCAAAGGCTTTCTCCCTTTTTCGAAGGACGAGGCTATGCCGACCCCGTCGAGCATACCCAACACGGTAAATAGGAGGTAGATAACGTTTGCTTAGTTGGGTTAACTCTCGTGGGGGCACAAGAGGATCCCCCAAGTATAAAAAGCTTGAGTGAATCCCCCTCATCTCACTAGTTTTATTTTTAATTGCCATCAAGCCCCTTCCATTCTTCAGAGCTTTCTTCAATTTTCCCACAACGCTTGATCTTCACCAGGCCCTCTCTCTCTCTCTGTCCTACCTCCTATCTACCCACCTACTCCACCAACCAATCCTTTCTCCTTTTCAAATTCAACCCGCCACACAAAAAGCCAAAATGTGTCTGATGGGACTCCTCGCCTCCAGCACGATAGGCAAGAGCAAAAAGGACAATTCCGAGGAACAAGGCCCGCGCCCTGTAATGGTCAACCAGCCCAGCCAGTCATCGGTGCCTGCTCCGGCTTACCAGGCCCAGGCGGCGGGGCCAGGGGCTTCAAGATAGAGATAGATCAAGGGCGTTACTGTGAGTACTTGATCCTACTTTGTTCCAATTATTTGGGTGAAGAATGATGCTTATACTTGTTATGCAGGGGTTCTATGATTTATACCTGCGTTCTGAGAGCGGATACTGGGGTTTCTTGTTCTTTTTTCTTTATTTCTTTCTGCTATTAATATATCGACTGTACTAGACTTGATGCTTATATTGATTTGTTTTGCGATTTCTATGCAATTATGAAATATATCCTCTAGCTCATACTAAAGACTTTGCTGTATAGACTACCGTAGGGACGCTCTTGTGGGTGTTGCGCTATCACGAGTCCTTAGTGGTTACAATGCAAGGAAACAGAATCCATTTGCCCTCGGAATGATCATGCGCGGTGGATCCCAGGCCGTTTTAGAGGTGATACCCTGGGATTCATAGCTTATCTTACAGGAATAGCCTTAGCTAAGACCCTTAATTTTTAGGGCTGTGCGTGAAAAGCTTATCGTGCTAAGCAAAAGCTATGGTCTTGGCTTTAACCTAAAAGAGATAAAGCTAAAAACAGAAACAATCCCAGAATAAACATCAGCCAATAAGTAGACATGTCTAGAATTAGAAAGATGTAAGCAAGCCCTCCAGCAATAAGAATATTGTTCTCAGAAGTCGTCGTATTAAAACAAGCGGCAAGCAGTAGATGAATTAACAGCCACCGCCACCACCACCACCTATATCAAAAGCTCAGAGTCAGTATGCCTCATAGAATGAGTCAGGGAGTATTCATGGCACTTACCACAGCCACCTCCACCACCGCCACCTCCGCATCCTCCACTGCCACATCCCCCTCCAGCGCACCCTCCGCCAGATCCACCACTACATCCAGCGGCACACGCAGCCCCGGATCCTACGCCACCACAGGAGCCCGCAGCAACCCCGCCCCCGCAAGTTCCAGAGCAGCAGTTGCCGGCGCCGCCGGGGGCGACGTTCATACAGCCCGGGTTAGTGGCGTAGGCATCAGCGCTGACACAAGGATCGGCCATGTAAGGCCCGTAGTAGGGCACGGCCATGGCATAGCCAAACGCAATCGGCATGGCATAGTTGGGCTCAACCCCGCCATCTCTGGTCGACTTGGAGTCGGAGCGTTGACGGCCGCGCTTCTCAGCCCGCCGGGCGAGTTTCTCGTAGTTCTTGTTCAGGCGGATTCGCTGGATGCTTCCGATCCTTCCGTCTCCGACGTACCTCTGCACCGGGCGGATGGCGTTATGCGCGGAGATGTGCGGGTTCTTGTCTGGGTCTGATGAAATATCCGGCCGATCGTGCAGGGCCTCGGCGGCGTTGCGGGCGCGCGAGGCCGAGCCCACGCTGAATATCCGGTCGTACAGGTCTGGGACACGGGTCGCCTCACAATACCAGCACGTGCACTCGCTGTAGATGCCGCCGTCCGTCATCCGGCGGTACATCTTGCTGGTCCATTCGAAACCATCGGAGAGCTTGTTCTCATCGACCTTGTCGTCGTGATCGATGAAGATGTACGTGCCGCCCGTGCTGGGCTGCGCCGTGCTGCGTTCATAGTAGTACGACGGCATGAGCTGGTGCGTGTGCCAGCCCAGATCGACATCGAGGGTAGGCACAGCCATGTGGCGTGGGTTCTCCATCATGATGCGGAAGAAGACCCGGTACTTGTCGACTATGCGGTTCGCAGTATCCATGACGGTCGGCGAGTGGAGCCAGTCAATGTTGTCCATCTTTTGAACGAAAACCCCCTGCCGAATCACCGCGCCCACGAGGTCGAGCGCGAACGGTCCCAGATTGTCCCAGTACCGCGACATCATGCGCCGGAAATGCACCTTCTGTCCCGGTCGCATGTTAAGCCGAATCGAGCCCTCGTTCGCCGCCGCGATCACTTTCTTGTCCTTTAGATTGGCTTCAAGCTGCTTGCGCAAGTGGCTCATGTCCTGGCACCAATCCAAACGAGGGTCCGTGAATTTGTACAAGTCATCTCCAGCGGCTTGGATAAATCGGGTAGGATACATCATGTGCCGGTGATTGAGCTGGTTTGCCGTTACAGGCATTCCCTCGGGGACACCATTGATGTTATAGAATGATCCCGGCATCGGGTGTTGGTCTCGCAACACCGCCCCGACGTCTCTGCGGAATTTCTCCACTTTGAGTCGGCCATGATCGATTGAAAGGTGACATTTCGTGCAAATAGCCAGAAATGAGTGGTCGGCATAACCGGTCCCTTCCTTGAAGGCGGTTGCGACAGAGGCCCCGATGTCACCTTTCGTCCATGGTACGGAATTCACCACCCGACAGCGCGGGCACGCAATTTCCTTGGTTGGTGGGTCGTACAGGTTGTCCCATTGAAGGTTTATCTGCTGCGCGAACAGCCGCATCGCTTCACCGCTGACCGTGTACTCCAGCGTGTGGTTGTTGATACACCGATCCACGGCCTCGAAGGGAAACCCAGTTTTCCAGGTACTCATCTTGCCATAGCGGATGCAGTCTTCGAGGAAGCTTCTTGGATTGAGCATGTGAGAATGCCAGACCATCAGAATATCTACAGCCAAATAATCAGTCTCGGGAGAGAGGGCCCATTCAACGGCCACACCTTTCACTTACCGATGGGGGGCATGTTTTTCTCGTCCCACAAAATCATAGTCTCGCAGTTTGTGACAGTTGTGTACGATGGATGTGTCAAGTCGCTGATGGTGGCCAAGGGTCTTGACATCGGCAAGCACTTAAACCACCATTCGGTGTACCGGTCGACCGCGCGTGCCGTATACACGGCCCATCGCTTCTCGCGAATGCGGACTCGGGCCTCATCGGTTGAGTATGGGTAGCGGTCGGCCTCGGAGTCATAAATACCGAAGAGGCCGTCAGCGCTGGATATTGTGTCGCGTAGGTCTGCCAGGACAGCCAGGAACTTGAGGTGTGCGACACACTGGTCGCTCGTAATCATACAAACCCCGGTCTTGGGTTTAGAGAGGTTCAGTAGGGGCAGCTCGAGCGGACGCACTTCGTGCTCGCCGTAGGAAGGTGGTCGTGCGCTGCTCTCGGCCTCGGGCTTAGCCGGAGGTTGTTTGGGCTTTTCGTCTGTGGACAAACCCATGATTGCGTAGAAGTGACAAAATCTCAGGAAGAATTCCCAGGTGCTTCGGGAAGGATTTTAAATCTGATCTGGGGAAAGTAAGGCCCCTAACAGAAAACAGAAAGTGGATACACACGCAAAAGATGGCGCGGGGCCAAGTGCTTTTTATAGCGGATCTGACGTCGACAGGGCCTCACCAGATGAGATCCAATTCCATGGCCCATCTAAGCGGCTGGCACTCTTTCAGGGTTCCCAGCACCCTCTCGGGCGATATGTGGCGAATATCCAACACACCCAGTGCCCGGTAAGGCCCCAAGTTAAGCTTCTAGGAACAAATCATGGGGAGCCGCACGCGAGGATGACCATGGTTTGGGGCTGAGAGCGAACACGGGCGGCTACGAGTGGATAAGCGCGCATGAAAAACCCAGGGGATCCAAAACCATACAGCGCACAACATTGGTCCAGCTTGCGTGCATGGCGAAGTCGGGCGCAGGCACTGCCTCGGCTGGTTGCCTTAAGGAGTTATTGGTCTCTCGGGGACGATCATGACCTCATAGGGCTCATAGGGGGGCTCGCATAACGGAGTTTATCCGTCGAGAATGTTCCAAGGCATTTTCTGGAACAGATCAAGCATTTTGACTATTTGCAGCACCTGGATAACTCCGTCAAACACTCAAAGAGGATACTTCGCTGCCCACGAAAGAAACAACGTAGCAAATAAATTGTCACGTGTGACACGTGATGCATACCATGTGACTTTCCAAGGTTGCCCCTCTGCTGACTCACCGCATCATCGTCGAGGACGGAACAAGATCCAAGTCCAAGTCTGCAGCGGATCCGCGGATGAGAGGACTGCCGGTAAACTAAAGCGACCACCGGAAATCACCAGAGAATTACCGTACTGCTCAAGAAACAATCTCGACCTCCCATTACCCGACTGCAACCTCTTGTGGCCCTCAATCCTAACATCAACCAGGCTGGCTTCTCTGCGGCGATCGAGCGGAATCGGCGGTAGTCCGACTCAAGCTCTGGATCCAAGCGCAAGGAACGAGAATGCGTCTGGGGCCACCAGCCCCGTAATGGCGGGTGTCAACCATACGCCTGTCTCAGCTGCCGCGTCCGAGGCTGTATCGGGTCGCAAGCGCAATGTCACCATTGCGGGCATGGATAGTTCGCCGGGGAGCATCGAAGATGCCGATGATAATGATGCGCGAGAGGATAGGAGGCGACAGCCGGTGAAGCGTGCCTGTAATGAGTGTCGACAGCAGAAGGTGAGTGCACCGATCAGTCAAGGTTGAACCGATCGGCTTCGCCAACTCACGCCCGCAACAGCTCCGATGCGACGTCATTCAAGATCCCTGGTCCGATTGTTCGCGGTGCCGTCGACTGAAGCTCGATTGCAAAATTGAGTCCAATTTTAAACGCGTCGGGAAGCGCAGTCGGAATGCCGAGATGGAGCGTGAAATCATTGAGCTCAGGAAGCAAATTGCTTCCTCCGGCCCGGGGGTGCCTCAACAGCAACAGCAACAGCAACAGCCGGTCGACACGCCCAAGCAGGATTCAAATCAGGTCAGCCCTGCTGTCTATCAGACCCCATCGGCCATGTCCGCAGATCAGTACATGGGCTCCCAGGAAGCGGTTGCTTCGCTATTGGATTTGCGCTCGGGCTTCGACGGCTCCAACTATATGCGCAATGGAGGAGCACAGGTCAAGCGCATTGAGGATGTCATGGTGGTGCCGGAGAAAGTCATCGAGTTGTTCAACCTGTAAGGGAATTTTACCTCGCATGGGTTTTGTCAAACTAACAATTGCGCCAGGTTCTTCACTTATTATCACCCATTCCTCCCGTTTCTCGACCGGAAGCAGCCCCCAGAGGAATATTATAATATCTCGCCATTGCTGTTCTGGACGATCATCAGCGTTGGCGCCCGACGCTACCAAAGCGATTCGACTTTGTTGAACTCTCTTGCTGGTCCTGTGACTCGACTGGTGTGGAGTACTCTAGCGGACATTCCCCAAAGTTATCATGTCGTCAAGGCGCTCTGTCTGCTGTGCTCTTGGCCCTTCCCCACGAGCAGCACCTCCACCGATCCCACGTTCATGCTGTGTGGAATGATGGTACAGGTAGCTATGCAGCTGGGTCTTCATCGCCCATCCCATTCCCAGGACTTCAGCAAATTTCGGGTGGAGCTCATTGAGGATGAGCTTAAAGACAAGGTCCGGACGTGGGCTATTTGCAACATAGTTGCGCAACGGTATGTGGTGATCTGAAAAGCCGAAAAGCTTGTCTCATTCTCTCTAGTGTTTCAACTGGCTATGGTCAGCCACCATCGACGCTATATGATTGGACTCTGTCCTCCAGCGACTCGTTAGATCCAAATCTCAAGCTACCAGGAGATATCAAACCCAGGCTCGAAATCGAGAAGTTTTGTGACAAGATCACCCGAGCGCTTTACACGAACCGACGAGATCCTGTTGGGTTAACCGGAGATCAGGAAAGGTTTGCGATGATATCGTTTTTGTCACGGGACTTCGATGAGCTCGAGGAACAATTCAAGGCACAGAATGACTGTAAGTTTTTGGGTCTTGTCTTCTAGTTGCATAATATTGATTATGGGATCAGGCATCACCGATCTATATCTCCATGCTTCCAATCTGCATTTACACCTCTCAGCTTTCTTTGACGATCCAAATGCGAAGGATTATCGGGAGCGTGTTTTATCTCTCTATGTGGCGACCACGTCCTTCCTTGAAGTTGCCATGAACCTAGAAACTGAGGTTGGGCCCGTCCTCTCCTACACCCCATACTATATCTACCAGATGATGGTTGCGGCGGGCTGCACGCTTCTCAAGCTGTGCAAGGGCTTCTTCGCAGCCCATATCGACATGGAGTACACCAAACACTTGTTTAATCGAACCATCTGGGCCATTCGGGGAGTTTCTGTGTCGAGTAACGACCTGCCTGAGAGACTGGCCGAGGTGCTGGCGCAGATGTGGAGACTAGGCGGGGCGCCACAACGTTCTTCCACCCACACTGATGTAGATGACTCCTTGAGACTCAAAGTCCGCTGTCGGATGAGCATGTCTCTGCTGTTTGACTCGGTGTGGCGATGGCGCGAGGATGCGCGGACCAAGGGACGAAACATTGAAGGTCAGTATATCATCAGTATATCATTTCCTTGAAGTATGCAAGCTGGCTTTGGTATGCTGATGTCGTGCAGCCTATTTGAAGAACCCTACAAATCCAGACTCAACGGCCGATTCATCTGCTGCCTCATCTGTTGGTCCCATTCGCACCGCCTCCTCTACACCCGGCATCTCTGGCGGCGACCCAAGCCTTGCGCCAGCTCCCATGTTGTCGCAAGCCAGCCTTGGGGTCCAAGGATCCACGAACGGGGTCAGTGGACTCCCAAGTGGATTTATGGAGCCCAACTACGAAGTTTTCGATCCACTAAACTGGCTTCTTGACGGCTTGGTGGATCTGCCTTACTCATATTCGACGATGGGTGGCATGGAGTCCCAGGGCATTGCATAAACCTGACTGATTTTATACCGCTACGTTGGCGTTCTCACCGGTTCACTTGCGGGTGTTCCTTAGTTTGCGGACATGTCTGCTTGTATCATTATATCATTTTCGGGGTTCGATCACTGATACCTACAGGAGTTTGGTCTTAGTTCTGGTTTATTCCTGTGTCGATTTTATGTACCTGACGCCTTTCTTATATGACTTGTGTCTTGTTCTCTTCAATGCCATGTCGCATGAAATCACCCTTGCCGTTTCCCCGTCACCACGGCGTAGCTCCAAGTATCATGATTCCCCCCTACCACAATGCTATTACCATTGTCATTCGGAGAAAAAGTTTTTTTGATCTCTGGTCTGTTGACTAGTTACCTACCCAGTCCTACCCAGTGTGGCCGCCAACCCATGGAAACTCTACAGGGAGGCTGCAGTTGCAGAATAGGCCTTCTCACTACATATATAAAACTCCAGAAAGAATGAAACTCTCAATGCCCTGCCACAAGGGGCTTGCACATAACTAGCACGGTAAACAGTCTAGATTACACCACGCAAAAGGGAATGCCACCGGAAACTAGTCGGCGATGCCCCATGATCATAGGCAAGGTCCTAAGCTTCAAGAGAGATTTCTGCCTCCAAAGAACCCCCAACCATACTTGCACGGTCGAGTAGTTTACAGCTCACCGGAGTCGACAATGGTGGGCTTGACAGAGGAGCGGACGGCACCGGAGGAGCTGCCCAGAGCCTCGATCTCCTTGACGACCTGCATGGACTCGGCGTCGGCAACCTCACCGAAGACGACGTGCTTGCCGTCGAGCCACGAGGTGACAACGGTGGTGATGAAGAACTGGGAGCCGTTGCTGCAGAAAAAATAGAATCAGTACAAGACCCAAAAATAGTTGGACGAGAAAAAACAAAATCTTACGTGTTGGGACCAGCGTTGGCCATGGAGAGGAGACCAGGGCGCTCGTGCTTGAACTTGAAGTTCTCGTCAGGGAACTTCTCGCCGTAGATGGAGCGACCACCAGTGCCCTATTCCGAAAAGAAATGAAAAAGAAATTAGCCACTATTCCCAAGACCCAAGAGGACACAAAGCAACAAGATGGGGAGAAAGAAGAAAAAAAAAAAAACTCACGTTGTGGCGGGTGAAGTCACCACCCTGGAGCATGAATTGGGGGATGACGCGGTGGAAACCAGAGCCCTTGTAGCCCTCGCCCTTGGGCTTCTTGCAGAGCTCACGGAAGTTCTTGGCCGTCTTGGGGACATCAGCCTCGTAGAGGTTGAAGTTGATGCGGGCGGTCTTGGCTAAAGATGAAGTCAGTATACCAAGTATACAAGTGCTAGAAAAGAATTGACATGGATTGCAAGGGAGCACCTCATCATCCTGGATGGATGATGGATGGAATTGAGGGATGGAAATCCCAACTGGGGAAGCGGGTGATGTGGTAAGGGGGGGGGGAGGGGGGAAGGGAACACCTTGGAGGGGCACAACTCCCCTCCAAAACATTGCAATGCCATCAAGCAAAAACTAGTACTTACGGGCACTGGAGCCCACAGGGGCGTACTGGACGTCGAAGAAAGCCTTGGTGTTGGACATGGCTGCGGAAGATGCGAAAGATCGATGGGCAACGGGATGGAAAGAAGTGCAATTGAAGAGAGAAGAAGAGAAGAGGGAAGAAGGTGGGGTTATTGTCTTGAGGCGGCAGAACATGGTGAGGGGCAGGGCGGAGCGGGTGAACTCGGATGCCGGGCTAAATGCGGGTTAGCTGCTGCGGTGGGTGCTTGGGATCAGGGGTGCAGTTTGGGTGCCTCGGGCTGTCATGCTGTTGTCCAGGGGGCAAAGACGCCAGTTTTCCTGGGAAGCACAAAACCGATGGGTGATATGGAATCAACAGGTGACAAACACCAGCCCTAAGGCAGCCATCCAGCATATGATATACTCACATCAATGGAGTTAGACGGTGCTGGATACAGACAGAGACAGCAAGGGAAGAAAAATGAAGCTTCAGCAGAAACGCGACGAGAGCTCCTAGGATTACGTAAGAGCCCGGCAAATCCCTTCCGGGCTACAGATATACAGGATCAAAGTACGGGGGACTAATTTAGGTAGATATACGAGTGGTCGTTGCAATGTCAAGTGAAAAGAACCGGGTACCATTTCGTATGCACGGGTCACGATGCAAGAGCTGACGCCGAGATGCGGAGAACAGAAAATCAACAAAGACACCGAAGAAAATCGGGGAGTGCAATACAATAAAAATACAACGAATAAGGGGCATAAAGTAAAGGGCTAAAATAAATGGGAGAAGTAGAAGGAAAAAAAAGAAAGAAAGAGGATGGAAGAAGCAGTCAGGACATCATTTCAACATGGTCCGTTCGTTGCCACGGATGACAGTCGCTCATAAGCCGCAAAAAAAGGGGGGAGGTATAAAGAAACAAAAAGAACAATGCACGAGGCAGGGATATGAACAATGCCGAAGGAAATGGCCTCAACCATAAGAAGGATCAAAAGTAGATGAAAAGAAAAAAAAAATCGAAATAAGAAAATAAGAAGAAATCCAGGTCATTACCGGAAGTCATCTTCATCGTCAGTAGGCTCCAGGCGTTGGACAAGCTCCTTGGTCTGTCGAGCAATCTCAAACGCAATCGGCGGCAGTTTGTTGGTGACTTCGCGCTCCTGGTCAGGACTGGTAGCGTCCTGGCCATCGGCAGCAGCAGCCATCAGCCGGCCGCGACATTGATCCAGCGCCTGGACCACAGGCTCGGAGCGCTCGCGCAGAGCCACATCTCCACTGCGTTCGTGGATCAGATGTTCTGTGGACGAGACCACGTTGGCAACCACGTCGGAGATGGCAGAAACATGGGTCTGGACGGTGTTCAATCCCTGCTCGGCCCGGATACTAGCAACCAAAGCCTGGATGGATTGGACCATGCCGTCGGTTTGATCTTCAACGTAGTACTAATGACAAGAATATCAGCGGGCTATTCAAGAAATGGGCGAATACATCATCGAGACTTACCTTGAGTTCTTGGAGCTCATGGTCTCCTCGCGGAGCTCCATAACCATAATCCATACCATTAGGCACGCCATTCTGCCTCTCGGGGAGATTGGTCTGGTCCGGAATGCTCATGGCGCTGTACACGGAGTGGTTGCTGTAGCGCCGTTGGCTGGCACTTGTGCTGAAGTAGTCGGGGACATTCATGTGCGACACGTCCACATCGTCATCTTCCAACTCATGCGCAGGCGATGCTTGAATTTTCACCACCCGAACCAGTCCCACGACGGCAGTGCAAAGATGCGAAGCCGCCGCGTCCAGCAAGGAAACTGGGGAGAGGCCACTGGAGCTGGCAAAATTGCGAGCAGCAACGAGGACATTGTTCGCTGTGGTCGATACCTGATCCTTGGCCTTGGTGCGCAGGGCGGCCGAGCCATCTTGGGGAGCCGGGGCTTGGTCGACGTCCTGAAGAATATGGCGGACTGCCAGAACGACGAACTTGATCTGCTGGAACACCGAGGGCGATTCCTCAAACCGCGCAACTCGGAGCAGCTCGTCCACCGACATCTGGAACTTGGTCACATGGATATCCTTGACCAGCCCGTCAACCTGCACCAGCTCATGCTCCTTGGCCAAGACACTTGCATCGGGCCGGGAGTCGGCAATGCCACCGGATGAGGTGCGCAGATGCCGTACCTGCGCCTTCGCCTTGGCGTAGCGATGCTTCCACTCATTGACCTCGGCCTCGAGTCGTTGAATGTCACCCGAGAGTTGCTCTTCGCGTTCCCAGTTAGAATGACTCTGCGCAGTGAGGGTCTTCATTTCCATGAGGAAAGCGGACGCTTCCCGGCGAACCTCATCAGTCACCTGCTGCTGCTGCTGCAACTCGACCTGCAAGCTTCGGTGTTTGCTCTCCAGATGCGCGTGGCGAGCTTGTAAATCCGCATCGCCGGAGCTTCCGGAGATACTATCGATCTGGCTGCGAAGATCCCGTTCCATGGTGTCCTGCTCTGCCCGAACTCTATCGAGTTCGAGCTGGAGCGAGCTGTTCAAGTCCTCGGCCTTGGATACCTTACTCTCCAACTCCTGCCGCAGGTCATCCCACTCCTCGCGTTCAGCATGGCTGACCTATTGAAACAGTCAGCTCCATGAAGATTGGCCCTGGCAACTCGTTCAAAAACAAAAGGCTTACCCCAGAGTGGTCCGAGTCTCGAGATTGGGACAGCTCCTCATCCTTGGAACGAACCAATTCTTCTAACTTGTCGACCTTCTCCTGCAGCACTGAAACTTGTGACTGGCTTTCCGACAGCAATTTTCGGTCATTGTCACCCAGCGTCGTTGTGGTGCCTCGTCTGCTCAGAACAGCGTCCAAAGCAAAAGCATCACTTCGGGCATCATCGTCGTCTTCCGGTCCCATATCATCGCTATCCTCGACCATCGTACTCTTATTCGGAACCATCGTATTGCTCTGGAAAGACCGAGGAAGTGGCCCGTCTCCATTCGCTGATGGAGGGCCTCCCATCGAGCCATGGCGTGGAGGAAACGGACTACCCGGCGGGCCACCCGATGGGTAGCCTCGGCCCATGCGAGGGGGAGGCCCCCGGGACTGCGAACGACGAGCACCGGGGGGCATGTTGGGCGGCGGCCGACCGCGATAGTCTCGGCTAGCAAAGTGCGGGAAGCGTCGCTCAAGTTCACAAAAGACATCGGTTGCCAAATCTCGGAAACGGCCATGTTGCAGCGAGGCGAGTTTCTGGCGAGCCTGGTTGCGTTTCTCGTGGAAGTCGTCGCGCGGCGGAAGAAACGGGGGCACATCGGGGCGAGGCGGCCGCCCGGGAGGCGGCATGGCCTGCTGGCGGCGGATCAACTCGTCGTAGACATCGGTACTGAGTTCGTGGAACTGGGTGGGCGACAGCCGCAGCAGCTTGTCGCGGGCTTTGTTCGATTTGCCATTTGCCCGGTCGTCCCGATAGGCGGCGTTCAGGAATCGTCTCAGGGCAGCGTAGTGCTGCGACAGGATTTCCTCCATCTGTCGGTGTCGCCGGCCATGGCCCTCGCGGGGGCGCTCGGCCAGCGTACCCACGCTGGACCGGGCGGCCACCGAGCTCGGCGGCGATGGGTTCCCGCTGCCGGTGGGCGCTGCGAGATTCGGGCTCAAGGGTGCGCTGGGGGAACCGGAGGTCGGGGGTGTGGCAAGATTGCCTCGGGATGAAAAGGTCGGGGAGAAGGGCGGGTCAGATTTCTGGTACTGGTTGATCCCAGACCAGTCGCTGCCATCGACAGAGACAGGCGACATGGCTCCGGAATGGCCATTCATCAGGGCCGGAATGGGGGGGAATTTCGACGCCTCGAACTGGGGTAGGATCGGTGATCGCTCTCAAGGGGAGGTATTGTCCAGGCCGTCAGATGGAAAAACACCCACTGTTGTTCACACCGCCACGAGTTCCCAGTATCATTCACCGGCTTTGTGAAACGAGGGAGAGAGCCGAAGGAAGGGCCCGGTCGGTCACGGGATGGGGAAAGTCGGAAGGAGAATGGGGAGAACAAACGACAGCAGGTTCTCTCCCAAGGGATCCAAGTCCAAAGGAGTGAAGGACTGGACAGATGAAAGGGGTGGGCAGGACAGAAGAATATTGAATCGCAAAAGGGAGAAATAATGAACAGTGTGAGATTTAGTTTCCAGACACTCCGGAGTTCCCTTACGCCTGTACGGCTGTACCCGCCGGTACTTCCTTACCGACTGAGTGGGTGCAGTGCAAGGTGTACCTGGAAGTACCACAACACGGTCACACAAAGGACTAGAAAGCGCCCAGGAATTTTGGATCTTCCAGGAGAAGCCGAAAGTCTACGTGCTCTCTCAGATCTACATTTCACAGCCATCTCGTGCGGGTGAGCATTCCTAGGATCTTTTTTGATCTGTCAAAAAAGAACAGGAAAAAAAAAAAAAAAAAGGGTGGTTAGTATGGTAACAGGAATACTAGACTATCCCCTGGGCAAGGGACACGAGCCACACAGGGGCTGATCCTGGGGATTCGACGCGCAGATAAAAGAATACTAACATAACCAGACATTTTTAAAATGTACTCGAGATATACTCATAGAAAGTTCTTTAGAAATCATCTCTTATATCCGAGTGCCTATGAAGAGATTGCAAAGGTGTGTAATTGCAAAACTGTGTAATTTCATACAAAAGCCCGTTCAGGAGTCGCCCCGTCTAGACCTTCGGCCCCCAGTGTGGCTGGTACCGGTACCTGCTGGTAATATTCCCAGTGACCACATGGTACTCACAGGAACGCCCGTCGGGCCACTATGCAAGAAGTACCTGAGAAGTATCTCCCGAAAATTGCCTCAAAACACAAAAATACACATTTCATGGCTGGCACATCTATGCTGAAATAAAACATTTAAGTACGGAATGTAGAAGAGCATCGCTCTGGGATTTTGGATGGTCTCAAGGGAGCCTGTCACTGTCCCAGTTGCCACCATGACAGATCATGACGGATCATGTCTGGCAACCAGTGATCGGGTTTGTGTGATGCAGGTAAAGAGAGACAGAAGCCTAAACATGCACACCAACAGTAAAAGAGGGTCGTGCAATCAGACTGAGATGATATCGGGAGGGTACACGGGTCATGAGGGGTGTACAAGAGTCATAAACCGAGCAGGACAATCGAGGTGCGTCCGATGATTGTGTCGTCTTCGTTTTCTTTCTACTTGGATGACATGGCCAGTCCACGTGCAGCGCCCACAGCAGCCGACACAGGAGTCGCGGACCGGGTGGGAGCTGCGCTGCGGTTGTGGGCCATGTGTGCTCGGACAAGATGACCGGCGGCGAGTGCAGCACACAGACTGAGCTCACCGGCAAGAACAGAGGCAGCAATGATCCGAGACAGTTGTCGGGCGTTCTCTCCAGGGGTGGTGGGGTGAGAGCCACGGACACCGAGCATGTCCAGCATAGCCGACTGTGCTTCAAGGATAGTGCCACCGCCGATGGTGCCCACTTCGATTGAAGGCATTGATACGGAAATCTGGAGATTGCCGTTGGAACTGGGTGATCCGTCAGCATCCTTGGGCCCGGAATATAGAGAATCAATGGAGGGAGAAAACAACTTACTTCTTCATGGTCGTGATACAGCTGCTGCTCTCGACATTCTGGGCAGGATCCTGGCCAGTGGCCAGGAAGATGGCAGACACGATGTTGGAAGCGTGTGCGTTGAACCCGCCCATGCTGCCGGCCATAGCACTCCCGATCAAGTTCTTGCTGATGTTCAGCTCCACGAGGGCGTTGACATCGCTCTTCAGAACATTCTTGACGACATCGCCAGGAATGATGGCCTCTGCCACAACGGACTTGCCTCGACCGTCGGTCCAGTTGATCGCAGCGGACTTCTTGTCCGTGCAGAAGTTGCCCGAAAGTGAAATGATGGCCATGTCGTCGAAGCCACACTCGGTGGACATGACGTTCAGCGCCTTCTCGCAACCCTTGGAGATCATGTTCATACCCATGGCATCACCAGTCGTTGTCTTGAAGCGGATGTAGAGGTAGGTGCCGGCGAGGGCAGTCTTGAGGTTTTGGAGGCGGGCAAAGCGGCTGGTCGAGTTAAAGGCCGCAGTAATGATACTCGAACCTTCCTCCGAATCAATCCAGACCTTGGCAGCAGCAGCCCGAGCCAAAGTCGGGAAGTTCACGCAAGGACCGCGGGTCATGCCATCGCCCGTGAGAACAGTAATTGCACCACCACCAGCGTTGATGGCCTTTGAGCCACGACTTGTGCTCGCCACCAACACACCTTCCGTGGTAGCCATGGGAATGAAGTAGTTCTGGCCATCGATCTTCAACGGGCCAGCAACACCGAGAGGGAGGGGCAGGTACCCAATGACGTTTTCACAGCAGGCGCCGTGAACCAGACCATAGTTATAATCCTTGTACGGGAGCTTGGATGCTTCCAAGGAGCTCGTGGTGGCGGAAGTGGCCGGGGTCCGTGAGATCACGGCTCTGCGGATTTTCACGGCGCGGGTGAAGGCATCGACGCGGCTCATCAAAGTCTCATCTTCCATGGTCTTCTCCAGGGCATAGCCGGGAAGCTTTCCGCGAAGAGACAGATTGACCAGTTCTTCGTCAGTGAGCGTAGGCGCGCGCTTGTCCTTCAAAATCAGCTCGCATTCCTCGGCTGTCCGCTTCGATTCCTGCTCATTGGGTTCAAACTTCGGGTAGACCTTCGGTGCAGGCACCGGCTCCTTGGGGGCGGCAGGAGGAGCCTCGGGTTCCTTGATACTCCAGCGAGCGGCGTTAAAGAGATAGCCGTTGAGGATGATGCTGAGCGTCAAAGCTGCGATGATCCACTTGCTGATGATGGGGTCTTCCACGCTCTTGAGCAGACTCTCGAGGACCTTGCCACCAACAGCGTCCAGAAGCTGGTCGGTGTATTCAATGTCGAACGACCGGGACTCCTCGGGCGAACCGTAGTAGACGGAAGGGTATTCCAACTTGTACTTGATAGGCGGGATGATCGTCACCACGGTCTCCTGCTTCTGGCTCTTGGCAGACACATAGACAGTGTCCAACCCATTCTCTGCCACCTTGAATGGATCGATAGGAGTAGGCGCCATGACGTTGGAGAAACGGGAGAGCAGAGCACCGCTACCGGGGTTCCGGAAGGGAATGGCCGACAGGTTGACGATGTTAATCAAGATCAGACCGCCAACCATGAAGATCTTGAACCGACGCACGCTGCTCGACTTGATCTTTCGTCCAAAGACGCTGGTATCCATATCGTTGCTGTCCGATCCTGCACTGGGCCAGTCGTTGTTCGAGGCGACATTTTCAGCCACACTGTGGGTGATGCCATCCTCTTCCAAGGCCTTGCGCAGCGCCACATGGCGCTTGATGCGGGTGATCTCCAGCTTGATGCAGAGAATGGTGGTGTAGAAGGTGAAGAGAAGGACACAGTCGAAGAACAGGATCCAAGCAGCGAGGAAACAGAACTGCTGAAGACCTCCTTGCACGCCGGAGGCAGCACCCATAGCCAGCAAACCGATCTCAATACAGTAATGCTGAACAATCTCGAATCCCTGGTCCTTGATGGCAGTGGCAATGGAATCCTGGATGGAGCGTGGGGTGCTCGAGGCAAGAGGCCGGGGAGCAGCACCCGGACGCGGCCGCCGGTTGTCCACCGAAGCGCTCAGGACCGCCCGAGTGAACATAATCGGCTTCTCAAAGCCAATAGTAACCACCAGGAACGGCAGGCCTTCGGAGAGCAGAAGCAGGTTGATGGGCACACCGAGTTTGGTGGTCACCAGCAGGCCAAACAAGAAGGCAAAGGATCCAGAAAACAGCACCGTGGTAGCCAGCCAGAAATTCGAGCCGAGCCGTCTCATCGAGAAGAAAAGCGAGACGAAGCTCAGGTGCATCGAAATGTACCCGAGAGCCATGATCACAATGTCGATGGTTTCCGCGTGTTTGATGAGATCCACAAAGGAGCTCCACGCATCCGTAAGCCAAACCTTGAAGGCTCTGCTGGATCCATGCGCGGGTCCACGGGCAGCCTTCATAATCCATTTCTTGGGCTCCTCCTCTTCCGCAGACGGGTCTGGGATTTCCTGGACCGCCTTCAAGAACTCCGGTACCTGGTCAAAGGGAACGGTATATGCGAGGGAGGAATCATGCGAGAAAGGCGAGAAAAAGTTGGGGGTGTGCGGGACTGATTTGGCGGAGACATTGGCAGGGACGGGGACATCGTCGGCCGCGGGCGCAGTCGAGGCCGACTTGGAGGTGGAGTCGGGGAAAATGAAGGTGGTCAAGGCCAAGTGCTGAGCGACGGGCTTTCCAACCTGCTATTCCATGGGTTGTGAGATCAATGTCGGGGGAGAAAAAGAAAAAGGAAAGGAAAAATTCTCACATTCGAGTCCGCCCAGGCATCCTCTGCCTGCCACTTCCACGAAGTCGACTCTCCCAGTCGCAAATTCCGGCCTCCTTGAAGGAGAGTGTCTGTATCCACCTGGCCCGCCAGATTCCGTGGAGTACGGGCTGTATCCAGCAAGCTACCCTCCAGCAGCCCGACGTAGGTGGTACTGGCAAGAAGGGCAATCACAACAATTGTGTGGATTGGGTGCACACAGGCCCGGCGAGAAATAGACTGCAGGCCACAGGTGACCTGGCGTCGAATCCAGCTTGGCTCAACATCCTGATTCTCCTCCGTTGAGCGGAGTCTCTTGGAGACAAACGAGGCCATAACGCGGGTCGTCACAGAGGCGGTGTGTAGGGACGTCTGTTGAAGGCGTTTGGGGGACGGAGGGGTAGAAATGGTCCACAGGGGACCAGAGCCTGTGAGAATAACCGGGATTCGGTGTCGACCAAGGCCGAAAGGAAAGCTCTCGTGCAGTTCCTAGATTGAGAGCCGCATGTGGCTCACGAGGTGGTTTCACGGACTGCAGTTCCCACGAGCACTGAGATTTTTTTTTTTCTTTAGAGAGCCACTCACCAAACCCAAGTGGAAGAGGAAGAGGGCCTGGGGAAAAGCAAGAGACAAAGCAGAGCAGCAGGGACAATTCGCGACTAAAAATTGGGGATCCCCCTGAGCACAAAATACTCGGTGGAATTAAGTATCGCCGACGCCAAGGCACGGCAGTGGGGAGGTTCTGGAAACTCCCGATCTGACAATCTCGAAAACGAGACAAAAAGGATTCACGAGATTAAATAATATTGGGGAGTCAAGAAAAGAAGAGTATTTAAACCCACAGGGTATATCTGGCACGTCAAACGGGGCATGAACTGGAGAAAACAGAACAATAGCACGATGAATGCTTCCCGATCCAGACTTAGTTTCTCGCTTGGAGAAAAGTCGCCCTACAATGACTTGACCTCGCCCTGTCTCTCTCCTGGGGCACTCTGGTGGCAAAAAAAAAAAGAGAGAGAGAAATGCACGGTTCCCTAATTGCCTGCTTGTCCTACCCAAGTCCCCCAGGGCTGGGCGAACACACGGCATGATTCTGCAGAATTTCGAGAATGTGGCGATGCGCGCAGGGCTTCACACTGTTGAGCCCTCCCATGGCCCTTGTAATCAAAAGAGCGGTTTCCCAAGGTTCGTACAGCCCCCAACACAATTCCCGGTCCTGGCTCAAAACCAGACATTCTACAAGAATAAGAACAAAATTCAAGTTCAGGTTGATTTTGAGAACGCAGAAATAAGAACGATCAACATTCCCCGCTAATGCAACTGACTGCAAAACCCACATCAGTGGAGCAAATGGAGAAGTCAGATAACTCAAGCTCTGCGTCCATAGTGCGACTAAAGATGGACGGAGAACTCCCGATGGTCCATACGAGACAAACCAAGAAGAATATCCCAAAGCCAAAAACACGTCTGCAGTGTCATCCAAGCCATTTCTTACCTGGATTCCCTGTGACATTGAATGCATTGGGCCTATTTCAGTAGTCAACCCCCTCTACGTGGTCTATCTATGCAGAATGGGGTTGTACGGCATAGCTAGGAAACGCTGATCTCCCTCGAACCCCTCACAATTTCATTCAAAAGAGTAAATAAAATACATCAGTTCGCAGGATGGTAGAATGAATGCCAACACAAAGACAATCATTCAGATCTATACGTCATCCCATGAGACCATCCTATTCTAAGCCAATAGGAAACCCAAACAAAAATCCTTTGTACCAGAGCATGATCCCCCATTTTCCTGCTCTTTGTTGCACTAACTCTACTTCGGGGCGTAACAGTGAATCCTATAGGGCATGCCTTTTTTTTGGTGTTGCGTAATAGGGTCCGACCCCGGGGGCTCTACCGCAAATATTGGGCAACACCACCGAAGACCCTGCATCTTTGCGAACAAACACATAGGGGACAGTGTAGTTCGAAGAGAGAGCCTTCAAGGTAATATATCTCGAAAGCCCAAGGCCATCGAGGAACTGCATTGGAATAGAGAACGTCAGCCATGGTCTTGGAGGATATCTCAATCAGGGACTAGAATTATCCGCCTCTTGTTAGACCATCTTCGCACATAAGATCCGATATGAAACCCTCTGGAAGGTAGATGGGAATATTAAGACTAGACTATGACGACTTGTTGCAGACGGCCTCGATCTCAGTGGCTTGCGGATCTTTCACCCTACTGAAAGAGCAACTGTCCGCCCAACCCCGCAATGGCACCCTATTTTTCAAGACTAATAGGATCCCTCGCAAATGAAATCAAATATTACCAATCAGCCAAAGCCAGGGTATCTTGGGCCCAAGCGATCGAGGCTCTTAGGACCGAAACAAAGACCGACAACTTTAGGGCATCCCCAAAGCACGTGGGCCCAGGGTAAGTTTCAATGACAGAATGTATGAGATCAGAAGCCCAAGACCCCTGTCTCTCCCGAGACTTGTCAAAGAAACTAAGACCATTTGGCTTCTTTAGATCTTTTTTTTTTTCTCTCTGTAATCCTGGAGTCTTCAGGCGAAGCGCCAGGGGTGTCGCTCAGCCAATAGCCGCGCCCACCAGCCCGATTTACTTGCAGATGCGCAACATCTGCAGCTCCCCTGAGATCGAGCGATCTGCAAATCCCACCGGAGCTACGCGCCAGGAGGTGCGAGTTTGGTTATGAGGAATAAAAATATCCCCGACCCTCGGCATCGCGTTCTACAACTTGCAACCTCACCCAACCATTTTATTCTCTCTTGGGGGTCTACCCTAGTTGAGAAATCTTCACTATTGTCGCAGATTGTAGGACAAGTCTATTAACAGCTATAATCCAGAGATGTCTTGTTTGAGCCCTGGCGCCGGCCCTGGCTCCAGTCGGTATCAGGTTTGTTTGGAGCCCTCACTACGCGCGACGACTCTTGACAAGGCTTTTTCTGCCTCCTATATGTGTGGCTGGTCCCCAAGAAAAACAGGGTCTTTGTAGCCTAATCTTCTTTGTGTTCTCTCTATCGCTGCCTTGGGGGTGAAAGACTGACACAGTTTCTTTGACGCCCAAGTATCAGCACTGTTTGAAGTGAATGGATTTCATCTGATTTCCTGCCTTTGAGCCACACAACAAAGAAAACCTTTCTTTACGCTCCTTTGGAACTAGGCAACGCCAACAATGCTTATCTTCTGTCCTCAATAAAAAAAACACGTCCCCTCTCGGTCTACAAGTGAAGCGAACCCCCCCTTCACTAGAGAATAACTCGACCTCGACACCGCGGGCCGGAGTCAAAACAAAACCCATGAGAATGCACATCTTGTTCTTCATATTCCAAAAGACCCTCCCGAACTTGCCATTATGATTCTCCACGGAATTTTGAGGGTGCTTCTCGCCCTCTTCATCGCCTCAGCCGATGCCCACTCATGGGTAGAAGAGCTCACAGTCATTGCACCAAATGGGACTTTCATCGGAGCCCCAGGATATGCGCGAGGCAATCACCGTCGTACCGATTCGGGGTTCAGCGACACCACCATGACCTATCTGATCCCGCCAGGCTCAAGAGCCAACGTGACGCAGATTCTCCCCACCGACAAAATGTGCAAGGACACACAACAAAAACAAACCCAGACCGACGGGAGCCCGCGACTCAAGGCCAGCGCTGGCGCTGCAATCGCACTTCGCTTCCAGGAGAATGGCCATGTCACTCTACCCCAGAACCAGCCCGGCAAACCACCGAACCGGGGCACCGTGTATGTCTACGGGACGACGAAGCCAAAGACAGACGAGAACCTCCTGGACATCCACGGCGTCTGGAACCGAAAGGGCACCGGAGGGGATAAACGAGGGATACTTCTCTCCAAACAGAACTTCGACGATGGCCAGTGCTACCAAATCAACCCGAGCAATATCTCCGTGCATCGCCAGGAAAAGTACCCCCACACGGCCAACCAGCTGATGGGCGCGGACCTCTGGTGCCAGCAAGATATTCGACTGCCTGCCATCGCCCCGGCCGGCAAGCCATACACCCTCTACTGGGTGTGGGACTGGCCCACTGCCCCAGGTGCCGATCCAAGCTACCCCCAGGGCAAAAAGGAGATCTACACAACGTGTATGGATGTGGACGTGGTGGACACCGCCGCCAACCGCGTGAAGGTGGCAGGTGGCTATGCCAGCGACCAGGATATCAACAATGCCGCGATCTATGCACAGTTCGCGGAGCTGGCGCAGACGAGGTCTAGTATCTCATCCATGACTTCCTCTGCGCCTTCAGTTTCGACCCCGATGGCTGCCATCCGAACCACCACGGTGACGACTTTGAAGACCGTGGTGAGGACCGTGCATGACGGTTGCCAGCCCACTGGAAAATAGTCGGCCTCCGTCCATTAGGACCTTGAATGTAGTCCATATAGTCAATGTCAAATTTTTTTTCTGTCAATCACAATGCCAATACGGTGCATGCTGTGTGAGGTTTTTTTCTTTTTCTTTTTTTAAGTAGATGAGAGTGAAGCAGACGAGGAAACAAAGGATCGGGTGCCTACAGTATTGTAGGCGGTTGTTTAGGGGAGAGCCGTGACTTCCCAATTGGGAATCGCCGAAACCAAATCTGAAACACGCTAACTCACGTGACCTGATGAGCTAATCGCATCGCCGATTCGCATTTCACACAGCGGCATCCATGTCTGTCTCGACAGAAGTTGGGTGTTTGATTATCTGGCGCACTGGCTTTGTTTTTGTCTCCTTGTGTGTTTTGCGTATCTCTCGGCAAGCCCGATCGGCGGACCGCATCCCCCCACTCTTCCCTAGGCGAGCTGCGCCCGTTGATCCTTACTAGAAATTCGGCCTCAGAGACAAGGTATGGCAATCTCCGAGCGTTTGCTGCCCTCCCCTCCCCCAAGTCCCTGAAAACACACAAACCCTCCTTGGTGATTGCTGTGTGCTTCATTCCCATCGTGTTGTGATTTGGTCATAAGTGGGTTCTGCGGTACCCCTCGATCTGACAATCGCTTTTCTGCAGTCTCGGCTATATTTAGCATTCTTATCCTCGAGATCGCGGGACAATCTCAACCACCTCGATCTCCCCCTTTACACCCAGCTCGGCAAACCGTGACCAGTCTTCCGGTCTTGTCTCACCGACCTGATCACATAGTGTGCCCGATTTCAATTTGAGGTCTGTTCGTTGGAAGTCGCTCACATTCCGGCGCCTCAGATCGGCCACTCCACTCGAGCCCCCCCCCCTCATCGTGTTTGTTTGCCGGTCGCCCCATCCACCCATTCGTCTGCGGGTCCTAGTCCTGGAGCCCGGTAATAGAAGAAATTTGTCGGGTTGGAAGTCGGGAACTGGCATTTGATCTTTTCAGAATCGAAGTCAACGGAGTACTCGGTACAACCTGCCATTTCGTTCGAATTCCGTTCGACTCCACCAGCAACACACAACTCCCCTTCCTTTGGTGAACTGTGGGTGCCCACAAATCCCACAGGGCTTTCTTTGCCCCCCGATTGTGACTTGGGTATTGTCGGTGCGCTGTCAATTGCAATGCGCAACTAGAGCTGCCAACGCTGCGACCGATGAACACCCCACGTTTAGCCTGCTGAGACCCAAAGTGACACTTCCCGATCTCGACCCGCCAACTTTGGGTCGACCTGCCTGTATCCCAGTTCACCATGATGTCCTCTCCGACGTCTACACAAAACACGTTGTCGGTTCTGCCGCCCCTCGTGACAGATCAAGGGTTGAAACGGTCGTCGACCAACGTGAAGGACCGCCTGTCCACATATTCGAACGTGTCCTTCGCATCCCAGAACCGATCGCGTCCAGGCTCGCACGTGTTTCCCGTTTTTCACTCCAGTCTTCCGTATGCTCTCGTGCGAGACTTCGCCTATCCATCGACTCATCATCTCCACTATGGGCCTCCACCTCCTCGCGCCTCCGGCGTGTCGTCGCCTGCGAGCGAGCACCGACGCTTGTCTGACCCGCCGACGTCGTGGGATACTTCACGGGGCCCATGGGCCTCTGGATGGAATACCGACACGAACTATGGCCATCAGCAGCAACTGCCAGCGATGTCCTTTGGAGACGGTCCTCCGTATAGCGAGGACGAGGACCTGCATAGCCCGGTAATGACCACGGCCCGTCATCGCAAAAAGGCTAGTGTTGTTGACTTAAACGGAACGACCGACAACCATGGCTTGACGAGGACCGACCAGATTTCCCGAAACGAAGACCGCGGAACGTTCGTGGGTCTGCATGCTGATGGCAGCGAGACATATTATGTGAACGATGGTGACTCGGGAGACGATGGGCCAGGTGGAGAGTACGTCACGTATCCGGCCCATGAAGGGCGGTACTCGTACGCGGGATACGGTGGACCTGGTCCCCAGCAGGGCTACGAGCACGACCCCGGCTTCACTTCGGATGATGAAACCGCTGGCGATGACCGATACGCAAGTGACTTTCAATTCGCGGTCGGCTGCCCGGACGAAGAGATGAATGGAAAGGCCGTTGCACTTTTTGATTTCACTCGGGAGCACGAGAATGAGCTTCCCCTCACCGAGGGCCAAGTGATCTACGTCTCGTACCGACATGGCCAAGGCTGGTTGGTCGCGGAAGATCCAAAGACGGGAGAAAACGGACTCGTGCCGGAAGAGTTTGTGCGGCTTTTGCGCGACATCGAAGGAGGGCTGACTTCTCTGAACGACGAGACGACTTCCGATGTGACTGGAAATGGCACCGATTTCAGCGAGTCCGGCCCAGTATCTCTGCCTGCTCAGAATGAAAGGAGTGACAATTCCTCGGCTCACGACGGCAACAAGGGCGCGAACGGCGACACGCCTGTCACTATTCAAATCCAAGGCCCGGATGCTTCATCCGAGACTGAGGTCTCTAAGAGCAAGACGGCCGGTGGAAACCGTTCGAACATGCTGGCTAAGACCTGAAGCAGCTGTGGCCTCGAGCTACATATGACTTCATTTGATCCAGCCAGCTCCCCGACACGGTTCCTCTTGCGTGCGGCTCATTCGTTCCACCCATGCCATCTTGGAGCCAGTCATCCAAGCCTGCGGCCTTTGTCTCTTCTCTCTATAGCGTGGGGCCAGGAGGCTCTCAAAGGCGAAGCACACCCGCAATGTCTTGCCACCTGTGCTGTGCCTTGTCCAAAAGAGACCGTAGGAGGCATTTGCCTTCTTGACTGGCCGATGCCATTCGCTTGACCTATCAACTACGACAGAAGATCCAACCCCTCGACCCCTCAAGCCCTCCAAGTCTCCCACTCGCTTTAAAACGCAAACCACCCCCGTCGTCTCGAGCAGAGAGGAACGCGACGTTCTTCCAAAACTAGTGACTTTGAACTAGTCTCCATGGTTGACTTCTTTCTCTATTGCTTCCTCCCATGCCATTGACCGAACCTAACACCCTCCCCTCTTCCTCCTTAAAAGCTCTGTGATGAAACGATACAGATACCCCTTTCAACCATTCTTCTTTGATCTAACTTCTGTGACTTACATTCAATCCCCACATCTCGTTATGAATGCGAAATCCATGTCTCTTCCTCCCTGACTTTGGCAGAGTTTTATTCCCAAGGAACGAAGTTGAAGCATCAATCTCTTCCTCTTTGGAGCCCACATATCTCTCCTCCCCATCATCTTGCCTACCCCCCAACTCAAGAGTTTTATTATCTTATCTTTTTTTTCCTTCTCTCCTCTTCTCTACTTTTTTTTCTCTCTTAGTTTTCTTTCTATATTTCTTCTGATGTCCATTTCCACAACGCCCATGCACGTATTTGTCTTCCCCTCCCCGTCCTCACATGTATCTAGCTTCCTTCAGCGCGGAGGCGTTCTTCTAGCATTCAATTAGCATCAGCATAATGCCTACTAAGAGACATTCAGACTCATGTCCATATGTATCATTAAATAAATAGTTGAGGTAGAGAAAGGTGTCTTGAGCGGTTATGCTAAACAAGTATCGTTTTAAGGCATTCTCACTCCACCTAGACAAGGGATATATGATATATAATGTAGAGCAAGGTCCCAAAGAGAAAGAAGAAAGAAACAAGGAAATTTTGTTTCCAAATTGCTCTGCTAAACCAGCACAGCCATTCCTAGACAGAAAGAAAAAGATGAGAGGAGGGGATCAAACAAGATTGGGCGAGTAGAATAGAAAGACAAAAAAAGAGAAAAGAGAAGAACTTGAAAGAAAGGTAGACAAGTCTGAATCCATGGAAATGCGAGGCATCGCCCCAGAATAAACGCGCACAATACATGGAAGAGGAGATGTCTGTCCTCGGGAGGAATACATCCAACAAAATGCTCAGTCAAGCCAACAGCTTTGACGGGAATACCTCGAAAATGGAGACCGAGGAAGAGAGAGACAGAGGGGGGGGGGAGAAAGAGGCAGAGTGAAGGAGGAAGGAGAGCTTAGCCGAGCAAGTCATCAAGACCCGAGCTGCCGGTCTGCCCGCCCTGCTTCTGCTGGGGCTGAACCTGAGACGGGGCCGGGGAGACGCCGCTGGAGGGAGCAGGGGCACCCCAGATACCCGCGCTGGCCTTTTCCTTGGCCATGCTGGCAAGGTTGGGTCCCTTGTTTGATTGGGAGTTCGACTTCTGAATACCGGCGCTGGCACTAGCGGTGGACCAGAGCGAGCCGAAAGCGTCCCCGGAAGCCTTGGTCGGCGCAGCAGCGGGCTTGCTGGCAGCGGGGGCCGCGGGAGCAGCCGTGGAAGAGATGGAAGAAGTGGCACCGTGCGATGACACCGGCTGGGTGTTGGAGACGGAGGTGAAGTAGTTGGGCGTGGCCGCCGAGAAGCCTGAGGGCTTCGGGACCATAGGATTTTGCTGCGCGGGAGCGGTCTGCGACACGGGCGAAGCAATCGAGCTGGATGTCGGGGTCGGGGTCATCGATGTGAAACCAACCAAACCATTGATGTTGGCTCCCTGCGAAGCCGAAACAGGTTGCGGCGCAACGAACTGCGTGCTAGCAGTCGTGCTAGCGGTAGATGCTGGCGGCGCAATCGAGAATTGGTTCGACGATGCTGCTTGTGTGGGTGGTTGTGTAGCCGGGGTTGCAGATTGGAAGTCATCAAAGTCATCATCGTCGGCCGGTGTGGGGTCCAGCATATTGAGGGCACTACCCGCGGGCTGCTTGCCGGCGGCAGTGGAGGAAGGCGCCGTGGTAGCGGCAGGTTCATCGTCCCCAAAGTCAAAGAGATCCGCGACAGGCTCTGGCTTCGGCTGGGGCTTCGGCTCCCGGTTCAAGCGGGCTGCGGGTTCGCGCGAGCGCGGGGGGCTGGCATCTCCTTCATCGTACTCGTCATACTCGTCGAACCGGTTGGGCCGTCGTCCGGTGTCCTGGAATTCGGAGGACGCGCCGCCGAACCCTCCGCCGTCACCAAAGACACCGCCACTGTATCCGCCATATCCCATGCTATCACTGCCAAAGCCTCCATAACGGCTGGAGCTGGACATTCCGCTTCCGACGTTGATGCCACCTTCGAAGCCGCCGAACTTGTTGCGGTTGGCCCGGGCCTTTTTCCTCTCCGCGCGAATTGTGTCCACATCGCCCAACAGCTTCACCAACTCCGACGACCGGTTGCGCACATTAATACCCTGGTCTTTCCCATTCATGTCGATGTAGTGGAATTGTCGGAGCATTCGCATCAGCGACATGTGCGATCTTGCGTCGTCGACAACCCGTTCTGATCCGTTCTTGACAAGGAATTCGAGAAGCTGAAGACTCTGTAGATCCAGAATAAAGACAAAATTAGCCCCCGGAAAAGATTTGCGCGTAACTCGCATGCGGTTGTACCTTGTAGATCTGTCGCCACTCCTCCGCGCTCTTGTCGGTGAACCGCTTGTAAATCATGGGCATGATCTCATTGAGCAGTTGGCTGCAGCGATGGTTAGTACACGGAGTATGTCAGAAGGACAAGAGTCAAGCCTCGACTGACTAGCTATGCGTTCCGTTGGCAATCTCCTGCATCAACGTCGTCGACGCACCCCAAGGATCGTTGTTTGTGGCTTCCCGAACCTACTCATCATCAGCCGAGCTGCCGTGTAATGATTTCAAAGCCACGCGGGCCGAGAATTTCGTGTGTTGTTTCCGTCGTTGGTGCGACGGTGGTATGGGAACGGACCTTGGATTCCATCTCGGTATAATTCATCACAGCTAGAAGGAAGCGGTCGGGTTAACTTCGAGGAATATTGCGACAACGACAAGATATGTGGCTTTCAATTGGAATACGATGGAGGCATAGCAGGTCTCACGCACCATTCTGCACTTTGCGGACACCCGCCTTGAGATCGTATAGAGTCAGGTTGCTGACCTGATCCCTGAGGTTGTTGAAGTCCATGGAGAGGGGCTTGTCAATCGGAAGCAGGCAGGAGGTTTGGCAGAAAGCGTGCTAAAATGGGACACCTAGCAAGGAGACAGGTGATTGGGTTTTCAACGGAGAAAAAACAATGGAAGATCACCGGGGGCCAGGGATCAACTCAATGGAGGGGACGATGAATTCCAGCTGGCGCTGGCTTCCGAGAGTCACGTGGCTGCCCCTGACCGGGCAGCACACCGCAGTCCCGAGACTTCAGCAATCAATTGCTAAGTGTATGGGGTAGATGCTCCAGCAATACGCTGATTATTTACGAAAAAAAAATCCATCGGGAAAAGAGTGTCTCAACTTTTTGTTGGCTTTATTTTGATATTTTATGGAATATCATGCTAATAGTATACAGAGAAGTCCCCCAAAGGAAGGGAAGTAGATGAAGTCCACGGGTGTCCACAGGTGTAAGTTGGACCTGAAAGAAATGATATCTGGCCTTACAGCGAGTAGAATTCAAAGCCCGAGAGTCTACTAGAGTCCAAAAACGGCTCTATACCAGGAAAATATGACGATTTGTTCACCAATAATTCAGTGGCGCAGGCCTCAGATCATGGCTGGTAAGCTTGATGCTGGCCAGAGTGAACCTAAGCTACCTCATTGATGGCAGCAGCTGGAATACCATGGCCCCAAAGCCAAACGCGAGGCCTGGCCGACCAATTCCAGCGAAACGAATCGGGAGTGCTTCTCCTTTGTTGGTGCTCTCGTTTTCTCTCCCAGGGACCATGCTTGAAGGGAACTGATAGGTTGAAGCACTCTCCGGGGTTCAGTGCTCCAGAATGTCAGCATTGATGACCGCTACTACTGCCCACGAGGCTGAGCTTGGACTTGTGGCTGATGTATCGACCGAATGCACGAAGAAGGCGTGAGAGGAAGACGAAGAGGTGTGGGTTGTTGGCAATGATCTTCTTGCGTGGTGAAAATTGGGAAGAACAGAAGAGCGTTTGACCGAGACTACCAATAATGTCAGTCAGAGGACATGTAACTTGGATGAAACTGACCGCTGCCCCAAGCTTTATGATTGACTGGGGCGTGTGAAGGACTGGCGTAGAATGAGCAAAATACAGAATTTATCTAGGAATGCCCCCGGTTGTCCACACGCCCAGGTAGAATAACCTAGACGCAGCAGGTTCACGGGGCCCTTCTGAATCAACGGTCCCTAAGTAGACTTATGGACCCGAAGGCCCGCTACCGTCTCCAGAAGACTCCAGGGTTGTGGGTATTCTCCTTTCCTGCTTAGAACCGGCACAGCGAGAACACTCCGAATAGCCTCGAGAGACGTCTCCAGAGTGGTCAGGCCTTCTCCCATAGACTCCTATCTCCTTTGGAGACGGAAGAGAGTCCAGTTGCCAAATCAGGATTATTCAGTGAATTGCGCGATTGTTCGATCCAAAAACTTTGAGATAAACCAACGACTTCACCACCAATTGGCCCGAGGGCTGTCATGATGGTGCGTGGTGGTGACCTTCACTTGGCTTGAATCAGAAATTCTGGCGTCCGGCACTGCTGGAGCTCAAGCGTCTTGGAGGACGCAGACAGAACAGCAACAGTGGGGGGCGCGAAGGATGAAGGAAGAAGAAGAGAAGAGAAGGAAGAGAAGAGAGAGAGAGGAGGAATAAGGGGCTGGGGGTGAGGCAGCAAGGCAACCCAAAAGAGTATTGTATATTTTAGAATATAAGAATAGGTGACGGCCACCTGATAGCTCAAGGCACAGAGGCAAACATTCTAGTGAAGAAAGAGAAGAAAAAGAAACCGAATAAAAGGATTATTCCAAAGGTCGGTAAAAAAGGTATGTAACAGGGTATCAAATAGAGTAGGATCACGGCGATCTATCCGAATGCATTAACTAGACAACATCGCCTTTTAAACATAATAAAAGTGAGGCGCGAGGGTTAACGGCTTATTCAATCTCAGTCTATTTCTGGCTAGATGACAGTACAAAAGGAATGCTTGACCTCGTCTTCTGTCCCTCGAAGATACCACCAACCATTCCATTTGGGTCATGACAGTTCGATATCGCTGTCCTCGCAAGAGACACGTTCCGGAGAAACATATTCTCTTCCGACAACGCTTGGGAAGACGCAGACCCGGACTCATTCGAGATCATCTCGAATCGCCTGCGCGGATCATCCACCATCTCCCTGGATTTCAATGTCCTCTCACGGGCCCAGTCTTATTGCGTTCCCCACCGGTTATCTTCCGGGTCCAAGCCTGGCCCTAAATCCCTCCACTGTGTCAGAAACAAGCAGATATCCTCTTGGTCGACTTCGCGTAGTTCCAGCTTCCAGGATGTGTTGCAGCGGTCACATCTTCCTTGACGCAAAATCTTGCCAATGCCTTCTTGCTCATGTTGGCAATATGCTTTAATAAGCGACCTTATGATGTTGGAGAAGGTGCTCGCGTGAGATCCGATGTGCCCGCAGAGTCCAAGGGCATCCTTTTCCTGGTAAATCTGCCGCACGCTTTGCCGCTTTGCTACCGCGAGAATTTGCATGCGCAGGCACAGACCCGGGCTTCAATGGACATCAGGCCCATCCGATGAGAGGCCCAGAACTCTTTTTTAGACATTCTTTCACTGGAGCGCCTTCGGTATACAGTAGCGACTCTGCAGAAATACCTAAGGACGGGCCGAAGTAGAATCTCCTCATGGCAAGATGGAGATGGACAAAATGGAACTGGTGAAGCGAGTTAGTGGAAGACGGGCACATATGAGCTCCCATAATTAGAGTAGAGCCATGAGTACTTGATAGATTTGAAACTGCCCCGGAGCTTGAAGTTTGGTGATGGCAAGTCGACATGTCGCCAAAGGTGAAGTCGCAAGCAGGCGTAGTAGAGGTAATCCTGTGATAGATGACGAGCAAGCCTGGTCAAGAGATCGATGCGTAGTTTCTTTTTCGCTTGGTCGTCTTGTACGGACGCCAGAAAAGGTTTTTCTGAGAACTTCGTTGAAACCAGAGGAGCCATGAGATGGTGGCTGCATAAAGCCAGGCAAGAAGCATCAACGGGCGATAGATAGCTGAATATCAGGAACACAAGCTCCGGTGACAGAGTATCCAGTGTTCTTCGCGGCATATTTGATTCATTGGACAACCAGTGTGCTTGCACTGGATAGGTTGTCTCGATTTTCAAGAATTTCCTGGTTGCTTCAAGAGTTCAGCCCTGCATAGTTGACTGATCCTCGGATTCCGTCACGATTCATCATAGGCGAGATGTTGAAAACAAGCCCCGGATCCTCTAGCTTGGTGGAGAATTTGGAGAAGCCTACATGTGGTACTTCCAGTATGGATGGAGACACTACTTTTCTATTGAAGCTGCTACTCTTTTGAGGGTGCCAGGTACAGATAGGAATTCCACTTATAGATCCCTCAAGGGGACAAGTCAATGATCATATTGTGTACATACATTCGGATGCCCGTGTAAAACCAAGGCGCAATCGCTGTCAAACTCGAAGATAAAAAAGGAATAAGAAAAGTACCTAGGTATCAAAGACAAAACACAGGAAAAAGAAAAGTAACAATGTCCATGAACATGCAAACCCGGTTCATCCCTCATCAAGTCCATAAGTATGAGAAGAGCTCATTCATTATAGAACTTCTTCATGATCAAATGCAAGAAGAGGTTGACATTGACCCGCATATGTCCGTCGAAAAAGTCCATGAATTGCAGGTTGTTGAATTGAGCCTGCAACAAATCGTCCAGCGGCACTTGCGCGTTGGCGCCGGGAATCATCATGTTGCCGCTGCTGCCGTCGATGGTGAACACCCCGACTTCGTTGCTGGAAATGGTCAAGTCAACCCGTTCCCATTGTCGTTCTGTGTAGCCCTTCCAAGACACCAGGACTCCGCGGTCGGCCAGGGTGCGAGCGGAGTACTTGTAGGACCCAAACTTGAATACCTTGCCTGACTTTTGGAGTTCTCGCTGGTGATCCCACTGCTTAGTGAATGGCATCAAGAAACGTTTCTTTCCTTTCTTGTTCTGCAGAGTGATCATGGCCTGCTCGATGTAGTCGTTGTAAGTCTTGAGCTGTTGGTCGAGGTAGATGGCTTGGTCGCTCAATCGACCGGAAGTCAGTCGGGAGCCCTCCAGTTCTCGTTCGCGCTGGATTCTGCGTCGATGTTTGGTGCGAATATCGATGGCAATGGCGTTCAAGAGATCTTGGTAGTGGTTGTGGCGAGTGATTTTGCCTGTTTGCTCAAGGCGAACAATGTTTTCGAGGGCAGTGTGTTTGAGCTCGGCATAGTCCATCGATCCGATATCGATCAGGGTGCTGGCCTCAGAGTAGGCACCTCGACGAGCGTTGTTAGTGGTAAGCTCCTTGGTAACCAGTGTTTGCCACCGTTCTTCATCCTCCTCGGTTGGTGGTTTGACCATAATGTCCATTAGGTTGGCACCGCTCTGAACTCGGATGATGTAAAGGATACATCGCTTCGTTTCCATAAACAACGCCTTGACATCTGCTTCCGGATCTGTTTTTCTTATTAGCCTTTGTTAGGTTCAAGGTAGTCTGTTAGGATCTCTTACCCTCGACTTGAGCCAGCTTCGGGTTTAATGTGAGGTTGACTTCGGCGGAGTTGACACTCATCAATTCGTTTTCGTTGCTCTTGACGTTGCCCAGTTCACGCACAAGCTCCTTGAGGAAGTCGTCTGGATGTGGACACATGTAACTGATTTCCGAGGCCACGAGTTGGTGGATTGAGAAGATGTCGGACATTTTGATATACAGAGTGGGTTTGGCCTTGGCGTAAAGATCGTTAAACTCGTCGATGTCGAAATAGGACTCCGCGTCTTGGATCGAGATCACTGGGAAAGAATTAGCTGTGCTGATCACGACTCATTCAAGACGAAAACAAACAGCAAAAGTAACTTACTCTGACCCCAAATACGCCCTAAGCGTTGGATCGACTCCCCGATGTAGCTATTCAGAGGTTGCAAGTAGACGTTCTCGGTTCCAAAGAGCCTTCCAGAAGCGACTTGCGCAACGACTTTGGATATCTCCCCGAGGTTCCGCTTCTGTTCTTGGGTCAGACCCCGATCGACCACTCCATATTTCTCCGGTTCCAACACGGCAGGCTGGAAATAGTTCTTCCACACCCAGTGGCCAACTGTCTGAAGAATATAACCGGGGTCCTCGCTCGAAAACTGCTCCAGAAGATATTGATACATCTGCTGGGCGAGGTATCTGATCCCAAAAGGCATACGGTACAAGAAATTCTCAAAGCCCAAGAAGAATTGATCAGCGATGTCGCGAAGATCTTGCAAGTGCTGGATGAAGGTTTCCCTCGTTTCGGGATCTCTGATTGCTTCTTCTCTAGGGAGATCGGGTTGACGGCGGCTTCGCTGACCGGTGCGAAGCTCCTCGTTGTTGATGGCGGAGCGGTAGATTTGAATCGGGTCGCTTTCCAGATCAAGCTCGGGGTTGTCAATGATGGACTCGCGAACCACGGTTCCCAAGACATCACGCAAGAATTTGCGATCCCGCGGTGATTTCGCATATGAACCAAAGAGTTTGTTCCAGAAAGAGGTACAGCGCAGGTATTCAGGAAGCGATGCGAAGCTATCGATGTCTTCCTTTGCCGAGCGTGCTAGAAGTTTGATGAGGTAGTACTCTTCACGTCTCTTCTGCGAGTATCCGAACAGCCCCATCATCAGGTGCCTGATCCTCTCGTATTCCTTGTCTGAGGTGTTGAGTTCGCGTAACCGCCGGAAGAGCCGAGCCAGGTACTGTGATTGAGTCTGAAGGAGGAAGAAAAACACCTGATACTGGTCCAACTTCTTCCTTGAGGTTTTGTTCAGAGCCTTGAGATCATATGGGTCCTTGGAAGAAATCTCAGTGTTGGACAGCAGGTTGCCAATGTGGCCTCCAAAGTGCTTTTGGTGCTTGACAACTTCATCGAGAGTGATCTTGTTCTTGACCAGAAGGGCGATCTTGATGTCCAGCTGGCTGATGTACTGCTCAGCGAGCTCATTTTGTCGTACTTGCTGAACAACAACCTTCCTCAGTCGCTCAAATTCGATTTCCTCGTCAAAGTCAAAGTCGCTGTCGTTGAGGAGGTGCACAAAGCCCTTGACAGTTCCGACAGGCGGGTTCTTCCCGCTTGTCAAGCTCTTGTAAGCCTGGCCCTGGATCCGGCCTCGTATAACACTCTGGGCTTTGATGACCTTCTCCATGTTCTCGTTGTAGTGGCGGCGCCGTTCCTCAAAGCGGTTGCGGATGATTTGTCCTCGGATGCGTGATTGAAGGTCGGTGACAATATCTTCTTCCGCTTCGAGATCAGACAGCATCTGGCCAACTTCGACCCGTGCGATCATGGCCCTGGCCAGAGCTTGGAGTTGAGCAATTTCCTCCTCATTGTCTTCCAGATCAGTGAGAATACCGCCCACTTGAATTCGCGAAACCGCGGCGCGAGCCAGCGCCTGGAGCTCGATGATGGCAGGCTCTTCCTTCTCCAGGGATTTTCGCTCAGCAGCCCGCTGGTTTCGCTGGATGACAGCCCTTGCTCTGGATTGCAATTCCAAAATGCTAGCTTCTTCCTTGGCCAGCGAGCGCCGCTGTGAATCCAGGAATTGCCTTTGAGCTTGTCCCCTGAGGATGCCCTGTAAGTCGATCACCGATGTTTGGTGCTGTGCCAGCTCGGTGCGGAGAGCAGTGTTGTCTTTTCTGATTGTAGCGCCCCGAACTATAGCTTGCAATGCAGTGCATTCGCTCTGGGTTTCTGCAAGGGCGGCAAGGAACTGCGAATGGCGCTTCCGTGCTACCAGTGCCCTGGCGTTTGATTGAATGGAGGTGATCTTGGTGGCTTCACTGTGAAGGGAGGCCTTCATTTGAGCCAACTGCTGGCGGCGAAGTGTCCCTCGGATCACTGCCTGCAGTGACTTGACGGGGGCACTGGATTGCTCCACTTCAAGGGACTGCGCACTCATTTGCTTCCTTTGCAAGGCACCACGGAGGACGGCTTGCAGCGCTGCGATATCCTGTTCGGCACATCGAGTCTCCTCGTGTTGGTCGGAAATGTTCTTTCGCTGCAACGCACCCCTGATGGCAGCTTGGAACTGCTTGATGCCAGATTCTTCACACCGCACGCGGGTTTGCAGTCTGCTTCCTTGTGCACGGGCTCGGGAACCACGGATTAGGCTTTGCAATTTGAGAATGTCATACTCTTGAGCTTTGCGTGATTGCTTCTCTCCCTGCTGGCGATGACGGACAATAAATCCCCGACTGATCGCCTGCAAGTTGACCGCGAACTGACGCATGCTGAGTCGGTACTGGCTAATCTGTCGGGCCCAATCCCCACGCAGCCGCGCCTGCAAATCAATCAAGAAAGGCTCAAAGTCCCAAAGATCATTCATCGTAGAGCCGAGCTTCAGGCGCAGCATCGCTCCTCGAATTTGAGCCTGGAAGTCACTGATGGAAGCTTCGTGTTCGTGCAACTCGCGGTCGATTCGTTCCTCTTCGGTTTCAACTGGCTCCGGCTCCGGCTCCGGTTCTGCACCAAAGTTCGCAGCCATCCCTGCAAAACTAGGCATGCTAACCCCCGATTTATCCAGTCCTTTCTGGGTTTTCTCGAGCTCATGGTGCTCGAATTCGAGCTGGCCAACCAAGTTGCCCATGCGGAAGTCCAAGAGACCATTCTTGAAAAGCAACCAGGATAGTGCGTGGATGCAGTGGATGACCTTGGGAAGATTCTTCTTCTCATACAAATCAATGAGTTCGAATCGGAACAGTTCCGGCAGCTCGATTTCGTCTAGAAAACGGAAGAACACAGCGATATTGTCTGAATGGCGGTACTGAAGCTTGGGGTTGCGGAAAATGCGAAGTGTACGGTCCGGATACATGGCTTGCACGACCTCAGCAAGCGTAACACCATCTCGGAGAGCTTCCTCCAGCTGAACGATCGGCGGGATTTGTGTCTGGATCACCTCCTCAATCCACTCTTTGGCTTCTCCAATGTGACACAGGTACTCGTACGCTTGCAGGAACTGGCGTTGTTGGTCCATCCAGTTTCCTGCGGCCCATGAGGATGTACTCGGCTTTTGAGGGGACACTGCACCATTTCTTCCAGCCACTGAATCGGCACGCTTCAGACGTCGGCGCCCTTGCAAGCCTACCACAGTAGGCGTGGTCGTTCCAAACTGAAACTCCTCGTTTTCCCCAGACTGCGCGATCTTGGAGAGGGTCCTCAGGTGACGCGTGGATGATTTCTGGAAGGTTTCGAGTTCCGGCGCAGATAGCGCGGTAGTGAGTTGTGGAGGGTGAGGACTGTTGGAGAGCGTCTTTTGGGGTGAAGAAGGACGAGAGGATGCCGGGTTGGGGGACCAGTGGTGAGGCGAAGCGGGAGGAGGGGTCTGAGGCTCGAAGCCAACTGCTTTGTGACGAGGAGATTCATTTTCTTGGAAGTGAGCATGGCGCGACTCCGGGGTGCTTGGACGGTAGTCCTTCCGGTTCTGCGATTCATCAATCGTCTGACTCCGCGAGTGCCGAAACGCGCTGGGCTTCGCGGAAGGAGGGATATTGGGCGCTTGTTGCAGTGGCCGCAGAGACCGACGAATGTTGTTATATGCGGTGCCGGCGTTTGTCCAACTTTCGCGTTCAGTTTTTTTCACAGCGGCGGTCATTGAGCCCACCATGGTACTTGCTTCGCTTTTCCCTCGGTGGTGGCCCAAGTTACACGGTATCGATGAATTCGAGGAGACTGTACTCGTTCGACTCGGTACAAACGAGCTGGACGCAGAGTAAATGGACGAGTTGGTAGATGCCGTTGACCCTTGTCGCATCGGGCTCACTGACTGCTCTGGGAGATCCGTCTGAGCCCGCTTGAGCGACGAGAATTGGGTTGACATCACTATTAGCGTCGCGACACGAATGCGAAAATCGATGAAAGACACTCATGCGCGATGGACCGCATCCCTGCTTCAATAGCAGAAGTGGGGTGTTCGGGTTGAGCCTGTAGCGCGAAGACCTTTTTTTTCTTCGAACGTGCCCAGGCGGTGTTGTCGACGGAATGCGTAATCAAGGGAGAGCTCGCATTGCTCTCAAAACGTGACGGGGTTAAGAGACTGGATCTAGACACATAAAAAGGCTGGGCCGACAGACGCGCAGGGGAGGGAGAATGTGAGTCGCACGGCTCGGACGGAATTCTTGTTGACGGTGGGGGGAAGGTGCGACCGGGATTCCCCAACCCAAACTGGGACAGGGCCAAAACAAATCTCCCGATCAGGGATAGCGCCATCAGGTGACCCCCACATCGTTCGATCCCGGTCACGTGACGTTTGTCGCCCTTTAGATCAAGATGTAAGCTACTGCTGTATACATTCATTGATCCTGGCAAAGCTACTTGCTCAAAATAAATTCATCTGGATACCTGCGTAGATAAGCCGAACAAGTGTTGGCATTCTTCTGCCCTGACAAAATCTGATGTATCAGAGCAAGTTGCCATGGGTGTATGCAGTCTTGGCATGGGTGGGCATCGATTTGGCAGGTTTGAGTGTTTGTCTCGTAGTCCTGAGCGACGATCCGATTGCCATCTATTTGACTAAAAATTAAGGTTGAGTGTGATCAATCTACGTGGCGAGGATGATCTCTATGGTGTACAGGTCAGGTGAGAAAGAAGAGTTCAACGTTTGGGTCAAAGAGCTTGGCTTCTGCAGGCGTCTCAATAGGGTTTTCTTGTGATTACCTTTTTAACTACTTGTCAGTCAATATATACAGTCTCTGAATTCTATTTTTATAAAATTCCACATTTTATTCAAAATGCAATTTACATCGTATCTCACAAAAATATGATTCAAAAGAAATACAATTATCAACCCGCACAATATATATATCCTCCAAGCCTAGAGGCCCCGTGATGTGCGATGACAAGTTGCCGAACCCCGCCATTTACAACAATCAATTATGACATCCGTCGCTATTTTTCCTCGACCCTGCTGACATCTTGACCCACTCGGTCTCTTCCTTCGATTCTTCCACGGTTGTTCCTTTCTTTTTCTTTTTCTTCTGCACACCCATCATGAACCCACTTAGCTCCCAGCCCCGCTACATCTACAAGATCATCCCCTCCACCGCGCCGGTCCGCGAACCACTCCCGGAGCGACTCCCAGTCAGCGACCTGGACCAGAGTTCGGGATTCATCCACCTTTCCACAGCTCATCAAGTCCCAAACACAATAAAAGCCTTTTTTGCTGGGGAACCGATTGTGTATGTGTTGCGCATCGAGTATGCCCGCGTGATTCCTGATATCCGTTGGGAGTCTCCCGATGGCAAAGTCTGCGGTCCGCGGCCTGGAGAGGGACTATTCCCGGTGAGTGGGGGTATTGTTCTACCGTTTCTAGTAGAGAGTCTTCGGCTAATCAAAAAAAAAAAATCAAGCATCTTTACAACGGACTTAAGCTAGGCATTGACGAGGTCGAAAGCATTGCGATCTGGCAGAATGAAGATGGATGGGATAAAGCTCTGTATGGGGCAAAGCCATGGCTCTTGTACTAATTGTCTATTACTACCCAGTTGCATTCCAATCTAGCAATGTCAGCTTCTCTTCCCTTTTCCTTTCTTTTTCCTTTCTTCCTCTTGGGTTGTTAGTCGCCTAGTGGATAACAATGCATAACCTGCCCGTCTATCAAGAAGAATAGTCAGAGATAGTCAGAGAAAAACTTATCGATCTCATACTTGGGTGATCCACTTACAGTACAGAGCTGCGTCCGGGCTCGCCAAGAACACGAAGCTTGTTGCAACCTCGCTCGGTTCGCCTGGTCGGCCAAGGCCTGCCTTTTGTCCCCACCCTTCCATTTGCTTGGCTTCTCGAGTGTCGGCTTGAATCGGCGTATAGATGGCGCCAGGGCTGTGACGCAGCACGGTGGTCATTCGTCAGTTTATACGAGATATGCACATCAGGAATAGAACTCACGCCACCGCATTGACCCGAATGCCTTTGGGGATCAATTGTGCTGCCAGGGACCGGGTGAAGCTGACAATAGCACCCTTGGTCGCGGCATAATCAACCATGGTGGCTGAGCCACGCAAGGCCACGACGGAAGAGGTGTTAATGATACTGCAGCCGGATCATCAGTGCATGTTGACCTGCAAAATTCGGGGACTATACAACAAACCAGTCTCCCCGAGACATGTGTGCAAGAGCAAATTTCGTGACTGCTATCATCTGGATGATATTGGCCTTGAAAATGTCCTCGGTTTTGTCCAGGTCGGTGTCCACAAACTCCTTATACATGTACTGTTTTGATGCATTGTTGACAAGCACGTTGATTTTGCCAAACCTGGGATGAATGTCAATGCCTTCATTTGTCGGTACTCGGAACAGCCTCTGGAAACTGACTTCTTTACATGTTCCTCCACTGTACAACGGCACGCATTGCGATCCCTCAAATCTCCTGGTATGAGAAGACAAGATCTGCCTTCCTTTTCGACCATTGTCTTGACACATTCTGCATCCTCTGTCTCCCCGGGAAGAAAGGCAATACTGATATCAGCCCCTTCTCTTGCCATCAGAACGGCCACGGATCGTCCAATCCCAGAGCTGGGTCACGGTTAATCAATGCATACTTGGTTTGATTTTGAACACGCACTCTCCACCTGTGACGAGGACCTTTTTATCCTTGAGCTTGCCTGAGCCGACATATTCGACAAATTGGCCTTCTGCTTCCAGTTTGGTCGACTCGCTCGCTGGTGCCATCTTGCTTTCTAGGCTGCAGGAAACTTGATTAGCTATTTGGAATTAATAGATGAGATGGAGACAGAAAGAGAGCCATGTTCTCACCCTGGCTTTTGTTGACTTTGTGCCCCCGGCGGGGCCTTGAAGGTACCGTGCTCCCCCATAGGAGATGCCATGTTGCAAGGTCAAGGAAACTAAAATAAGAAGCAAGAACTTAGATTTGTTCTAGTCAAGATACTTATGATCCCCGCTTCGAGAAATATGTGGCCGTGTATAGGCTTTATTTGGGTGGTTGCTTTTGACCATCATCCTGTCGTCATGGCTAGCGGGACTTTATGCCGGCAGCTGGGCTGAAGGAGTTGCACTGCTAACCGCCAGCGTGAACAACAAACACAATTCCTGGATTGGTACCAAGTTGATGACTGATTTGTTTGGGTTAAAAATGGATGGTTGGTATTGATAGGAGGTAATGGTGTCCAGATAACATTCCCAAGAAAGACCATACACGTAGAGAAACTGCTAACCTCGCTGCCAAGCTCACTTAAAATATTTACACAAATAGGAAAGCTAAGATTTCAAAGCTTTCCAGGACTATATTTGTAAAAACAGTAACCCATCCCACCCAGCTGGGCATAGATGTATGGATCTTTTTTCCAAGGTTATCGCCCCGCATTACCTAATAAGTCGAAGATCATCTTAGATAAGCAGGATTATCTCACCGCCCGCAGGAATCTCGTTTATCAGCCAATCACCGGACAGCTCTATGCAACGACTGGTACACTAAGCCACATTGGGCCAAGGGCAGCCCGTGCACGCAGAAAAAAAAGGAAGCAATTTTTCGCTCAAACTTTTTTCTTTTCTTTCTCTTCCTTGGGAAAGCACGTCTTTCTCCATCAGCAGATTGTTTCCCTTCTGTTGATTATTTTTTTTCTCTTTACGTGCTCTGTTTCCTCTCTGTCCTCAGGGATCCTTTCCTTCAAAAATACCATGCCTATTTCCAACGGTGACGCCGCACTTGGCTCCGCCATGAAGGCTGAAATCCAGGACTACACCAAGGCCTTGGAGGTCTTGGAGACCTACACCACCCGTGATGGTCTGGATGTGGATACTCTGCTGGACTCGGACAAGCACGGTGCATTGACCTACAATGACTTCCTGGTCCTGCCCGGCTACATCGGTAAGCCGAATTTCGCTTGATCACCAGGCATCTTAGCTAACCTTGAGAGCATAGGCTTCCCTGCTTCCGATGTTTCTCTGGACACCCCGGTGACGAAGCGCATCACTCTGAGGGCGCCCCTTCTGTCGTCGCCTATGGACACCGTCACCGAGCACAACATGGCTATCCACATGGCCCTGCTCGGTGGACTTGGTGTTATCCACCACAACTGCTCCGCCGAGGACCAGGCGGAGATGGTCCGCAAGGTGAAGCGCTATGAGAATGGCTTCATCTTGGATCCCGTTGTTCTCTCTCCCCAGGCCACCGTCGGCGAGGCCAAGGAGTTGAAGGCCAAGTGGGGCTTCGGTGGTTTCCCTGTCACTGGTAAGTCGAATGCTTCTACTTTACTTAACACCACCCACTCCTTGCATGATGATTTCCTTCTTTCTTTATATAACTTTCGTTCCACTGGAGCAACGAGAGTTGCGCTGTAGAGAAACAGATTTTATCTGAGCACTCTGGGTTTTAAACTCTTATCTTCATACCATACCCCTCTTGGACACTCAGTCATCGCTGCAGTCAGAATGCTAATTTCGAGTCATTCATGACAGAAAACGGCACTCTTCGCTCCAAACTTATTGGCATGGTCACTTCTCGTGACATCCAATTCCACCACCAGCTTAACGACCCTGTGACTGCCATCATGGCCACAGACCTTGTCACAGCCCCCGCTGGCACTACTTTGGCAGAAGCTAATGACGTCCTTCGCCAATCGAAGAAGGGCAAGCTGCCTATCGTTGACCAGAACGGAAACATTGTCTCCCTCCTTTCTCGCTCCGACTTGATGAAGAACCTCCACTACCCTCTGGCCTCCAAGCTCCCCGACTCCAAGCAATTGATTTGCTCGGCTGCCATTGGCACCCGTGAAGAGGACAAGACTCGCCTCAAACTTCTTGTGGAGGCTGGCTTGGATATTGTCATCCTGGACAGCAGCCAGGGTAACAGCATGTACCAGATCGAGATGATCAAGTATATCAAGAAGACCTTCCCCGAGATTGACGTGATCGCTGGTAATGTCGTCACTCGGGAACAGGCGGCTTCTTTGATTGCTGCCGGTGCCGATGGCCTGAGAATTGGCATGGGCAGCGGCAGTGCTTGTATCACCCAGGAGGTCATGGCTGTCGGCCGTCCCCAGGCTGCCGCCGTCCGCAGCGTTTCTTCTTTCGCTGCCCGCTTCGGTGTTCCGTGCGTCGCTGACGGTGGTGTCCAGAACGTTGGTCATATCGTTAAGGGCCTTGCTATGGGTGCTAGCACCGTCATGATGGGAGGTCTTCTGGCCGGTACCACTGAGTCGCCTGGTGAATACTTTGTCAGCAACGAGGGTCAGCTCGTCAAGGCGTACCGTGGCATGGGCAGTATCGCAGCCATGGAGGACAAGAAGGCCGGCGGCGATGGCAAGGACAGCAAGGCCAGCAACGCCGGTACTGCTCGCTACTTCTCCGAGAAGGACCGCGTCCTGGTCGCCCAGGGTGTCGCCGGCTCCGTCCTCGACCGCGGCTCCGTCACCAAGTTCATCCCCTACCTCGTTGCCGGTGTCCAGCACTCGCTGCAGGACATTGGTGTCAAGAGCCTCGAGCTGCTGCACGACGGCGTCAACAAGGGCACTGTGCGCTTTGAAATGAGAAGCGCCAGCGCCCAGACTGAAGGCAACGTCCACGGTCTGCACAGCTACGACAAGAAGCTTTACTCGTAAGATCCAAGCCTCTTGAAACGCTGGGCTTCCCGCTGTGAATATGTCTGGGAGGTCCACACGATGATACGTGGCCTTGAAAATAAAAAATGGGGTATATGATAGGGTAGGAGTTTACGATTCAAGGAGTTAACGCCGTTTCGACTTAATGAGCATATCTTTTCTCAGCACTTAGAGCAGAAAGTATTGAGTAATGTAGGGCTTGCGTCAAGTATCTTGTATGTCAGTATGTCAGTAAGAATATGAGGTGAAGAGAAGCTTGAAAAAAAGCACATGTTCGGCTTACCCCAATCAGGCTAAGCCCGTCGCGGGGTACAGGGAGATAACCTAGGCTCCTCGGGTCTTTGATTCGACATAGATTCACTCTTTTGACATGTCCGCCATCGTCTCTGACACGCTCTGCGGATTGACACGCGTGTTGGATCTACGACATTCAGCTCTGGCACGAGCCCATTGTTTGTCTTTTCGGAATTGCCGGCCTTGGTCTTTCAACTGCCACCGAACCCCAATTAGATATTACTCAGCTGCATCAAATCCCACTCACAAGATGCCTGGCACAAAAGGGAGCGATGCTCAAAAGAAGCAGCCCGCTGTGCCCCGGCCCAGTTCGAGGTGAGCTACGTGCCCTGCGACAGACCAGATGTAACATCATCCCAGACGCATGGTCATCGCGAATGCACCGAATGCAAACAATATACAAATGAGCATCACTGATTCAATGCCTTTAGTGTAATCCTCGTCTCTCCACAAAACGAGATCCTTCTACTCCATCGCGTGCAGACCTCCAGCTCTTTCGCATCGGCCCATGTTTTCCCGGGCGGCAATCTCTCGAGTCAGGATGGCTCGTGCCCTCCACCCGAAGATCAAACGCGCCACGACGATGCTTTCTGCTATCGTCATGCTGCCATCCGAGAGCTTTTCGAGGAGAGCGGCATTCTGCTAGCCAAAGATGGAAGTTCCGGGAAAACGCTCCCTGTCGATGAAGAAACCAGGGAACAGGGCCGACGGCTCATTCATCAGAATCAGATTACGTTTGCTGAGTGGCTGAAGCAGCAGCATGCAGCCGCTGAGCCAGATATAGGTATGGTTATTCTTCTATTTCTCCGACATTATGCACAGACTGGCTAATACTCGAACAAGATCAATTGATTCCGTTTACTCGTTGGGTAACCCCGACCAACGTCCCCAAGCGGTATACCACCCAGATGTATATCTATTTCATGCCTTTGCCCCTCCACGTGGATAAAAAGCTCTTGGACGAGCTGCCTACACAAGGCGAACGCGAACACCTGCAAATCCCCACCAGTGACGGCGGTATCGAGGTCACGGAGGCTCGATTTCTTTCTGCCTCGGAGTGGCTGCGCCGCGCCCAAAGCGGGGAGATCATTCTTTTCCCGCCGCAGTTCCTTCTTTTACATCTTGTGTCGGGATTTCTCGACCAAGAGCCTCACTTGGATGCATCTGTGGAAGAAATACAGAAACGGCGTGCAGCACTTGTCGAGTTTATACATTCGGGATCTCCACCTTGGACGCATAAATGTATTTCACCAAAAATGCTTCAAATGACGGAGGATGGACGGACTGTCTTGGCTTTGGACGATGCCGGGCCTGAGCTGAAGGGGTCAGATCGCCGGGGTGAGTCGGAGAGAGTGGTTCTGGTACGGTTTAGAAAGGGGAGTGCGAGGGAGGTCGCGGTGGGGTGGAAGAAGGATGTGATGGAGGAAGAACGAGCTCGGAGTAATCTATAGGGTGTATATTTTATATATAACCATTGCGAATGAAAGCAAGCGCCCATGTACATACGAGGTGACCTTGATTTCTGTTGTATCTTAATGCCACGGCAAAATAGAGGAAAAGTGTTAACGCCACGCCCCACTCTCTCGGCCACGGCCTGAGCCCTCGACAAAATGTCACATGACCCACACAAACCATTTGAGCCCGCGGATTTTATGAACAGGAAAACCCTCCACCTCCAAACCTCACCGTCGCCCGTCGAAACCCTCTACACCACACCCGCCAAAATGGAGAACGAAAAGGGAGAGATCGTCGATCTGTACGTGCTTTGCTCCTTACTATTCCGCTCCCACGCCCAAGTACCCTGTGCCCTGTGTCCCTTTGGTTGCCCGCACAACCCGCGATCTCGCTTCGGCTTCCGCAGCGTGACCCGAAATGGAATGCCTGGAGCGGGAAAATGAAAGCGACGATATTAGAAGGGGAAAAAAAATCAATGCAGTTTAATGCATATGGTCACGAAGCAACCGGTCGGGATTCCAGGGCATGAGGGGAGAAGAGGGGAAGGGAAAAGGAAAAATGATGATACCAATATCTGGGAACTCAACTAACATGGTCTACCTCCTCGTACAGCTACGTGCCCCGCAAGTGCAGCGCCACCAACCGCATCATCAAGGCCAACGACCACGCCTCGGTGCAGCTCTCCATCGGCAAGGTCGATGAGAACGGCCGCTACACCGGCGAGAACCAGACCTACGCCCTGTGCGGTTTCATCCGTGCCCGCGGCGAGGGCGATGACTCGCTCAACCGTCTGACTCAGCGCGACGGCTACCTCAAGAACGTGTGGAGCGCCAGCCGCTAAGCGGTAAATCGTTGGCATGGGGTTTCACGCGGTGTTGACGGGTTGATTTGATGGTAAGTCGGTGTCATTTTCTGGGTCGTCCTCAACCCGCATAATGTATAGTCAATTAACCATGCTTTGTTTTTTTTTTTTTTTTTGCAGATAGACGAACTGTGGCTCGATGGTCCACGTTCGGGGAGTTGGTTTGGGAAAAAAAAAAAAAAGGCGAAGGGATAGTCATGTTCCTTGTGACCTTTTTTTTGCTTCTCCTTTGAGAGAAACACTGTTTTTCCTACTGTCCTATCTATCGAAATGAATGGAATCGACGACTTAATGGTCCGGTCTTCTCGACGAATACCGCCTGCTCAATATTCTTGCTCCCTGGAAAGCTCATTCGGGGTCTACCTTTTTTCTGCGATAGAGAACAACTGTTTGGGCTCGAGAGGGCAGGCAACATCGTGGCTGTTGAACAGCAACCTGCCAGCGACAAACCCAAGGAAAAAAAATGGAATGCCGAAAATCCACAACTGCCCCCCGGCTGCTTTGATACATGTTACGTTTCTGCTCTTCTGCTTTTTGCTTTTCTGTTCTTGTTCCATTTCTCTGCATGATCGGCACATTAAGGCCTCCTCACCCTTGTAGACTCGAGAACCCCACCGAACTCCGGTCTGGGTCTCTGATGTCTACATCCCCATGAGCGAAGAGGTAGACAAGCATATCCATCCGCCGAAGATTATGTCTTTCCAAACCCCGCCTTCTGAAGAGCCACTGCTGCAGAGATCCATGCGCTGGGGCACAGATACGGGTGGGACATGACTGTAGACAGCCAGAGACAAAAAGAGAAACATGTCACCGTGATCTCTTTTTGGACACGCTAACTGTAGAATGACTCGACAACGTAAAACCAAGCCGAGAGATTCTTGGTGTTTTGAACTTGGCCCCCATATTGTGTAGTACACGTAAGGATACAGACTATCTACTCCAACAGTTTTTTTCCTGTCAGCCCTGCAGCAAATGAACGCATGAAGATCACAGTCTTATTTCAGCTGTCGGATGTTGTTTCGGGGCCATTTCCCAACGAATCAATCAGGCATATGGATCACTCTTGCCCTGGTGTTTATGAAGGACGTGCGTATAGTCTCACTATTTTAAACACTCCAAGAAAAAACCAAATCCTTCTGGATAATTTTGCTGGTCCAAGCGCCGGCAGTCTACTCGTGCTAGCCCGAGAACTAACCACATAGGGCGACTCTTGGGGCCACGCGTGTATATGTCTACGCATGCCGAATCCCGGCAATGCGCGTAGCATGACTAAGGTCATCTTCCTGCTCGGATATGAATGCATGGATATGAAGCCTTTCGATTATCTCAAAATAAGCCATGGAATAGCGAGTACACATATAATATATACTCATCAATACCACGTCTGTTTCAGACAGATCCATCTGCAGAGTAAATTTCTGTAGCCCTAGCAGCGGGGCGGATGGGAAATGGCTCCTGAATTATTAGGGCCTTGGCACCCCCCGAAGATGATGAACTCGCCCCAACCCAGTGGACAGCGTCAGGGGCGACAAAAGGGCTAACAGCCGATGATCCCGCGCTCACGGGTCATTGAAAAGAATTCTCTCTCCGTGGGGGAACTGCAGTTCCGATTACCCAGGCAATTGTCCACGTTGGAGAGGGGAGAAGGTAGACGTTAAAGGGGCAAGTCAAAAATTATAGAGACGAAGTCCTGCAGGAACAGCCGGATATTATCTGCGCCGCAGTTGGCTCTCATCCATCTCACCTTGGATGGATGCCTCTCTCTCTCTCTCTCTCTTTCTTTCTCTCTCTTCTCCTTTGACTTTTCCTCTTCGCGGTTGACCTTCGTCGCTTCGCCTCGACAAGATGATTGCCTGGGCATTCTTGGCTTTATTGTTCCTGTCTAGCGCAACGGCGCTTGAGCCGTTTCGAGATGACGATCTCATCGAATATGTCACCGTGGGTGCTTCTGACGTGATTGCTTTATTTTCTGCAGCCCACGCACTAACGCGGCCTTGTCTCCCTCTAGCTCCCTGGGCATCGGGCACTAAAGTGGAACGTCGACTATTACAATCGATCTGCCGTGGCCCCGGGGTATTGGTTTGTGGCACCGTACTGGAACTTTCACGGCGAGAAGGGCACGAACCAGTGGATGCCATATCAGATCGGGCCGTACATATACGACCAGGATGGGGTATGACCTGACCCCCCTCGCCACGTATTGATGCCAAGAAAGAAATGAAAATGAATTCCTTCTAACGGCGATGCACAGGAACTGGTGTGGAGTGGCGCTGCCCTCTGGGGCAACCGGAACGCAATGGACTTCAAGGTCTTCACCAATCTAGGCAATAAACCCCTGCTAGCATGGCAAATCCCCCGCGCCGAGGGAGATAGCGATACCGCTCCGGGGTATATACTCACGTACGACGAGCAATATCAAAAGGTGCACCAGCTCGATCGACCAGCCCCAGGACTCGACACGCATGAGTTCAAAGTGAAAGAAAATCCATGGGCTCTGATCACGCAATATCGAACACAGTCGACCAATCTAAAGGATTTCGGCGGGCCTGACAAGACGATGGATATAGACTTCAGCGGCTTCGTCGAAATCGACATGAATACCGGAGAACAAATGATGGATTGGTACTCGTACGACATCTCGATCGAGGAATCATATACGACGGATATGAATGAGGAAAATCCCTCGAGCGACTACCTCCACATGAACTCGATAGACCGCAACAGCAACGGCGACTTCCTGATCTCCGGCCGGCACACCGACGCGGTTTATTTGATCTCGCACGAGGACGGCAGGATCCTCTGGCGGCTCGGCGGCAAGAAGAGTGACTTCCATCAGGACTTCCATTTCTCGCGCCAGCACGATGCGCAGTTCATGTCGACCAGCGACTCGGAGATGATCCTGTCGGTGATGAACAACGGCGCCGACACCTTCTCCACCGAGAAGCCCACGTCGACCGGCATGTACATTAAGCTGGATCTCACAACCATGAACGCCACGCTCCTCGCCGAGTACCCGCGCCCGGACGGCGGATGCACCGACTACCGCGGGAACATGCAGACCCTGCCCAACAGCAACATCTTCATGGGCTGGAGCTGGGCCGGCATGATCAGCGAGCACACGCCCGGCGGTACGCTGCTCATGAACGCCAGCTTCGCCTCTGACCGCTACGGCACATACCGCTCCTTCAAGCTCCCCTGGACCGGCCGCCCGCTCGACCCGCCGACGCTGGTATCCTCGTGTCACGGCGTCAACGGGTCCAAGCTCTCGACCGTCTTCCACGTCAGCTGGAACGGCGCCACGGACGTCGCGCACTGGCGCTTCTACGCGCGCGCCACCGCCCAGGCATGGAAGAGGGAGATCGGCACTGTCCCCAAACACGGCTTCGAGACCTCGTTCACGGCCCCGGGATACATGGACTGGGTGTCGGTCGAGGCACTTGACGCCAACCAGAATGTGCTGGGCTCGAGTCTCGACGTGCGTACCTCGCCGCCGGAGTATTGGCCGGCCAATGCTACGGCCCCGCAGCCCGATAACCCCGAAGCCCTTTCCCGGCCCCCGTCTGCTAGCAGCCTGCGGCAGAAGATCACGCAGTCTTTGAACTGGATGGTCGTGTTCTTCGCCGCTGGGTTCTTGACTAACTCCGTTGTCTCGGCGCTGGTTGTCTATCGTCGCAATATCCGGTCCTGTTTCTGGCGGATGGGTCACAAGGCACAGAAATTTGCTTATAGAGAACTGGATCATTACGAGAACTGGGATGACTCTGGATCTCTGAATGAGGAGGAGCTGGGGCTTTTGAAAGATGGGACACATTAGACGGCTGCCCGTTGGTATAAGCCCGTCTATCTATCATTTCTCTGATTTTTTTTTTTTTGGTCTTCTTATTCCCTGTTCTATTGCGTTGCATTGTTTACACAGCCATCTGCATACGCTATCCTGTATATTCCTCATTTGATTCTTATGACTAGCAGTAATCCAACGACGCAATGTGGTCTGAAGTGCTTAGAATCTTGTCATATCAAACCTAGAGAACTCGAATACAACGGGCTACACCATATCCTACATAATGACTTCAATTACCAGGGAAACCCCGTAGTGATGCAATTCGTTATCTTCCACGTAAACTCGTTCGGTGCCCTAAGCCTCTACAAGCAAGCACACCCACAAACACACAAAGGAAATTTTTCTTCTCTATAGATACCCTGTGCCAGCCACACCCAACGAAAAAGGAAGAAAACCGCTTAATCCTTCTCCAGTCGGACGGCGGGATTGGTTTCAATGAAGTGGAGGTCGACCTTGTGGCCGAGGAGCTCACGGATGTTGCTCACGGCGTACCTAAAAAGAAAAAGAGAGAGAAAGACATTAGCGATCTGAAAAAACTCCAAAACATGGAACAATATGTACTTGATCATAGTAGGTCTCTCCAGACTCAGACCGAACCCGTAGACTCTCATGTCCTTGGGCAGACCCATGGACTCCAGCATCTCCGGCCGGAACATGCCGCTGTTGCCAATCTCCACCCACTTGCCCAGGCCATCGTGGTAGCCGAAGATCTCCATACTGGGCTCGGTGTAGGGGTTGTAGGCGGGCTTGAAGCGCAGCTGGTGGATGCCCATCTTGGCAAAGAAGACCTCCATAAATCCAATCAGACCACCGAGGGTCAAGCCGAAGTCGGCGATGACACCCTCAACTTGGTGGAACTCAGCCAGGTGGGTGGCATCGACGGCCTCGTTTCGGAACACGCGGTCGATACTGAAGAAGCGGGCCGGCCGCGGGTTGGCGGCCAGCTTGTGCAGCACGTAGGTCGAGACGGAGGTCGTGTGCGTGCGAAGCACCAGTCGCAGCGACTCGTCCGCGCTCCAGGGGTAGCGGTAGCCAATCGAGCCGAATTTGCCGTTCTCGTGGGTTTCGCGCACGTTGTCCCAGTACTTCTGGTAGTCGAGCGGCTGTTCCTTGGTCGTTTGCGAACCCGTCTGGGTTGATGCTGGCCGATGCGGGTCATTCAGAGGATCTTCGCGCGGGGGGTCTGCCGTGGGCGGGTCGGAGATATAAAATGTATCTTGGAGGTCACGGGCCGGGTGTTGCTGCGGCACGAACAGTGCGTCGAAGTTCCAGAAGCCCGTCTCGACGAAGCGGTTGGTTGGCATCTCCTCGAAGCCCATCTCGAAGAAGATGTTACGGAACTCCTGCCGCACCTTGTTCAGCGGGTGCAGTGCGCCCGCCGGGGTTGGGGCACCCTTGGCGTTGAAGTTGTACGGCTTCAATTGGGCCGTCTTCCACGAGCCGTTGGTGAGCATCTCGGCCGTAAGGTCGGTCTCCTCCTTAACGAATTCCCGCGCAAACTTGGGCCCCTTGGAGATCTTGTAAGTGATCTCTTTGCTCGGAGTGATCAGCTTCCTCCGCTTGAGGTCTGTGATTGCCTTGCCGTCGTCCAGGGCTCCTGTTCGCTGCAGCGTCAGCAGCAGCTCCCGCGTCTCATCGACAATCGAGTCCTGGGTGGCCCGCAGCAGATCGTTGTCCTTCTTAATCCAGCCGCGCTTGAACGCATTCCCTTGTCCCACTTTGGCGTTGTCTTTCCCCACGATCTCGGGCAATTCTTTGATCTTCAACCCGTCCATGGCGGCCACCACAGCCGCGAAAACCTTGGCCTCGTGGCTGCCATTGGCGGCGATCTCCTGACCTTCGGCCGTCAGAGTAATCACTTCCTTCTCGCGGGTTTCATATTCCAGCATCTGCCGCGAGCCCAGGCGGTCCAGCGCACTTTTGACGGTCGATGAGGGGGTGGAGGGGAAGGCTTCGTTGGAGAGGATAGTTTCGGACGCAGATAAGGCGTCCAGAATCGGATTCGTCAGGTCGGACGCCATGGCTGCGGCCGTTTCCTGCAGGATGGGGAGGGGGGTTAAAGAATTCTTCGCACGGTGGTGCTCATGGCCGAGTCACCATCCCGCCAATCTTTTGATCCGGCGGGGCACAGCGGCCACTTGTGTCGTTTCACCCCGCCATCGCAGGATTTCAAGTAAATAATATGAGGGTCAAGTGGTAAATATGTGAATATAAAATAGTAGGAAAATAGAGAGAGATTGATGTAGTACATCTTTTATATAATAATAATAATATATATTATGTTCATATTATATACATGAAGTCGAGTAGTATCAAGTGGGGGACAATATCCTGTGACAAGGCGAACCCTACTTTTTCCATCTTTCTAGTATTCTTAGCACACATTTGAAGTACCAAAGTCAACATAAATCAAGGGATTCTTGGATCAATCCATGGATCTATGAACTGTGAAGGTTCTTAATTGAAATTTATTCGATTTATTAAGCGAGTATGGAACAGTGGCACACGCGGAGAAACAACGAACCTCGTGGGCCCACGCTGGCTGGCGCAGACGAAGCTCAACTGGAGTCAACATCCACTCGAATGTTTGAGATTTGCTTTTTCTTTTTCTTTTTTCTTTCTCTTTCTCTCTCTTTGCAAACTGCCCAGTAGGAATTTCGAATTCAAGTCTATTCGACACACAGAACAACGTTGAACTGTGGATCATCGCTCCAGGGCCGATCATCACGCTTTTCAGCTTGGTTCAAATGGTTGATTTGATAGACGCGGACCAAGGGAGATGAAACAGCTCCACGGCGAAGTCTATACCCGTCTGCACCAAGTACTTTTTTTACCCATAGTAACTATAGTAACCTATACTAATCTATGCCAATCTATAGTATCCCAGAGTAGCCTAGGGTACTCTATATACATAGTTGCCTATAGGTCATCTATCTCGAACTCCTGGGCAGTAATCAACTGGAATTTGTCTCTTGTCAAGCCCTCTAGAGTGAAGCGAATGCCCGATCACATCGAGTTTGTAGCGATATCAGAAAAAAAAAAAAAAGAAGCGCATCACCGCCCCTTTCGAAATTCTCTCTCCCCCTTCTGCTGTCTCTCGCACATCTTCCCCCCTGATCTTCTCTCTCTCTTCTCGTCTTCTGCTTTTTCATCATTCTCCTTTTTATTCTCCAATTTTTTATTCTCATTGCTTTTCCATTTATCTCTTTTTTTTTCTTTTTTTTTTTTCTTTTTTTTACCCCCGCAAAAAAACCGGCTTACATAACACCGGTCGCTCCCCCCTTCGTCTCCTCTCTCGGCTCCCTCAGGATTCCCTTTCAACTGTCCCCGATTGACTCGGGTCTTTTCTTCCATTTCTCAATTTATATCTCCATGTCGCCTTAAAATATCCTTGAAATCTTTCGTGTCATCCTGACTCTCCGGTGCGTGGTTTTCTTCATTTTCTTTCTTTCTTTTGTCTGGCTCCCAAGGAGTTCGTCCACCATTCGGCACTAGTCTCCCTTTTCCCCATTCCTATCTCTCCCTCATTCCTCCCCTCCCACCACACCTTTTTTGACTCCTATCATTTTCATCCCCTCTGAACTACCTTCATTATTCCATCCTATGTTCACCTGCTGATCGGTACAGGGCATGATGGCTGGCGCGGACGAGACTCTCGCGGCCGCGACGGCTGTCCTGCAGAATCTGGCGAGAGAGGAGCCAACCCCCGGCTCTTCATCGCCCCCATTCAACTTTCAACTCCCTACTGCCAACGGTACAAAATCAGCCAAGCTTCCCGGAGAACCCAGTCCCGCAAAGGCCGCCTTCGAAGCCGAGCTGGAGGCCTTGGTGCGCCGCGTGCACCATCTGGAATTCCAAGCTGTCAGTCACCACCAGTTCCCCGACCACCCCCAGCAGACCACCCTGTCTGCTGTCGGATCCAACGAGAAGGACCCTGATTTCTTGTGGACCTTTGGGCTCTCTCGCTTGTCGTCCGGTCAAGGTTCTGACTCTTCTTATTGCCTCACACAGCAGCAAAAATTGAATCAACCCGATCGGCGACAGCAGACCCCCTCGGGCTCGAATGAACCCCACCCCGCAGGAGACATTGACGAGGACGAAACCGACGATGAAGAGGAGGGTGGGTCCCGCACCCGCGTCGTGCGCGAGGAGGACATCAGTTACCTCCGCAATCATGTACAGAAGCAGGCCGAGGAGATCAGTTTTCAGAAGGACATCATCGCCCAGGTCCGCGATGAATTGCAAAAACAGGAAGAGCACACTCGCCGTGCTCTCACCAAGGTCGAAAACGAGGATGTTGTCCTTCTCGAACGCGAATTACGCAAGCACCAGCAGGCCAACGAGGCTTTCCAAAAAGCTCTACGGGAAATCGGCGGAATCATCACCCAGGTTGCTAATGGTGACCTGTCCATGAAAGTCCAAATTCACCCCCTGGAGATGGACCCCGAAATCGCCACTTTCAAACGCACGATCAACACCATGATGGACCAACTGCAAGTTTTCGGTAGCGAGGTATCTCGTGTCGCTCGCGAGGTCGGTACTGAGGGAATACTCGGAGGGCAGGCTCAGATCACCGGTGTCCATGGTATCTGGAAGGAACTTACGGAAAACGTGAATATTATGGCCAAGAACCTGACGGATCAAGTGCGAGAGATTGCGGCCGTTACCACGGCCGTGGCGCACGGAGATCTCAGCCAAAAGATTGAGAGCCGTGCCCAGGGTGAAATCTTGGAACTGCAACAGACGATCAACACCATGGTGGACCAACTCCGGACATTTGCAACAGAAGTAACACGAGTCGCGCGTGATGTCGGTACGGAAGGTGTACTCGGCGGACAAGCCCAAATCGAGGGTGTCCAGGGCATGTGGAACGAACTGACGGTTAATGTCAACGCAATGGCCAACAATCTAACCACCCAGGTGCGAGATATCGCTACGGTCACGAAGGCTGTAGCAAAGGGTGATCTGACGCAGAAAGTGCAAGCCAACTGCAGGGGAGAAATTGCAGAGCTGAAGAACATTATCAATTCCATGGTGGACCAACTACGGCAATTCGCACAGGAAGTGACCAAGATTGCTAAAGAGGTCGGTACCGACGGTGTCCTGGGAGGCCAGGCCACGGTAAATGATGTTGAGGGCACTTGGAAGGATCTGACTGAGAATGTGAACCGGATGGCCAACAACCTGACCACCCAGGTGCGTGAGATCGCTGATGTCACCACCGCTGTCGCCAAGGGTGATTTGACCAAGAAGGTCACCGCCAACGTCCAGGGTGAAATCTTGGACCTCAAGAGCACTATCAACGGCATGGTGGACCGGCTGAATACCTTCGCCTTTGAAGTCAGTAAGGTGGCCCGTGAAGTCGGCACAGACGGAACGCTGGGAGGTCAAGCGAAGGTGGACAACGTTGAAGGAAAATGGAAGGATTTAACCGACAATGTGAACACCATGGCGCAAAATTTGACGTCTCAGGTGCGGAGTATCTCCGATGTCACCCAGGCCATTGCCAAGGGTGACCTCAGCAAGAAGATTGAGGTGCATGCCCAGGGAGAGATCTTGACGCTCAAGGTGACCATCAATCACATGGTTGGTCGACTGGCCAAGTTTGCCATGGAACTGAAGAAGGTCGCCCGCGATGTCGGCGTCGATGGCAAAATGGGTGGACAAGCCAACGTGGAAGGCATTGCAGGGACATGGAAGGAGATCACCGAGGACGTGAACACCATGGCCGAAAACTTAACGTCCCAAGTCCGTGCATTTGGCGAAATCACGGATGCCGCCACCGACGGAGATTTCACCAAACTCATTACGGTCAACGCGTCTGGTGAGATGGACGAGTTAAAACGCAAGATCAACAAAATGGTGTCGAACCTGAGAGACAGTATTCAACGAAACACTGCTGCCAGGGAAGCCGCCGAACTTGCTAACCGCACCAAATCCGAGTTCCTGGCCAATATGTCCCACGAGATCCGAACCCCAATGAACGGTATCATCGGAATGACGCAATTGACGTTGGATACGGATGATCTGAAGCCATACACCCGAGAAATGCTGAACGTTGTGCACAACCTGGCAAACAGCTTGTTGACGATCATCGACGACATTCTTGATATCTCCAAGATCGAGGCGAACCGTATGGTGATCGAGAGCATCCCATTTACAGTCCGGGGCACCGTCTTCAATGCTCTCAAGACATTGGCCGTGAAGGCGAATGAGAAGTTCCTCAGCCTGACCTACCAGGTGGACAACACCGTTCCGGACTATGTCATTGGCGATCCATTCCGTCTACGCCAGATCATCCTCAACTTGGTCGGCAACGCCATCAAGTTCACGGAACATGGTGAGGTTAAACTCACTATTCGCAAGTCCGATCGGGAGCAATGCACGACCAACGAGTACGCCTTTGAGTTTTCCGTCTCTGACACCGGTATTGGAATTGAGGAAGATAAGCTCGATTTGATCTTCGACACTTTCCAGCAAGCCGATGGCTCAACCACCCGTAGGTTTGGTGGCACGGGATTGGGTCTTTCGATTTCTAAGCGCCTTGTGAACCTGATGGGTGGTGATGTCTGGGTTACCTCTGAATATGGCCACGGAAGCACATTCCACTTCACCTGTGTGGTAAAGCTTGCGGATCAATCCTTGAAGGTCATTTCCTCTCAGCTATTGCCCTACAGGAACCATAGGGTGCTGTTCATCGACAAGGGCCAGAACGGGGTTCAAGCATCCAATGTGATGAAGATGCTCAAGAAGATTGAGCTCGAGCCGCTGGTGGTGCGCAACGAAGAGCATGTCCCACCACCTGAAATCCAAGATCCATCAGGAAAGGAGTCGGGTCACGCATACGATGTCATTATCGTGGACTCGGTCGACACGGCTCGGATCCTGCGAACATTTGACGAATTCAAGTACATCCCCATCGTGCTCGTCTGTCCTCTGGTCTGCGTGAGCTTGAAATCAGCTCTGGATCTCGGTATCAGCTCGTACATGACTACACCATGCCAGCCAATCGATCTCGGTAACGGTATGCTTCCGGCCTTAGAAGGTCGTTCGACACCCATCACCACCGACAACTCCCGTTCCTTCGACATTCTTCTTGCAGAGGATAACGACGTCAACCAACAGCTGGCGATGAAGATTCTCCAGAAGCACAACCACAACGTCTTTGTTGTCGGCAATGGCCTGGAGGCCTTGGAAGCAGTGAAGAAACGCCGCTACGATGTGATTCTGATGGACGTTCAAATGCCGGTCATGGGTGGATTTGAAGCCACGGGCAAGATTCGCGAGTATGAGCGCGAGAGCGGCCTCCAGCGAACACCAATAATTGCGCTTACGGCTCACGCCATGCTGGGTGACCGTGAGAAGTGTATCCAGGCTCAGATGGACGAATATCTGTCCAAGCCACTGAAGCAGAACCAGATGATGCAGACCATCCTGAAATGCGCGACTCTTGGTGGCTCACTGCTGGAGAAGAGCAAGGAGTCGAGGATTTCGAGTAGCGGGGAAATGCACCCCATCCACTCCTCTGTCTCCTCTGATAACCAGAACCAGCAGCAGCGACCCCAAAAGCAGCAGCAGCCGCTGCCCACACCGCCGCGGCCTGGCATGGATACCCGGGCCATCACCACTTCGGGACCCATTGGCCGTGGCAGTGTCGTCAGTCCCGCAGAAGACAAGGACGAGGAGATGATTGACGACCGGGTACGTTAGCGCGTATGTTCTCGAATGGAACCACATCCCTGAGCCGATCGGCTAATTGTCCTGTCTCTTCAAACAGTCTCTGCTGCGATCCAACAGCACCTGAAGAGTTCGCTCGCAATGCCATGAATTTATCATTTCCTTCGCCATGCAAATATGTCAAATGGTTTCGATGTGGCCGTTGATACCCTGTCTATATGAGTCTTTGAGGAACCCTCCCTCATTTATATCCTGTCTGCCTTTTTGTTTCACATTTGTTTTCTCTCTATTCACCTCATACCCACCCACACACTACCTCTCTTATATTTGCAACCCCCCCACATCTTCTCTTCGACTCTCGCATTCGTTTGTACTGTGTTTTTCCCTGGGGGTGTGGTGTTTGGCGCATTTTATTGATAGGGGTTCGTCTGGTCTTCAGGATGTCAAGTGGGCGACTGAAGGGGGAGTTTCCAATTGTCCCGGAGCTTGAATTCTGCCCGGTCTGAATTTATTCTTTTCTTTTCCTCTTGTGTTTCCTGCTATCTAGCCTCTTGCCTTTTTATCTTCATCTTCATCTTCATCTGTTTCTGCTTCGGTTTCTGTATTGTACTTAGTTACTCTTTTTTTCAACTCATTGGCCATACCAGGCGCGAGAGAGCCGCTGATATTTTCGCGACTCTGTTTGCTTCTCATCGTTATTCTCTCTGCCGTTCTCATATGCATGAGCTGGTTATGTTTTTTTATTCCATAGCCATTATTCCCACATCGAGGCAAATGCAAGATTTTTCTACGTTGCGCTGATTACTTGAGTAGGTGATAGCAATCAATACATTGGCAGAGAGTGATCCAGGATGGATGGAGTGCTTGTCGTTCTTTTTTACAACAGAGGAGAATGAATCAGAATTAAAGTGAATCAATAACAGTCTATGTAGGGCTGGAGGTGTTGTGAGCAACAATTCTCGTCTATATAGCACACACAGCCGAGAGCAGCATCGAGGGAAGTCTCCAAAAGCAATCCAAGTGATTTCTTGTCTTGTCTTGTCTTGCCTGTAATGACTTCCTCACAATCCCAGCAAAAAAAAAAAAAAGAAAAGAAAAGAAAAGGAAAAGGAAAAGGAAAAGGAAAACAAGAATAAATAAATAAACCAAATATTACCTGCCGAGAGCCAGTCACCTTTTGAAGAACTCCATTCCATCCTTTTATTAGACTCCCCCCTCTCTCTCTTCTCTCTTTTTTTTGCCTCTGGTGAAGAAACCACCCAGTAGCATTGCCCATCAGCAAATAAATACCATTCCCAAAACCTCAACATTCAATCGGTTTCCAAGTTATTTTCTTTTTTTTTTTTTGTTTCTTCAATACCGATTCCGACCCCTCGGGAACCGAATAGCAACAGCAGGAGCCGGTCCCGAGGGCGGCACAAAGCTGGTGAGGTTCAGCGTACTCGTCGCATTCGTGGTAACACTAGTTGTGTTAGTGAAGATCGCTGTCATGTTCCCCACGATACCTCGTCGAGCTATACCGGGAGAGATAGATGGGCGTGCGGGCGTCGTGATGCCGGCCGAGGGGGTCGAGCCGCCGGTGCCCGCTGCTGCGCTCGTCGTCGCCAGAGTTAGGAGCGTGAGAGGCGTGCTGACCGGGGCGGCGGCTGTGTTTGTCGTTCCTGTTACCGTGGCTATTGCTGTGGTTGTGCCTGTGACTGTCGTCGAGCCGGTCACGGTGCTGAGCGACGATGCTCTACTGGCACCGCCGCCGGCGGGAATCAGTGGCGTCGAGGTGGCAGCGCTGGTGGATCGGCTGGATGGCGACGAAATAATGGCGCTGGAGTTACCGCCGGGTGAGATACCTGATGCTGATGCCGATGCCGATGCGCTGGTACCGGCTCCTGGGCTGCTGGTGGCTGGTGTACCGCTGGCCGATGAGGCTTCGGCCGAGGCTGAGCCACCTCCAGGTGCGATGCCCGATGCAGATGCTCCGGCTCCAGTTCCGCCCGCCGAGCTCACTGTAGATGAGGGGCTCGCAGAGCTGCTCGCCGGGTGAGATGTAGATGATCCAGCTCCAGCACCGGCACCAGTGGCACTGCGACTGGCACCGGGTGCTCCTCCGGCTCCTCCAGCCCCTCCCGGGCCCGAAGTAGTACCGGCAGGACAGTTGCTTACGGTGACAGTCGAGGTGACAACCACGTTAGGGCAGAGCACTGTCGCGGAGAAAGTGGACGCCGAGATTGTCGAGGCTGGAATCGTGGACGGGGGGATTGTCTGGGTAACCACGACAGACGTAGGTGGAAGAGATGGACAGGATACAGAACCGGTTGGACTCGAGGTGGGGGAAGAAGATGCTCCGGATGGTTTGCCATTGCCGCCAGGAGCACCACCACCAGGAGCACCACCGCCAGGAGCACCACCGCCAGGAGCACCACCGCCAGGAGCACCACCGCCAGGAGCACCACCGCCAGGAGCACCACCGCCAGGAGCACCACCGCCAGGAGCACCACCGCCAGGAGCACCACCGCCAGGAGCACCACCGCCAGGAGCACCACCGCCAGGAGCACCACCGCCAGGAGCACCACCGCCAGGAGCACCACCACTGGGAGCTCCTCCGCCAGGCGAGGGAGCACCACCACCGGGTGAGGGGGCACCACCACCGGGTGAGGGGGCACCACCACCGGGTGAGGGGGCACCACCACCGGGTGAGGGGGCACCACCACCAGGCGAGGGACCACCACCACCCGGCTGAGTAGGCTGCTGGCCCGGGCCGCCAGCAGTAGGGGTAGTAGCAGCCTGCGTAAGCAGCGACATAAGAAGCGTGGGGTTCAAATTCCCGCGTTCTTCCAAGTTCGAACGTTTCTCGAGTTCTTCACGGCGAGCCGACTCGACCTCGCCCGAGGGCACGGCTCGGACGCTCTGCAAGAGCGCCCAGGAGGCGGCCAGCAAGACCAGGCAGTTTTTCGAGTACATCGTGCTGAGCGAGTCAAAAGCGCTCGTCGAACGACCCTTTGCGTACTCTTTCTATGCGGGTCAGTCGATGTGTTGATATTGATGTCTCTCGAGATCGAGGGCGAGAATGCAAGCTGGGTTCTGTGTAATTCTTTGCTTCTTTTTCTTCGCTCTTTCGGTTTGTTGGTCAGACCCGGATGAGGAGAACAAATCCAAAAACAACAAAAGTTCAAGCTGCTGGAGAAAGAGAGAGACGAACAACAAAAGAGAAAGAGAGAGAGAGAGAGAAGAAGAAGAAGAAAAAGAAAAAGCTCTCTCCTCGTATGTCAGAAATCTTTGCACGGTGATGATGGCCACTCGATGTCATCGAAACCCCGATTGGGAGTCGGAACTGAAGTCAACTTGGAATGCCTTTTTCTTGGGTTTGGGTTTGGGAGGGTTTGGACGGAACCCAGGAACGACCACCCGCAAGAACCGGGAGACGCATGTTGGATGACAGGGCCAGGGTTTTCGGCCGCCCTATGGGAAATAATCGGAGGGGGGGAAGAGAATCCATGGATTCATGTTGTTCAGGGTTGGCTGAGAATTATGAATAGGCTGAGGCATCTTCCCCCCCATCATTGTGACTGGATAGTTACATAGATCTGCGGGAGATTGTTTTGGTGGGTGGATTTGGCGGAAATCATATGCGCGGTGTCGGAGCCCTAAGTTGGTGGTGAGCTGCGCATGCATGGGCCAGATGTATATAGAGAGGCGCATCCCAGAAAGTATTCTTTGAAAGGACCCTTCTCGTAGTCAAGTCTCTCAATAAAGAACGATTCTGTTGTAAGAGGACTTATACTGCGGCAAGCGTGCAAATCGGCTTGAGCTGGCCGGTGTACCTCGGAGACGTAATCCGAGGAGTGGGTTGCAAGGAGATCAGGTCCAGCTGGATCTCGATAGTATCGGAAATGCAATATATGGGAAATCGTCCTGAGTTGAGCTGTTGGTGACCGGGTTTCAATTAAAAAAAAAAAGTGATATTAGTGGCATCTAATTAACACCAATGCTAGCTCAGGCGCAGGCAAAATCCAAATGCACGGTTCGTCTCGTCGTCGCAATGCATCACTGTAATCAATAGAAAGTAACAAGAGAACACCCGAAAGCCAATCCGTCGCAATGAATCAGGGAATTCAACTTTTGTAGTTTAGTCTTTTGGGTCGTCATGTCGTATCGAGAATGTGTTTTTGGGGTGTTCGGCCCTACCAATCCCTGCATGGTTGGGCGTCTAGAAAATAGCCATGGGATGACGCCAGCCAACTTGAATGACTTTCACGGCCGTGCAGCAGGCCAGACCAGCAGCATAGCAGACAGTCGTGAAAGCAATAAGACCCCAGTATTCTCCATTGCAGCGCGACAGGATCTCACCAGCGATCGGAATGCCGGTAAGCGTGCTAGGTGGCGAGAGTATGTCAGTTTGGGGTGTGCATGACATCAGAGGAAAAAGAGAAAACAACTCACCCGAAGCTCACGATGGTGTAGGCAGTGGCGTAATAGCGACCATAGTTCTCGGTCTTGCAGAGCTGACCGACGCACACGGGCGTCAGGCTGATGTTGCTGCCGCTGGAAAAGCCGAAAAGGAGGGCATAGATCACAAGCAAGGCCAGGCTACTTCCGGCCGGAAGCCACAAGCATGCATTGCACAGCAGGCAGAGGGCTACGGTGGCGATGAGTGTGTTGAACCGACCCAGGAAATCCGCAAAGAATCCTGGCAGCCATCGCCCAAAGAATGATCCCACATTCAGGATGGCCACAATCTGATATGATAGCTCCGTGTTGAAGCCGTGGGAAAGGGCGTAAGACGAGATATAGCTGATCGGGATAAATAGACCCCACTCGATGAAGAAGACGCTCGCTGTAGTGAGCGCGAATCGAGGCTCGCGGAAGATGCGAAAGTCTGGCAGCACATTCTCCTTGGAAAAGGGCTTCTTCGGCAGGCGAGATCTGATTAGAAGATTGGCCAGCGATAGCGCCACAAGACAGATCAAGGCCACCACCCGGGTTGCCCATGCAAACCCGATTTTGGGAAAGAGGCTTTGCATAATGAGCGGGAATGCAATGCCCCCAACCGAGCCGCCAGTGGCCGCGATACCGGTTGCGACACCGCGCTTTTCGAGGAAGAAATGCCCGATGGCCGAGATGGCCGGGGTGAAAATGAGGGACGCTCCGACGCCGCCCAGCACGCCAATGACCAACATAAAGTGCCAGTATTTGGTGCAGAACCCGACAAGAATTATCATGGCCATCTCGCAGATCGAACCTGCCAGAACGAGGAGGCGTGGTCCGCGCGCGTCGAAGATTGGGCCGACCTGCACACCACAGAAGAAGGTGAGGAAGGCGAACATACCGAAGATCCAACCTATGCTTCCGGAGCTGTATTCCTTCAGCTGGTGATTCTCGATATATGCTTGGAAAGTGCCAATGGTGTTGACCAGCCCCAGCGAACCAAAAAGGCCGAGGAAGCTGCCCAGCACCACCAGCCATGCTTGGAGTCCACCTTCAGGATAGGTGTTGCCTTCTGCGTCGGTCGTTACCCGGCTGACCGGGTCCCTGGGGGCAGAAGCATGAGATGGGGCTATCGTGGATGCCGCTCGATAGAGGGCAGATTCGTCGGGAGTGGGCTGTTCCTGCTCTGAGAGCTGGCAGCTCATCCCCACCTGGGCATGCTTCTCAGGATCAGTGACATCCGTATCGGCCTTTTCTGGATCGTTGATGGGTGCATCCTTTTCGGTGGAAGTCACAGTGTCCTGGGGAGCACTGCGAATTGGCTCGAGTCCATGGTCACCAGCTGCATCGGATGTGCTGGCTAGCCTGGCACTGGTGGACATTCTACGCGGGATACACCGCTAGGATTTGTGGATATCTGTCTGTGAGGTCGAGTGTGGTTTCAGTTGGGTCCGCAAATCTGATGAGCGGGGGGAGGAACCCGGGGAGTTCTTATGTTTGCGGAGGGGGTGATATTAGCAATCAAAACCCAGAGTCATCCAGTCCCCTGTTAGTCAAGAGCAAAAATTGTGCCCTCACGAGGAATTGTCCCCATTGGCTTTGGAGATCCTGAGGGTCACTCTAAACCCTATAGAGAATAAAGAAAAGTCGGAGCGGGAGACCATTGGCAGCGGTGGATGGGGTGGAGTCGGCAGGATTGACCAGCACATTGTGGAAACAGCCAAGCATCCATGGATGTGCTGGCCCAACCCTGGGCATTAAGACAGGAGTCTGTGGTGGTTGAATTCATTACTCGTGTCAGATGTCAGTCATCAACAGGCGAACAAGAACCAGTGAGATAGTAGATCAATAAAGAGAGAAAAGCGTGCCAAGCAGAGGAAAGTCCTGCAAGTGCAATGGGTCCAGACTCGGACGCCGGGAGTTCGGGGTTCGGGCCTGGAAAATCAGGACAATCTTCCCAGGTAGTATCCAGTGCAGTGGCCCTTAATTGTGGTTTAGCGGTTGTAGCACTTTTCTCGGACTTCCACCACATAATTGGGCTTGTGGTTTAGTGGTATAATACCCCCTTAGCATGGGGGTGGTCCGGGGTTCGATTCCCCGCGAGTCCAGTTTTTGCTGTCCATTTTTTGCTGTCTTTTATTCTTCAGTCTTTTTTTTTAATCTGATTCCATGGTTACTTTTGTTCTTGTTTTGAGAAAAGATCAAAAAAAAAAAAAAAATCAATAGGAATCTGACACCTCGGTCCCACTCGATGCATTGGTATGTAGCAATGTCAATGTGGATCCATCCAAAGCAGTTGTCCTGTCGAGCCATCGATATCACAGAAATAAGCTCCTCTTATACGCGGCAATCCTTCCAAGAATAATATATTCTACCAATTTATTTTCCCGGTGATTGAATGCCGATCAGGAGGGAATGGTCAACTGATCTTCAAGGGTTCAGATGATAGTCGAAAAGTGGAAGATAGCAGTCCAGACGGAAATCCGTCGCTCATCCGGAAGCCCTAACTTTTGCTCCCCGCGCCACTCAAACCCCCTCAACCTCTATCTCTCGGAGGGGGGGCTATCCACATACAACAATATTGCTGGAAATGGTTCCAATATCAGCAGGCAAAAAATTGCGATGCAGATCGATTCCAACTTGCAGGATTCTCTGGCGATTTTCCGTTTTTGGGGGTGGTGTGATGGCCTGCCCCGCCCTGCCGATACCACCTGCAGTAGTAGTCCCCGTGCACAGGCAGTGGAGGCGCAGAAGAAGCATTGCTTAGCTCCGTGCTAGTGAGCTTGGTGAGGAGAAGCTGCTCTTTCATTCTCAGGACCCCCCTGAATTGCGGAGCTGCGATTTTGCTTCGACCAAGATATATAATCAGTGGCCATCCATTTATCTTAGCCAAATCCTTTTACTTGATTACCTTCCTCCTTCTTTTGTTTTAATTTCCCCTAACCACAGGATGTTGCTTATGTCCATCCTCACACCTGCGTTGGTAGCCCTGTCTCTAGGGTCAGATGCAGTCTCGGCGGCCAAACATGGACGCTTTGCAGAGCGAGCCCGAGCGCCCCTCGAGCAGGCCAAACGAGCAGTAGAGGCATCGCAGAAGAAATCGTCTCATTCCACGGAGGACTTTCGCTTTTTAAATGACAAGACCAAGCGTGAGTAACTCACAACCTCACCATTACTATCTCTGCACGGCGACGAGTGTACATTAACAAATCCATTAGCATACCGGGTGCAATCCTTGCCCGATGTGCCCTTTGACATCGGCGAGATGTACTCCGGCCTTGTCCCTATTGACACAAGCAATAGCTCGAGGAACCTGTTTTTCATTTTTCAGCCTACTATCGGCAAGCCCGTCGACGAGATCACCATCTGGCTTAATGGCGGGCCTGGCTGTAGTTCGATGGAGAGTTTCCTGCAGGAGACTGGCCGTTTTCTGTGGCAGCCTGGCACTTTTGCCCCGGTGGAGAATCCTTATTCTTGGGTTAATCTGACCAACGTGTTATGGTGAGGAGTTTGCCCAGTGCACCTCGGGAGTGGGTTAGTTCTGACGTTGATATTCTTTCAGGGTTGATCAGCCTGTGGGAACGGGCTACTCCACGGGCACTCCGACGGCCAAATCACAAGAAGAAACGGCACAAGATTTTGTCAAGTTCTTTAAGAATTTTCAGAAAATCTTTGGCATCAAGAACTTTAAGATCTATGTCACGGGCGAGTCTTATGCTGGACGCTATGTGCCGTACATCTCGGCTGCGATGCTGGACGAGAAAAATAAAGAGTATTTTGACTTGGATGGTGAGCTACTGAATATACCCCTTCTTATCCCTAAAGAGAAGGGAAGAAACTGACACTGAACAGGCGCCCTGGCCTACGATCCATGCATCGGGCAATTCGACTACATCCAGGAAGAAGTCCCAGCCGTCCCGTTTGTGCAGCAGAATTCCAACCTGTTCAATTTCAACAAGACCTTTATGGCCGAGCTCGAGAGACTCCACAAATCATGCGGATACGCAGACTTCCTCGACGAGTACCTGACATTCCCCGCCTCCGGGGTGCAACCACACAAGTCCTTCAACACCACATCACAAGCCAAATGCGACGTATTCGACATGATCAACAACGAGATCTTCAACATCAACCCCTGCTTCGACCTATACGAGATCAACCAGATGTGCCCGCTCCTGTGGGACGTGCTCGCGTTCCCAACCGCACTCGACTACCAAGCCACCGGATCAACAGTCTACTTCGACCGTGCAGACGTGAAAAAGGCCCTCCACGCCCCCAACGCCACCTGGAGCGAGTGCTCCAACGACCCCGTGTTCGTGGGCGGCAGCGCCGGGCCCGAGCACGAAGGCGACATCAGCGCCAACCCGATCGAGCACGTCCTGCCACAGGTCATCGAGGCCACAAACCGCGTGCTGATCGGCAACGGCGACTATGATATGGTCATCATCACTAATGGCACCCTCCTCGCTATCCAGAACATGACCTGGAATGGTCATCTCGGCTTCGAGACCCGCCCGCATGCCCCGATCCATATCTCCATGCCGGACCTCATGTACCAGGAGGTCTTCAAGGCGAACAACCAGTCTGGTCTCGATGGGCCCCAGGGCGTGATGGGGATCCAGCACTATGAGCGTGGCCTGATGTGGGTGGAGACCTTTATGAGTGGCCACATGCAGCCTCAGTATCAGCCGCGCGTGGCGTATCGGCATCTCGAGTGGCTGCTTCGTCGGGTGGACTCGTTGTGAGAGATGATGTCTCATGGCTGTAGTGGGAATTGTTGAGTGCAAAATGAGGACCTGTGGATTGCTCTCGGCGGAATCAACCTCTCATATGCCTAGATATAAAATAAATGACCACATATTTATTCTCGAGACTGACAACTTTCTTGTATATATTCCAGTGATATAAATCTGCTCTATTTTATTCGTTTCATGTACTGTTTGTTATAGTATTATGTTCTGTGTGTTTTGTTGATGCGCCAATACTAGTAAGGAGAGCTAAGTAGTGAGGAGGTGTTCTACCCCTGTCAGTGTCCCTCTTCGCGTATGTCAACAACTTTGTTGATTTGAACACCCAGTCTACAAGAAGGCAGAAAATATCACTGCTCCAAAGTATATGTGAACTGTGTTCCTATTCTCGCACACTAATGGATAGAGTGTCCGCATACTGTCCATGGCGCTGGCATGACGGCGTTCCTCCTGATGCGCCACTGAATACCGAGGAGGCGATGGCGCATCGACCAGCTGTATGATTCGGGAAAACCATTCTTCACCAAATATGGGATTCGTGCTATCCATGAGCAGCTTCAACGTTTCCCCGGTCGCGGAGATCAAGTCTTTATCAGGGACGTGGCAGGCACAACGATGGTATATACCCTTACGACCGGCGAGTCTTTCAAGCACCCAATTTGGAAATCCGATGATGATGACGACGACGACAATAAAAATGATGATGATAATGATATGTTCGAGGAATTTCTCATGTATAAAGTGACTGATTGCTCCTTCTAATAGATCTCGATGCTGATATCAAGCAGCCAGGAACCTGAAATACATTACCGCTGTCGTGCAAATCTCAAGCACCTTCTCTGGATGTTGGACGACAGTAGCTATGACCCTGAAAATCGGGCTCCTCGTTGTAGCCTGCCAATATGCCAGAACTCGCAGCAGGGAATACTAGGCACCAAAGAGCTGGTCCAAGACTCTTCCCTTCCGAGCCATGACTCTCCCACCAAGTACTTCAACAGCAGATCCAAACCTGGCAGAAAGAGGATATGTGCAAAAGAGTTGTACAAGTCCTGAACAAGTCAACCAGGGGACATGAGATCAACAAGATTGTTGCTGTCGCTCTGGCAGCCATCTCAAGGGACCATTGCAACCGCTCTAGCTTTCAACATGCGTTAGTGCTGACTCTGCAAGAGTGGCTGCAAACTTGACAGAAGACTTTTCACTGCTACGCTCAGGACTTGGACTACAAACCCGTTGACAAGGCTGTTCTCGGCGAGCACGGGATCGAGGTCATCGATGACCCGAGTGCCTGGCTCAAGGTGGGTGAACGATCGATTCTGTTCTCGTGTGGGCCCAACGTACCGGTCAAGGAAATCGTCGCAGACATCGCTCGGCCGGCGGTGGTGATTTGGGAGCAAGTCGATCACGGTGACTGATGTTAGAGGGAAGACGATGGTGTAAGATTCTCTCTCTCTCTCTCTCTCTTTTTCTCTCTCTTATTGATTGGACTGGCGATGCCATTTACTAATGGGAGTGTCTTTTATATAGAACCGATCCGTGCTCCCCTCGGGTCAGGGCCATGATGGAGGGTTATGAGATGTTCGAGTTTGGAGCGGATGATCATTTCTGTTCGACGGTGATCTATGTTCGGCGGCGCAGAGACTGATCTTGCACTCATGTATAGAGACAGAGACAACTCATAAACCTACAATTAGAGATTGGCTAGCAGCAAACCCAATTCGAGCCAGACCGCATTTCTGCGGGGAGCATCATACATACCTGTAGCTTGTCATCATCATATCATCTTGAGGAATCTTGGCAACCCCCCTTTCCCGACCTCAATCAATATCTAGAATACAATGTATTTTCCCGCGGGAAACACCACTAACATCCTAGTCATCCCGTGGTGCGTCATTAAATCATTTAAGGGGGTAGATAGGGCGATAGGAAGGGCGCCATTATCGGGGGTGATAACACCGCCACCGGGACCTGTTTACCATTTTCAGTATCGTTTCACGCAGACAGGGCTATTTGGTTTATCGACTGGATATAGACCGTATCAGATATCCAAGATGCCAAGTAACACAGAGAGAATATAGCACTTTCCCGTGGGAAAGTCTAATAGAACTATCTTTTTTGGGTTTGAGTCAGGGCAGCAGATAAACATCATCCCGGATGAAATACCCTCATCTTGCATGCCAAGCAATCTACCGACTTACGGGGTCACTGCCGAGTCGATCACCCGCGGGATTTTCAGAATGCTGCGGTTAATGAGGCGCTGTTATGCGGGGTTGTTTGGGGATGTGTATTTGGGGGGGGGGGGGGATGTATTGGAGATTGTTTTAGAGATTGTCAAGCTTGTTCTCTGGTGATATTGGAAGCTGAATACTAGCGTCAACATGTAAATCGAGCAGGGGCTGTATACATCTCCAGTACACTATACACTACATGTATGTATCAATATAGATCTACGGTACATGTCCCCGCCGAGTATAACCTTCGAGAACGGGAGTAAAGAATGATTAATTCAGCAAGAAACAAGAGTCTGGGTCTCACGGATGATTCCTACATAGTCATCTAACATATGCCCATCCTTGAATGCACGGTCCAAGCATCGACGCAGGAAACTCTCTCCCAGACCTCGCGATTGCCCAGCACACTAACAACCGTAGCGTGCCCCGGCAGAGTGGAGTGCACCGATCAAGACACCTCCATCAATCACATCACGATGGAAAGTCAGTCGATACTTTTTTTTTTTTTTTTTTCTTCTAGATACTAGTCCATCAGTACTGGGATTTCATGTGCAGCGACTAAGGGGGGGAGGAGGACAATCCTTTCCCCAAGGAGGAAATCTATCTGTGCAGTGTCGCATCGAATCTTACGAATACTAGGAATACGCCGAGAACTGAACATACCCAAGTGTGCAATCCTGCAGCTTTTCAGCTCAGGTTCTAAGAGGGGGGCTATTTGCTACTGTATCAGTCTCCTAGTTCTTACTGTACATAGGGGCCATGGGTGATACGCGGTCGCATACTGTAAACACGAGCCCTAAGCAAGTAGAAGCCCACGCGATCGGAATGCAACCGGCAAGCCCGTGCCAAGATGCAGGGTTATCGAGGATGTATCTTGCCCACACACTACTGTACATAATAATCAGGGACGGTGGGTATCTACAAGTGCACATAGATTGTACAGGCAGATAGAGGAAGTGCCAATATGCCCGAGTGGAGAGTGAGAGATAGACAGTGCTTCCTTTGGCTGTCAGGGGTTTGACGTCCTCCACATGACAATCAGTATGTATATATTGTGTATTCGCATGTCTGCACGACAACCGAGGCCACTTTCAATGGACCTTCTTTTTTTGCGGTGCCGAGAGACGAAGAGTAATGCATAATACGAGCGTCGGAGCCGAAGACTTGTTCTCCATGCCTTTTTCCATACCGTATTTTTGCCAAGGAGGGGGGAGGCAAACCCTTCAAGAAAATCATGTAGCGTTGGGAGGCCCTACCACGCCGTCCAGAAGTAGGGATGGTAATTTATCAGCCCGTGGTCGCTCAGATTACCCCGTCTCTGACAGCCGTGATTCGTCGTGGTCCCAGAGCGAGGATGATGACTGTGGATCCCCTCACAACCGCTCTGAAAGCGGAAGGGATGCGCCTCTGCCAAGACTCTCCCGGTGACGATGGGGGGCGAAGCCGAGGGAGAGATGAAACACGGAAGCTTCACTAACATTTTGGAGGGGAGACAGAAGGTCATGAGGGGATGGTGTCATGGTGCATGAACTGGGGGAAGGTACAGAAGTCCTAAAATCGACAAGATAGACATCTCCTCGAAAAAACGCTAGAAAAGAAGAGGAAAAGAAACAGAAGAGAAGAAAAGGAAAAAAAGAGGGTGACGTCGATACCCGGGCACGTGGACGGATGCGGCTTTTTTCTTTTCTTTTCTTGTCGAGTACTCAGTGCCAGAAGTGGTCTTGCGGCAAAAATCCCCCCAGTCTATTCCGTTGCGAACTAAACGATACAAACTGGATTGAGGGAAGATGGCGCTCCTGGGGCGCCGGCTAAAAGCGGGAGGCTCAAGCCCTGAGCATGGATCGCACATAGAGATACCCTAGGGCGATGCTTGTTGAGGTTTCTTTGCAAGGGTCCATCCTATACATGTTCTTTTCTTTTCTTCATGTATATATATTTTTTCTTTCTTTTCTGTTTATTCTCTATCTTCGATCTTCGTACAATGTCTCCCTGTAATGCCGAGTACCAATGGCCCCCCAGTTGCCCCGATCCACTGTACCAAAATTACCGCTATTCCTACTCGGGACTGGCCGCAGCCGAATGGGTCTTAGCGTCGTTGCTTTGCCATTCGCGCGATATTCGCAAGTCCCGCTTTACCATGGGGGCCTTGCCGCATATTCCAGAGGACTCGTAATAAAAAAAAAAAAAAAAAAAAGGTGATTCTGTCCTTGGGATCTTGTATATAGCGTTCCATTTATCCCGTCTTTTTCCCTCTATCTTTTCCCTTCTGTCCCCTTACCCTTCTACCCTCTTCACCACTAGAGGTATAGCTATACTCCCAGCTTTCCTCGCCCTCTTTTTCACCCAGGTGCTTCCTGGTTATCTACCACTCTCATCTTCCCTCTCCTGGAAGAAAACAAAGACAAAAAAAGAATTGGTTCCAGCAACGAAACGCCTCAGCACAGGCACTTTCTACGCCAAATCCGCTCTTCAGTAGCCAGCGATATTCCACCACCCTGGCGACCCCAATCCTCTTCTCCACAGCGACTACAACAACATTTCGTCCATAGCTATTTCTAGCCCACGAAGATCACGATAGCAGCACTTTTCCAACCGCGAAATTCTACGATTTGTTCTACGAACCAAGGCACTTTGCGCTTTCCCCCCGGCCAACGACTCTAGGACCCTGATTGCATCTCCCGTTCGATTGCGCCACTTTGTAGATTTGCCCTAACCGGTCGACCTACCCTACCCTCGGACTCGGATTCTATCTCGCCCCCCAGCAACGGCCCCTCGAATGTTTTGAAACGGACTTCACCGGCAGATAGCAGCAAACCCCCACCGGAAACGTGTTGATCCTTTCCCACGCGACTTGTTGACCCACCCCCGCAATCCTCTATACAAACATACATATACATTGACCCAGTTTTTTTTTTTTTTTTTTTTTTTTTTTTTTTTTTTTAATTCACCACCATGGGTCTCGCCAAGTTCAACCCGTTCAAAAGGGACCGCCAGAATTTTCCGGGAGTCGTCATCCCACTGGCTCCTTCTTCTGAGAACCCGCCTGCTTACCCGGGGACCGAGGAGAAGAAGGTTTCCCCCGATGACACGCCTCTCAAGACCTTGGACCGTGCTCCCTCGGCGGAGAACGGTGCCGCTGCCTCGCACACGGGCTCTCAGCCGGATAGCAGTGTCTTGACTCTGGAGCAGCTCCGTGCTGAAGTCGATGCTGATGTCTCGACGTCAGGCCGTGACTCGGTTTATGATCGTATGTTGCCTTCTGGTCCTGTGGAAATTTGCCAAACGCAACCCTGCCCTCAGCGGACAACCCCTATGCAATTGGCTATTTCGAGTGTGATATCTAATTGGTTTTATCTTACAGGCAAGGCAAAGGTGATCAACCGTGCCATCCAGGATATCGGGATGGGTCGGTACCAGTGGGAACTGTTTGCCCTGTGTGGTTTTGGCTGGACGGCAGACAAGTAAGCGATCCTCGATATATCTGTCCAAAGTGTGCCTGGTTAACATTTCTTTTTCTTCTCTAGCCTTTGGCTTCAGGTAAGAAGCAGCGTTGAAAGGAATACGGTGCCGTGGACATTACTGACAAAATTTAGGGTGTTGCCCTAACCCTGACTCCTTTAGCTGCTGAATTCGGCGTCTCATCGTCGCATGTGCGTTTCACTACTTGCGCTCTGTTCCTGGGTCTCTGTATCGGTGCTTCGTTCTGGGGTATTGCCTCGGATGTTATTGGACGGCGCTTGGCTTTTAACACTACCCTGTTCCTGGCCGGTGTCTTTGGTCTGGCGGCAGGTGGTGGCCCTACCTGGGTTGGGTGCGTATTTCTTACCGTTTGAAAGCTGGTGGGGCTTGCTAATCGTTGATCCCAGTGTCTGTGGTCTGTACTCCTGCCTGGGTCTCGGTGTGGGTGGTAACCTGCCCGTTGATGGTGCTCTGTTCCTTGAGTTCTTGCCATTCGCTTCTGGGAATATGTTGACCATGTTGAGTGTTTGGTGGCCTGTTGGTCAACTGATTGGCAGGTGAGTGTGATTTCTTTGTGGAAGCAATGCTCGAAATGGCCCCGGATAGCCGCTAATCATCGGTTTTAGTCTGCTCGCTTGGGCTTACATCCCCCGCTGGAGCTGTGCTGAAAATGCCCCGGTCTGCCTTAAGGAAGACAACATGGGCTGGCGCTACCTGGTTCTCACTCTGGGTGCCATCACCTTTGTGATGTTCGTGCTGCGGTTCTTCTTCTTCCACCTCTACGAGTCGCCCAAGTTCCTGCTGTCCCGCGGCCGCCAGGACGAGGCCGTCGCGTCGGTGCACGGCATCGCGTACAAGAACCGGACGCAAACGTGGCTGACGACCGAGATCCTCAACGAGATCGGCGGGATCCCGGAGCACCGCGAGAAGGAGGCCCTCAGCTACAACGAGATCATCAAGCGATTCTTCTCCAAGTTCTCTCTGGATCGCATCGGGCCCCTCTTCGCCACCAAGCGCCTGGGCTTCACGACCGTCATCCTGTGGTTCTGCTGGGCAACCATCGGCATGGGCTACCCGCTCTTCAACGCGTTCCTGCCGCAGTACCTCTCCAAGGCCGGCGGCTCGGAGAACTCGACCTACACCGTGTACCGCAACTACGCCATCTCGTCGATCGTCGGCCTGCCGGGCTCGATCCTGGCCTGCTACACTGTCGAGATCAAGTACATTGGCCGCAAGGGCACCATGGCCATTGCGACGATGATCACCGGCGTGCTGGTCTTCTGCTTCACTGCCTCCACCAATGCCAACGTCCAGCTCGCCTGCACCTGTATCGAGGCCTTCTTCCAGAACATCATGTACGGTGTCCTCTACGCTTACACCCCCGAGGTCTTCCCTGCCCCCGTCCGCGGCACCGGCACCGGTATCGGTAGCTGTCTCAACCGTATTGCCGGTCTCTGTGCCCCGCTGGTCGCTATCTATGCCGGCGATGCTACCCCCGAGGCCCCCATCTATGCCTCCGGTGGTCTGATCCTGGCTGCCTTCCTGGCTATGGTCTTCCTCCCCATTGAGACTCGGGGCAAGCAGACTCTGTAATGACTTGATTTTTTTTTTGCAGTCTTGCTTTGTTGCCTGTTGCCTGTTGTCTTGAGTGTATACATATACGGGGATATACATGATGCTTGCTATACATCCCTCCCTCTACCCCCCTCCCCATCTTCCCTACTTTCACTCTTCACCTTTCTACCCCTGAAAACCTCGAGTTTCTCGAGAGTTCAAGAGGAGATTGATATATGACAGACCATGCCCGGAGCCTGTCTTTCACTGTGAGGAGTGAATCGCGAACTCCACCGTTGTTTTCCGTTTCTTTTTTCCCCTTTGAAAGGGTTATATCGCTTTTTATTCGCCCGCTTTTCTGCTTCCCCGACTCAGTGATGAACATATATATACGTTGATGCTAGATACCACCATCATGTTGTCTGAATGAGATTCTTCTGATACCCCAAAATCCTCTTTCTTTATTTTTCCTCTTTGGCCTGTAGCTTGGTGATAACCCGTAGACCCCCATCAGATCATGCTACCGATTCTATATTGTAGGAAGTTCTCTAAAATGATATATGTCTACAGGATCCTGTTTCCAATCTGTGGTCGCCGTTTCTCGAATACAATTTAAAGTGTGCTGCTATTCGAAATAGATGTTGCATTCCTTTGATCCAACCATAAAGCAGAAATTAAGCATAGTCTACAGCAAATTTAGGCAAGGGACCTCTACATACCTACTTAGCTCTATCAACTCTCTCAATTGCCAAAAGAAAGGAGAAAAAACGAAGAAAAAGGAACCCAAGCGCCAACAAACCAGGGGCAAGGGCAGTTTTAAAAACTGAAGCTACAATCCAGAGAAACGAAATTGGGAAGGAAATATCTCAAGGGCGGAAGGTCAAGAACAGTAGGGAAGTCAAACCATTCCACTGCGGTCAGGACCAGCCAGAAATGTAAGCAATGGTGATTTTTGGCCTCAAAGGCATAAGAAGAAAAGAAGAAGAAGAAGGAAAGCCCTTGGCGAGGTTTGGTAATCCCTGAAGACACAAACTCCCTATCCGAGTTGTCACGAATGATCCGTAAACGCTTCGAAAAACGGCCAACACATACACGAAGAAAAGAAAAGAAAAAAGAGAACCACTCGCCCTTCCCAATCCCGGCCTTGTAAACTAGGTAGCATCATGCATAACGCATATCATCAAAAAGAGAGGGAAAAAAGGAAAAAAAAGACAAGAAAGAGAATCCCATGAGAAACAAAAAGAAAAGAAAAGAAAACGGAACGAAACGAGAAACCCAACTTATCCAGATCATTTCATCTTTCTGGAGAATCGGGAAGGTTAAAGACATATAAGACCAACACAACAAAAATCATAAACACAGTCATGCAACATATCGCTCGTCTCAAAAAAACAAAACGCCTCGCGTTGGTCTTTCATGCTACCGGCTGATTGCGACGGCCGCGCTTTTCCAGCAAGGTGGCATTGTCCAGGCTAAGCTCGAAAGGTCGATTGGCTTCGCGAGCAATGCTGTTCTTGGCTGCAGCGGCGACTGTAGCATCGTGTTGCCCATACCCCTGCTGTCGAGGCTGGCGGTGGGCTTGCCGTGCTTGGGCGGCACTGCTTTGGGCTCCGAGGTTCGTGGACCGGAGCTTTGCTTCCATGCCAGCCATTTCGCCAGAGCCCTGTGTGCTGGACTTGGCGACCTTGAGCGGTGGTTGGCCGCGACTTGCGTCGATCCGCGAGTGGTACTCGGGCTCGTCATCATAGCCTTCGTTGAGCGAACCAAGTACCGACTGGAATCCTTGCCGTACGTTCTTGTGCCGTTTGCCTTCTTCTTCCTGTCGATGGACGGCATAGCCAACGTCAAATACCTCGCGGAGGTTGAACGCACCCGGGGAGCGGAAGTCCATGCGACGTTCCGATACGGTGGACGGCTGGTCGGGGATTCGGCTACTAACGGGCTGATACGGGGCCTGGTCGGCGCCGACCGGGTCCATCTGTGGCGTACCATTTTGGCGGGCCGCGACAGAGGGCGTCGCTAGAGGTGGTGCATCAGCAGCGGGAGTGGTCTCCTCATTGGTTTGTCGAATCCACGGGTGTGCAAGAAACTCCTTGATAGTGAAGCGTTTCTCTGGATCGACCGTCAAGAGGTGCGAGATCAGATCCTGGGCCGATTTCGAGATGTCATCCCACCAGGGTGACAGGAAGGTATATTGGCCACGCGCCACCTTCTCGGTGAGTACCTGAATACTCTCGTCGTAGAACGGGGGGAAGCCACAGAGAAGCGTGTAGAGAACACAGCCCATGGCCCACATGTCTACACTCTTGGAATAGCGTTCATCCTTGACTATTTCGGGGGCCGTATACCCAACGGTGCCGCAAGGGGTCATGGTTTGGCTGTCCCAGATCACCTTGGACAAGCCAAAATCGGCAATCTTGATTTTGCCGATGCCACCAGAGCCGACTCCGGGTGTAAACTCCCCCTCGTCTTCCTTGTCTTCATCCCCTGGCTGCTGGGGTTTAGGGGTTTTGCTTGGAATGAAAGGTGATGGGTAGAACAAGATGTTTTCGGGTTTGATATCACTGTGGCCTCGGTCAGCTGAAATTAGTGGTTTGAAACCAGGGATAACACGAACCGGTGAACGACGCCGGATGTTTCATGAAGGTATTCAATCGCATTGGCTACCTGAGTAATCACGTGTCGACTAAGATCCTCGCTGAAATATGTCAATCGCACGATCTGATGGAACAGCTCGCCTCCAGGGCAGAGCTCTAGCACGATATAGTAGTATTGGCGTGATTCAGAGAACTCGATTAACTTGGTGATGTTGGGGTGGTCCAAATTGCGCATAATTTGAACTTCTTTGAGGATGTTTGCTCGCTGGAGAAAAAACTGGAGTCAGCAACGATCATAGATAAGATCGCAGATCAGGATCCAAAGAGTATGCAAGGTCACAGGTGCAAAAGAACTGCTGGCGCGCAGACTAAAAGATTTTTTTTTTGCGCACCTCGGCAGCCTTGGGCACGTTTTTGACGTGGGGTTGAAGAGGATCAGACTACAAAGTAGATATTGGCGAAAGATCGCAATCGCATCAAACCACGTAGCCGCCAGGGAAGAGGGGGAATCGCGCAGAAGCATCAAGGAAAAAGCAAGCTTACCTGATTGCTGTTCATTTCGAATTTTCGGACGACCTTGATAGCCACCTCGCCGTATTCTGTCGTGGCATCCCGGGCACGATAGACGTTGCTGAATGCGCCATCGCCCATCTTCTCCAGCAGGATCCACCGCTCCAGACCGGGGTATTTAGGCATTTTCGACCGGCTCACTTTCTCCTCTGCCACCAATCGTTCAATTTCGACGGAGCGATCGCGCCGAACCTGTGCGTCAGATGACTTCTGAGATTCGGATTGACCATTCCCGCGAATATCTCCGGTATGGTAAGCGCCCAGATCTGGGGAAAACTGGCCGTGGGGTTGGCGTTGTTGTTCGGCGTGGATCGTGGAAACGTCAGTTGTGGGTTCGGCGTGGGGTGTGACAAGTCGGGCCTGTTTGCCGTGCCGAATGAAGTTCTTGATATTTTGTATTGTACTCATGGTGGGGCAGAGAGAAGAAAAGAAAGAAAGAGACAGCGGGAGAGAGAGAGAGGCAATCAAGATAACACAATGGGGATGTCAGACGATCGCAGGGATTTCATAAGGAGGGGCAGATCCCAAGGAATACCGAGAGCCGCAAGATCTGAAGGACAAATGGAAGAAAGGGAAGATAGGGGAAAGAGGAAAAGAAAGAAAAAAAGGGGGGGGGAAGATGGAGGGGGAAAGTGAAGAAAAGCCTATGGAACTCTGGGCGATGTCATGAATTCTGCGGGTTGGCCGCGACAATCCTGTTCGCCTGGAGACGCTGGCGTCATCCCGCCACTGACGCTCCGCCCGTTTGCCAACGGCTTTATATGAAGTCCTGCCCGGTTTACGCCCATCCTTGGAAGCAACAAATGCCCTGCCTTGTTCTTTTCTCGGATTACTGGGTGGACATATATCCCATATTCCAAAGGTTCTGTCTCAACAGCCTCGGTCACCAAAAAAAAAAAGGCCTGCTCCCGCCCCCTTCGCTCAACCGTGGTGCCAGTGGAGTTCGGATATCGTCATAGGTCATCATCGCTCCCGCATCCGTACCAGATTCTTGGTTGATTGGACCTCTTGACATAGTAGGAATAGTATAGTCTCACTAGTATATCAAGAATAATCTTATTCCTGGCGTTTTTATGCCTACGAAATTGCAGAAAACCAGGAACACGGTTTAAAATTGAAACTGCCCCCCCCCCCCCCCCCCACATGGCAGAATAATTACGAAAAATTAATATAAATGAGATTGTGTTAATTAGAATCAATTTGATTGTACCATATAAATACTAGATGAGTATGGATCTCAATATGAAGGAGATTCGGGAATGACATTCGTCCACTGCGTCTTGGAGATGTCTTCTCTTCCTGGACTTTACGAGGGAGAGGGTAATGAAGCGGTGGTTTCCCTCGAACATGGGAAATGAGTCGAATTATGATGCTCGCCTATTTTACCCGCTCTCCACTCTTCCAAGATTACCACAATATGCTATGCAGATGGGTCGCATATCCTGGCATAGGCAATATGTACCGGATGCGCAATTCTTGGCTTTCCAGTCGATTAATGTATATCTTTGAGGCTTTCATGGATTAACTCTGTCCTCGGCAATCTCCCCCTTTAATTGTACATGCAAATATTGCGCGTGTTTGAGCCATCCACGACGAGGAATCTGGGATATCTTGACCTAGTAAAAGTTAGACTTACAACTGTCGCAAGTAAATGATGTTGTGTGACCGCACATTGCCTCGGATGTGTCTATTGCGGAGGTCACTTGAACTCTTATTTTTCATATTTCATAAAACCCTGCTGCTATAGTCCCTGTATAAGTGAGACAATCGATAGAGATCTATGTAAATGCACAGCTTATTTCTGCTTCATAAAACTCCTCGCATACTCGGCCTGTCCCATGCCTTTACTCAAATGACCCCCACTCCTGTGCCGATTACTTTTTTTTTCCCATTTTATTTTATTTATTTCCATGAGGCAGGGCCGGTCTATACATCCATGGATCTAGGGTTATCTGGGTAACCTCAGGCTACCACGGCTGACAGAGCATTGGCTACACGTGACCCGGCTGACTGTGCTGACATTTACCCGTGGAGACACCTGGGCAGCGGAGCAGTCATAAAAGACTCTCAGATAGGCAATGCCTCCATAGCCTGGAGGTGCATATGTCCATACCAAAGCCCCTGATCGGCTGTGGCGGATGCATCTTGACCGTCCCCGATCGGCTCCCTTGCATCCGACCGAAACAAAGGCGCTTCTGCATGGGGCTTTAATCTTGTGATTGCTCTTTGATGTTTGCTTGCGATGCGATCTCTCACCTCGATCCATTCAAAAGTGCCATGGTGTCCCGTTTCACCTCCATCGTAATCTCCCACCGATCCTGACATATTTGGTTGCGTGTTTTTGGTTCTGCCGGCCGCCGAGATGTCGGGCGTCGAAGTGATGAGTGCAGCGGTAGACTCGCGCACCCTCGAACGACCACTACTCAGGTCCCACAAGACTCTCCCGCGGAGGAATGGTGTCCCCAGCATCGAGCTCGCCCAACCGGCCTCCGCGGATCCGAATGCTATTGTCACTGCGGCGCCGGCCCCTCCCTTGACCCCTCCCGATGCCGGCCAGAATGAACTCGCCGGCGACGACCCGACGCCGCGCAAGATGGCCTCTTCTTTCTCCGATAATCAGACCACGGGCATGCTGACCCCTCGCCGCCCCTCCAAACCCCCTACTCCCGATGTCACGCCGCCTCGAACGACTTTGGCAAAGCGTCCTGTTTTGAACCAGCTTATACACCCTTCCTCGTCCTCGCGGGCCGACTCGTTTCAGACGGCGTATGAGGGCTTCTCGTCGGACGGAGATTTGGACACTCCCATCCGTTCGTCTCAGATGCCACGCACGACTAATAATCGAAGACAAACATTCCAATCGCACTCGCGCAATACGTCTCGCTCGAAGCCTGCGATAACAAAGGAATCGCCGCTCTCCGCATCTCTGCAACTGAGTGAGACAGAGTACGATACGGGGTTTGAGTCCTTCGATGGAGAGTGGGCCACAAATCATCTTGAGCAATCTCCTACGCCTCTGGTAGGAAAGCGAAAGTCCGTGCAGATGCCCAATCGATCAGGTCGCAAAGCGGAGCTGGATGGGGATGCGCTCAACGTGCAGCATTTGGATAACTCTTTGATGCGCGAAAAGACCTTGCGCGACCGGGTTCATGACTCGCATGAGCTTAGTGCTACTCCGTCTATAGAGCAGTTCCGCGACGAGATCGGCTGGCCATCGGGAGATGGCCCTTTGCAGAACAATCCCCACGATCGCCCACTATCGGGCATTTCTTCGACCTCTACTGTCGAGGCTATGATTATCGACTCCCCAAAACGGGCTCAGCGAATGCTCCGGCACACCGAAAAGAAGACGTCTCTGCGTTCTGCCAGCTCTCCGATCCCGACGTCGGACCGCACATCGACTGGGTCCAACCCCGAATTTCAACATCGCCTGATTCACAAGGCTCTTCGCATCTCTGACCAAGATCGCCAAAGCGTGTCCTCGGATGTGTCGTTCTCTTCCAAAACCACGAGTGTGCCACAGTCCCACATTGACAGCATTCCCGTGGTGGTCATCCCCGAACGGCGCTCCTCCTTGAGGTCAGGCCCCAACAGCTATGCATCTTCTAAACCTGGTTCGCAGCGTTCAAGTCGACAGCCCCCGACGGCACGAACAGGCCCGGTCGAGCGTCCTCGGCAGCAGAGAAAGCGAACCATGTCGGATTCGGTATCTGCACGATCCCAGCCAGATGCGAGGAGCCGCCCCTTGACTCGACCCGTCGTCCCACCTCGAAGCTCCTCGCTCTCTGCGCCGACCAGTCGAAACAACTCTCGTGCCCCGTCCCTTACATCGGAAAGCCTCCATAGCCACAACTTGGCCATTGATCATGAAATGCAACAACACCAAAACCAGCAACCTGTGTCGCCCCCTCGCCATAATGTATTGGGTCCAAATGGATATGGCTTGCGGGAGTCCCCCAACGTGCAGGCGCTGAGTTCCGATGATATGGCCACGCTTCGTCCCCCCTCGTTGCCTTATACGCAGGCGTCGATCCCTTCGTCTTCTCCCGGACCGATAGAAATCCATGAAGCGACTGCTGTAAGCTTGTTCGCACACAACAACCGGTCTTTGCTTCTGGTTGAACAGCGAGTGCAGTCCGAAGCGAATGCTCTCCAGGCACTTCGGAAAGAACTACGCGCGCGAGCCAACCCTCGAACTCCAGACATGCCCGTTCGAGCTGCCACTATCAGCGTGGACTCTCCATTGAAAAACCCTCGTCCTCCCCCTCAGCCTCCTATTCACAAGCCCCTACCGCCACTTCCCAAGGAGGAAAACACAACCCAAGGCTCAGAGGGCAATGGGCTTCTGAGTCGTCGATGGGACTCCGTTCGCCGCACCTGGAGCGCTCGGCCCCGCTCGGACTCGTTCAATTCCATGGCACGATCTTTGTCTATGAAATCAGCGAAGAACCGCAAGGCCGGAATTGAGATGGACAGTCGGCTGCACCCGTTCTGGCGTCCGCGTGGATTCTGGGATGATGTGCCGGGGTCGCCCCCGAAAAGAAATCCGCCCGCACAATCAGATGCTCGCAACCCCAACGAATCACTGGTGGTCAACAACTCACTGGGCATGCCACAACAACGGATTGTCTTTAATGGCCCTCCTTCCCTGGCCCGTCGCAGTCCAGAGATGAAGCGCTTGTTCGATGCGATGCCCTCGTCCGTACATCACAATGCCAGCTGCAGTAGTCTGGTTGACCGAGGCATTCTCCGCACCGGTTCCCCGCTGTACCAGAATCGCTACTGGGCTCTCTCGCGGTGGGGACTGCGGCTGCGGTCGATGCCACTGCGCAATGTGCGGAACCGTCTACGACGTTTCCGCCAAAGACGGGATGAGAGAAAGCGAGCAGCTCGGCGGGCAACCCTCAAGCAGAGTATTGGTGGGCCTGTCTACGTGGCCTCCAGCGCGACCAACGGAGTGGTCGCGAAATGATTTGACGATTTTGATTTTTCTTGCTTTGCTTTTTCTCACGTACATGCCATGTTATGCTGACATTTTCTTCTTCTTTTCACTGGATATGTTTCACGAGCCCAGCCTTGACGATATTTACGATGATGCATCTGGGAGTCTTATCCTCCCCCCCTTCTTTGCCTTTTTGATTTTTTTTTTTTTTTTTGCGTTTTATGGGTTGTTTTTCTGCTATGAGATCCACGATTTCTATGAAACACGATGACTGCATGTTTGGTCTTTTTGGTTTTCTTGGTTTCGCATGTACCATAAGCCTTGCGTCTTCATGTGCTTTGCCTCCGTTGTCAAGTCCTCAAGTCCTAGGTGGAGGCCAAGTATTGATTCACTATAGCTACGTCTAGTCTCGCTTAAGCATGTCCGATTGGAAATATTGCGTTTGCTGATTTATGGATTCCTTGCGCTAGACGTAGGGTCATTCGCCAGTATTTCAAATGCCCTTGTAAGCCCGACTGATTGCATTATCGGGTGACAGGGGTATATCCTACTTATGGTACGTACCATGGCCCTAGATACACATCCTCATCCATTCTCACCCACTTGGCCGAAGAACAATTGCTTGCTACTAGAGAAAGGCACCAGCCCTAGGCCACGCTAGATGGGATAGTAATTTTCTGAAGGCGAGACCTTTGGAAGTCACGATAGCACTTGTAAGCATAAAGAACTTAAGGGAGGTCCACGTAGATCTACCTCTAGGGCCTGACCTATCTAGGATTACCCCCCTCTCCCGCAATATATAATCCGCCAAGAGCTGACAAGGCTGGCGTTGTGGGATAGACCGGCCCCATGTAGTCTTAATGAAGATATATATCTCCCAAACATAATCCTACAACAACAGATCTATATATAATATGTGTTCATTAGTCTTAATGGTTTCATATTACAACTCAGGAGTTCAATACTGCCCACCCCAATACCCCCCCTCGAGTCCTCGACCTCCCTCGCCCGCGTATACTCGACCGTCCGCGGATCGCCATGGACCCATACTCAGCCTCGCGCTCCCGTCGACGTCTCCGCTGGTCCGCCGACTCTCGAATTTCCGAGTCTGAGCCGACATCTCGATTACTCTCCTCTTCTGCACCTCCCTCCTCTTCCCGAGATCTTGTTCCCCCTTCTGAATCCGCCGATTGCGTTTGGTCTGCATGCACACCTCGCTTGAGCATTGCTTCCCAGGTCGGGGGGTCGAGGAAGGGTTGCGGAGGTATGGCGAGGGAGAGTTCTGTGCGGAGTGGTGGGTCAAGGTCTTCGTCGGAGTCTTGGGGTGCATCTGAATCTTTATTATTGGGGGGTGTTTGGTGAGCGTCCACTATTGGGTGTTGGTTGAGGCGCGTCTCGGCGGGGAGGGCGCTAGGGTTGACCACTTTGGGGACGTGGGGAGTGGGTATGAGGGCGCGTTTGTGGGTAATGAGGCGGGGACGGGGAAGGGTTGAAGCGGCCATGTCGTGGAGAAAGAGGGGGAGAGGGAGAGAGTATTGTGGAGGTGAGAGATGTCACGATGTTGATGACAGCATGGGTCTCTTATCGCTTATCGTCCCCACGCGTGCCATGCAACACGTGCTGTATCCTCCACTGGCTGAGCATGGATTGAGGCAGTATACTTCTGGGTTTAGTTTAACACTAGAATATCTGGTACTACTATTCCATAAAGAAATCTGCTTGCCATCTAAGAGCCCCAATAGTAGTGATTTTTAGGGCGTATATACCTACCTTAAAACACAGTTGAATACAGAGTGAGCCTAAGCAGTAAGATCCAATAAGGAAGCTGCGGAAGTAGAAGGGCGCGTATGTAGGATGGCCAGCCGGTGATCATAGACGCAGCAAACCACCCTGAGGCTCCAGCACAGCCTAGCGCAACTCAATGCCCGAATAGCCGCAAGGCCAATTGTCGAAGAGCAAGCCATCCGACCGCCGTGGAGGTTGCAGAGCAAAGAAACCTTCCTGACAGAAAGCTTAGTTGAATCCAATCAGTTGAGGAATCGGACTGGGAACGCCCCAAGTCACCACTTTGACCAGCATTTCCTGAAAGAACCGCAGGTCCTGCTCGGACGCCTTGAAATCAACAAGTGGTGGCTCTATATGGAGGATGGCGGCCACGCGGTCGGCAAAGTCGAAAGTTGCCCGGGTTCCCGAGAAAGAACTTGCTTCAGTCCTCCGTAGATCGTTTCGCCAGATCCGAGGGTGATGCAGTAGCTGTTGGACAACCAATCATCGGTGTCGGGATCCCCGGCCCATGGCTCTGTGTCGAGGTCGCGCCGGAATATCATCACCAGGGCCGAGTCATCCGACCCTTCGGCAAACCATGCCTCGAGAACTTGATCGGACTCATCGGCCTCACCACCCGTACCAACCGCAGTGATCTGCACTGCGAAAAATCCTGTGTCGCAGATAATGATCCTTTGTTGGGGACCGGCTGGTCAAAAGTCCCTGGAGAGCAAATTAGTGGAAGGGCAACCACCCACCAAGAAATAAAAAATAGAAATGAGGATCGACATCATCACGTGGATATAGTTGCCCCAAATTGAATGATTTGACCAAGGGATTGTTGTTGTTATACTCTTAAGAGGAAATACCCTTGGTTCTGTTACTCAAACCGGCCAGACCTTCAAAAGTATATCAATTTGGTAACATGGTAGAAAGAGAGACCACAGACGCAACAACAGGTGCTCAAGTATAGATGAGTGGCATTTGGCCCCTGTAAGTTTGGGAGTGAGAGAGTGGAATTTTGATCCTTCTAACACGCCCATGATCTTGGTGACCTAATTATATGTGGAGAAAACCCTCCACAAAGCTCAATTGGAGGCAATCCTTCTAGCACTTTCATAGTTAGTCTAAGCAGGGCCAAGCCAGTCCCCCAACTCCCAGATCTATTTATACGCCGGTGGGGTGTCATTAGCTGCAAGATTTTCATGGATTTAAAATACTCGGGCTGGGCCGCCGAAAAAAACGGGGTTTATTTTTATTTTTATTTATTTTTTTTTTATTCACTCTGATTTCTAGAAAATCCGCGAGTGACACACTGGGCCATGCGGTTTCTCAACCGCCTCGTGCCGGCTCTGCTGAGCCTCAATGCGTTTCTGATCCCGTTGATCAGCTCAGCGCCCACCAGAAACCCCTTTGATCGTGCATCGCTGGACGAGCGAGGCTATGAAGTTCTCTCTGGGCAGACAGCTCGGCCCTTACAGGATACTGATGCAGTCGCTGATTCTTTTTCATCTTTGGCCCCTCGAGCGCCATGGGAGATTGGAAAGAGATACAAAGAATATCTCGACGCCCACCCTGCTGCCGAACTCCCGATTCCCAGGGACACGCCTGAAGGCAAAATGGCCCTCAGGAGCTTGTCCGGGCGCAAGATCTACTGGGACCACAAGAAAGGGGAGCAGTGGACAGTGGTGATGGACTGGGATCGAAAACTGGGCCAGGGAGGTTTTGGAACTGTGTACATGGCTCAGCTCTACAAATCCAAGAGCACCAGTGGGGAATCAGAGACTGTCGCCGTCAAGAAATCCAATGAAAAGTTCGGCCGCGTGATGACCGGGGCCAAATTGCAGATGTCGATCAACGACCGCAATGTGCTCAAAGTGATCGATCGATGGGTGATCTTCGACAAAAAAAAACCCCAGTTCGCATATATGGTCATGCCTAGAGCGTCCGGGGGTGATTTGACCGACAAAATGCTCGACCCTTCCTGGGATCAATCGAAGATCGACAAGGCCATCATGAAAGCCACAAGTGGGTTGATGAACCTCCACGAGAAGGGGATTTGGCATCGCGATATCAAAGACGGCAATATCCTTCTCGACGGCAATGAGCCCAAGATCGCGGACTTTGACTTCGCCATCCAAATGGCCCAGGGCGCCAAATCTAACGACTTCAGGGGAGGTACCGCTGGGTATAGAGCCCCGGGTAAGATTGCGTTTCTCTGAGGATGCCGTCATCTTGACCCATGGGCTTGTGCTAATAGATTGAGTCTAGAGTTCCTCAAGTTAACCGAATATACCGAAAAGATCGATGTCTTTGCGATGGGCATGACGTGGCTGAGAATGTCGGTTCCCGGTCTTCGCAACCGGCTGGCCCTTGAAGCAATCTGGAGGTCCTTCATAAACCCTAGAAATGGGCATGAGTGGCTTCTTCCAGAGGATATCAAGGGCATTCTCGAGGAAAAGTTTCCGTGCTTGAGTCCAGAAATGGTGGAAATCTTGTCGTATGTCTTGTGTGGACCGATACCCCGGTGGTCGAGTCGAAGATTCTATTACGAACTGGAGGCCTTGACGGGATGAGATGTAATGAATGTATGTATACTAGTCCATGTAAAAGTCTCATAGAAAAACCTGTCCAATATTGACAGAGACTATATATTATCTATGAATATACGAAATACGACATATTATATACCGAAACTGGCCTCTTATACACTGTTACTTGGGGAGGGTTCGTGGAGGGGGAAAGAGGGGGCCAATTTTAAAATATAATTAGCCCCCCTCCACCTCCACCCACTTCCTTTCTAACAAAAAAAAAAAAACCCCCTTTGCAATGTGATTCCACCAAGTCTGTATCGATGAATCCCCCACAAAATCAAAGAGAAGATGTGCCGCAAAGCCCTGGGAGATCCAATGCCGTTTTTATCTCCGGGCCCCACGATACAGGCTCCAACCAAGCTTATTTCCACACCTACTATACACTCCGGATTGACCACGCCATCTCCCGCAACTATAACTTCGTGATTGGCCCACTCCCCTACGGAGTAGACTCAGACGCCCTCGCATATCTCCTCATTCGCTCAGTATCTCCCCGAAAGATCACTATCTTTCTGACCCCGGCTGAACACGAGGCATGGGGCAATAAATTTCATGCTTTGGGGGTCAATACCCACCAAGTCGAGGGGGAATCTGCCATTGACCGAGATGCGGCTATGACTCGGGCTAGTCTATATGATATCCTGCGCGTGCGCACCCACGGCGAAGCACAGGAACAGTACGGAAAGCTCTGGGAAAGGGGCTATGTTACCAACACGGAGCGCAATTGGAAGAGACGTAGGGATATTCCCGAAAATAAGGCTGTTTGCCCGGAGGAGATCAATTTTACGATGGGGTTTGCGTCGGACTATGATTACGACGACAGTGACAGCAGACAGGAGCAAGTGAAGACTGGCTGCTTTACGCGCCCAGTAGCCAAAATAGTCTTGGTAAAGCAGTATATTGGGAGGCTGGTCGCCATGGGGTAGAAGAGTGATTCCTCTGGATTTGTGTATAATATAGTGCTTTCTTTTTTGTGACTGCTAGTGCAATGAAAGGTTAAAGAAATGAGTATCGACCTTTGCTTAAAGGGAAACGTGCTAGACCAGAATACCTCTCTGGATATTTCACTCGATCTCCTGGTCCGATTCATCCCACGCATTTTGAATCGGGCTCTTTGCTGTCTGGGCCTCAAGCTGTCGAATGCGCTTTTCGAATTTGTAGGCATCCCACTGAGCCCTCTTGCAGACATCTAGGATCTTCTGGTGGGTATCGCGAGCCTTCACTAGGTCATCGCGGTGGGCCTCGTGTTCCGTGGGGGAGTGGTACAACTCAAGGTCCACAGGCGGGCGTTTCGAGCCCGGCTGAATAGGGGTAAGAATAGAGTTGGAGAGAAGTGAAGCATCGGCGGTGCCACTATCGGTAGCTTTCAGCTTCTTCGTGTCGGGCTTGGGGGTCGTCAATGATTTTCCCTATATTTATTTATGTTAGTCTGAGCCCCTTAGGTAGGAAAGGGAGGTTTATCAAGCCACTCACGCGTTTGCGCTTCTGCAGAACACCATTGAACTCGGCAACGTATTTCTGTATCCACTTTGGGAGTTCATTGAGGAGAGCTGAGGACAAGGCCATTAGAACCAAATCCGGAGGAGCTCAGAATAAGCCACTTACTATTGCTGCACTGAAGACCGTGGAAGGCGCAGCTCAGACAATTGCCCTTGAACAGCAGTTGGCCCGACACAGTCACTGCAACTTTGCACCGGGCAAAGGGACTGGCGCCACCAGACTGGCACCGCCGACAGTTGTGACCAGAGGGAGGTTGTCGACCGAATCGGTCTGCTGCAGCTGCGCGGGCTGTTTCACCACTCTCCACACCTTTTGCAAACACCTTGACCTTCCCGGAAGGCTTTGTGCGGCGGCACCAGTTAACATTGGGAGCATCCTTGGGGATGGACGCGAGGATCTCCTTGTCGAGATCCGAGGTGAAAAACTGAGTGAGTGGGTTCAAGTGCTCATCTAGAGAGTCTGGGAATACATCTGCTATTGGATGTCAGCTCACGTCGTTCGAGCTCAAGTGCTAGCTAGAAGTCACCTTTGTCGGAGCTCGATGGCATCTTAGAAGGGGCTTTTTTGGAAGGACTTTCTTCCTCATATTCGCTCGATGATCCCTCGTTGATCGAGTGAAAGGGCAAGTGAGCGTCGAACGGAATATCCTCGCCCTCTGTTTGTGGGGCTGTGTTAGCACACAAGAGTGAAGTGAGGAAAGAAGCCCCCCCCCCTCTTCCCTGTAATCCTAGCTCAACCACAGATCTTGATATATGGACCATACCAGAGACATCAGAGTGATAAGCGTCCTCTTGGAAATTGGCCCCCATGGGTGGTGATATCTCTTCTTTAGATCCACGGAAAGAGTTGGATGGGGACGTATTGAGAGAAGTGAGAGGAATCAAGATGGGATGGCGGTTGGCGCTAAGTACCCCCTGAATAAATAGAGCTCAGCAGGTCCGGTGAGAGCCTCATGAGATATCCCATGGGACTGAGAAAAAAAAAAAAAAAAAAAAAAAAACAGTGCAAACATAAAAGTAGGTTGATGCACATTTAGTTTTACTATTTGATAACAGTTCAAGCAGAAATCGGGTGTCGGTAGGACTCCACATGAAGTCTATGAGCTTTCAGAAACTCGAGGCCGGTCTTGTACGAAGGTTGAGCTCTTGTTTGCTTCCCGCGGTCATTATCCTGTTTTCGATGAAATGGGAGCCACCGAGGCTTCATAATACTGAATATCAAAAACTACTGTAGTTCCTATATATTTATTCTGTATGATACATTGTTGTGTACGACCAAATATAGGCATAACCAACTCGGATTCTAGTACATAATATTTATACTTATGCCTAGATGGCAACCCCTCACTTAAGCTCTCATTCAATCAAACAGCCTAATAGATGTCTAGTGACCCTTCCTACTAATCAATCAATAATCTACCACAGTACCAGAGCCATTGAACTAATCCACCAAACACAGTGACAATTTGATTGATTTCGATGCGCTTGTTCCAATAAAACCTCTCCTCCAATGCTTCCTCCATCTTATCCTAGGGCTTTATGCAATTTTGATTCTCCAACCCCCCCCCCCGAAGTGGCCATTACTTCCGCCGACGCAACCCAATCTTCAGTCCGAAATTCGGCACGTAAAACTCCTCGAATGAAAGCGATCCCGTCACCGGACCCTGCGAGGACCCCGGCAGAAACACGTTCCACCGAGTCAGGATGTGGGCGAAGACCAGCTTCATTAGGGCGCTTGCCATCCAGCGGCCGGGACTGCGGTTTGGGGCAAACACGAGCGAGTCAGCCGATGGTGGATCCGGTTGAAACTGAAAGAAAAAGAAAATATCCCAAATATCCCACTCAGACCAATGAAATCAAGGGAATCGAAGAAATCAAGTAAGAAGAAGGGGAAGGCAAGAAAAAGAAAAGCAATGAAATAAAGAATAATACGTACCAGGCATGCACCCCCATTCCAAAGACTAGATACTCCGGGCTCAGATCGACGAACCGCGAGTCCTTGGCTCCGGCGGCCGCTCGTTTGACGAACCGGAACCCATCAAAGGCTTCGGGGTTCTCGTAGTACTCGCTCGAGCGCTGGATCACACCACTTGGAACGCCGACGTGAGTTCCGGGCTTGAGGGTAATACCTATCATCCACCGAGACTCGCCCGGTACCTGATGTCAGCACTGAAATAGGAAAACAAATAAATCCATGGATCAGATACAGATCTAGCGGTGTGGATGTGATAAGAAGAGAGGCCAAAGGAACAGCACCCCACTCACCGTTGGAAAGTTGCAGGGGCGTGACACAGACCCGGTGGGCAGAGACTGCATTAGCACCAGGTTAGCCACGCGCAAATCCCGAGGGGGGTCCAGCGAGGACTGAAGTGGAGAGAGGGTCAGATGAACATACCGGCTGCAGGGGGGTGCAGCCGCTGGCACTCTTTTAAGAAACTATCCAGTAGGATCATCCTGTCGCACGCGGCCACTGTGGGCCCTAGCTCTGTGAGGATTGTCTCGACCTCCTCGCGCAGGGGTGTTATGTACTCGGGGCGCCGCGCGAGTTCGGCCAGTGCACCGTAAAGACCCTAGTTATCCGGGGGAATGATGAGCCACCTTGGTCTGTAATGAGGGAGCTCTGCGCTTTGGACAGAATACTCACATAGGCTGTGGTATAGATGAATGCAAATTGCAGCAGCAGCATCTCGCCAATCACCTCGGAGTAGCTCCATCGCTGGCGGAGAACGGAGCTTTCATATAGCCAGCGGAAGATCTCGACCTATAGCCCCCAGTCGAGATGGTTAATATTCATACTGGGATTTTGTCAAATGATAGGATAAAAGCCAAGCAAGGCCTACCGGTTTGTGCATGTCCTCGGGACGAGGCTGGTGATTTAACTCTTCACTAGCCATCTCGTCACGGTACTCGGCCGCGCGAGCATTGAAGTGCTTGAGTAGGATCTTGCGCGAGGCGTGCATATCCCAGCGGGTACCAAGGGTAGCGAGATGACTGATAAATCCCCCAATGTACCTGCCATTGTTTGGTTGGCGAAGTTAGTTGCATGGTCATCCAAGACATACCTAGCCCTAGACCCCAAGTAGGTGCTAGCAGCGATAAGTACAGACAAGACTTACCGCTTCAAGCAATCAGGGACCAGGAACTGCACGCGAGTAGTCATGATCATTCCAAGAATATGGTCCTTGACGGCCTTGAGATATTCTTCGTTCTGCGAGAGCTGCGAGCCGACCATGGCAAAGCTACCACTGCGCGCAACAATGGAGTATGCGAAATCGAAGCAGCCCACACTGCATTCTGCCCCCAAGAGCATGAGCATTAATACAGCAAGGGAATATATATTGATCAAGGACTCACCGTCATCATTAAACTGCAAAGTGTGAAATTGAGAGAGAATGGCCTGGTCCATCGAGGGTATGTACCGATCCAGTTCCTTATACACCGTTCCGCGGATGACGCCCGGCGTGGTCTTTGCAATGGCCGGCCACCCCCCGCCCTTGGGAAAGTAGCCCGGCATGACATGAGAAATTTGCAAGAGCTAGAGATGTTTTGAATGTTGGATAACGTCAGCTGGAACCGTTCATCTATAGTTTATCAACGGGACAAGATGCACGGTGGGGGGGCATTTCACCTGATCAATCCATGGCTCAGGCGAGGCCACCGCGCTGCGCGTGGTTCTCAATCCCTCAATCAGCTCCGGCTTGCACAGGATAACCTGTCCAAAGCGGAACGTGCGTGGGATCTCGAACAAGCCCTGCTTAAAACGGACATAGCCCTTGTTGATCAGGCCGGGCCCGTCGATGACGAACCGGTAGTGTTGGTATAGAATCGCGAAAGGGTTTTGTCCTGCTGCAAAGGGAACGCGGTCCTGCGAGTTGGATGGCAAAAGGAAGTCAACAAGGTAGCCGCTAGTGTTGTGTGCTGTGTTTATATCCTGTATCCTGGACTGACAGGACAAAAAGCACAGAGAGAACGAGCAGGGGAAGGGGAGGTGGGGAAGGATGGCACTCACATTGACCAGCCGTTTCGAGGTAATGACTAGAGCAGTCACGGTCACCAAAATGACGGAAATTGCAAGGACGAAAGAGAGTAGGAAAACCCCCGATGGAAGCACAAGTCCGTTGGGCCAGTTCTGCATCGCCATCTTGCTGTTTTTCGAAACCCAAAGCAACTGGAGTGAATTCAAAGTGAGCATAAAACGGGCAGGGGGTCAGGAAATGAAAACAATAGTTCAGGGGTGGAGATATTCAATGCACATTCATGCGCTACGATATGGATAGGGACAGAGGAGGGATTGGAAGGGAGTGAGAGAACGCTTTTATAAAACAACGAGGGTTTCGCTGCAAACCCTAGATTTGAGCTGAGCTTCAGGATTACAGATACGCGGAGCATGCCAGCACGCTCTCCAGCTGCAGGTTGATAGGGCATGGATCTTAGCACTAGCACGTTCTTAGCTACAGCTACTATTGGAAGTAGCCATCTCTGAGGGATTTTAGATTTCATGATGTCAACCCGCGTTCCCCGCCATATACGTGTCCGGGTCATGGCGTAGCCAAGATCCCCAACATAGTTATGGCATCTTAGATAGATATTTTGTATTGTGAATGATAAAGTTGGGGGGGGGTGGTTATAGGAAATAGCATTAGTTAGCAGCAGAGTTGTAGCCAGGAGGCAAATACATAAAAGTGAAAGATTCAGTAATTCAGTAAGAGGGATTTCAGTATTGGCTTTTTGATATCTCATGGGATAGACTGTCCCAGCAATCCAGTGTCTTGACGTAACACGAATGGAAAGTATAAAATAGACATAGAAACAGAGATAGAAAGCAATGGCAATGCATATTGGGATATCCTTGCTTGGAAAAGAACAGACAGAACGAGCTAGCCACAACACTTGGTCACTTCCAGTGCATCATTTCTATGACAACACCTTGTTAGCATATCTTGTATGATTTATTCAAAGGAGTGGGAGAAAGGAAAGAAAAAAAAAATACTCACCCCTTCCCTAAAGACACCGGCTCCCATGAAAAGATAAATGCTCCTAAGAACGCCCCGATAAAGATGCAGATGATGATATACCCATTGAAATACATGGCCAGCAGCATAACAAAATATGCCACCGCAAACTGGAGCATGTGCAGCAGTGCCCGCACCGTCTGCTCGACCGGCGAAGCACGGTAGGGTTCCAGGGTGGCGGGGTCCGAAGCAAAGCGTGGAGAAGAAGCAACAGCAGCAGCAGGAGGAGCAGTGGGAGTAGTGGGTGTGTTCTGTGCGGAAAAGGCACCCGCAGCCGTCGACGTAATTCGATTCAACCCCTTATCATCGGAGCCTGGCTCTGGAGCCGGGGTGATGACATCTTCTTTGACGATCGAGGATGCAGACGAGGTGAGATCGGGCCCGTCACAGCAACCACCCTTGACACTGTTGACTCTTCCGGGGACACAACTACTATTGGTGGTGGTGGTAGTCTTGGGTCCCTGGGTACTGTCACCGGGGCCTGGCTGTTCTCCTGTCGTATACCCGCTGGGACTGCCCCGGGCTGGTGGCGAGCCGGACATGTACAATCTGCGCAGCCGGGCCCGGCGCACGATGAAGGCATCGTATTCTCTGCTCACTCGGCGCAGGAACTCCAGACAGAGGACTAGACAGATCACCCCGATGCAGGACCCGGCGAACATGCCGCGGGAGCGGATGTGCCAGGAGGTGGAGAGGAAGCCTGTTGCGGGGTTAGTATGTGTATAGGTTAAAGAGGGCGATGTAGAGAGAGTATTTGTGGTAGTGCATACATGCATCAATTGTGTTCCAATTCCACAGCATCTACTCAGTCAATATAATTAGCTCAGTCCTTTTCCCCCTTTCTTTTCTTTTCTTTTTGTGAAAGATCTGATGATTGACTTACCGAAATCTGGCAACTGGAGCCCCCGCCCATATCCATGCCACCCATATCCATCCCAGACATACCGGTGTGCATGGCAGACGAGGCGGTGGACGTGGGCATGGACATGCTCATGGTGCCCATGGAGTCGTCCATGGTTGGAGGGTCAGCTCGGGCGAGTGGAGTTTCGGAGGCAAATCGCAGGATTGCGTGCGATGATCAACCCAAGAAAATCTTCAGGTGGGAGATGAGCAGAGAGGAAAAGGGAGAATTTGTGGAAAGCATCACAGAGAAAACAAGAAGAGAGAAATCAACAGATCATATAATAACAATAATAATAATAAATAATCCATGCTACAAGGAAGCGTATCTGGTGGAGTGAGCAGATTTTGGCCCTAACAGTTTTAGCGTCGAGGGGAATTGAGCAGATTGTGCCTGATTAATCGGGTTCTATTTCTATCAAGTGCCTCAGGATCTATTTCCCCTTGACCACTCCCTCCAACAACTCCCGGATCTGGTTGCACCCGTCCACTCCCACTGCCAGCATCGTGTCCATGTATGTACAGTGAAGCTTGGAGTCCATTGTCAGCACCACCACCTTGGTCTCACCCTCCTCATCGTCCATGTGGTCCTCGCCCACGGGCACTAATGTAGTAGTCCCCACTGTCAGCGAGGGCAGTTCTTGTTCTTCGGGCAGTGACAGGTCCAGCAGCGGATCGAGTTCGTCGTGTCGCGGGTCTCGTGGTGTAGATGCGCTTCCACTCATTCCGGCTGTACATCCACAGAGTAACCCGGGCATGGGAATACCGGCGTCCACCAGGGCCAATGTACATGCGTTGATGGCCGCCGCCAGCAGAGATCCATCGGCGGATAACACCGAGACGTGAATGCTGATCGTACTGTGTGGGTAGAGGTAGGTGTGGAGATGCGACTGGAAGGCAGACCGAAGTGTTGTGGCGATTCGCGTGGATTTTCTGTAGCAAGGCATCGGGTGAGTTTCGTGTCCATGTCTGTGTGAAACTTTGCAGTAAAACAAGAGCGCATTACCTGTCGCTGCCACCGGCTCTTCTCTTTCGGTCCACTCCGGCGAACCCTGCGACGTTGACGTCCACGTCGACGACGGCGCCCGAACTTCCTGCCGAACCGCTGCCCTCTCCGCGACGCCCCTCCGCCGGTCCATGAACAGAACACATGATTGCTGTGTTACCCATTGATAGGTATGAGGAGCCGGAGCTGGCGGGATTCGTTGAAATCTGGGCTTGTAGAAGACGCAGTTCGTTCCACCGGCGGCCATCCAGGCGCAGCCGCGTCAGAGGATACGTCGTTGAGGTATCGAGCGGCATTTTGTAGAGTATTCTGATGTGCTTCGAGGCAGAAGAAGAAAAAGAAAGAAGAGGAGAAAAACTAGGAGAGCAAAGGATGTGGAATAGTCAAAATGCGATCGTCAAGCTCTTGTTCGCGCTGCCAAGAAGGTCAGAATTCGACTCAATTGAATATGACCAAACAGCATAAAAAAGAATCCACAACTCACTTAGCTTGGTCGCATCAAGAGGACACAACCAACGCCTGAATCAATCGAGGCCAGCAATCCAAGGCGTAGCGGTGACGGTGACGGTGACGAGGGAAAAGTGGGCAACTTTTTCTCGTCGATCGGAATGACATCTCCAACTCCGCCTTCGCGACTCCCCCACCACTTGAGCTGCCACTCCGCTTGCCCACGGCGATGTGACCGCCATGGGGAATTATAATCCAGCTGCGGAAGTCATCGCAATCGACTCGGATGATGACGACCTGGAATCAACACGCTATATAAACCCCGTCGCTCGTCCCAGTAAGGATGGATGCACCTGAACACGCGCATGGCATGCAGCTTACGTCTCCAAATCCAGGCAGAGATTCCCGCGACGCGAATCACCCGCTATCCACTCCTCTCAAAACCGAGTCTGCCCATACTATTTCGCCTCTTGAGTTGAAGACCCCAGTGAAGGAACAAGAGGACACCGACGATGAAGACTTTAATGATGGCGCGGCGGCATACAAGAAGTTTAAGGAGCGGAAGTCACTCAAGCGCAGACAGAGCGCGGCCTCGACTCGCAAGGAGAAAGTCCCGAAAGAGGAGGTTATTGTTGGTCGGGTGAAACAGGAGCGACCTACGCCCCGAGTCAAGAGGCCGCGGAGGCAATATGGCGACGTATCCTCGGAAGACGAGTTGATGGAACATACGCTCCCCGACTATCTAAAGCGCCGCCGAGTCCAGTTTGACCGGAAGAAAGAACACTTGCGCGTGCACGGGCTGAAGGTACCACCCTCCTACGACGGCGTGGAATTCTCCGACGACGAACGTCTTGAGCATCTTCAAGAAAGGCCTGCATTTCCAGACAGGCAACCCACCCGCGCGTATCAGGATATCACGCTTCCATATTCTCTTGGTTTGATCCCCGCCCCGATTGCGCAATGGCTACGCCAATATCAGGTGGAGGGAGTGGCTTTCCTGCATGAGCTGTTTGTCTACCAGAAAGGTGGAGTCCTGGGAGACGACATGGGCCTTGGAAAAACAATCCAGGTGATTGCCTTTCTCGCAGCCGCCTACGGGAAAACCGGCGACGAGCGAGACGCTAAACGGATGCGCAAGATGCGCAGGCTCGAGACTGATGCGTGGTATCCGCGCACCTTGATCGTGTGCCCCGGGACTCTGATCTTAAATTGGAAGGCCGAATTCGCCCGTTGGGGTTGGTGGCATGTCGATGTTTACCACGGCGACAGCAAGGAGCTCGCCCTCCACGCCGCCAGGTCGGGAAGGGTGGAGATTCTGATCACAACCTACAACACCTACGTGCAAAATAAAGATTCGGTGAATATGGTTGAGTGGGACTGTGTGATTGCCGACGAATGCCACAAAGTCAAAGAGCGCAAATCCGAAACGACCAAGTCAATGAACGAAATCAACGCCCTGTGTCGAATTGGCTTGACTGGCACCGCGATCCAAAACAAGTACGAAGAGCTGTGGACTCTGCTCAATTGGACGAATCCTGGAATCCTCGGTCCAGTGACAACCTGGAAGGCGCAAATCTCAGAGCCGCTGAAGATCGGTCAGTCGCACGATGCGACCCAAAGTGAACTCAGCAGAGCCCGGAAAACAGCCAAAAAGCTGGTCGAAAACCTTCTGCCCCAGTTTTTCTTGCGCCGCATGAAGACTTTGATTGCAGATCAGCTGCCCAAAAAGAGTGACCGTGTCGTCTTCTGTCCTTTGACCGAGACCCAGGCAGAGGCCTACGAGACCTTCTTGGACAGCGATATTGTTGAATGCATCAAAAGCTCGACGGAACGGTGCGGTTGTGGGTCAGGGAAGAAGAGGGGTTGGTGCTGCTACAGACTGATTCCTAGTAAGGGGGAGCCATGGCAGGCCTATGTCTTCCCTACTATTACTGTGCTGCAAAAGCTCAGTAACCACCTAGCCATCTTGATTCCGCAGGGCAATGATCCTCGGGAAAAGCAGGAAAAGGACAAGGAAATGCTGGAGATTACAATGCCTGAGCAGTGGGAGAATCTATACCGCACGCGAGACTCGATTATCAATTTCGCGAATCCCGAGTTTTGTGGCAAGTGGAAGGTGCTACGGAAGCTACTCAAGTGGTGGCATGCGAACGGAGACAAAGTCCTTGTGTTTTCGCATAGCGTGCGACTACTGAAGATGTTGCAGATGCTATTCAAGCACACGAGCTATAACGTCAGCTACCTGGATGGGTCAATGCGCTATGAAGACCGCGCGCAGGTCGTGGACGAGTTCAACTCAGACCCCCGACAGTTTGTGTTTCTCATCTCCACCAAAGCCGGTGGTGTCGGGCTGAACATCACTTCGGCAAACAAGGTGGTGATCGTCGACCCTAACTGGAACCCGTCTCACGACCTTCAGGCCCAGGATCGGGCATACCGTATTGGACAACATCGCGACGTGGAGGTTTTCCGGTTGATATCCGCTGGCACGATTGAGGAGATTGTATACGCCCGCCAGATCTACAAGCAACAACAGGCAAATATTGGGTATAATGCCAGCTCTGAGCGCCGGTATTTCCGAGGCGTGCAAGAAAAGAAAGACCAAAAGGGCGAGATCTTTGGTCTACAAAACCTGTTCTCATACCAGAACGATAACATTGTTCTGCGCGATATCGTCAACAAAACCAACGTCGCCGAGAGTCGAGCCGGGGTGCAGGTCATGGATATCGACGTTGAAGAAGACAACTTTGAAGGCGATGGTGAGAGACCTATCAAGGCCGACGATGAGGCTATGAACCAGCTGGCCGCTATGATACGCGGCGATGAGGACGGCCCGAAACCTGATGTTAAATCCCATCATCCGACCCCTCGTGGGCACGACCCAGTGCAGGCGATTCTCGCCGGCGCCGGCGTTGAATATACCCACCTCAACAACGAGGTCATCGGCTCCTCTCGAGTAGAAGAGCGATTGAGCCGTCGCGCCCAGCTCGCTCCAGATGACTCCGCGGCCGATCTCCAGGTCTTCGAGCCCTCGCAAGGCCTTCACGCAGACGACGAAGACCCTTTTGCGTCCCCTCGAACCCCGCCCCCCACCATGGGGGCTCCCACGTTGTTCCGGGGTCTGGATGGCCACCCCGTTCGGTTTCGATACCATCCACCGCCCGACGTGATGCGCCGCCAGTTTTGTAGCATGGCACGCTGGTTTGGGTATGCGGATGCCACCGATTTTGCGCTCGTCGTCGAGGGCATGACCCAGGCTCAGCGGAGGGCCTGTCTCGAGAGGTGGTATCGGGAGAGGCGGGATGTTTTGCTGCCCAAGGATGAGTGATGCAGTTGCTCCTCTGAATAGAGCATATACTTCATACGTTACGATAGTTTTGTTCCTTGCACTGGCGTTTTTCGAGTTGATGATACCCCATTCGTTTTGGTTTGAATGCAATTTATACTGCTTAAGATCTCTGAGTCTACGTAGCCCTTTTTAAGAGGTATACAATACCATGGCCATCGACTGGCCTCATTCGAGTGTTGAGGCACGGCTAAATGCTTGTATTATTCGTGCACAAGGAACAGAGACACCCAAGAGACAAGAGAAAGCGCCTCCGTTCACAATACAGGCAAGAGTCTGCCTATTGAGGATATCACAAGACACAATACAGAAAAAGAAAAAGAAAGAAAAGAGACCACAGTTACAACCAGGCCAACGTCCACAAAGCAGGCAGATGAGGATATTTCTCCTGCCACTCCGCCAAGATAGTGGGAACACTCTCATCGAAGCTCTGGCGCGCGGCACCGGCGCCATTCTCCCAGCCCTCGGGGCCATGAACATCGCGCTCCGCAACAGCAGCATCATTGAGACGAGTAGCAAGATCAAGGATGGCCTTGCCGCCAAGCAGAGCCTCCTCATGGTTATCCTTGATATCGACATTGAAGACGTGAACAGGGTGATTAAGAGCAGCGCCCTTATTCATAAGATCATCGACAACAGCATCCCAGCAGCGCTCCTCACACGTAATAATCACATCGACGACCCCGGCCTCGGTCCCCACGGCGCCCTTGTCGCCCTTGGAGAGATGGTCGACGCGCGGCATGCCGGGCACCCAGTCCTGGAAGCGCTCGGGCCCCCATTTCAGGCCGCGGTTGCGGTCCAGCATGTTGAGGATGCCGTTGCTGCGGTACAGCCGCTCGTCCTTGCTGTGCAGCTCCTCGTACATCTGGTTGTACGAGGTTGTGTTGAAGCTGTACACGTTTGGTTGTGTGATCGAGGGGCCCGGCAGTCGGACCAGGGACCCTGTCCCGAATGAGATCACGGGGAATCCTGTTGCGGCGGTCGAGAGGCGCAGGTGTGCTTCCATTGACCGGTTGTTGTTGGATGCGCACACCGTGCAGAACTTCAGCTTGTACGGGTTGCTGCTGCTGGCTTCGCTGGTGGGTGCTTCGGCCATCCCGGTGGGTGTTGCTGTTGCCTCGGGCGGCGGCGGCGGGGGTGGTGGTGGTTGTTGGGGAGGTGTGCTCCCGGTGTTTACCCGGCGTGGATCATACGCCATCCTGTTTTGTGGTCTTCTTTTGGTTCTTGCTTCTACTGGGGAAAGGAGGGATATTCACGGGGGCTTGAAGATGGGTTTACAATCTCCTGTGAACTGGGGCTCGTTAGCAACTGGTCACCAAGAGCAATTGAATAAAACCAAGAAGCAATGCGCCCTTCGAAAAGTAATAGTCGACGTTCAGAAAGATGAAAAGCGTATAGTTGAGTTTGTCCGCATGGGAAGCTCAGACAGCTCCAATAATGTGGTTCATCAGGTAAGGGCGAGGGTAAAGAGGGATGGAATGGGATGTATATATATATATATCTATACAAATACACTTATCACATACCTTGCAACGAGAGGTCATTATCCAGCGACAGATGAGAGGTGTTCAGTTGCCGATGGGCCGGAGCCCTTTTGCGAAGAGGAAAAAGCCGAGTTTTGACGTTTCACACGCTTTTAGTGGCCTGCTGAGTCATCCCTGGGTCACCTTACCCAGCTAGGTAGTTAGCTATGAGAGATAAAAGCACTCTCTTTTACTCTTTCCCCCCATTCTAATACCGTGCTATTCTACCATTCCAATACCTGTCAGTCATGGACTCAGATGGCTCCTTCGTGCCCGCTCTAATCGTGGTCGACATGCAAGAAGACTTTTGCCCGCCTGTGAGTCCAATGTCTTGCCAGTCTTCCCCACCGTACTAATTACACTCGGCCGACGAGGAAACATAGAACGGGTCCCTCGCCGTGCAAGATGGCCGCAGCATAGCCCCAGTGATCAACTCCCTCCTCTCCCAGCCGGGATTCGTAGCGCGCATCGCAACCCAAGACTACCACCCCGCGGACCACATCTCGTTCGCGACGAACCACCCAGCCCCCAACAACCGGCCCTTCGAGTCGATGGTTGCGGTGCAGAACCCAGCCCCAGGCAAGTCTGCAGAAACCAAGCCCCAGCAGCTCTGGCCCGTTCACTGTGTCGCCGACAGCCCCGGCGCCGCGATCATTCCCGAGATCGACATCCGTCGCATCGACACCTTCGTCCACAAAGGCAGACACTCGCAGGTCGAGATGTACTCTGCCTTTGCGGACGCGTTTGGGAACCGCGACCCGGCTGTCACGGCGCAGTCGGTCAACCTTGCCATCGCCGCCGTGCTCGCGGCCAAGCGCGTCACGGATGTCTTCGTTGTGGGGCTGGCGGGCGATTATTGTGTTAAATGCACAGCTGTCGATGCTGTTAAGGCTGGGTTCAGGAGCTGGGTTGTTGAAGAGGGCACCAAGTGTGTTGTACCTGCGAGCTGGGAGAAGACCAAGGAGGAGTTGGGCGCCGCCGGGGTGTCAGTCATCCGCGCCGATGACGCAGTGGTCAAGAGGTTGGCCGGTGAATAGCCGCAATGCCTTTCGACTTTCTTAACGAACAGCTAGAATATCCACTGGTTACGAATGATGATCTGTATCAAGGTATTCCAAGGTCCCCTGTATTTCTGGCAAGTATGAAGTAACAGTGCCCCAGTTCCGGGTGGATTGCGGATAGCCCGATGATCGGCATAGACCAGCCCTTGGGTCTGTCCACTTCATTCCTTTCAACACTACTGCAGGGCGACGTGAGCTTTCTTTCTTTCCTCTCTTCTCTCATCCACTCCCCGCAATTTCTTCCACGCCAGCGAAACCGCAGCGTGTTGGGGCCTCAATGCCTCATTCTATGGGGGCGTCGACTCCAGCGGCGACGATAGCCACGCTCGACGAGAAACGGACCGAGGCCGACGCAGATACTCCAGCACGCTTTCTACACGATCACCACCTCTTCTCTGAGACTCTCCCATACTGGCTGGTCAACGTACCCCGGTCGCAATGGCCGGCCGAATGCCCCAGCTTTCTCCGCGACCAACCCCTGAAAAACATCCGCTGCCTGTCGACCCCGGACGAGCTCTATACACGACAGGGATGGGAGGAAGTGAAGGAGATCATCCGTTGAGTGGAGCGATTCCTTCCTATGGGACAATCAAGGAAAGGGGACTGACCGGAGGGGTGGGAATTCTGGGTGGGTATTATAGGGACAAACCGGATCGATCGGTTCCAGCGCGTGCCGACTGACCTGCGCAAGTATCTGGAATACACAGCGCACATCAAGGCCCAGTATGAGTCGGTGATGCGATTCGTGGTTAAGGAGAGGCTGCGCTGGGGCGATGGCAATCCAGAGGACCTCCAGCCCAAGGGGCGCCCGTTTGAGTTCAACGGTATGGCGTGAGCCCTTTCCCCCCTCCCATTATCTGCGAGAGCTGACCCGGCGTAGAGGACATTCGCATCCTCTACAATGACTGGCCGTACGGGGTCGACACCGACATCATCCACCTGGTGGTGTGGACCAAGTTCGAGCTGGAGGACGACCCGGCCACGGATGACCTGACCGCACGCGCCCGCGAAGCCATCGAGGAGTATGTGCAGCGCACGTTTTGCTCGCGGGTGCCGCCTGAACAGGTTTGGATTCGGGGAATTCTGGTGGGGATTAGAGATTGGATGCTGACGATGTACAGGTGATTTGGTTCAAGAACTGGAAGTCCCTCAAGTCCGTCCACGCGGTCGAACACTTCCACGTCATGCTCCATCGGCCAGATATGGCATTTGTGAGGGAGATCACTCATGGAGACGTGCCACTGATCGAGCGGGTATGATATCCCCTAATAGTCGCAGAGGGAGACCTTTTTTTTTTTCTTCTTCTTCTTCTCGATACCCCCCTGTAAAGTGGATCGGGTCTGCCCCTGCTGCATTCCACTGCTTCTGCAGAGGAGATTAGCGACCTGCGTATTTTGTCTTGACATCTCCCCCACTGCCAAGCCGTGCCCCTCATCGCCCGCGACGATCCTCCGAGCGTTGGGAGGTTGGGTAGGAAGTGGATGGGGGATGAAGGTCGTGCAGATTTGGCATCAGAGTAGTTTCAATGCATCTTGAATCCATCGAATTTCATACCTCGGGTGTGATATAGTTGGGAGATTCACGGAGCCTCTCCAAGAACCACGACGTCACCGGGTCCCCGGTTGGGCTAAGCATTTCTGCTTTAAAATTCCTGGATTTCTTGGTTTTTTTTTTTTTTTTTTTGTCGGGTTCTTTTTCTTCTTTTCGTCTTTTTGTTTTACGTGCCTGGCTGCTGTTGGGCATTGTAGAACACGGTTTCACCACGCCCTATTTATCATTATTATTATTTTTGTTTTTTTGGAAATTTCAGGCGTCTCCTTTTTACTTGAGCTGCTTGCCATTTCTTTAATTCCTGATTTCCCCCCCAATAAATGCCATTCTAAGGACTCGAGTTTCCGGAATTCGTCCTGAGGTAGCCAGGGTTGGGCTTCCGAACGCAGCCATGCCGGTCCCGCATCTCCGCCGTGCTTCGTGGGCCAGTGAGTTGGATCTTTCCCTTCCATCAATCTACCGCCAAAAAAAAAAAAAAACACCATGTCCGCTGACCCCGAAAACCCAGGCCGATCGTCCTTGGAAGACTCCGCCGCCAGCGGGGAAGACGAGACCGTCGAGGCCGATCAGGGAAATGGTGTGTTCTGCGTTTTCGTCCCATCCACACCTACACCTTCCACAAGCAACTGACTAGCCATGGGCCAGTTCTCTCGCACATCATCTCGCAGCTGCGGCCCGGCGCCGACTTGAGTCGCGTCGTCTTGCCGACCTTCATCCTCGAGCCCCGGTCAATGCTGGAGCGGATCACCAAGTGCGTCGCCATGCCCTCATACTCCCTCTCTCAGAGATCCCCACTCCAGGAACCCCCCAGAAGACCGCATGGGAATTCCGACATACTAACCCTGGGGTTTTCTTTTTGTTCTAGCTTTATGGCACATCCCGACACCCTCCTCCCCATGTCTACGATCGATGATCCGCTCGAACGGTTTGTCTCGGTAATTAAGTTCTATCTGAGTGGATGGCACATCAAACCACCGTACGTTGTCTATCTGGGCTTGTCGCATGGAGAGAAGGAAAGAGAGAAAAAGGGGTTGCAACTCTGACATTCCTTTGATCGTTAGGGGGAGTGAAAAAGCCGCTGAATCCCATCCTCGGAGAGACTTTTACCTGCTACTGGGACTATCCCGACGGAACGCGCGCGTACTACATCTCCGAACAGACCTCGCACCATCCGCCAAAATCCAGCTATTTCTTCATGGCTCCGGAACACCATATCCGTATCGACGGCACGCTGAAGCCCCGCAGCAAGTTCCTGGGTAACTCGGCTGCTAGCTTGATGGAGGGCATTGCAATTCTGCGGCTGCTGAACCGCGGCCAGGACAAGGAGAAAGGCGAACGATAGTACGTCGTTTCTGACTGCAACCTCAAGGATGGAAGTCCGAATGGTTATCGCTAACATCCTTTCCCTCTGCAGCATCTTGACCCAACCCAATATGTACGCTCGCGGTATCCTCTTTGGGAAGATGAAGTATGAGCTCGGCGATCACAGCTACGTACGCTGTCCCGAGAATGATCTCATCGCCGATATCGAGTTCAAGACTAAGGGTTATTTCTCTGGTACCTATAATGCCATCGGTGGCACAATCAAGAACGAGAAGACTGGCGAGGTATTATACGAACTGTCGGGATTATGGAATGGAGAAATGCATCTGAAAGATGTCCATGTACGTCAGATGCCTGTGCGCCTCCATTTTTGCTGCGAATTCTGACTCTCCCCTCAAACCAGACGCACCAGAATGAGCTTTTGTTCGATGCGACCCGCGCGAAACATGCGAAGCCCTTGACCCGTCCGATTGCAGAGCAGGGCGAGCGGGAATCCCAGCGGCTGTGGCAGGATACGGTGAAGGCAATCAACACGCGGAACCACGAGCTTGCTACCGACGAAAAGACCAAGATCGAAGACCGCCAACGCGACGAGGCCGCCAAGCGGGCCGACGAGGGCGTCGAGTGGCGGCCGCGACTATTCCGCCCCGTCCAAGGCGGGCCCAATGGCCCAGATGAGGGCGAGGAAGATCTCGACTGGATCATCAGTGCTCAAGTGTGAGTCTTTTTCCCCGCTCCCATATTCCCAGTCCATATCAATGATCCCCCTGCGCTGATTCGGTTTGATATTGCAGTGCATCGCATGACCCCCAGCTGGCCACAAAACAGATCCAGTCCATCGCGCCAATCGTCCAAGGTCAGAAAAAGTCATCTCAGTTTCAAATCCCGCCGCATAGTTCTCAGCGTGCCAAATCCGCGGACCCGGCATCCCAGACTCAGCACACGACCGCTAATGCCGCTTAGGCAGCAGGCTCATCCACAGGGACCGAGACTGGAGCAGATCAAGCCGCCGTGGAACGGAAGGACACGGAAACGTCCAACGTGGAGAAGTTTGTGGATGCGGAGGAGAAGAAACAAGAGAATGAAAACGAAAGGGAAAACTAACCCCCTTTCAAAAGAACTTTCTCTTCGACTGGATCTTCTCCTTTTCCCATCCACGCCCGCTTCCACGTTCCTTGCTCTCTCTGAGCCCTTGTTCGACATCAACTACACTCACCTCCCTCATTACCTCCCCCTGGCAGATCCCGCCAGACGACGTAGTCAACCTGCGCAGACTACCCAGCACGACCCCCCTCCATCCGCTTCCGCCTCCTCTTGATGTTCAACACAAGCGATTTTCCCGCGGCCAAGATGCCACACCCCTTTGCTGGATACCCGATTTGACTTGTGGATATTCTCGATGACAGCCTCACACCAAAATGACCAAAAAAATGCAAAATGCAAAATGCAAACTTACAAAAAGAAAGGGGGGATTTGGCCAATTTAAAGAAATGAAATGATTTCAATTGACATACAAGCACCCATCAAAGGAGCTCAGGATACTCAGGAGAGAGGAAGAGAGCGGAAAGGCAAGAGGGTACGTAGTCAACAGGTATATATTCACTGGGCAATCTTCATGTTGCTTCTTTTTAGCCTCATTATTGTCTCAAAAGGGTTTTTAAGTCCATCGAACTCTTGGCTTTACTTTTGTCATTCTTCTTCCTCCTTGGGAACTGGTATCTTTTTGTAAATCGAAAGATTAAAATCTACGATGGCCAAGATTGCTTTCTGATAATCTTAATTGTATGCTGCGGCGGCCTGACTTCACTGAACCACTGCTCTCATGTTTCTTTCTCTGCCTGAATACTGTACAAACGGGGATATCTCAAATGAAAATGATAGATGGACACAGCATGAAAAAAAAAACAAAGAAAGAAAGAAAGAAAGAAGACCTGTAACTCCCCCAGAAAAGCGAAATGCAACACCAGCCAGCCCAGCTACCCATGAATCCACAACGCCCGAAAACCGAATCAAATTTCTTTTTTCTTCTCAAGTATGCGCCTCGCCTGGAAATGCCCTATATCAAACTCACGGGAACAGTTCGCCATTGTACCCGGCCCCACGTTCGAGATCACGACGACGATTCGGACGCGGGATAGCACCCGCCGAGCCGGGGAGAGCAGACTCAATGCTGACGGCGGCAGTAGCAGAAACAGCGGAGCCACCACCTTGGCGCTCCTCGCGCTCTTCTTCCAGGAGGGCAGTCTGCTCCTCAATTTCCTTCTCGGTGTCCTCGCGCAGACCCAGGATATCGGGAGGTATAAAGCTCATCTGCACGCTGGGGGCGCCCTGGATATAGCGGAGCTGTTCGTGGACGGCCTCGACGAGGCCGGCGAGGTAGGAGCGCGGGTTGCGGTTCTCGAGCCTGCGCAACTCGGACAGCGGCGGGAACAGAGTGAAGTCGGGACCGAAGTGGTTGCGGAAGCCGACCGAGTCCGGGATGGTGGGGTTGAGGATATGGTCGGCGTCGAGGAGGATTGAAGTTTCGTGGGCCCAGGCTCGGGAGACGTTGCGCGGCGTGTAGCCGCCGCCGCCCACGACCAGCAGGGGAAGGCCGAAGGTCTTGGTGAAGGCGACGCAGGCGCCGTGGGCGCGCACGTTGAGATTGAAGCAGCCCAGCCGGTCGCAGCCCAGGCTGTCGGCGCCGCACTGCAGCACGATGGCGCCGGGCTGGTAGGTGGCGACGCAGGCGCCGATGACCTCGTGGTACAGCTGGATGTATGAGTCGTCGTCGATGCCGTCGTTGAGCGGCACGTTGATCGAGTGGTGCGCGCCCGGGTTCAGCGGGTGCGTCGGCCCTGTGTCGTCCAGGGCACCGGTGCCGGGGAAGAAGTTATCTTTGTCATATTTGTGGAAGGAGACGGTCAACACGCGGTCCGTGGACCAGAAGGCTTGCTCGACGCCGTCGCCATGGTGCACGTCGATGTCGATGTACATGACCCGCGGGTGGTGCCGCAGCAGCTGCAGGATGCCCAGCACAATATCGTTGACATAGCAGAACCCGCTGGCCTCGGCCTTCTTGGCGTGGTGCAGCCCGCCGGACCAATTGATCGCGATTTCTGACTGATTATTGCAGAGCTTGCGCGCAGCATCGACCGTGCCGCCCGCATACAGCGCGCAGTAGTTGTAGAGCCCGTCGAAGATGGGACAGTCATCGCCGAAGTTAAACCGGACCACATTATCACTTTGCTCCGCCCTGTCCATGTCACCGGGCATTACCTGGCGCAGGAAATCCAAGTAGTCCTCTTCGTGGAAGTCAGCCAGCTCTTCGTATGTCGCCGCCCGCGCCAGGTAGAGGTCCATCGCGTGGTGCATCCCATACGCCATCACCAGTTGTTTTGTGAGGGTGAGCCGCCACGGTTTCATCGGGTGCGACTGTCCGAAGTGGTGCGGCTCGACGGCCGGGTTGGCGTGCCATGACACGCGGTAGCCCTGCGGCCGCGGCACCGCATGGTTTTGGCGCTCGAGCGTGACTTTGTGGTCGAGGCTGAGGGTCGGCGTCGACGGCGGCGCGTACTCTTGAACGACGGAGGAGCGAGCCATCGAGAGGTGAGGAAGAGAGGTTCGGGGATTGGGACGGGGATTAAGACAAATAATGGAAGACGCCGCTCATTTTTAGGACCAAAGACAACGTCAAGTCGAAGTCTTTCGATCGGAGTTCCACGTTTGCCGCTGACTAAGAGGCTCATGGCCGGGTTTGGCACTTGGGAGTATACCGCGCGACGTCAGTGGTCCCACGATAAGCAAGGCACCCACGAGGTATCCGACATCGATAACGCCATGGACTCTGAGAAACGCCTTGGTCACTGTCGTTGGTGTGAGAATAGTCTGATTCTCCCGGGAAACTCGCAGGGCGTTGAACTTCCTCAGGCAACTATCCCAAGGTTTTCGAATAGACATACCCAGTTGGCGATCATATTCACGGTTGGATAGCTATAGCCATTATAAAAATATTCACTGTCTCTGCCGTACTGCCGAGGTGTGCATCGCCGTGCCTCGACTGCCGGGCAGGTTGTACGGAGCAGAATCTGCACTGCACCCTACACCGGTCCAACTACGCTGATCTACTCGTCCCACCGCCGTACCTGGGTCTTCCATGTACAACCCCCAGCTAACTCGCCGATCTCAACTCTTCACCGCAACACTTCCAAGTGATCTATAGAGATTGAGTTGTCCAACTGCGAGTGTATGAACGCATGCATGAATAATGTAGGTGATGACATAATCGGACCCGGTATCGGCCTGGGGGGTGCGCATCATCGAACCGATCGAGCAGAGCGTCGATAGGGTGGGGAAGAGACGAAGACCCAGAGTCACACACACGTGGAGACACAGTCGTATAAAATTGGCCTTCTCCCCAAGGCCAAGTGACCACGACTCGGCTGGTTATCCCGTAGTGTGCAAGAGAGTGTGTGCACTATACAACGCCACCCAATAGCCAGCAACCCATTTAATATCCACGACTGTCACAATGCCTCTCGCCTCGGCAGCAACTAGCCTGCGACGGTCCTTAGAAGACCCAAATGCGTTCATTGCCGCACCTGGGGTGTATGATGGACTTTCTGCGCGAGTAGCGCTAGAAGCTGGATTCGATGCGCTGTATATGGTAAGCGTGTCGCGGCTGGCTGTCTAGAAAGGGGGAGAGCTGACACCCCGACTAAGACAGGAGCAGGTACCGCCGCGTCGGTCCATGGGCAAGCAGACCTGGGAATCTGCACGCTGAACGACATGCGAGCCAACGCCGAAATGTTGGCAAACCTGGCGCCCACGAAACCGCTCATCGCCGACGCGGATACGGGCTACGGAGGCCCGATCATGGTGGCACGCACGACAGAGCAGTATGCGCGGGCCGGCGTGGCCGGCTTCCACATCGAGGACCAGGTGCAGACAAAGCGGTGCGGGCACCTGTCCGGCAAGCTGCTAGTCGACCAAGCCACATTCACGACCCGGATCCGGGCTGCAGTGCAGGCGCGGCAGCGGCTAGAAAGCGACATTGTGGTGATCGCGAGGACAGATGCGCTGCAATCCCACGGCTACGCAGAGAGCCTAGCGCGACTGCGAGCAGCGCGAGACGCCGGCGCAGACGTTGGATTCCTAGAAGGGATTTCGTCACGCGACATGGCGCGCCAGGTAGTGCGTGACTTGGCGCCCTGGCCCCTGATCCTGAATATGGTCGAGCACGGTGCCACGCCCTCCCTTTCGGCTGCCGAGGCACGCGAGATGGGCTTCCGTCTTATTATTTTCCCGTTCGCGACGCTGGGCCCGGCACTCACCGCTATGCGGGAGGCACTGAAGAAACTGAAACGTGACGGCCTACCGGGCTTGGATTCAGAGCTCACGCCCCAGATGCTGTTCCGGGTCTGTGGTCTCGACGACAGCCTCCGACTGGATGCGGAGGCTGGGGGCGCAGCCTTCGAGGGCGGCGTGGACCTACGAAGGTAAAAAAAGCCAAGGGACCATCTTAAAAAAAGGGTCTGCCACGGCTGAAGATCCCGCGTCTGGAATCAGTAGCGTCTCCACTGCCCTTCAAACACTCTTAGAACCACAGTATCGGATTCGAAGGAGACATTGGCAGAATTAGCAGAATGCTCCAGAATTTATAAACAAACGGAATCACGATGACACCCGGTCTAAGGTCATGATAGACGGTACCACGGTTGCCATTATTTGCTGCCAGGGGCAGCGGTGCAGATCGTAACTTGAACCAAGGGACGGTTCCGCCGTGGACCCGTTGGATGCATTGGATGCGCTGGATGTGCTGCCAGGGGTAAAAACAGGACATTATTATCTTGTCTGTCTGTCTCGTTAACTCTTGGTCCGATCAAGACTGAAAGGAATGGCCAGAGACCCAAGACATTCAGCCACCGAGTCCCAGGGTGGCAAGTCGACAGATTTTTCTGTGGAGGCCTGGCACTCCATATGAAGGGCTGGAATCCAGCGGAGACCCGATGGAACCGGTACGCCATGGATTCGTCACCTCGGTGGAGCCGGATGTGAGGATAGGACGTGCCTGGTACCTGGCGCAGGGGCCCCGGCGCACCTTATGTGTGTACAGGTCATTTGAATGTACCTTGGTTGGATATCTGTGGATAGGTACCTACATAAGCTGGTCAGTAAATAAATAATCATAAACATGGATTGGAGATTCTCATCCCCATCTTGACGCGTCCAAACGAGAGACAGTTGGCGGCTACAAGAAAGAGAAGAACACAAAACACACAGGGGGGATTGTGGCCCCCCGATTGGAGTGATAACCCCCCCGAGTCACACGATACAATACAGTACATCCTTGGGCACCTGTAATTTATCTCTCGTCAGCATTCCGCATTATTGATACACGTGGTTGACATTGGAATGAGGACGTCACCATATCTATAGAGATGGTACTTTGATGAGTTGTAGCCTGCCCAGGGACTCATTTCCCCTGTCAAAGTGCCCAAGTGCCCAGGAAAATAAAGATGAAGATGATGTACATCGGGGTATACATCCTGTACCTAACCAAAATTACCATACTGTACCGTATCATTTGCCAGGCCTGGACTCCCCCAGGAACCGCCCAGTCCAACCAATCAGACCTTGGCAGCCCCTGATTTCAGGCTGGTTCGTTGTTATTTAGTCGGCCCCATCTACTCTCTGTTTTCCCCTTTAATCCACTCGTCTCCCACACACTCTTTTTTGATTTCTTTAGAGCGTTTCTTTTTCTCTTCTCAACGCTCGCCTGTCACTCCTTCAACTCTGTTTTGTTCCTCAAAATGCATCTCCCTAACTCGATGTTCTTGGTGACGGCCTTGACCGCTGGGTCGGCCGTCGCCCGTATGCACGGCCACGAGCGCCGTCATGCTCACCCCAATGCCCCCGAGGTCGAAGTCGAGGGTCCCTCCACTACCCAGGCTCCTGAAGTGGATCTCGAAATGGCCAAGCGTGATGTTGGTGACATGGTGACCGTTAACATGGGCGGCAAGCTGGTTTCCTGGATCAACAAGTGGGCTGGTGGTGTGAACCAGCCGGAAACCGCCAACGCGGCCCAGACTCAGACTCAGCAACCTGCTCCTCAGCCTACCTCCAGCGATGTCTTGTCCAGTGTCATCCCGACTCCCGCCAGCGACAACTCGGGCAGCGACTCGGACGACTCGGGTGATGGCACCTCCTGGACTGTCATCCCCAAGGACGGCCAGTACTCCCGTTTGGGCTTCGGCGGCACCAGCAAGAAGCTCAAAAAGGGCGACAATCCGTGGGACTGGGTCGGTAACCTTGGCATCCCCTGGGGCAGCAACATCATCCAGGTGTCCAAGTCCAAGGCCCACCAGTACAAGCATGTCGTCAAATTCGTCGGCAGCGATTCCGAGCCCTGGATTGTCAACTTCTGGAATTCGTTCACCGAGGACTATCAGACCGCGTCGTTCACCCCGCACTCTGCCTTGAAGTTCACGCTGGGCAAGGGCGAGGAGAAGTTTGTGGCTTTTGACGACAACACCCAAGGTGGCTGGGGTGCTGCCCCGCTTAAGAACCAGGCCCGGGATGCTTCCTCGTCTGCGACCCTGCCCACCAACCAATTTGGCCAGTACGCCGTCACCTGGGGTGAGGTCGACATGAGCAGTGAGAATAACGGTTACTCCGGCTGGGATGTTTCCTGCATCACTGCCCAGAACGCCAGCATGCCCATTTCTGGCATGAAGATCTGTGAAACCTCGGGAGACAACTGCTCCATCATCGGCAAAGATATGTCGAAGATGGTCAAGGCCTACAACGAGGCAAACAAGCATTCCGACCACGACGCTGTCTCTGTCCCGGCCGGCCCGCTCCGTCTGATTGTTAACCTCGACTACATGGAGTAAACACTTATTTCTCAGGTTATTCTTTTTTTCCCTTTTCGTGTGATCTTGATTCTTCTCTCTTCTTACACAAATGGTTCAAGTCACTATCCTACTTTGGCGTGTGTGCAAGCAGGTTGCTTTTATTTTCTTCCATGTCTGAACCATTTTCGACAGGGCCATCTCAAGTTGAGCAAGAGTCCTGCCCACATGCTCATCAGTCGAGAGCTTTTCTTTTTTTATTATTATCTCTTATCTCTTCTTTGATCTGATGGGGATGCATCCATGTCGTCGAGGTCATGATTTGTGTCTCTTTTCTCATCCTGATTCTCTGTACATATACCTTTTGAATTGTCCGTTCATATCCGTCCAACAGTACAGTAAAAACAAGCCCTCTAATGTAGATACTATTGTTTGAGTATGAATACGGTTCTTGTCTATCCTTGATAGAGCACAAAGAAGACTATGGCCCCAACCTCTTAAATGCATAGGGGGGCCGTAAGAACCCATGCAAGGCATCCAACATTGCCCTAATTAGGTCTAGATACCAAGCCACAGATCTGAGCCGATGGGGCCATTCATGTTTCTCATTTCTTTCGCGTTTTTCTTGTATACAGAAATCTGTGTTTTTCTTTATGTTTTCCACCTATTCTTCCCGCGGGATTTTTTGTCCCCGTCTTCGGCCCCAATTTGTTCTCTGTCTTACCCCCTTCCAAAGCTAGGTATTGTACAAAAACTGTCTAATTAATCCTCTGTTTTTTTTCTCTTCCCTTCACGGGGCCCCCTTTCCAAGGTTTCCTGCTGGGGGCCAACAATAATCAATTGTATGGTTACATACAACACACATCCTTTTTTCCCCCCACACCCCCAAATATCCAACTAACAAATGAAATATAGAGAGATGAAAATAGAAAGTGGGAAGTTATCCCAGTGAACCCACTTGTTCGTCGCTAAGTGTGGCGCGGGTGCTATTTTATTTTCTTTTTTCTTTGGCGCAAGGCTCACGCTGGGTGCCAATTCGAAGGGGGGATTGATTGCATGACTCATAACATTTATTCGAGTCATCTGAGCCGATTAGTTGGTTGGATAGTTGAGGTTTTGCGCTGTGTCATGATGTTTCGAATGTGTGGGGGGAGACTTTTCTTTTCTATCTTTGTTCTTGTCTGGTTTCTTTGTGGTACTGAATGGATGAATGGATTGAATCTTTCATTGTACCTGGTAAACCTAGTCCAAGGTATGCTTGGACTACTTGGCATACCTACATAGTTAGTTACTTGGTTACTTGGTTTATGGTTTACAGTGGAGAAGTACAAAGTAGATTTGAGGGTGGTTCCTCAATGGATCCATGGATACTTTCTATATCCACGATGTGGACCTAGATCAATGGATACTGTATGCCATGTCTGGGGAATCTGCTGATCTCCTGCTATAACCCAAAATCTAATTAGTACTAGCCATGGCAGTGGCAGTTACACTTACAAGAGGGGGTTAGTATCCATGGGTAGACCGATGAGATACACTCGAAAGAGAAGCGAGTAAAACAAAGAGGCCCGACAAAATACATCGAATGCAAAAGCTATCGTACAATGTTCGCTCACACGCCTGGAATAATAGGTCAAACAAAGGGAGCCCGTCTTCGAAAAGAACAACAAGGGTTCAATAACGCAATAAAGCCCATCGGGGACCGTCGGGGAGATGGGATTCATTCATACTAATCCTCTCGTGTTGCCCAGGAAGTCTCCCACGGAACCCGGGTCAAAGGCAGAATCGAAGCTCTCGACGGCCCCGTTGTCTTCTTCTTCTTCCTCGACGCCCGCGCCTGTCTGCACGCTGAGCAATCCCACATGTACCATGTAGCCCACGAGCGCCGCGGCCCCGGCCACGACCGTCGCAATGGACACGTACATGTCCCTTTTGCTAGCGTCGGCGTACATAGAAACAGCTTTCTTTTCCGTGCCCGACAGCCCCGAGTCGGGTGACTCGGCTACCTGTTTGAGGCGGTTGTTGCGACGTACCTCGCGCAGGAACGGGGTGGAGTCGGCCAGCGTGCCGAGGAGCGTGGTCCCGACCGCGGCGACAGAGATGCGCTCGGCACTGCGCCACGGCAGTGCCGGGAAGGTATGGCCGGCTTCAGATGGGGCGGGCTCACCGAAACACTGCCGCCGAACGCGCTCCGTGTATGTCACTAGCCGCGGAGCCTTGAGTGCATCGCATCCCGCAGCCACGGGAAGGAGAGCTCGGGGACAAGCGCCAGCGACAGATACCCGAGCACAATACAGTCCAGACTGCGGGGCTGGCTGTCTTCGTCCGCGCCCAGCAGGTATTGCTTGCGGCCTAGCATCGCCTCGAGGGGCTCGAAGAACTCGCTAGTCAAGGCCTCGAGCCGGAACTGGTTCTGCTGCGCGGTGCGCCCGAGCAGACTAGACACGGTGTCACGGGGCCGTTGAATGAAGTTCTTGGGGATCTGACCCGCAGCCACAGCGGCCGAGTGCTCGCGCTGCCGCTGCTCCTCCATGGCTTGCAGGTCCAGCGACGAGACGCCCAGGTGTTCGGTGCGGGCCTTGGCGGCGCTGTGCAGCTTCGGCGGGAGAATCCATTGGTTCGGCCATTGGAGGAAGGCGCCGTAAGCGGGCGAGGTGTTGCCATAGTAGTTCTGGCTGGTGACGTACAGCGACAAGTCGATGAGGGGCTGTCCGCGGGACTCGACGAAGGAGGCAAAGCTATAGGAAGTTGAGCATCACTGGTCTCTGTGGAAAGGGAAAAAAAATAATGTGCTGGGGTATCTCATACGCGAGATTGTCAGCGCGCTCCGGCGCATCGAGCTCCCGATCCAGATCCCATGCTCCCTCCGAGTATTGGCGGAGATAGTCGACGATATTGCGGAACCGGCTCACCCAGACTGTTCCATTTTGGAGGGCAGGTAGCTCACCTATAGATTAACCAAAAAGCATCAGTACAACTCTTCTTTCTTCTTTGTTTGGGGTTGTGGTTGTGTTGATGGTCCCCGGAGCGGGCGTCACGTCACTCACCGGTAGGGGACACGGAGAGATCGCTGCTGGGGATGAGTTCCCATGAGCCCTTGGGAAGCACCAAAGAGCAATATGCAATGGTCGCAAGGCATTGGGCATCGATTGAAGGCAGAGCAAAGGCTGGCCCCCACACATGAAGTTGCAGCACCATGGTGGCTTGCGCGTGCAGAGAGAAGGGCGATCGTGGGCGAGTTGGGAGGGCGGATCACGTGGTGGCTATCTATAGATGGTACTTGAGTGTTTACCTCCTCCCTACTTGTCAGGTATGCAGATACCAGGGCTTGTTCTGGGATTCTGATTATGCTCTTGGGCTATGATTGCTATAGCTGAAACTATCCATGGTGTCGACAGCCCTGGTTTGTGACCCCGTTTCACATTTATCGGCAGGGCTTCTACTTCGGCGCATCCCCCGACGCTCAGTGCTGCAAGGGGATTAACTTACTTGAGAAGAGGCTAGATTGATACTTCGGCAGATTTCCCTCTAAGAAATCAAAAATAAAAGGGGCCAAAGCATGGTCCAGGTATTGACCGGAAAAAGCATCCAAGAGGCTAATCTATTAAAAGCTCTGGATGCGTCTTTCAATCCTGGGGCGGAATCAGATAAACGTTTCCATCTGGGAGTATTGCTACTTCAGGTACTGGAAAATACAGTGGTTTCAGCTGGGGTGTGTAGATAGGATGTGGGCATCTACATACATTCATAGATGGATACTAAACACGTGCGGGGATAACATCCATGGTCTCGCTGTTTCCTATCGGTGTTTCCAGCCCTAAATTCAAGTAGAAAGGGGAAAGAAAAAAAAAGAAAAATTACTTCAATAGCGCCAGATTAGCTGGGTTGGTTTTATCTGTCTAGACATGATACCGGCCAACCTTCGATTGGAAAGAAGACCAATCCCCTCATTCTGTACACTTAGACAAACCCACGATCTTAGCAACATCCAGGGGAAAGGAAAGTCATGGCCCCATCTCACCCACGCACACGTGGCCAAGATCTTCCAACAGCCAACCCGCACTCAGCAAGACACAGCCCTGGAGAATTCCTCAGCTGTCGAGCACAGACACCTGGGGTCAATCCGCCGGGCAGGATCCGAGCCACCCCGAACCTTACGAGCTTAGTCTACTGGCACCTGGATCAAGAAGGTACAGAACATAACTGCTACTGATACAGGTAGGTCATTTGACTGCGTCCAAACAGGTTAGCCGCCATAATATACCCAACCACAACACCAGAGCCTCTTGAGCTGACCGGCGAGATGCCGGTTCTGAGTCACAGCGCGCGAGCCAACGTGCCTAATCTCTTGAGAGAGTTGAGGTCTGATTGTACGCTGATCCCATACCTAAGAGGGAAAAAGCCGAGACTCTTTCCTCTCCCCAGCCTGTAAAGTACAATTCTCAACGACCTGGACAACCGGCCCCAGCTTACCGACAAGTTATATACTTCGTAACTTCGTATTGCGGTCAGGCCAACCTCGCCGAGGGAATATTTCGCACGGACACGATTTGCGCATCCTTCTGCTTGGGTGGCCATTTAGCCATGAGATTATGGATTATTATATTTCTATTATTATGGTGAGTGTTGTTGTGTTGTTGAATACAGGTGTGTGTGTGTGTGTGTGTGTGTGTGTGTGTATTCACACTACTAGACACTACTGTATGTACTCGGTAGAGTCCATCCACTCTATCCCAATCAAATCTTGGTGTCGGTGCATGCGATGAAACTGCGCCATGCACTTGATGATCCTGTGCCTCATGCCCAGACTGGGTATATAGCCGATTGAATTGTGTCGGTGTTACTGTTGATAATCCCAGAATAAGTAAAGAAAATAAATACTTAGGAATCACAAAAAAAATTAATAATGATTGAAAAATCAACAAGAAACGAGGAATGCCGGCGTCAGACTCACTGCCACATCCCCAACATCCCTGCTAGTTGGGATGGTGGACTGGGCGACGGGCGCCAGGAAGTCGTGAAACCGAATGGGCAATGTTTCACTTTTTTGGATATCTTCCTGCTATAGTCTGGATAGTCTAACTTATGCAGAACAGCCAGTGTCAAAGAAAGAGCAAAATCGTATCCAAAATCAAAGAAAGATAAATTGCTGTGTTGGGTATATTAAGTCTATAGTACAGGCCGTCGGATCAGATTCGAAAATCAAAACATCAACGAGAGAAAAAGAAGATGAAACAAAAATTACAAGGCATTCAGAAAGTGAACAAGGAGAGGGTAAAACAACCACAACTGAGACCAGGGGTATGCAAGATCAAGTCAATCAAGACACATTATCCAGTCGTGCGAAGAATGAGGGAGTATAAGGGACTCCGCATCTGCGCGTCAAAAACCTGCAAGATCGAGAGAAGCGCAGATGAAACTGAACACCCCGCACGGCCGAGATGATGTCGCGACAGAAGTGAAATGAGACAAGAGACAGAAAAAGAAAAAGAAAAAGAAAAAGAAGGCTAGAAAATGCAAGATTCGGGGACATTGTAGCGCCGGCGCTGAGTCCCGAAGTAGCGAACGAGTAGATAGTGTCAGAAGTAGAAAGCAAGTTGCGCCCAAAGACGCCCCTTTGAAACCAGTGGATCCCACACTCCCCACTCTTTTCTCTTTCTTTTGCATGCGCATGCGCAAGTCGCAACAAAGCAGGACAGGCTAACATCCTTGTCTTTTCGTTGCTATTTTCTTTGTCGCGAGACGCCGGGGTGTGTGGGCCGGGGTGGTTTCAAGAGTGTCGCTTAGGAGTGTGTGGCGATTAGAATGGTCAAGTCCAATCACAAAGAAATCGGTTATCATCAGGAGCCGAAACCAGGTTGAATTCGAGAGAAGGAGTTGCCGTTCGTTATATCCATGCCGAGGGACGTCCCCAGAGTCGTGAGCGCATTCTGTAACAAGAGCGGAGTGCGCCGTGGTTCATCACGTTCGTTTGGGGAGTATGTTTATTTCGGCAACGGAGGGAGAGGGCCCTTGGGAGGGGGACCGGGGCACGGGGGGAACTGAGAAGAGGAGCCACCGACGGAAGGCATTGTAGGAGAGTAGTAGAGTAGTAGAAAAGTAGAAGAGTGGTGGTTGTAAGGTTTGTAGATAGCACAAGATATAGAGTGCAATAGACGAAGCAAGTTGGTAACAGGCCAGAAACCGCTCAACGTGATAGATACAAAACAAAGAAAAGAAAAGAAAAGAAAAGAAAAAAACAAGACCAGGAGCACAGAGCATTTTTATACTGGGATTTGCTCTCCCCAACCTTTTTCCCGGGTCAACCGTCACCCAGGAGCTAATTCCCTTAGCTTGTGCCCTTCCCCCCTCCATCGAACATCCCTGCCATGAACAGGAGGCTGAGTCTCCACCTGATCTGACGTAGGAAAATAGGAAGAATAAGGAATTAATTGCGATTGACTCTCGGGAAAAACACCACCCTTTGGGGACCGGGATGAATAATGCAGCCCCAACTGGCAATCCAATGGAAAATTTCCTTTTTTTTCTAGAAGGACCACGGGGGGCTCCACTTGGAAATTCCTGCACCGGTATTCCCGTTGTGAACCACTAGTGGGGGGAGAGAGAGAGAGAAACTGGGTGGGAATCAAATTTGTCTTAAAATTAGATTAAGATTATACGTTGATTTGAAATTATGACTACATTCTATATAGTGAGAGAGAGAATAAAATCAGGGCAATTACCTCGGATTTCCCTTTCGGTACATACAAATGTACATACATACCTACATCTACATATGAAGAGATGAATATAAAAATATATTACGTAGGTTTCACCCCTTTACTTGGTTCCCATGAAACCACGCGAGACACCAGGCAAAAGGATAATCTCCCGTAGCCCCACTGGGCTCCATCAGGATGGTTCCTCGATGCGGTGTGGGCAAAAAAAAAAAAAATGGGGGAGCCCGTGCAACCCTCCATGATAATATTAGCCAAATCCTGAGGATTGGACCCAACAAGATGGGTGCGTATCGGTGACTCAACATTGACTAGGGGTAGGATGAGCACACGTGTGGGTTTGTAGATCGCTTGAAAATACTCCGCAATTATAATAATAATATTTACATATATTGTTTACCCAATTTTGTTCTTTGCCACAGGATCGGGATTAGGGCCGAACGGGATTGGTGTTTATGATATCTTATGATAGCCGAGGGCGATGTCTAGTGAGGTTCAAGAAGAAAGAAAGAAAGAAATCAATAAATAAATATGAAAGTATGAAAATAAGAACAGAAGACCCCTGTCTGGTACACTGACCACTCCAATGTGACAGGTCATGTCCTTCCCAAATATGCATCTGCCTTCAACCGTTCAGATAACGGCCCGCGGGGGTGGTACGGTCTCAGGGGCCAAACTAAAGAAAGAAAAAAAAAGGGCAAGGTTGACAGTCTCACCCCTGTCGAGTCGGACCGTGGGTCGTACCCGTCCCAAAGAACTAAACATAGTATCTTGGATTGTAGTCTAGTAGTGCATTGTATGGATTATTATTATGATCATTTCTTAGGATATTTACGACGGATAACATCCGAGCAAAGTTTAATGGTGTCATTTTTGAGTCCCACGGAGTACATGTCCGGTTCCCTTCCGCCGTAGGATCGCCTCGCATTGTCCATCGTCATTTGGTGCGGGATGCATGCAATAATATGTCGCGTCCGAGTTGCTTCCCAGGGCTGATCCTGTCTATCACTGGGCCATATACATAACCTTGTTTCATAAATTAATCAATGGATAGTCAATAGATTTGTGTTGAAGAAAAAAGCCGGTGGCGGTCTCATTGCGTGCTTAGCAGATCAATTTCTTTCCTAGGTAGTAGGGGCAAAGTGAAGGAGTCATGTCGAGTAGCCCAGTAACCCTAGAATCTCCAAATCGGGGATGTCCTCGCAGGCGGAACGTGCTGTTTGTACAAGGCTCCCTGTTTTTTTTTTTTTTAAAAAAAAATATATATATATATACTATATTTCCTTCTATGATTATATCTTATTTTAGTTCTCGGCCGGAATGACGAATTTAATAAAAGAATAATCAGTAAACAATAATAATAAAAATAAACAAAATTGCAAGAATACTATGACTACCACATGACCCCCCCTGTCCTATGTCAGACTGCGTCATCTCTAATGCACCCCGTACGGCCGTGCTTTCGGGGACTTCCTACCGGGATATGCTTTTTTCTTTCTTTTTCTTTTCCCGCAATGACAGCATCTCAGGAAAGAATAGATTCAACGCGGCTCAAGCGGATGTCGCCAACGCCGCCCATCCATACGAGGATGCGCATCCAAGTGGAGCAAAAGAGAACAGACAAGAAAAGTGAGCCGGAGGGGCCAAGGGAGAAAAATGAAGGGAAAAAAAAAACTCTACGAACTTGAATAAACACGTTCCAAAAAGGAATCCCTGGGCTCCACCCCGGTTCCGCACCGTTGGGGAAAACAGTGGAGTTTTTTTTCTTTTCTTTCCAGGGGCAGTCGGATTTTTTGTCCAAAGGAGTCGCGCAGGATTCAGGATTTCAGGAACGAGCGATCGGATTTCTGGTTGACCGCACGTGGCGCGATCGGCTTGGGGATGTTCTCTTTCTTTTTTTCTCTCTTTCTATTTTTTTTTTTCCCTTTGTTGTTTCGTCAGATTCTCTGGGGCTATCAGGCCTTCTACTCTAGGGCTATACTGTATTTGGTCCTCACTGGCCAGGACTTTTCTCCCGCTACCCAGCACACTGGACCTCAAGTCACCGGATGTCTATAGTAAGGGGGGCGAGAGAAAACCGGGTTTTGAGCAAGTATCCACTCTACTCATGAGCCTTGCTGGAAGCCGAGGTCTGAGGTCAAACCACATGGTGACTCCACTGAGGTATCTGGATGAAATTGCAATATGTTTCGGAAAGAGAGAAAACAATTATTATGCTAATGTTCTCGTCTGTTTCGAGAATTCTGAACGCAACCGAGGTCAACTGAGGCTCTTTTGGGTTCAGACTACCAGGCCAAAGTCGACATCATCATGTCTCATAATGACGGTCATGCATATGCGTCCCAAATCTGCTGAGGTGACCAGGTCCGGGTCACCATTTCCATCTCAACGACTCTGGCAGACCAGAGTGTCCGGGATCAGGGTCAGGGTCAGGCGGGGAAATGATCACCGAGTTGCGAAACATGTCCAGGCATTGGATGGCGCCCCCAACCCTAATTACACCCCGATGACTGCGTTACACTGTAAATGTATGCATAGGTACAAGCACTGCAGCAGCCCGAAGGGACATGTTTCTGTAGTCAAGTCATAGAAGCCTGGATGAGAAGCTTGAAAGTATCGCGTGACACATCGAAGTAGAACTTTCTGTGACCAGGGGCCCCTATTCTCAACCCCTGCCTTGTACACTCGTAGATGATGGCAAGGGCAGGGGCAGGCCATATGCAGCCCTGCAATTTCTTCATGTGCCACAGTGACTGATCACGCCACGGCTGTCCACCGTTCGCCGTTGAGAAAGCTTGGCACCGAGTATGACTCCAGCCAGCCACATGATGACCCCGAGCTGATCTTCAGGCTACCGCCCCAGCATGGACACTGGGGATCACCCAAGGAGTTCTTCAATCCTCATCCAGAGATGCTTGAGCCTGGGTGGAAATCCATTCCTCCATTAGTGGCTGCCGACTCAGTTCTGATGTTGCGAGGGCTGGCCGAGTTCGGTCGCCCTTGCGAGTCACTAACAAACATAGCACCCATCCACAAATATTGAAGCTCTCATACTGGGTGCTGAAGCGGAGCTTTTTCTCATCACCGGAGTCCTCCTCGGCTGGACCTGCCTGGGCTGTTTTCCTTTTTCTCCGATTGGGCTGATCGGTGTTTTCTGGTGTTGTGGCATCTGCAGCTGCCTCCGGAATATCGTGCAGATCGAGATCGGGCTCGCCATCACTTTCGACTAGGATCCCCGCGTCTGCGGAGCCAGTTGGGTCGGTCGATGGCCCCGAGTTTCCTTCTGCGTTGATGTCTGGGTTGTCTGGTTTGTGGAATGTCTTGCTTCGCGTGAGCAGCGAATGGCGAGTGCGGGTTTCGCGGAGGAAGATGGCCACCTCGAACTCGTCTGTACCGGCCCTAGGGTGTCAGCACAATACTTTTTGTAGGGGACTAACTAAGAAAAGAAAAGCACTCATACCCTCAGCAATGACATCCTTGACGGGCTTGCTTTTCTTGCGCGCAAAGAGTCGCTCGTTCTCTTCCCGCAACTTGGGCAGGACCAGTGGTCGGATCGCGGCGAACACGCGCGGGAGGACGGGATCGCGAGGATTCAGGAGCCACCGTGAATCAGATGGGTTATCCAGGTAGATTCGACACTCCAGCACCGAGAACTTGCTCACGCGCAGATACCGTCGGATGGGCGCCATGGGGTCAGAGGTGAAGTGAAGCTCCCGCAAATGACCTCACGCCAAGGCCAGGTCCTGCCCCTGCTGATTGGATGCCTGAGTAGGATCCCTTGTAGCCCTACACCAGCTCGATGTCTATTACATCTGAGATTCTTTGATGATCTCTCCAGATAACAATGACACTAAATGAAGATCTCTCAATCTCTCTCCACACATCGCAAGCCCAGGCCGGGTCCACGTGACGGCCAACCATCGCAACCGGAAAAAGACCTGACCGCGTCCCCAAGGTCCTCATCCGCCGTTACTTCGGGAAATCGGGTACTAGGTACTTCTATCCCAACCAAAATATCTATGGGTACCCAAGTACCTGGTACCTACCCTCTCAGCGCACACTCCCGCTTGACGTCTTCGAACCTCCAAGGTCCCCATGGATCCCACCCTGCCCCCCTTCGGGCTGTGGTACACCATGACAGATTTGATTTTGATCTGGTTCGGATCTTCCGCTTTTCATTTTGCAGTCCTTTGATTCCCTTTTTTCATTTTCTCTTTTTTTCACTGTCGCTGGTGAACCCTTCCAGCCTTGCTCTCAAGGTACTCAACTCCAGTGCATTACCTAGCCTACGGGCTCAGCGGCATCGACGGACCCCTCCATGATCGCTTTGACCGACTGTTGAACGTGTGTCCAGAGGGGCAGTCCTGTGGGTGCGTTCGTGGCCGAAAGTATACGCATAGTCTGCCTCAGAGTTTCTTCTCCGACAGGCCAACCCGGTTGTCTTCTGCGCGAGCCATTGGACCATCTCCACCGTCGAGGACCTTGGGGGTTGCGGTCAGCGCGGCAAGCGCCCACTCAGAGAGTGCCCAGTCTTCAGGGATTCTTTTCCACGTCAATTTATTAACCCTTTCTTCCTCCCACGTGCCGACTGGGGTTGTTCGTCTGACTCTTTACACTTGTTCTCCAGGGGCTCTACCTCTGATCCTATAAGATCAGTCCGTGAATCTTGTCAGGGTTTCACTTCCAGAGCGGGCGCCTTTTTATTCCTTGACCATCTTGTGTGACAGCCAGGGAACACTCGTAGATATGGAGTCATCCCCTACCCTCTTCAAACGAGCAGGCGATGCCTGTGAGTCCGGCAACGAGTTTGACGGCCGCATGGGTCTGCGGATCTCGTCCATCTTCGTCATTATGGTCGGCTCGCTGTTCGGGGCTATCTTCCCAGTCTTTGCCCGGCGCTTTGCTACCCGCAGCGGTGCTCCGGCTTGGATTTTCTTCATTGCCAAGTACTTCGGGTCTGGAGTAATCATCGCCACGGCTTTCATCCATCTCCTCGCGCCAGCCGAGGAGGCATTGAAAAATGAATGCCTGACTGGCCCGATCACGGAGTACAGCTGGGTCGAGGGCATCGTCCTGATGACGATTGTCGTGCTGTTCTTCGTCGAGCTGATGGTCATGCGGTTCTCCCACTTCGGACAGGGCCATTTGCATGACGAAGAGGGCCACACCCATTCCCATGTCGACACCGCCGAACCTGTGGTCGACACCGTCACTGAAAACAAGAGCCACATGCCCGGCGAAGACCACCTGGGCCACTCGCGAGAGCACCACGACCCCGACGACTCGGAGAAAGGCATTCGGGCGATTGAGGACTACGCGGCCCAGCTGACGTCTATTTTCATTCTGGAGTTCGGTATTATTTTCCACTCGGTTTTTATCGGCCTCACGCTCGCCGTCTCGGGCGATGAGTTCACCACCCTCTACATTGTCCTTGTCTTCCACCAGACCTTCGAAGGCCTGGGTCTGGGCTCCCGCCTCGCCCTAATCCCCTGGCCTCGGTCCAAGCGCCACACCCCGTACCTACTGGGTCTGGCCTATGGCCTGTCCACTCCCATCGCCATCGCCATCGGTCTGGGAGTTCGCCAAAGCTACCCGCCAACCGGCCGCACCACCTTGGTTGTCAACGGCGTGTTCGACTCTATTTCTGCGGGTATCCTCATCTACACGGCTCTGGTTGAGCTAATGGCCCACGAGTTCATGTTCAGTAACTCCATGCGCAAAGCGCCCATTCGCGACGTCCTGACGGCGTTCTTCCTGCTGTGTCTCGGGGCTGCGCTCATGGCCTTGCTCGGCAAATGGGCATGAGCTGTGTCTGCGATGGAGAAAATAAGAAGAAAAGAAAAAGAAGAAACACGAATGCAGGGCCTGGCCCTATATAATGTTTGGTGTGTCTTTCCTTTTCCCAAACCTACGGTTATGTGATATGCATTTGCGATACCCATGGGTCCGGCTACCGGCTGGTGGGCTGGCATCTTGCACATATCGGCGTTGTGTTTCTTTTTCTTATGGTGTTATCGGGTGTGTATCTAGACTCATCTTCAATGGTTTCGATTTTTCTTCAATCTACCGAAGTGCTGGTCATTCCGACAACGATAAGGAGCTGTACTCTGGTGAATTGGCCGGAGCGTGCCTCTTGAGATCGAAGTAGTTCCGAGCATATTTTCCAAGTGAAAAGAAAAGAATAAAACATAGACATAAGCAACAAGTACAGCCTGTTAGTAGCGACTCCATCCAAGCCCTGTACCGAGGGGAGTAAAGAGTACTGTAGAGTTGATGCTGAGTCCGGGGAGACCCACACCCACCGCACCCTCCACACAGCGTCAAGCTATCCCACCAAGCTCTACCTTGTCCTTTTCCTTCTCCTCTTCTCAACTCTCCAACCAACACTATCTCCAACCCCGATAAACCTGCAATTCCCTTAAAATGCGTCTCACCTCCCTCCTCGCCCTCACCCTCACCTCCTTCGCCGCCGCTGCCGAGCTGGGCATCGAAACCACACACAAGGTCGAATGCACGCGCAAGACCACCAACGGCGACAACATCGCCATGCACTACCGTGGCACGCTGCAGGCAGACGGCTCGCAGTTCGACTCAAGCTATAGCCGCAATGCGCCGCTTACGTTTACGCTGGGGACTGGGCGGGTGATTAAGGGGTTCGTTTCTTTCTTTTCTTTTCTCTTTTCTCTTTTCTCTCTTCAAGGGTCCTCTCTCTCTTTGTGTTGTTTCGAAGATGAGCCTGCATCTCTGAAGGGGGAAATGAAATTGTTCGTTATATCCATGGATTAACTGCTAATTCCTCTACAGATGGGACCAGGGTCTGCTGGACATGTGCATCGGCGAGAAGCGCACCCTGACTATCCCACCCGAGTATGGGTACGGCGACCGCGGCATTGGTCCGATCCCCGGGGGTGCAACGCTGGTGTTTGAGACGGAGTTAGTGGAGATTGAGGGGGTGGAGAAGGATGAGCTGTAAATGTGTTATCTGGGGGTGTTGTATAACGATGCTCTCCGAGTGTATAGCTAAATTCAGACATGATTCTTGATGGATCTTGATGATTCTATTTATTCAAGTGCAAGGGTATCTCATCTGATCCAGATATACAAGGCCCGGCGGCCAACCATATGTATAGAAATACAATGCACAGACCGAAACAGCAACGCTCTCAATCCATCGCATCCAGAGCATTGTTCTCCGCAAGTGCATCGTTCTCCGAAACCAATATCCCAACCAGACACTCCGAGAGAATCCCATCCCAGTTCACCCAGGGATGAATCTCCTGGAACAGCTGCGCCGAGTCCTTGCCCGCGCCACGGAGAAGCTCACCCTTGCCGCCGGGATGATACGGCGCATAGGGCGAGATATTGTAGACCTTCCCAAGATACGAGGTCCAGGCGTCGCGGCCCTTGCGCCCGTTCTGCGTCTTCAGCATGGACGGCGTCACGCGCAGCAGGCCTGGTGGGAGCCCCGCGCCGCGCAGCATGTTGTTCGGCTTGGCTGCGCGCGCTGCCCAGTCTAGTGGCGAGTATCCCGGTCCGAGGATGACTTTGCGCGAGCTCGCTGACGGTTTCTTGACTGCTGTTGGGGCTAGCGTGCTGCTGCTCAGTTGACTGCTGCTGCTGGGCGGCACGCGCAGCCCCGAGGCGGCGGAGGGCGGCGGACGCAGTGAGCTGCCGGCGCTGGGGCGTGGCGGCTGGAGCTGGCCTGTTGGGGAGGCTCCATTGGATTGTGCCGTGGGACGGAGGCGCGGAACTGGTGGCGGGGGCATCAGGGAAGATGAGCGTGCGGAGGACGGAGGAGGCGCCGACGAGGGCTGTTGCGGTGGGGGGATTGGTGCGGTTGCAAGGGATGGCGACGGCGCTGGTTTCTGTGCCGGTCCAATCATTCTCTGCTGGCGGGATGATTGTTCTGCTGCGACTCGGCTGGGAGGGGAGTCGTCGCTTGTGTCTTTTTCTTCGGCCAAGTTCAGCGCGGGCACCGCCAGGACCAGGGGTGGGGCGCTTGACGCCAACGCCTTGGGCGTGGTCTGAGCCTCGTCTTTCTCTGTATCTATCGATGGAGGGGTGGGAGGGTCTGCGCCATGCTTTGCCGGGGCAAGCTCATTCGCGGGGGAGGGAGGTGTCTCGTCGGAGATGGGTTCCGGAGGGGTGGGCGAGCCTGACTTGGTCCAGCTGCGAGGAGGATAGTGGTAGAGGGCGTAGCCCGCGGTTGCAATGATGGTTCCAACACCTACCCACCCCATGCCAGACTGAATATGGTGGCGCTGATGTGAGTCGAAGGACAAAATGGCTTGATTGAGCGGCAGATTCGTAGGGGTGGCCCGTGCGTGGTTCGGGGGATCGACGAAGTGCCGATTCTTTTTCCGTGCAAGGGACCAAGTCAAGATGGATATATGTATGCATTTTCAGAATATGAAGTTGATTTGTCAAAGCATGGTTCGAGGCCACGAGCAGCCCCAGGGCTATGCCTACGATCTTACTGAGCTTATCGGCCTTTCCTTGCATTCACTGAGACGCTGTGTAAGTGAAATAGACACTCAATAAATTGACACGGGTTAGAAATGACGGCTGGTTTGAGAGGCGTCAGGGCCAAAGGCAAAGGCCTTCGTGATGTCAGTACACCATCACCACAATCACCTTGATGGCTGCTGGCCGAGTAAGGTCAACTGCGACTTGCTCAAAGATGGTTGTGGCTCACAGAGCCCTGAGGGATCAAATGTTCCGGAACACGCTCATGTCCACGTCCGATGCTGTCCTGCTCTTCGATGCCGGAGCAGGTCAAGTAAGTCCAGCGGCCCGTTTTCCTAGCCACGGCACTGATCATCGCTGTGAGATAGGCACAAGGAGGTAGGCAATTCCAGGAAGACCGGTGCACCGTCATCCTACCAGACCAGTTTCCATCGCAGACGAATGACAAGCTTGCATTCTTTGCGATTTATGATGGACAGTAAGCATACCCCTTGTCAGTGTGTCTCTAGCGGCTTCAGAGTCTGAGGTCATTTCGCAAGTGGCTCCGGCCTGGTGTCAGACCATGCCAGTCAAAACCTGCACTTTCTGCTCACCAAGCATCCCGAGTTCGACCGAGGAGACTACGCCGCAGCTATCAAGGCAGCTCTGGCCGACGAGGACAACGTGCTGCTTGAAAGCTTCAAGCACGAGACAGTTGAGCCCGCCATATCCGGGTCGACTGTGGCATTGTGTTTTGTGAATCTCACCAAGGGCGAGCTGGTCGTGTCCAATCTGGGCGACTCGCACGTCATCCTGGCGGAGCGCGATCCCAAGACGGAGCATCCCTATCATGTCGTACGCATTACCCTTTCCTTCCATAGTAGATGGAACCACGGGCGATTGCTAACAGCCATCTAGCGACGTCTCACCAAGGCTCATAAGCCCGAAGTCCCCAGCGAGCGATCCCGCATCGAAGGAGCCGGCGGCACAGTCAACACCCAGAACGGAACGCCTCGGCTCGGTAAGTTGGTTTCGCGCAATGTCTCTGGGATATACTAAGAATGCTGGCTCGAACAGGGTCTCTCAACATGTCGCGCGCTCTGGGCGACCTGCAGTATAAAAACCCGGTTAATACGGTCGACAACGAAAACACCACGCCCCGCACTCGGCGCGCCTCGTCTTCGTCCACGCCGTCAGAAGCCCGCGGGGATTTCTTATCCAACGAGCCATTTACCACGCGACGAACCCTCGATACCAAACAGCGGTACCTGCTAGTCATCGTATCGGACGGAGTGAGCGACCACACAGACGACGCAACGTTGGTGCAACACATGATGAAACTGTCGATGCGGGGGATGCGAGCCAGCGACATCGCCCAGGAGGTCGCCACCAGCAGCGCCAGTCAGCCTCGGAGCGACAACGCTTCATGCATTGTTGCCTTGCTGGATGGCCAGGGGTCGTGATCCTGGAAGAGAGATAAGTCCGAACAGGTGCACAGTGCGCAAAGATTGCCACATTTAAGCCTTAGGACCTGCCGTGCTGGGTAGGTAGTTAAGTGGTGAGTCAGCAGGAATCCCTTGGTCCACCGTATGCGTGTCGACTGGAGTTCGTCCTTACCGGAAAAAGAAGGTGGTTGAGCGTTTTTTGGATCCAATTTTATAAAGAAAAAGAAGAAATAGTTCCTCGGAGAATCAAACGGATTCGATATTGTTCCACCTGCCTGTTCAGGATTCTATCTGCGACCGTATAGTCTACAGTTATAGTTCGTTCATATCTTAATATACTATACATACTACACACTACATACTATGCATGGATATCCATTATACCTATTACATTCTAGAAGCAAAGGTTGTTTTTGCCGGAATCACTGGGTCCACGCCAAGAATATCTCCATGGAAAAAAACGAGTCTCAAGTGCCCGCTTACTTCCAGTGGACTCTACCATAAAAGAATCGTCTCTGCGATTCAAACACAATCTACTATGAGAATCTGTCAAGCCACGTTTGGAAGGCGAACATTGCAAGTGGAGCAGAATCGTCTCAGACTCGGGCCCTAACCACCTTCCAGAACGGTCAATGCTGAAGAGGATCTTGTTCTGACGGGTTCTCTCTCAAGTCCCTCCAAAATCCCACCTCCTCCCCCCCCTCCGAATTCTGGTTCCCCTTTTTTTTTTTCCCACAGTCAACCACGGTTCTCTTCTTCCATTTACTTTCTTCACTTCCTTCTTGTTTTCTTCGTAAATGATTCAAATCGAGACTCGTCCTAAACCCTCCCATCCTTGCAACATGGCTGCGGGCTGGAGTAATTTCCATGTTGGGAGGGACTGTGGCCATGTTAAGTGGTCAAAACACATCACTCCCAAGTTGACTGTCTCGTCTGGTGAGACTGTCACCTTCGATGCGGTCGATAGCAGCAATGGCCAACTCGGTCCGCAGTCGGACGCTTCGGCCATCGCGTCGTTAGATCTCGGCCTGGCCAACCCTGTCTTCGGCCCGATCTTTGTACGAGATGCACAGCCGGGCGATGCCCTCAAGGTGGAAGTGCTGAAGCTGGAGGTTGCTAATTGGGGGTGGTCCGCCATCATCCCGGGGTTTGGTCTGCTGGCGGACGAGTTCCCAACCCCAGAGATCAAGATCTGGTCACTCGATCATGAGAAGGGATATGCCCAGTTCAAGGACATGCGTATCCCATTGCGACCTTTCCTCGGCTGCATGGGCCTGGCTCCTGCCTCTGACGCCGAACTCTCAACCGTTCCGCCCACCCACGCCGGTGGCAACATGGACTGCCGCGAACTCGGTGTGGGATCCATCGTTTATCTCCCTGTCCAAACAGCCGGTGCCCTCTTCAGCTGCGGTGACGGTCATGCTGCCCAGGGTCATGGCGAAGTCTGTGGCACTGCCATCGAAACACCCATCCGTGCTACCCTCCGGTTCGAAGTTTGCAAGAATCAGCCGTGGGTCACAACTCCTCAATACCAGACACCCCCGCAGGCGCAGATCCCCAACCCCCTCCCGGATCTGGGAACCTATGGCGTACTAGGTGTCTCACCGGACTTGTTCGACGCGGCGAAGAGCGCCACTCGGAATCTCATCCAATGGCTGGTGTCGACTAAGGGGCTTAGTCGAAGCGAAGCTTATATTCTGGCCAGTATTGCTGGAGACCTGCAAATCGCTGAAGCAGTCAATGTGCCCAACTACGAAGTGGCCATGAGTCTGCCGCTGGGTATCTTTACCCGAACGTGAGCCTGTCGTGGGCGTCAGGGTGGCAAGAGAAGTCGGTTTACTGTGCTGCATTTATTGGCAAGTCATATATGGCGTGATACCCATGCTGATTTTTTGTTTTCTTATTTTGTTTTGGTTTATTTTAGCGCTTCTCGGTCTGGGAGATGTCCTGCGACGTGCTTTTGAAGATATGGTTACATACCCTCTGGGTTACAACGGCTGCGCTCGCAGTGAACACCATACTTTCCATAATGTCATGATGTTTAAATCAATCATCTACACGAACACGCGTATGCATTCAGTGATTTTATTTCTCAAAAACAGTAAATAAATGTGCCTTAACAGTTAACACTTGTTCGACGACTAGTCACATGACACCGTGTTTGGCGCGTTCCCCCTCGATACGCGATGTGCCTCCACCCGAAACGGCACTCAACATGTCATGGATCCCATTCTCGATGGCCTTAATCCAGCCCAGCATCAAGCAGTCACCTCGCCCGCCCCAATTCTGCAGGTGCTTGCCCCGCCAGGGTCCGGCAAGACCAAGACCTTGACCGCGCGCGTCGCGTACCTGCTCTCCCACCATGGCTATCAGCCGCAAGATGTCATTTGCTGCACGTTTACGATCAAGGCGAGCCGGGAGATGCGCGAGCGCCTCGGCAAGCTGATCGGCCAACGGTTGCAGTCGCGATTGATCCTAGGCACTTTCCACTCCATTTGTCGTCGGTACCTGGTCAAGTATGGGTATCTGATCGGTCTCCGCAGAGGATTCGGAATCGCGGACTCGGATGATAGCCGAGCTATCCTCCGAGTAAGTTTGAAGCTTCTTCACAGTGTATATTTGTTGGGATGGTGGTTGTGTCTTGGCTAATACACACTGTAGAGAATCATCAAGCGGCTAAACTCTGGCATGGAAATCAGAGCAGCCCAAGGACGCATCTCCCGGCACAAGGCCCACGGCCTCAGTCCCGACGCACTGGCCGAGCGAGTCAAGGCCGAGGAGCTGGAACTAGTGGACATCTACCGCGAGTACGAATCCGCGTTGGCCGCCTCGAATCTCCTGGACTACGACGATTTGCTCCTGCGGTGCGGCGATCTCCTCCGCGAGCACCCGGAATGCGTGTCCAACGTCCAGGCTGTGCTGGTCGATGAATTCCAGGACACCAACGTCATCCAGTATGACCTGATGAACCTGCTTGCCGCCAAGAACAGACGCATCACCATCGTCGGCGATCCCGACCAGAGCATCTATGGGTTCCGCTCGGCGGAGATCCAGAACCTCAGGCGCATGCAGCGCCGCTATTCTAATACCTCGGTCGTGCTTCTCGAGGACAATTACCGCTCTTCGGGCTCGATCTTGACTTCGGCTCAGGAAGTCATCGAGCAGGATACGACTCGGCCGGCGAAGAAATTGCAGCCGACTCACTCTTATGGCACTCTTCCTGTACTGAGGAAGCTTCCTACAGCGAATGCCGAGGCGCAATGGATGGTACTTGAGATTAAACGGCTCGTCGCCATGACTGGGAGTCTATTGCGTATGTCCGATTTCGCGGTTCTGCTTCGGTCCGCTTCGCTGTCGACGCGTATTGAGACCGCGTTTGGGAGGGCTGGTATACCATACAATATGGTAGGAGGCCGGAAGTTCTTTGACCGCACAGAAGTCAAGACCCTGCTGAACTATTTGCGGGTTGTGAGCCACACGGGCCATACAGACGCATTGCTTAGCATTATTAATGTTCCGCCGCGGCGCATCGGCGACGAGACCATCAAGCAGTTGACTGGCGGTGCGGAGAAGTACAGTGTGCCCTTGTGGACATTTATCAAAGACGTTATCCAAGGCTGTCGGTCCACAGAAAAGAAGTTGCAGAAGGCAGCAGAGCTGGGACTCTGCTCTTTGGTCAAACTCATCGAGGCCTCGAGGCAAAAGTTGCAGGATTGTTGCGATGCGTCTGCCCCGCGCATCCTCCTTGAGCATATCACAGAAAGCCTCTCGTTTCAGGAGTATCTGATTCGAACGTACCCCCTAGACGAGGACGGTCGCTGGGCGAACGTCAAGGAGTTGATGGGGCAGGCCAATGAAGCTGCTGCCAACGATGAAGATAACAGCGAGCAAGATGAACTGCCTGATATCGAGGGTGTGGAACAGCAACAATCCCATGCTGGTGAAGAGGCACTGTCTCGGTTCCTGGCAAATGTGGCTTTGGCCACGGATCTTACCACCCAGGAGGAAGGCCAAGAGGGTGAAAAAGCCCTTGAGAAAGTGACTATTTCCACTATTCACGCTGCCAAGGGTTTAGAGTGGCCTGTCGTCTTTGTTCCGGCCGTCTACAACGGCATTATACCTCACTCACGAGCAGAGGTGGTAGACGAAGAAAGACGGCTGCTGTATGTTGCGATGACAAGAGCGCAAGCCCTGTTATACCTGAGTCTTCCTCTCCGGCAGCCGCGAATAGGAGAAGGCGAGGACTCGTCCACCAGCCTAACACCATTTCTCCCGGGCAAAGTGACCAAAACACGATTTCGTCCCACGGGGCCTCGATTGCATGAAAAGGTGGTCTACGCAATTGCCGATATTTTACGCCGACCGCGGCCGTCTGAAGAAGACATGCTTAAGGCACTCAGCTCGCTGCCGTCGACGCTGGACGACCACTGGACCGCCGAGGGCGAGGAACAGCGCGATGCGGCCACGAAGTGGGAGTCGCTCAACGACGCGCCAAACGAGCCGTATCCCAAACGACGACGCCCGGACACCAACCAGGGACCAAGCACTACAACGTTTGTCTCGTCGACGGGGTATACCATGAGCAATCCGTCGCAGTTTACCGTCCCTACAACGCTCTCTGGGTTTCAATCCGCGCGACACTACATCACTACCAGCACCGATCCACCGGCCGAGTCAGCCTCGCCGTCGACCGCAGAGACCGAGGCTGCCAGGCAACCGAAACAGTCTAGCACCGCCAGCCGCAAAGATGGGCTCACCCAGGCCAGCATCTCGAACTTCTTCGGGGATCCGGAGGCCCGCCACAAAAGCGCGAGCCCGTCGCAGCACAGCGGCCGCAGCCACAAGCACTCCGACACAACAATGAATTCGCAGCATCACAATACATGCGTCCAGCAGCGAACAGCACCGTCCCTGCGCCACTGTCCTCGCACCGCCCTCAGGCCCGACCAATCCAGCCCACGCGGCCGTCACTGGAGCCTACCGATCCCAACAGCTACACGTGGCTGACGACCCCGGCCCGACCAGCGATGAAATCCGCGCGGATGATGTCGATGACGCAGGCGTCCCACGAATCCCATCCTCCTGCCCCTGCCAAGGCGGATACCGGCTCGGGCGAGGTGAAACAGGAGTCTGCTGCCCGGGGCGTGCAGTCGGTATCCACGTTTCACACGACGACCATGTCGATGGTCTCCCAGCAACCGGCTTCCGGGCGACGTACGTTGGGCATCAGACGGAGTATGAATGGATGGGAGGCGCGAATGAAGCGGGAGAGCGGTGGACGCTGAGAAGAAGGAGGTTGCTGATCAAGACCTGATTCAGGCACGTGTGTATATGTAATGATAATTGATACCTAGGTAACCTATGGGAGAGTATACCTAATGCGGAGTGGGCAGTATACAACTGGAAAAGAGGGAAAGGGAGATAGAGAGGGTCTGTCATCCCCCCAGCCACACTGGCAGGAAGACAGGAGAGTCTGAGGCCGGTCTGGGACGATGACGCAGCCACGGTGGCTCCCAAGCGATGACCTGGCGATGCATTTGTCTCTATCGGGGGAGGGCCGAGACTTTGCGAGTCATCTCCGAAGGGAAGGGGAAGGGAGGAAAGGCAAATCAAAAACCGATTGTCATGGGAACCGGGTTCCCTGGCAGCATCATTGCATAGCACAAAAGCTATACAAAAAAAGAAATCAGTGCGGGAAAAGGAATCGAGAACCGGCGGATGAGGCGGCAAGACCGATCATTTCCCACCATTGGCGAGGCCTTTTTGACGCGCAACGGGGGGGGGAAAGATCAGGATCGACTGGCATGAAGCCCTCAGACCAGCAAAAGCGAGCTCAACATCGAAGAATCTCAGATTCTGGACCATTGTGGGACCGGTCCCCACTGGCGGTGAAGCTTCCCCTTTTTTTTTTTTCTGTTTTGCGCGCATCACCGCAAATTGTGGAGACATGCCCGGATGCCCCAGTTGGCAGTTGGCGGTGTGGAGGTTGGAATCTCCTAGTCTGTGTGTCGTAGGGGAGCTGGAGGGATTCCGAGAGAGGAATCATCAGAATGAACCTTTTCCAGACAAACTAGAGCTATTTTTGGTGGAATGGCTGACTCATCATTATTGGGTGGGGCCTGAGGACTCCCCTGTGTTGGTACCTGCGGGAGACTTGCGGGAGACGGGCAATTTGGGCTTGAGTCGATGGTACCTCGCGGGTAACCAGTCCATCTGGCGCGCGCTGAGTGGCTGCCCTGTTTTGAGGGGCCAATCAGGGGTCATTTAGTAGCAGTATACATAAAGCAGTATAGTATACAGTGCCTTATGTAGTATAGCGCGAAGTAATAGTGTCCAGTACCTAGAACCCATCGACTACGTCAGGGGTGATCCATTCCGAGCTCTCTCTCTCTCTCGAGCTCTCCCCGGAGATCTACAAAAAGAAAGTCTGGCCCGCTCACTTTATCCAGATCTTCAGGTGACGATGGCTATTTAGCTTGACGATATCCTGCTCGTTCAACACTGAGCTGATCACTATTGCCTATTCTCTATTGCCCTATATCCACTCTATATCTTCTTCTATTCTATATTCCCTTTCTACACTATTTCTTATTATTATTACTTCCTCTTGTTATTATTATCCTTATTTCTAATATCTCCATACCGGAATACCGGAATATGCCACACAAAGTCAACGACTCCAATTCCACCCTGGCCAGCAAAGCCAGTAGCGGTGACCAACTCATAGTCCCAGATATCCGCCGTATGTGTTCCCTACCACCAGTCCTGCGTCATCCAACTCATGCATTTCTCCTCTTACAGCCAATCCCGTCCGCAAACCCCCCGTCATCATCCACAACAAAGGCGGCCAGACCTACGACGAGACTCGGCCGTCCGACTGGGACAAACAACGCTGGAAATAATCCCCAATTTCCCCATATTCCACGTCCCCATTATGCCAGGGATCCTGGGGTTTTCCTGGGGGCAAGCCAGCAGCAACACCAGCCAAATCGAGACCGATGATCCTCTCCCAAAAAAAAAAAAAAAAAAAAAAAAAGTGAGGCGATGATCAACGTTGGCATTCATGAATTCGGTCGATGCACCAATAGACCCATCTGTGTTTTTCTCTCTTTCTCCGTGTATCTCTCACCCCTTTTTTTGGCCTTTCTGGAGTTGGGCGGGAAAAAGGCCCTCCATCGATGATCTCTGCCCCTTTTGCCCCTTTCTTCCTTTCTTGCCTTCATCGTGACATGACAACTGGGAGACGTGTCCATGGCTGGATCTTTTCTCCTGCTGCTCCCCCCGGTTTCTGCTGGAATTTCTGCCTTATCCTTGGATTTTTGGGGTGTCCTTGGGGAAACATCTCTCTCTCTTTCCCTTTGAGGGGGGACAGAAGAGGAAAAGGATTGACTCTCCTCTTGTCCCTGTTCTTCCCTTCCCTCCCCCCCTTGTATTACTACTATTATTGTCATTATGGCTTCGGTGCTGGTGGTTTGGTTTTGGCGTTTTTGCGGGTTACTTTTGTTGCTTTCTCCACCATCCTCTCTCTCCTATACTCGGGCACTTCTAGTGTCTCGACTACATTCCCTGGCCGATTGTGTCCTCGACTCTCACCTCTTTTCTTTTCTTTTCTTTATTGCAATGCATAGCGTGGCCTTGGGTTCTGGGATATTGCAAAGCGAGATTATTAATTGATGTGTGTTGTCTACCTACTTACTAACAGAGAGATATATATATAGAGTGTATCATTAATGATGCTATGGATACAGATTCCGTGGATTGAAAAAAAAGAAAAAAGAAACATATACATGTTCAATTCATCTGACGAACAATTGTAAGAGCGGAACAGAGACTAGTCTACCACGTAAATATATTTGCAGTCGTGAAACCAAGATATGCTATCTACTCTACAGCAGGTCATCAACCACTATATCGACACACTACGAATCAAACCCGAACTATCGAAATATCCACGAAAACCCCAAGGTAAGACTCTAGCTCTACAAAGTGACAAAAAAATCCACTGAAATGGGATATCATTGATGGGCCATTCACGGCACAAATCTGCTCCAATCTTGAAATCCACACAGAAAGAAAGAAAGCGTCCTCGCCTCGCCTTTAAGAAACGAAGACGAGAACTCGGTGGACTAGATACACAAAAGTTGGGGTAAGGGGGAAAGGGGAAATGGGGAGAGAAAAATGTTCCAATCTCAGGTCTCGGTGAAATTGAACATCCCCCAGGAGAGCATGTAGTAGATGTCTTTTTTCCGGGTTTTCTCGCGTTTTTTTTGCTTTTTTTGTGACCTCCGGATCCCATCTAGATCTTTTGACCTGAATGGAGCCATGTCTCCTCTTTCACACATATATAAAACTGAAAACAGAAGGAAAAGAGCAAGAGGAGACAGGCAGGAGATTGAGACACATTAAAGGCTTTTCTTTTCTGAGGGGAAATGTGCATGTGTAGGGTAAGGGGGATTGGGGATTGGGGGTTGGGGTGGGAATTCGAGGCAGTCAAGCTGCAAAAGATCGTCGGGGGTGTAGTGGGTGATGCAAAGGCGCAGCGCCAACGGGCGCGCAGCAAGTTAACAAAGAGCAAGGACAACTTTTCCAACCGTCCTTGACATGAACATGAAGGTAAAAACTTGTGACAGGGGGTAGTGGCAAAATGCAGTCTGGAATGGCAAAATCAATATGGCTCGCGCTTGCAATGCTAGATGGAAAATGAGACAAAATGCAACTGGTGACCCCCCATATGAGTATGAGATGGCCACAAGAAAGGAAATGGGTATGCAATTTTTGGAAACAGAGAAGAAAAAAGAATAAAAGGGGGGGCGGCTCCGGGGGACCGAAGCCGAATGCAAAGCGTGGAGATGATTGAATGATAGTCAGGTCGAGTCGAGTGATGATAGCAGGTCGACAACGTGTAAATGTAGGTGAGGATTAGGGCGGATTAGCGGGTCAAACGCCAAAGCAGACGCTCCTTCAACTGAGTCTATCCGGTGCAAGACAAAAGACGCGCATCGATGATATGTGCAAGGTACCAAAACGCTTTTGTGGGAGACCGCCCTTGGCTTCCGCAGTCACTTCTCACAGCCCGCCCGCATAGGTCTGTTCAAGACCCATGTGAACCGGGACAGGGTATTGCTGAAGCGACTGCTGTTGAGCCATATACATGGCCTCCTGTTGCTGGTAGGCATCGGCGGCCATGTACTGCATCTCAGAAGATGGTGCGGGCGACGGTGAGCAGACATTGACAGTTGGCACTCGGGCCATTTCGTGGTTCATCGCATGGGCGTGCACCAGAGCCTCATTCTCGGGAGTGATGGGTGGCGTGAGGTAGCCGTGAGGAACGGCCGTCAACTGCTGGGACTTCTGTGGGGTTGCGAGACCCATTTCTCCGTTGTAGGGCTTCGACTCCACAGGAGTCTCGACCGGCGGAGTGCAACGGGCGTAGTTGACCAGCGAAGCCTGGCGGTTGAGGAAGTGCTCCAGGATTTTGGAGACCCGCGAGTAGTGAGCAGAGGCGTACTTGCGCGCAACGACCGTCGACGGCTGGTGGAGCTGTTGAGACAGGCCCACCAGGGTCATCGAGTCATACTGCGAGGCCCAGTGGGTATGGCGCGGCTGAGGTCGGTTGAGAATGCAACGCGACAGTGCCAACGCGGCCCGGGCAAGCTCACAGGACTGCTTGGAGACGAAGTCCCGGTGAAAGAGGGCAATCTCCAAAATGTAGAGCGCCATGTGCTCTATCTCCGGATCATAGACCTCGTCCAGGACGGCGACCTGCAGGAAGGCATCTACGGTGGGGTGTCCAACGGTCCATCCCAGGGTCTGCAGCACATGCCACTCCATCTGGATGAACATGTCGTCATCGTAGAGAGAGCAGCACATGGACTTCAGCTCCTTGACGGTAGGAACCCGATCCTTCTTGTCGTTGTACTTGGCGGCAATAAGGAGCGCGGCACAGCCCACCAGCTGGTAGTGTCGCTTGTACACTACCCGCTTGGAACAGTAGCGGTCCAAGAGATTGATCGCCAAGAACAGTGTCGAGGGCAGGAGTTGGAATGCAGTGTGCGCCTCGATCAAGAAGTCAAGGAGATAGGGGCGCATGAACCACTGGATCTCGGTCTGGATGTCGATGGACTCAACGTCTGGCAACGTTTGGCTCTATCATGGGGGTCAGCACAAGACATAACATGCCCAGTTGGGACAAACTCACATCCATCTCGAGCATGTGGCTCAGGACGTCGTCCCGAAGCTCGTCGCTGGCGAGCCGGGACAGCTGATCGGCAATAGCATATTGCCGCTCACGCGCCACAAGCTTGTCATGCTCTTGCTTGGCTTGTTGTTCAGCCCGGATCCGAGAAGCGAATGGAAACTCCTCTTCCACAAAGAAGGACGAGCAGGGTCGGTAGTTGCGGTGGTAATCCATTGTCGAGGGACTCGAGTCGACGGGTAAGGTGATTAGCTTTGCTGAGATATCGCAATGAGTGAAACCTGAAGAACTGGATCTATCAGGCAACGACGGAGTGAAGAGAGTGACAGTCGTTGAATTAGTAGGTGGAAATGAATGACTGGAAAGTAGTTGGAACTATTAAGGAGTGGGCCAGCGTCGAGACGATAGTCTTGAATGCTGGAAGTGAAGACAGGCCGGATTTCCGGGGTAGAAGTCTTCCAAGGCGAGAGCTGTGAAGAGAAATTAGAGTATTAGCGAGAAGGCCGGCGTCAAGTGATTAAGAATTAAGATTAAAGCAAGAGGGAACGAAGGCAGATGTGAGAAAAGAGTGTGAAGAGGCAAGTGGGAAGCAGAAGCATCTGATATCAAGTGCCTGGACAGCAGGGTGACGGCCTCTCCACAGGAGTAAATACTAACCCAGATAAAGAGCCTTCGGGCAGAGGGCACAATGCAACCCTTACCGTGACGGCGAGACTGGCATCTAGGCTAGGCACGAACACAGGAATGATCCGTTGAATTAGGATTCTGTAGGATGCCAGTCCAAGAGATGAAGCCCGAGTCAACGTCTTCACCCCTAGGGCCGGAGTCTGCTGCGGAATGTGGAGTGCAGGCACAGGATAACCCTATGTAGGGGGGGGCTTCACGATCGTCAGGGGGGAAAAGGGAACATGCAACAAGAATGATCCGACACGTACTCTGCACGAATTAACGTGTGACTGGATGATATCCGGTCGATTGATTCACGAGGTCGAAGATGGGACGGTCGTTCAACGACTTGGGGTTATCCACACATAAAAAATGGTGGAATAGTACCGAAGTCGACAGGAAACAAATCCTAGAGAAACCAGCGTTGTGTCAGTGGCACGATGTTCATGATCAATTGCTGAGAAACTGCCTGTTTGCGAGGTATGCAATGCCCATGGATCGTCGCCCCGTATGCCTAGCAACTGTATAAGATCTTCGCTGAACCCCCTGGATTTGACCCTTCCCGCCAACGAGAGGACGAGGGACACCATTCAAATTGAACAGCAAGCCAGGCCCTAGGAAGACAAAACATCCAGTTTGTGGACTGGTGCATTCCATGCCAGTCGAGGATGGCATATTTTTTTCCCTCATGTTCTGTCTCCCCAAAACCATGCCTCCCTCAGGGTGAATTTTGACAACCATATCCAGGGCTTGGCTTATCCATTGCTTTGATCACAAGTGATAGGGCTTCTGGGCTCTTGACAAGTCTGCGCTCTGGGGGGGATACGGTGATATCAAAACCACATAAACCAACCCCGTTGGCCCACCATCCACCCGCATCCATGGAGCATGGGCATATTGCCGCGATAATTCCAGTGCGTCCTCTAGAACAGGAACCCAACAATGCTTCGTCTGTATATCCTTTGGGGTGGTTTCGATGTCGACCCATACTCCCCCCATGAAAAGGGATTTTTTTTTCTCCACTCACCCAAATGACGCCCAGAATCAATACAATCCCGACAACACAGAGTATGTCTCTATCATCCAAAAGATGAATCGAGGTTCCCACGCTGTCGCTCGTCTAACCGGCAGGAGCTGGATCAGGGTGTGATCGTCGGGGGGTCCGGAGGATCAGGAGGGCACCGGCGGACAGGACGAAGGGTTTCGCCGTTTGAGCTAACAAACGTCGAAAGGGGAGGAATGTCAAGATCGAAGGGAAAAATCCGACTCGACAAGGAGAGCTAATTGCAAGCTGATTGGAAGTTGCTGGAATGCCACTTTCAATTCAGCCAAACGACCAGACTCTCCACGATCTCTCCACAAGATTGGCAAGGGGAGGAAAGGGAAAAAAAGGGAAGAAGAAAAAAAAAGGGTAGGGTGAAGAAGAAGAGAAGGGAGGTACAAGGAGGAGGGTTTTTCACTTTCTCACTCCAGGCGGGTGTGGGAGAAGAAGAAAAGAAAAGGAAGAGGTTCAGGAAGCTGAGACAAAAGACACGGAGATACCCTCTCGGCGGGTACCGTGTATTTCCAGAGGCTGAGGGAGGTTGGTATTGCAGTATTGAAGGTACATACAGTATTACGCAGGCTCACGGCTTCGGACGTGTATCCCTCACGAGGGGGAGGTGTAATTTCACGTCACAACTAGGGCTCTGCAAGGACGATGCGTAGAGTTCAGACAGACCAGACAGAAGGTTTCAAACCAGACATTGCAAATCTGCTTGAAACTGCATTTCTGTCTCTACCTGTGTACATTATAACATTATACTTAAAGGAGGTGGTAAGTTACGTTCGTACCTGGCCTCTCCACTCGCACCGATTCGGGTATAATGGGTGGAGCCTTACCCTAACTTTCCCAGGGCCATGGGCAATTGTACATTTTGATGTATTTTGTAGGTGTAGGACATGAGAGCAACAAGGTTGGAGTGGTTCTAGGATAAGCTGTAGGGTATTCCTGGCTATCCTGTCTCCCAACTTCCCGCTCACCTCTCCAGGAATATCCTGCCTGAGGTCTGAGCGGCCCTTGCTCTTACAGGAATGGAAACGGGGCCATATTCTGACTGGGTACTTTACCCATCGCTCTACACGTATAGGTGGGTCTCTCTCAGAGAGATCTTGGTCGCTGTAGCTGTGTAGTCTAGGGGAGGTGCAAGTCGGAAGAGCGGATGATTCTATCTACAGTATATACTTAGGGAGTATCTATCTTTGTAGCATCTCATGTCCATGTATTGCCTCCCTATTCAAGACCAGACCCAGTTTGTGTTTTCGACTGTATGCCGCGACCCAGTCATTTTGCCAGCACTAGCGACGAGGTTCTCGAAAATCACCAAATACAGCACTTGGTGGAGAGATCGCCGGATCCATTTGATTTTTTATCCCTTTGAATTGTACGTACCTACAATATACAGTACTTTGTACGGCCCAGATCTTCTCATCTTGAAACATGTAGAGCATTGTACCTACAGTAGATACAGTAGATACCTAGGTACAAGTACATGTATGGCACCTTCATAACCGGCCCCAAAAAAAGCTCACTCCGATCGACTCGCGTACCAGGGACTATCTGTTTCCCACTGCAATCTTGTTGGCTCGTCATCGCTTGGCTGCGCTTCCCCCTCGAGCCAAAAAACGCCCGCGACGGTCGCGTCGCAGGGTCTGTGGTCCCTAACTGGCCCAGAGCAGATACCCCCCCCGTCAGACTAAGGTGCCCTTGACTTCATCGCGACCATTGCCAGCTGAGCTGTGGGATTTGCGCTTGGCTTCTCTGCCCCATGGTTTCCCGAGCCTCTCCTTGGTTCTCTCTCCGGAAAGTCCATGTGGGGATTCAAAGTCGCAAACCAGGTTTCTCTATCGCGGGACCCAGAACCAATTTTGGCCCACGTTGTTGTTCCCCCCCTTTTTTCCCTTCTTTGGGAGGAAAATATCGTGATTGCCTATCGCGTGTATCTCAACGCGTCGACACGGCTCGGATGAAATGATCTCGCGTAAGGATGAGACTATTTGACTATTCTCCTTTCTTTTTTCGGGGATCATCTTTTCCAATCAATTTCCCCCCACATACGCACCGGTGATACACGGGCGACGCACTGGATTCGCTTCAATAAGGTTTGGAGGATGTCTCTCTCTCTCTGCTATTGTATTGACTATTGACGATTTAATAGCCTGGCTTGACAGAAGTCATGCACGTCACTCCAGAGAGTCAATTTCTATGGCAAGGGGAACCAGAAATTCCCGTCTCCTTGCCCTATCAATGTGACTCGGCGGTTTTGCGGGGCCTCTCCTTGCTTTTCCTCCCTTACAAGTGACTGAGTGAGTGTACTCTGTAAGGTCCTCCCCAAGGGTAGAATGTCTGCCACTTCCCTAGACAGGAAATGAGCTCGATGCGACTCGACCGTTTCTCAATGTGTGATGCATTCGAGGAAAGTGATCCGTACTCGGCCTGCTACATATACCCTGCATGCCCATAGACTCCGTTGTAGATGTAGATAGATATGCTCCCAAACACTCGAAGAATGCGGATTCAATTCGATTTTTTTTTGTTTCTTTCTCTCTCTTTGATTCTCCAGTTGCCCAAGCAATTCTACCCATCACCTCGTATGAGACTGGAAGAAACCGAGAATTCTGTGCGACGCAAACCCACGCAAGGGGACGATCCACTTTGAGCCAGAAATGCAGGACAAATCGCCCTCGGTCAATTTGCAAGGCCGAATGAATTTCGGAGGATCGACTGGTCGGAGTCCACATCATGACATGCCAGGGATTCACTGTACCTGGACTACCGCCCATACTATGTAGGCGATCCGCTCACCAAAAATAGTAATTTCTACAGTGCTTTCCCCTTGAAATTGATTATTTTAGGGGTCATACACTGCGCCGATCAAGTTTCAACACGCCTCGACCCAACGGCATCCGGGACTGCATCTGGGGCAACCTGGGGAGTATACACTAGCCAACATAGGTAAGACTTGAGGATTCCATGGAAATAATCATGCATGCCAATCTTACTTGTGCCCAGCTACCTCCGAACCCCCATTCAAACAAACTGAAACTCGAGCTTCTAAATCAATACACACCCAACCTCCTGTATATGTCCATACAGTAAAAGGGGCCAGAACCGAGACTGTACCACCCGCGTAATATCAAGGCAGCCTTCGATCAGGATTCTGTCCCACCAGCCGGAATCCAAATCTCATACTCCGTACACACCTCCTGAATCAATTTTGAACAATATCCCGAAGCTTTGACCTGTCGATCTTTGGGAGTCATTTAGACTGGGCGCCGACTTTACAAAATTGGTCCAGGGGCAAAGACCCTAAGAAACCAGAAAAAAAGGGGGGGAGTGGGCAAGGCGGACAAACTCATGCAGGAGATTGGGGCAACCGAGAGATGCAGGCGAGCACACTCCGTAATAAAATCACCCTAGAAGAACCCAAGTCTAAATGGCTTGGGAAACTAGTCGCTGACAGGTGTACATCCGAATGCGCCCGCCCGGTCCATGATTAAAAGGGTGGTGGAGATTTGGCAAAGGGGATGACTCTAGATAAATCCCGCTATTATTGTTTCTAGGTGAATCTGTTCCAATTCCTGCTGAAGAGGTTTCAAATTTCCTGACCATATTTGCATGCCAGGTGTTTCCAAGGCGCGCGGCTACGATGGAATCCGGAGGGCCCAGCGACTAGTCGGTCCTACTCCTAATAGCTTCGGCAACAGGGGAAATCTCAGTGACCAATCTGCATTTGCATTGCACTTTGCTTAATCACTTACTTGGACGATATAGAGTGCATATACTGTAGGAACTCATAACTAATCAACACTAAATAATCACTGCTGAAAGGGAATGGTCGATTCCTGATAAGCATGGGGTAAAGCTCTCTGTTCTGTGGATATCCCAGGAAAAGCAAGTATTTCCAATTCTCATTCTAGGGACCAACTCTAAATCTGGATCCAAAGCATCTTATTCGCTCTATAGGTTAGGGGGTTCCCCGACTTCTGCGAGATCTGACCCTGGGGATGAAGTTTCAGTGAGATTTTCATAGATCTGTCTCTCTCCTTACGTATAGGCGAATCAGGAGCCAGGAATTTACTCCTTTGCTTCAAGGTTCAACTCTTCCCACGTTGTTTGTGCTTCTGTCCCTGCATCGCTCATCTCTTTAATTTTTGTTCTTTTCTCTCTGCAAGGGAGAGATTTCCCCGCGCAATATGTAGACATCACCCGGTGGCGAGTTCGCAAACAACTCGGCAGTTCTCACCCCAGAAGTGGATGAACCTCGGGTTCGTGCATTGATCGACGCAGCCATCTATGTGCAGCTACTTTGTTTGAGGGTACATGTAGGCTTCTCTTCGAGTTTAGGGTATAGATTATGATCTACCCTTTGCATGGAATATTTGCTGGATAGGGCGGAATACCTGCTGCCAGCCGTGATAGGCTTGCGCTGATATATCAAGCTGGCCCAGTGGCTTCTTGAGATTCTGGTTTAGACAATGTATGATACTCTATCAGCTATCAGATGATTAGTTGATTGCCCACTATATGTTATACAATCCATACATAGTACATAGTACATCTAGTATCAACCGTAGGTATCCAAGTCTTCCGAGACGTGCAGTAGTATATACAGCAAGATTCAGTATCACAAAACCATACAGCCCACTTAGTTTAGCTGTAGGAGCAGGATTTTTCTTTTCGCTTTTTCGACCTCGAACATGGATACGTTCCCACTCTGTTTTTCCGGGCACCGCCAACCATGGAAAGATCCTGTCTTTCCCGAGTGTCTAACCAGAACTCCACCAACGGTGGTTATCCAGGGCCGTTCCGGCGCCCAAAAACCATGGTCGGCCACGAGACCCGACCGTTTTTTTTTTTTCTACCCCTCCAAAAGTACGGTGCCCTGGGGCAACATACATAGTTCTAATGGGGTTGACTACTGTAATGCATAGAAACACAATTTTTTTTTTGGTTCCGCCCCGCTCCTCTTGACATTTTCCGCTCCACTGTGGCATTGGACGTGAAAAACAGAGTGATGGTGGCGGGGGTCGGAAAGTAGCGGGTATTGTACGCGTAGGAGGTTGGCAATTCAGGTCTTTTATCTGTAGAAAGATAACTAATTTAGAACTCAAGAGGGCAAGGAGTATAGGTTGTGCTTTGGTATATTCTTTGGGTATTTAACCAATAGCAGCAAGCTAGGAAAACCTCAACTATATTCTTTTGAAACACCTCTTTTACTATTAGGTGCTGGGCAGATGTTCGACGTCATAGAAAGGGCTGGGAAACGGCTAGGATATTTCATTGTCTATCTGATACCCTGGAGCGAAAAGGATCGTACAGTATCGGAGCAAAAAAAAAAAAAAAAAAAAAAAACCGTGTATACAGACCGGTGGAAAAAAATCCCTTCCAAGCCCCTCTGCGGAGAGCCCTCCGCTGTCAAGAAGAAAATTTCTTCTTCCGTCGGAGTGGGAACCACTCCACTCTATCAGTCATTTTTTTCGCCGTTTGAATCTTTAAGTCAAGGGAGGGTCTTGGGTGGTGGACAAGGTGCAGGAGGATGTCATAGAATGATCAAGACAGCCTTGGAAGGTGAAAGTATAAAATCCGATGCTGGTCTTAATCTCCGGAGCCACTTCCTCTATTCTTAGGAGCTGGGCATGGCGTCATGACTTTTGTTTAGGGTCTCAAATTGAGTTTTTTTCTTTCTTTGTCTCTTTTACAGTATTCTTTTGATTCGTGATTAGCTGTAATACTCAAGTCAAATTCACCAGGGACACGCGCTATTTGCAAACTCTTCGCGTGGGCCACAGCGAATAAGGATGATGCTAACTAGCAACGTAAATTGGCGCACAAGATCGCCTGTTTGGGTAAAGCCACGCTACTACTGGGGCTGTGGAGGCTCAAGGCTTGGGTTCGTTTCTTCCCCTTTAACATACATGCATACTTGTACAGCTATTTTGTCTCAGCAGCACGTCCTCTTAGAGCGATATATATCTATATATTAAATTTCTTTATATTGCTTGCGAGTCATTCTCTTATCTTCTTTCAAACGACAAGGATACTTCCACTAGTGAACTTCTCACCACGGCTGCTTGCTGTGTATTGGTAAAACACGCCCATTGAAACCGGCAAGGTAATCGGAGTAAGGCTATTCGATACACTAGGGCTCTGTCTAGTTTAGCGCAAGAAACTAGAGTGGAGAATACCCGAACAAAAAGCGACTCCACCGGGAGCCGTATTATGCTTCGTACTGGTCCCAAATGGGATAAAGTGGCTTGGGGGCAAACAGCGACTCAGTTGTCTATGATCCTCGATTGACTTGGGTACTGAACACGGCAAGGCTCTCCAAACTCACACTCGAACCCTTTCCCTCCCTGCAGGTGCGAGGAGCCGTGAAATTCAGGCGCCCCATCTTAGTTATTTTCTGCCTCGGTCCACGCTATGCCGTCATCGGAGTTGCGTCCCACACTTCTGCGTGTGCGTATCTTGCATCTTCCATGGCTTTGATGTTCTCACTTGCTATGGAGAATTGTGGTTTTTGGGACTCCATCGAATCTCTCTTACAATCAGCTATCGAGAAATCAAGTGGCTTTGGATAGTCTCAAGCACATGCACTGGGCTCGCTTAAATGGGCAACCTGCCACGGTGGATTGGGCCATCTCGGATTTGCTGATCGATCCGGTATCTTCGCCTCCGAGGGCCAGTCTCGATCGTGGAAGCTAAGTTCACGACGCGATCGCACGCTATCTTCCACGATCTTCACTCATTTTAGGCAAACACAAATGGCACTAAGTGTTCATTTCAGCCGAGTTCCCTCCCAAAAGCTCGAACCGGAGGGAAGGGAGATCCAACGAGATGTCTTGGATTCAGCTGTGCCGACACGCGGTGGAGCCGATCTCCGGGACCAAACGAGTTCTTCGAATTGAGTTCGATAAGCCCTGGTTCAGAGCTGCCCATTCGTGAAAGAGAGAGAGAGAGCTTCGGATTTCCCAATAATGGGAAAATCTGGCGCCCGATGATCGTCATCGCATCGTATTGCTCTGTGCTCCCCCGGAATAGGCTGGAATTGAGCTCGTCGCATTTGTGCCCCGAAGGCGCGCTCGAACCCGTGCTGACGCCACCCCGCACCTTGTCGGGCAACCTCGAAGGGCCGGGGTTGCCGGTCGCAGCTGAAAATGGAGGGGTGCTGGCAGCGCCACCATCGCATCAAAATACCCGCGATGGCACAACCGACTCTCACTCAACGATGAATGAGAGAGAGAGAGAGAGAGAGAGAAGAGAGAGAGAGCAGCAATGGCACACGCATTCTCTCCCCTCCTCACCCCCTCTCTTGCCGTGTTACTCCAATCAAACTCGCAGGTTATTCATGGCAGCCCTTCACTCGTCCTTTAGCTTACTTTTCTTGCCCATTGACATGTTGCCGCTGCGATCGCATGTGGGCCATCCCTCTGCAATGTCAAGCACCGCGTGGCCTATAAGATGTCCCGATGCCACAATGTTGGTTGGAATCTGATACATCAGGAAACCACGCTCATGGTCCCCCTCCCCCAGGCCAGCCACACCCTATTCAAGGTATCAAGGTATTATTCGAGAATGGGGGCTGCTTCTGACGTGGCACACCTCTGATGGACAGAGATTGTCTGCACCCCTCCAAGACTGGAGGAGAGGCCTCTCTCGCATGACGATTGGCCGAGGACTAATGTGCTCGTTCTGACCATGTTCAGCCACGTCTGTCTACACGGGAAGATCATGGTCATACAGGCCCTTACTTCTCGACACTGACTTGGTACAGCATGAACATCGTCAACAATGACTCTGAGCAATCCACACCACTGGAACTTACATCCCACACGACCGGACCTGACACGCAAGGAAACGATTGGATGTGCAATGGCATCGCACTTCTTATCTTCAATCATGACACGACCAGGTCTGGATTCGCATTCGGCAGCCGCCTGCAGGTCTATAAGTGGACCGATCGACGGAAGCGCTGACCGCTCCTCGCCAATTGATGGATTTGAAAAAGATATACCCTGTCGGCGATGTTGAGTTGACTACGGAAAGTTCAAGATCCGTCAGCCTGTCACTCGGGTTGCACGAGCTTTGCCCCTGGAAATGCAGATGCAGCCCTTCTCATTTAGGAATTTCCCCCTTGTAAAAAAATTAGTATCTGGATAAGAGACAATCATTTGCGAAAACACATACAAACACATACAGTCAATACCTAGCGGCGTTGATGTCGAGGATGGTTTGTCTTACCTCGGGTTAATTGCTGTGGTTCAGTTGAGCTTGCTCGTAGAGCGGTGGATAATTGAGAAGACATGGACACAGTCCAGATTCCCAAAACCTAGTTGGTTCCTCATGTGCAAGGTATGATTACAACCATAGATTGTTCAGTGCCCTAACTTAGTCCATTCACACTCAGTCCATCTTATTGTCTAAATCATGCCTGGAAATCTAGGTGTCAAACACATACTACACGTGACCACCGGACAAACTCTACCTATATGGATATTCCGACCGTTGAAAATTATCTACAGAAAAAAAAAGTGACCGCGCGACAAGCCGCCGATCAAGCTTCAGCACCAGGCATTTCATCACCAATATTGGACATACGAGATGAGTGCGTAAGGGTTGGCTGTGCAGCTAGAGCTGGAACAATTTGAATTGATCTCCAGCGCCTCTTCTTTCCACGTCTATTCGACCAAAACCATCCAAGGCCAAAAAGAGAGAAAAGAAAGCTTCGGCTTGATTTCGCCCACCATGGATATCCACCGCTGCCGTTTCGTGTCCTATAACCCACAGGCGATCAATGCGCTTGCATTCTCGCACCCTCCATCCGCAGACCTTGCCGGGCGAGGCGTGCCCACCCTTCGACTTGCGATCGGCCGTGCCAACGGCGACATCGAGATATGGAACCCGCTGCGCGGCGCATGGTTCCAGGAGACCGTGCTGCGTGGAGGCAAAGACCGGAGCATCGAAGGACTCACCTGGACGCTGGACCCCGCCGAGGACGGCCCCGACGGCGCCAAGCTACCGGGCAAACTCCGTTTGTTCAGCATTGGATACTCGACCGTGGTCACGGAGTGGGATCTGGAACAGGGCCGCCCGCTGCGCCATTCGAGCGGGAACTACGGCGAGATCTGGTGTTTGGCCGCGCAGCCGCGGTGGCAAGCCACGCGGCGGAGCAAGGATGGGAAGCTGCAGCCACCGGCCGAGGGCGAGTTCACGGGCCAGCATCTGGCGGCCGGGTGCGCGGACGGCTCGATTGTGATCTTATCGACGGCCGATGCCGACCTGAAGTTCCTGCGCTTGGTGCGTCCCTCGACGAAGCGAGCTCGCGTCCTCAGCGTTACCTTCCAGAACCGTCACACTATTGTCGCCGGTTACGCCGATAGCTCTATCCGCCTCTTTGATATTCGTACTGGTCAGCAGCTGCGGACGATCTCGCTTGGAAAGGGTCCAATGGGTGGCCCGAAGGAGCTTTTGGTCTGGTCGGTCAAGTGTCTGCCGGATGGAACGATTGTCTCGGGCGACTCAGCCGGTGAAATCCGGTTCTGGGATGCGAAGAACTACTCGCTCATTCAGCGCATACAGGGCCACTTGGCCGATGTGCTTGATGTGGCTGTCAGCGCCAATGGAGATACTGTTGTTAGTGGCGGTGCGGATCAGAGGACCGTGGTCTACCGCAAGAAAGAGGGCGAAAAGGGTGATAAGAAAAGTCGATGGGCAGAGGTTATGCATCGACGATACCATTCGCACGATGTCAAGACTTTTGCCGTCTACGAGACTAAAGATATCAGCATCGCCGTGTCTGGAGGTATGTGACTTGACTCCACGACTTAGAGCTCTGACCAAATGCTTATCTATGTGTCTACAGGTCCCGATGCCACCCCGATTGTTTTGCCGCTGCGTGAATTTGGGAAAGAACACCACCGGAAGCTTTCCAGTCTGCCACAAATTCCCCAGCTCGCCTCTTCACCTTCATCCCGGCTGGTGATGAGCTTCTGGGATCGAGAGATTAGCCTTTGGCGGATCTCTCGCGGACCTACATCATTGTATGAGAACATTGAAGGCCAGAGGCATAGATTGGTAGGCAAAGTTTTGATTCAGGTAAGAATCATTAAGATTGAAAACAGTTGAATCTTTGCTAATTGTTTGTTTAGGGCGAAGAGCATATCACCTCGGCCATGTTATCTGCAGACGGCAAACTCCTCGTTGTCGCCACCACCTCCGATGTTAAGCTGTTCGCAGTCCGTCGACGAAAGGGTGACGAGAAGGGCGCTCTGCGGATACAAAAGATCGACGTCTCTAAAGCTCTCTCCGAGGAAGGCGCGCGTCTTGTGACCATATCCCCGGACAGTCGCTGGCTGTGTGTGATTCGACCCAACAGTGATGTCTACATGGCCAAGATCCAGCCCGCCTCTGTCGCCAGTGATAAACTCCAAATATTGTCGCACCTTCTCAAGCTCAAGAGGGTTGTACGGCACACACGGCATGAAAAGGCTTCTCACGGGACGTTGGGTGATTACGAGCGCATGATACGCACTGTGGTCTTTTCTGATGACAGCAAGATCTTGGCCGCTGGGGATCTTTCTGGGTGTGTTGACACTTGGGAGCTCAGCACTGCAACCGTATTCGGTGCTTCGAATAAGAAGAGCAAGGGAACGGCGGAATCTGACGACGACTCTTCCGATGACGAGGACGAGGACGTTGCAATCGAGGGCGAGCGCTGGCAGATTGCTGCCGCAGAGTCGCCCATCCCCCGCACGAAGTCAGGAATCACCCTGCTGTCATTCCGTCCGCACAGTTCTCCGAAAAAGGCCCTGAGCAATGGCGCCGATCACGCGCACCAGGGTGAGGATCGACTGATGGTGCTCACTAGCGAACACCAACTGATCGAATTCAATGCTCTGGATGGGAAACTGTCCGACTGGTCCCGGCGCAACCCGAAGGCGTATTTACCTGCAGAATTCCGGGGCGTGAAAGACCGAGCCATGGGCTGCATGTGGGATCTGTTCGAGGGCCGCGAGCGCCTGTGGTTGTATGGGACCTCGTGGGTGTGGATGTTCGATCTACTCCAGGACTTCCCCTCCCCGGGGACGCAGAAGCCGAGACCGCCGGCGCCGACGAAGGCAAGGGCTCAGGCCAGCTGGTCAAGGCCTCGAAACGAAAACGCGATGCTCAGGAAGACGGCGAGACCGAGAACGGACGCAAGAAGCCCAACAGCGGTGCCGGAGACCGCATCCCGCAATCCCAGGCGGACATCCACTTCGGGACCAAGGTCCGCAAGATTGTCGGAAGCGACGAGTCGCAGGGAGAGTGGATTTCGCTCGACCAAGAGCGGCCCCGTGTGCCGGGCGAGGACGACGAAGCCTACGAGTACGACGAGGTCTTTGCAGCGACCAACGAAACGAACCTGGCCCGTCTACGCCGTGAGACGGGCGGTACAGGCGAGAACGGTGCTGCTCTGTCAAACGGGACCCCGAAAAAATCTTTTACCTCTGCCGTCGCTAACGGGCTGTCCGATACCCCAACGAAGGCACTCGTCCCTGTGACATCCTCCCAGCCTGCTCGCCGCTGGTGGCACACCTACAAATACCGTGATATCCTCGGTATCGTGCCCCTCAACACTCTCGCTGAGGATCCCGCCAGTGGGAACCTCGAGGTGGCTGTGGTCGAGCGGCCCATGTGGGATGTCGAGCTACCGGGTCGTTATGTGAGGGACTATGAGTGAAGCAGCGGGGTTTCCAATGTTGTTCTTTATGTATTGTCATCGTGCATCCTTGCAGGATATCCGGGCGCTTTGTACAGGGATTCTAAATACATGCCTTTTCCAGCAACTTTTGCTTGAATAAAGTAGATGTAGCCAAGATGGGTTGGCAAAAAGGTATACAAATCGCCTTTTGCAGGCTGTTTTACCCGGATTAGCAGTATTCCGCACAGATGATCCCCTATCTTTATTCTTTTTTCCTCTTCCCTGCGCACTTGCTGACTGCTCGAACAATCATGCCACATTGCGCTCGAGTAATTGAGTGTTCGGCCCCTTTGATTGCACGATATTCACCCTCACTTGGGCAATTCCAATTCAAGGTTCCAACGTAGCTCTTTCTCCCGGCTGAGCTCCACCAGAGCTAAACATCCAACGTGCATCGAGTACAACTGGATCAGAGACGTGGAGACCCTCGAAGAATACGAGCCGGGAGGCTACCATCCTGTCATGATCGGGGGACACACTGCATGGCATGACCGATACTACATTGCAGACAAACTTGTGCATGGCGGTATGGGATAATCTCTACTGATATCTCTCTGTGTTCTTCGAACTAGGCTAATGTTGGGCTCTCATGGTTTAGATCTACATTTGAACAACGTTCTGCTCAAGCTTCCGTCTAATTTCAACGATCTTTCCATCGAACAACTATATGAGAAGTACGGCAAACCTGAAACAGTTCCTATTACACGATGTAGCGGAGAGCCGCTCCCCCCGAACGTCCCAGCCAAAGCAGTTGTCCCGCTGTCGCTATTCCTTAAAGAAGCTTCAGAAGAACTCACAGTACCCGAGGCGCGTCTACTTCTTAGCGACCTTGGCGAAGCCTTTGTGCCAGCCTCAGAACTTCGACTCGGGCGAGACTGCCATACTCCGCTAGCATATCGAACCCCAGAAGCCAATTCGAGCCAGATATCCCGCCTAGCTATCCATCGGATATCTGGAGCTTGGCGACGACTATCTGGGATATCATCGGACAGGAAACCATCTTTAGTAACGCCTGGGTGACGGAAGATGAGATAGCCTCACAGTACATCGATGTCCTGGGACCGATGCCTTTGGAGTGGTGGATGCGATGGGAAGGACGAAGCCAATTCTTCTCTGACGATGGGCAATCAACCGAGTTCCATCGGAGAAACAAATGGCAGCCACTTGATGAGATGTTCGAGGATTGTGTACAGCAACATCAACGGAAAGGAACTGTGATTGGGGAAGATGAAAAGGGGGCTTTTCTGCATTTGATACGTCGCATGCTGGTATTCCGTCCAGAAGAGCGATTAACTGCTGACGAGGTGCTTCGGTCGGACTGGATGGTCCAGTGGGCGTTTCCTGACTCTAACCGGAGCTTCAAGGGTTCTCTTTGATGATATCAACGTGAATATCAAGTGGTTACTGGCTATCGAGCCAAGTTTCGAGGGTTCCCTCCCGTGGTTTGAATGGAAAGTAACCAGCAAAAAACCGGGCTTCCATTTTAGAGTCTGGCTTCGTGAGTCACGGACTCATTATTACATCAGTTCATGATAACCTCTGATAGAAAATTCTCTCCAGTTGTATTCCATACTATTCCTACTGTTCTCTTCCTCTTAACATCATCACTATGGGACGCAAGAACCTCATTGCTACTACTACAGGGGCCAACCCAGCGCCAACATGCTTCCTCTGCGAGATGGAAGTTCCACGCACCAGTAGGAATGGAATTGCAGGGTCCCATCACACTGCTCCGCTGCTCAAAAGCAAATGGAGAAGCTATTGGAGATCTCGTCTCAAGCATGTGATGGTGCCGTCCATCGAGGTAGAAGAGGCATACTTTGACAATTTCCCCCGGATATGGTCATGCCTCTGTCGAGCTAGTAGGTTCCAGGTATAATATCTCGAACTATTCCTCAAATCTAACTCCCCGGTACAGTTGTTAAGGAGTCGGATACCAAATACCGTCTAACAGGTATTAATATGATACAAGAGGAAGCATGCGACCCCTATTTCTTTCCCAAAGATCCAGCAAGTGCGAGAATTGGTGGGAGACCAAATGCCCGATACGATACTGAAAACTTCACTCGATTATTTGCGGCAAAGATGGGAAGACAACCGCCCCAGTATAAGGGAGAGCTGCTTGGGTATATCGTTCATGCTCATTGCTGGGTGCTCTTTGCTCGAGTCCTGGGAGCAATCCCGACTCAAACCCAACTCCCGAAGATCATCCAAGCTGCTCGCAATCACTGGCGCATTCACAAACTACGCCCCTTGGAGGATTACAATGCTCGTTGGGTCCAGCCAACACAGGCCCTGTCAGAGTTCGACCATGACTGCGATATTTACCAGAATCCACTCATCATACCAGCACTCCAAGAAGTATTCACCCACACCAGCACCGCTCAATTTCCATACCCACCCCCGTGTTCGAGCACGCTTTCGATAGAAGTAGCTGTCCTGATCTCTGAGTGGGTCTGCCCGGCTGTCTACACTGTGGTTGACGTTCAAAATATGCGCAATATGCTACTGGTGTTTCAGTGGCAGTTGCCGGATTGGTTCTGGCGAAGGCGGCTCAAAGAAGAGATGTTCTTCGAGTTGGATGCTTTCAGGAAGTCGCACTCATCAGTGGATTGGCAGACATTACGCCTTGATTTGATGGGTCTTGTCGCAGATCGAACTTGGTATACTACCAAAGGTTTGGCAAATCGTGAACGCATGCTCGGAAATATAGTTGCTATCCAGAAGGCCTCTGGAATGATCTAACAGAGCACAACTTTTGCTTCTTATTGCGGAGCGTAGCGGAGCACTCTAAACAACCATACCGGGTCACCTGACCTTTCTCTCTCTTAACTAGAGGTAGGCTCAGTATATGTCATGTGACTTTGCCCGACTTCTGGCGCTCTGATTGGTGGAACCCTTGCACTATGATTGGCTGGCAAAAATAGGTGTCAGGTGATATATAAGCCCTATACCCTAGAAATACCAGTTTGAGATTAGTTAAAAATCTAAGGGTTGTTCACGTGATTAATTATGTGATAAGAAACGTGACTATTGGTGATGGCCGGCAAATTTTAGGGTTTGATTAAACTGTTTTGCCGTCACGGTATATGCCGTCATTTTTATCGGCACACGCATCGTCTACATAGATATTTATTGCAGTGGGGGATTCAGCAAAGTGGGTGTAAGGGGGTGTTATCACAAACCTGTCCTTGCAATCTCCACCGTCTCTGACCGCTGGCGGGATCGACTTTACTACTTCTGTATGCTATTGGTAGATGGACTTGTGTAGAATTCTTGGTGGGGAGTGTCTTCCGAGTGCAGTATATCGGGTAACCGAGCAGACAAGATTTAGTTCGCCTAATTAACCACCGAGCTCTCGAGAAAGCTGCAGAAGAAATGTACACTGCAAGAAGCTGCGCGGTGCCAAGTTCTACGCAGTATCAACACTCAATTAATTACCTTGCCAAAGACCTTGGTCTACTTTGATGCACAAGGATGCAACTCAATCCCATGAGCAACCGTTGCGGGGTATTTTTGTGAGATTTGGAGATACTATGGCAATGCCCTAGCAACACTCATAGAAGAGGGGATAAGATAGATATTGGAGAGACAAGAGACAAGAAGAGGCAGGAGATAACATAGACGGCGAGTTTCAGGACAGGGAATTTAGGAGAGCACAGAGGACAGGAAAGAAATGTGTTTTTGTGTTTCGGGGTTAGGGTTTTTTTTTTTTTTGGTTTTCCAGGATAAGAGAGTAAGATCAAGGGGAGGACACGAGAGGCAAATACAAGGAGAGAAATCGGGAGCATGGCAACAGATGACAAGGAGAGGGAGCGAGATAGAGAGACAGGGCTGTGAGCGAGGTTCAAGGAGAATTAAAAAAAAAGAGACTCGAGGTAGGGACTGCGAGATGGACGGACTCGGATAAAAAGAAAAGTCGGCGATAGGAATCGGATATCGGGAAGGAATTCGAGCGGGATTGATATGCTGGATGTCTCGAGCAGAACCAGGAATTGAATAGACCGAGGTCATGTTGACAGGCTGCGATTCGGTTAAAAAGAAGAAAAAGTAGTCATCTCTTGGTATCTTACACCATGTAGCATCCATCGCAGCGAACCCTTGCCCTTTTGATAGGAGAAACGCAGGTGAGGGTCAAAACAACAAAGTCGAAAAACACAAAAGGAAAGAAAAAGCGCTAGCACATGACCGTCGCTGGTCGTGACCGACAGTCTCTGAAAAAGTCGTTAAGGTCGAAGAACAAAGGAAAATCGCTCGAGCAGACCTATCCGGACTCATCCCAGGTGTATTTTTTTTTTTTTTACTCCTGGGGCAGCTGGCTGCGGCGAGTCTTCTCGGCTTCGAGGTTCTCGTAGAGCAGGTACAGGGCCTTCTCGTTGGACTGGGCGCTTCCCATGATGGTGAACATGCGCTCTCCGGTGTCGTCGTGGGGAGCTTTGGCGATTGAGATGCGAGCACCAGAGCTTCGGCGGATCTCGGTGATCTTGCTTCCGGCCCGGCCGATGATGCACCCAACCATGTCGGCAGGAATGCTGATGTTCTGGGTCTGAATCTCCTCGCCGTCTTCCGTCACCAGGGGGTATCCACGAGCGCCCGCATCCGAGTTGGATCGTCGGTTGTAGCCACCATCACTGAAATCGGCGCCATTGCCGGTGCGGTTGTACTGGCGGCTGTTGTAACCATTGCCACCAACCGGGCTGGTGCTGCTGTTGTTGATCGGCTGCGAACCGAGGGTTGCGCGGACAGCTGGGTTGTAGAGCACGGTGCCAGTGCCCCGCTGCCAATCATCGATCAGGCACTTGCCAATTTCCCAGACAGCCTTCTCGATCCCCTCGGGAGTGCCTTGCACCTCGACAATACGCTCCGTGGATTGAGGAAGCATCTCCTTCTGCGCAACCATGCGCACGCCGGAGGCGTCCTGGATGTGCTTGATCTTCAGACCCTGTCGCCCGATGATGGTACCCATCTGGTTATGGGAGATCAGGAGTCGAACAGCTAAACAAGTTAGCAAAAGCCCAAGAACTGCCACACAAGAAATGAGAGGGAAAGAGTAGGAGACACTGCCCGAAAGAAAGTGAGTACTTACGGTGGGTCCCATTGTTGGAGACAATACCACCCATGCCCATTTGCGGAGCACCTTCCAGCAGGCCTTTGGCCACAATCGCGTAGGCGCTGGCAGTGCCTTGCAAAGGCCCGGTGACGGTCAAAACCCGGTCATGGACTCCGGGAACAACCTTGCTCACACCAGCCTTGACGCCAGTCTCATCGCGCAAGTCAGCGACATTCTTACCAGCCTTGCCGATAATGATGCCCGCCTCCTTGGACGAGACGATGGCACGCAGAGTCAGCATAGACTGCGCATACTCCTCCTCGGTCTTGGGGGGCTCCAGCTCGCCCTGGTCAGCCAGGTTGTCGTAAGCGTCGGGCATGGTTTCGTCCACAACGGTGTTCTGGTGAAGGTCTGTGTCCATAGTCTTGATGGTAAATGAGGAATAAAAGGACTTGAGATGGGAATCGAGTTGAGGAAGCGACTGAGGGTGGTTGGGAAAGTCACACGGTCGCGGGAATGTGGAGGGAAACTTTGCTCAATAATGCCAGGATTAGTTTCTGCGACAAAAATGGAATCAAAGACCGCATGTTGCGATCAGGCATCATTCATGGTCGAAGGCAGAGAAAAACGTAGAGGGGCGGACGTACCGAAGAGGATGGATGAGGAAAGTGGAGAAATCGAGGTTCAAGGTGGGAGGGGGTGTGAAAGTACGGAGAGGTGGGGGTGAAGGGGGAGGAGAAAAAGAAAGAGAAAGAGAAAGAGAGGAAGAGAGGAAGAGAGGAAGAGAGGAAGAAAAAGGGACGAGGTGAAGAGGATGGAGGCAGAAAGGGAGAGAGAAAGAGGATGAGGGTTTGATGAGAAGCGAAGACGGAAAGAGTTGAAGTTGGAATTCGGCGGGGACGCCAGTTGACTATCCACCTCAGGGGTCTATGTCCTTTTATTGATCCGCCACAAACACCACCTTCTGCACTTTCATCTCATTAAACAGCTCATATCCCTCCACGGCCTGCGATAGCGGCATGATCTTGTCGGCCATGAATCTACGAGAGTTAGCTACAGCATTACTGATTTTCTCTTTTTTTCTAATGCCACTTACCCAAGCTTGTGTTGGTTCTTCTGGAGAACCTCGAGTGCCTTGGGTGCCACTGATCGCACAGGACACCGGCCCATTTGGAGGGTGAGGTTTTTGCCATATGCCTCATTGCCATCCCAAGGAATCTGCAAAGAAAAACCCTTGGTCAGTGATTTTGCAACTTTTCCTCGAAAAGAAGTCCTAATTACCTCTCCGTTGTGGACTCCCACGCTGCTGATGGTCCCCCACGGCCGCAACAGATCAAACCCAGTACGCAGCGCCGGACTTAGTCCCACTACCTCAATGACGGCGTCGGCTCCCCGACCCTCAGTCAGCTCTTTCACGCGCTTATCCAGGCCCGGGCGGTCGAGCTTGAAATTCCAGGGCTCAGCCCCAAGCGACTTGGCCAACTCTAACCGCGAAGGGACCGAGTCGACAGCCAAGAGATGCTTGGGCTTGAACTCCAGAGCATTGGTAAGTGCGCAGAGCCCAACAGGCCCACAGCCGATCAACACAACTGTCTGCTCAGCGATCTGCTCTGGGGTAGAGTTCTTGAATGCATTGCTGGCAGCAAAGTATCCCGTCGGGAAGATGTCGGCCATCAGAATCAGGTACTTATCCTCGACGCCCTCGGGAGCCTTCATAATAGAGCCTTCTGCGTTGGGGATGCGGACCTGCGAAACGAATGTGAGGTCCATATTGCGCCAGGTCATAGAGAGACATTATGCGAAGCTCACATATTCGGCTTGCCCGCCGTCCAGCTTCTCGCATCCAAACAGGGTGTTCTTCTCACAGCGCGAGGAAAACCCTTCCTTGCAGTAAAAGCAGCCGCCACTTTCAAGGTCGTCAGCAATGGCTCCAGTCCCTGGATTGACTTGAGAGCGGTCGAGTACATACCATGATGTGGTGAAGGCACTGACAACTCGATCGCCTGTCTGGATAGTCGTGACAGCACTGCCCAACTCAACCACCTCGCCGACAAACTCATGGCCCATGATACAGGGCCCGCTCTTCTCCAGGCCGCGGTACATATGAAGCTCGCTAGCCAAGAACAAATACATCGAGATTAGAGTAGACTTTCCAACATAAGGTATAAAAATCATTTATAACCCCCCTAGGTAGACAACTTTGGAACTCACCTGCCACAAAGCGCCGTATACCTAACCCGAATGACAATATCTTCCGGATTCTGCACTTTCGGGATAGGCTTTTGTTCAACGGCCACCTTATAAGGCTCGTGGAATACCACGGCCTGCATCATGCCGGAATTCGCAGGAGAAGCCATTTTTTTAAAGAGCCCGTCGAGTCCTATCGGAAGAATAAAAAGAAAAGAAAAGAAAAGAAAGTTGACAGCGAATTTAAAGAAAAACCAACTGGTTCCACGCCGCAATGCAGATTCCATGGCAGAAGTCCGTGGCCCACTCGGCTTTCTGTGCGGGCTTGATCTGGTGGGGCTGATAATCTCCGTTCCTCCACGCGAGCATAGACTTGGTATAGTTGATGATGGCGGTGTATTTAAGGAGAGATGGAGAGAGATGAAAGTCTACGAGAGATCTATTTGCACAGAATGGGGTGGTTTCTATACACCCACTGCCCTCAGATGGAGACCCAGCTACATCTACATCTACATCTACCCCCAAATCCCCGAGATCGAACTGTCATATTGCGATTGCTAAAATGCATGACCCCCAGATCCCCCATTGCGCCTTGAGCCCTGTCCGGCATATGGCTCGTTCCGTCAAGTCCCAGGTAATAAATCATATGCTCCTTGCAACGCCCGTTCGTAACCACCAGAGCTGAAAAAGTGATGAGAGTGAAAGAAGAAGAAAGGGTAAAGAGACCCGCAGGAATAAGTCTGGGGAAAAAAAAGAAGCAAAAACGCAAGACGAATGCCCTCCAAAAGGTCTTCCCAGATATCCCTTTCTGACGAGGATTCGGAAATGTCCGGCAAGCGTGTGGACGTCGGAAGCAATCGCATTCAACACACGACGCAAAGCAGCTCCTCCTCGAGGATAAACTTGCCCTCCTTGTATTTCTCGCTGCTCTCGTAGGCCTTGTCGTACTTCCACCCTACCGTTTCCTTGCACTGCCGGCAGGCGATATCGCGCACGATGTGGCGGCCGGTCGTCATGCTACGTTCCACGGCATCGGACTGGGTGATATTGACGACGTTGTTGAACAAGTATGCTTTGCCGTGCTGACCTCGGAAGTTCTGGCGTCCAAAGGGAGGCAGGTAAGCAACAGAACGGATATACGGTCGGAAGGCACAGTCACTTGGATGGGGAGTGGGGGAAATGCTCACCCGGCTAATAATGTCGTTGTAATCGGCCAAATGGGTTTTGCACTGCTTGCATCCAAAGATCTTGTTGGAGGTCAGGTAGACATTGTATGAGAGGCCCATGGTGACTGGAGTGATGGGTTTGCCAGTAGAACCCTCGGCACAGAGAGATCAACAGCTAGTGGGTGGGATGTCCCTGGGATGTGAGTGCAAGGCAGCAATATGGTGGATTTTCTTGAAATAGGAGCAAGCAAGGTATGAGCGACGACAAAGAGTTCCCCAATAAACCGTGTCCTGCCGGCGAGTTGCTTCGATATGGGGTTGCCCCGCCCTGGACGTGATTCTCTCAGGGGGAGGGAAAGGAAACCCAGTCCAACTGCACTTTCTGGCTGTGTATGTGACCGAGAATCACACTATAAGGCTTTAACTTGTTGCTGAGGACCAGAGAGTTCGAAGGCAGGCAGAGCGATGGGGGAGCTTTCGGTGATGGCTGACGGTTCACTGACGATAAGCGGGTTGCGATAAGCGGGTCGGGTGGAACGGTGGAACACAGCTCGGGATTCACGGAACGAGAATCGAACAACCTGCGCTCTGGTCGGGGCGAGAAATAAAAAGAGAGAATCTGAGAAAGAGTCGAAGAGAGTCACGTCGGGAAGGCATCAGAGAATGTGATTTAAACCGGAGTCCCCGCATGATCAGCTTCCCCCGATTTCAGGCCCAAATTTTTGTTAGGCGTTACAAGTACAAACAAATACGCTGACCTTTGCTTCGCTCAGGTGGCTTTAAAAGATATAGTAGAGAATAGAAATTAGATTCAAAAGGCGAATTAACCGAATTCTATCCTGTTTAAGAGGCTTTAATCTTTAGTGAATATACAGATAGCTATCTTACTAGGATTACTATAATTTCGTTCATCTTTTTTCTAAGCCTCTTTTTAGTCTATTTTTCATAAGTCTCTCTTTTCTATACTTTCTCCACTTTATCTGATCTTTTTCTTTTTCTTTCTTTTCAAACAAAGATTTACGACTGTAGGTGTATAGAAGGTCGGGGGGTGGTGTTGAAAATTGATTATGTCATATTTTTGGTGTGCCAGTAGCGAAAAAAAGGGTGTGTCCCTATCAACACCTATCGCCAATCACCAGCGGTATAGCTACTTCGGGAAGGCGGTAGTGGGAAGGGATATATCCAAACCCTTGTGCTGTGAGATTGTTTGATAAAGAGCGTCTATATGAGACCTCATAATGAAATCTATATTATGAAATGGCTATATGCAGGATAGGTTTTTCAATTAAATACAAGTTCACCAAGTGATAGTCAATCTAGAAGGCAGCAAGAAATACTGAAGCCTAAAGGAGACAGAGAGACAGGGTCAAATCAAAACGGGGGGGTTTTTTTTGTACATGAGAATCAACTCCCGGGAAACATGCCTCCATCATTGAATAGATACATAGGGTAAGAAGATGGGGAAAAAAAAGACAAGACAAGAAGAAAAAGAAAAAAGAGGAAGATGACAAGACCTCGGATAATGCCGACGCCAAGAATGCTTGCTTTCTTTTGGGGCAACATTGAATGCACAGAAGAGATTCGTTCAAATGCATGACGGATGCATGGAGCACAGTAATGAGTCAATCACACTCCAGAGGAACCCCGCTGATGACCAGTCAAATATACACAGGCAAAGGCTTGGAGAAATAAACAGGAGAAAAAAAAAAAAACGCCATGATGAACCATGAGGGTCGTGGATCAGATGCAAGCGTGAAGATGATCAAAAATGGACGTTAGTCAATGCTATCATCGAGGTTGACAGTGTCATCGGGTGTGGCTGGGGCACGGGGTCGTAGCCCGAATCTACGTGCTCCCAGACTGTTAGTTCGGAGTCGTGGTTGTTGGATGTGTGTGTAGCTGGCAGCCATCTTGCCCGAGGGGGCAGAGATTCGGGTCTGTGTGGGCTCTGGTTGGGGGGACCGAGGGCTATCCTCTGGTCCAGAGCTTTGGGCGGCTGGAGAGAAATTGGGGGAGAGTCCATAGCGACGAGAACCCGCCTGGATGTTGGAGCGGGAGGTGGCCGGTGTGTAAGTTGCAGGCGCCATGTAGCTTCGGCGGAATGGGATTGAGGAGGACAGAGCGGTGGGAGTACGAGGCTGCGGCTGCGGCTGCACAGATGATTGCGATACTTGATATTGCGGAGAACAAGGTGAGATGCCCAGGCCCTGATCTTGCTGTACACCCGAAATGGAGCGAGAAGCCGAGTGTCTGTGGGAGAACCGCGGTTGCAGAGATACCCCTGGTGTCGGATCTGGTGTGCTGACTTCTGTTATGGCTCGGGAGAGCGAACGACGGTGCGGGGTCCCAGTTTCGGGGGGTTCATCGTCCACTGGTATCCTACGACTGCGGATGGAGGTCGAGATGCGCTGCAGGCGACTGCTTGGCGCAGGAATGCTGGGGCTCTGGGGGGTTTTGGGTTCGGTACTGCTCGAGCTGGGGTTGGCTAGGGACGCTCTGCGCGCTTCAAGACGACTCGGAATTCGATTGGTGCTCTGGCGCCGCTCAACTCCTTCGGGTTCATGGCTGGCACCTCGCTGGTAGGATGGGGTAGGTGCCAACGAATCGTTCTCGGTGCCATTCGGTTGTGCCGTGCCTGCGTCACGACTCCCGCTTGTTTTCCTTTTCAGTTGCTCATCCGTCAAAGCCAGACAAAGTTCGGTCAAGCTGCGACACACACTGTCGGCCTTGCGGCGGGCATGTCGTTCCGAGCTGTACCCGCCATTCACAACAGAGACGGTGCCTGACGGAGCAGTGTTGGCGCCCAACATGGTCGAAAGGGCCAGGGCGTCTGTGATCGTCACCTCTAGGGCGGCGAACACGTCACTGCTCAAGACGCTCTTTGCCTTGGCCAATGCAGACTGCAACAGCGGATGTACTTGGTTTTGGACGGTGGGATTTTCGGCATCTGCAGACGGAGTGCTGACTTTCCGGTGGTGCTTGGGGGAGGAGGATAAAGTGGTCATGGTGGTGGTTGCCGTCCGTGGTCGTTCATTCGTGCCAGAAATCGCCGCTTGAGAGGACGGGGGTAGTTTCCCGGTAAGCTCCAGCTTGCGAATCCGCGACTTCAAGTCCTCAAGTTCGTCCCAGACAGTCGATGGTGCAGTCGTGGACAATGTAGATTCTGTTCCGTCAGCCCGAGCTTTTTCAGTGTCAACCCGAGCCCGCTCGGTCACTTCAGAAGAAGGCTGTCGGCTACTTCGAACGGTGGACAAGGCGGAATGGCGGTGTAATCGGGGATCATGCAGGGAGGACCGTCGTTCCCCGTTGATCGAAGGAGAGCGCGGAGAGGTGTCGGGGCTGGTGCGACTGAACCGGCTTCGGGGCATGCCAATCGTGGATCGTGCGCCAGACCCCAGGCTCGAATAGCGGAAGCGACCTGGGTCATCTAGCGGGTGGGCCGAAGCTGGGGAGTAGGGGGTTGTAGGAGAGCTATTCTGAGCAAGCAAGGGGCTGTCGGCATGGGTTGGGCGTTGATCGGGGGAAGGGGTCTGCTGGTCGGCCATGCGAGTGGTTGGCGACCGCAGGCCCTGGCTGGAATATCCGAGCCGAGACTATATTGTTTCTTCATCAGACCTCATCCTTGCCATCTTGTGGGCGTGGTGCCATGGTTGAATGGGCCGGGAGCAACTTACTCGGCGGAAATCTGACCGGCCGACCGAGTCGTGACGGCCAGAATCGGTCCTGGCGATGTTCAGGAAAACATCCTCATTCTTGGACCGGGGCTCCATGTGGGAGGTTCTGGATTCCCCGACTCGAAGTCCGTTCAGGGCGCGGCCATCCAGGGTTCTAGTTTCAGAATATGCCACACTCGTCGGCATGTTCACATCAGGGTGCGCTGTCTGATTTGATCGCTTCGAGGCATTGGGACCTGGGGTGGTGGGCGAGGGTATGTCGATCAGAGCAGAGTTGCGCGAGGTTTAAGTCGGAGGCTGGGGGAGGAAGCTTGGGACGGATCGCAGTAATAAGGAGCGCTTGGGGGGGTTAGTGTCAGTTTCACGAGTGGGGCTTGATTGAAACTACGAAGAGAGAAGCGGATCCTCTTTTTTTCTTTTCATTTTTCTTCTCTTTTTTCTTTTCTTTTCTTTTATGTTTATTTTCTTTTATTTCCGTTTTCCTTCTTTTCTGCGCAGGTAAATCACGCTGATGTGATGGTCGGGTCACCGCTGATTTAGCTGTGTCTGGGGAAGCCTTGATGCATCGTGGATCACCCGCAAGAAAAAGAAAAAAGAAAAAGCAAATGAGCTGTCACTGCACGAGGAAGATGGTGATCTATCAAGAAATCCTTGGGCCTCTATGCATATCCATGGATACAGTATAAGGTGGGGAATTCAAGTGCCAACTATGTCTCTGCATCTTGCCGTTTCTGTTCTATATCTTCCTTGACTTGATAGTCTCGATATCCTCGCATTTATCCTTTGAACTATGCCAGTACATTCAAGCATCCAAACTGAAATACTGGTGTGTCTGATCAAATATCCAGGATCTCTCTGGTGGCATCAGGGCCAGATCAAATCTGATCCAAATTCCACAGTCTACAAGGCAGAGTGAATAGCGTGGTATATAGGGTTGGAAGAGGTATGCACACACACACACACACATATTATCCCTATATCCAATTTTTGCCTGGATCGACTCCAAAACAGCAGCCTTGGTCTTGTATGAAGTAGTAGAATATGATAATGAAAATCAGATATTAATTAGCCAATTTACGGTAAGAAAATCGAGCGCTGGAGTAGTAGTATATGCCACTATAGAGCTCTGCTAGGCCAGCGCGACGACAAGACTTTTTTTCCATCAGTAATCGGAGTTGATTTAAGTCTTGGTTGCGGACAGACAGTTCTTCAGACCACTTGGAAACCAGCAAATACAATCAAGTGTTTTTAAGCCACCAAAGTGAACCATGGCTCCAGCTGCCGTGGTCTCGGGTGCAGACCATGAATTGGGAAATGGTGATGTTGGAAAATGAGAATAGTCGGCAGAGAAGCCTGTGACTCTGTAAAAACACAGATAGGATGGATTTATATCTTCATGTGCAATGTCCCGGTCGGACGAGGAAGTTAACGATATATACGATATACCCCGAGGTGTCTAATATATGATTTAAGTAAATGCCTCCGCAGATCCAAATATTTAAAGTATATAAGGATTCAATCATTGTAGAATCGACTCATTGATATAAGATTATAAGATATAGATCCATAGATATCTAGGCAGGCGTATGTAGGGGAAGGCCGAGTGACCGATCCATGGATCGTTCGAGATCGGCTCGAAACACCGGAACCACGTCAGCTAGTAGCCATTAGTGTATTGATATTTATATACTAAGGATGTGAAACACTCATGAGGGCACTCGATCGTACTATACTCCGATATTACAGAATACTAAAGTATGTATACATAGTAACAGTAAAAGACAAGCTGTCACAAAGGCTCAGGCATCCACGTGGAATGATCATCGGTGGGACAAGTGGCGACACTATCGAACACCAAAAAGTAGACTCCGAGGTGGCGGGTTCTGTAGACATAAAGCAATAGATTTAGATGTGATATGATATGAAATATGAAATAAATAAAGAAAGATTCAATCATCATAATAAACAAACATCAGTTCCTTACAGTTCGCAATACGTCAAGACCCAGGGTACCGATTCTGCTAGTGTCGACTAGCGTGTTTCAGACTCGCCCTGATCCCTCGGAGTTTCAGCGAAGGCGAATCCTGTTCGTTTCATACACTGTCCGTGAAGTGATAGAAGAAGAAGAGGAAGAGGAAGAGGAAGAAGGACAACAACAACAACAGGAATAATAATAATATAATATTATCATTATATCTTATGTATATATCTATATAATCCAACTACATAAGATGGACATCAATTTGGAATTTCCTCCCCGACTCGCATCTCCACATTGTCCCGTCCCCCTTGTCACGTTCGACGTGCCGTCTTCCAGTATTCCGTACAGCTGCATGGTGGATCTCGGGTGTGACAGCATTCCCAGCCTCCTTTTCCTGTATTATTTTGTCTTTTTATTGTGGGACGGTGGACCCGGCTGTGTAGGAGCGTTCGGATTATTCCCAGATCCTTAGATCTGGGAGGATATCTTGGGTTGAGTGGACTAGATAGTATATTATGTATGTATCTATCCAATAATAAATCAAGTCCATGAAATCCATGAAATCTACGAAATCCATGAATGTGCTGAGAGAGACAGTACACCTCTCATTTCCCAGCGTTTGACGCCGATGCATTCCAGTCCCCTCCCCGGGGACGGCTAAAATTAGAGCTGCCCCGGGCATGATTGGTGTCTGATCCCTCCCTAAGCCCCGGTGGACCCACCCCCGTCACAGTTCTCTCTCCCCTCTTCGTAACAACCAGATTACAGTGTGGGTCTGAAATCCGATCTCTCTCTCCCTCTCTCTTTCTCTCTTTCTCTGATACAAACCAACTCTCTAAATAAAACCATAGGGTCCATGCGATACGGGGTTTTTTTCCCCCTGCCGTTTTCCACTTCGTTTTGTTGTTTCTTGCTCCTTTGTCCTTCTGACCTTCTCTCTCTCTCTCTCTTTTCCTTCTCTCCATCCTTCCCATTCTTCCTCTCGGCTCTACACGCCTGTCCAATCCTCCTCGCCCTTGGGGGCTTTGGTTTCTTTGTTTCTGTCACTCCTTCACTCTCTCGAACCTTTTGTTAATCGCCAAATCCAACTCATACGTGACCGGGAAATATCGATCTTCCCTTGATTTGGTACGTGGAAAGACAACCAGTGCATGCAGATATTATCGATTCCCGCCCTTGCAGCCCCAGCGCCTCAACCCTAGATGTTCAAGACAATCCTGAATTAGGACTAACGGGCCTCAAGAGCATTTGCGCTGGTAGCAAGTTGCATTTCTTCCATTCGAATGCCCCTCTAGCCCGAGCGCAGGCGGGCCACTCTCATACAATTCGGGTGTTTTGACCCTCAAACCATGCCTGTGCAAACCTCTCCTCCGTCCTTCCCGGACTCGTTCCCCTCGTTTATGTCCGTCTTTGGGGAACTTCCCCCACGATACAAAGAAGACGAAACCATCCATCCTCTCCAAGTCCCGACCCATGTTCCTGTCAATACCTACCGACACCTCCTTCCTTCCCCACACCGCGAGAGTGTCTCGTCCATGACCACGGCCTCAACCGAATCCTCACCGACCACGACTGTTTCGCCCTTTGATTCACCCTCGGGAGGTGATATCTCTCCGAGCTCCTCGCCGGAATCTCCCTCGGCGATGTCGGTGTCGTATCCGAAATTCTCGGGAGAGCCTTCTCCCCGGTCTATCGCGCCGAATCCTTCGAGCAACCATCGTCCCGACTCTCCGGGTCGACGGGCGCGTAATTTGAAGAACCTGTCATTGCGCATGCCCCCACCTTCTCAGTCTCGGCCACCGATCGCGACCGCTTCAGTTGTCGAGACCACCTCCAAACACCACCTGTCTGCCCCGACTTCTCCTATTCAAATCCCGCCAAAGAGCACCCGGCGACGTCCCGCCAACCTCACTATCCAGACTCCCTCCTTTAATAAGCAATTTGATCAAGTGCCTCCCACCCCGTCCCTGCGCCATGCGGAATCGTCGCCCTCCTTGGCGTCGATCTCCTCGCCTTCCTTTGCCCCGAAAGGTGGCATGCAACTCCCGCGGCCCACGACTCATCATGGAGCCCGCCGGTTCTGGAACGATGACTCCCCCGCCACGTCGATGCCGGAAGAAAGGACATGTCGCGTGCTCCATAAACTGCAGGAAGAAGATGACCACATCGACTCGCGAGAGTCGACTCGCAAAAACGACCGTGGCTACCCGGATGGCCCCATCCGCATTTATGATTCGGGCGTGTATCTGTACCTCGAACCCACGGCCGAGGAAGCGTCCAAGTTTGACGTGGTAATCAATGTCGCCAAGGAGGTGGCCAATCCTTTCGCCAAGGAAGAGCGCAACGACACGGTTATGAGCACCTGGCGCAATCACGCCAAACGGTTCTCCAACGGGGATCCCCAGACCGCCATGTCTGAAGCGTCGTTTAAATCCGCCTTTGAGTTTCAGCCCGACTCGGATACTCCTACCCCGCCAACACCCAACTCGGCCCCGGAATATCTACACGTGAGCTGGGACCACAACTCGGAGATTTTGGAAGACCTGTTCCCGCTCTGCGAACTGATCGACGATCGGATTGCCAGCGGCAAAAAAGTTTTGATTCATTGTCAGCTCGGGGCCAGTCGCTCGGCCTCGCTCGTGATTGCATACGGCCTCTATAAGAACCAACACCTGGATTTCAATTCCATGTACGAGATGGTCAAGGAACGCAGTCAATGGGTTGGTCCAAACATGTCCCTGATTTACCAGCTCACCGACTTCCGCGGCCGCCTGATGCGGGGGTCCAAGTCGAAGCCCGCGCCGCGCGAGTGGTTTGTGTCTGGTGGTCGCCGAAGCTCTGAACCCCAGGTGCCTCGTTTAGAGCCACCGCGCCGGCTCGCACAAGCGCCGTCTATGGGCTGTTTGCGATCGAGCACGAAATCACACTCGCCCAAGCGGAGTTTGTCTCCGCATCCACTGCCTTTCCGCCAGAAATTCCAATCCGTGGAGCCTGCATCGGGGCGGCCACGAGGATTACCGCGCAGCGTCAGCAGCTGCGATCCGCTCGTCCAGACGCATGTATTTGTGCGCGACGCACCAGAAACTGGCAGCTCGCTATTTTCGCCGCGAACCACCGAGTTTTTGGCACCGCCTCCCCCGCGAGGTCTGGATCGAGCCCCTGATATTTTTTCAGTGGCCGATCCGCGCTCGCCTCCCACGGGGAGCGAGGGATTGATCATGAGAAATATTGATGAATTCTTGTAATTCTGTTATCCTGGTTGTGCCTCGCTTTACACCAGGTTTGAAACGATTCCCATGATTTGCATCTTTCTTTCTTTTCTCATTTTGGTTTCCTTTCGGGTCATCATGGTTGATGACCTCCAAAGCGGGCTTTGCTGTCGCTCATCACCTTTTCTTTTTTCTTTTTATCATAGTCATTGGCTTCCCATACTTGTGGTTCCTTTTGTCTGGCATCCCAACATCCGCTCCCTGGGTGCACCTGTAATATTATGGAGGAGTCGTGCATGGGCCTCGCTTTCGCTTGATGGCCCGTTTTCTTGTGTTTTGAGCCTGTTTACAAAAGTGGTCCTGGTCTTTCTTGACCGGGTATCTTGGGAGGAAGAGATGATAAATACCCCTGTGCGCAATGAGGAAATATTCCATCCATGGATGCTTTTTCTGTAAAAAGGTAGCATAGTAGAGAGTAGGGGATTACAGTAGGATCGATCTGGCATCCTTGTTAAGGTTGTCCATCGATATCTCCCGATAAGATCATCCCACTTCATTTTTTTCCCCCATGGCGCATCCAAGCTACCTCTCGCCCAGCGAGCTGGGATCGAAGGACTAGTAAGAAGAAAGAGAAAAAAAAAAGCACTCAAGCACAGCTAACCGTCTATCTTTGAATCTAAATAGCTGGGAGAGTTATTACTCCCGCACAAGAGCCCACCTCACCCACAGTCCCAACTCCGCCTACACCAGCCATGCCAACGACAATACCAATACCAATGACAGTGATGCAGAAGAAGAAAACACATCCATAAACGAAGAAGACGACCCCGGCACCTCGTGGTTCGCAGAACACAATGCCCCCGAAAAGGTAGCCCGGTTCCTGAGGCGCCGCTCGTTCCCGCTCTCGCCGCGCAACGGCGCCGCGCCGCGCATCCTGGACCTGGGCACGGGAAATGGCAGCATGCTGGCGCTTCTCAGGAAGAGGGGCGGGTTCTGGGGTCCCATGGTCGGGGTGGATTACTCGGCGCAGAGTGTGGAGTTGGCCAGGGAGTTGCAGCTCGGGGAGGGGCATGCGGCTTATCGGACTGATTCGGAGGATGAAGAATCTGAATCTGAATCCGATGATGGAGATGAACCAGTGGCTGGGAATGGCAACAGAGAAGAAAAAGGCAATCAAGGGAACGAGGATGCTACTCCCATCCAATTCGAGGAATGGGATATCCTCAACTCGGACGCACCGCTCTCTGAATCCGGCTTGGAAACTGTCGTCCCCGCTGACAAGAATCCTCTGTCGTGGTTCCCCTATGCCCACGGTGGCTTCGATATCGTGCTGGACAAGGGCACCTTCGATGCCGTGTCGCTGGCGGACGATGCGCAGACGTCTAGGGTCTGTGAGCGGTATCCGGACATTGCGCGCCGGCTGGTGCGCCGGGGAGGGTTTGTGGTGGTGACCAGCTGCAATTGGACGGAGGAGGAGCTCGTGCGCTGGTTTACCGGGACTGCTGCTGGCGGTGATCATGATAGACTGGTTGTCTGGGGACGGGTTGAGTATCCGCGCTTTCAGTTTGGGGGGCAGGAGGGACAGGGGGTTTGTAGTGTGTGTTTTCAGAGGGTTTCTTCTTCTTAGATGAGATGCATGAGTATATACCATTCATATGGGTATTTTCTGATCTAGATACAAACCAAAGTCTACGCTTGGTCTATGCTTGGAATAGCCAAATGCAGCTGCTATGGCTTGCGCTTCAACACTGCAATGACACACCACCGTCGCCGGTTCTCTGGTCCCTCGTCCTCGCGGACAGACACCCACTCCCGGCGAATCTCCTGTCCACTCTCCATCCGCTCGACCAGATCCCGCTCATAGATGCGCTCAATCTCGAACCCGTTCTCGACCACCGTCTCAAAGAACCCGGCCACGATGGCGCGGCCCGTGTGGAAGCCTGCAACGACCAGCACCTTGCCGCCGGGTGCCAGGAACCATTGCAATGTCTGTGCTAGATTGGCGTGTTGCTCGCGCATCCAGAAGCAGTCGGCTGCGATGATCCGCGTGAATGTGCCCCGCTTGCTTTGCGAGAAGCTGTCGTCTAGTACCCCCCATTCGTGGGGCTGGATGGAGACTGTTGAGGTTGTGGAGCGGGTGCGCAGATTGTGGTTTATGTTGAAGGCGATGGTGTTTGGGAGGGCGGGCGAGGAGGGGTGGTCGGTTGCGGCGACGGCTTTGGCATTTGATAAAGCGCAGATGAGCGAGGGGAGGGCGGTGCCTGCATCGAGAATTGGTGTTATGTCAGTCGATGGACGAACCGAAAGAAGAAATTGGAGGATAAATTGTGGCATCACTCACCAGCACCGAGCTCCAACACACTCTCATCCCGAACACCCCAGATCTCGCGCGCTTCTTGCTGCGTGGGAGTCCCGTCGTCGGGCGAGTCTGCGATCTCCACGCCCTCGGCCACGACCATGGCCGCACTCCACAGAAAATGGCCGAACAGCTTGCGAGCATTTTCTACCTCGTTCACGCCATCTTCCTGTCTCATGCCCGCGGCAATCTCCTCGGTGCGCTTCTCGCTCTGGCTGGGGTAGGACGGCACCTCGATTTCGAGGTCCCCATAGCGCGGCGACGAGTACAGCAGGTGCTGGCCCGGATCACCATGGAAGGGCGGTGCATCGTCCGGAAAGAGATGAGGGAGGAAGGCTGTGAAGAGGTCTTCGGGATCTTCTTCCGGAGCTTGGCCTTGGTCTTGCAGGTCTGGTGGTGGTGCTGCGGGGGTGGTTGGACCACGGCGAGGCAGTGGTCGTAGCCGGGAATGGAGCATTTACGGCGTTTTTGGAGAAAAGGAAAAAGAATTAAAGAATTAAAAAAAAGAAGCGCGTGTCTCTACAGGAGGACCACTGGCTAATATTCTTCAATACTATACCTATCGGTTCTCTGTTGGGTACGTGATGGGAACATTTTCTTGTTTGCATTGTTTGGTCGTGTGCCCCGCCGATCCCTCAGGTGGGTGCCTTCCTCAGGCGTACCTGCCTCCTTCGGTATCCCCGAGGCTGATTGGGAGGCATTGGGTACATCATGGAGGTATAGAATATATAAAATGGGGGGATAATGGAAGATAAGTATATATACTCTTATTATTATTATTGAGTGTTTATTTTTTTTCTATTTTTTTTTTTAGGATGAGAGATTTTTGGAGGCAGGGATGCGTGTTGAGAATGCAGAATGTCACCAGGGGCATTGCGCTCAATGATCCCAGGCCTAGCGTCACGCGGCGTCACCTCTCCTGCATCTCACTAGCGCCAGAGGAGATCTGATCGGCGGGAGCTGAGAGAGCTGAAGAGAATCCCTCGGGTTGACCTAATTTATATTTTGATCTATATGAGTTCAAAGAATAAGATCTAGAATATCCGAGTTTCTACCTCTCTATTTCTACAAATCTATCTATATTTCTTTCACTTTCTTTCACTATGTCGATATACATTGTAAGATCATCAAGTTCCCGGGTTGCGCCTTGACGTCACCCGACCCACCTCTCTTTGACTAGACCGCGGTCGATGCCGTTATCTCCCCTGTTGGGCGGAAACGTGATCCAGGACACCTGAGGTTCTCAATAAATGCCCTAGTTCTTGGGCATCCCAGATATGATGTTCTTCACTTCTATAGTATATATGGACTCTCTCCTGAAGGAACCCAGGGATCCAGGCACCCAGGGAGACACCCCCCTAGGTGCTACCAAGTGTATATAGGCAACTCCTTTCATTCTAGACAAAGATTCCCGCCCGGGCAAGCGAGAGGACCCACGGAATCACATCACCCAAGGACTAGGACACACACACACACACACACACACACAGTCCTGGGCAATGGGTCAATTAATTCAAGAATGAAAAGACAGAGATAGATATACTCTGTTAGAATATAAGTAGAATCAATTCATAAGCACAATTCCACCCTGATTCGGTGTTACCGATCGCCCCCCCACATCTCGCCAAAGGGAAAAGCCCCCCCCGCAAAGATTCCATGAGCGATTTTGGTCAACTCCTCATTTTCCCCTTCCACAACTTTTTTTTTTTCCTTCTTCACCTTCTCTCGCTCTCGTTTCCTTCCTAACTTCTCTCCTATTTCTCCAATCTATTCTCAATCCTCTTTTGGCCACTTGCCTCTTTCTGCCGGAATTCAACCCGACTTCGCGTCATTTCGACTTCTTTTGCCCTGACAGAGGGCACTACTCTGCCGGGAGAGTCAATCCCGATTGCCAGCAACTCTCATTCTCTCGTGTCACCATGGCCTCCTTCAAGGTAAGTAGCCAGTCATTCTGGTTACCTCGCCTCCCATGCTGATGATCTGGCCTCTTTTTCACAGGAACTTTCCCTCTCGCGTCCTTTGAACAACGCCCCCAGCCAGCGACAGCATTCCCACTCCATCTCCCTGGGTGCCGTCAATGCCAACCATCGCGTCACCCGCCGCAAGAGTGTCACTACTGCGGCTTCCAATGCCGCCGCTGCTGTTGCTGCTTCCATGAAGGATGGCGAATCCGCCTCCCTCCCCATGGCCACCCATCGCCGCACCCTGGGGGGTCGCAAGGGTGCGGAATCCAGCTCGGTCGGAACCCCCTCCGCTCTCGGATCGTACCTGTCTCGGAGCATGAACAGCCCCAGTCAGGAACCCCCGGTCGCTCGCAAGACCTCCCCCGGCGACCCGGAACAAGTGACCGACAGCAAGTCCGTCAAAGGCCGGAACCGCCGAGCCAGCGAGGGCGCTCACCTGAACAAGTCCGAGGGCAAGCGCTCCATGGCCCAGATCCGCTGCGACCGTTGCGGGAAAGGGTACAAGCATGGCAGCTGCTTGTCCAAGCATATGTGTGTATCCCCCGTGTCGCCCGACCGTCTTCTTGCTCGATCGGGAGAGCATGCACCATGTCGGCTCTGTCCAGGTCGCCCTCGTGGTCATCCAACTCCCTCCCCGCCCTTTTTCTTTTCGACTTCCCCCAATTATGCACCCCCCTTTGATTTTTCTTTCTTTACCCAACAGCGTTGACATATTCTTTTTTGTGGTATCTTAGGTGGGAACACAACCCGGCATGGGCGATTACCTCGAAACTACTCATCTCCAAACACCAACAGGTTCAACTGTTGGAGGCCGCCAGCGTGTTGGTCAACATGAATCAGGACGACCCTGAAGAGGCCGCTGAGGCCGAGTCGGAACGGTCTTCCGCGTCGCCTGGCGCTTCGTCGGAAGTCCGGGAAGGGTTGAGCTCGGCGGAGACGACACCGCCGCCTGAGGACGATGACTTTGAGATGTCCGGAGTGCCGGCCAATTGGGCCAAGCGCCCCAGTGTCAGCAACCCCTTGGCCTTCTCCCGCTCCTACCAGTCGATTCCCTCGAGCTCGTACACGGGCAGCGCACCGCTGCACTCGCCGGCCTTCTCGCACTTCCGCCAGTCGAGCGTTGACACTCGTCCTTCGACCGCCGACACGAGATTGCACGAGGATGATGAGGCGGACTTGGCTGCCGCCATTGGTCTCTGCAACTTTGGTACCCCTCGCACGGGGCCCGTGTCCATGACTTCCGACGTGCCTCCCGTGCCGCCGCTGCCCGCTCGCTACCTCGATGCCAGTAGCCACCCGGCTAACCAATCCGGTCCCGCGGGCGAGCAAGCCCGCCGCGATTCCAGCGCCAATATCTTCCTCTCGGCTCCGCTCAACCCGTCGCTGTCCTACAAGGTGTCGGATGAGCGCCGGGCCCGCCCCGGCAGCGCTGCATCTCGGGAATCCCGTCATCGCCGCAACGCCGACGTGGACTTTGGCAGCCGCCCCGCACCTACGGACGACGATGATGACGGCGTTTTTGGCCGCATGGAAGAGTAATAATGTGCCTGCTCAAGAACCTAAACACCAACCCCTCCCCCTTCTTTCTCTCTTATAACGATGACATGTATCCGCTTTAGCGAACTTTTTGAACATCTTTCTGTCGCCAGCATCCAGAACTCCGGTTCTATTCGCCCTGGCTGTCTTTCTAAGATTCTCGGGACTTTTCATCTCCCATGTATCATGTCTCCTTGGCTCTTTTTCTTTTCTTCTTCTCTTTTGTCTTTGCTGTTTCTTTTGCCCTGGAAATCATCATAAATGCCTATCCTGCTCGGCCGGCGCATATTATATCCACCCTTCGCACATTTTGCCTCGCTGGCTCGGCGGTTCCGGCCTTTTGATGGACCATACACACACCAAACACTACAAACTCATGTCAATCCTCATCTCGTCCGCCCTCCCTTGTTTTTCTTGCCCGTCTCTCCCTTCCTCTCCTTTCGTCTCCTTTTCTCTCCCTACCTTACACTCCCCCTTCCTCCCTCTCTGATATCTCTCTCTCCTTTCCTCTGTACTTGAATGCCCCGCGGCGTGCACAATGAATATACCATGAAACCCAATTTGTTTTCTTTTAGCTGGTAGGCTGCATGTGAGATACTTGAGGTCTTTGGGTCGGTAGGTTCTGGAATTGTTTTTGTTTAATATTGTCATTTTCATTGTTTACCTAGGTAATGTGTCCAGACTGCATGTTCCCTCCACTCGGAAATGATATCCATTCAATCACCATGTCTCTTTCTTTCTCTTTTGAGATTATCCCTTCTTGCATATTCGAGTCCTGGAATTCCTCGAAGGTTTCTTCCAGTCTGCTTTCTATCTTTGCAGCTCGCTCCCTGCTATATCTACATACCTGTCTCACTTCATCTCTCGTTGCACATACAATTGATATGATATTCATGAAACATGAATGAGAGTTCTTCGTGGGCATTTCTCTACTTAACAGCCCTCTTATCATTTCTTAAGATAGTTTCCCAATAAAGACCTGCCTTTTTGTGTTGCTGCTAGTATTTCCCATGTCATTCCCGTCCTATTCCATCTGTCACGGTCTATACCTGCTACTCCAGCTACTGCCACCCGAAATCATAGTCACCAAAAGAAAAGAGTTTCGAGTCTGCACTCTGGAATATGTCATACCTGGGATCCTTTTTGTAGAAAAATCAACAAGAACATGGAATGAATGGGCAGTGACTCGGTTAATTCTAGATTGTGAAATGCAAGAATAGCTGGTACGCCGCAATTACATGAAGAGTCTATGGGTAATTTAAGTAGCCGAGAGAAAACAGCTGGGATTGATATGGTGGAGAAATCGCCGCGTGGATTTGTGAGAAAGGAAGCGCAGGAGAACTTTCTGTGGCATGAAACAAAGACAAAAAAAAAAAGGGGGAAACAAATTCGATATTCCCAGACCAATTAAACTCCATCTTGCCTCATGCTCATCATCATCAACATTAGCATTAACATCATAAAAAAATCAACACATCAACATCATGAAATCCCTGATCATCTTCCCGTAATCATCTTCCCTGATCATCTTCCCCATCAAAATCCATCACCAGACACCTTTTTGAGTCCACTGGAGCCGGTTCTTTCCTGGCATTGTTGTGTTTGTGGTTTTCAAGTTGAAATTGCACTTAAAATTGCAACTGTCCTTGAGGTTGTTGTTGCGGAGGCCATGAAAGTCGGCATGAAAGTCGTCGCAAGCTTTTTTTTTTTTGCAGGTGGAATTGCAAATTTTTGCTTTTGTTTTTCCATGAGTAGTTCTTGCAGTGGTCATGAAAATTGGCCTTGTGGTTGCCATTGCCATTGTAGTTGTCATGGATGTTTTCATGAGAGGTGTCATGAGGTTATCATTGCAATCATTATCGCAGTGGTCATCGATCGCAGTTGGCATTGGAAGTGCCTTTGCAGTAATTATTGCAATCTCGGAATTGTTTTGCGAGTGGCCATCGTAGTGGTCATGAAAGCCGGTCATGAAAGCTGGCCTTGAAGTTGCCATTGAAAGTTGAAAATTGTCATTGCAGTCCTTGTTGCTGTTGTCTTTGCGGATGGCATGAAATTGGGTTGTAAGTGGTCATTGCAGTAGTCATGACCTCAAAAGTTGTCCTTGCAATTGCTATTGTTCGTCTTGAAAGTTGTCATTGCAATCGTAATTACAGTAGCCATTGGAGCTGGCATTGAAGTTGGCATTGGAGTTGTTTTTGCAAGTGGTCACTCAAGTTGTCATTGCAGACCAGTTGTCATTTAAATTGTCATTGCAGTCGTAATTGCGATTGTCGCTGTAGTTGTTATGGTGGTTGGCAAGACAAGGATGTCCAAGTCACGGGTTCCCCCCAAACCCTAAGCTCCAGTTAACCAGCACATCCTCCAAAGCATCTCAGCAACCCAATGACTACTGAAACCACATACCTGATTCAATTTTGGATAGAGCCACCATGAAGCTTGACCCAGATGGTAACGGGTCAGGGCGTTGCTTGCATGTTCGACCCGAGGAATGATTGTCGACTCGACCGGCGCACATGTTGACTCGTCGCGGGCAACACAAAGAGCGAATAATAAACCATCAAACTCGGACATCGTTGACTCAAAGCATAATAATCATCCGAGGCAAGGACTGTGAATTCGACATGCAAGAGCAAAAACAGAAAAACAAGGGAGTCCCCCCTGACTCCAAAGAAAGAAAAAGAAAAAAGAAACAAAGCGCATAAAACAAGCGCAAACAGAAACAGTCGCAGTGATAAAAGCAAAAATACCTCCTTTTTTGTGGGGTTTTGTGTTTTCAACTTTTTTTTTTTTCGGGGGGTGACAAACGGAAGAACGAACGGCAAGGCGAATCGACAAATCGACGAAGAACGAAGACAAACAGACAAACAGACGAAGGTCGAAAAGCGAACGGGTGAGACGGCGGACGGACACAACAACGAAAGCCCAACAGCCAGAGGTTCTAGCCAATTACCACAACTGTCAGTCTTTTGATCATCGAACCTCTCTCAATAGGGGAAGACTTACTCCCTACTCTGCCGTAGCCGGCTAGGTACCCTCGGTGGACTTGGCGGGTCCTCGCTCCAGTTCCTCCCGACGTGCCCGGGCAGCCTGAGCATGCTTTCGACGACGCGCCTTCAGGGAGGGGCGTTTCCTCTTCTTCCGGGGCCCAGCCAAATTGGCCGAGCCCTCAGAGTCAGAAGCGCCGCCCATCTCCACAGAGGGGTCACCTTCGGCAGCCGGCTGTTCCGGGGGAATTGACTGAGACGCCGGGGATTGAAGCGCCGAGGGGCCTGCAGCCGCGACATCGGCAACTCCTTCCTCTTGCTGGTGCTCGCGCCCGTCGATGCAAAGCAAATGATGACCTTCTTCGTGAAGCCTGTCGAGTTCCTTGTGGTACGCTGACAAGTTCAAGGCTTGAATCACATGGGCTTGTTCCAGAAGCGAAATGCTGGTGGACAGATCATCCATCAGGCCTTGAATCCGGACGTAAGGGTTCAACGGGCCTTCGAAGGGGTCATATTTGGTACGAGAGTCAGACGCCTGCGGGTTGCCGACGGTCTCGCCGAGCTCCTTCGGACCAACAAGAAGTTCCACCTGGTCATAAACTGACGGGGAACTCCCAACCACAAGACGAGCTGTCTGTGGCTGGCCTTCCAAAACACCGAGAAACCAATCGATGACCTCGGCATAAGCCTGTCGAAGTGCGGGAACATCGGGGCCGAGTACCATCCACACAGTAAGGAGCATCAGCCACATGGTCGAAACCATGATGAGCAAATGCACCGTACTGGTGAACAACCAGAAGAGATAGGTCATGTTGCGCACAAGCCACGTGAGAACGGTGGGCATTTGCACCGGCTTTGGTGGCTCAGTAACAAACGTTGGACTCGGAGTCCAAACCGTCTCAGGTGGATCGAGGGAAGTCCACAGAGGAAGCTCCCACACCGTCGCCAAAGGGACGGGACACTCGGACGTAATCCTTGCCAGGGACCTGTCCTCTACCAGCTGGAGTTCCTTGCTGGTCGCGAGCTCGATACCACCAGACTCGCCGAACACCGCGAGGTGAACGGGGTACACCTCATCCTCGTGCCAAGGAGAGACGTACTGGGAGATATCCTCCGCCAAGTCATGGATGGTCATGGCGGCAACAACGGTCTTGAAGGAGTTCCCAAGTCGCTTGAGAACCCCATCGCTGGGGTCCGAGACTCCGGGCACACGGAGAAACGAACCAACCAACGCGATGACGGCGAAAACGCCGAAAAAGGGGACGATCATACTGCTGGTCTGCTCAGGTGGTCAGCTCTCAATTTCGTTTCAAGGTGAGTTCAGAAGGGGGATCATGAAAGTTGATCAGACTCTTACGCAGTATGAAAATGAAAATGGAAAAGAGAAAAAAGAAAACCGAAACAGCCGGGGGGAGGGCAGTTCGAAGTGGGCGGAAATATGGGGGAGAGAAGAGAAGGAGAAGAAGATAGGGGGAGGAGAGAGTACTTATAGAAGTGAAGGAGGTTGCCTAATTAGGCTAAAAAGTAGCAAGTGAGAGAGGTCGCCGTATTATTCACTGTGAGTTCTATCTCACTTGCTACAATCGCTGCCTATCGCTCCCTCCTAGCCTCTCAATAGGAGTCGCTATTGACGAAGTAAGTAAAATCCCCCAATAGTAAACAATTGATGCCTAGTCACTATAGAACAGAATTGGCCAATTTCGTTAGACCCTACTCTCCAGAGAGGCAGGTTTGGTTACTTAGTTTAAGTTGGTGAGAATAGATTAGAACGCCTTTGATATTATGCTCTGCCGAGGAATTTGTTACCTCTAGGACTAGCAAGTTCCTTAGCTTAGGAAGCAGTAGAGCTCCGTATAACAGGTTTAATATAAAGCCTTGGGGCTCGGGGCATCGAAGACTTCCAGTCCTCGATCCATTTCCCCTAATTAAAAATCTATGAATTGGTGCTAACTAATATGCCACAGAAAAAGACGGGAAAGGACTACGAGAACACAAAGATCTATGCCTGCGATATCACCCAGCAAGATAGAACCCAAGTCTCTGTCAAACGAGCCCTACAACTAAGACCGCGTGTCTCCCGGATAGAAACGCCACGGCTTTCCTGACAGAGGGTGCTCGGTGTGCCTACAATCCCCCATCGAGGTGACACTACACACAATGCTGAAATTGAATTGATATTTGAGAACAAGCCCGGTGACGAACTGGTCCATTCTTGCGAAGGACAGCGGGTTACATTGAAGCTGCTGCAACTAGCGGTTCATCCTGAGCATTCTTGGTTAGTGAAGTCCAACCACACACTTTCAATGAGATATACCCCAACTATGCTTCCTGGCAGCGCCATGGTGGTCCTTCGGAGAACATTGAAGATCAACAGAAATATATTGAATGAAGAATCGAAAAGAGGCCTCGCATATCCCTGCCAATGTTCAATTTGCATCCACGAGACCCCGTGCAAGTGATATTTGGCGGAGCTTCCAGAGCTGGAATAACGCAACTGCTGCACCCTTTCCTTCGCAGGCGAACAGTACAAGTTGCTGGAGAAGCTCTTCCAACCACGGCAGAGGACAGCAGTGGAGTCTGCTTTTGGCGTCTTATGCCCTGGATGAAGTCCGAGCTTGGCAATTGGTTGTTTCTTGAAGCCCCGAATATGCTGCGAGATACCCCAGGCAGTCGAATGTATATCGAATGTTCCGCAGTCGCACATAGATTAGATTGGAATTAAATCCTTGCCGCAACGTGCCATCTTGCAACGGACGTCGATTGCAGCTTTTTCTTGGCAGAATACCTGGGTCTCTGCTATAGCCATAGCAGAACAAAAGCCAAGTCGCGGTATGTATAGTGAGTTGCCCTCGATGAAGCAACAGGATTTGCAGAGACAGCTACTGAATCACAGGCATAGAAAGAATATCCGTGGGGAGTACGGTAGCAAATAGCCACAATCATGAAAAAATGATATAATCAGTATTTTGTCTGGCTGAAAATAAATCCCCTTAAATTATAGAGTTATAAGATTTATATAAAAAAAAATAATTTACTAAAAAAAAGATATATCTATAACAATAGAAATAAATATAAAAAGACCTCGTCTATAGCCTTCGATATTACTAATCCTAAGCTCTTTAATTGATATAATCTTAATTATCCGATATCACTAAACTAAGCAATCTACACGAAATTGAATTCTAAGATATTTTCGGATAGTATAAAATGTATAATCTAATATTTAGTAACCTTCTTTATAAAGCATCTAAAGGATTTCTTTTATTAGTAATCTAACCTTAGAGATTAAGGTCTTTATACGAGTATATAAACTCTCGTTTTATATAATATTAAAGGTACATGATCGAATTTACTATTCTCGAAGACGATTTTAAATTATACAAGAGGTAATATTAATACTATACTCCTAAAGGGTATTCTAAATCGTATTAATAGTTATTCTATACTAAAATAAGGGGATAATTATATTTTTAAATTGCTACAAATCAATCTAGCGGCGTAGTATCCTAAATATATACTTATATAAAAGAGAATAGATAAAAAAAATAAAAATAGCGGTTAAAATAGATGGTTATAGAGATATTTAATAAAGGCGGAGCTTAAAGCGGTCAGAAATAATATATGGCTTATGTCATTTTTTCGTGATTACGGCTATTTGCTGCCGTAGTGGGGAGTATGTTTTTCATTTGCCTACAACTTCTTTGCGCGTACAGTCAATTCTATCTACAGAAATCTACAACCAACAGCTTTGAAAATGATCTTCGTGAATCCATGTCGTGAGCTCAGCTGCCCCAAGGGCAATGCCAATGTAGATAGCTTTATTTATTTATTTCTTTCATTCTTCAAAAACATCGAAGAATGAATCAAAAAAAATCCACGCCTTATATAAGTCAAGCTACATGACAATGCATTTACTTCGTCTTTTCCTGCTTCGCTCGCGAATGGTGTTTTCGTTCCATTCCTGGATTCTGCGCCGCCATTCCTGATTTTCTGGCGGCGGTAAGCTAGTGGGCTCTGTCGAAACGCGGCGACGGAAGGACCGCTGCCGTTCAGGAATGGTTTCGTCTTCTGGAGAAGCAAGGCCGTGGAAATTCCCGTGCGGTTGTAAGGTGTGGAGGAGGTTCGGTGAAGACATAGAGTATGGAGCAAAGGTGTTGCCAAACTCGGCGGCTTCTGCTCCCCAGTTCAGTGCAGAGATGGGTTGTTGGGGTTCCGCTGGGTGCATAGCGAGCGTAGGATGTTGGTATGGGTAGTTAATGGGTGGAACGGGGGGCGCAGTTGTATTGGGGCGTCGCCAGTCATTTCCATGATTTCCATTTGGAGCTGGACCCCGTGTGATGGGTTGAGTTGAGTCAGGCTCGGGGGCAAGGGTGGAGTTGCGTCTGCCTCTCCTGGTACTGGTAATTGTGCCAAGTCTCTGCAAGATAGCAGATTGCGGGCGTGGCCGAGCTTGGGTGGTCCGCGGGACACGGGTGGTCTGCGCTCGTTGCATGGCATCGTTGGAACACTCAATAGGTCTTCTGGGAAGAAGCGTTTCTTGCAGGTGGGTCGGAAGAGGTTGATCGGCATTGCGCGTATAAGGTGGCGGCGGAGGGATCCAGTTGTCGGCGTCACTTTCGTGGGGGATGTGCCGCCGGCTGGGGTTGTTACGATATCGAGGGTCGTATCTTTCGCGGGTAGCTGCTGCGGCAGTGGCAGATCGATGGAGAGTGTCGCGTGAGCGAGGTTGCAGGTTATCGTAGGGGAGATCAGGATGACCCATTTCATCTGGAGAAATGGCCATGCTATTTCGCCGAAGATGTGGGATGGCTGTACTCGCGGTCCGAGAAATTTCGGGAAGAGGTGGCCGCGACATGCGATGAGCCAGTGCAGCAATATCTGTATCTCCGCGGTGCAACCGGGTCCGCCTTCTCTCCAACTCTACCTCGGTATCCATCGAAGAATTAGGTTCGAGGAGCATCTTTGGCGCCGTCTCACCGACCTCGATATCAAGCTCATGGGTCTCGCCATCTCGCGTCGAACGCTCAAAGTCTAGAAGAAGCATGCGGCCGCCGTCCACGGGAACATCTTCTTCCCCAAAAATCTGCGGACGCACGCCTCCTGGGGCTACTGCGACGAGTCGACGATTCGGTGAGGTTACCCACTGAGCAGTAGTGATCCCAGCCATGTCTGTCACCCGGCGTCCTCTGATCAAAAATTTAGGGTGCTGAACAATTTTCTGAAGCTGTGCCAAGTTATCCCGTGGTGACCTGCTGTGGTGGGAACCGCTGATCTCATTGCGTGTACCCGCGTTTGAGCTGGTGACAGGAGGGTCAAGGCGTCCCGGAACTCCATAGATCCAAAGCTCGGAATTTTGAAACCCCAATGCGACCAATTCCCCTGCATCATCTGTAGCCGGAGTCATGTTGGGTTGCATCTCACGAGACTCCTCCCTCAAAAAGGGGCTTGCAAAATATACTACCCCCGCATCGGCATTGTTCATTTGGATAGCCCGAAATGCGGCCAACTGGCGGTCATATGCCAAGATCCAGCTATCTTCCGATTCTTCGTGCCCTGAGACCAAACAGGCATGCGTGAAGCCCGAAATAGTCTCGGGAAATAAGATCTGCGTTGTCCACATTCGCATCTGGACTTCCTCCGGAGAGGCATCGGTTCCGGTCTCGGTATAAAAGGGTGCCGTAATGGTCACGATCCCGTTCTGATCGGGAGCCGATGGTGATCCAAGCAGCATAGAGCTGTCTGACGAAAAGGTCAGGGCATCGACACGTAGGCAGCGCACCGCTCGACGATCTGTCGCCAGAGCACTTTCGCCCACGGCATGCACCTCTATACTATCCTCGAAGGACAAGGCAAGAACACTTCCTGCTGGGGAAAATTTCAAGTCCCGTGGGGCATCGTTCAAAGTGATCGTTTGAATATGCTTGGCCTCGTCATCTGATAGTCGATAGATATTCACCCGATGTGAAGAAGACAAAACCGCCAGCAATGAGCCATCATCCCGAATGGTGGCACCGAGTGGCCGCCGTCGAGTTTTCAGCTCATGTTTCACGGTGACGGGATCTGTCACCACTGAAAGAACGACAATCCGGGAAGAACTGATACATAAAACCAGCTGGCCTTTAGCCGAGAAAGAAAATCGAAAAACTTCACCCTGCGGAAACGCGGTGGAGGAGCTCATCGAACTTGAAATCAACCTCACAAGGGTTCGACGAGGCCGCATAAATACATCAAATGCATTCCGCCGGACCTCCTCGATAAACTGACGTTTGAGGATTTGGAGGTCCGTCTCGGCCGAAGCTGCGATCGACCCGCTGGTCCAAGACAAGGACGGGCAGCGCGACAGATGGTAGGCATACAGCGATGGCGAGTCGGACGCATGCCTCCATGCTCGGCTAAGTAGGGCCAGCGATGCAAAAGTGTTGGCATCCGCGACATAGAGAATGCTACGAGATTGGTCAGAGCCGGAGGAGCGCAGATGCGGAGGATCACAAACCGCTCAATGACGCTGGATGGCAGTCGGGAAACAGGTGATGGCCCCTGGTCGGATCCGGGCAAGGAGACATGCTCCATGGTCGCCTACATGAAGGTGGGTTAGGGGTGAAGCCATTCAGCTTGTGGCGCTGCCATTGATATTTCCATAAATAGCTCGTGGCTGACTCAGCTCCCCACACTGCGAGTCCGGTTTCTTGGAGGCATTTTTGGAGGTCCAACACGTTGTACAAGGTGGAAGTATAGAAAGAAAATATATGAATAATTTAGAAATGTACTATGTCACAACCAAGTTCCAGAATAACCCCCCTATCTGCTAGTATTCCTGCTGGATTCCTGCAACATGCGTGCCGCCCGTCGCATTCGGTACCCCTCATCGGCCGCCTCCGATTGACCCCGACCCCGGACTTTTTTTTTCTCTTCTCCAACATTCTTTCGCATCGTTATTTCTGCTTAACTGTTGGGTTGCGCATCATGTCGACTGCAACAGCCCACATCAATCCGTCCTCGAAGCTGCCCTCTCCCGGGTTCAATGCCGGTGCGCGACCTTACCGCTCGCACAAGGTCCGCGCATGCGATCTGTGTCGCAAGCGCAAATCCCGATGTACCGTCGATATCCCCGGTCAATCCTGTCTTTTATGTCGCGTACAGGGAGCCGAATGCCATTACCAAGAAGAATCCAATGCCGATGCCTCAGTGCTGAGTGTGCCAGACCCGAAATCCTGGTCCGCGGGGCCGGTGTCGGGGCAAAAGCGCAAACGCAGTGACGCGCTCTCCAACCCAGGTCCCAATATTCCTGCTCATCAGACTTCCAATGGGCCGAGTCCGCAAAATTCTTCCTCGGGTCGCCGTGGGAGCGACTCGCGGCGCGACGCCGACGATCGCCATAACGAGTCCGTCCTCATTGTCGGGCCCATGGTCGCAGAAGATGCGCAGGTCATTGAGAAACATATGCCCCCCGAGCGATCCAGCCAATCCGAAGAGCCAAAGAGTCACCCGTACAATATCTATTCGAGCGATCCGAGGAAGCCAGTCCTATATACCACAATTTCGCGGCGGAGGAAAGGCGTGCGCGTGGGAACACCGCCGGGTGAAAACCAAAAGGAAATATTGGAGCAGATTTTGGGACCATTTAAGCATGATCTAGTGAGACTGTATGATAAACCAGGACCCTACAGGATTTTGTATCTTCTAGCGCTAATTTTTGCCAGCTTCATCGACCGGTTCAATGCCGCATTCCCCATCTTTGACGGCGAATCATTCTGGGAGGCTTATATCTCGGACTCCTTGAACGACCCCCGGCCTCGTTGCTATGCCAAGTATATTCGATGTCCCTGGTGTACTGGAAGCATACCCCCAAGCTCGCATGCCATCCCAAGCCCGACGTTCGGTACGCAGTCAACATGACAGTTGCCGCCTTGCACGAGGAGTTCTCCGAGCCTGGACTATCTACAATCAGTGCGGCACTCATTGATTTGACGGGACGGCCCATCTTCTCCATGACCGGAAACGCTGTTAGCTGTGGTCGCATGCTATCTTTGGCCAACTGCCTTGGTCTCAATCGCGATCCTAGTAACTGGAAACTCTCGAAAGCCGAAAAGGACCAGAGAATTCGTCTTTGGTGGGGCGTCGTGATTCATGATCGATGGTAGGTGTCGTTTCGTTTCGCCAGTTTTAATATCATCGCTGACTTGTCCCAGGGGAAGTTTTGGCCATGGCGTGCCACCGCAAATCTCCAAGACCCAGTACGACGTCCCTCTTCCTACGGTCGATGTCCTCACTCCACCGAACCTCCGCACCACGGAGCGTGTGCGAGCTGCCCAGTGTCACATATACCTGTGTCGATTGACCGAAATCTTGGGCGAGCTCTTACCGCTAGTCTATGGCCTGCAACAAAAACTACCCCGTGAGAGCTCCAAGAAACTGAGACAGATCCGGACCGACTTGGATATGTGGGAGGACTCATTGCCTGATTGGTTAAGGGCACCCACGATCCACGGTGATAAGATATATGCGGCGAGCAGCTTGCAGCTGGCGTTCCTGGCAGTCAAAATGCTTGTCAGCCGAGTGGAATTAAACGTGAGCTTTCTCATTTTTCTATCTTTCATGCTCGTTGCTCACCATATCACAGGAGGTCAATAACGCCGAGACAGACAACGTAGAGGCTCGCCGCTATTTCCAGACAGAATGCCGGCGATCCGCCGAAGAGATCGTGCGATTCATCTCGTCTCTGCGAAAAGAGAATTTCAAAGAGTTCTGGCTGCCATGTAAGTGATGGCCCTCTCTCCACCCCCATTGTAATCAATATGTCCTCATATTCTCACAATTCCAACAGACAGCGCATTCCATTTGACCTCAACAGCCACGCTCTTGGTCCGCTGCGCCTTCGAAACCACTGACACAGAGGTTGCCCGGTCGTGTCTCGCCAACGTCGATACTCTCCGGACCGTTTTGCGCCGGGTGCGCGAGGAAGAGGATTGGGACGTGGCCGATATGTGCTTGGACCATTGCGAACGCATCATGCACCGTCTGCCCAGCAACGGTGCCAACATGGACCGAGTCTGCAATGCCGGCATGACCGACCACGGGCTGGTCAACCCGGCGGCGATTTCTTTGCCCGAGACACAAACGAACAATGACATTGTTGACGACATGATGTCGATCTCGGGGACGTTCGGGACCATGGATGGGTTCCCGTTCGATATGACGGGCATCTGGGATGTGTCGGTCTTCCAGGATGTGAATTTATGAGCAGGCCCTTTGTGTCCTAAAGCTCAACTGTATTATTATTACCCTTATTGCCCAACTGGCATTACTGGCATCAAAGATATATATACCCTGGGCGCCAACCCAATGCAAAGAATCAAGTCTATCAATCAATTTGACATTAAAAACCTTTTGATGGAATTTTTATACATCAAGATTCGAATAAAAAAACACAAAGGACACCAATCGCTATTGTACAGTCGTTCTCTTTCAAAACTTGAGACCGAAGTCTGAAGAAACCCATCATCTAAATGGCCAACAGCAAGAAAAGAAAACGGCAAAGAATGAAGGAGGGGAATGGGGGAGAGAGAGAGAGATCACCAATCATCACTGCTCCTTATCGCCAGCACCAAACATGCTCGTGAAAGAGCCCTTCATGCTCTTCATCTGCTCATCACGAGCCTTCTCTTCCTCAGCCGCCATCTCGGCCAGCCACTTCTCGCCGTTCTCGCGGATCTCCCGCTCAATCAGCTCGTAGTTCTTCTGGCCCCGCTCGCGGATCTGGTCCCACAGCATTTTGCCCTGGGCTAAGCCCTCCGAGGGCAGCTGCTCGCCGTCCAGCGTGCGGGTCGACTTCAGTCCCAGGGCCGAGGCTAAGCTGCCGATGCCGCGCGAAGGCTTCTTCTTCTGGTCCTCGGCGAGCTCCTTCTCGAAGCGCTCGCGCATAGCCTTCTCACGCTTGGCAAACTCGATCGGGATCGCTGTGCCCTCGAACGACTTCAGCACGGGCCGCACGTCCTCAACACCCATACCGGCCAGGTATTCCAGGAAGGGAATGAGGGCAACCAGCGTCTTGTCCTTCGGGTCGCCGGTCCACTTATCCAGCACTACGGCGTTCTCCGGCTGATAGCGGGCGTGTTCTTCCTTGGTATCAACCAAAATCACCTTGGACAGATCTCGGTTGAGGTACGCCAGATCCTATAGATAAGATGGTTAACTTGAACCCTCCAGACGAATCCAAAGTCCATGTTTCTTACCTTAATGTACTCGCCATCCTTGTACCGGGTAGCCTCCCGGAAGAGGGGCCAGCGAATGATACGATAAGGGTCAAGTTTCCGCAGAACCTGGTCGGCCATCATGCTCGGCACACTGGTGAAGAGAACCAGCTCATAGTACTGGTTGAGGTAGCGCAGGAAGTAATCCACACCAGGCCGCTTGGCAACACGCCATCCATGCTCCCGGCTCCACTCGCTGTGCACCAGCAAGTCCTCCAGACTCAGAACCAGGGTGTACGGCTGCCGCATCTGAGGGTCCTCGTCGGGAAGAAGCTTCGGGAAGGCCGGGTCCTTGTAGTAGCTGGTGAGGTCACTCATGCGTGCCGTAATACGGTTGTACCAAAGACCCAAGCCCCAACCCGAGGGAGTTACGGGGTGGAGGCGCTCCTCCTCTTCCGTCTCCCAGTTGCGGCCCAGGTATCCTACCCCGGCAACACCGGCTGCCAGCATCAACGCGTACATAATGTTGGCCATGCGGGCCTTGCGGCGGTCGAGCGATGTTTCGTATCCCCCCTTGGGGATATCGCCGCCGCCCCGGCCATCTTCGCTATACTCTGTTCGAGTCGGGTCCTCCGTGAGATTGAGATGACCGCCACCCTTCTTATTTTGGCCTTCCAATTCAGCGGCCAAAGTTGATGGGATACCCTGGGTCAGATCGGGGAGTGGCTTTTGCGGAGAGGGTTCGGACTGAAGACAAGAGAAGAAAAAGGTCAGAGATGTACATTTCCGCGTGGGAGAGCAAGTCTCACAGAGTTGGGTGTGTCGGGCTCAGGCGTAGGCTCAGCCTTGGGCTCGGGCTCGGGCTGTTCTGCATCCACGTCCTTTTTTGTGGAGGACTTCGGGGCTTCAGGGTTCTTGGACTTCGACTGCATCGACTCGGGAAGCTGATACCCGCTCTTGCCCTTCGCGTACCATCGAGGATGCTGGGCCGCCAGGGCCGATGCCCGGACAGCAGAGGCGCGAACGTTGAGCCTCGTCAGAGGCAGGACAGCACGGCTCAGCATGACCGCAGATATACCGAGTGTTTGTGATAGAAGGTGCCGAAGGTCGAGTCCGGGTGATGACGAGTTGCCCGAAAAGTCGGTTCCTTGGGCGGCCCACGCAGCCCCATCGCGCATTTTACTTATATCCGCCTTGCGCTCTTATCCTCTTCTTCTTTCTTTTTTCCCTCAAGTTATGAAAGTTGAATCACCCAGACGTTAATTTGACCCATCAAGCCTCTTTTCTCATGCATGCCGGGTTGTATTAGCTGGGGAGACCAAGGAAGCTCTCTTCTAATTCCCACTCCCAAGAGCCGCAGCGAAGGCCTCCAGTGAAGCTGCAGCCCCGTTCGTGGGATACATCTCTGCCAATTTAATTCCTTTTTTCTTCCACGATGCCAATGCGATGAAAGATGAATTCATCCTCTAGACTGCGTACTTGATCCTAGATCCCTCGCCATGAGCAGCATCGTTGAAGACATGATTCGCCTTCACGAGTCGCCAGACCAGCCGCTCGAGCCAGAGCCCGTGGCAGAGCCTTCTCCTTCTCCCACCGGGCTCTTTCGCTTCCTCGATCTTCCATCTGAGATCAGGCTACGCATCTACCATTTTGTCCTGTTCACCCCAACCCGGAAGAATGCACTTCGAAGCAACGGCAGCGTCGGCGCATCGGCGAAGAAGAACAAGCCGCTGTCGCCGTTGTCGCACCGCCTCTCGCTGTTCCTCGTCTCGCACCGCATCCACGATGAAGCCACACATCATTTCTATTCGTCCCAGACCTTCCGTCTTTTCCCCGTCCAAGATTTCTCGCGATTGCCTCCACTTCGGTCCCTGCCCCGCCGCCACCGGCCCTCCATCACCACCATCGAGCTGATTCTGGGATCAAGCTGGACGGCCCCGCCACGGTCATGGACCGTCAACCAGGGCCTGGGGCTCCATGAAATGACTTTTCTGCGCACGCTGAAAGTGTTTGTCCAATGTGATCCCTCTCATCCTGTGTTCGAGGGCTTCCGCGTCTCCAAGGATTACTACACCGAGTTCAGTGGTCGACTGATGCGGCAGATTCTTGAACGACTGCCCAACTTGGTTCAGGTGGAATTCGACGGATACCCCTCGGTGCAGAAGTCCGGTCCTCTGATGAGCCGGTTGTTGCAGGAGACCCGGGATCATCACAAAAAGATCCTCTGGGGGCCCGAACGAGGGTGGACGGACTATGCTGACGATGAAGAGGGCCATCAGGTCGAAGACCAGCGCGAGGATCAGGCTGTGGATGCAGCCTTCGATGGATTGCGAGCTCACGACCCTGACCCTGTTGAGTCGCTCGGCAATTCGCTTCAGACAGTTCGGCTGGAATCCTAAACCCCTCGAAGTTGATGGGGATGTGACACGATTTTACAAGACATTACGCGGCGTTGATAGACTTGAACATCCAATCATACAATCTCGAAACACTTCATGTTCTTGGATAGGCTTCACTGCAAACATTTATCCCATAATTCCTCGTCCTGATCTGCCGATCCGAGGCTTTTGACTGCATGACAGAGTTGAATGTAATCCTCGAGACTTCAAAACAAAATCGTAATTAGAATGTAGATTCGTGTACGTTCTAACCCTCTACAGGTCTTCGTCCACTTCCATGACGGCACCATTCGTGCCCTCCTTCCCCGATTGCCGCGCCACCGAGGCCTCTTTATCGATCATCTGCTTGGATACCGCAACGATATTGTCTTCGATCAATTGCTGGCTCACATCTTCGATGTCTGCAGTCGTCGATTAGCATACCATAAAACAGTAAACACAATAAAGGAGACGTACGCTTCTTGGGATCAACCTTGCCCACATATCGTGTCTTTAGCTGGTCCTTGCTCAACTCGGTCTCTTCCTTGATGCGCTTCTCATAGCCCTCTGCAAGGCTTACGAGCTGCTTCATTTGGTCGACGTTGTGCTGACCCTCCTCATGGAAATCGTTCATTTGCAGAGCCTCGGTCCATACCTGCTTGTGCAGGTTCATCAGCATGTTCTCCTCCAGTCCGGTCTTGCGGTATTGGATGGCGATGCTGTAGTAGTGACGGTTGAGTCCGTGGATAAGAGCCTGGATCGAAGGCTTGTTCAGATGACCCAAGTTCGACGTAGTCTGCCGGGGCTCCTGTCCCATCACCACAGTCTGGGGCTGAATGAGACGGAAGGCGTCGATCACCACCTTGCCCTTGACGGACTGAATAGGATCAACGACGACGGCAACAGCCCGCGGCGTCAACTGCTCAAAGGATTGCTGGGTGTTGATATCAACCGAGGAAAGCCAGCACCCGAAACCAGGGTGGGAGTGGTACCAGCCAACGACCGTTTCTGGTCTGGGTTCCAAATTCAGATCAGTACTTGCAGGTGTCCCATCAACCTGATTGCAGCTTACCGTCCTGTCTGCCGGAGCATCTCCATCATCTTGGTCTGGAACACCGGATCCACGGCCTCGACACTGACACCCGTACCGCTCTGGGGCATTGCAAAGACATCCACCACTCGAACCGTGTATTCATCGACAAACTCGCCCAGCATTAGCCCCATGACCTCCATCGGCACACCGGCACGGCCATGCCGTAACATCTTCAAAAGAGCCAAAGACGAGATGTAGACGGTTTCGGAGTTATCGATCAGGTTTGGTGTATCCTGTTCAACATGTAATCAGTGTTTGTTCTTATATCTAAACCGCAGCCTAGCTATTGAGGCATGTGAAGCTCACGAGGAGCTAAGCAGAAGCTCGGGTTGCCGAGTACGCCCGAAGCCAAGACAAGGGATTCGAGACTTACACCACCAGGGGCAGCACTTCCCATGCCCATGCCCTGTGCGGCCTGTAGCATCCGGTTGAGGCGATCCATGGTGATCAGAAATGAGGAAGGTGGAAAGAGGTAGGAGTCGAGAAAGATAGCTTCTCAGTTGGAAGCTCCAGATGGCAGATTGTCGTTGGCGAGTCCAACTAGTCACAGTCTGGGCCGTCAACCAAAACGGGCAGAATCCAACAAAACTCGAAGATGCTTTTGATCCTGGGTCAGACAGAATTCTTGTGTTTGGAAGCGCCTACGGGCGGACGATGATTAAGTCGGGAGCTGCCCGGGCGCCTGACGAAGGCGGTGAGCTATTCTGCCGGCTTTGACCGCGTGGGAAGGAGCGCATTCAGTGAGGCCTCAAGTTTGTCCCCATTGTTCTATTGTCCTATTCACCACCCTCATTGCCCTATTGACCGGGCGAGCATGTCAGGGCTCAATTGTTCGCCTTAATAGTCTGATACTTCGCTATATAAGCGACCCCTGGTCCTACCCGCTGCCCTCTTCATCTTCCATCCGACTCTTCCTTACGCTTGCAATCCCCCTAACCCTCATACTTCAAATCCACTTGCGTATATTTCCCAATTCAACCTCGGTCACTGTGCGAAATGGCTGTTGAGCCTATATCGAATGGCTTCGGGGCCAAGGACAAGAAGGTCGCCTACTTCTACGACTCCGATGTGGGCAATTATGCCTATGTCTCCGGCCACCCCATGAAGCCTCATCGCATAAGAATGACGCACAGCCTGGTTATGAACTATGGCCTCTACAAGAAGATGGAGATTTACGTGAGTCTTTCATCTATATACTTTTTTTTCGCCATCTCTCGGTGCTATTTGATACCGGATCGTCGGCTAACATGAAAAACTCCAGCGTGCGAAACCGGCCTCCAAGTACGAGATGACCCAATTCCACACCGACGAGTACATCGACTTTCTGTCCAAGGTTACCCCGGACAACATGGATCAGTTCTCGAAGGAGCAAAGTCGATACAATGTGGGTGATGACTGTCCCGTGTTCGACGGTCTCTTCGAGTTCTGCGGAATCAGCGCCGGCGGCAGCATGGAAGGCGCCGCACGCCTGAACCGCAGCAAGTGCGATGTTGCCGTCAACTGGGCTGGTGGGCTGCACCACGCGAAGAAGAGCGAGGCCAGTGGTTTCTGCTACGTGAATGGTAAGATCTGAGGCTTTCTGGGACCATCATGAAAATGCTAACTCGACAGACATCGTTCTTGGAATTCTGGAGCTTCTGCGCTTCAAGCAGCGAGTTCTATATGTGGATATCGATGTCCACCATGGTGACGGTGTCGAGGAAGCTTTTTACACTACGGATCGTGTCATGACTGTTTCTTTTCACAAGTACGGCGAGTACTTCCCCGGAACTGGCGAGCTTCGTGACATCGGGGTTGGCTCAGGCAAATACTATGCTGTCAACTTCCCTCTGCGTGATGGTATCAACGATCTCTCGTACAAAAGCATCTTTGAGCCTGTGATCAAGAGCGTGATGGAGTGGTACCGGCCGGAGGCAGTTGTCCTTCAGTGTGGTGGAGACAGTTTATCGGGCGATCGTCTCGGTTGCTTCAACCTTAGCATGCGAGGACATGCCAATTGTGTCAACTTCATCAAGAGCTTTGACCTGCCAACCTTGATTCTCGGTGGTGGTGGTTACACCATGCGCAACGTTGCGCGCACCTGGGCGTTTGAGACTGGCATCTTGGTCGGAGAAGGTCTGGAGTCGGAGCTGCCCTACAACGACTACTACGAGGTTAGACCTTTACTTTCATATCGCCGAAATCACTTATCAAGCTGACTGAACTCGCAGTACTTTGCCCCCGACTATGAGCTTGATGTTCGCCCCTCCAACATGGACAACGCGAACACGAAGGAATACCTGGACAAGATTCGCAACCAGGTTGTGGAGAATCTCAAGCGCACGGCGTTCGCTCCTTCGGTTCAGATGACCGATGTCCCGCGTAATCCGCTTGTGGATGGCATGGACGATGAAGCTGATGATGTGATGGATGACCTGGATGATGACGAGAACAAAGACAAGCGCTTCACCCAACGCCGCTTTGACCAGTACGTAGAAAAGCCTGGTGAACTCAGCGAGAGTGAGGACGAGGAGGAGAACGCCGCCAATGGCGTCCGCCGACAGCCGAATGCTATCCGCCGCCGCAATCAAGCCAATTACCGAAACCTCGACGCAGCGGATTCTGGTCTGGACAGTGGCATGGCAACTCCGCATGCGGCGTCGTCGGTTGGTGACATGGAAATGGATACTGCGCTTGATACCAGAATGGCTGATGTCCCACGAAATGAACCTGACACTCGAGTTTCACCGTCTGCGGCTCCTCCTGCCACGCATGCTGAAGCTTCCGCCGGCGACGAGGATCAAATGGTTGTCGAAAATGAGGAAAGTCGCCCTTCTGCTGCCGCCTCTCACCAGCCTTCTCCTGCCCCGCATGATGAAGATACCACCATGGAGGATGCAGCAGCTCCGGTTGTTGAACCCGAATCCGCCCCGACTGAGCCTCAAGAGGAGAAGAAGCCGGTTGAGACATCACCCGCGGGTGAAGAAACACCCAAGGCACCTCTGTCGCCACCTCGAGCCCAAACGCTTGCCAAAGAGCCCTCCGAGCCTGCCGCTGAGCAGGGCGGCGAGGCCCCGAAGCTCGAAGCTGCTCCTGTTGAGGAATCAGAAGCACCCAAGCAGGCCACTCCAGAGCCTACCGATAAGCCTACCAAGCAAGAGGAGTAAATTGATTTCATATCGGATCTGGCGCAATGGACCATGGGGCAGGAAGGTGTTATCGGTTTCGCAGTTTCATAGTTTCACGGCAGCTTTGCACTTTGTTCTCTAGGTGGGGATGGAATGACGAGAATGGTTGATTCCCCGGGCCGCAACCGGCCAACTCAGCTTGATTCAACGGGTGGCAGATACGGGATAGTTCTACTCCTGCAGTGGATTGTTTGTGAGCAAAAACGGGGTTAGGTTGGCCACTCTCGTCGTGTTGCCCTGGTTTTCTTTTCCCCCCAAGTCCTTGTGTATGAAAGCAATATGGGACAGCAAGCAAAATATTCTATGTTTTCATCCATTTGTTCATTCTATCCCAGAGCTAGTTGTAAAACCCAGATCACTGCTTTGGAAGATTCGAGGTGGTGAAGCTGGGACTCACCGGGCATACTTGGTTGATATTGTCGCCTGAGGCATCAAATAATTATTGCCTAGCCTACAAGGCAATAATAATCTGCCCTAACACTAAACAGGCTAGCGTTAGGGCTCAGCAAGCCAGCCCACGACGGAGCGGATCCACCAATCAGCGATACAACAAGCACGCACTCTGCCCACAAGCGAGAAACCATCCGGACACAGGTTTAGCTCGTTGCCCTCTCGACCTCTTGTCGCCTTCTGTCGCCAACCCTTTACACCTATCTCGACGCCTTCCCGTGATACATAGCCATCATGTCTAAGAGAGGGTAAGTCGATACTCTACCGATGTCCGCCATCCAGCTGTGAGAATTTTTGTGGTCTGGGAGGGACCTTGAACCGGCAACGAATCCGCGACGCAAGCCTACAAAAGACAAAAATTCCCGGATGGATGGAACACCCAGAAAGGATGCAGAGTGCTAACGTGTGTTTTTTCAATTGAATAGTCGTGGCGGTGCCGCCGGCAACAAGCTCAAGATGACTCTCGGTCTGCCTACGTACGTTTTTTAATCCCCTCCTTTTGCAACACCAATTTCTTGCCGATTGCGCCCATCATCTCTACCGGTTCCCTTGCAGTCGTTTCCTTTCTTTGTGGGAGCATATATGTGGGAAGAAAATAGGCCGTGCAATTTTTCAAGGGAAGCCGGAACAAAGATTGGAAGGACGCAATTCATTACATCCACCACGGGGCCGAGAGAGACGATGGGACCATGACATGATATTCGAAAGAAACATGGAAGACTAACGGGGGTTTTTTTTTCTGTTCTACAGTGGCGCCGTGCTGAACTGTTGCGACAACTCCGGTGCCCGCAACCTGTACATCATCTCGGTTAAGGGTATCGGTGCCCGCCTCAACCGTCTCCCCGCGGCCGGTGTCGGTGACATGGTCATGGCCACCGTCAAGAAGGGAAAGCCCGAGCTCCGCAAGAAGGTCATGCCCGCCGTGGTTGTCCGCCAGAGCAAGCCCTGGCGCCGACCTGACGGTATCTACCTGTACTTCGAGGACAACGCTGGTGTGGTGAGTGATTTCCGCCATTGGAAGCTAGGAACTTGAAGATATTTTGGAATTGGCTTCGATGTCTCGTGTCTGTTCGACTATGTACTAATCTCGACACAGATCGTCAACGCCAAGGGTGAGATGAAGGGATCCGCCATCACCGGCCCCGTCGGAAAGGAGGCTGCCGAGCTCTGGCCCGTAAGTTTATCTACCTTTTGATGTCGTGTTGCAACTTTGGAAGGAATCCCTGCTAACATTGGTGTTTTTAGCGTATCGCCTCCAACTCCGGTGTCGTCATGTAAAGAGAAAAAACCGAACGAGAAAAAATTCAAGAAAAAGATCGATACCAAACAGGAACTCCCTTGAGAACCATTGTTGTCCCCGCCCTTCGGACAGGGAGGGAGGAAGAATGGTGCATGAGACAAATGGATTAAAATCGGGGGAGGAGGGGAGTCCATTTGAAACGAATCCAACTGTGTTATTTCGAGCCGGGTTTTTTCCCTCCTCTTTTTTTGTGTTTTTCACACGGAGTATACTTGAAAAATACAAGACCTTTCATGACACCTTCTCTTTCTCTATTCAGTGGCTGTGTATACTCTCGTGAGGGAGATAAGGAGATGATTTTGGGGTTGCAGAGCCGACTATTAGATTGGTACTCGTCTTAATCATCTCCTGTGGTTGCTTGTCTTGACCGAAGGCTTGGGCAGTCTGCAATTTACTATCCCTAGCTCTATCTATGGCTCTGGTGGATATGCCAAAGTATCAGAAGTAGAACATTGATGCGTCTATGCAGCAATCTATATGCAATATACATGGAGAAAAACATCGCAAGCAGATAATATATACAGCTCAGTTGATATACAGTTATTTTTTCAGGGCCTGCTCCCGACGAGCCTTGGGCTTTTTCTCAGACCGTCCCCCAGAGGCTCGATTCGACTGCTCCTTGCCAGTGAACTTCGCAGATTTCGAAGACACAGGCGCTCCCTTCGACGAAGACCCACGAGCTGTAAACTGTCCAGCGATAAACCAGAGCAGAGCCACGATCAGCGTCACCAAGATAAGCACATGCACCGCCCACCATATATGCTGCACGCCGGCGGGGCACATGGTGATCTCGTAGCGCCACTCGGCCAGAGCAGGATCAAACCAAGCCGACAGCAGGCCGGCATTGCCGCCGAACTCGCCCATCATCGAGCGGAGGGTCACTTCGCGGATCGAGGGCGAGGCCTTAGTTTGTGTGTGCTGGTTATCATTGTAGCATCTGGCGGCCCATTGCCACGCCTGCGAGGAAGGAGTTTCCGCATTGCTATCGCCGCTGTCTTTCTCTTGTCCCTGCAATGGGTCGTGGTCAACGAAATGCACTGCATCACAGCCGACGTGGTCATGGCCTGTGAGGATCAGCCCGTTTCGGCCCCAGCCTCCACCGGGCACGTTAGAGTCGCCGCTCATCCCGAAGAGGCCCTGCAAGATCCCGGTGCCGCTGGCATAGTCGCTCAGATGGTTCTGTTCGCGCAGACCGCCCTCGGTCCAGCGCGGAGTCCCGTTGTCGCCCTTTTTGTCGTCGGACTCATGGTACGTGGCATACGGTCCGTCGGCACAGATGCCGTCCTCCTTGTGCAGGGGCACATGTGTGAGGAGCAGCGTGAAGGTCGACCGGTCTTCTACCGGAGATAGACGGCTGCTGATCAGGTCGTTGAGGTATGTGTAGGTGTGGGCCTGGATTGCAGGAGACAGCGCGGGGCCGTCGAGGGTAAGAGAGTTGAGGTTGATCAGATGCAAGGTAGGCGTAATGGTTTGATCCTCGGCCGCCGATACAGGACCACCGGTTTCCGTGTCCGAGACATGAGTCCGCCGGGACACCGGAGGGTGCTGGAACCGCACATCCCAGTTAGCACGGCCGAACACGCGCTCGAAGCGTTCCATGCGCGCCTCGCTCACGTCGCCGGCATACCCGATGTCATGGTTGCCAACGATGTTGATCAACCGTCGTGGCCAGGCCGGGTCTGCACTGGGGCCAAGCGCTTCGAGGGGTGCATCATCCCCGGATTGGCCGTCACGCACAGCACCGGTCCGCGTGAGTGCGTCGTCCACGCGCTGACCACCCCGAAACACCCGCTCCCAATACCGCTGTCCCCGCCACGCAAACTCCTCGTCATTTATCCACTGGCTGCCGACCAGATCGCCCAGCACGGTGGTGTGCGTGGGCCGTGTCCACCAGAACAGTGTGCGGTAGATGTGCGCAAGGTAATAGTCGTTGCCGAGCAGATCGACCCGTTTCTGGAACGAGCGCAAGGCACGAGGCACGTCGTCCCAAAACAAGGAGTAGAGCCCGGCACCGACACTGGCGAGGACGTCGTGATCCAGGAGCGAGAGTGGTGGGGGCTGGGTGGTTGTGGATGCTTTGCTGGCGGCTTCTTGGACCGCACGCCAGTGCGAGCGCACACGTGGGATCAGCTCATATTCGGGGAACGGGAGAGAGGTGTCTCCTTCCAATTGGGGGTCTGCGAGAACGAGGAGTCTGAAGATGGCGGGTTGGTCCTCCGCTGCGGGCGCCGAGACTCCGAGGTGCTGGAGGACGGTGTTGATCACGGCATTCTGCTGGGGACTGCCCAAGCTTGAGCCATTGGTGTCTGCGGTATGGGGCTGGGGCAAAGGAAATGCACAGCCATTGAAAACGGGGTAGAGGTAGAGGTAGACGGTAGCGGCGACGGTGAGCGGGACGAGGAAGGTCAGCGCGCGCGAAAGCAGCACGCGAAAAGACATTAAGGCCCAAACTAAGAGAAAAGAAACATAAGAATCAGATAAAATACCCAAGAATATAAAACATATTGACCGGATTGAATGTTGAATGTCTGTGGGGGTGAGAGTGGAGGAGAAAAGGAGACGATCAACTCCGATAAGCGCACAACTCGATTAGAATTAAGCTATCCGCATACCCGCGTAAACATGAATTGAGCTAGTCAATCAGATTAAGTAGATTAAAAAGATTCAGCAGATTCAACTTCCATTTCACCATCCAGCCCAAATCCTTCATATCAACATGTAAAACAAAGGCCGGAGCCGAGAGAAAGTCGGAGCGAGGGGTATATCACATCAAACGCCAAACGGGCGAAAAGAGCAACAAAACAAATGGGGGGGGAGTAAACATAGCCAGAAATTCTTCGCAGGGCGCATGCACAGTAAAATATCACAAAGGAAATGAGAAAAGAAAGACATTATTTGGACTCGGTCTTAGCCAAGGGGTCCGGGAGCAAGGGCGAGTGTCCGGATTCCACTCCCAGAGGATTCGACTGCGGTCGGTCGGCGGCCTTTGGTTCATAGTCCTGGTCGACTTTGGCATCTTCAAAAGAGTTGGTGTCGGAGGAAATCGACTTTTCGATATTCAAGCTCTCGATCTGGAGCTCGGCGTTTTCATCGCCCTCCTCGATCGGAGGTTCATTCTCTGGGTTGGCGGGGGCGCCCATCAGTGCCGGAGGTCGCTGGTTCATCATCCGCGCTTGCTTCAGACTGATGGTCTTCTGCTTGTTGGTGGTCTCCACCGTATGATCCAAATCGCGCTCGATGGTCGCCTTCATCAGAGCCGCCATCCACAGGCGACCTTCATGGACATTATCAACCTGGAAGTAATGAATGGCCGGTTTGGTGAATTGGACGGTCCGTGAATTGCCCATCTTGGGGGGCACCAATTTGAAGAAGAACGGCCCATTACCATCTTTGTGGGTAAAGGACGCAAGGACCGACGGAGGGATGGACTTGACACCCCCCGAATGATCGCCCGGGCTGGCATGGGCTGGCAACGCCGTGGACCCGGTGATGGTCGCATGCAGAGCAATGATGGGATCATGGTCCGCCCGCAGCACACGGTGAGAGGTGATGTCGATCAAGCCTCTCTCCTCTGTATCATTCTCGGAATAGTAGTACGACAGACGGCGACCCCGAAGGACGAACAGGCGAGGCTTCCATGTCGTCATCAGATTCGAAGATCGTTTTTTCATCCATCCACTATAGTCACAGCCAATCATCTGTTCCTGGGGCGTTTTCTTCTCCAGTCCGCGAATATACGCACTGGTGTCTTTCTTTGATTTCACCATCCGAGGGCGACCTGACACACCGGTACCATCTGCAGCTTTCCCCGATCCATCCGTGCTATGCCGCTCCGAGCTTTTAGAGGTAGCCGACGGGGTTGTGGACCCGGTTCGGGCTGACATGGGATCATAGTCGCGCGGCGAGACTGGAGCAGAAATATCGATTCCTTTACCGACGACATCAGAGATGGCACGAAGACCCACTGCCCGCCGGAACTTGGGGCCAGCATTCTTCAGATTCTGGAAGTGCAGCGGCGAAGAGCGGGCGAAGCCTTCCGCATCTCCCTTTCCAACCAGAGGAGCAAAGCTGGCGAAGAATCCGGGCTTGCTTTCAGTGGCGGAGGAGGGCTGCGATTGATGCCCGCTTTTCTCGGAAACGCGCGTGCTCAGACTTCGGAGCCGGCTTTTAGGGGGCGGGGTGCCATGGTAGGCTTGGGCTGCAGGAGAGACATGCTTGGCCGCATCGCGGATCGAGTCGACACTGCTAATTCGAGAACGGCGGCGATTCGAGAACTTGACCCAACCCGCATCGTCGGTGAAGCTTGACTGACGCGAATGAGTGATGCTGCCTCCGGTCGAACCGCGCTTTTGCAGAACCCGGCGATTTCGGCGCGAATCCACCTCGGTTCCTGAGAAGTAGCCCCGGTCCAAGTCATCATATTGCTCAGAGGTGGTGATGAGCGAGTCGGGCTCGGTGGGTAGCGGGCTTCGGAAAGTTCGCGGGCCATCGGACGTGGTGCCCAACGAGGTCCCCGGGCGAGAGGGCAGAGCTCCAGTTCCGGTATTTAGGGTCCAAGCCCGGTCAAACGACGGTTTCTTCGGATGAGAGCCATTGATCGCGTGGTCAGACATGCCACGATGAGTGGAATCAATGGAGGAATGGCGGCGAGTGTGATTGAATTCCCTGATCGATGCTGCAGAGATCCGTCGCGGCGAATCATGGCCATACGGAGGAGTGTGGGGGGTGATGGGAGAGCTGGTGTTACTGGCCAACCGTGGGTGTCCAGTAGGAACCGAGGCTCGAGGCGGACCGTATCCTGAACCCATCTTGTCGGAGAGGGATGGAATTCGGGGGAGAAGAGGTCCCGTGTGACCAGCACGGGACAATGCGCGTTCGTCAGCACCGGCAAGGTTGGTGGAGCCTCCCAACTGCTGAGCTGGTTGCTTCAGGCCCTTGACCTCCTCTTGGAAAGCTTTCACCTTGTGCCAGGTCTTGAGCCGTTTTCCCATCACGCCAAAGTCGAATTCCTTCATGAAAATAAAATCTTGGTCCATGTCGAGAAGAACATCGCCTGTGATTTCTTGCTCTTCAAAGAGGTCGCAATGTCTGGGTTCCACGCCAAGGCCACGCAGATGCTTGGCCGTCTCAGTCTGATTCCATTTGCGCACCTGCTCTTCGGTCGGCTGGGCCCGATCTTCATCATCGGTCTCGTGTCCGTTGATGAACGAAATGCTTTGGGACAGGTGGCTGCTGTACTCGCTGCCAGAATCATTAACCGCTTTCGGTTCTTGAGTTGAGATGCTGTGGCGAGGAGTATTCATATCGGTAATATGTTCATCAATGACGCTCAAAGTCTCGTTCATGACCGGGCTTTCCTCGCCGTTGATGTGGCTGTCGATTGAATTACGGAAGGTTTGCTGGATATCGGCTGCCAGGCTGGGGCGCGGCAGCGGAGAGGAGGCAGATCGCTGTGGCTGCGGAGAATCCACCTGCGGCGGTTGGATATCAGAGGCACTGGCGTGTCGCGATGCCTGGGGGGTGGTTTCGCCACTAGCGACCGATGATGGTTCTGCCGATGCCGCCGGCTCCATCTGCGCGGGTGACTCGGTTGTCTCGGACGCGACAGTTTCTTCAGGGATCGAGACCGTCAGAGGTGCCTTGGTGTAATTTGAGGGGGCAGCCCGGGTGTAATCTGCAAAGGGAAGCTTAGCGATGAGGTGCTTCACGGGTTCAAGTCACGCGAGCGCATACTGCCTGGAAAGAGACCGGTTTTGTCTGTGTCGAGAAGTTTGCCCAAGTACCATCCGTCGCCAAACTCTTCGTCGAGTTCGACCAATTCGATTTTTTCGAGAGGCTTCAAAGTGAGTTCATCTTCACCGCGACCGCTGAATTCATCTAGGGGGGTTGGGTATGAGCGATGCGCTTCGCAGGCAGCCGAGATGAAGAGGGGAGGGGGAGCGTGCGCGCGAATGTCGCACACGGCGGTACTTACGGACGACCTCCAGGATATCACCTCGGCGAACACCCTGAGGCGGCAACATGGCAGCCATTTCTAAAATTTTCGGATCCCGAAAGCACAGGGACTAGAAGCGAGAGGGAGCGAGAGCTAATGAAGCTGACAGACGTGAATCGCACATGGATGCCCAACAACCCTTGCGGGGGGTTTGGCAAAGTGAGGCGCCCGCGAGAACCCGGGATGGAATCTGGAAGAGAAATGTGAGGGCGCGGGAAAGGGGAGAGAATGTCGAGACAAGAATCTAGCGCCGTTTAGGTTATTACCACACGCGCGGGGCTCGGGAAGCACTGACCTAATTTTTTTCTTTTCTTTCGCCAACGGGTCGATCGATCTCAGACGTGGAGATCTCGCATGCCGAGGGGATTCCAGGAATGGAGAAGACTAGAGAGACGGAGAAAAGGAGGAGAAGAAAAACAAGAAGAAAGAGGAGAGGAAAAGGTGAGAAAGGAGGACAAGGAAGAATCGAAGATAGAAGCCCAAAAACCCAAAGCCAAGTGACGTGTGTGGGCGTCAAAAGGCGAAGGAACGGGAATTGCTGAGGGCGTGTTCAGCTTTCCGATGAATCCGGCGCGATGAACACGGCCATACTAAGGAGATTATGGAGAGTTATGTTAGATCACTGTCATATTTGAAATTTGAAATTTGATATTTAATATTTGACCTATTTCTCAGAACATACTCAAGATGCTAAAGAAACTAGTAGATCCTCTAACTATTCTTCGCGCATATGATTCATCACTATTTCTGCCATCTATGTATCCAACTATGAAACTCATGAAGCTATGTAGCTAACAGTACCTGCAGCAACCTTGGAAACCTTAGAAATAGATCTCTCTATTTTTTGTTCTTTTTCTTTTTCTTTTTCACTATCCTATTTCTGTGTAGTTTCGCTACGCGCGCGCCTTCTCGAAAATTATGTCAAAGAAACACCCCGGTTCGTGGGTCTCTTTGTTTGTCTCTTGTATAAAATAGACCCACACTCTCCCCAAGATGCATTTTCTCTATTCATGATCCATCAGATCACGGCGCCATGTCTCCCCGATCGAGCCGTGCCGATCTGAGCTTCGAAGAGTCCAACTCCACCGCCCGCAGATTTCTTCCTGGTATGCGACGGACGTGGATGTCCGGGCGCAGCCCCAATACCTCGCAGGATCAGCCCGACCGGCATCTTTCTGCCCACGCCTTAATGTCTCCCGTCACCCCCGGGGCCATTCTGTCGGAACCCTCGTCTCTCCCACCTATTCCGCCAGTCAATTCCCCTGCAGATAAACCTGATGCCTCTCAAACGACCGCTCTCCCGTCTCCCGTGCCGAGTGCGAATGAAAACCCGAGTTCCGTGAATTCCAATGTCGCTCCCGAGAACCCGACCCCGTCTGTGCCCTCAAATGAGCCTGTCACAACCCAACCGAGAATTGAAGAACGTGCTGCTCCCTCCCAGTCCCAGTCGGGCTCACCGGTCGCAACGTCGACAGCGAGTCCTGCAGTCAGAGTAATCGCCCAGGTGCACGGAAATGCGGTGTCAGGGCTCCCTCAACCACAGCCCTCGTTTGCGCAATCGCCAAATACACTGCTCCTCAGTGATCAGACATGGAAGTATTGGCATTCTCACCTGGACCGGCTGGTGAAAGACTTGGACCAACAGAAACAATTGAGCGAAGCCGTTGGATTCCCTCGGGTCCATCTACTGCGAGAGGCGTTTGCGAAGCGGGATTTGATTTATGTAGTGCTTCATCAACTCTACTGCCGCTGGTCAATTGACCGCAAAGTATTATTGGACCAGTTCGCAGTGCTCCGGAACAAGCAATGCGAAGATGGAATGCATGTGCTAAGCCTTCTTCTGGAGAACAAACAGAAGCTCCCTTACCCAGTGCTCTTTGGCTTCGCTCATTTCCCGAGATCGCCACAGGATCTCATGCGCGACGCCTGGTACAGAGCAAAGGTCCATGAAGTGGCTCTTTGCCTGTCGCGTCTGGGCGCCGAATGGAGTATGGTTAGCACCCACCTCCGTCGCCCGCCCCTAGTTGATGAACTCAGGCAGAAGATAACAGTGCTGTCGTCGACGCTCCTGTATGTGATGTTTATCTCGCTATGTCGCCTGCACTACGATGAGCGCTACTTGGGGGACCTACAACGTCTATTTTGGGTTGACTTGGCGGAAGTCTCACAGCGTTTGGCCTCGGGATCTGGGGACGCCATCGCTGTGCAAAATTCCCGTCTCAAGTTGATTCATGAATACCAACGGTTTCCACGGAAGACTGTTTCGGTTCCACCTGTACAGGAACCTCAGTCTCAGTCGGTGATGCAGCCTTCTCAAGTCGAATCGCCGGCTTCCGCAAGCGATCAATCATCTGTTCCAAGTTCAGCCGTCTCCGCCCCTTTGGTTTCTCCCCGTCAGTCTCCGGGCGGGTTCGCTGCCCCTGGGCTGCACAGCTCGACTCATTACATAGCACAGACACAACCGGGGCATCAAGTACAGACCCAGTCAGCCCGTTCAGCCATGGCCTATCAGGCACAGCCGCAGTCAGGCCCACCCCTAGTTTATCCATCAGCAATATCGTCAGCCAATACTGCTGTGAACCCGTCGCAACCACAGGACTTTCAACCTCCGGCTCTCTTGAATACCTCCGTTCAGCATCTCGGAGGTCCAGTTTTATCCCAGAGCCCACAAGCCCGAGCGGTCAGACGGCAGTCTTTGACCTCACAATCTAGTTCGCCAGACACCCGAGTGCCTCCGAGACAGGCGTCTCAGCCTTCGCTTGTCGCCAACTTTTTCCCACCGGCCGGATACCGAGCACCGCAGACAGTGCAGCCGAATCCGCTCCGGCTGGGACTTCACCAGGCGCATCTCCGCGACCCTGTCAAAAAGCTCTTGGAACTAGGTCCAAATGGAGAACCGATCGAGACAGAACTGTATTATTTCCTCGGCGGCTTCTACTCGCCACCGAAATTTCTCGACCCTGAGGAATCGTCCCACACCTGGACATTCTATATTTCGAACGCCGATTCTCAGAGGTTCCCCCGTACCGTTGAGAGAACAGACGGACAGCGTGCCACACAAACCTTCCAGCCTGGTTGTCGGACGCTTCGCTTGCGATCTATCCGATTACACCCTTCCAAAAACGCGCAGAGTGCCTGGTCCACCGCAGGCACCGCCTGGCCCAGTGTTTTCTATATCTTTATCAACCAAAAGGAGGTATTCGTGCGGCGCAAAGTTCATAATGGCAAAGATCTCCCCCTGGACATCACCAACCATCTCCGGGAGGGTGAGAACAAAATCACAATCAACCTGCTCCTTGGCCCGGATGAGTGCAAGAACCTTCGATATGTGTTCGGCATAGAGGCCATGGAAGTTTCGGGCTTTTCACAGGTGAAGGGACTGGCGCGGTTTATCTCGGTTGCAGAGTCCCGTGCTCGCATCCAGAAGCGTCTGTCGCCGACCACAGACAATGACGAGCTAGCCGTCGTCACAGATAGCCTGACCATCGACCTCATCGACCCTTTCATGGCTCGAGTTTTCGACATTCCCGCCCGCTCCAGATTCTGTGACCATCAAGAATGCTTCGATCTCGACACCTTCATCCGAACCCGGAAATCGGTGTCTGGTCCGACACCGATGGTCGATAACTGGCAATGCCCGATCTGCAAGGCTGACGCCCGTCCCCAGTGTTTAATCAGGGATGATTTCCTCGTCGAGGTCCACCAAGAACTCGCCCGCACAAACCGACTGGAGGGCATTCAGGCCATCCAGATCAAGGCCGATGGGTCTTGGACTGTGGTTCTCGTCAGTGATCAATCACATAGCCTACAGAATCATCTGCATGGGGATTCGAGGATGCTGAAGCGCAAGGCCGATAGCACACCACAATCGGACTCGAGGGCAGTGCACCCCAAAAACGAAGAATCTTCTTCTGAAAGAGCTTCTCAGCCTCGGACACAGGAGCCATTGGTCATTGAAATAGACTAGTGTCCTGCTTATTCGAGTGGTGCTTCAGTGTCATCGCGTCTTTGTATGCTTTTCCTTTTCCTTTTCCTGTTTTTTTTTCTTGTGCTTTGCCCTTTTTGCGTCGCAAACGAAAGATACCCTTGTTTGTTGTCCCCATGGCAGGTCGTTTTTCCCGGTCTCATTGTTGTTGAAATGGAACTTTATGGATGTTTTTTGTGTTTATGTTCATTATACCACTTTGTTTGATTCGTTTATTCCCTTGATCTCTGCATGGTTTCTTTTGTTGGCGCACTGCTTATGGATCTATGGATGGGATCTGCCGTAAAAGATACAGGCTATCTACTGCAACCGAACTAGAGACGCTATGGGCTTCTCGAGTACAAAGAGAGAGAAAGTGTATATCCACGAGATTAAAGTAAATGAGGGTTGGAATAGACGCAAAGGGTGGATCTTTTGCCTGTTGACATGCCCCATCGGAGTCATCAGCGAGAAATCGGCCACTTGGCCGAGGATCTTTAATACCTACAACATGCCTGGCATCGAAAGGTTTTATAGCTAACACTTCTGCAATAATGGAGATGAACAAATTTCCTTCGACCACAGGACCTTCTCGACGCGCGACAGCCTGCATACAGTGTCAGAAGCATAAGGCACGGGTGCCCCCATTCCCTCTACTAAGACTTACAAACTGATGGAACCAGGTACGATGTGCCCTGCCCGACAAAAAGCCACCATGTCGACGGTGTCTGGCCAAGCAGCTGCCGTGTTTATCAAAGAAGGATCCTACTCATCTTCTGCCAACTTCTGATCATGGGTACGTCCCTCGAATGGGATATAGTGAAGGAAATTCATTTACTTACTTCTCAATCAGGCTGCTAGATGCAATACTACATGATCTTGGTACCGTCCCTACTGCTGTAAATGAGCTTCGGGGTGTCGGGGACTAGCAGAGCTTGCCTCCTTTGTAGTCGCTTCTGCTCTGGCGGAATTGTGTGCAGGAACGAAGTCTACACAGAGTGATAATAGGGAAACACAGTCTACCCTCTCCTCTGGTTCTGCCGACATCAACGCTGAATTGATTGATGAGAATCCGCCGGCACCAAGTCGCGATGAGGCCACCGCGAGCCAACCTCCCATCCAGTCCCTCTATCAAATCACCCCCCTTCGGAGCCTGCGCTCGCAGCGACTAGATGATGCGGCCATTCGCCGTGGGCCCAGTGATTTGATATCGCGCAAAATGCTGAGTATTCGTGATGCAGAGGTATTGGTGAATAACTACTTGCAACGAACGGACCATTACCTCTACGGGATAGCGAGTGAATATGCCAGCTTGGAAAATCTCCGGCAAGCTTCGCCGCTTCTCCTCACAGCCATCCTAACGGTGGCAGCGCTGCAAAGTCCAGACGGGCAGCAGCAATACCGGGTCTGCTATCCCAAGCTCCGCAGGTTGATTGCAGATTTTCTATTCTCTGCGGTGGTCATCTTGGAAGACCTCCGGGGCCTTTGCATTGCGTGCTTCTGGCTGAGTGATATCTCGTGGTCAATCCTTGGTCTTGCCATCCGGCGTGCAGTCAAGCTGAAGCTCCCTAAATACTTCTCTATGGCGGTCGAATACCTCAAACCGGAGCTGTCACCGTCGGTCTCAGATCAGCTTGCTAGGAGATTAATTGACGGTGTGCGGTTGTGGTACTTGCTCTATGTTCGTGATCAGCATCTGGCTATACTCTATGGACGCCGTTCGATACTGCGCGATGGCGAAGAAATCCAGAATTGGATGCTGTGTCTAGCAGTTTGGCGTGGCTCGATCACGGATATTCGGATCCTGAGCCAGGTTGCCTTGTTGCAGATTCTTCGGTCTATCCCGGAGATCTTTGGACAGGATTCTAAACGCCGTGTGCCAACTCTGCTCAAGTCGCAGCTGGATGCTTTCAATCAGCAACTGGACCTCTGGGTCACTCACTGGCTGGGTATCTCTCGTAAGTATATCCAGAGCCCCTCATCATTCCATATACTATATCTCTTCAATTCTTCCCGTCTACTCAAGTCCTTCTTCCTTTTAAACTAAATTATACTCCTTGGTTCAAAAGAAAATCACCTGATAATCGGCACCTACCCAAGCAAAGCCATCACCCTCCACCACCACTTCTCCAAACTCCTCGTCTCCTCACACGTCTTCCGCGGCATAGGACCAGACCCCAGCCAAGACCCGCTCCCAACAAAATCCCAAGACCTCGCCGCCGTGGCCATCAACTCGGCCAAATCGGTCGTCGAGCTAACCGTGACCGACCCAGACCTCATCGACGCATACATCGGCATCCCGCACTCCTACCACACGATGATCGCATTTGCATGCTCGTTTCTAATGAAAGTCGCCACAAAATAACACCTCCACATCGATCTATGTTCTTCGCGGGTCGTCGTCGTCGACATGATCAAGCCCGTTATCGAACTCTGCACTCGTGCCCGCTGCACCGAGTACCACCTCGCCCAATGGATCGGACGCGGTCTGCAAGCGCTGCTGACGAGCTGTCTGGAAGCTCCTACTCGCCAACACAGTCGCCCAGCGGGGACTTCTAGCCCGGAGGATTCTTCTCTTTTGGCTTGTTCATAGTTGCATTCCTCTCGTGCGTCGAACCATCGTTCTCCTTTGTGCCCTCCTGCAGGAGAAATCGGGCCTGATCTCGATGGCGCATGGGAGACGGCTGAGGCGATGATGTACAGTAATAGTCCTTCGACGGCTTTCTACCATACGCCCGGTTTGAACATGTCTTTACTAAACTCACTGTCTCCCTGTGAGAGAAACTTCCCGGTGGATTCGACTGTTGAGTTGGATTTCCCATGGGATCTGTCTTTGGCGTATGCGTCGCTAGAACACATGGGGCTAGGACTATTGTGACCTATTTGAGCTGAGAGTGAACAAATACGTAATTGTGTCGAGACTGCCCGGAAGTGACATTTGAAGAGCCCAGGTCTACTCTCTGTACATCGAGAAAAAGAAATGGTGGCTATCTAGAAAGAGATGGCCATGATTAAAGAGCCAGGGCTGATAGGATCAAGTCGCATATTGGAACTATCGACCTCAAAACATCCAGATATAACATTATATTGGGGTGTTATTTGGAAAATATACCGAGGAGCTATATAGAAACTACTTCCTGACTCTGCGAACATGACTGACAAGATTCTCAATGACGCCCTCAAAAGCCTCCTTCTCGCTTACCAGGCCATCTCGTCGCTTGAGCCAATACTCTAGAAGCTCGCTGGCGCGTCGCGCGACCTGCTCCAAATCATGGACGTGCCGCTTCAGCTCGGCATCCGTCAGGCCGCTAAGCGCGGCATCGGTGGTCGCGCACAAGCGCCGCACTGCAGAAAGATCCATGTCCGGCGGTGGAGGCGCGCCGCGGCGAGAAGTGGTTTTCTGTCGAGTGGAGGCCTGTCCTATCGAGGCGGCAGTGTCAGGGTCATTCTGGGAGGCCTCACCCTCCTTGCAGGACTGGCTGCGGGACCGACCCCCTGGCGTCGTTGCTCCCGAGCCTTCCAAGTCAATCGAAGGCAGAACGAGCTTCTTTTGTTTCGATGCAGGGAGGATCTCATCGAGGTCAACGGGAACACCCAGAGATACAAGGAAAAGCCGGCGGATTCGAGATTTAACCCAATTTTGGGGCTGGAGAGGCGGAGGCGCAACGAGCTGGGACCAGAGGGAGAGAGAACGCTCGGTGCTGAAGATTGCGGCCGAGTCAGGGATGGGTTCGACAGCTGGCAAAGAACCGAGGTCTTGGGAGGCAGGAAGAAGACTGTCGAGGGAGCCCTGGAGAGCGCTGAGGAGTTCGGAAGTGGTTTTGAAAGCGTCAAAATTGGTGAGAGGAGGCTGACACGCATTCAGTGTGAGTCGGAGGGTGAAAAACGAGTGCTAGGCCTGGGCACTTACGGCAGAGGGTGCGTGAGTATGCTGAGGTGTTATACTTCCATCCGTGGGAGCTGCCTCAGCAACCTCCGCACTGGGTTCTTGGAAACCATCATCGAAATTACCAAAATCATCATCGCCCATGTCATCTTGTTCTTCTACAAATTCGTCAAAGTCGTCTGCGGGCGGTTGCCCTTCTCCCCCGTCAGTATTATGTGTGCCGCCCATCAATGTCGATTTTTGGCGAGTGTGGGTGGGAAGTGTGGTGCTTTCTGATACTGAAGCATCGGGGATGGTTTCCACTGTGTCCGGTAACGTGTCACTAGGCGAGCGTCGATGAGCTCGTGGATGTGAAGAAAGCTCTTCCTCTGCGGACAGAGATTCCACTTGTGACAGCCGAGTTTCGGGAACTGTTGCGGTCGTAGAGCCGGTGTCTTGGGATATAGGGTCCAATGATGGTGGCGTTGGGCTGTCCCCGGGCTCCGAAGTCTTCGTGATCACATCTGGCACAGCATCCGCCCGGTGTTTGTCAAAGGCCTCTGTTCCCGGGACCTCCCCGTAGCTGGGTGTGCTTGGATCCACCTTCTCAACCATTGTCTGTGGTATGGGCGAATCTCCGGGGGTCAAGGACACCGCCGGGGAATGACTTCTGCTGTGCGAGCCTTCGGGGACAACTTCAATCTCGTCCGGAACCGCATCCTGATCTCGCTTTTCAAATGCCAATGTACCAGGAATTTCGCCATGCTGGACGCTGCTGTCAACCCGCTCCACTCGAGTTCGTGGAACAGGGGAAGTGCGACCGCGTGGTTGCGAATCGGTATGGCCTTCACTGGCGTCTGAGAAGTGATCCTCTTCGCTGCTCGAAACTATACCCGCGCCAAATTAACACTCTGTGGATAGAGCAGGATTAAGGGTTCAAATTCCACAACCATACCATTATTGCCCTCAGCTCCGGCGTCTTCCATCTCTGTAGTCTTGCTGGGTGGTTCCAGATACGAATTGGAGGGATCAGGCAACCCCTCCGACATAGTTGCGGTCGGATTCAGGGGTTGTTCATGAACGAAGAGAGTAGAACAAAAACCATCCAATGCAGAGAGTGTCGTGTGCAAGATGTGACGATGTTATTGCCTGCCCACGATCGATCCGAGTCTAGACATGTCTGCCTCAGGCGTCACGTTTCTATGGTCAGGCAGTATGTTTGCCTGATTGTTGGGGCGTCAAATCCAGCGCGTATCCACTCTGAAACTCCTTCCGATTTATTATTGCTTCAGTCATCCCTCTGCTTCGACTCTGACCTTCCCCAATTGTGTCGCTGGGATCCATCTATTCAAGAGATTGCGCCCCATCTCTCAGGGTCCTGCGGTCTTCTCTACAGGATCCTCACTCTTCCCCTTCCGCGTCGGTCGCTCGCTGTTTCTTCGACTGCTTTTTTTCAAGCTCGCCGATTCCCTTGACCGCGCCCAACGCAACATGTCCTTCTCCTTCGGCACACCGGCCTCCAGCGGAGCTCCCAGTGGAGGTCTCTTCGGTACATCAGGCAATGCTTTCGGTTCCAACCAAAATACCTCCAAGACAGGGACCGGTGGTGGTCTGTTCGGAAATGTAGGAGCTTCGTCAACGAGCGGCGCTGCGTCGCCCTCGCTGTTTGGAGCTACCTCGACAGCGGGCCAGACCCCGTCACTGTTCGGAAATGCCGGTGGATCTAACGCCCCTGCTAGCGGTGGCTCAGGCTTCAGCTTTGGTGGTCAAGGTCAATCCGGAAGTGGCACCAGTACCTCCCAGTCTCCGTTGTTCGGCGGCACTCAGACTCCTAACAAAACCACGGAGTCCACCGCGCCGGCTCAGACTGCGACTAGTGGGCTCTTCGGAGCGGGGAAGACTGGAGGCAGTTTGTTCGGTAACACAACCTCGACTCCGGCTCCGGCGGGAGGTTCTTTGTTTGGCAACACCTCCACAACCCCTGCTGGCCCTCCCCCGGGATCCAAAACTCCCAGTTTGTTTGGCGGCATGAATGCTGCCCCCGCTTCGAACACTCCTTCGACCGCCGCTTCTTCAACTACCCCGGCCACCTCGCAACCCCAATCATCTGGCGGCCTTTTCGGATCTGGGACCCCCTCTACAGCCGCAAAGCCACTATTCGGAGCAACCCCTGCCGCTCCGCCTAGCGGGGGCCTATTTGGCAACGCCAACAAAGACAAGCCGGCCGAGTCGACTACTCCGACCACGGCTGCGGCCAGTACTCCCAAGCCTCTCTTTGGAGCCGCCGCGACCCCGGCTACTGGCGGTGCGCAGAGCGCGCAGACATCCTCCCTCTTCAAAATGCCTCCTGCTAGCGGCGACTCTGCTGCTAAGCCCGCGTTTCCTTCTCTCGGAGCTACTCCGGCCACTACGACCGCCGCTTCCCAGCCCTCGGTGGAAACTCCCTCTACATCCACAGCCACTCCTCAGGCTTCTCTGTTCTCCGGACTTGGAGGTGCGAGCACCACATCCGCGGCCACGCCGTCGTCCACGCCAGCTGCTGCACCAGCTGGGGGAAGTTTATTTTCAGCGCTGGGTGCACCCAAGTCAACTCCATCTACCACTCCTGGCACCACGGCTACTACTAGCACTGCTGCTGCACCTGCCGCTACGCCTGCTGCTCCAGCTGGTGGATTGTTTGGCAAACCACCCGCCTCTGCGCCATCTACTCAGCCCGCAGCTCCTGCCGCGGCCACCACTACTGATCCCAAAGCTAGTACGACCGCAACCACTGGCGCAGCCACAACAACTGCTGGTGCTACGGCTGGTGCGCCTGCACCTTCCGCCCTGGGCCAATCTACGACAGGCCCTCCTCCCCCAGCTCAGTCGCGCCTGAAGAACAAAACCATGGACGAAATCATTACCCGATGGGCCACCGATCTGACCAAGTACCAGAAGGATTTCCGTGAACAGGCCGAGAAGGTCGCCGATTGGGACCGGATGCTGGTGGAGAACGGCACCAAAGTTCAGAAGCTGTACGGTAGCACTGTGGATGCAGAGCGGGCCACTCAAGAAGTTGAGCGTCAACTGGCATCAGTAGAGGGCCAACAGGAGGAGCTGGGCTCGTGGCTTGACCGCTACGAACGCGAAGTGGATGAGATGGTTTCCAAGCAGGTGGGCCCTGGCGAGTCCCTCCAAGGGCCGGATCAGGAGCGGGAGAGAACGTAAGTACCATTGCATTTTTCTCTTCTATTTCCTCTACAGGAAGAACTTACTCTGGTCGATAGGTACAAATTGGCCGAGAAGCTTTCGGAGCGGTTGGATGAAATGGGCAAGGATCTCACGAGTATGATCGAGGAGGTGAACGGAGCTTGTGCCACCCTGAGCAAAACCAACCGCGCAGACGAACCGGTATGTAGAAAACTCCCTGCCCTTTCTGAACTATTCATGCTAACCTGTCCCTACAGATCTCGCAAATTGTTCGTATCCTCAACTCCCATCTGTCCCAGCTGCAGGTCATCGACCAAGGTACCTCGGACCTGCAATCCAAGGTGGCTGGCGCCCAGAAAGCAGGCCAATCCATCTCCTCGCGTCTTGGATATGGGTATGGCAGTCCCGGGGTGAATGGAAATGCCGCCGACGACTTTTACCGTTCCTACATGGGACGGCGGTAGATAATCGTGGGATGATGGGTATCTAATGGTGTTTAATGATTTCAATTGGAGATTCTCGTCTACGTCGCTCCATGGTTTCCTTCGCTTTGGAGAAAGAACGAATCAATGTGCCTAGGGATTCTATTTTCATGGGGTTTCGTTTTTCCCGCTCTTTGCTCCTTTGTTCTAGAAGATCATTCTGGGGCGAGCGACATTTTTTTTTTTGTGTACATCTGATCTGGTACCCCTACGGGCAGGTAATCTGACAATTGAGCCAGGCATGTATTTCTGGTCTCTTTCAACTGCGATTTCAGGAGTTATAGTAGTCCGATGCAAGGTACACGAGTCATTGACAGCCCGATGCCATGCCCTTGGCGTTTCATACATTTTCCCTGATTGGCTCACAGTGCAGTCTGGATTGGGAAACTAAATAACCGCCGATATAGTTGGAAAGCACATTTGTATAAGAAGTTGTAGTTCACGGTAGGACTTTTGCTATATTGCAATTAGGCCGATAAAATAATATTCAGTGAGCTTCATAATTCAATTCTCGATTCTTGGAAAAGTCTCCCTTAAGCTAAAGCTTGCAGCCGTGGATCATCTCTAGTGATTGTGGTAAATGTGATTCAAGATCCATTGTACTTTGGTGGCATCTTTGTCCAAGTTCAACATTGTGCCCCCTTTCACCCCCGACCCCCTTGGTGCCCAGTTGAGAACACCCTGGTTGACATCATCGTACTTGTAGACGCGCAGCTTCAAGCCGATGGCGACTATTCCATACACAGGAGTACGATTTGCAGGTCGACGTGTGCCGTGAGTATTGCTCAAATATTCATCTAGCTGGTCGACAGCTTGCCGCCAAACAGAACTCTGAGTAGAAGCGCTGGGTCTTTTGCATTGCACGATGAGAAATTTTGTCGCATGTGTTGCAGTGCCGCGGTAATGGTAGGTGTGGAGATCAGAAAAGCCGTACGCGCCGGCCTGGGAACTATGCCGGTCTTGGGGGCGTGTGATGAATCCCTGGGAAACAGGAAACTGTAGCCCTAGAATTGCATTCCAAAGCCCGTACTGAGTTGATTCTGGGTCTCCTGGCCGAAGCCGAATAAGCTCCATCTCTTGTTTGATGGCGTGATTGCTCAAGTACTAATAACAGTTAGCAACCCATGCATAAGATAATTGATGTTGTTTAGCTCACGGTGGTCATGATGAAGGTGTTTCTGGATATTAGAGAAGCATCGAATATTCTCTGATAGAATATCTGGTCTTATATAGATATCTCCTTGTGTATAGGCACCATTCCCTACTTAGGCACTACTGATCTATTGCTGCCTACCTATAATTCAATTTGAATTCACCTTTAATATATATCAGCCTAGGAATAGTTATACACATATAATAAAATCCCCGCTTAGCCCGCGCCTGTACCTGATCATCTTCATGATTGTTGACTTCTTCTCGGGCTGGCGGGGATAGATACCTGTTTACGTATGAGCGGTTTGCGCTGGTGTTGGATGCTGTGATGATGTTTCTGGCTGTGGCTGTCTTCAATGTCTGGAATCCGGGGTTCTTGCTTCCCCAGGCTGCTCAATATGCGGAGGATCAGAGTATGCCACAGGGTGAAGATGGACAGAGGGAAAAAGTGATTGTCGAGGGGAATAGCCTTCTTTCCCTTGAAGCTTTGCAAATCTGTACAATGGTATTAATGTAGCCTCGTCCTGAGCTTTAGCCCTGGGGAAGTTACGAAGAATACATGGATTGCAGTGGCTAGTTGTCACCTTTCCATACAGAAGGGGTTCAGGATATCAATGAAGTTTGGAAATATGGCAAAATTGTATGGTCTAGTCACAGACCACTAGCGATGCGGGCTCGAGTTATGAATACCAAATGGCCGGCTAAGTAGAGCGGAGATAGTATGATACACAACATTCAGGGTGGCTCTTGATAGTCAAGATTTACTGGCCGGCGCCATTTTGCTCCTTGGTCAATTTGTCACTGTAGAAGTCAGCCCCATCGTTCAGAGGGTTCCACAAAAGAGAATGCTAAACCACATACATGTGACCCTCGAGCTCGTCAAGGTGTTTGCGCTGCTCGGTGATCTTCTTCTTCAGCGATCCCAGCCTGCCACACGGGACTTGGTTAGTCACTGCAATTTTATTTTGGCTGTCGAGGGCTGGGGGCCACTCACTTCTCCAGCTCCTTCTCACGGATGTAGATGGCCTCTTGTGCGGCTTCGCGCTTGGTGAAGGCGTCACTAACCACAGACAGCAATATTAGCGACGGTCATCTAGAGATGATGTCATCCGACTGCGGTAAGGCAGCTGGGCTGCGCCTACTGTTGCGGCAGCCAGCCACCATTTGAAAGTCAAGAAGGCCTCATGCATGAAATATCACATACCTAGAAGCCGCGCCACCACTCCGAGGAGCCCCGGTGTCGCCCTCGCCCATCCGGGGGACGGCGGCGGAGAAGGATCGTTGAAGTACTGCCCGGTTGGCAGTGACCATGGGTCGAGCAATAGCCTGGCGGAACATTGTTGGGAATTATAACGACGAAATGATTGAGGGAGAGAAATATGCCACAGTAGACAGAGCAGACAGAGAGAGGGTTCCAAGAAGCAGGGTAGAGCTGACAGTCACATCGGATGACGACACGTGCCAAGAAATATCATGTGATCCAAACACGGGGTGTCCGGATCATGTGATATGATAACCTAAGCCATGTCAGGTGAGCCGAAATTTCTGTCGATAAGTCGGTGGTCTCTCATTCGACTTGTATGGCTTATGAGGGGCCATCTACAGTGAATCTACGGGAAGTGTGTGTATGGCCTTAAGGATTTATGAGGGGTTATAGCAATAGTCCCCGTGGATGCTGTGTCTAGAGGGTTTCTTGCCAGTATTCTACAGGCCTGAAACAACAGGGCATCTTGCAATAACAATCACCACGGATCTTGGATGTGATCTCGAATGAGGCGCAAGTAAGGAACTCGGGGCGATTGGCGGGTGTGGCATGGGGGATGACGCTGGGTGGCCCACCGAACCACACAGAAGACTGTGTGTACAAGAGAGCGACGATGCCCTCAGGCCCAACTTTTACAGAGGAAATAAGAAAGAGACAGGAACAAAAGACGAGTAGATAATTAAAATTCACATAGTAAACCCCAAGGGATTTACTCCAGCTGTCAGTTTAAAAAGCGAACCGAAAAGCCTCGCGCCAGACGTAAATAATCCCAACAACACCGCCTTCTGGTCCCCCCCCCTCCTCCCCTTCTCCTCCTTCTCAACTCTCTCCCACTTCCCTTCCCCCCCTCCCAATCGATTCTCCTCTGATTCCATCCAACTCCCTTTCTCCTTTTTTCTCTCTTCTTTAAACAGGTAAGTATTTACCGTTGATTTGGTCCCTCAATTTCCCCTTTCCCCTACTCTACGGGTCACTGCAAAACCCACACACATCACGCTCTGGTCCGAGACGGGATCAAAACATCGAGAGCAATCCCCCACACAAATTCCTTGCCTACAAATTCTCCTCTGTGGAATCGCATCGATGTCTATCGTGGTGTCCACCAGGTCTCGTTTCCTTGTTTACCCGCTGAACCGTTGCCGCGACCGCTTGCCTGCGACACCCAACAACGCACAGCTGGGGTGGAAACGAGGCCGCGTGGCCATCACCAAATGGCCATGATTATCGTTTCTTTTTTCTCGGAGAGCTCGATGATCTGTGAAACAAAAATAGATGGGTGATGAACCAGAGGAATCTACCCCCTGGACCCCTTGGTCATACTTGTTGAGGGGGGCGATTACCATCACCTACCCCTCCCGATCGCCTGCGTGTACTGCTCTTGATGGCGTGATCTTTTTGTCCATCTCCAACATCTCATCCCAACAAAGTGATCGATGAACGGGTGACTGACTTCGAATTTTGGCTTAAATTAGAAAAATCTCTTTTCACCATGGGTCACGAAGACGCTGTCTATCTCGCTAAGCTGGCCGAGCAGGCCGAGCGCTACGAAGGTTTGCTTTCCCCCCATGGTCTTTTTCCGCCTTGCCAAAACAAAATTTGCTAATCATTTGACAGAAATGGTCGAGAACATGAAGGTCGTCGCCTCGGCCGATGTTGAGCTCACCGTTGAGGAGCGCAATCTCCTGTCTGTCGCCTACAAGAACGTCATCGGTGCTCGCCGTGCGTCGTGGAGAATCGTCACCTCGATCGAGCAGAAGGAGGAGTCCAAGGGCAACGAGTCCCAGGTCACCCTGATCAAGGAATACCGCCAAAAGATTGAGGCCGAGCTTGCTAAGATCTGCGATGACATCCTCGAGGTTCTGGACGAGCACCTCATCAAGTCCGCCCAGAGCGGCGAGTCCAAGGTCTTCTACCACAAGATGAAGGGTGACTACCACCGCTACTTGGCCGAGTTCGCGATTGGCGACCGCCGCAAGGGTGCCGCCGATGCTTCCCTGGAGGCCTACAAGGCTGCCACCGAGATCGCCCAGACCGACCTTGCCCCCACTCACCCCATCCGTCTCGGCCTGGCCCTGAACTTCTCGGTCTTCTACTACGAAATCCTCAACTCGCCCGACCAGGCCTGCCACCTGGCCAAGCTTGCCTTTGACGATGCCATTGCTGGTAAGTCCCGCATCGGGAATACAGGGGGAGGGAAGACCAGGACTAACGTAGTGTGCAGAGCTTGACACTCTCAGCGAGGAGAGCTACAAGGACTCCACTCTCATTATGCAGCTTCTCCGGGACAACCTGGTAAGTCAAGAATCAGTTCATCTACATAGTTCTGTCAAATCTAATGATTACTTTTCCAGACCCTCTGGACCTCATCCGAGGCCGAGCCCGCCCCCGAGGGCGGTGCCCCCGCCGAGAAGAAGGAGGAGGCCCCGACCGCTGAGGGCGAGAAGCCGGCCGAGTAAAGAGAGAACCCCTAAAAAGACTATGTTGATGGACTCACGTCCTTGGGGCAAGATGGGAACAACCGAGAGAGGGAGCGCGACGGGTCCTCCGGTACAAGAGAATAGAGTGAAGGAAAGAGGAGAAAAATGGACTGTAAGAAGCATTGAACTGAACCTGGATTTTGTTTTCCTGCTAGAAGAGGCCCCGAGGAGGCGGGGAGAGGATCCATGCTTTGTTGGTTCGATGTCTTCTTGAGGTCATTTTTTCACTTCGAGCCTTCCGCTTTGGCTTTTGTGCTCGGTTATTTCCTTTTTTTCCTTTTCTTGTTTTCTGTGGCCCGGTGCTGTTGTTCTCTGTCTGGGGATATCAGTCTTGTCTCCTCTTTTTTTCGCTTGTGTTTCTTTTTCATTCCCCTTGTTATTTTTTTGTCTAACTTGCCTCGAACTACCCAAAGAGTCCCCTTTGCGCGCACTCTCCAATCACCCCTACTACACATACACACGGACACCCACCAGAGAAGTTTCTTTTTTTAAACCAGTTCCTTATCAGGACCACAAATGGGGGAAGGGTATCAATCCGAACCCTGACTTGGCTTTGTCTATCTGTCTTCTTTTTGAGTTCCTTTTTTATGTCCGTATTTGTGCCATGTGTTAGATTCTTGCTAGACCCTTAAGAATAACTCTCGGTATCCTGCAGTATATTGGTACAATGGGTGCTTACACTGCCCTATATCGACGAACTTTATATTCTGGACCCTTTTTTCTTTTCTCTCTTCTATAATGAATATGCGATGTTTTAGTACAGAAATTAGTGGAAATTATAGGCTAAATACTGAACTATTAGAGTCCGTAGATATGGTTATTATCTTTACTCTCGAAATAGTTTAAATCAGACTTGAATCGCGTATAGTTTATATATTAGTTATAGTATAATTTAGAACACTATTTAGAATAATACCTAGGCATGATAGTAAATAAATGACTCAAGACATATAGAAACGAAGAAACCATGAATCTGACATCGGCGAATCCCCCAACCCCCCCCTACTGCACTAGGTACCACCAGAATCGTGCCCTAAACGCTCAGCCGTCCACGAAGCAGCCACCATGCTTGCCCTTATCATTCTGCGCTCCATCTATGTCAATATTCAGACACCAAAACTCCACTTCCGGGTCATTCAGGTTCGGAGGAGTGCCCTCCTCGTCACATGAACGCCGGTTATCCTGATCCGACGTGAGCCAGCACCAGGGCATGTGCGCGCTCGACTTCCATGGCCCGGGGACCATTCTGCCATTCTTCTTGGTTTCGGTGGAGTACCAAGGCTGAGTGTCGACAATTTCACAGGTTGTCCACGCCCAGTATACGCCATCGTCGTCCTTTGTACAGCCAGGCGCCGGTACTGTCTTCTGCACAGGGTCCGGTTCATGGTTACAAGCCCCTCCACCGGCTGATCCACAGCGATGGCTTCTCGGGTCGAGCTCAGTGCTGTTGGAGGCTAGGAAGGAAAAAGCAGAAAGAGAGAAAGGTTAGCGGAGGATACTTTATTTTATAGAATATATATATACAACTCCTAGAACAGAGAGCAAGGAAGGAAGTGCTTACCAAGAGCGTCTGGGTCTGGAATGGCTGAGGCACTTGAGATAGCCGCAGTTCCAAGAAGGAGGATGCCCGTGTTGAACTTCATTGTCGAGACCGTTGCTCTAGAGGATACTCTAGCTAAGCAGTTCTGTGGGACGAAGAAGAAGAAGAAGAAGAATATATAGGGGGTAGACGGATTTCATTCCCTTTTTATATCCACAGAGAGGCAGAATAATAGCCCCCGGGGTCAAGAACTAACTTTAGAATGCCGAGACCCTTAATCAGTATAGGGGACAGGTTATTCTGAAAATAGGGCTAGAGAGAGCCATCGCCCCTATTAATCTAGACGAGAAGCACTCGACTATAATCACAATAGCCCTTATTACTTAAGAGGTCCATATAATATAGATATTTTGAATATATAAAAGAAAAAAGGCTTATGATTATTATGATTTCTTTCTGTCGTAGAGTGCAAGAAAGAGCAGGACCTATATCAGTGGAATTTGGTCAAGCGGTGGCTCCCAAAAAAAGACAAATGAAACATACCAGTAAACATGCGGAATTATCAGAGAAAAGGAATCAGGATTGTACAGCTCCAAGTGAAATGATCAGCCCTGTAGTCCGGGAGGGGACTGGGGCTGCCGGGGGCGGCGGCCCCCTCTGTTCGGGTAAGGAATAAATATAGGCCACCGCTATATGATTGCACGCCCAAATCCTTCCAACTCACATATCCTATTGCGATGTCCATTGATGAGGAAGGTAACGAGATGATCAGTTCATCCCTTCCAAGGTTGTCTCAAGGTAAAATGCCAAGAATATTATTTTTCCAAGTTAGATATATATTATGATCTGAATTATAGTAGAGAAGAATGTATATAATGCTGGTTTTACTTACATAGGTATATCAGTCTAGATATAGTCTAACCCTCAATCGAACCTAGGGAACAAGGTAAAAACCCCAACTGTTCAGGGACCCTATCGCTAACCTGTTCCAGCCAGCTTCGGTGGAGGAGGCTTATCTAGCGTGTTTTTAGGGGGAAGAAACGCATAGGCACACGCGAGATATACGCCGTTCCAAATTGTACGAGTGTGAGCAGCGTAGAAGTCGGTCTATTAAGGGGCCATGACATTTTTATTATTATTTTTTTTTAAACAAAAGTCCTGCTTGCTGCGTCTTAGACTCATCAAGCCATGACTGCCGAGGTGTAAAACATCTAGATTGAGTGGTCCTTTCTGGCCTTATCTTCTCACGCGCTGCCACCCCTAAAATAAGTTCGCTCGCACGTTCTGTTTCAATAAGCTAGAAAATTTCTGAGCCTTCTGATTCATTCGAGTATATATATATTCAGACAGTGGATATACTTGGCTGATGTGCACTATATCAGCCAAGCCAAAAAGGGAAAAGTAGACAACGATCTTGTATATACCATCCATATATTCCTGCAGTCTATTATGTATGGTATTTTTTTTAATCCAAATAAGATCCATTGTTATTTGCACACCTAAACCGAACCCATTATTTGATTTGATTATTGACAAGTCCACAGGTAGGTACCTACTGCTCACCCAAAGAAGATAGGAAGTAGAAGTGAATCGAGTCTACTTCCCAGGTACTTACTGGCTGTACATACCATATATCTGACTTGAAGTGATTCTTGCTGTTCATTGTTATTATAAGAATCTGGGAAATACTAGCTTGAGCTGTGGTGCTGTAGTCATTTTTGATTCATTTCGTGTTTTGTGTCCGGGCTAGACAGTAGATTACGCGGATCTATCTACCAGATCCAGTATAGAAATAGAATAGAATGAAATATAGTGCAAAACCTACGCTGTCTACCTAGTAATATCATGGATTACGACCAACACTAGACCACAACACATTCCAACTGTTGAATTTGAACAAGTTCCATTTGCTACCATGGCTACTCCCACAATTCTACCAGAATTTGGTTCGACAAGGCTGTTACTGTGTGGGTATGAGGGCAACGAGGAAGGGGACTTTGTGGGACATGCACGCTCCGAGGGGGGGTATGGCAGGGCAAGCGAAGCAGGAGCAAGAAACTCTGGTCCTTTTTCTTTAGGACCATATGCCGCGGGGGGAGAGAAATATAAACCAAACACGAATCCGGGGGGAATGAAAGGAACAAAGAGTCCATCGTTATGTGGGGAACACCATTGGTCCCAGCTCAACCAAAGAAACAAGACAATGCGAGGAAGAGAAAAATCCCTGAGATGTACAGTTTGCCTTTCCCCAGAAAAGAGTCACCGGGGACGGAGGGCAGAGGGCTGGTTGGGGGAATGAAAAAAGAAAAATGAAACAAATGGACTTGGCTCCGAAAGACCCCCAAAGATGCTTTCCACTAACCGCGCCGTCCTGCTGTAACCATGACCATGACCATATGCAATGCCCATGACGACGAAAACATTTCCAGTGCGGCTCCGGTAAGAGAGTCATTCAATCAAATCGAGTCTAGTCCCAGTCCCCCAAAAACGCCCAAGGTGCTATGCAACCGATGATCGAAAAAAAGTACAAGTGAAACATGTGTCCACGAAGAAAAAGCCGCCGTGGGGGTAGAACGCCGAGAGACATGACGCGAAACGTGAAAAGAGAAAAAGGCGGGGAAACAAGAGACCAATAATATCGACAAAGATGAAGAGAGACAGCCGAGCTGAAACACGGCATGAAAGAGGTCGCACAACAGGAGTTGAGGGATCGGCTGGGAAGATCGCGGAATCAAGGATGCCAAGGCTCAAGTGGCAGCCCATTTGAGTAACACCCGGCATGCAATGATGTCACGGAAAAACCCCTTGTCGGTCCCCCCCTTGACAATGCAATCATCGGAGTACCGCTGGCTTTTGAGGCCGCTCCCGCTTGTACAGGATGCTGTGGAGACAAACGACATAGTGTCGGGCCGCTCGAACCAGTCGGGTGGCAGAAGACGGACGTTAAAGAAGTGGCAACAATCGTAAGTTGCTCTCGCAGGTTCTGACCAATCGGAATACGGACAGGGGGGTTCCTGTCAGACCATAGAGCCCCCCAGTATCCAGAGATCACGCGGTGTAGACGAACTGGCCTGCGCATATGGCAGTTAAGCGAACGAAGTCGGGTTTGTGAAGGAAGTGGGAAATGTGGTCGGGTTTCATCGTAACGGGCTGGCGGGAAGTAGAAGTAGAGAAAAAAAAATCAAGAATCATCGGTTTGTCCGGAATGATGACAGCTCATTTCCCCATCTGTGCCATTCAATTGGACAAAAGGGGCCGTCTGACCATCTCATCGCTTTGTGCTGGAGGCCGTTACTTTTGAGCCTTGCGCGCCTTGGTACTTCGAGTCATTTCGCCCTTGGTCATGTTGCGAGTAAGGCCACCAATGTAGTCCTGTAGGATCTTGTTCTCATTCTCCAGCTTGTCGTGGTCGGACTTGACGGCATCGATGCGCTCCGCAAGGGCCTGAAGAGAGGATTGGAGGGCCTTGGCTTGCCTGTTTCTCCAGTCAGTAATCATTTGAGAAGATTTTTTGAGGTACTCATTGCCACTCACTCCTGAAGGGTCTGGCGAGCCTCCTTGCCCAGACGCTCGAGATCGGCAGAATTGCGGCGTGGGCTCATGGCGCGAGCGTCGTCAGGGGGAATTCCTCCTCCTCGATTTCAATCTCGGGGTGGTCACGGGGGACCAGTATAGAAGCACTGGGTTTGCGGCTCGCCATGCGGGGACGTTCAGATCGACCGCGACGTTCGTTCTCGGCGTCGGAGATGGAAGAAGACGAAGATATGGAGGACATGTGCATGCGGCCACCGTCGTGGGGTTGCGGCAAGGTGTCAACGGGAGACGCCTCAGTCATCTCTGCATCGGAAGCCATAAGGGGTTGGTCGCGACAAGAGACGACCTCAGAGGGAAGGTCCAGGGAGAATGTTGGGGGTACAATCTCAAGAGATCCAATGTGGAAACGAGGGTTGAACGACCACGGTCTACCCCTAGCGATGTACCCCAGACGAAAATCTGTGTTACGCTTGAGGTAGTTACCGGGGTCGGTGGGAGATCGAAAAAGAGAGGATAATGGATTTCGAGACGGCCACGAACCGAGGGGACGTGAGAGATCGGGGCGGAAATCGAGTTCAGATAAACCCACTTCCGCAAGGCTTTACAGGAAAAAAAAGGTGGTCAAGATGCGAAAAAAGAGTGGAAGAGAGAGGAGGGGAAAGCGATGGCGAGGGGAAGATCGAAACCAGCAAGGTTTGGAAGTAGTCGCGAAGCGAAAGTGGGAGGAAAGATCGAGAGAGAGAGGGAGGGAAGAGAAAAAGCCAAAAGAGCTTTGAGGGGGAGAGAAAAAAGGATTGGGAGTTTTCGGTATCGGCGTTACGGCACAGAAGGGTACAAGGGAGGTACTTGGGGGGCAGTACTACGTGGGCGGGCCCCCGTGGTACCTCAGGAGTCCCGTTTTGGAGAGTGTTCATCTTCGCACCTTTTGAGTAGGTGGAGGACCCCCAAGGAGGTCCTTGGTTTGGGTGATCGGCGAAATATTTTACAAAAAAAAAAGGGAAAAAAAAAGAAGAAATACTGGATTCATGACGAGGATAAAATATAAAATAACATGAAATAATATAAAATAAAATAACAAGAATAAGAAGAAATCGAGAGCGCGTGGCAACCACCAAGTGATTTCACTGAAGCCAGTCCCAATGTGAATGAACAAGTGTAAGATTCGAGTAATCTCTGAGTATCTTTGACCGGTTTCTGGGAGAAAGAAGAGATGTGTATTTTGTGTGTATTATTGCCTGGTGGCAATTCTGATATTCTGATATTCTGATATTCTTCTATTATATTCTATTAAATAAATCAAAAAATATTATGTTCACCCGAGTACCTGGCTACATTCCATTCCCCGGTGTTCTCCGTTCCAAGTTCCAAGGTTTCCCTCGCTTCGGCCTCCAATCCTTCAGGGGTCGAGTGACGCCATTCCATTCATGATCTGTATAGACGGTGAGATCCTATGACGTTGATACTGAAAATAATAAATAATAAATATAAAATATAAAATATAAAATATAATAAAATCTCCGTGGATAATTTCCAGTTCCCCGTCCAATCAACTATACACACATTCTTTTTTTGCACGAAATCAAGGCTCCACGGAAGCAGACACATACATTTTGCATTTGCTCCGCACTGTGTCCTTGGGAAACCATACCCTATGGGATGTGCCCACTCAAGAGTCCTGAGCCCACACCGGCAGAGAACCAATGTGCGCCCGGGAAACGCTTGGGCTTCAGACGATCCATTGGGGCGGGCTCTTATTTGATGGATCAGGACTTCACTAAAAGGAGGTGAAACCAAGCAGGGATACGGTGGCTGCCGATCTCAGGAAGATCGCAAGGCCAACGGCTGAAACCGGTGTGTATGTATTATTATTTTATGGTTATATTTCACATTATTTTATGATTATAATGAGTATAATGATGAATATAGTGATAATTATTATAATATAATTATTATTTCTTGTTGATGGGAATATATACTTAGGTTAGGGTATGGCAGTTTGAATACGGTACAGTTTCAGGAACAACCAGATCAAATCCCATGGATACACCTCGGCAGTGGCTGGGAGTAATTTGTGACAATAATATTCAAATATTCAAATCCCAAAGAACTGCCGACGCCTGAACCTGGAGATAACCCCGGATATTATGTCCCGGAAATTGCACGAGGATTATCCAACGGCGCAGTTTTGTCTTTTTTGATCTCTTGGATTCCTCAGCTTGCAGACCTTGAATAATGTGATGGATCGGGGAGATCGTCTCCAAAGTACCCAAGTATACATACCGTACCTTGGGAGAACGCCTTGTTAGCGTGATGCTTGTGTGCCTGGATACCTAAGATACGATGGGTATTGAAGCCTTATTCCCCCCTCCTTGATGTACTGAAGAAGTGTAGCCCTCTCAGATTCACTCCGGCCTCCCCGACAGTCAGATGACCGATATACTTGGATATAAATTAGTCTATGACTGTAGTCCTTGCAATCTGGGAAAGATAGAGAATCCACACGCGTGACTCTTTTTTTTTCGCCTCTCAGACTCCATCTTTAGGCCGTAACTTCTACCGGTTCCGACGGTTCCACCATTGCAAACATAATACGGATGTAGGTTAGAGTCTTTGAGGGTGGGTTCGGGGCAACTGAGACATCCCGATCGTAAGACAGACGCGTATGTGTGCCATAGATCTATGATTTTTATGATCTTGATCTTTCTATATTCTCTGAGTATCGGAGTATAATAATAATATCTCGATGAGCAGTGTATGTACACACCTTGATACTTCGGTATTTGACCAGGGAGGGTCAATCTTCTGCCGATCTACTCCCCCCCCCCACACACTCAATACGACGGCGTTTCATCTTGCCCATCCTTATTTCAGTGAGATTTCATCATTACCAAGAGAGGGGGGAGGACGTCAAGGTTGGAGCTAGTCGGATGTGGATGACGCCCGGTGGGTAATTTTTTTTTTTTTCTCTTTTCTTTTTCTTTTTCTTTTCTCTTTCTGTGGCCCACTTTTTCTTCTTCTCGTCTTTTTTTTTGCCCCTTCTTTTTTGGCCCGCGATTATCGCGCGGCCAATCATCGCGGCCAGCATTTCTGACGGAGCTGCTTCGCGTTCCTGCGGTGTTCTGTCTCTCGGCACTTGTTATAGAGTGTAGAAGACTCGTACTCAGTCGACGTACGACGGCCTGAAACTGTGCCAATCAAGCAATTGATTGTTGGACTAGATTAAGCGACCTAAAAATAACTACCTAGTAGCTCTATTCTATTTAAGTGTTGGAAGATTTAAATATTGAATGTATGATTGTGTATTTTGATTGATATGTGATATTATGGGTTACATATCCATGGGATATATACCCTCAAGTAAACCATGCATACATGATGCAAAATAAATACCAAGACCAACCGAAACTGGTATCGAACCTTTCTTTTTCTCTGCCATCTGCACCTGCAGGTCCCGGTTAAGACATCGACCTTGGACCGGCTATTGCATAGGCCGCAAGCGGCGCAACGGCGTTATTGTGCTTGCAACGCGTTTCACTGGTATGTTGCCTAGCCTCTTCCGGGGGTTTCCACCGTGCCAGGAACATGAAGGCGGAAAAAGAAAAGAAAAGAAAATAAGTTAACTTAGAATTGAAATACATGTATTTGCTTGATATTCTATAGAGTAGATAGTAGATAGTGTACAGCCCGCTCGGGAGGTATTATCCATGTTGCCCGTCAGCCTCGTCGTGAATGGATCTCGGCAGATATCTAGACTATGTACCTTGGTGGTACCTGGTACTGCAGGCCATTGGAAATGAGCATTGTCGTGTCTATACAGTATCTGCAGTACCTACTAGGTCGGATGGCTTTGGTCAAGTTGAACTACTGCATTGAGAAGAAAAAACAATTCTATGAATACCCGAAAAAGAAACTGTACAAGCAACTCTTCCCAAGTCGCCTAGCTAATGATACCCATTCATCGCCAAAGCGCCAAAAACCCGAAAGTCATCCACAATTTCATAACAAGACATCGGAGGTCTGCCACTGGTGCAAGGCCCTCAGCACGGCAACACCACCCGACTGCGTTTCGACCGTGCGGCCACGACCGCGGTCGTTGGAGTCCCGCGGAACCACGTTCACCGTCGAGGCATCGAGCTCATCCGGGGGATTGCGGTAGTCGGCGGCGCCCAGGGAAGCGAGCTGCTGTTCACAAGCTCATCCGACCCGACGACCTGATGCGGGATACCCCACCACGTACCGAATTTGCCGTCGTGATCCCGAGTCACCAGCGCGGCCCGCGCGTTGTGCTCGATCCAAGACCCGTAGGCATGGCATCGCCGCAGATGTCCGTGGTAGGTGGTATTCCAGCTCTCCTGTCCGGGTGGCGGGTTGCCGGCGTTGTTGGCCAGGAACCGTTCCTCGTGCGGCCGCAGGGACCGACAGAACTCGGCCAGGTGGTGGAAGAAGATCCCCTTGAAGGTCTGGCCGTCTTGCGAGCAATCACCGCGCGAATCGCAGGCTTCTTCCAGTACGCCGCCGCGTCCGAGTCCCGCCCACACCGTGCTCGAGGTCTGCGGCCACCCGGTGGCTTTGAGCACCTTTTCGATCAGCTCGTGGCCGTCTTCCAGGTAAGCCTGGGACCAGGTGGCTAGCCAGAGTCCTCTCAGCCCGCTGAGAATAACCCCCTGGTTGTACGTGTAGACCATCGTGTTCAGCACGTCGCATTTCCGGGACTTTGGGCGCGACGAGCTCTGCCATCCGCTAATGTGGAACCCGTCGCCATAGAGCCCACCAGGCCCAGTCATGTGCGAGTTCTTGAGCCATGTGTAGCCGTCCATCGCAGCTTGCAGGTGAGCCGGGTTATGTAGATTCCTCGGGGCAGGTGCGGTTTGCGAGTACGCCAGGAATGGCGAGTCAATGGGGTCGCCGGGGAAGTATAGGTACATGCCGATGCTCGCAGAGATAAAAAGCTCATTTGTAATGGCATTCTTGTATGGAATCAGGTTGGGGTTCCAGATCATCCCACCCCCACAGAGGGTTTTGTCCCACCCGACCGAGGCGAGCTCGTAGAAGAGCCGGGCTCGGTGAGCGGCAGGGTTGCGGAACTGAGTTCCATGCCACGGCTGTCCCGGTGTGTCGTTCGATGGCGTTGTGTAGTGCAGTTCCGAGTGCAGATCTTGGAACTTGATGTTTTCCAGCCAGTCCAGAACCACCCACAGCATATCATCGTAAGCTTGGTTCCGAAGACTGAAAGCGTTCTCGCCAAAGTAGAAGGTGGATGTATGGCTGAAGAAGTGATTGACCGTGTTCTCCAGCACAGCCAAGGATGAGTTTTGCAGTCGCGCACTCGAGGTCAGGGACGAGAGTACTGCGGAGACGTGTGTTCCCAGCACGGCGGCGGTCCAATCGATGCTGGTGGGCCATGCGCCCAGCCATAGCACAAAGTATTTGTCTTGCATGACGTGCAGCGCGCCGAGCAGATTCTGCAGTGTTGTTGAGGTCGGTGGCGGAATTGGAGATTGCTGCGAATCGGGGTCTCGAAAAGCCGCATCTCCCGAGGAGTTGTCGAATGCGTCGACAGGTCGAGCGGATGTCGATGAAGGTTCCCCAAGAGGTCTCTGAGGCGGATGCGCCAGCGAATTGGCCACAGCTGAGAAGGAAACGAGGTATAGCGCAAGGATAATATACAGAGATCGTGATGGCCCAGCAAAGGACCAGGATGAGGGCCGGGAAGCCATTCTGCCTGACGAAGTCTGAGAGGAAGGCTATCCTGCCCGGATGCAGACACAAAGACCCTCTAGTAAGAATATAAGAGACAAAGAGCCCAACCCCCCAGGAACACGACAGACATCGACCCCATGCGGGGAAAGTTGAAGGGTGGAGAGATTTTTATCTTAGTCACCAGGCCCACCCATCCGTCCCGGGCCATGGGATCTATAGAGATTTACTAGAAATCGACCAGGAACCAAAGAGGACTCCATCTGTTTGACCAATTACCATATCAATTTAGTGTGCTAATCATTCATGTCAAAAACACCACATGTGGTCGCATGACGCAGACTGCAAGGGATCCTACAGCCGAGGACTACATCGGACTGGAATACAACGGGGAACCAGGTTGGCCATGTCCTGGACCGCAAATCATACACATCCATGACACCAGCCAAGGCTGGCAATTGCAGTGACATGTTCTCTATTGGTCATGCTGGCATTTCAGCGTTTTATGACACGAGATAGTCTTCTCAAATGCAACCACCCAATTTTATCAATCAACTTAGATTTTCTGGGTCCTAGTCAGCTCAACCAGTTCAAAACGATAGAGAAGAGATAAGATTACCAATATGATCGTGTACCAGAGCGCCGACATCTCTCTCCATGCGGCCATGCTCCGTGCAGGTTCATGTTCGGACCATAAGGTTGTGCGGGGAAGAGAGACAATGCCGGCGAAAGGAATAAAGTCCATTCTTTGTGACCCATTTCGTCTTTCGGGTAGACAAGAGATCGAAGATCACGCGCTGCAGCGTGGCATTGGAAATGGGCGACAAAGAAAAAAAAAAAACGAACAGCCCAGGTCAGGTGAAAGGCGACAAGCGAAGCATTCCCCCCAATAAATTAATCATCCCTATCCATTCACAGATTCTTAATCTCTCTCATCACCAGCGCCCGGGCTACGACTCCGGTTGGGACTCCTGCTGCGGCCCCGGCCACCGCGGCCGCCCTTGGGTCCTCCACCTTTACCCTTGCCAGAGGGTGGTGGGCGAACAAATGCGTAGTCGACGTGAATTGTCTGATCAAGCAGTTTGGCACCATTCAGGTTTTTGATGGCTTCACTCGCTTCGGGAAGGGTCGCGTATTCAATCAAGGCGTAACCCTATGGCGCAAACATGTCAGTGAGGACTCTGGTGGGTTAAGGCTCTGATGGGGCAATGAGTCGATTCAAAGAACTCTTCCAGTACAATAAAGCAATTGATAGAGTTCCAAAGCTGTCGCCGACAAAATTTGCACAAGGGCAGAAGGGTCCAGACGTACCTTGACATAACCAGTTCGTCGATCAAGGTTCAAGCTGAAGTTCTTGATCTCTCCGTAATCCGCAAAGAGATCGGTGATATCTTCCTCTGATGCTTCCTCATGAATATTGGAAAGGAGCACAATCCACCCCTCGATACTGCGCACAGCGACGGCGCCTGTCTGGGTTTGTGGTTCGAAGCCGCGGCCCGACTCCGCGGGGGTCTCGTCCTGTGCGACGGGGGGATCGACTTCCATCTCGTTCGACATAGTGGGGAGACAGGGATGGGGTATCTGGAGAAGGAGGCGACGTATTCAATGGCGGGTTGGCAGGTTGACAGCGCTCAATGAGAGTGCGTTGCGATCTGAAGTCTGGCGCAGATCACCTGGGCAGAAGCTTCGTTTACGTAATCACACCGACTGGCGAATGTCCAGGACGATGGAGCTGGTGAACACAATCTGTGAAGCTGGTCAAGGTTTAAACGTTGGAAACAACAATTCTCTTATGAGGCTGCTTTTCTTTTCTGAGAGAGGAAAAGCGATATTAATGCTGTACAACCTTGAAACCTATTGATGCTGCTATGTTAAGCCAGTATAACTTTTCGAGATAGAGGAGCTGTCTATGGAGATCACTTGGGGGAGTTTCTTCTCTTCGAATGTTTTCATGAAGCTAAGCATAGAGCTGAAAGAGCTTAATAGATACAGAGGGTTGATTTATGAAGACAATAGGTATCTTTTGTATTCCCAGCACGAGAATAGCCATCAGTTTTAGGTATCGGATGAGAGTGTTGAAACATGAGAGAAAGTCTGCCACAGCACCTCCGACGCTGATCAAAAAGATACTGGAAGCAGTTCCATGCCCTTTTCATGATCATCAAGTCTGTCTACCTTTTCTCCCCATAACCTTTTCCACACGAGTCATATGAGCACGAAGCTTCCCACCACTTTGCTCTCAGAACCCTAGATCAGGACTACACGATTTTTAAGTGGCCAGCTTCCTCACTCTTCCCTCTGTTTCCTCTTTGCTTAGAGATGTTACGCTGGTAAGATATAAGCCAACCTCACTTCAAATACAAAGACCAAAATAAGACTAATACGCTTGATACTCTTCCAGCAATGACCTCGCCTGTGGCTGCCAACCAGCAGACAACAGCTCAAAACCGACCTCCGTCCAGCTCGTCCTATGGGGGCCAGGACCAGGCCAAATGCGCCAGTTGCATGGGCCAAGCAGCGAGCTGGACGTCGAATTCCACTTGGACGCCGGCACGATGACCCTCAAACAGGCACTGCACAATTCGCCGAGCTGCCCGGGGCCACGAAGCACGGCAGCAATGCATTTCAACTCGAATAACAGCACCTTTGTGAATCTCCAGGGCCTCGCTGACAACTCCCTTCTCCTCACCATCGAACTACACCAAAAGACTAGCACCGCAGCCATGCAGCCTCGCCCAACCACAGGAGAGGAGCAAGGGGACAAGGCCGCAGACCTTGGACCCTGCTACCAGATCTGTGGATTCCACCTCGATCTCGTTCCAGACTGTGCTCTCGTTTCGGCTCTGGCCCTCGACCACCGCCCTAAGCAAAGCATCCAATTACTTTTGCCTCAGAATCGAGTCAGTGACTGGAAGACTGTCGCTATCATTCTGCTCACTTTCCGTCAAATCAACACCACGACGTGGTACCGCATGATGAGCAGTGGCCAGCTGTCAAAGGTTGCTGGTTTTGATTGGGCTCAGGTTCAGACAAAGGCGAAACAGAGCTCTGAAGGCATGGTCGAGATATCTGGTCGGCAGGAAGCTAGATAGTTAGATGGATGGGGAAGTGGAGAGGCTGTTTCTCGACCTGTAAAAGAACTCTGGGAATCATCATTCCACAGCCCCAGCTGTTGTCCTGTCTGAGCACGGAGGATTAGATCATGGACTCAGAAGCACAGAGGTCATGATGGATCTTGAAGATATTGACGTATTTGGGGGATGTATGTAGCCAGCTTTTCTCTTGATGAGGGAGTTTCAACTTTTTTTTATTCCAAAAATTCTCAAGTCGACGGTGGAGTAGACCCTTCGATCTCGGGGAGATATCTGACAAAAAGTCCATTAGGAGTGGAGATGCATCTGCTACCCCGGTGGTAGTATATCTGCAAGCAGGGACAAGACTGTCATCCCAGAAGACAGCAGTGAACATATGAGTAAAAAGAAAAACAAGTGATAGAGATCGTTAAAAGTACAGGATTTCGGATGGACGAAAAAAAGAAATCAAATTTCACCACGTTGAAACGAGGCCGACAAAAGTCTGACCCGTTAAGCTTATTTCCGGTTGTTGCTCCGCATGCCGAGAATCTGGACCATACGGACAAAGATGTTGATGAAGTCCAGCTCAAGGCTGACACTCTCGTTGACAACATCGCGCTTGATCAAACCTCGCTGGGACAGACGAGCGTGGTGCAGGACCTTCTGCACATCGTAGAGAGTGAAGCCACCGAAGACAGCCAGACCACCGTACAGCCAGATGCGCTCAGACCACATCAAGGTGCGAGCAGCTGTGGCGGGGAGAACCAGTGGGGCGAAGCCAGAGAGAGCAACAATAGTCACACCAGCCAGGAGCGGGCCACCCAGGTAGAGGTACTTCTCCTGCTTAGCGGTGGCGCCGACGAAGGCAATCGAGCCCATCATACCGACAGTGTACATACCGGCACGGGCGAGCAGAGCAGGGTGCAGGAACATCAGCGGAGAGAGGAGAGCGGCCTGGGTGACGTTGAAGGCGGTCCAGAGGCCGTATTTCATGAGGTAGCTAGTTTTGAAGTTAGTTTTCATTATATCGCAAGACTCAGTAACATGGCAAACTTACTTCTCCGGGGGCGTGTAGAAAGTTCCAAACATCGTGCCAATGCTACCGACCAGACCGAGGCCGACGACGGCCCACGGGTTCATGGCCATCAGACGGTACGACCATCCATTCATGTGCAGAGCGCGCGCAGCAATACCAATAATACCAATACCAAGGCCGGTGTGCATAAAAGTTTCGTTCAGGAAGCTTCGCTCATACTCGGGCATGCCCCCGTCCTCTCTCGTCTCACGGTTGAAGACCAGGTTGGTCGCCAGAACGGTGCCACCGACGATGGCCGCGCCATAGATCAGCTTCGAGGTGAGGTTGCCACCCTGGGCATTGTAGGTCGGCTGCATGTACGTCCGTCGGAAGGCATTTTGGAAGGTCTGTCGGGACTTCGCGAAGACGGAAGAAGCGCCCAACGGCTTGGAGGCCTGGGCGGGCTTGAACGGAGAGTTGTGGATGAAGCGAGCAGTGCTGGATTTGGGGACCTGGCGAAGCGCCGAGGTCACCACAAAGGGGCGCCTGAGAAAGAAAGCCATGGCTGTGATGGAGGAATGCCGAGGCAGGAGGGGGCGAGGATGAACTTATAAGATGGATGATATCAGCTGTGGATTACTCAGTCGCCGCTTAAATCCGCGGGAAATTTCCAGAAGAGTCACGTGAGCACGATGGATGCGGGCGTCGACGACTTGAGCGGTTGAGTGTTTAGACGGAGTTTGTTATTATTAGAACGACCTCTCTTTTTATTCTCAAGACGTCATCGGGTGAATTGCCTGGCTGATTCCTCCATGGCATCCTATTTAGAGACTATCGCTTTACCCCACCTCCCACCGTCTCTGCCGGTGCATGTTGCTCTATATCGCGATGTGCAGAACTCGGCATTTTTGAAGCAGCAGCTTCTGGCGGGGAATGCTGAATTCGAATACGCATTGATTGATGCAAGCATGGTAGGCTAGATTACTGATTTCTGGATATTGAACCAATGCACTGACGGCAATAAATAGGTCTTGTCGAGGGCACATGCCACCTCTGCTGTATTTCGAGCAGTCAATGACTACATACACGAACGACTCAAGTCGCGGAATGTGCACTCAGAGATTGTCTTCTCTCTGAGCCCGACAAACAATGTGCGTTGAGCATGGAGATCGCGTCGGAGATAAGCTAACTCTTGCCCAGATTGCCGATTCTTTCCGGAAGTTCGGCATCACAGACTCAACAAAAGACCTCCTGGTGGTCAAGGTGTCTGAGTCTCCAGAAATTACACATGACTCTGTTGCGACACATCTGGGGAGTTCCATACAAGGAACTCCCGTGCCTTTTGACGATGAGACACTTTCCAAGATCTCGGATGTGGGCAAGATCAAGAAACTCTACAAGCTAGGGGCTCTCCCATCACCAGGACAGGGAAATGCTGCGCAGGGTGACGATGCGAAGCGACGATTGGAGCTCTCCTTGTTGGGAGCTATTGCTTTGCGAGGGTCATGAGGGGCTTCTGCATATAACACGGTACTTTACCATACCGATGCAGACACAGCCAGGCTCGAGTCTTCGATCGGCTACCAGCATTTAACGTTGTCATGTTGCTAGTCAGAGCCGCAACACTACGGGGCATGTCTGAGAACGACTGCTTGCTCGAGAGGTACCGCGGGACCTCTGGAAGTCAGCGTCCCTAGAAAAGCCCACTAAGGCCTTTTCTGGGCGTGGGCCTTTATAGGTCAAGGCGATTTGAAACTGAGCGGGCCTTGGTAAATCACGCACGAATAAAACCATCCATGGATTGATCCAGTAGTGAACTATATATTTTGGATATTCACCGAAGCATTGTGTAGATTTACACATGGAAGCTATATCTCGGTCATAAATCGAATCGAAACAAGGAATAGTAAAACATTGCTATATGAGTTAATCTTGAGGATATGGCTGTCCAGCCGAAATACCGCGCGTTGCTCCGACCCAACAGCGGATCCCAAAACGGCAACTCTGCAACTCCGCCAAGGCCATGGTGATCGTCACTCCTACACCTCTCGCCCCATTGCAATCTCCCATGAGCTCTCCGGACTTTCGGTACAGAATTGGAATGCAGAGTTTTTGGACGCGCGAGCACTTGTGAGACATGCGCGACCCGGAACTTTCAAGGCTCGGACGCGACTCAACCTGATCCATCAACCAAAACATTCGAATGCGCAGCTTGGAATGATGGCCGGCGCCGATGTGATCGTTCTATCCTCTCCCCCAAATTCTCCTCCGCGCTCTCCAAAACAAGCTGCATACGACCCAGAGCAGCTTTTGGGCATCTCGCCACGATGCGCAACGCCACCGCCAATACCCTCGCCGTCGGAACTCTTCCAACCACCTTCGCGTTCTCGATTCTTCCCTGCACCAAGCGATGGGCGTCTCGGTGACGCGACGAAGCCGAAACGCCGCCCTGCCAAGAAAGCAGCTACATCGAACGACAAGACTGCGCCGAGCAGGTCGCGACCGAAGGCTAACCAGGTCGCAGGCGAGCCGGAATCCGCGGCCCTAGGGGTCCTACAGCCCGAGTCCCTTGATTCGAGGGACAACGCCGCGAAGAAGAAGACCACAAACTCCCAAAAGGGTCGCCCACGAGCGAGCAATAAGAGCAAAGACCAAGGAAATATGACACTGGCTGGAAAGGTGACCAAGAAAAGCAGCGACACGCAGGGAAAACAGCAAAGCAAAAACAACCAGAAGGCAACCCAGAATCTATCAAAACCAACCGAGGTGTCCGAAAGGCCTGCTGCTGAGGAATCGAATGCTTTGGGGAAGCATGAGGACCTACATTTGAACGAGGCGATGAGAAGGAGAATAGATTGGACTCCGCCTAGCGAGACTGCTCCCGGGGATGCCATTGCAGTCGACGACGATGACCAAGAGAAAGAAAAATCCGATGGCGCAAGTGGGTTTGGCAAGCTGCTTTCGGATTATAATTTTTCTGGAACAGCTCCTCGCGAGCTTCCTCAAAACCCAGAAGGCCCAGGGCCGACCAAACGAAGGCGATTAGAGGTATGTTCCAGCAGAATTGTGTTCGCCCTCCTATGCGGATACTGACACCTTCTGTTCTAGCTGGTGAACCCCCAAGTGCAACCAGTGCCTAACAGCAAACCACTTGATTCGGACAAAACGTCCGAAGAGAGCTCGTCATCGTCCGGAGCACAAGCCAAAAAGAAAACCAAGGGCAAAACCAAACGGTTTACAACCTTGACAGCTCGGATGACGGCACAGTATACCTCGAACGACGTCCGAGATGAGGATTCGGTTGACACTTGTGTACCGGATATAGGGACGACAAAGCCCAAACGAGGAAAATCCAAAACCGAGAAAGAACCACAATTTGTTGTTCTCTCCCCAGAAGCTGCCGTCAAATCTGTGAATGAGCAAGATCTCATTTTCGGGACCTGCAGCCAGCTAGAAAGAGAAGACTCGCCGGAGACACTTCGAGAGACGCAACAAGCTATCCGTGCCTCCGAGAGTCTTCTCTTTGAAGAGCGTGGAAACAGCCCCAATCCTAGCATCGAAGAAAGTGCAGCCCACAGCCTGTCATCTACTCGGTCCGTATCCAGATTGGTAGGCACAAGGAATCTATGGCGTGTTGCCGCCCGGGACACGGAGGGGTCTTTGGTTCAGAAGGAAGCTGTGGATATAGTCGATTCAGCGGGTCGGCCTGGCATTCCCGCAAAAGAGAACCTTGATACCAAGCAACAGCCAACCAGACCGAAAGAAGATAACTGGTTCGAGATCGACTACGAGGAAGTGGATTCGCCTGGACAAAAAACTACAACCACCAAGCAGAGCTCCGGCTCTACCACTGGCACCAGCTCCATCACCGAATCTCGAGCTTCTAATACTACCGAACCTGCCAAGACTTTTTATAGTAACTCGGCGGACAAGGCGAGCGATCAAAGAGCAGACTCGATCCGACCTGCCATGCCACAGTACAGTGGGTTTACCGACGCAGAACTATCAAAACAGATCATCGCGTATGGATTCAAGTCTGTGAGAGGCCGCAAGAAGATGATTGGCCTTCTTCAAAAGTGCTGGGGATCCAAACATGGCAGTAGCGTCACTGAGCAACCGACGATGCCTCAGACTGAACATCCCACAGAAGCAGCTCCTGGTCAGCCGCAAAGTGATAAAACACTCGCACAATCTTCGGCCCAGGCCCCGCAAGCTAAATCTAAGGCGAAGGCCAAGGCCAAGTCCACAACGAGCACCTTGCCTTCTACAATGGACAGGACTTCGGACGTGACTGAAAAACCAAAGTCTATTCCGAGGACTAGCCCAAAGAAAAGCCCCCAAAAGAGCTGGACCAGCAGATCAACTATACAGCCCTCATCCTTCATGGACGTGGAAGAGATTCAAGATTCCGAGGAGGAACTCATGCCTTCTCCGAGCCAAATTCAAAAGCGGTACACAGAAATGTACTCCAAACCGACGGATCAAGTCCCTGCGCCGCCCTTGGATCTGTTCACTAAAACACCACCCCCGAGTCCGACCAAGCGCAAACCTGCTCCTTCCACGTCCTCGTCCACCACAACAGGACCGGCCACTTTGGACTCTAACAAACCCGAGTCATCTACCAGGCGGAGCAGCCTATTGGACTTACCAACCCAAATCACCAAAGCGGTGCGCGCCCAGCCCAAACTCTCGCCGCTCTCGACATCGTCCAGCTGTCGTAGCCGCCCGACATGGCACGAGAAAATTCTTATGTTTGATCCCATCGTTCTGGAGGATTTCACTGCGTGGCTGAATGTCGAGGGGCTCAGTCTTGTGGGCGAAGATCGAGAGATTAGTGCTGTGTCGGTGAGAGAGTGGTGTGAAAGCAAGGGCATCTGTTGCTGCTGGAAGAAGAATGTTATCTGGTAAGGCAAGAGGGGTCGCCTAATATCTTTGTCTATATGTATATATTAGCCGTCCCCTCGAGTCGGACCCACAGCATTTTCAGCTGTTAGTCCTCCCTACCGATACGCAAATTCCCACCGATACGTAAATTTTTCTTTTTATTCATCTTCTTTATTATATACTCAGTATACCAAAATTCGACAAAAATACCGAAAATCGCCTTAATCAGGCCTACGAAGTAGCAAAACGCGATAAAAAACCAAAAATCGCGTCGCTAACGCGTGAATTCGACGTTCCCTATTATCGACTTCGCGCTAGAATTTATAGTCGTCCACTAAGAATAGCTACTACTCCTATTAACAAAATATTTAACGATTCGTAAAAAAAGGCAATTATTCGTTAGATTCGATATCTTAACTCTCTACAAGTTTCGCCTATAATTAGTATAATTAAGGATTATACGAATCAAATTTTAAAACGGAATTCTACGAACAACACGTTCCCTATACTACGCGTTTCGAAGAACTAGATATATTGCTTTATTAAACGCCTCCTACTAGACTTATAACTAATAAAACAAAAACTAATCGAGAGAAGCCGTCTATAAGTAAAGGATATTAGATATTTAGTAGTTTAGTTCGATCGTCTAGAGCCGTATATAGCTAAAACTAGGGCAAAAAATATCTATAACTTCAATAAAACTAGTTTCTAACTTAGTTAAAATAAAACGCAAAAGATCGTTATAGCTAATCTATAACGAGTATAACGAGGTAATCTTTCGATAGAGAAAGGCGAATCTCTTACGTCTATTGAATATATCACTATTAACGGCTTCGTTCTCCCTTTTTATCTCGTTTTTCGCGGCGAATATTATCTTAAACGATAGTATATAATAACTTCGTTTCTAGATAATTATTGTATCGCTATAAGCCTAAAAAGATATATAAATAATAAAATCATATATAACTAACTTTAATAGTTTTAAATTTATACTACTTCTCGCGCGAAGGGTTAAAAACGGCTATTTTTGATAGATAATTACGGATTGTATTTAACGTACGAATTAATCGATTTTTGTTAATAATTCGATATTATTCCGATCTATTTTATCCCTTATATTACTTATTTTACTTAGCCGCTCGATAGAATACTTTTTTAAATATTAAAATACTATTTTCGAAGTCGAAATAGTGATTTTTCGAGATAGGGTAACAGCGTAGATAATAAAGTAGATTTTCTTCAAGAATTACCCTAAATTTAATAGCAAACCTTTACCCCTCGGACAATTCGAGATACTTTTAAGGATCGAGATATTTATTCTTTTAATCCTTAGAAAATCTTCGATAGACTCCTAAAATTAGACTCGCTAATTATCGAAGGTCTAGAGCCCTTTAATAATAAGAATATAACTCCTCTACCTCCTTTTAGTTTAACAAACTCGCCTCCTTTATTAATTTATTATATATAGCGAAATATTAATAAAGCGAAGGGTTAAATCGATAAGAGTCCGTAGCTAAATAATAGCTATCGATATCGCCTTAATCGCCTATTTAAAACCTCTATCGAAGCTACTAAACTCGCCTCGTATTCGTAATCGGTTCTCGCCTAATATCTTTATCAAATTCAACCTAAAAAGATACCTAAAAGTCGTAGACAAATCCCTATATTAGGACCTCTCTCAGTAAAAGATACAAATTATCGAATTACGGACCGTACAACGAAAAAGATATACTAGAATATTCGACGAGCGAGAAAATAGGTAGTTTCGCAGCCACCCTATATCCCACAACGAGATCAGAATAGGGAGATATTGGTATTAAAAGAAGGCGAATTAACTACTAAGGACCCTCCGCTATTTTTTTTTAATTCAGTTAGTGAAATTGTTGAATAATTAATAAATAAAGAGAAAAATTTACGTATCAGTAGGAATTTACGTATCGGTGGGGAGGACCAATAACTGAAAATACTATGGGTCCGACTCGAGGGGACGGCTAGTGCTGAATTAACCACGTCTTAGGATCGATTTTCTTATTAATATAGAAATAGACCCTTAGCCTACCGTCTTCTCTTTTCTCGGAGCCTATTATCTTTAGAAGAACGTGAAACCTACCTCTGAAGGTATAAAGTATATTAATACCTATCGGTTCTATCTAGTGATATATCTCTAGTTCTTGAATCGCGAGTACCTTGTAATTATTACGGGATAGACTGGCCCTAAAGGGGAATCGCATATCTAACCGTTCCTAACGGCCATAAGGGAATAAAGTGGAATTACAAGTGAGAGAACGGGATCTAGGGATAGAGATAGAAAGTCATATACCTAGACGTTAACTAAGGAAAAATATAGGATAATAGCTACGCGATACGCGTAACGCGTATTACGGGGGTTAACCTATAATAGTACTTTCTCTTCTTTTAGATCTCCGAAGGAGATAATGTAGAAGTATTCACTATACGGCTCTTAATAGTAAGCTTCGTATAAAGGGGTCGTAATAGATAAATAGAAATCTAGTAATTAGAGGAATTATAATAAAAATAAAGATTATTCTTAAGACGATTATAGACGTAGTTTATCGATTTAATAAAATTTATAGAAATAGATAAAGAAAAGTAAATAGAGAGTATATAAAAGATATTTATATAGAAACTACTTAAATAGGTACTAGATATATAGCGTCGTGATCCTAGTTCTAAATCAGGGATTTCTGAGTTAGTAAATAGAATGGTTTCTAGGTAGATTTCTAGATAGGTTTCTAGAATAGTTAAGGCTAATAAGTTCGTTAGTTAATTCGCTAAATAAGCTCGATATAGTTATTATATATAAGGCTAAAGAGTAAATTATTCGACTCCTTAAAAATCTAATATAAAGTAGACCGGAGCCTATAATAGAGCGTCGCGAGAAATAATATATTAGACTAAGAAATTATATTAGTTTTATATGAAATAACGTTTAAAATAAATAAAGTAAATAATAAATAATTCGTTTTTTTTATTATTATATAGATATAAAATATTAAATAGCTTTCTATTATTCGCGTGGGCTATAGTGTTACGAACTGCTAACTGGTCACGGTGAGTAACGTCCGCAAAGGTGATACTTCTCTAGGAGTACTGCAGGCCTCAAGCGTATCCGCAACCGTACCAATGCCTCGGGGGCCTTCTATGGGCTCGGGTCTCTAGGGTGCTTGCAAGGTGTGCCAGTTAGAGCGCCGGTCAAGTCAGTCACTTAGGGATCGAGGATCACTAAGTAAGCTCCCAAGACCGTTGGAGGGTTGTCGCTATGTTCGAACTGTGAAGTACCAAAGGGTGGTTCCAAGTAACAATGATGGGATTGATCACGAAGAACTAAATACATGTGGTAAAGACTGTCCTTATATATCCCTTGCCCAGTATTCCACGCCCTCGTTTGTGGTATACTGCATGCAGGCATGTAGTAGTCCCATTGATATACCATCCGATATACCATTCCTTGGCGATGGATCGTGGTATATTGTCACGTGACTTATACCCTTGTTGTCCTGCATCATCACCGCGGGGTTGGTTGGCTCTGGTTTCCTCTTGTACCCCTGTTGGCGCGAGTGAGGTGGCTTGGTTCGTAACATCATCTCCCCCTCTTCCAGATTTTCGTCCTCGAAAAGTCCTTAAATTCTCGGTGTCCCCTCTAGGTGAGTTCCCACAATGTTGTCCCGTCATGTCCCCCCGCACTGCCGTTAAACCGAAGCGTAACAAGTACGCTGATAACGCTCGTTTGGGTGATAGGATTGAACGAACTGGTCGCCCCGTGGATTTCCCGTGCGATTATTGTCTTATTCGTGGAAAGTGTTGCATCATGAGTCCTTTCGTGAAGAGTAAGAAGTGTTCGACTTGTGCTCGTCGTGGACACACTTGTGAGAGGAGTTTCCACACAGATAAGGAGTGGGATGACCTGCAACAAAATGAACGAAAGTTGGCGTCCGATCTCGAGGAGGCCCAAAAGCAATTTCTTCAGCATTCGCAAAAGATGAATGAGGCGATGGCAAAGGTCCTTCGCCTCCAAAAACATCAACAATTTCTCAAAGAACGTGGTGGTCGGATGTTGGATCACGATCAGACGACGTTGGATCGGTTAAACGAAGAGGATCCCCCTACCGCCGAGGAATTTCGTGATTTTGATCGGTTGGCGGAGCAGCAGGAGATTCGTCAATTGGCTGCTACGTCGGGAGACGCTAGTCTGATGAGGATGACTCAGTCTCTGGATCAGATGCCTCCTGGCTTCTGGAGTGTCGAGGCTGCGATTGCCGAAGGGAATTTCGATCTATCCGCTGGTGGAACTGTTGAACCAGCTGAGAGCAACCCGTCAGGTGCTCAATAGGTTCCCAAGTGTTTTCAGAGGTATCGTACCCCTTCCATTTGACAAGGTAGTGAGGCTTGCCACTGATGCGTTTGTTGTCCAGAACTTTTTCGACTTCATATTCGTTTTCGGTTTCTTCTTCGATTTCCACGTTGGTAGCGAGTTCGGCGTTTTCTGGTGCGGGTTCGAGTAACGAGATATGAAACGTTGGGTGAATGCGTCGCATGCTTTCTGGTAGTTTCAAGCGAAAATTGACTGGTCCTGTTTGTTCTTCAATTTCGAATGGTCCCAACTTCAGGTGGTCGAGTTTCGCGCTCGGTCGCTTGGTTTTGATGTTTCGTCGTAGGAGGTAGACCTTCTCCCCCTTTTTCAGATCAGGGCCGGCTCGGTGGCGCTGGTCGTAGTGCGTTTTCATGCGTAGGTTCAGAAATTCGATGTCTCGAGCCATTTGCATGTGGAGTTGCTTGATCCCGGTGGTCAGTAGTCTTGCGGATTCTGCCACAGTTCTCTCGTTTCGGGGTTCTCCGATTAACTTGGGATTATACCCATAGTTCGCGAAGAACGGCGATTCCTTCGTCGTTGCATGCATCGCGTTGTTGTAAGCGAATTGTGCAATTGGTAACAATCCTGCCCAATCGTCTTGCTGGTGGTTCACATGGTGTCTCAGGTATTGTTCCAGAGTCTGGTTGACTCGTTCTGTCTGTCCGTTGGTTTGCGGGTGATATGCAGTAGAGAGTCTGTGCTCAATACCCATTTGGTCCGCAAATGATTGCCACATATTGGATGTGAACAGTTTGTCTCGGTCCGATGTGATCTTGTCGGGTACTCCATGGTTTCCGAAAACGTAGCGAAGTAGTATATTCGCCATTCGGTTTGCGTCGATGCTTTCTTTTGTCGCAACCATATATGCGTACTTTGTGAGTCGGTCGACAATGACCATGATCATATCGCAACCTTCTGATTCTGGTAGTTTCGTGATAAAGTCCATGGTAATCCATTCCCATGGCCGCGTTGGCGTGTCTGCTGTCTGCATTTCCCCGTAAGGAAGGTGTCGTGATGGCTTGTTCCGTTGACATGTGTCGCAACTTTTGATGTACCCCCTTACTTTTCGGTGCATGTTCGGGATGTAGTAGTTGCGTGAGATATGTTCCATTGTTTTTTCAACTCCCATATGTCCGTGCGTCGGGAAGTCGTGGTGTTTTTTGATGACTTCGTTCTGCAGCGATCGTGGAACATAGATCAAGCCATGGATGATGACGAATCCGTCGTCGCTTGTAGTGCCGTTGTGACGTTCGTTCCCGAGGACTGCTTGCATTGATTCGTCCTCGGCGGTGGCTCTTCGGACCTTGTCTAGCCATCCGTCGTCTTCGATTTCGCTGGTTGCTGCGAGTATTTGTCGGTTGTAGACGATGTCTCCTTGGTCGTTTGTAGTGAGGATAGCGGGCTCCGCTTCCTTTGTGCCGATCTGATAGTCAGGTCGTCTGCTGAGTGCGTCTGCGACAGCGTTTTCAGTCCCTTTGCAGTGAACAATCTTAAAATCGTATTGTGCAAGGGTTTCAGCCCATCTAGCTTGCCGTCGAGTGAGTTTCTTCGTGGTGGTGAAGAATGTCAGGTTGTGGTGGTCCGTCTTGACCGTCACAGTATGCTTTGCTCCTTCGAGGTACGCTCTCCAGACTTGAAATGCTGACACTATAGCAAGCAGTTCTTTGTCGTGGATGTCGTAATTGAGTTCTGCGGGGATCATCTTCCTAGACCAAAATGCGATTGGTCTGGGCTTTCCGTTTTCGTCCGGCTGGGTCAGTTGTGCTCCCAGGGCGTAGTCTGATGCGTCGGTTTCCATCGTGGTTGGCTTTTCGTAGTCGAAGATTCCAACGACTGTTCGTTTCTCGAACAAGCTCTTGAGTTTTTGGAATGATTCTTCTGCTTTGTCGTCCCAGTTGAACGTTTCTCCCTTCTTGGTGAATCGGTATAGTCCGGCGGCGTATTTCGAGTAACCCGGGACTAGTTTCCGATAGTAATTTGCCAATCCAAGAAAGCTTTGTACGTCCTTGACGTTTCTGGGTGTGGGCCATTCCACAATGCTTTTGACCTTTTCTTCTTCCATTCCTAGACCGTCGAGGCTGATGGTGTATCCAAGGAAGCTGGTTTCCTGGACGTGGAATTCGCATTTCTTGAGCTTCAGAGTGACTTTGGCTTCTCTGAGCTTCTGCAGCACCTTTTTGTTGTGTTCAATATGTTCTGCTTCGGTCTTGGAGAATACTAAGATATCATCCAAGTAAGCGATAACAAAAACATCGAGGTATTCTTCCAGAACGGTGAAGATGAACCTCTGGAACGATGCTGGTGCGTTGGTAAGACCAAAAGGCATAACCACATATTCGAAGTGTCCGAATTTGGTCCTGAATGCTGTCTTCCATTCATGGCCTTCCTTGATCCTGAGCCGATTGTAAGCCTCAGTGATGTCGTACTTGGTGAAGTATTTGGCTCCTTGAATGCGGTCTTGGATCTCGTGAATCAGTGGTAACGGATGTCGATCTTTGATGGTAATCGAATTTAATTGTCGATAGTCCACACAAAGTCGAAGACTTCCATCTTTCTTTGGTACGAATAGGATAGGATATCCTGCTGGTGAGGTGGATTTCCGAATGTATCCTTTCCTCAGGTTCGTGTCGATGTATTCCTTCAGCGTCTCCGATTCCTTCTGTGAGAGCTGGTAAATTGGTCTGAATGTAGGCTCCTTGCCTTCTTCGAGGTTGACCTCGTGGTCGTACGGGCCATGCTCTGGTAGCGTGCCCTCCTTTGGTGGCGTAAACACATCCTGGAAGTCTTGGTATTCCTCAGGAATCTGTGTTTCTTCCCCTGTTGCACAGAGGGCTGTGGAGCCGTGTTCAACCATCACGTACTCCCTTAGCTCGTCGTCTGTCATATCCGGTCGTTGCTCGGTGTTGACGATGGTACTGGCTTCCGTTGCCTTGTACTGTGCCCCGCCTCTGGGCCGAGTGCTCCTCTTAAGTTTGCCTTCGTGAGGGCCTCGAGGGCCACCTGTCACCCCTTGACTAGGTCCCTGTGCTGGTCTGTATCTGTTCCCGGTCCATGTCTCACTGGTTTGTCGGCATTCACATCGGTTGAAGACAATGAGTCCTTTCTGCCAATCGATAGCTGGGTTATGTCTTCGTAACCACGGAACTCCTAGCACGACGTCGTACTGCCCGAGGTTGGTGATGTTGAAGTTGATTGTTTCAAAATGATTTCCCAAAACCATCGGCAGGTCCCCTGTTTCGTGCGTAATTCCCGTGCTGAGTGGTTCTCCATTGAGTCCAGTAAGAGGTAAGAGCTCCTCTTTTCGTCGCCGCTGGATTGTATATTCCTGACAGCACTGTGGGCTCATGAAGTTTCCGCTGGCTCCTGAGTCGATCATCGCTCGCATATTCTTGTATGCGACGTTGACGAAGACTTTCATATGTGCCCCCCACTGTGTTGCTGCGAGTTGTGGTGTGGGTGCAATTTTCTTGTTGCCGTGCCATGTTCCTGTGTATTCGGGCTTCCACTGGGGTCGTTTTTCCCATCGCAAAGGTCTCGGCTCAACTCCAAGGTTGAGTTTCCCTGGGTAGTGGAGCATGCAATTGTCGTCGTAGCATCCTACAACCGCCCTGATGTCATGTTTCGGGTGTCGTGCGTATCCTCGACACGCGCATCGTGGATGCTCACATGGACAGGTTGGTTGGTCCTGGGATAGCTCTTCCCGAGCCGACTCATCCTGTTGGCCTTTTGTCTCGTCACTCGAGGTTTCTCTGTTCCTGGGGTTTTCCTGAGGCGTTTCCAGGATCGTCTCTTCCGTTTCTGGGAGTGTGGGTGGAGTTTCTGGGATCTCCGGCGTTCCTGGGATTTCAATTGGTGTCCTCAGGATACCTGTGCCCCACTCCTGGGAATCGTCCGACAATTCCTGGGAGTCGATGGTGTTCCAGGGACCGTACTGGGTCCATCCTTGACTCTCAATATCTTCTGAGCCTTGCTTGAAGCGCTCAAAGTGTTCCTCCGCGCTACCAGCTTGCGCGGGCGTCCTAAGGACTAGGTCGTCCATATAGACCTCGTTGTTTTGTGTCAGTTCCGCGGCATGATCCTTCGCGTACATCTGCGGCGAGTTTTCGATGATTTCATAGTCGATCTCTGGGAATTCTTCGTCGTCTGTTTCGGAGAGCATTCGCTCATCCCGATACAGTCCTGGTGGCTTGCTCCCATCCACAATCATGGGGCCTTCCCAGTCGCGCTCCTGCGTCGCGTAGAGCCGTTGAGGCTTCCCTTGTTCTGGTTTCTCGGTGCCAGTAGTGTCGTACGCACCTCTTCGTTCTTGGGTCGCGTTCAATTGTTGGGGTTTCTCCTGCCTCTTGCTTCGGCAGTCCTTGATTCGGTGTCCTGGCTTACCACAGTTGAAGCACAGGTTGTTGTTTTTGCGTCGTTTCTGTTCTTCGGTAGGCAGCCTTGCTGCATCGAGTTCCATTGGTTTGGGTCCGTAGGGGTCGTTGTCCCTTCTCCCAAAGTTCCGTCTTTGTTGGAATCGTCCGCCGTTTCCTCGTCCTGGGTTACGGCGCCATTGTTTAAGTTCGCTTTCTTCTCGCTGTCGGTCGTAGAAGCGGTTATCGATTCGTACAACAGTGTCGACGAATTCATTCATGGTGGTAGGTCGTCCGATTCGAGCGATTTCGTCCTTGATGTGTGATTTCAGCCCCCATAGAATGGTGGAATCAAAGCGTAGTCGTCCCATCCTAGGATTGCGGCGTGTGCCATGAACTCGGCAACGTAGGCTGTTGCGGAGGTGGTTTGTCGAGTTCGTGCAAGTTTCCGTTCAGCCGTTGCTTTCGCGTCGATATCGCCGAAGGTTCGTTCAAGCAATTGTCGGAAGCTGCTGTATCGCGAAAAGATGCCCTGGGCCATGGCAGACCAGGCGTCTGGAGTCTTTTCATAGTATTCTCGAATGTACGGTTCCAACCAATCCCATGCTTGTCCTCGTAGGTATGATGACACAAAGATGACTTTTGCGGCGTCGTTGACTAGCCTTCCTCTGTTCATGTCAAGGTGCATATCCATCTGGGTGAGGAACCCTCGAAGCTTAGATCGAGTACCGTCGAAGCTCTCTGCTTTGGGTAACTTGATTCCCACGGAAGATGCTGGTGCAGAGGCGGCGATTTGGGCTGCACTTTGCTCGACTGAGTCTCGAAGGTCTCCAATGTCGTGGTCATGCTTGCTGCTAAAGGTGTTGAGCTGGCTGATCAGGGTGTGAATCTGTTCTTCCAGTGCCCTGACTCGTTTCTCATCTTCATCGTCCGAATCCAAGTCGGTGTGTCGTGTTTGCGTTTTCGGTGGCAGAGGCTCGATCGCCTTGCCCTTGTTGTTACTGCCGTGCGACGCCATGATGCTTGGACTTCACGGTTCGATGACAGGGTGATCAATGTGTTACGAACTGCTAACTGGTCACGGTGAGTAACGTCCGCAAAGGTGATACTTCTCTAGGAGTACTGCAGGCCTCAAGCGTATCCGCAACCGTACCAATGCCTCGGGGGCCTTCTATGGGCTCGGGTCTCTAGGGTGCTTGCAAGGTGTGCCAGTTAGAGCGCCGGTCAAGTCAGTCACTTAGGGATCGAGGATCACTAAGTAAGCTCCCAAGACCGTTGGAGGGTTGTCGCTATGTTCGAACTGTGAAGTACCAAAGGGTGGTTCCAAGTAACAATGATGGGATTGATCACGAAGAACTAAATACATGTGGTAAAGACTGTCCTTATATATCCCTTGCCCAGTATTCCACGCCCTCGTTTGTGGTATACTGCATGCAGGCATGTAGTAGTCCCATTGATATACCATCCGATATACCATTCCTTGGCGATGGATCGTGGTATATTGTCACGTGACTTATACCCTTGTTGTCCTGCATCATCACCGCGGGGTTGGTTGGCTCTGGTTTCCTCTTGTACCCCTGTTGGCGCGAGTGAGGTGGCTTGGTTCGTAACATATAGTAGAGATATTAAAAAAATAAGAAGATATCTTTAGGATCCTAAGACTAAGAATCTTTAGCTAACTAACAGAGATATAGTATAAAGGCTTATTAAGGCTATTCTAGTTAGTTTTATATATAGTTAAAGGTATTAGCTCTAACGAGCTAATCTAATCAGAGTTTCGCTTAAATTAATAGGAGCCATGTATAAAGTGTATATAGTTTACTATTAAAATATAGAGAGTCTAGTAAATAGGATCTTAATATAGACTTAGTAGATAAGAGCTAGATCTAGAGTTACTAGATTGCTAAATAAGATATATTAAGGTCTATACAGAGTGACCATATCTTAATACGTTAGTTCTAGAGTTTCTACTAGAGCTACTATATAAATAGTATAATAGTAGACTAGTTAGATATATTGAAAAGAGGATAGAAAAAAGATTGTATAAGCTAGCTAGTTAGGGTCTCTATTTAGGTTTTTAGTAGTAAAAAACTCTATATTAGAAGTTCTAATAGCTAGTTAGCTATTATTACTATTTAGCTAATAGAATAAGTAATTCCAAATATTATAGGATAGACTAGCCCTATAGAGGAATTATATATCTAGCCATTCCTAATAGATATAAAGGAATAAAGTGGAATTACTAGTAAAAGAACGGGATCTAGTGTAAAGGGTCTACAGAGATAGTGAGACATGAAGCTATTCCCAACTGACGGAAAGGGTGGATTAGGTGATATCATATGATCTCGAGAAAGATAGGAAGTTAGACCTTGTTACCTAACCCACCCTAGGGTGGAATAATAACGATGCTTAGTAGAGACCTAGTCGTTTACATTATCGATGATACGTGGAGCTATAAAGATATTATACGATAAATCGATACTCTTGTATCAAGCTAGCAAGACAAGATTCAGTCTTAACAGCAACGAAGATATACTGTTTTCTCCTTATCTCTCTTCCTTGTTTTCTTTACCTGGTCGACAGGTTTTATACCCTGCCAAGTATATTCTTTACACCCAGATAGCTCTAGGACATTAGACCTTCAACGAGATAGACAGAAATTGGATCCACACACGAAGCAGCTTATCCTACGAAGATGTGGGACCACCTTCGTGTATAAGGTTTAAGTAGCGGTATAGTATCTCGCTAAATAAGCGGGTGAAATAAAACGTATAAAGATTATCTTACCTCTAGGTATTTCAAACCAACCATCCGCTTAAACTATGTTGTCTTTAGAGGTTTCCATAGCACTAAAAAACGGCAATAGTTTATCTAGACTATTCAGCAGAAGGCCGTTGCGCTATAGGCGTCGAATATCTTTACGTCGGCTATTAGACCTAAGCCTCGCTCGCTATTTTCTTGCCTAGGCACTATTTCGCGAAAGTTGATATAGCCTAAGTGTGCGATATATCTCGCCATTAGTAAATTCGATGCTCTTAGTAGATTCTTCTCGAAGTTGGGTGAGGGCCTCCGAAGGAATCCCTAAGAGTTTGGGTAGACTATCTCGAGTAAATATGAATAATACCCACCCTCAAGAGATATATCCACTAGTTAGTTTCTCTCCCCGAAAGATTCAGCTACCTTTGAACGATGTCTCCTATAGACGCAATTTAGCCACACGTCACCTTCGAAGATAAGCTGTGACTAGATCGTTGGGTCTAATAACGACTGCCGTGTGAGACCTGATTGCAATATCGCTTTCGATAGAGATTCATAGCATTTGTCCCAAACTTTAGGTGTTGAAAGTCAACTATGGCGCATGATTAATAGCATTGTAGCCTTTGAGCGGCAAGCTCATTTGTGTGGTGACCATAAGGATTGTCCGAAGTATCCATTTTGCTATGTTATGGTCTGCGACAGAGCGGTACTTAACCGATGCTACGACACCGTTTCGGGTTCGGTTCCCCACTACGGCTGCGCGACACTCAGTGGGATGGTTTCAACAATTTGAGCTTCAATCGTGATCCTTGAAACAAAATTGAAATTGGATGTTAAACCAGGGAGGAATTGTTCTATGCAACAGTTTTTATTCAGCATGTCCATGCTCAAGGGTCTCGATCTTCAAATTGTGGAATCGACCTACGGAAGAACTCTCGGTCGAGAATAGAAAGAAGCAATTTGAAAATTTCAGAATTCTGAGGACTTTCTGTTCTGCTTAGTGCATGCTTGAGGATGTACAGGGCTGAGTAGATGTCTAAGGATGTTCTTCAGCCAGTAGCTTCCTCACGCCTTCCGCGGCATGTCTTCCCAGTCCATCTAGATTGCCCAGACCCAGCAACTCAAGTACGCTGATATCAAACCCAAACGTCTGCCTCCACCAGCCGCGTATCTCGACACCAACCAGTGAATCTATTCCCAGCTGGGAGAGTGAGACAGAAGTATTCAGGTCCTCCGGAGACTTCAGAAGGAAGACGAACAGCTTCTTGCCAATCTCTTGGGCTAAGAAGTTCGCGGACTCCTCAGTACTGAGAATACTAGTATCTTCCTTAGCTTGGGCAAGGAAGGATTTGAGATTGTCACTGTTTGAGCCAGAAGTGCTTGCCCCAGTCTTAGACGAGTTATGGTAGGCAGCCATTCTCACGTCCTTCCTCCAGAACGCACGGCTTTTCGAGCTGCTCAGAGGAATTGCTGTCGATAAGCCCAGAACGATGGTATGTCTATCAGCAAATGGCTCAGCCAGGGTATCGCAGTCGATGGGAGACTTCGCCGGGAATAGAGCGGCTGCACTGACGGCCTCCATCAATTCGGGTTCTGTAACTCCATGCGCACTTGCAAGCTTCATTCTCTTCAGAAGGGCATCATCCTGCGAAACGTAGCCAAAGTCCTGGACAGCCCCAATATCCAGAGAAGAGGCCGCGAGACCTAGGCTTCTTCTGTATTGAACAAAGGAATCCAAGAAAGTGTTTGCTCCTGCGTAATTTGCCTGGCCAGCTTGCCCGGTGACACCAGACATCGATGAGAACATGATAAAGAAGTCCAATTGGATACCGGCGGCAATTGCAGCGTTGTGGAGATTCCAAGTTCCTTGGACCTTTGGGGCCACTGCCGTTCTCCACTCGTCTATGCTCATACGGCCGAAGTTCTGGTCACGAAGAACCATAGAGCATTGGATTATTCCCTTCAGATTTGGGGCTTGCTCCAAAGCGCTCCTCACGTCCTCGTATCGAAGAACACTTCCTTGAACAAGAACGACTTCACAGCCCATACTCTCAAGCTCTGTGATGGTGTCAGCGTCCTCTGGCCCTTTGCCAGCGCTTCTCGAGAGAAACACGATACGGAGTGCATTGCGCTCAACCAAATGCCTTGCAACGGCTCGACCAAGGCCACCAAGACCACCAACGAGAAGATAAGATGCGCCCTTGTCGAGGTCCAGGGTTTTTATCGCCTTGACGGATGCAGTGTCAAGCTTCAGATCGCCATCTGTGTTCCTGATTGAGACCACGATTTTGCCGAGGTGCTGGCCTGATTGCATATACCGGATTGCGTCTTCGATTTGCACAGCATCAAAAACCTTCTTCGGGCGAATCGGAGCGATTTGCCCACTCTGCAAGTACCACACGACTTCACGAAGAAGCTCCTTGACTTTCGATTTCTTCCTAGCCATGAGTGCGTCGAGATAAAAGCAAGCGTATGTCCGGCTTCCTAAGAAAGTGCTCATATCAAGTTTACCGGCACCGAGGAAGTCACGCTTTCCAATCTCAACCAGGGTGCCAAATTCGGCGACACAGCCCCAAGTGGCATGAAGGAGTTCTCCAGAGAGAGAGTTAAGTGCGAGATCCACGCCTTGTTGATTGGTCTCACGCATTATTCCTTTCACGAAACTGGTGTCTCTTGAATGGAAAATGCGATTTCTCGGAAGGTCAAAGGTTTCCTCGAGATGTTGAATCTTGTCTTCATTGCCAACAGTTGCATAAATTTCAGCTCCCACCATGCGGGCAAGCTGAATGGCAGCCAGGCCGACACCACCACACGCGCTATGAATCAACACAGACTAGAGGTTTATTAGTACGATGCCGAAATAAGCAACCGGTTACGAAGAGTGACGTACCTGTCCCTTTTGCAACTTTCCAATATGGAATAGCGAGCAGATAGCGGTTGCAAAGACCGCTGGGATACTTGCAGCATCTTCAAAATCGAGACTGATCGGTATTCTGGCACAGAGTCTCTCAGGGGTGACGACATGTGAACCAAAAGAGCCGTCGCCTAAGAGCATAACCCGGTCGCCCACTCGAAGGTCGGTCACCTCAGGACCGACACGGGACACAATTCCACTGGACTCCATACCCAAGCCATCCTGAGGATAAGGGACGACTGCTAATGATTCTAGGATATCCTGCACAACATGTGTCAGCTATAAAGAGAATTTAGATGAAATAAGGCTCTCACCTTAAAGTTCAGGCCAGCTGCGTAAAGCTGTACCTCCACGTCATCACCGTCGAGTATCCTTTTCTCCCGAGGAGCCCATTTCATGGTGCTGAGACGTCCGGGCTTGCTCACATCAAGTCCAATTCGCTCACCCAGAACGGCATCTGATGAAAGTTCATTGGTCAGGGAAAAGGGATATATTCTACCAACATTCACGGTACCATCACAAATAGCGTATTCGTACTCCGGCTTGAACGTCTCAGTCTCCACTCGTAGTTGGAATTTTGAAAATATATCAACCACTTTCTCCAAAGACGATCCGAAGTGGTCCACTTCACACGTGGCAAAGTCTAACAGCATCTCAGTACGGATCGTACGAGCGGCGCCGATCACCTGAGCATAGTTGGGATCACGGCACTGAATCTGACATGGCTGGGTCACCCAGAACAGTGCAGACTGTCCTAGATTGTTCAGTACTCGCTGGAAGGCTGCGAAGCGTGATTCTTCAATATCCTTGAAAAAGGGCTGCGTGCCATCGAGAAGACATATAATATCTTGGCCTGTTGGCAGTTCCTGGTCGATTTTATACGGCTGAACAGTGAAGCCTCTGGCCTCCATAGCTCTAGAAAAACGAATCAGATGGGTGCCGGAATCGTCACACAGAATAGAGACTGTCTTGTTGACTGCCTTGTGCTCAGCCCGTGGACTTGCAACCATGATGGCGTTCAGTTGATAACCCTCCTCGGCATCAAGGGCAACCGCATCCAGCCCATTGAAGCCTGCATCTCGTAGCTCATTCTCCCATCGAGCCGGAGTGATATAGGGTTGATCCGGGCGACCATCAGGTCCACCATACCACCAGCCTGGCAGAGTTCCAAAAATGAAATTAGGCCATTTGGAGGGAGAGTCAAGCTCATGAAGAAGTAGCCTGCCGTCGGGCGCAAGTAATTGGCGCACGTTTTTCAAAGTCTCATTTAGAATTCTTGTGGCGTGGAGGACATTGGTTGCGATTACAAGGTCAAATTTGTCTTCTTCGAAACCTTGATCGACTGGATCCTGGCTGATATCTAGAACACGGTACTCGATGTTCCGATAGTCTCTGAAGAGGTCTTTCGCAGCGACAAAGAATGCGGACGAGATATCGGTGAACGCATACTTCGAGTAAAGTGGTTGACCAGTGGGTAGGACTAGATGCTTCAGCATGCTGGCAGTGGATGCGCCGGTACCAGCACCAATCTCGAGTATGCGAAGATTGGGTTTTGTGTGCGCCAAATGGCGGATAAATTGGGATCGGTCCACAGCGTCCGTGGCAACGTATAGCTCTGTCAGAGTATTGTCGGCCAACAACAATTCAAGAGCATCCGTCTCCCCAGACAATAGTCCTTCGATATTGTTGACTACTTTCTGGACAGCAGTAGCACAGTTCTCAACTGGTGTCCCGCGCAGCTTTTGCACCAAGTTAGATATCTGCCCTTTGATAGAAAGATCATCCATGGCGAGCATTGGCGACTGGTTTCCGTATCCCTGGACCTGACGTCTGATCCAATCCATATACTTGGCCATATGAGGAAGTTTGGTTTGAGCTCCCTCGATGCGTCGTTCCGCGTACACCAGACACAAGCGGGAAATCTCGTCAAGAGTTGGAGTATACAGACGCCTAGGGACTTCGGGCTTGATGAGACGCTTGACGTCCAAGAAATCGATGTGTGGTCCCCAGGTGAGACGTGCCGATGTCATTGGCTTGTCGGTCTCTGGCTCCTCTGCATCCTCCAAGGGCGAGAGCTTTGTGCCTTCCATGTCCAGCACTATATTTCCATTTGTTATGCATTGTACCCGGCTAATAACATCGCTATCTTCATTGACGAAGACAGCGGATGCGGCGACACTGATATCGGCATCTGCGGTGCAGCGATGCACAGTCACTCTATCGATCCTTGTGGGGATGCGACGGTAATGTTTTGTCTCGGGGCGACCCTTCGCGGCAGCAAGAAGACCCGATTGAATGCAAGCGTCAATGATTGTCGGGTGGATGTGATAATTCTCTTCATCTCCGCAGACATCGCTCGACACGCGAGCAGCCGCGCGATCTTCCACTGTACCCGTCCGAATGTCATGAAGACGTTGGCAGTGGGGACCGTATCTGATCCCTGCACGAGAAAGGACGTCATAATACTTCCGACGTTGTACTTTCCTCGGCAGAAGATCTTCGCTTGGCTTTCGTCCGAGCTCGACCTTCTCAGCTGCGACTTGCCCTGTCCAATGTTTCATCCAGATATTGCCGTTGTGAGATGCGATCGTGAAGTCCCACCACTGACTGTTAAGAGAGTCGGTGAGGCGGACTGGACGGAAAGTAGTGACGAGTTCAGTCGGCGCATCTTCCGACAACACGAGGGCTGAACTCAGGACGACATTTCGCAAGGTGAAACAATCCTGTGCTCCGCTAATCTGTCGAATTCCTTCACCAATCATCGAAACATAGCCGGCACAGGGGAAAATAACATTGTCCTCAATCTTGTGGTCTCGGAGCCAACTGGCGTTTTCGATTAGCAACATATTTCGGAAACTGGGCTCGAGGCTGGTACTCTCCAACTGACGAATGCCCAAAAGGGGATGAGCTGGAAACGCACGATCTCTCCATTCTTGAGAAATCCTTGATTCGCTCCAGTAGCTGGATTTGTGATCCCAGGGATATCGCGGCAGATCAGGGAGACAGGTTCCCGTGGTAATGAGGTTTTTGAAGTCGACCGAGACATTGAGCTCAAACAATTTCCCGAGAGCGACCAAAAAGGACTCAACACAGTCCGCACCTCGCTCCATCGTACCAAAGTAAGGTGCTGACTTCGAAGCCTGAGTCATGATCTGTCTCACAGGGCCTGCCAGCGTGGCATGTGGCCCAACCTCCAAAAAGGCAACATTTTCAATCCGATCCAGGACTGCTGTGACTGCTGTCTTAAAGAGCACCGGTGACTCAAGGTTTCTCTGCCAGTACTTTGCGTCTAAAGCAACTTCTTCCGGCTTCCCTGCACCTGTGACAGAGGAGAAGAATGGAACTGATGGCGGCTTGCCTTCGACATCACGGCGCAAGGCTGCGCTGTACTCGGGCCCAACATCCTGCATATGGTATGAGTGATAAGCCTTTTCGACCTTGAGCAGCTTGGCTGTCACATCTGGATGAGCTTCCTTGATGCGGGAGATGGTGGATTGCACTTCATCAGAATCTCCCGACAATGTAACACTTCTAGGGGAATTCTCGCATGCAACCACGACGTTGGGAGGGTTTAAGAAGCTGCTCACTTCATCCCAGCCCATTCCAATAGCAACCATGGCGCCAGATTTTGTCTGATTCTTGGCCGCCAGTCCTCTCTGCCATGCAGATATGATTGCTTCCTTGGCAGTGAGTGCCCCAGAGGCATAAGCTGCAGCAATTTCACCGCTACTGTGGCCGACAACCGCAGCGGGTTTGACACCAACAGCTGCCAAGAGGTCAACCAATGCGATCTGAACAGCCGTGCAAAGCGGTTGCGACAGCTCGGCAGATTGGACTTTGGAGGTTCTTGCAGGTCTGAGAAGTTCCTCCTCTAAAGTCCAATCAGGGGGATCAATGGCTTTGCGTAGTATTCCATCAAGAACCCGAATGCTGCTTTGGAAGCATAGGTCGGAGCGAAGAAGCAATTGCCGACCCATTCGTGGCCATTGTGCACCCTGCCCTGTAAACACCATGACCAAGTTCGGAGGGGTGGTTGGTGCCTTCTGACCCTGGCCAACAGCACCGAATGGCCGATCAGCGCTGGCAACGAAGTAGGATCGATGGAGTAGAAGGTCTCTTCGGTGGGCGAGGGTATAAGCAAGATCTTCAAGTTTGTCCGGGTTACGGCCAACCCAGTCCCGGAAGCTTTCAGTCATAGCCTTGAGTGATGCTTGAGAATTGGCAGACAGTAAGAGCAAGTGTGACTTGGTGGGATCATGTTCATCGGCTATCTCGGTTTTTCTTTTATGAATATTAAAGCTGCGTGCCGAATCAAGGATGACATGCGCGTTGGAACCTCCGATGCCAAAGGAATTGATACTGACTCGTTCGTGACAGTTGTCGGGCCATGAAGTCGGCTCCAGGGGAACAATGAGCTTCCGTTCTTTGAATGGGATTTTTGGATTCGGACCAGAGAATTTGATGTTCGGTGGAATCCTTTGATTTTCAAGAGTCAACGTGGCCTTGATGAGGGCTGTGAGACCTGATGCGCCTTCGGAATGTCCAAGGTTTGGCTTGACCGATCCGATGTGAACACCAGAGTCTCCGAACACGCGTGCAACAGCATTTACTTCAATTGGATCACCGACAGAAGTGCCAGTGCCATGGCACTCGACGAAAGCAGTCTTGGAAAAGTCCTAAAGCACGGTCAGGGTCATTCCCAGAGTGAACTGAATCTTTTAGAAGTGCAATCCCGGCCAACTCACGGCGATCCCGGCCTTCTCATAGGCTTTTCTAATCAGAGCCTCTTGGCTTTCTGTGCTGGGCTGATCAATGCCTTGCGTTCTACCATCACCATTTGTCGCTGTAGATCTTATGACCGCACGGATCGGGTTTCCATCCCGAAGAGCAGCATCAAGCGGCTTGATATATACAGCAGAGACAGCTTCGCCTCGTGCGTATCCATTAGCATCAGAGGAGAATGTCTTGCAGGAGCCATCTGGCGATAAGACCCCCTTTTCAGTCATAGCTGCTGTCATTCCGGGGGCCATGATCAAGTTCGCGCCTCCGACGACTGCTGCTTGACAATCACCGCGTTGGATGGCGGAGACAGCCTCATGCAAACAAACGAGTGCTGAAGAACAAGCAGTGCGGATCGTCATACTGGCCTCCAATCAGTTTTATTCTTGCAAGTGAAGCAATGAAGCAATACTCACGTTGGTCCTCTGAGATCCATCTCATAGGATACGCGGCTGGAGAGCATGAAGTCGCCGTAGCGGTTTACTCCAGTCTGCTGGAGATCTCGGTTTTGCATTATAAGCCAGTCTTCGCCATAGCTTCCTATGTAGCATCCTGTCACGCTACCCTGGATTTTCTATTGTCACCAAGTCTGTTTGTGGGCAAAGGGAGGGGAAAGTCTTACTTTGAAGTCTACCTCACCAGCATCATCGAGGGCTTCTCGAACAACTTCCAGCAGTAAACGCTGTTCAGGGCCGGTAAACTCAAGTTCAGCCCGGCTAAAGGAGAAACGGGAAGTATCAAACCTATCCAATTTGACACTCTCGTCTAGGAAGTAGCCATACTCGGCTGCAATGGTTCCTGGACGCCCGGAAGTGGAGTGGTATGCATCGATGTTGTAGCGAGACTTTGGAACGCGGCCTCGAGCATCACCTTTAGTTATGAGAAAATCCCAGAAATCCTGCGGACTTGCCAATCCACCAGGAAGGCGAACAGCCATGCCACATATAGCGACGGGAAAATCCCCAACAGCCCCGAGTATTTTGAGGTCTGAGCCGCTGTCTGGTGTGAGATGTATTTGGAGGAGCTCGACCTCGCTGCGTGATGTTAGCGTGGTGTTAGTCCGTTGCCAAGTTGCCTGGAGAAGGAGAGGGAAAGACCGAGACTTACAAGACCAGAGGCGAGTTCGGGGGCACCAGACCAGGAACGCCCCTGTAGAGTCAAAGTAAGCAACCCAATTGCTCTTCTTATAGATAGGAGTAGTGTAGTATATTCCGGTTTGCAGAGTTGTCGGCTCAGGAAATGGGTAGAGCGTTGCGTCATGTTCGGAAAGGGCAGGGTAATAGTCAAGGTTGATTATTGATCACGTACCTAGGACCGTAGGCATAGTCACTGCAAGTAGACTGGTTAGTCCGAGTTTCCTTGTCTGCCTCCATTGCAGTCCAAGGTGGAGAGAAATGGCACGCACCTACTGATCGACAGAATAGCCTTTTCGCCGAGGCTCATCATAGGCACACCCTCGTCCCAACCTATACGGGGAAACGCGTATCAGCATCCAAGCGTTTTTTTGGTTTCGTTATATTTACATATATATATGTAAACCAATTCCTGGGGCATCCGAGCTAACAACATACCTTTAATGACTCGGCCGACTCCGATGATGGTCTCGAGGGGACCGCGGAAGGAGCTGTCGAATCTATAGAAAACGGGAACCCGGTATCAGCATTCAATACCATTGAACAAGAAGATAGCCAGAGATGCATACTCATCACCCATGAAGTGGGTGTCTGCCTTGCTCTCATCATACAGACAGCCCGTGTAGTGGATAGTGACCTTCGCGCCCTTCTTGGGGAAGTCGGTGCCGTTGCCGGGAGTCAGAGTCTTCTTCTCAACGCCCATTATAAATTGCGATACGATATGCTATATTAGAGAAGAGTGGAAACGAATCGATTGTAGTTTGAAGAAGAGAACAAGAGAACCAGGCGAAGAGAAGAGGAAAAGAGGCAAGGGTTTATACGTTGTTTCTTCCAAGGGCCGACGGTAATCCTCTCGACGAGAATTGTAAATAGTGACATGTTGTACCGGGGAAACCTGTGTTTTTGCTTAAGATCTACAGTGACACAGCATGGTTAACGACGATTACGGCTTAGGCGGTTACGTGCGAGAAGAGGGTGGGGGCAGATCCTATCCCCACTGGGAGAGTCCCGGGGGCGCATAGCTGAAGCCTTGGGACAGAATAGTCCTAACGCAGGCTAATCTGGGCCGTGCGAAGTCATGAGACGGTCAACCCGTTGCTTACTCGCACAGGATCCTCGGAAAGCAAGGATCTGAGAGCCCGTATGTTCAATGATGCTCATTTTATTTTATGTCTTTGCGCTTTCTTTCTCTTATTCTTGATTCTATATACAATCTACATGCACAGGGCCAATTCGAGCAGGTGGTGGATACATAGACCTCGCCATAACCCGCGGGTTACCCACAATGGGTTACCCGCAACCCTCAAATTTGAGGGTTTTGGGCTAGGACTTATAACTATAGATGCGGGTTATAACGATCTAATAACTAACGCTATGCGGGGAGTATACGGCATAATATGCGGTAAGTACCCTCTATAGGGCTAAAAGCGTAGCTTTAGCCCTCTGTTCGGCGACCCTTTTCACCTCGGGGTGTGATAAGGGGTTTGCATTGCCTTAGGCGCATGGGATCTTAAATTCCCGGAGTATATAATCTGTTGGGCGGTTGTATACATTGAAGTGGTGTCGGGAACTGCATATGGATGTCGATTTTACGGGCTACTAAATGGAGGTTCTTGTTGGAAATCAATTTTGAAATTCTCTCACAACTCCTAAGTTATGTGCATCTACCCCCGTGCATTTCCTGATACTCCCCGTAAATTCTGCTCCCACCAGTCGATCCGAGTGCAGTCGTAGACGAAGGGGATGGCATTACTGCGTAAGAGCATGATAGAGCGTCGCCTCGTACGACTGCTCCTCGGACTCGACCTTGGCTGGCGCAAACCGCTTGTGCATGGGGCAGTATTCGCCCACCAGGCAGGGACAGGCCGGGCCAGGAGTAGTCAGCTCCGTGGTTTGACTACTAGGGGTGACGCTCTCTGGGTGACGCTCCTGTACATAGCAAGAAAAAGAAGCCGGGTTAGATGATTGAAGATTCACGTGGAAGTAAAGCAATAGTAAAGTTGGAATGAAGGAAATAAGAGAAATATCAAGCTTACCAGAGACCCCACCAGGTGCAGGCTGTCCTCAGGCTGCTATTGACACACAAGTATGACTACCAGTCAGCAGGCAGTTCTCTTTCTTCGGGGACATAAAAATAGAGGGGAAACAAAAAGACCCCGAAGCTAGGAATCATACCTCAACGTGCTCCATGAAGAGCGAGAGCCGACCACGAAGAATCTCGTTGGTCGTCTCCAGGCGCTCGTTCTCCTCTGTTAGGCTATTCACCTGTCTCTTGAGGTCCAAGATCTCTTTTTGCATGCGGCGTGTGGCGCCGCGCGTGAAAGTAT